>NC_138655.1:138818625-140018625 GCF_964273445.1 Streptopelia decaocto | reverse complement strand
AGATATTTGGGAGGAGAGTACAAAATACAGCAGCCAGGCTTGCATGCTCTCCTTAAAAAGCATTTTCTTTTGCTGCTCTTGAACAGGTATTAATGGGTTAGACAGGCTAATCAAGTGGGGTGATTGTTACATTCCTCTACGTAGAGAAGAAATCTCAGACTGATAGACTCCTCTAAGTTTTACAGCTGGAAAACAAATGTGTTGGGAATGAGAACTTAAATCCTGAAGAAAAAGCTATTGCCATGATCCTGAAAAGAACTGCTTATCTCTTGGGCTCTGTAGCAACTCACTGGCCTCAGCTCATTTCTGTGGAACTAACTACATAAATGAACTGGGAATAGAATTAGTATTTCATTGATCCATAAAGATACAGATTTTCCTCTCACAGCACTAAGTTGTTGAATTATGACAGTTCCATTTTTATTTGTCAGGGAACGTTTTAAATAGCTGGTATGGTCCCATTCAGTGAATCTGAATGTTCAGGGTAAACTAACTGAAGACCTAACCTATGACAAGGTGCATGTAATAAGAAGGTTGCAAATATTTTACATGTTAAACAGTATATGTATACATTTTCACCACCATGACACTAGCTACTACACAGTGTGATCTTCATTACTTTTCATTTTGCTTCTGCTCTCAAGAAAAACCTGTGCTTTGCAGCTTTGTGAAGGAAATTTGAACTCAGAGAGCTAAAATCCTGTTAGTAAAATAAACACATTAAGTCTTGGGCTGTCAAATGGTGGCCAGGCCGCAATCTAGCCTGTGCGTTCCTCAGCTACTCTACTATTCCAGCAAGTACAGGGAGTTTCAAAAAGATGGACCCAATTTCAAAGCAGTGTGATTTCAAGCTGGGTCCATCTTTTTGAAACACCTCGTATTATTGTCTTTTAAATGAG
Source organism: Streptopelia decaocto (assembly GCF_964273445.1). Taxonomy (NCBI): domain Eukaryota; kingdom Metazoa; phylum Chordata; class Aves; order Columbiformes; family Columbidae; genus Streptopelia; species Streptopelia decaocto. The sequence goes on along the minus strand of NC_138655.1, from coordinate 140,017,726 downwards.
TTTTTCAGTTTTGCAATATCCATGCTTCCCTAGGAAGGATGTATGTCTGTTCTTGGTTAACAAGTCAACTGACTGAAAGTTTTGCTCTGGATTCAATTGCTTGTATTATAAAAATAATCTATTTTTCCCCTGGCTTTGGGTCCAACAGTTATTCCAGGCACAAGATCACACCTTTAGAACCTACTGTCTCACTTTGTAGATGCCTTCTAAGATGTGCAGGCACAAACCAAGAAGAAATATTCTGACCTTCTGTAACTTACACCACAAAGCAAATGTTGTTTCAGAGTTACAGGGAGAAATAGGAAGGTCATACATGACCTTGTGCTCTACACAAAGCCAAGGACAAAGGTCCTGAAACCCCTTAACTGGGCTTCAACAATAGCTATGGAAAACCATAGTCAGGGAAAGCTAGGAGAGGTTTCCTTCCTTTAGCTTCTTTCTGGTGACTAAAATTAATTTACTAGATCATAAAAGCAGAAAAAATCCTCACTGTTTTTCTACTTGGATTGCCTTAGAAACAGAATTGTAAGCCTCGATGTCCTGTACTTTTAGGTGCTTTGGGTTTGTTTGTTTGTTTGTTTGTTTGTTTTGTGGAGGTCCTCTGTTTTGGTCAAATCGCCCTTAATTTGTAATTCTTCTTCGGAAGTAGATACCCTGTCTTTTTTCACATTATTTTCTAGGATTTCTCAACTATGGTGTATTCAATGTGCTCTGTAAAGGGTTTCCTTCTCTTCCCTTCATTCTATCTTCCTCTCCTCTCCTCTCCTCTCCTCTCCTCTCCTCTCCTCTCCTCTCCTCTCCTCTCCTCTCCTCTCCTCTCCTCTCCTCTCCTCTCCTCTCCTCTCCTCTCCTCTCCTCTTTCTGTTTTCCTCCTCAAAAAGAATATAAAAGTGTTTTTATTTATCCATTTCAGTTTGTCCTGCTTTCCTTGCTTTTAAGTACTGAAATTCAGAACCTAGAGGGTCTAGAGGAAATAGTGATACCTGGACAGTGAAAAGGGAACACTACAAATTGACGAAATCCAAAGAATGAAGGAAGGGAAGATATTTTAGTTGAGGTATTTACCATTCATTTTTGTTCTTTGTTTAGTTAGTGGTTAGGTTGCATTTTTTTTAAATACTATCTTTGCTAAAAACCAACATCTTTTCAAGTAAACAATGATATCAGATTAATTAAGAAATCAGAAAGACACAAGGAACAAAAGTACAATTTGTTTCTACCAAAAAATACGGTAAAAATAGGTTTCAAATTTCCAAATCTCTCAGATCCATTTGTCCTTATAAAAAATGGGTAAGAGGTCTAAGTTTTATTTTTAGAGTAATTGCAGCTGCCATAAGAAAAAAAAAAAATTGGTTGACTTGAATGTTCCTGGCTGGGAAATACTGTATTTTTCTGCTAAGTTACGAAATTAACTGTGTTGAGGGTAGTATGCCAGAAATAATTGTATTTGGGTTTGTTGCCCTTATAGGAAGCTAATTTTTATGTGTTTGTTTTCACTCTCTTTCCATGGGGAAATCCCTGGGGCTTTGTTTTCCTCTTGCCAAGAGGAAGAAGCAGAATATCTGTTTCCATTTGCCAATTGGAAACTCCTTTGTTATTCTCCATCCCTTAAAGGAAGAAAAAATAATGCTGCCCTGGACTTTGCTAAAAAAAGAAAAACACCTGCTAAAAGAAAATAATCTCCTTTTTTAACAGATCGTTTAAGATAACCCTTTAACAGAATATCTGAAAATTATGTCACCCAGAGATTTTTGTATATAATTTGAGAAAATGTAACTATCCAATTGCATCATCTCACTAAAGAGACATGGTCCAATTTTTTGGAGAGTTTAGATGTATAAAAGGCATGTATATACCCCTGCTCTCATGGTAAAATCCATGCAAAACAGGGGCCTCCTTATGCATCTCCTGCTTGAATGGATCAGTTATACAGCAATGGAAGGGAGGCTGTAGTCGCTTTAGTCCCTATTCCAAATGAGAATATTCAAACTGCAAAACCTCAAAAATGTGCAAGGAAAATACAGGATCAACTGAAATCCTCCAAACTGCCTTGATTTAATCTTTAAATGTACCAGATATCATGTTAGTTGTGTCTGTTCAACATGCTGGTAAATCACCATGAATCAAAAGTTTCTTCATCTGCCCCTGCACACAAAGGCTAAAGCTGGGGAGGTTTGCACATAGCAAAAGGAGAAACTACTGGATAAGAAATGAAAAATATAGGAGACATGGGAAACTGATTGACATCTGTGGGACCCAGATGGGTTAGGCATGAAGGACAAGGGTCAGACCTGGCACACTGTACATAGCACAGGCTGTGTCGCTTTCACATGCAAGATGTAGCTAGTGAGCAATTGCAGGCCAAACAGCTGAACAAGAAACGGGTATCAGAATTCAAGGATCATTAGCCATACTGCCTGCGTAAGAAAAAAGCCCTCTCCTCTAATGCATCATCTCCTAAAGGTCTGAGTCTTCTGTTCAAGACTTTATGCTGCAGTAATAATATTAAAAAAATATCCCACAGGAAAAAAACTCCAAACATGCAGATTTACAGCCTTCTTATTAAGGCTATAGTTCAAATAAATCAAGAATTATAGGATTGTCACTACTCACATTATGTATGATGCACTATCAATTTGACGTGCATGAGTTAGTCTCATGACTAAATAGGTCAATTTTAATGTAAATACTCTTCTGGCTACAAGAGTCACACAAAGTAGCATATAAGGAAAATCAGCCACAAAATGCAGAAAAGAATTTTCTGCTTTTTTCTTTTGATACATTTGTTTGTTGTACTAAAAGATTTGAACTTGCACTACTGTAGTTGTACTGGCTACAAAAAAAAAAAAAAGCCTAGGATGACAACTTTTGGATCAATAGCAAAGAAAAGAAGAGTATTACAACAAGAAACTGAAGGGCTGAAATGCTAGTTCTCACAATGAAAAGGGTGTTTCTGAGTAGTCTGTCAATGGTCTCACCTTTCCATTGACTTCTGTGGAGTATCAACCCAGCCCTCACTATCTGAAAGTAGAAAATGCATTTTGGAAAACCAGGCACTAGGTTTTTTGTGCACCTGTTTACCAAATCAATAAATGCTTTAAAAATATATGTTTTCAGTGTCAGGAAAATGACTTATTTAATAATTGGGGGGAAAATGGCTTCTGAACTACAACAGAAGCCCTCTTTTCAAATTCTAAAGCATGGTTGTTTGTGGTACACTGAAATGAATGTTTGAATTGTTTATACGGCTCATTCTGCATAAGTCCTCAGTTCATGCACTACAGAAACAAGTCAGCATGCACCCACAAAGGATGAAAACAGGTATGTTCAGTGTTTCTGAGATCATATGGCTCATTTTCAACCATTTGTGCATGTGTTAGTTTTTTGCTGCAGCATGAGTGCCATACTTTGTATGTGTTGGTCAGTTTTAAGTGTGTTAAACAAATGATTGAGGGTTACATATTGTTATATATACAGTATAGCTTAATGAAAGATGGAGTTTGTTTGGTAAATCAGAATATGTTAAAATCAGAAGCTATACTTTTTCAGGAAAAAGCTCAATTTGTCTTCAACTGGAAATGTCCTTGGCCAAGCAACATGTAAGTCAGATCTTGGGGTTTAGCTTCACTTTTATGTGCTTGAATCCTCTATGTCCTCTCATTCTGTGTAACACTGAAATCAGAGCACAAGTCCCAGCTGCACAGAGTACACCAGGTACACAGCAAACATGCGGAGTAACCTCTCCACTACCCGTACCCAAGGAAGCCAACCTGGGCCACAGGGACACCCAACACCCATTTTACAATGAGGTGTAAAACACTGGCCCAGGTTGCCCAGAGAGGTGGTAGATGCCCCATCCCTGGAGACATTCAAGGCCAGGCTGGACGGGGCTCTGAGTAACATGATCTGGTTGAAGATGTCCCTGCTCATAGCAGGGGGCTTGGACTGGATGAGCTTCGAAGATCCCTTCGAACCCAAACTATTTGGTAATTCTATGAGTCTGATCCTCAACCACGGCCCTGCAGCCAGCACCAGTTGAGGGCCGGCAGCACCGTTCTGCCAGGGGAGAATGAGGAAGAGCGGCCGGAGGAGGGTTCGTGCTGAAGAGCAAACCTGGGCCAGAGCAGCAGAGGCCCGGCAGGGCCCGGGCAGAAGAGGGGTGTGTTGTGCCCTCAGGGCCGTGAGCTCGCCTGGGCACCGGCAGGGACCCCTCGCTGTGCTGGCCGAGCCCCGGGGCCGCAGCGGCGTCTGAGGGGCTTGTGTCCAGAGCGCAGTGGGCGGGGCCGAGGGCAGGGCGGGGCCGGCCGCGCGCCTCTCGCTCCCCACACGAGGCCAAGCCTCAGCGGGCGTGCGCTGGTGTCCTCCCGGGCGCGGTGTCGGAGGGGCCGCAGGGGGCGGGTCGCAGCGGCAGGAGAGGCGCCGCCTTCCCGCCCGCCACTGCGGGGCCGGAGCCTCAGGAGGAGTCGCGGCGGTGCTGGTCCTGCTGCCGGGCGGTACGAGGTGAGCAGCGCCGAGGCCAGGGCGGGATGGGGGGGGGGGGAGGCGCGTACCCGCCGGGCGCCTCTTCAGGCCCAGCGTGCTCGCCGCCGCCCCGCGGGGGTTTCTCCGCTGCCCCGTGCCCTGGCTCCCGCCGCGGCTGCCCCATCTCCGGGCAGGCTCTGGCGGGCCTGTCGGTGGCGAGGGCCCCCAGAGCGGGTCAGGTAGTGGGGCTGGGTGCGGCCCGGCAGCCAGGACGGGCGGCCGCTGCCTGGCGGTGGCGCGGAGCCGAGGACCCTCCGGTCCGTGGCGGCCGGGCCTGGCAGCGCTGCCCCAGCTCTGCCCGGGTCACGGGGGCGGCCGGGCGGTGGGGTCGCCGGTCTTGTCACGGATGATGTTGTCGTTGCAGCTGGAGATGCCGGCCAGGACCTGGGCCCCGCCGAGCTCCTCTGGGGTAGATACCGGCGTCGCCCGGCCGTCCACTGCCCTGCCCTGGGGTTACCGGCCTGCACCCGCGCATCGGCCTCAGCCCGCGCCCGCTGAGTTCCTGCCCGAGCGGATGGTCACAGATTCGGTGATTCATTTTTCTTCTCTAGCAGTCGTTATCCAAGAGCAGGTTGTCACGTCTGTGTCACCTGGCTGACATAGCTCTGTGGTGTTTTCTTAGCTTATCTAAGGGCAAATGTCAAGTTTATATTGCTTCTACTATTTTTTTATATCTGTGAAGCCAGATATTTTGTAAATCAAAGTTGATTTTGTTGCAGTCGGTTCCTGAACAACCCACCTTTGCTACTTCTTATCATCTGCTTCCCATCTAACTGTTTACAAATTGATTGTTCAATAACTTGATGTAAAATCTGTCCGGAGGCTGAAGTTAGGCTGTTTGCTTTCCTCAGTCCTCCTCCTCCCCTCTTTTAGAGGTATGTATTATTCTGCCTCTCTTGTCCTCTCAAGAGTTCTCAAGATGTCATTTCAGTCAGTATTTTAAGTATCAAGGGTGGATTTTGTAAGTGTCTACTGACTTGAAAATCTTTATCTTATATTTAACTCTATCCTTTGCTCTTAACTTACCTTTTTCCACTTTGACCTCACCTTCTGTCCCCCTGTAAAAGGAATTTCATTAAATATCTGTTCACAATTAATCTTTCTTCTGAAGAACTGTAATAAATAAAATATTTAACATTGTGTGCTATTTTGTTTCACCTATAATTTGTTCCTTTTCCTCTAAAGTTATAAACCTTGTCTTTTGTCTTTTGTTGTATTTATGGGACCTCATTTCTGCACCATTGCTGTTCTGATTTCATCCCTACATGGTAGCGGTGTCTCTTTATGCTGGTCATTAGGCGTGCATACACACCCTCCCCCCTTTATTTTTCTTTTTACTTTTTGTGTGATTTTTCTGGTAATTAAAGTTCTCCTGATGCAGTTAGAACAGTCTTATATACTCTTTTTCCTCTGAATTGCTGTTTTGCGTTTAATGTAGTCCTTTACAGTAGCTGCCAGCTCTCTGATCTCTTCCAAATCTTAGATTATTTGCCCAAGAGTCATGTCTGCCTATTCCCTGGGGGGTTTTTATGAAGTCTGTTAGTTTTATTCTGTTCCTTACACACTACTGGCATTGAGATCACCAGAGCAATTCATCATGTCCAGATCCTCGATGCCCATTCTCCTAAGGATCCTTTGGACAAGAACTGAAAGGAGGCTGCAGTGTGGTTAAATGGTGCTGGTATCCCATTTCTTCATGGTGGTTCCAGTTCTGTCCCTAAGTTTTGTAGCACCTTCACGTCATGTGACATGAACTGAAATGGGCCTCTGTAATCACGTGGTGAATGCATATGTGTTCTATCATATTCAGTTGATGTATATCTCTTACCTGATCAAAATACAGCTATTCTCATTATGTTCCTGGGTGAGAACTAGCATGGTACAGGAAATACTGGTACTTTGGTCATGTGTTAAATACATTTCAGGTCACATCGTAAGAAAGACGTTTTTCAGTGCATACATAAAAATCGACATGGTCTGCCTCTGCCAGAAAGATTCACCCTTAGAATCCACTGGTTTTGTGGTCACTTTCACATACTGGTTTTTGTCCTTAGAGTCTCAGTCCAGTTTCAGTGAGTTTTTCCCTTCTAGTCAATGATGAAATGAAAGGTACCCATTTTTCTGGTAGCTTCCTCCAGCTTCTGAAACACAAAGCTACTTTTAATTGTGGGAGGTTATTCGCCACCCATACTGTATTCCTAGCTGATGGCTGGGTGAAGTGCCCCACTGGTGATTAGTCACCATCATATCAGCTCTTGGATGGTGGCTCAGGAAGGTGGTTTTTTCAGCTCCTTCTTTCTAGGTAGTCTGTTCTTGATTGCTCCCAAGAGAGCAACCTCATGGTTTCTCTTTTTTCCTTCTTATCCTGCCTTTCCTCATTCCTTCCTTCATTTTCAGAACTCATTCCTGTTCTACAGTGCAGAACCACTTATGCCATAATTGTGGTTTCATATGAAGTCGTCTTTCCCAGGAGTTGTTTTGTGGGTTTTTATGTCTTTGTTACAGCTTTGCTGCAGTTATGTGACCTCTCCAAAACTCTCGCAGTATTTCTTTAAATTTTCTGTGAACCTTAGCCTCTGCTCTTCTTCAAAGACTTTCTTACTGCACTGAATTTGAGTCCTATGATTCTCTTCCCTTTTATTACTGCGTGAAGTCTATCTCTTCCTGTCATTAGATTTTTGTGGAATGCTGTCCCGTGTGTTTATCTCCAGGATTTATCTTCTCTGTCTTGTCAGAAAAATTCTGTTAGGCTTATTTGTGACTTATGGCCTTGAAGCCTTTACCTTTGCACCCACAGTTAATCCTTATACATCCATGGCCAGACCTAGCAGTCTGACCTACCAGTGTCCTTAGTGATCTCATTAATAGGCCTGGACAAATTTCCCTTATTGTCTTTGCCATTGGATCTATATGTACTGCCCAATTCCCTGGCTGACAGGTGAGTATGTCAGGTGGATGTCTGTGTCATGGTGACAGCCATGACATTTGCAGCTTTGAGACTTTGGCATCCATTCCTTCCCGGCCAGTATAGGATACCACAATAATAACTTGCATAAGCTTTTAATGCAGTTCAGCTGCCATGAACTCACAGTCCTTGTGCCAGCCACAGGCCAACTATCTCTACCTTCTAATATTTTCCATAATTACCCAGTTTTCTTTACATGTTTCTCCTCATCATTCCATTGACCATTAGTTTTAGGAGCACAAGGTTATGTTGTGGTCCAGTATTCTGGGGCAGTGGAAGACAGGGAATAGGAGAAGATGGGAAAAGTGTCATTTACTTCTGTGACTGTATTATTGAAGTGCTTGAAGTATTTTATGTTTCTCCTTGTATTAGTGACACATTGCAAGACAAAATTGATTAGTGCATACTTCATTAAGGAAAAAATGTAACATGAATCTTGGAACCATGTATTTTGCTCCCAGAGGTGTTTATGGATTCTGATACCTTGTAACATTGTATGATGCTGCATTTTTCTTTCTGTTGCTTTCTGCTTTTTTTTTTTTTCCAGAAGAAGTCCTTGTAGGTTTGGTGCCTTGAAAGTATGGAATCAATCTCTATGATGGGAAGTCCGAAGAACCTCAATGAAACTTTTCTGCCAAATGTTGCCAATGGCATTAAGGATGCCAATAAGATCGCAATAGGCATAATTGGAAGTGGAGACTTTGCTAAGTCATTGACAATTAGGCTAATCAGATGTGGGTACCACGTCGTCGTGGGAAGCAGAAACCCTAAACTTGCTGCAGAGTTTTTTCCCCATGTGGTTGATGTTACTCACCACGAAGATGCAGTAGCAAAAACAAACATCATTTTTGTAGCTATACACAGAGAACATTATGCCTCTTTGTGGGACCTCAAGCATTTACTCGCTGGTAAAATTCTGATTGATGTCAGCAATAATACAAGAGTAGACCAATATCCTGACTCCAATGCAGAGTATTTGGCATCACTTTTCCCAGATTCCCTAATTGTCAAAGGATTCAATGTTGTTTCAGCTTGGTCACTGCAGTTAGGACCAAAGGATGCCAGCAGACAGGTAAATCTTGTATTTGTATTAATTTCACTTGTGTGTGAGATGAAGATGACAGAAACTGAATGTAAGCAGCCAGATCTCATTGGATTCACCCTGCCTGAATTAGCATACCTAAAAAGTTGGGCCTTTAGTTTAAGTTTTAGTAGCCAATTAAACTTTCAGAGTCTAGGTCATCCACTGTAAGACATATGAAGTGGTCCAAATTGTCCCCTGGGCTGCCTGTTTATCTTTAAAGATTGCAGAGGAAATGCGAATACTAGCCTTGACTAGACAACCGACCTTTAGATGATTACAGATAGAGGACTTGGGTTTTAAAGTCTTCTGTAGGAAATATGTTAATTTTTATCTTTATGCTCGTGCAAGGATAGAAGCAGTCTTTCCCAGTGTATTTCAGTTTCACAATTGGTTTACACAGAGTGAACCACTGAAAGAGATGTGCAGAAATCTCGGGTCCTGATCCCAGGGCTCAGGAGTCAGCTGATGTAAAAATGCTTAGATTCAATGTAACAAAGAAGTGAAAGAAATGATCTAGGTTTTAGAATGCCCCAAGATCATAAATATGAGGAGACAGAAGGAGGCACATATGTTTCTAAGTGATCATTCATTTGATCCAGAACTGCTTGGGAACATCATGTTCAAATTCCTTCCTAGTGTGTTCCCTAAATCCATCCTGCATATAGAAAAGGCAGCTTTATCATTTTCATGCTTTGCTGAAATGATACAAAGGATTTAAGCCTATGCAAGAACAGAGTCCTTCATGGCTTTATGGACTCTGAGAAATGCATGCAAAATGACTGTTGTAATGTGGCTACTGGAGGCTAAACTGAGATTTCTGATACTTCAGGTAGATTTTTTTAATGGAATGAAACTGATATAGAATTAGCATAATTTTAAAAATAACCTCACTGTACGATTTTTATCACCTTTCAGAATAGCATTGTGCTATAAGTAATTAACTTCTGTCAAAACTGATCATGTGTGCTCTAATGCACATGATCAGTGAACAGTGTTGGACAAAGTATAGCCCACTGTAACTTTTAAAGGAGCTTTAAAGTACTTTGTAGCAGTGCATTTCTTTCACTATGTAATAACTGGTCTTTAGAAGGAGCTTGTATTTGGCGGCTAGTTTTTGTCTTTTCTGTTAAACATTCAATTTTTGTGGAAATCTGGATTGTGAAATTAAGCTAAACTTGTTATACATAGAGAGGTTATACAGTTCTCTGCTTTGCATTCTGTTTAGGCTACAGCTGGTTTATAGTCATCATTCAAGATTCCAGTGTTTTTTAAAGACTCATGATTTTCTGAAATACTTTTAGCCATTGTTTCAGGTTCAATGCGGTCCTGTAGACATATCATTTGAGGGGCAGATTACCAGTGCATCCCTCATTAGCTTGTTATTAACTGCAAGAAAAAGCCAATTTTATTTTGGTCACTTTGTTGCTAAGTCAGTGTGCATATTTTCACTTTGACTGGATTTGTATGTCGTTTCATTCTCATCTTGGTGATATAAGTTGGGATAACAATTTACCCTGTTAGCAGTAGTGCTGTGGTTTTGTCCTGGAGGCCCTCAAGATTTTTTATGTTTTTTGGGGGGTTGTTTTGTTTGGCTGGTTGGTTGGGTTTTTAACCTTTGAGTCTCTTTCTCTGACTACTGACAATTCACATAACTTTCCCAACAGGTCTATATATGCAGTAACAATGTTCAGGCTCGCCATCAAGTTATTGAGCTTGCCCGTCAGCTCAGTTTTATTCCTGTTGATTTGGGAGCATTGTCATCTTCAAGGGAGATTGAAAACTTACCTCTGCGACTGTTCACTCTGTGGAAAGGGCCTGTAGTGATTGCAATTAGCCTGGCAACATTTTTCTTTGTCTATTCCTTCATTAGAGATGTAATCCATCCATATGTGAGAAATCAGCAGAGTGACTTTTACAAGATCCCGATTGAGATCGTGAACAAGACTCTACCAATTGTTGCAATCACTTTACTTTCTCTAGTGTATTTATCAGGACTTATTGCAGCCGCTTATCAGCTTCACTCTGGCACTAAGTATAGGCGATTTCCACCTTGGCTGGACAACTGGCTCCAGTGTCGAAAGCAGCTTGGTCTGCTCAGTTTTTTCTTTGCAACAGTGCATGTGGTGTACAGCCTCTGCTTACCTATGAGGAGGTCAGAGCGATACTTATTTCTCAATATGGCATATCAACAGGTAAGCCAAAAATGCCTTGACTGTATGCATGTGGCTCGTGAATACAATATATATGTTTTCTTAATATGTTCCACTGTTTTCAGTGGAGAATGTTGTGGGTTGTCTTATGTATAGCTAGTACCAAGTCAGAACAGGGACTAAAATAAACACTTGTGCGTTGTGCTCACCTTCTCGGTCAAGCTGTAGTCAAGTTTCTGTGGTATGGAGAATCAAGGAGGTGTCCTCCTTAAATCCCTGATAGTAATATGCACAAGGAGAATGTAGGATAGACAGGATAAGAGCAACAGCAGGAACCTTCTGAGTTTCTGAGGTATGTTCCTCTTCTATGTGTACTTAACATATGAGGGAAGTATGTATATTATAAATGAATTTGCAAGTGTGAAAAAGGTATAAGGGTAGATACTGTAATAGTTCTTACAGATACATCTATGTTTACAAAATGAAAATTGTGTTACTTTGTATTATTTTAGACCAGTGGTAGCAATAGTTTATTCATTAAAACTTCAGTGTACATAATCTATTGCAGGCAATAGAAATTGACTCTCAGCTCCCAGGAGCAATTGGTCTTGCATAAACCTAAAACAATCTTTGTCAAATCTGTCATTCTTCAAAAGAAGGTCTGATGCTCCTGTCTGTCAGTGGGGTAGCTTATTGTCACCTTTAAAGTGGTAGAAAAATAGAACTGCCAGAAAAGCAGCATTGCCATTCAGCACACAAAATCTGCAGGAAAGAGAGACGTGATCGAACAGAAAGAAAAGCAAGCTCAGGAAGTCAAATGGAACAAATTAACGAGGATTAGGTCCACAAATTCTGAAAGAGCTAGCACGAAAGATTTAACTTAAGAGAAAGGCAGGAAGAGCAAAACTATAAAAGGCAGCAAGAAACAGTAATTGCTCACATTCTGTATTAGTAAAGGATCCATTGATACTTTTACTGAGAAATTATCTTGGTTTTAATAACATTTTAAAACTCTCACTTGCTAATATTTCTATTCCAAGACATGCCATATCACAATAGTTCACCTGAAAGTGGAAAAATAATTGAATGTCCAAGTCTCTTAATCATTAAGGACATGACTAGTTTCTTTTTTTTCTGGTAAAGCTCTCCAATGAGAACAGTCTTGGATGTATCAGATGTCAACAGTGAAAGAGGAAAAATAACTTGTACTCAGCATAGGGAGCTGAAGCAAAACAGGAAGTGATGCTGAACTATTTCTAAATGTAACAAATTACAGCTTTTACCCAATTTATATTATAGAATTTAAGTTTCCAGGGTCTGAAAACGAGAGCTGCTTTTCTGCAGCATGTAGGAATGTGCAGATTTATGTGGTTTTATAGCATAATTGTTCTAAATAGTATATAATGTTACATTTTCTTTTAACAACTCATCTAAGGTTCAATGTTTAATGTATTTTTAATCTAACAAGAGCCAATGCCAACAATAAGGAAATAGTTGTTTTTCTGCAAGACATGAGGAAAGCTCTGAAGTATTTGACTCCTTTTTATAGTTGTCCTGTGGCTGTAGGCTTTTATTCAGCTAAATAACATCTGTTGTTTTTAGTATCCTGTAGAATAAAGTGCTTCCTTTGTGCTCTTTCATCAGGTCCATGCAAATGTTGAAAATTCTTGGAATGAAGAAGAGGTGTGGCGGATTGAGATGTATATCTCCTTTGGAATAATGAGTCTTGGATTGCTTTCTTTGCTGGCAGTAACTTCCATCCCTTCAGTAAACAGTTCCTTAAACTGGAGGGAGTTCAGTTTTATTCAGGTGAGTTACTTTTTAAATAAGGAGGTTTTGTTGTTAATAAGAATTCCTTGATTATCATTATGATGATGAATGCTTCACAACATAAGAGCTTCCCCCCCCCCCCCCACCCCGAAAATTAATAAAACCAATGTATCTTTACTTGGCAGATAAGTTAACATGAAGGCACATTAAACACTTCATGAGTGTTAGAATACGAATTTCCATTTTACACTTCTTGGTCTTAAATAACCAACACTGCTAAGAGCAAATGAGCACTAATCTATTCCTTTTTCATTGTTAGAATTTCTTACTAAATTCAAATTAGATACATTTGGACACGCTCGCTAAAGGTAATGATACTGCTGGGATATTACTATATGTAGATGCACACAACTGTTAAAATTGAAGGCTTAATTTGTCCTGCAGGATTTTTATTGCATAGCCCTCTGACAACCATGGTATCATTTATTTAGTTTTGCTTCCCTCCACTGTGTGGGAATTAAAACAGTTCTCAACTGTGTTATTCCTTTAGCTGAAAATACCTATTAGTAAAATATAAAGCTTTGTTTATTAAACGCAAAAGCTTTTCCAGGTCCTGGCATCCCTTCTGTTTCCCTCCTTCCTCAGATAAACATCTACTACAGGCAGACCTAACCAGCATAAAATACTGAGAATTATAGGCTTTAATAAACAGCTTAATGTTTGCTTCCAAACAAAATTGCCATTAGTTCTAGGTAGCAGTCAGCAATAAGAAATTTTATGAGGATTCAGTCTTGTGATAAATTTCCTAAGTGTGCACATGCAGTTTGGGGTTTTGTTTTGTTTTGTTCTCTGACTTTGGATTCAGTACTCTAGTCCTAACTTGGTCTTTTCTGATTAATGGTTTTTCAACACATCCACTGTAATAATGTTGCCTAATTCTTAGTCTGGTTACAAATTCCTGCCTTCAGAACACAGGCACAGACTTTACTGCTCAGGACTTGAGTTGCACTTCATAATTTACAGACATTTTAAAGCGGGTGGATGGGGAACACTTTGGCTGTAGTTGCCAGAGGTCTTCTGTCTGTAAGTAATGTCTTCCGTTCCCCTAAGGTTTCTATCCATGGAACACTCCAGGTAGGCCTCCAAAAGGTTTGCTGAAAAAATATTCAAATTAGAGTTCCCCTGACAGAACTGTTTATTCTCACTCATGGTTTAGAGCCTTCAGAGGGTGTAAATACCCATTTTGTATTGTTACACCAACCCTGCCATCCAGAGTTCTCTGTGCAGCAACAATAGTACTGCTCTTGGGTGATGTAAAACGTTAATGCAAAAGGGCAAAATACATATTCGCTCATGAGTGAAGTGATGGCTTTATCCAATAATGACTTCTATCCACAAATCCAGCATTTGTATCTTATTTTTCCTTACTAAAATTTCCAAAGTTCAGGCTTGTGTGACTGAGTCAAAATCCACACAATGATCATATAATGATATGTCTACAAGGGCATTTTTTATTGTGTCATGTTTACTGCAGTTATTTCCACTGTAAATAAAGTCAAAATAGTTCCAAATTTAAATAATTATGAACTTTCATGTCATCTGTCAGTATTTTGAGGAATTTGATTTGGAACAAGTTGTCTGCTCTGGAGTTATGTTACAGTTGATTCTGCATCACATGCTGAAGAGAACTTATATTGGTAATTAATTATGCCCATTTGCAATTTTTTCATCACAAAAAGTATTGAACTACTAAAAATTGCCTTAAAGCTAATGATCATTAAAGGTACTTTGCTTTGTCATTAATTATTTCTCAGGATGTAAGTTGTTCTTCATTTAGTTATTTTTCCTCCAAAAATCCTCTTGCTTTATTCAATCAGAAAACGGACTTTCAGTGATTCCTCACTAGACTTAAAGGGGTCTGCATTTCTGCACAAGCTTCATCGTACTCAGTGTGCAAGCAGAACAGATAAAACATCATAATACTTGTTGTCTATTTTTCTTCTACTGAAGTGCAATGTGATGAAGTGAATTTGAACTTAATTTTCTCAATCCTCTCCAAGTCACAGTGGAACTATTAGCCCACCATCTCAGTGCTGCTTATTTTAACTGGGAAAAGCAGCATGTCTCCAGCTTTAGTCTTGAATCTCAGATGATTTGCCACAATAATTGCTGAACTTGTTTTGCATCTGACAGATGAAGAATCAGTCACACTCATCACTGGCACACTTGGCCGGTTTTTCAACTCAGAACTTCCCACTGAGAACAACATACTATTGCTTGCTCATCTTAGTAAATACAGTTTCATCAAAATAAGGGTCTGGCCTCCCCTAAAGAGTTTCACCACTAAAATATACTCAGTCTTGAGTCCTACTAGGAAAATCTGAGTTTAGGCTAAAGAAATTATTAACATATACAATATAGACTATTTTCTATTCTTCTACCAGTAGAACAAGCCCCAAGCAGCATCTCCCATAGCTACAGTGATTCAAACAGACCTCTACCACAGTCTTTGTAATACTGTAAAGAATGCCGATTGTGAATGTTTTTGCCCAGAAATCATTGCTGTCTTTGATATCTCCCTTTAAATCAGTGCAAATCAGGCATTTACACAGTATGAAGCTGATCTTTTTGTGAACATTCTTTTTGTCTGCTAGCACAATCCTAAAGTTTTTTGGAGACAGTATTACTTGTTTGTTTGTTTGTGTGTGTGCATACTGTAAGGAAGGCTGCCTTGCCTTGGTTCTCCCACAAGAGTAGGGTACTTTTCCCCCAGAGTAAAGAAGAATGAGGCCTGAGTATTTAGCAAGTTTATGAGTAAGATTCCAGTCAGAATTGCTACAGCATGTTTGAGTTTAGCAATATCCTGTTACTGGGGAATCTGAAGTATACCTTGCATAAACAAAGGCTTTGGAAAATACCTTTTGTATATATAAATCACTTGGAACTACTTGGCCATTGTGAAGGTAAAAATTCCTGAAGCATTTTTGTCTCACAGCAGATTTGTGTCTTTTTAGATGTACATCTTCCTGGTAGCATTTTAGGGATTTTTCTCCTGCATCTTTCACACTCCTCTAACACTTTTATTTTTTTCCCCCGAAACAATGCCAGTTTGTCCAGTTTACCAGTGGCCTTGGCTGGCGATCTGCCACATTAGCTACAAAAACTGACTTTGATCAGGAAGGATGAGAAACAAAACAGGCAAGACTTAGAGAAAAACTAAAAGATTGGAGAGTCCATAGGAAATGTGCTAATCCATTACTCAGCTTCCAGGAAACACAGTATTATGGAAAATAAGGAAGCAAGGTAACCAAAGATGTTCTTCCCCTTTTCCCAGCAGCCATCCTAGAGCCTAGGCAGGGGGCTCCCAAGACTTAAAACTGAAATTGCTACTCCGTCACCAATGTGAATTTACCAGTGAAGGACAAATATCCCTTCTTGCTGCTTTCAAAGGTCCTCTGCTCTTAAAGAAGTTAGCATCCCATGCCTGTCCTGGCCTCCCTGTGATAACATTTGTGTAATTGATCTTCCAGCTCTCATAGACATATTCATCCCTTTCTTCTTCTGTCTTATGAAGCCAGGAAAGGACGACAGAAATACAGTATGTATATTCCATCTGAAGCACAACTGCATTTCAGGAAATCCATTGTCTTTAATCTCTGTATTCCCTCCTACTCATTGTCAAGTCATAAACCTGTGCAGAAGAAAATAACCTTGCATACCTGACTGACAGCAGCTCTCTTTCCAGTATTAAACAGATTGCTTTCTAGCAATTAATAACTTCCACAGCACAACTATAATTTATTTCTCAATGATTGAAACACCTCTTATGTTAGCATCCTTAGGGGTGGTCAACTTTGGAGTATGGCTTTCTGCTGCTACCGCTGGCCAAGATTTATAGTATGATCCAGTGCCACCAGCTCATGCTATTTTTACCATTCAGCTGCCCAGCAGTGCATTTTTCTGCACTAATTGATGTTGTCTTGTCCAAGGCTGCTTCAGTCAGTTCTGAGTTTCCTCGTGTTGCTACTGTATAGCCATTGCTGTAGCCTTTGAACATTTGCAGATACAGAAAAATCAAGTCTTTATAATAAAACCGTAGAAGTTTTGTACTGACACGGCCTCCTACAGTGCGGTTTTATGTAGGCAGCAAAGGCAGCCAGTCTTGCGTCTGCTTCTGGAAAAGCCTTTGTCAGTAGCTGCAAGCTGGGATAAATGCTCTTAATGGAACTTTCCAGTGCAGATCTGCTCTGACTGAACAAACCAGAGACTGCAGAATGCTAAGTTGTGTGGAGAACATCCTCTTTCTAGCTATGTGGTGTTATTACTGTCAAAAGTATAGCACAAAAATAGGGCAATTAAGGGCCTGGTAGAAGAAAATACCATCAGCAGCTGACAGAAGCTCCTTTAGGAGTGTTTTTATTGTCAGATTTTTTACGTGAATGGTTGAAATACTCCAGTACACACTAACACATGCCCTACCCATCAAAGAAACATATAGCAACTTTCCACAGGGAAAGAAAAAACACCTAGATGGATCATATGTTTTTCTTGTCCTTGTGCTGTTAGTTCAAAATGTACTGATAGATGTCCTGATGGACTTCTTAGCTTCCATTTTGACCATTAGATAGAAAGATATACATACATGTCTCAAAACTGTAGTTTGTAGATAGAATTTAAATGAGCATTGATTTTTTTTTTTTTTTTTTTTTTTTTTTTAATTTGGGAAGAGTCTGTATAACATTTGCTTCCTGTTTCTTTTTCAATAGTTGTTATAGTTCTCATCAGTAAGCCTGATGAAGAAATGAGGGATATGATTCACTTGTGCCCTTTTCTTTGCTGGCAGTGATGTAACAGCACTGAATTCAGGACAGTCACACCAGCAAAAATCCACAATAACATACTCAAACATCAGGTTTGATAGTATTGTTTGCTGTCCAAATTTCCTACCAGGACTTCCGTTCAGATACTGCATATGCCATTTTCATATCCACGAGTGACTGTCTAATTGTTCTGTTTCTTATGGAATATTTTGGCAGAAAATTGTTCTTTTTTAAAAAAGAGTGTGGCATATCTAAAATGTGCCAACATGGCTCTGAAACCATTGGCAAAAATGCATAAATATTGGCAAGTTAAAAAACATGGTACTAATCTCTAGAAATTAACAAAAGTATTTTCCTTTTTATACTGTTATAATCATGAATCCTTGCAAACGGTGTTAGCTCAGACATTTTCCTTTCCCTAGAAACTGGTTAATCTTGAAGCAGAAAGAACTAATTCTTTCACTTATTATCATAGACCATTAGGCTGCATTTTTCTTTGCTTCTTCGTTTACTGGAATTAAAACATAACTTGGTAGTCAGTTACCATTTTTAATATTCATTTTCTATTTCAGTGATTTTCTGCAAATGTTTCCCAGCCAACTTAGCCATTACATACATCTTGGCCCAAAAGAGTTTTTCTTCATTTGATCACCATTAGAATTCGAAGCATAGTAGTCTTTTTTTACCGTGGTTTGGGAAAATCAAAGTTAATACGTTTAACTCAAGTCTGCAGAGCAATACAACTACAGGCTTCTTAAAAGGCAGATTCACAGAAATGGTGAATAACCCCTATTGGCACCACCTTCTGTAGCATGCTCTAGATTGCATGAGAACAGGTGGGAACCTTCTACTTCATGTTTCATCCAGCACTACCTGTTCATGATAAACTGCATCATTGCCTTGTGCCCAAGTTCTGCAGCCCATTAATCAGGAGGCAACAGCTGCTGGAGAAAGGCGAGGGATGATTTGTGCTAACTGGACAAGAGGATGCAGGCCATTGTGAGGAAGAAGCAAACTGCACTTCTCAGACTGATAAAAATCTGGAGTGATGGGCCCAGATCGCTTCCAGCAGAATTGCACCGTTCCATAATCATGAATATTGGAAGTGACATACCCTCCTAGTTTAGAAACAGGGGACTTAACTTCCAATCACAACTGATGTTGTTCAACAACTTCACTGGGATTGTTCCTTATTCACATACATATCCTGAGGTTGATTTCCATTACTTAGAATTTGGGCAAACGTCTGCATTTCAGCTTTGACTAAGGGCTATAGATGCTAGCAGAGATATGTTGTAAATCAGTGCTCAATCCGTAGTTTTCAGCACATGAGAACTTAAAGCCACATATTGGTGATTCAAAATAGTGTATAAGTAAGAGATTTTTAACATGATGCCTAGTAGAAATGTTAGAGTAATGGGTTAGAGCTGTTGAATGAAGGACCAAGTACTATTGTCTCTTCTTTTTTTCCCTCTTTTCTCTTTTTCAAAGTCTACACTTGGATATGTTGCTCTGCTTATAAGTACTTTCCATGTACTGATTTATGGATGGAAAAGAGCTTTTGAAGAAGAGTACTACAGATTTTATACACCACCAAATTTTGTTCTTGCCCTTGTTCTGCCTTCCATTGTAATTCTAGGGAAGATCATTTTACTTTTGCCATGCGTAAGTAGGAAGCTGAGGAGAATTCGAAGAGGATGGGAGAAAAGCCATGTTATAGAAGAAGCGAGCGGATCTCTTCCACATCTCTCTCCAGAAAGGATAACTGTGATGTGATGACAGACTAATATTTGTTAGCACTGTTCTAGATGTTTGAGTTGTTGGGGTTTGGTTGGTTGGTTGGTTGGTTGGGGTTTTTTTGTCCTAAATTTCTGTTTTTAGGAGATTAGTTAAAGAATGAATAAAGTCACTGTGGACTTGCTTGGCATGTAGTACAAGCTCTTAACCAACCTATGAGAAATTTATAATTAGAAGACTACTCCTTTAGATAATTACAAAATATTTTTGGTTTGAATTACAGAGGGCAGATGATTATGAAATCAGAAATTTTAAATGCTTCTTTGCACAGTTATATCACGAGTATTTTATTATAACCACGCATTCCAGATATTTCCTTGACTTAGAGCATATGTGTCAGAGTGCTGCTTATTAATACCACATTTTCTGGGCAGTATTTCTTTTATTAAAACCACACTTCTGGGATAATGAATTCAAGATATAGACTAATAGAGTGAATAATTTAGGAAATAATCAGGTATTGAAACAACTTATCTTAATTTGTAATGATGTATTGCACATGTACAGTATATTTATTTGGGTGTGGTTTTACACCATTCCTTCATTTGAATATGCAAAACCAGTTTCAACGATGTTATAATTGTACATCTTGTAAGCAAATGATATTGTACTAACAAGTGTTTTCAAAGTAGCACATAGGATTTTAGACCTTCAGCATCTCTTTATTTCTATACATCATATAATGAAAATTCAAAATGGTGTTTTACATGCATACAAACACTTGCAGATATGTGTGCAAGCAAGTAGTTATTGATTTTGGAATGGTTTTGAAATATCAGGAGTTGTTTTAAAACAAACCAAAACAAAACAAGCTGAGAAATCTTCAACAATAAAAATCCATTTTCACTGTGAAACTTCCAGTATGTTAATACAACAGGGAAGCATCACAACACTCATGTTCTATATGTTTCTACACTGGAGTTTCTGTTATTATATATGAATTTCCCAGAGTCTGTCTTAAATTCTTATTATCTTTTTGTGTAAATCCAATCTTCTATTTTTATATAAAAGTCTTACTTTTACAAGTGTTACTGGGATATGCCTGAATTTTGAGAAACAAAATTATTATTCTTATACTTAAAAATGAATTTATCTCTAAAACTTGACATTTGCATTTCCTGTGAGATTCAAAAGAACATTCACAATTATTTATTACTACTGCTGTGTCAGATTCTAATCTTCTCTAACAAAATAGCCAAACTCAACTCATACCTTCCAGCTACTCTTGCTTAATTAGCAAAACCCTTATTTCAGTGAATCAGAATGTGTTATTTGTCCTAATTTTCTTGTATGAAATCATATTTTTCTTATCTGTATTTGCACTGTTTAGGATCTTTTGACTTTTATAGCTGAACCTGCACTGCTTATTTATTACTTTTCAAGAATTTGTCATCGATGTGATACATCAGAAATATACAGGACTTAAGCTTGAATTTATCCTGAAACATCACTAGTCCTGTAAATCTCATTATCACTGTAATGAAATCAACAGTTCAATAGAACTAGAGAATCTAGACTCAAACTCTGCCTCCAGTTACACTAGCCTAAATCTAAAGAGTTCATGCTAGTTGTTCTTAATTACATTAAGAGGATTTTAATGGGATAAATGCAATGCTACATTCTGCCCCAGTCCTGAGCAAGAAACCTGATTAAGCTCACTAGAATGGGATGGTATAACTCAGAGCAGAATTTCGTACCTCTGAAGAAATTTAGAAACCATTACTGTTGACAATCTGATTACATTCCAAAATTAAATATGCTGCTATTATTTTATAGTAGTTCTACACTTCTATAGAATAGGTAATTAACATTATATAATTTGATGCAATAGCGATAATATTGCAGACCTAAGATACTGTACTAATTGAAAATTACTATCAAAGTCCATATATGTACTGTAATGCAACCACTGACAGTATATACAGAAATGTATTGGCCCTCTTTCCTATGCAAAAAGTTATTTCATAATTAAATTTATTCAAGAATGTTTAAACTGTTAAATTTTGAACTGCCAAAGGTGTCTGGAGAGAATAATGTTGTATTCCTTTTTTCAAACTGTGTGTGTAGAAACTTAAAAATGTGGTTTGATTTTATGTTACTTGAAAGACTGAAATATTGAAGTATTAATAAATAGATGATATTTTTAGATCAAATATATGAAAACGTTTTGTTAAATATTTGTGCTACAAAATTACGTATGGTTTCCCATTAGGCCCTGTAGCTTCTAACTGGAATAATAAGTTTGACTTGTGATTTAACACTTTGTAGTGTTCTTCAAGGGCCATTCACTCTAATGAAACACTGTTAAGTCTGAAAGTAAAATGACACTCATGCATTTACTACACATTATGTGTCTTATCATGCACATATTTAGTCACATAAGGAATCTTTATTCATGTGATCAAAAGTATTGATTTCTATAGAAGAACTCACATGAGGACTTCTCACTGGAAAAAGACCTGAGACTAAAAGTTCAATTTCAATTGCCTAAATAGAAACAACTAAATTCATTTAAATGTTTTAGTTACTTAGGAGAATAAATATATATTTTGAGGAATAGCCTGCTATAAAAATATTTTTGTGTAGCTTTATATAAATTACTGCCTAATGAAAAATGAATAATGAAATAAACTTCATTTATCTTGGTTACTGTTCAGTAAAAAAAAATAGTGCTTAATATGTAATACAGAACAGTATACATCATGTTTGAAAATGGAGATCTCTATGTATTTAGCAACAGATTGTTTCTATGGATATTAAGGTATTCTTTCTTAACATTGTCTAAAATACAGTTCTATTTCAGATTCCATATGTGTTATTAATTTTATCTTACAATTCTATTAACTGGCAACTATGTACAAGTTAATTAAGTACTCATGTCCTTGAATTATTTAGAGATTAATTACATTGTAATTGTTTTGAAAGTTCTTTGCATATCTAGCTTGTGGTAATGGTTACTGTGAATTGGTGCCTCATTTAACTTCTTGTTCCAACATTGTGCATCATATGAAGTGCCAATGTGAGAAAACACATTTGTATTTTTATTTGGCATTAATTGCCTATAAAATTGTGTGTGTGTGTCTATATGTGATTAGCTATACATGCTGCCCAACCTAGCACTAAGGGAAATTATTAATGTAAAGCAATGAGTTTCCAAGTGGCTATAAATTTCACAGGTATGAATATAGTTAGGACCATCTTTCCTCTGAATGTGAAGATTTCCTTTGAAAGTTATATATATCAGGTGCATAAAAATTAGATAGAGTTTTTCAGTATAATATTTTCATATATGCAGTGGTAATGGATGCATATGCATAGTTCTTTTCAGACAGTGCATCTCCTAATACACAAATTTTTTTATTTCTTGCCTATTCACTCTGTAGTATTTTCTATCAATGTAATGAGTAATGTTGCAGTACTGATATTGTATCATGATATGATACTGCTTGAATTAATTAGATTACAGCCTTTAAAATTAATGACACATTGAACTGACTTGAACAATGATCTCTATCATTATGTGTTGTTCCTCATGCCTTGCTGGCAGTGTCTTGCAGTGAGCATAGTATGTCTCCCATGTGCAATATTCTCTTTGTAGTTGTGTTTGTCACTTTGTTTGTGCTGTCTCTCTGAACAGGGCTATTATAAATTATTAGTAATGCTTTTATCTATTTTTCCATAGACTGTGTTTTACACAAAAAAATCAATAAAAAGTCAATGTCAGGTATTTGGCTTTTTCTTCTGTGCTTGTGTGTAATAAATTTTAGCTCGCTTTTCTTTATAATATATGTGTGCTCCAATGAACATTTTCTGTGAGAGGTAGAACTTGAATGTGTGTTCTTAAAAAAATTCTGAAGGGCAGTTGGTTTCTTTTGCAGTGGCTGGGTAACACATATTTCACACAGACACGCTGGAAAGTTATATCCCATCTCCTGCTGTAAGATATTCTCCATGTTTTCAGAACACAGAGTGAACACTACAGTACTGTCAGCATATATTTAGTCCACTTCTAATTCAACAAAGTTTGGCGAAAGTGAGACTGCTAGGCACAAGTAAGTTTGCCAGGTGGAGACACTCTTCCTGTGTGTGAGAGAAAAGCATTACTGTTCAAATGAGAAAAACAGGTGAGCCACTTTGCAGTCCTTCATTTGGAAATATATAACTTTTTTCAGAGAGGCTTATGCCAACATAAGAGGAAGGAGGCAAAGAATACCTGAGAGGTGAAATCCTGCTTAACTAGAGGTCAGTAGCATAAACTGTTCTCAGTTCAGACATGTCAAGATGCATGAGTGAGTGAAGTTGGCAAGGTTTGTGTTGCTTTCACATTGTTACATAGCCTTCCTATTTTCCCAAACGGAATTTAGGTATTTTTAGAGTTCAAAATATTTAATACCTATTTGTGCCATGCCTGATGTAAAAGTAACGTTTTGGTCCTTTAGATCTTTCTTTCCTTAGAGTTTTTTATTTTAAATTTCACCTTGTTCCACTGAGTGCTGATACAATGCCAGCAGCTGGGGGCCTGGACTTACACCTTTGTCCAGCTGTACTTTGTACTGTACAAAAGTGTAAGTTCTGTCACTCTGGCTTATTGCACTTCTTTAGAATAATTAAGATCAGCTTGAAAGTACCCCTTAAATCTATATCACTCAATAACCTGAACACTGTGTTTTAATAGTATAGGCAGATATATCCAGATGATGGAAGCTCTGTTGACTTTACAGGTTTTTAAGGTTGAGTTGACTGCCAGCCACTTCACAGGTCTTTTCTTTCTTCTGGGGATATCAGACACAGGAGGTCTGGCAGGACAGTTCTGCACTATCCCGTTCACTATACCCCCCCTTCTTTTTCCCTTCCTGCTGACCAAAGGAAAAAAAAAAGAAACGAGAATGAAAAGGAAGACAAGGAGTCAACAGACTGATTCTTAGAAAGACTCTGATTTCTGTACTATAAGGAGCTCGGTGTTGTATTTGATAAACAGTGCAGGTGGCTTTGGAAAACGTCTACAGATTTTTGGAAAAAGTCCACAGGTTCAGTACAGCCAAGGAAAGGACATCACTTGGGTAGGGCTGAAGATGTCCATTGCAACACTTGTAAGGTGTATCTTGTACTGAATAATAGTCCTTAAAAAGCTTGCAACCTAATTTGTAAAAGAGGAAATACAGAGTGGTAGAGGAAATAATTCACTCAGCAAAGTCAACAGGAGATAATGGCAGACCTAGATATGGTACCTTGATCTTGTAACGCACAGCCGTGTACTACACATTCGATTACACAGTCCTGTCGTTTTATGAATTTTAACTCTACCTAAAGAATAGAGTTTGCTGAAACACCAAGAGAGTGTGTCCTCAGTCAAAACAGAAATCCTCTCTAGATCAAGTCTCCTTTTTAAACATACTTCTTAGTGTTTGTAAGACTAATATTTGATACATGTGAATTAGTACTCTCAGAGTAAGGTACTGTAGCCTCCATGTCTTGAATATTATTTGTTACTAACTGAAGAGGCATATGTGATAAAAATATAATATAAGCCTGTTTGGGGTAAAAAACTGTTAAGTAAATATTGTCACAGTTGATTGCAGGTTTTTGAGGATGGACATTTGCCATTTGCCAAGGGCAGCAGAATCCTTGTAGTCAAACTTGCACAATGTAGCTTTCATCCCAGTTTTTAAAAGCTTCATTTATGAAGAAGGCTCACAGTGAGCAAATGGAGCTTTGCAATACGATCTTTGGAACAGTCAGCCAACAAATGGCATGTGACCTAAGCTTATAATTTACAGACTACGTTGCCCAATTTAGGTATGTTCTCTATAAATTTCCCATTCAAAACACAAGCAACAGAACTTAAAACCACTTAAGCCACAATAAAAGAAAGTTTCAGTGCTTTTTTTTTTTTCATAAGCTTAAAAACTTTGATTACATACACCTTCATTAAGTATCTGGGCACTGGATATATAATCCGGTTTGCTCAGCACTAACTCCTTGCAGATTTATAAGCATTGTTGTTACAATTAACCTCAAATGCTTAATAAAAAGTCTTGTTCTTTCCAGCATAGGCCCAGATACAAGACAGCTGCTGAGAACATTTACAGAAACAAATGTTTAAGTAGAACATGGAAGGGCTAGTAAAATGGTTAGAAGAATGGAGAGATGTGTGCACAGGGACGGATTGAAAGCATCAAACACCAGCTCCAAGACTGGCAGCTGCATCGTTGTTAGGTGAATGCACCATGATGTCTTACAGGTCCTGCCGTATGTTGTATGACCTGTGTTCCTGTGAATGCCACGCAGGATGTTATGGATGTCAAAGTGGTCACTGCATTTTCCAAATTAGAATCCCATTCTATGCTAGGCTGTATTTTTTCTGTCATTTTGGAGTTGTATAGAGGATGAACTTCCATGAAGTACAGAGTGTGGATGGATGCATGCAGTATTGTGTATTGATGGACGTAGGACTGTATAACATATGAGTACTAAACATGATACGTATCTTATTGCTGAAGAAGACAGGTATGAAATAGGGGTGTAGCATGCAAGCTGGGAAGAATGAAAATAAGAACTGTTATAGTTGGAGCCATAAAGGTTTCTTTCTCATTTCTGTTATCAATCACTTCCTTTCCTATAAAAGCTGTCTGGAGATCCAAACAGCTGTCTTAACATTTAATAAATTTATCTGTGAAATCAAATGTTTCTTTGGAACCACAGAAGTTAAAAATTATTTGCTAATGAAAACTGAGGTTGATATCAACAGTGCCTGCAAAGACTTGGGATAAGTGCATGTCCAAAGTTGCATATGTGCAACTTGTCCAAAGCCTATGGAGATCCGGGGAAGGGCAGCTGCAGTGAGCAGGGCGGTAGCGTGCCTCTCACCACACTGGGAGGTGTCACCTTCTGCTGCAGGCACCTCTGGATACCCAGCTCTCCTCCTCCTGGCAGAAACCCAGCAAAGGGCTTGGTGTTCCCACACAGTTTGGTGTTGGGCTCCACCACACTCCCGCCCTGAGGACACCATTTCAGAATACGACCACACACCCATTAGTTGTGCATGTATCCCCATGGGAGCAGCGGTGCTCACAGCCGAGAGGTACCTCAGCAAACTGAGGGGTGAAAACTAAGCAAGTAGAAAACATCCAAATGCTCTTATGCTTCTGTCCCTGCCTTTGTTACTTTCCAGGCATTAGTCACCTGTCTTGTACCAGCCTATGCAGACAAAGATTCCTTTCCCCTCTTCCCCGCAGCCAGGCTACCCCAGCCAGGGCTGTCCCGTCGGCACTGGGGTTTGTCGGGGTCTCTCATAGTGAAGTTTTTCATGATCAGCAGTTTCCAGCTCCTCGGGAGTGGGAAAAGCCCGGGTTCTGTACTGCACAGGGGTGTGGAAATGATTTTGTCGCCGAGGAATGTTTGATAACAGGGCACGAAATGGCATCACTGGTGGGGGAGAGAAGGGTGTAAAACACGGGTGTCGCGGCAGAGGTGTGGAAATGTAGCACCGGAATGGGACGGGGGGGGCAGGGCTGGGGCGTGCAGGCCGGGGAGCGCACGGCGGGCAGCGCACGGCGGGCCCAGCACCCGACACCTCGGCGGTGCCCACAGGCCGGGGTGCCGGCGGGCGGAGCCAGCCCGGCGCGGCCGTTCGGCCTGAGCCCCTGCGGCGGGAGGCGGTGCCGCCCCGCTCCCATGGCAACGGCGCGGGCCGTGCTGCGGAGAGGGACCATGGCCTCTCTGGCCGTGGCCGAGCCCCCCGCCTCACGGGCGCCCTCTCGGTCCCCGGCCCACTCCCCAGCCCGCTCCCCGGCCCGCTCCCCGGCGCTGTCGCCTGCCCCCGACCCCTCTCGCTGCGGCGGAGAGCGGCACAGGAGCCGCTCGGGCGCCGGCGCGGACCTCGGCGCCATTCAGGTGAGCTCCCCCTCGGCCGGCAGTCACCCCCAGCTCCGCCGCCTGCAGCCCTGCCGGCCGGGAGGCCCTGCCCCGCGCCCTGCCCCGCGCCCTGCCCCGCGCCCTGCCCCGCGCCCTGCCCCGCGCCCTGCCCCGCGCCCTGCCCCGCGCCCTGCCCCGCGCCCTGCCCCGCGCCCTGCCCCGCGCCCTGCCCCGCGCCCTGCTCTGCTCTGGCTTGGCCGCTACGTCGGGCTGAGAACAAGTGCCAGTTTGTGCCCCACACACAGGCTGGATTTACCCGTCCGTGGGTAGATTCATGTTGGTTCAGCGCGGCACTTTTACATTTTTAAGGTTTAAGCACTTTAAAAGCACAGTCAAAAAAAAAAAAAAAAAAAAGTTAAAAGTGTGACTTTTCCAGGATGCACAGTTAAGATCAGTGGATCTGAATCACGTCATCAAACTGCTGGAAGATTCAGACTCAGTAAGTAAGCACAATACCTCGTTATTTCAGTTACACAGGTAGTCAGGGGCTTAGAGAATTGCTTATTTTTTTTTAAAGAATTGCTTTAGTAACCGCCCTAAGTAAACCAGGTGGAACTGGTGGCTGTGGCTACAGAGCACAAAGCTGGAGTTTTTGTTCTGATATTTGAACACTTCTTCTATATACGGTCATTGTAATAGACAATATTATCAGTTATGCTTTTATATTAAAAAATAAAAAGATACATATATATAACCAAATACTTCGTCACATAGGCGCTAAAAAAAAATAAAAATATGAAAGTGTGTGCATTTGAAAAGTAGATACAGAAAATTTCTGGCTTATCTGGGAATTTGAGAAACAGAAATACATACAAAGTTACTGAAAGGTATGTCAGGAATTTATTGCCCAAGTTATCTGCTAACATTTCTCCAGGGAGGTGATTTTAAAGGAAGTGGAAACATATGAAGTTCAGTGCTGAAGAGTAAATATGACCACCTAGGCACATAGGAGAGCAGCATCTCATGGACTTCCACAGACTATTTTTGGTCTCCACAAGAAGATTTGGCAGATGAAATTCACTAAGCCGTCAGTTACTTTTGATGTAAAAAACTAATAATCTATATTCTCAAAACAAGAACTTGATTAAACGTGCCACATTTTACATTAGTGTCCCACAGAGAAGCAGCGTGTGTCTCCCTCTGCCCCACTTTGATATAGAGCTGATAGATTAAACTTACTGACTGGATGGTATTGTTTACTGCTTCTCTAGACAATGTAAGATATATGATAAAATGCCCTTAGGATTCAGGGCTTGCAGATTCCTGAAACAACTTTCTGGCCTGCCTCAAGTTGCTGAGCTCTTGCCCAGCATGGGAATGCTTAGAAGAGCTGGAATGAATGCTGAGTGTCACTGGCACACCCTGACATACCCTCACTTCAGTTGTTTTCAACTTTGAATTTGCAGACTGTTTCCTAGTGGTGGCAGAGCTCCACTTTAAGCCAGTTAGATCTACATTTTTACGTATTTACATCACGTGTGACATAGGTTTGGTTTTCTTAGTTATCTTTCATAGAATCTCAAAGAATTGCAAGAGAAAGAGCCTACACATTTGAACAAAAGATTGTTTTAAAAAGCCTCTTCAGTTACAATAGCACAGAGTCTGTACTTAGAAATGGGGCTTGATCAAGGAGCTAATCCTGTTGCAAAGCACTTTCAGAATTTCATTGTGCCTTGTGATTTTTTAATCTGTTTTCCATTTCCATTTAAACTTAAAAGGGATAAATACAATAATTTAATGTTCTAAGGCAAACTGCAATTAAAACCTGCTTTTCATTCCTCTACTTAAGAAAGATTTGGAAAAAGAACAGCTGAAAGCTCTCAAGAAGGTAGTCAAGCGTTTTGAAAATGGGCTTGTATCCTTTTTTGCCACTGTAGAATTCTGAAATTGTGGTGTTTTATATATGATAATGCTCTGACTTTTCAGCAAAGCATTTTATGATGTTCTGTGCTTCCACATGGAGAGAAGTGATGGTCCGCATGCATCCTCATCATTGGACTTCTTGTGCACACATAGCCAGGTTTGTAGGTTTATGTTAGCAAGATTCTTGGATGCTAGATTCATTTGCCACATAATTCAATAGAGGGATCTCACCTGTACAGTAGTTGAAAGTGTCGAAAATGTAATTAGCGTACTAATTACTCAGAATAGACCTAGCATAATAATTGTCATTACTTAAGAATCTGCAGATAAAATAACAATGACGTCCAGTGAGGAAACATTTTAAAGAAAATTAAAGTTAGACTAATTTATCTGGATTTGTTTTTCGTATTTTTTCCTATTTACAATACAAATTGAAAGGCATCCAATAATCAAAAGTACTAGGGAGGTTGTGGGCATATGGAAAAATGTGATTAATTTCATACAGTTCTGCTAATTGCCACAGTGATTTAAGCTACCACATTACTTCACAATTGACTTTTGGCTAAGTACTCACAGGCACTTTCTATGAGTCAGTGGATGGTAGTAACTTCTCAGTCTCAATGATCTGTTCGATTTTGGTCTTGGGCCTCTACCCTAAATTAGATAATCTCAGTATGTGGTTGAGTCCAAATTTGCAAACTTTACGTAGTCACTTGGGACTAGAGTAGGAAAGAATTTAAACACTTCAAGGCTGTCTCAGAATTTAGATAGGTAAATCTGACACTGGGATGTAAAAACTTTTCATCTTATATTTTTAGATATTCAATGCTGAACTGACAGTGTGTTCATCTGATAAGAAAGCTAAATCGGATTCGCAAGAGTTGTACTTCTGTAAAAGTAGGGCTGCTTCAAAAGGCCTAAGTATTGACTCATATGCTTCATATTAGACATCTAACTTTGAAAACACTGGCCTTGTTTTTTCTTGGTTGTGTCTTATAAGTGTGATGAATATGGTTTTCAGCTTTTTCTTCTGACTCATTGCAGTACAATCTGATTTCCTTAACTTTAAATTAAAAGCCCCTTAAGGATTTAGCACAAGTAGTTGAAATTCTTAACCTATGTGCAGAAAAAGTGAATGAACAAGAAGCTTTCTCTGAGCCTTTATGCGAACTTATTAAATTATGCGGGTAAGCCCTTCAACCCTTCTTTTAGAGATTTATATGCTGCTTATTAATATGTCTGTACATTTTCAAATGCAATTGACATATCCATATAGCATCTGTCTTCAAGGCATCTCTATCTGCAAGGCATCTATTATATCACCCTTCCTTTTAATGAACTGTGTTTTTCTTGAGTCCAATTTCTATTAGCATGAAGGAGAGACCCATTTTAGCAGTTCAGTATCTGTGGAGCTACGTATTACATCATTCGAAACTGTATGGTAATTGTTCCAAGCTTGCTTGGAAACAAGATTCCCCAAGGTATCTTATTGCCCAAGTAAATTGTTCTGGGACTGCTGACCTCAAAAGACTGAGCAGCGAAGTCCTGCTGTGAGGTATGTTTTGCTGTTTCAAACAAACTCTCTGAGTTTAAAAACCTGAAGTGACACAAAAACACTTTACTGCCTGAAAGTAAGCTGTACAAAAGGACAAGCCATGTGGGAGAGAAGAAAGAGCCACAACAACTGGAGGATTTGGGATTCCTAATTAATTAAAAATCATACAGCATGAACTTTTAAGCATTTTCATTGTCATACTGTACTTTAAATTATTTGTAGAATAGAATTTAGGTGTTATCCACACTTGTCAGTAGTTTTCTCCTTCTCAATAATTTAATTAAGTTACTTATGGAGTCCTTTTAACTACAGTTACTCCTGGTTTTAATTATAATTGGTGAGAATAAGGAAGAGGAGAATCATGCCAGACAGAAAACGAGTCACATAGTAAGCCACATATTTAAATAGGTTCTTACTTAGCTTCCTCTCATCTGTTAGGTTTAATAAAAATAGAACTTCCCAGCTGAATCTTTTAGTTCTCTGACCATCATCAGTTGTGCTGCTTTCCTTTGCTGCCACACAGTGGAGAATGAGAAAGTACATCACAAAGTTTATTTTTCTTCAGTGTTTGGCAGAAGCGTGACAAAACTGAGAATGAATGTATGAAGTCAATAAAATGTAGTTGTGAGGAAGGCTTTTCGTCTCTTACTGCAGTTCAGCAATAATTGTGGTTTCTGCAATGAATATATTTTGGAAGATTGCACCCTTGGGTTTTGCTTTAATTTCTGTACTATGGAAATTCCCCCACAATTCACTACTACTTCACATGACAGAGAAGCCTATAAGTAGAGTGAGGGGCTGTTATTTAAAATTTCCTTTCAGATATTATAACTTCTATAGTAAAATTTTCCACTCTTTCATAACTGCATCTGATTACCTGTCTTCTTCCCACTTTTTTTCCGACGTCCCTTTTGGTTTGGTTTGGTTTTGTTTTTTCCCATTCATTCCATTATTTGCTCTCCTTTTTTTTTTTTTTTCTCTCTGTCTATGTTTACAGAGGTAAACCTACCAGAAAGTTGCTTCTGCACTATGAGCTACAGAGACCTTAGCATAATACTGTAATGTTAACTATTAGTGAATTTTTAGCACTTACATGTTTATGTCATGTCTGAGTATTTTGCAAATGTTATTGAATGTTTCTTAATATCCTGTTTTTAAAAACAAATTTGTGGTTGGGCTATTTGGAGTCAGTTTATTGGTTTTATTTTTATCCATTTCAAGAGGTCTTGCCTGGGGACACGATCCCTTTTTTCCACCTCTGCACATGTCTGTGCATCATCCAGCTCTGTAATAGCGTAATAGTGCCTAAGTTCCAGGATTTAATCTTCCACATTTAAATGACATTTGTTTATTCGATATTTCTTCTTGCACCAAATATGAATTATGCAAATGTTATCTATGAAGGTGTACCACTAATTGCCAAAATGCAATTGGCAGATTATGGAACTGGAACTTTCAGTGTAGAATTAGCATTGCAAAGAATGTATTTGTCCTGGGAAAAGTGTCCTTATTTGCAAAAAAAGTCAAGGAAGAAATGAAAAGCTATTGAGCTTTTCTAGTGACTTGATTTAAGTGTTCTTCTGCAGTGTTCTAAGCATAATTGTAGTATCTTTTAATTTAATTTTTCAGGTTACCATTTCAGAAAAAGAAATCATCTGATGAAGTAAGCTATTCTGTGGCAGCTTCAAAATCCATTGCCCAACTGGGTGAGTGTAAAATAATATACCACAATAAAATTTTTATTTTGCCATAATAAAATTGACTGTATTATTAGCATTATTTTAATTGCTTGTTACTTCCTTAGTAAATGTAAGTAATTTCTTTCAATTGTTCATTCAGTCCTCTGTGCTTTTTAGCATAAGAATCCATTCTTATTTTGCTGTGCAGCTAACCCGCAGGTTAGCTAGCAGAATTACCTATGTGCCAATGTCAGAAGCTACATGAGATAGATAACTTTCTCATTACAGCTGAAGAACTAAACCTGTCTGTAGCCTGTTTCACTTCATTTTGCTCTGAGAAATTGGGTTATTACTATAAACACTGAAGACTGGGATAAAGGGAAAATGTATCCTTTCTACTGCTTTGAAACGAGCTGGAAGAAACAAGTGAGAAACAGTAACTCCTGGCTCAAACTTTCAAAACCTAAAAGCCTAATACCTATCACAGAGGCAAAACACAAGTCAGTTTAGTGCCATACCTTACTAGCAGTAGCAGCTTCTGAATTCAGCCTCTTGCTGCATCTGAGCCGTGAGCTTTTGTCTTCCAGAAATATGTTTTAAGAGGGCTCTTGAGGAAAAAGTGTCAGTCATATCTTAATGTCACTGGACGTCTTAGTACCAAAATGTGTTTTTATGATTTTGCATGTCACATTTGTCATTTTCAAAGAAAATACTGTGAGCGTGGTAGATCAAAAAGGATTCAGAATAAAGCAGGAGTAAAATTTAAATGGTGAAGAGGTAGCACAGTCAGCCTGTCACACATGAAAAAAAAAATCCTTGAAATGGTTGAGTAAAAAAATATTTTTACAGTCTTTATTTTCAGAGGTCCAAAGAGATAGCAGAATAGCCTTCTGGTTTCAGATAGTTCTAGATTTTCTTTAGAGTAACACATCAAAAAAGACACTAAAATCTTAAAGATTCCATGCTACACACTGGTAGCTCTCAGTGCAATTCTTTTTTTCTTGTGGGAAAGGGTCTCTCTCTGTGTTCCATTTATGTCATATCATGTCTGCCAGAAGAAGAATTTCTGTCATGCCAATGATGACAACAGCCTAGTCTGGTAGCTTTCTTCTCAATTCCACAACTTCGGAATAACATCTACTGTCTTATAAGGGTCTGTAGTCATAAAGCAGAGGAGGTCACTTTTTCATTAAGCTTTTGTTATTCCTACAAGACCCCCTTGTGCTCTTCAGTGTAGGAGTCTCTGACCCTTGAGTATTTTATAATCAAACTTTGCATGAAATGCAAATGGGCAATGGGGTGGAGTCTAGTTGGAGGCCAGTGTCTAGTGGAATGCCTCAAGGGTCAGTACTGGGGCCAGTATTATTTAATATATTTAATATATTTAGTATATTCATCAATGACTTGGATGAGGGAATAGAGTGCACTGTCAGTAAGTTTGCTGATGACACCAAGTTGGGAGGAGCGGCTGACACGCCAGAAGGCTGTGCTGCCATCCAGCGAGATCTGAACAGGCTGGAGAGTTGGGCGGGGAAAAATTTAATGAAATGTAACAAGGGAAAGTGTAGAGTCTTGCATCTGGGTAGGAACAACCCCAGGTTCCGCTATAAGTTGGGGAACAACCTGTTAGAGAGCAGTGTAGGGGAAAGGGACCTGGGAGTCCTGGTGGACATCAGGATGACCATGAGGCAGCACTGGGCCCTTGTGGCTGGGAAGGCCAATGGCATCCTGGGGTGTATTACAAGGAGGGTGGTTAGTAGGTCCAGAGAGGTTCTCCTTTCCCTCTACTCTGCCCTGGTGAGACCACACCTGGAATATTGTGTCCAGTTCTGGGCCCCTCAGTTCAAGAAGGACAGGGAACTGCTGGAGAGAGTCTAGCACAGGGCAACAAAGATGATTAAGGGAGCATCTCCCGCATGAGGAAAGGCTGAAGGAGCTGGGTCTCTTTAGTTTGGAGAAGAGGAGACTGAGGGGTGACCTTATTAATGTTTACAGTTATATAAAGGGTGAGTGTCACGAGGATGGAGCCAGGCTCTTCTTGGTGACAACCAGTGGTCAGACAAGGAGTAATGGGTTCAAACTGGAACATAAGAGGTTCCACTTAAATTTGAGAAGAAACTTCTTCTCAGTGAGGGTGACAGACCACTGGAACAGGCTGCCCAGGGAGGTTGTGGAGTCTCCTTCTCTGGAGACATTCAAAACCCGCCTGGACGTGTTCCTGTGTAACCTCATCTGGGTGTTCCTGCTCTGGCAGGGGATTGAACTAGATGATCTTTTGAGGCCCCTTCCAATCCCTTACATTCTGTGATTCTGTGACAGATTTTTGGGGAATGTGACTAAAGGAAACACTAAGTACTGTAAATAGATTATAAACTTTGTAAATGATATCTTTTTTTTTATTTCTGGCAGGTTATTTGATGAGGGTACCAAGCTCTCAAGTTAGAATACAAATCTGTAAGTGTGTTGTTAGCTTTTATAATACGGAGCTACCAAGAAAACTACTTCCAGGTAAAACACAGTATTTTCAAGTGTCACAAGAAATCAAGTGTTTATGATCCAAGCTACTTTGAAATGGCTCTTTCAATTAGCTATGGATTAATTTTTCATTATAA
The DNA here is from genome assembly GCF_964273445.1 of Streptopelia decaocto. Taxonomy (NCBI): domain Eukaryota; kingdom Metazoa; phylum Chordata; class Aves; order Columbiformes; family Columbidae; genus Streptopelia; species Streptopelia decaocto. Next base: position 139,982,996 of record NC_138655.1, on the reverse strand, counting down.
CTATAGTTACTGTATCTCATATGTTAAATATGTAACATTGGCAAATGTGCAGTTCACATGTTTTATAGAAATGCCTACTCAAAATCTGAAATTAGTTCATCAATGTACAAGGAATTAATGATTACACTTATGGGATTTGGATTAAATAGCACCCAGAAAATGTGAAGTGGTCACAAGTTTTCTGAAATGTGGATAATGGAGGAAGAAAGACTAGTTAGGATCAGAATTATAAAAAGGGAAATGTAATTTTCAACTTTGTGTATGTAGCCTGGAGAGAAGCAGCTCTGGTTTCACTTGTGTGAAACTTCACAAGCAGTGAGGGATAGATCTGAGCCCATCTAAATTTGATTGAGTTCATATTATATGGACACAATTGAGCATAGGCTTTGAATAAATTGTGTGACTTGTCACTGCAGAAAGAGGCTCATGATGCCTGCATGTGAGCTCAAGCATGATCCCCTGGTATTATGGACAGGCATGCAAACTGTCATTAGAATCCACTCCTATTTATTCCTTTGTCTCTTATGATGGTGCCAGAGGCTGTTCTCAGGCACAGTCAGTCATGGGTCCCTTCCTAGAGGGGCACAGACAGGACCAGCTGCTGGGAGACACCACTAGGTCCACAGGCAGATGAGTTACAGATGGACATTGTCACAGCATGGATCCAGAGCAGAGGCGAGGGAACGTGCTGGATGGCAGTGTGCTCCCTTGCTGTGTTCCTGTAGCCTGGCACTCATTCCTCTGCCCTCTTGCTAGTTTTACTTTATTTTAGGAGGCCTAAAGAAGCTGCAGCTGCAACAGCCATCACAGGATTCTAGAAATATAGAAGCATGTAAATCTGTTTTTACCTTACAAACAAGACTGAAATTCTGCAAGCAGCTATTTGTGCCTTTAGTTGTATGTCTGTAAATTGTTCCATCAAAATAAGTGAATGTTAAATATTGAGAGATTTTATTCTTTTCCTCCAGATTTAGAAAATAAGATATGTTATCTCAAAAATGAAGAATGTTTTTCAGTCTGATTTTTAAAGTCAAACTCTTAATCTCTAATGATTTATGTAAATCTTGCCAAAGTTTGATCCTGCACTTCATGTCATTTGATATATATATATTTAAAGCTTTTTAAGATAAATCTTACTTTTATGAGTTAGCATATATAAATGTATATTTCTTTTCTCAATGCTTTCCCTTCCCCTGTAGTTCTGTAATGAAATATGGATTTGCATATGCGTGGACAAAGTAAACACAGGGACACACTATAAAGTCAAGCTTATAAATCAAAGGTGGATTCACATATTTTAAGCAACACAATAATAGAAAGCATTAATTCCCTAGTGAATAGGCTACAGAAGAGAACTATATCCTGAACCAACAACTTATTGCATGATCTGAAAAAGGTTTTTCACCTCTACTTACTCTTTCATTCTGTAAATTCTAGGAAACAATTTATTTATCTATATAGCATTTTAGTCGTCTTGAGGGTAAGTCTGTTGAATATGCTTTAGGCATTACTAATACTCAGGTATAAGAAAAGCAACTCTGGTTTTTTATTTAATTTCTTTTTTAATTGTTTTTTGGACTATGGAAATATAATACTCAGTTCTCAATCCTTTCTTGAGAAAGGATTAGTATTTTATGAAGTAACCAAAATTCTGAATATTTACTGCATTATAACTGAAGCTATTTTATGTGCAGGTTACCAGCCAACAAATGCAAACTATAAAATTCAGATGGCTGAATTGGGAGGATTAGCAGAAACTCTTGTTTTGTCACTAGCTTTAGTTGAAAATCATCTTACTGAGAAGTTGTGGGTACTTAAAGCTCTCCAGCATCTCTCCAGCTCTGGTTAGTACAAACTGTTATTTCAACAGTCTCATTACCTCTGATCTTAGATCATTTATTCTCTGAACATGCCTAAAACAATTACTGGCCTACAGGGAATTAATTAATCAGATTTTCATAATTTCAGGAGTAAATTGCGGACTTATGATGAAGGCCCAAGCAGCCAGCAGGCTCTGTTTATATCTAAATGGTGTTGATCCCTCAGGACAGCTGGTGTTCCGCTCCTCAGAAATCCTATGGAACCTGTTAGAAAACACCTCAAAAGAAGAAGTTGTTAATCAGCTCAGTAGCTTGGAATGTGTACAGTAAGTACAGGGGAGCATTTTATGAATTAATACTGTAATTTTGGAGACATCTGAAGCACTGCTATTGTGTAGCATTTTGTTTGAAATCAATTGAGAGAAAACACAAAAGGGGAATTGAGGTCTGTCATTAAGTCCGCATGAAGTGTTCAGTATTTACACATCTGATTCTCCAGAATAGAAGCACTGCCTCGTCAGAGCTCATAGCCAAGCAACCCATGATTTAGACCCCTCAGGCATCTGTTTCTGTTTCAGCAAGTTAGATAGCACTGTGGCCTGTGAGATGCCAGGAAATTATATAGGATGTGAGAGGTGCCTGCCAGGTAGCTTATAAACTTGGTGGCCAGGGTCCAGCTAAAAGCACATCCAGTCAACTCCAAACCCATTTCATGTCAATCTTCTCTGTATTTCATTAGCACAGAGATCCACCGCCAGTTGTTTCTGTTACAGGGCAAGAGGGAAATTAAGGTGCTCTGCTGCACAGTGCAGGAGGTATAGCCCTATCTATTTATTTGTATGATGAAAAAGTGAATTGCACCATTTTTGAGCTCACATGTTAGGCTCAGTAGGCCAGTATTACTGCACTGTTGAAATGCTTCTGTTATAAAATTAGAAGGGAATTGTTTGTTATGATATACAAGGCTTAGTTCTAGATCCTCTGCTGGAGTAAATAACAGGCTCTCTTAGGGAGTTACACTGTTTTGACTGTTGAGAATTAGACCATTTCTTCTCAGTAACCATTCAACAACATCCAGTTCCATGCTTGAGTAAATATTATGTTTTCCTATTAATTAATTAAAACACATGCAGTGGAAGGTCCAATTTGTAATACATGCACCTTGCGTGGATGCTTAAATTGAATGTCTAGTGGTTCACTATTTCTCTTGCAGTTATACCCTAAGGCTTTGAAAAGTATGATACTGAATGGAGATTCATATACCTAGAGCTGTATAAAATTAGTATATGAAAAGAAAAGATAAAATGCATTTCCTTTCTTTTAAGTGCTTTGAAAGAAACATTTGTAGACCTTCTCCTGCATGGCTTCCGGCATTGTGATCGTCAGCTACGGAATGACCTCTTGGTGATCGCCACATTACTAGCTGAAAACCCTGCAGCACCTATGATTGTAAGTATTCATAGTTATATTCCAAAGACTGATAACTTCTCCTTTGCTGTTATTTACTCAGTATTTTTTCACATTAGGGTTCTAACATTTGTTCTACTCTGCCTCTAGTGCTTTCTTTTTTCTTAGATTTGTTGAGCAAGAAACTGCTTTTCCTTCTGCATTTCCCTTTATGTCAAAGAGACTTGAAATCTAAAGGTCATCAGCTTGGAGTACTAGCATTAACCTTACTTGATACTTAGAAAATTACACTAACACTATACCTGTGCAAAATTTAAAGTTAATTCCAGTATTCTTGTGCAGATTCTTGGATGTACCATTCTGTTACAGTGAGTTTTGCACTAAATCTCATTTGTTGTTTGAAGATGTAGGAGTGTAGCCTGTATTCAGATGGGCCAAATTCAAGTGAAGTTTTTGTGCCTCGTAACCAGGAACAAGCAGGGTCCTCCAAAATCAGCTCAGAAGCTCTAAATAACATGCTGAAAAAAAAAATTACATAGATCCAATTAATGAGGCACATCAATTCTTTCTAAGACTACGTCAGTTAAATGTAGTCCAGAATGCACTATCATGACTTGCCTAAAAAGCAGATGACTCATTCAGCTGTAATACTTGGGAATTTTAATGAGGAAATTGCATAGAAATTAACTTTTTGTAGATGTTAACATTCTTTTACTCTCTTGTTTTATGGTTGAGATTTATAACTTCAAATGAAGTCGTGACACATACTGAATAATTGAGCAATCAGATTCCTGCTTATGCAGATCTGTTGGCTGTCCAGGAATGCATTATTTCCAGGGAATTAATTTCTCAACTTGAGTAAGTTTCCCAATTGGCTGTATTACTAAATAGATTTTATAGTCTGTAATGAAGATTACAGATTTTTCATTCAAGCTTTTCCATTTTATCATTGACCATTAAGAAATATCTGTTTTCCTAATGCAGCAACACATTTGATATCTAAAACATTAAAATTGTTTATCTGGCTGTAGAAACAGGGCAGTTTTTTTCCTACAAGATCAATAACCAGGACACAGTATTTTAATTCCTTATGCTACATAGATGAAAAATTGTTTCAATGCAAGGAAAAAAATTAATACATTTAATTTATATTCTGTATTCTCAGCCTACCTAGGGATTTTACTTCCTTTGCGGAGATAAGGTACCAGGTATAAATATCAAGTAGACAAAACATTAACATTACCATTGGATCCTGCCTTGTAGGTAATACCAGAGAAATTTTCATTGGAATGTTCTCTCTTTTTTTCTTAATACACTGTCCAAGCAACTTCAGAAAAGTCAGTCTTGTTTTTAACATAATTCAGAAATCAGCACAGAAATCTGAGCCTTTGAAAATGAAAATCATTTTCTCACCACAAGTAAACTGGTATATATAAGGTATAGCATAAAATGGTATTGTATTATTATATCTGTGTTAGAACGAAACTGTTTGGTAATTGCTTACTGGTTTCCATCTGAACTTAGTACTGCTTTAATCAGCAAGGAGAAAATATTAATGAGTTTTAATGTTGTTGTTTATTTAACTACTTTGCAATGGCTTTTTACAGAGAATATAAATACCATAGAGACAAAGGCTAATAGGCAATATAGTTGTCTGCTTCAATATTTTCTTCAAAATTACTTTTGCAATATTTTTCTGATTTTTAAAATAATTTGGGTGTATGCTAACTTGCAGAGCTAGGCCAGCTGAATCTGAGCCCAGCTTTTTGGGGATGCATCTAAAAGGCTGCTTCAAAACTGAAGAACTGCTCGATTCTATGGGGATAGCTGTGTAGTGTTCTGTGAGCTCTGCTCCCATTGGGAGCTGGTGAGAGGCTCTGTGGTGGCTTTGCTTGAGTACTGAGGCCGACCTTATGTATCTTATTGCTCAAGAAGAGCAGTGTCTAGTACCCAAGCTTCTAATCACCTCAGAAACAAAGCTCTTTTGCCTTTAGTGTGCTTTGTAGACACACTCTGACCTTGGTTTTATCTGTAGTTATATTAGACATAATTATCCTTCTGTTAGCTCTCTAGGAGCTGTGAATGGCAAGATTTTATTTTCTGAATATTTAATATGCAGTATTTTTAAATGCATATTGCTCACACGTGGTTTTCATGTGCTTGCTTATAAAAGCACTGAAGTTGGATATAAGTGTGTTAGTACGCACAACTGAAGGTACAAAATTGTATGTACTGATGACCCTGAGTATAAATTTACACATCCACAAATGCATGTTAAAAACCACAACTCTAACAGAACTGAAAATATGGTTTTCATATGTGGTAGACTATAGTAGTGAATACATGTGCTTGGGACTTCCCCATACAAGTTCCAGCTTGTACTAAATGACACATGGAGTTAACTACTTGCTCCCTTAGGACTGTAGTTAGTTAGTATTGTACAGTGTCCAAGTGGTTGATCTCTTCTTTGATAAAATTCTATTCTGCTATAGGATCTGTGTTTTGAAGAAAAAAGCAAAGCTAAAATTAAACCATAAGTATTAATTTCACTGCAATTTAATTTAATTAATGTATTTTTTTTTTAATGCCTATTAGGAAAGTGGATTTACAAAGCTGTTAATAGTACTTGCAACATTTACTGAAGGTAAGAGATTTCATACTGCATAATTACACTCTTTTTACTTTTAATGATGATTTTTTTGTAACTTATCTACAATTTCCTTCATAGTTAAAATTCCCAACCCCTTGGTGAAAGGTCTTAAACTTACCTATGGTTATGAGGACTTCGAGCTGAAGAAGCTACTATTTAATGTAATAGGAATCTTATCTAAAGACCCATGTGCTGTACAGGTAAGTTGTAACAGGACAGAAGATACAGTAAGAAAAAAAAAAAAGGTCAAAAGGGTCACAGGAATATTATTTAACTGTCCAGGTGGCATAGACCAGTAGACTGAAATCAGCTCTTCTCCAGATCAAGAATTCATACACAGCTTCAGGCCAAGTCCTACTGTTTGAAAACAGCATACAGCTTCTATTTTAGAAAATTTACTGACCTACACCATGCTAGGAAAATTAGCTCACAAGTAACTGTAAAGCATTATTGAAATACATGTGAAGAACATAATAAAGTTTAACAAACCACAGTCTGTGGGAATGCTACAGAATATAAACAGTTTGTCTGTACTTTTAGCATTCATGACATACTGTCTCAATAAAAAAAAAAAAAATTCTTAGTATAGGACAGATAAAGTTGAGTCACTGCTTTTAATTTTTCTTATGTCCGTATGAAACCTGTAAGATGTTTCTCTCTTTGCTTTGACTCTGCAGCTTCTCAGTGAAAGTGACGTCATGCCAGCTTTACTTTATTATGTAAAACCAAATCAAAAGCCTGGATTTAATGACTGGTCTGCTGTCCAGTATGAAGAATTACAGCTTCATGCAATTGCTGTTTTAGCTTCAGTGGCTCCTGTGTTAATAGATAAATATTTGTCCTGTCAAGCAAATACTCTTCTCCTTTTGTTTCTAGAATGGTGTGTAGGCCAAGGTCAGTAGCTGCTTATGGTGTTCATACATAGTAATCTCAAAACACAACTCAACTGGACTTTCTTTCTTTGACAGAAAGGAAATATGTAAAACCCCTGAAGTCAGAATTATTATTTTTCAGTAGGTCACTTAGGAAGCTAATTTTCACAGAATCACAGAATGTTAGGGATTGGAAGGGACCTCAAAAAATCATCCAGTCCAACCCCTCTGCTGGAGCAGGAACGCCTAGATGAGGTTACACAGGAATTTGTCCAGGAGGGTCTTGAATGTCTCCAGAGAAGGAGACTCCACAGCCTCCCTGGGCAGCCTGTTCCAGAGTTCTATGAAGAAGTTTCTTCTCAAATTTAAGTGGAACCTCTTGTGTTCCAGTTTGTACCCGTTACCCCTTGTCCTATCATTGGTTGTCACCGAGAAGAGCCTGGCTCCATCCTCATGACACTCACCCATTACATATTTATAAATACTAATAAGGTCACCCCTTAGTCTTCTATTCTCCCAGCTAAAGAGACCCAGCTCCCTCAGCCTTTCCTCATAAGGGAGATGCTCCACTCCCTTAATCATCTTTGTGGCTCTGCGCTGGACTCTCTCCAGCAGTTTTCCTTAAAAAAACAACCATATATTTTTTTTTCTACTGAAGGATAAGCTGGTGCCCCATTCCCTGTGTCCCACTACACTGACACTTCTTCAGTTGTGTGGCAGCCACACATCTCTGCTGCCTGTGTTTGAAGCCACTCAGATACACTGACTGTGGCAACAGGTCCAACCAGTTATTCCTGCCACGGGGCAGAACGAGTACACGCAAATTTAAAGTGGTACACAGTACCATCCAGACTACAGCTGGCTTGTGGCCACCAGCTAAGAGTATGGGGCAAGCAAAAAGTTAACCAGCTGCACCCAGATTCATGGTCTGGTTTTCTGGGGATGGATAGTTTTTATCATAAAATTGATAAGATTTCCTAGGAAGAATTTTTCATTTGGGCCTAATGGAGATCAAAAGGTTGACATTTTGAGTTTTGAAGACTGCTTATTAATGTATTAAGGTTAAAAAATAGTTGTAGTAATAGCCTCACACAGAAAGGCTTATTACTAGCTGGTTTTAAACAAGGAGCCTTTCTAACCTTAAGGGATTTATTTGTTTTCAGCTTACTTACACTGATAAGCCCTTTTTTTTTTTTCCTGAACATGTTATTTTTCTGAGCAGACAGTCTGCCAGTAAGAATATTCTCTGTGATTGCTCTACAGATCCTTTCTTTGGTCAAGGTAACAGTTTCCATGGAACAGGTGGTCGTGGCAACAAACTTGCACAAATGCGCTACAGCCTGAGAGTGCTGAGATCCGTTGTGTCTCTTTATGATGATGCTGTGAACCTTAATTTGTGTGACCAGGGAGCAATTAGCCAGCTATTGGGTAAAGCACAATCTATATTGCTGCACTGAAATTGGTACATTTTTGTTGATGCTAAGAATGTTCCTGCTTTTTTGCATGCTGTGGTTATTGTGTGTTTCTCCTTTGACTGCTGAAAAACTAAAAAAAAAATCCAATATGTAATTGATTTGATTTTGAATTCTGTCACACTTTGACAGAATAAAAGGAATTATGCAAAACAGACACCTGTAAAAGCTTAGGTGTTAAATTTCAGAGTGAAAGCTGCCTTTTCTTCCTTTATTATACTGCATTTGTTACATCTTATTTTCATTGTGGTAGCACCTAGGAGCTCCAGCCATGAGTGATGTTCTACCGAAGTCTATTATGGTGTCGCTTTCCACAACTCTTCTTTAGAGTAGGAGAAAATAACATTGTACTTTTATATGAATAACATTATGAAGAATAAAAGCAGAGTAAAACTGTTTAACCACCGTTTCTGCACTTTATACCGTTTTCTTGTTCAGTAACACATACCTACTGTTACATTTGGTTTTAAGTTTCAATAACACTGTTCTAAGTTCTTTTCTTACAATTATAAAAAATTTCAAGTACTCTGAAAGAGGCATATGGAAAAAGAAAAAAGAATGTAAGATCCCTTGGAATTCAAAAAGTGTGTTCTAATATAAAGTGTAAATAATACTAAAAAATATATCCTCTGTTGAAAGTTGAACTCCAGTGAAAACTCTGTGGAAGCTTACAGGTTTTAGTGAAAGCAAAATTAGCACTACACCTTAGAGATCAGATTCGGGAAACCTTTCTTACTTTGGGGGAGTTCTCTGTCTCAATGTCCTCTTTCACATAGTGGTTCCAAGGCTGATTTTCTCAGCAGTGGTGGAATTTTATGTCTCTGCCACATTTCCACTGTCAGTACAAATGTTTGTGAGGCCATATAGTAGAACAAATAGTGAGTGCTTTGCCTTTTTCTAAGAGTTCCTTAATTCAGATCAGTTTCCTGAATTCATTGTACTGGCACAATACAGAGACTGAGGAAGGAAGAAGTCAGTGCCAGCTGCTGTCATTAACTCTGTCAGCAAGAGTAAAGTCCATGAAACTACAGCATCAGAGTGCTGCACTTCTGCAAGTTGTTACGAAACACAGGAGATAAAACTGAATAGCATAAGTAGATTATTTTTAAAAATCCATTGGTGTAAATTTGATTTTTTTAAAAATCAGCAGCTGTAATAAAATTCTGAATTGTGTATGGAACATTCACACGTATAAAATATATTTATTTATAGACATTCTAAAGTATGCAGCAAACAAGTCCAAAGAGAAAGAAGATGCCATTCTACTGGAAATCCAAGCTGATATATTGTTTATCTTGTCTGGTCTCTGTGAAAATGATCTCCACAGAAAGGTGTGTATCCCTCTAGCTCATACTGTGCAGAAAATGTCAAAACATGGTATATTTTCATTTTAATGATACCACAGGTTTGTTTTAATTCAAAAGCAGATGTCAACTGTAGTTCATCACTAACAATTCAGGGCTGATAGCTGGTTTCTGTGACAGTTAAAATACAAAATCACTCAGAAATCCACTAGCAAGTGTCTCATCTATTTACATGCTAATTTACATAATTTTAAAATTTGTGTACATATATATATGTTAATGAATGTGATTATCAGACTGGAAAATGCAAAAAATCTCTTTTTGTATGTATATTGTAAGTAATATATCCTGCTCTAACAAGTGGGCCCAATTTATTACAATATAAATATTTATGTTTTTTCAATTTTTAAAATTTTCTTGTGTGTAGCTATTCAGCAGACATTGTTTAAGAAAAATATTGCTTTAATTAATGTTTCCACAGGAACTGTTCAGCTATGAAGGAGTTGATATAGTTATCCCATTCCTTCAAATGGATCCAAAGAAGTTATATAGTGGATTAGGCCACAATCATCTCCTCTTCAGTGCACTTGACTGCTTGTGGTTAGTAAAGAAATATTTTAGTGACAGTAACCCTTTAAAAATGGCAGGTCTTGTATTTTAGGTCTAGAATACCATGGCCTTTCTCTGCACATACAAGTGTTTCTTCTATTTAAAATGTGTAAAAATCCTTCATACAATTTGACTAATTAAGAAAGACACAAAATAAACTGAATATTCTGCATGTATTCTCTTCTAAATAGGGGGTTAGTATGACAACCTAACTCCCTACACAACAGTCTAACTCCCCACACAGAGTGATCTCCTGACATGCAGAGTTACTTAAGACTTTCTAAGGGAAGCATATGGTTAGAGTCTGTAAATAACTTCAGAGAAGTAAACAGAAGGCAAGGATAGACCAATATTAGCTAAAAACTGTGTAAACATAAGAAAGGGCATTTGTAAACTGGCTATATTGGGCTTGAAATTTTTAAAAGATTGCTATCAGAGAATGCCAATGCATAGGAGGATAACCAAAAGGTAATTTGTTTTAAGGCAGAGGTTGATAAATGCATTGAAAGCCAAATGATAAGTTTGTGTAGGAGAAAAGACTCTGATGCAGGATATCCCTTCAGTTTCTGTGCTAAAGGCCATAAGTGAGGAAATAGGAGAAGGAAGCAATAGCACTATGAATGCTGGTTTTGATCATTTTAAGTTGGGAGCAGCAAACACTTTGCCAGAAGAAACAGTCTTGCGTGTCTCACCCCCTTGATTCTGCTTGCAGAAATATTCATGCAGCCTTGCAATAAGCTAGATCAGGTACATAAGTCTTTCTAAATTTTAGTCTCTTTTATGGAGTTAGTTTTAGTTCTAATCCAATTCACTGTGGACCTGACAAATTTCTTGATCTGCTTCAAGGAAGGTGTGCCACCTGCAAGAGAAGAAAGAGCAGTCAAGTAGGGTATATTCATTTATACAGTGTAAATATAAAGGGATGTGAAACATGATTCTTCTAATTCCTGAAGGTATGAAGCACATTGCATACCAAATGTAATGATGCAATTCCATAAAATAAATGAGATCTTTGTACAATGTTCTAAAGCATAAAAATGTTTCTACAGAGTGAAATTATTTTTGTTTAAGGTCCTGTGTCATTGGATGTTACATTGCAGAGGATTATTTTCTTGAAAAACAGGGCATTTTCCTCCTTCTGGATTTGTTGGCAGTAGGTATTTTTATTATCGTTGTTATAGAATGAAAGAGTAGTAAAACAACATGGAAAAGTGCATATTCTCTTAGTAGTATCTCCTAAGACTATAATAACAAAAGAAACAGTATATGTAACTCCCTGCGAGAGGAATTTAATCAGATACCAGGATACCTGCTCAGAAATGATTGGACAGATCTTCCGTGTATCTTTTTTTTTTTTTTAAAATAAGTATTTTACAGGGTGGTTTAAATTTACCAAAAATAAACACTTTTTTAAAAAGAAAACTCAAACTAGAGAAGCACCTCAGTTCTTCATCTTGAGAGAGCAGAGTTAGTAGATACTTCAAGGCTTTAAAAGTTTTGATGTTTAATGCTACTTTGTACACATATTTTGCATGTATAGCTGCTTCCACGGTTCTTGGACATAGAGCTGGCACAGGAATTTCACCACTCACAACATAAGCACGCACCTCCCTTGTTTCATTCCCTCCTCATTCCCGCCGATCATACCGCCAGCCTCTGACGCCCTTGCAGCGCGAGGCTGCAGACCCGTCCTTACCCTCAGCTGCTGCTAAAAGATCTGGCCACAAAATAGAACAGGTGCGGTGTGGTACTGCTCAGCCACTGCCTTTGGAGTCTGTTTTTTACAAAAGTGAATCTTGGTAGTACTACATTCGCCTGCATATGTGCCTGGATGCATGTATACAAAACCTGTTATGTAATTCTACACACAGGTATGTGCAACTTACATGATCCTACACTCTGTTCCATTCATACTCCTTGATTTATAGAACTTTGCAGAAAATTGAAAGATTTGCACATTTATACACCAGGGTTGTGCAAATAGTTATGATGAAAATGTTGCACTTACTTGATTACACATTAGATAATTAGTCTTTTTTTTTTTTTTTTAAGATAGACATCACTGTCTTTTCAACAGTTTAGAACATTTTTTTTTTCCTTTCACCAAGTTAAAGCAAAAGAACCTGCATAATATAATTCTTGGAATCTTGGTTGAATTTTGTGACAACCCTAAAACCACTTCACACATCAGTACCTGGCGAGGGGAGAAAGATCAAACTGCAGCTCACCTTCTAATAGAGTTATGGAGACAGGAGGAGTTGGAGCTAGGAGTCAAACGGGATCGATTTGGAAGGATTATTGGTAAGTTTTATGATGCATATAAAATTGTGAACAGTTCCATTGAATAAAGTAAAACAAATACAGTATTTGCTTTTGTAGTCTGAATCCTGATGAAAGTAAATTACAATATTTATAGCTTTATGCTGTAATTCTTACCAAACCCCAATACCTTACATCTATTTCGTTAGAATGTGGCCACTAGATGTCATTTTCTGCATCAGCTGGGAGTGAACCAGCTGTTGTGTAATGAACAGAGCCATAACGAGTGTCCTGAACAGCTTTTCTAATGCTGAACAGTTAAACTATTTAGTTTCTTCTGCAAGCGGTACTGTGTTTTCTTATATGTTGTAAAAAGAAGTAAGGAGAGTGCTATGGTCTTGCAAATCTTTAGTCATGCTAATTAATATTTCCTAGTCCAAATTATGTTCAAATTTTTGGCCTAACTATCAAAATGATTTACATAGTATCCACAAAGATGGAACTGCCTCATTTTGGAGGAGTCATCGCAGAAAATATGTCCATAGCTTCATTTCATGCCAAAGATCCTCATACTTCGTTATATAGATAGCATTTCCTCTAAGTGTAATGGCTTTTGGAACATACTACCTCTTCATTCTTCACTTGTGTTTTGTATTTTGAAATTATTAGACATGAAGCGACCTATTGCTAGCAGATTCCAGAAACAGCAAGAGGTCATCCCCTTGCCTGCCAACTGTCCCAGCTTTGCCATTGTGGAAGTTTCAGAAAACATACGGGCAAAACTTTATTCATTATTGTGCAAGCTAGGTAAGACAAGTTAATTGCCTTGTCAGTGTCATATTTGCTGTTAAACTGAAGTTGTTCACTGGTAATTAATAAAGTCACTATAAAAAAAAAAAAAGGTCAAAGGAAACTTCCCCAGTACTTTATTGCCCCTACCATGAGGAAGAGTTTTCCTAGAATTTAACCAGAGTTTGGTTGAAATTTTCTGTAGTTAGTTTTCCCACACACAGTATCTCTTCCACATATTTTAACACTTTTATATTTAATTGTATTTCCCTGGAATAAGAAATACTACTTTCTGCAGATGTTACAGATCTCATTTTGTAGCATAACTTCTAATTATTATCATTGTTTTTTTCTTGATTCTTTCTAATTGGTTCATGTTCTTCTCGATCTGTGGTGTCCCAAAACAGAACAAAACAGAACACAATACTCTAGCAGAAGCCCCACAGCCAAACAGACATTCCTCTACTCATCTTGTAAATAACCATTCTGACATTAATATAACAATTGTTATGTTCACAGTGGCATGATATCGTTTACTCTTTTGACTTAGGATCTTGTACAATTATCTACCATCCTGGATTTGTACAGATGACTAGTCCTACATTTAGAATTTTTTTATTTGTCCTTACTGAATTAATTTCTGTGGGCTTAGATATTTTTTCAGATCAGCAAGATTAATTTGCATTCTAATATTTTCCTTCAAAATGCTACTGTCCCTCCTAATTCTATGTTGTTTGCACACTGAAGTGAATATTTGTTATACCCTTGTCTAAAAACCTAAACTGAAGTCAAGATACATGATAAACTCTTCTACATCTGTAAGATTTCTTACCTAGTTGTAAGCAAAATCTAGGTCAAATGACATGGTTTGTTTTTACTAATTCATGTTGGATATTAATGTTTTCACTGTTAACATTTAACTGCATAAACATTATTTGTTTAATTATTTGTTTCAGTCTTTTTCTCAGGAACTGAACTGAACCAATATTCTCTGGCTTGTCCTTTTCCCCTTTTAAAAATAGGCATTACATTTGTTTTTCCAAGACCATCCTCCACAGGTTCAGAGATGGTCAGTAATTGTTGTGAGACTGCTTCAACCAGTTCCTTGGGTAACCTAGAGAACCAACTGGTTTGAAAACATCCTTAGTTTCTCTAATAAATTATAGCCAGTTCCACCTCTATGGTAACCAAGGTTCTTACTAATTTTTACTAGTTTTCATTTATTAAAGCAAAAAGGCATGGGGCTTTGTTACAGCTTTCTCATGTATTCACATACCTAACGTTAGTTATATACAATGTAGCATCTCCTGTTAGGTACTGAAATGACATGAAAGTGGATAGTAAAAAAACAGAAATATTTTTATAGTATTTTCTCAGCATCTTCCTCTTACTGTAGTCATGCTCCATGACAGCCTGTAACACAGTGATGTAGAAAACTGGTGTTAATTGGTCTTTATTTATGGTATGTCTTAACTTCAAAACATGATGTGATTATACTCTAATAGATAAATGCTACATTCCCAGTTACCACACAGATGGCATGATGAAGTCTAGAGTGAGATCTGATAGACTGTATAGTTGTTGTGTTGTTTTGTTTGGTTTTAAATCAAGTATAAATAACATTTGGGGGGGGTGGGGGGAAAGACATAGAATCAGCAACCATATTTCTCTACCTTATTTTTTACACATATTGTAAACATATTTTTGAAAAGACGGAATCATTATGCTCAAGGCTCAAATCTCTAAAATGGCAGAGACCCTTATTACCTGTCTTTGAAACAAAATACTGGAGAGCCTGTAAAGGATTCTCCTGTTGGCTACTTCACAGCTAAAGCAAACTCTATTTGTGCTGAATTGCTTCTTTAGAAACTGTAAACTGTGGACTCAACTGTCTGTCTGCTTTAAGGGAAGATCAACTCTTAGCACAAAAGCATAGCAAATACAGTACTATCCTGTCTTTCCAAGTGATTGGGAATTCGCTGGAGACATAAGTAAATAATATAGAGTGAATTTATTACTTGAAAAATAGGTTCTTCATCACCAAAAGCCTGCTGAGCATTAAAACAGTGGCTGACTGGTGTGTGTGATGAAGATTTTGCGTGTGATTATATGATAAATAAGATGTTGTCTTCCTTAGAATGTTGTATTTTAAGATAAATTCATCATGCTGCTAATGCTGACATGATTAATATTCCTTTAGGTTTTGAAGATTTACCTGGCTTATCTGCTAAGGATTTTGTCACACTTGCCATTATACGGCGTTATATTGACTTTAAAGTGAGTATTGTGGAAGAAAATATTACTACTGTATATGCACAACTATATCTCAGGATACAATAAACAAATAAAAAAGCTGCCGCCTATGTCACAAGTCACCTACTGTTTCACGGAGTATAGGTTGGTATTTTCCATCACTTCCATGATTCCAGAACTCCCCAGACTCTTCCTTTGTACTGCTACAAATGTTTGTGACTACATAGAAAATAAAGACTAGAAACCAATACTAGTTAAAAGTATATCAGGAAAAAAAAAACAGTTTTAACTGTTTGTCAGCTCAAGAAACCAGGATGTGCCAGGATAGGAGTAAGAAACTGGGGAAGGGCTGGAGGGTAGGACTGCCTCTTTGTGCACTTAAGTCAGGTTGGGGGAGAGGGGGAGGGGAGGTAGTTTGCTATTAAAAATGACATTAAACACATATTCTGATAAAAGTTTTTCTATACTTCCCCATCTTTGTCCCCGCATGCAGTATCTATCCATACTGTCAAAAGTTAAAAAGTAATGCACCCACAGGAAAGAAGAACAGGGTAACGAGCTTTGTGGGAGCCACTCTGCTCAAAAGATGCTTTGGTTTCTGCCAATTTTCTGCTTAGGAACAAATTCTGCAAGAGCTTGAAGTGTTCAGGAGCTAGCAAGTCTGGATCTTTAGTTGATAATTCCAGCTTCCATTTATGTCTCATGCTGCAGTTTGCCCTGATAATGTGCACAATTTGAGATTTTACAGAAAGCGACAGTAGGATGCAACACTTTACTCTTGGAATTTGGCATCTTGTAGCAATCTGTATTTCTTCTGAGTTTCTGTAGTTATCAGTGTTCCTGTTACTGCTCTGTGGAGTCAAGCTTGGGCTTGGGAAGGCTTAAGGAGGATTATAATGAATGAACCTGGAATAACATTACTGAAGCCTAACCTTGCATAACAATTCTGGGAAATGAAACAACAGTAAGGAGAGAGATAGTTGCTCTATTATATTTTGAATAAATGGAACTGAAAAAGAGATAAATATCAAATAGTGTGTTTTATGTTTCACACACAGGTTGGAGAAGTTTGGAGTGAAATGTGTGCAGAAATAAAAGAAGAATTCAAGCCTGTTTCATCGGATGAGGAAGCCTTGAAAATTATTTCAGAAGTACCAGAAGATACCGGAAGAATAGTTGCTGCTTTGCAGACTGAAGTGCTTGAAAGTCAACATCACCAAGAAATCCAAGAGGAGGAAAATACATATAAAAAGGTAAAACAAGGAGTATTTAAACAAGTATTATAAAGCATGTGTAAAGATTTTTTTTTTGTCAACTTCCATGAAGATTTTCTTACTCTATAATGTTGAGAATTCTGTATGTTTACAGTGATTGAAGATATTTTAATGTCTCAGCAGAAAAAAATTTAACTTTAAATTAAATTAGGTTAACCTCAGTTCTCCCAACTTATATAATTTTGCCAATATTTAGAGAGCAACATGAAAGAATGAAGCAGTATCATCAGTGATGCATCAGCAATGGTGTAACAAGAAATGATCATTAGGATACTATAAAAGTTGCACCTGTGTTCATTTGTAGCAGAAAATTTAAAGTTCTTATTACAACTGAATCTGCTTCTTAAAATGAAACATAAGGCTCTGTTATAAGCTCCCTTCGCT
Source organism: Streptopelia decaocto (assembly GCF_964273445.1). Lineage (NCBI taxonomy): Eukaryota > Metazoa > Chordata > Aves > Columbiformes > Columbidae > Streptopelia > Streptopelia decaocto. The sequence goes on along the minus strand of NC_138655.1, from coordinate 139,965,903 downwards.
GATTATTCACGAAGCTTCAGTACTTCAAAGTGTAGTGTTTTGTGCCTCTCAGCATGCTGAGAGTGAGCAGGTATAGACATTTTCCAGCTTTGGTTATAAGACAAGCATTTGGCATTTTTTTTTCATCTACTGTCTCATCCTCTCCTCCTTTCTGGGAAATAAGATCAGCTGATCCAGCTGTATAAAATCTCACGCTAGTGTTTCTGAGGGGTTGTCATGCATTATGATGCCTGCACTTTTGCCACCAGAACTGATTCCATCTCTGTTATTCAGCATTTGAGAGCTGGAATATACAGAAAGTATTCCTGAAAGAGTTGGGGCTGTTCCAACATCTATGTTGGAAGAGGGGAAAATTTGTTTGCAACAGAGAAGGTAAGCATTTTTTTAAGGCAGTATATGAGTGAAGTCTTTAAAGGACAAGGACATTACTACAACATTATCATCAAACCTCAAGTAAGAGGGATGAGCTAAGGTAGCCAAAGGGGCATAGGTGAACCTACTATCCAAACAGCACAAGCCAAAAGTTCAGGGAAGCTCATGAGAACAAGATTGTGTTCCATCACATAAATCTCATTTATATTACAGATCCAAGCTATCCATAAACAGAGAGAAATGGTAGCTAAATCTTGGGAAAATTTCTTGGCTCGGACATCAGACTATGAGGCATTGAAGGTAAGAAATCTGAGCGACGGAGCAAAATGTACCTTCACAGTGTAGTTATAATAATTTGGAAGTTCCAAACAGATTTCTTACTGAATTATGAGGATATTCAAGTAGAATTTATAGTAAATCTTATATTCACACAGACATAGAAGAATGAACCGTAAGACGTATTGGCAAAGATACACAATTTTTTATTTTTCTGTGATTCTATGATTTGCTTTTCTGATTACAGTCACAAATTGGAGATTAACATTGTTTATCCACTTGCAATTGGGCGTGTGTATATGTATATATTTGTCCTGAAACTGCTGAAACTAAAAGTCTGATCATTCTTTATTACTTGTAATACTTCATTCCCTATTTTTAATATAGAAAACATTTTTCAAGATGGGACATATTTTATGATAGAAGGAATTTCTTTTAGCAATATTTGTGCTTTCCCAAAGTATCATAAGAAATACTAGATTCCTAGTTAAACGATCAGATGAAGTTGGAGAATGAATGAAAATAAATGCTTTGGCAGCTGAATTTTTCTTCATTTCTCAAAGGAGATTCAAAAGAGAACCATTTTCTTCATGTGCAAGAACCTCACTGGCCTATGGTAAAGATCTATGCTAGAATCAGAAATTAAAAAGGGACAGAAAGAAGATTTGGAGAACTACAGGCTGGTTAGTTTTAACTGAGTCCTTGGAAAGCTGTTTTAGGCACATGAGGGACAAGAAGGTGATTGGAAACGGCTGCCATGGATTTACCACGGACAGATCATGCATTGCCAACATGGCTGCCTTTTGTGATAAAATTATTAGCTCTGGAGAAGGAGGAAGATGGATGTTGTTTCCTTGGCTTTAGCAAGGTTTTCAGTACAGTCTCATGTAGTATCCTTGTAGCAAAATTGGAGAGACTTGGTCTGAACTACGTGGAGGTGGTGTTCACTACAGCTGGACTACAAGTTGGATGAAAAACTGGCTGAACTTACAGGCTCAAAGGACAGCAGTCAGTGATTAAAGTTTAACTAGCAGACAGTTTTGAATTCTATTTCTCAGAGTTAATTATAGGGTTGATACTGTTTAACATTTTCATTAATGACTTGGGTATTGGATCAGTATGCAACCTTATCACATTCATGCATGACACTGAGCTGGAGGAAGCAATCCATGTGTTGGGAGGTAGAGTCACTATTCAGAAGGTCCTTGACAAACTGGAGCAATGGGCTGCCCAAAACCTCGTGCAGTTCAGGAAAATCAGACATGAAGTCATGCATCAGGGCTGGATCGCAGTTGTCATACCTGGGGACTGACTGACTGGCAAAGTAGGTGTGTGCTGTGGATGGGCTGACAAGCTGAACATGAGGCAACAGTGTGCTCTTGTGGTGATGAAAGATAACAGCAAAGATAGTTACATTAGAAAGCATATAGCCCACAGGTCATAGTAAATGCTCATTGCCTTCTTGCCCCCGTGAAGCCATGTCCATTTATTCTGTTTTCAGGTCCGCAGTATGAGAGACAGTCACAACCAGAGGAAGGGTACTTACAATTTAAGGCCAATAGATTTATCACCTCATTTATTGTGCCATTTCATGTGTATGTTTTCTAACAAGTTCAAATGATACAATTCATTCTGATGAGAACAATTTTGCATTTTTTTCTAACTATCTTTAGAAAGCAAAAAAGCTTCAGGAAAAATCAATAGAGACTTCCAGATCTAAATTGAAGATTGAAAATGGAACAGTCCATTCTACTGATATTAAAGGCCTTGGTACAACAGTAAGTAATCCCAAATGACACTGTTTTATTTTCATTAATGTGTAAGTGGTTTGGGGTTTATTCTGGCTGTACGTGTGCTGCTGCTTACTCTTCCTTTAATTATGTTAACAAGCTCCAAGTATATAAGAAAGAGTCTGTATCTCCTGCAAAGCACCACTTCCCCTTCTGACATATCCTCAGACAACAGGTAGTTGGTCAGAATGAGATTCAGGTCTGCAAATTACTCATAAGAATTGTGAGCAAGATGGTCCCTGTGCTATTTGACACGTACCTCCTGTGGGACAGCCTTTCATGAAAACCTTGCTGAGGTCAAGAGCTCCTTCATTTACTTTGGGTACATATGTGTAAGGAGAAATAAGGAAGAAAAAAACTATTATCATGGGCTCTATGGCCTGAATGAGTAATGACAACTAAGGTGGCTGCATCCTGAAAAAGAAAACAGGCAGTTCATGTTTGGTGTGATGAAGAAAGGAGGAGCTTAACAGAAAGCAAGGGGATGGTCCCAGGGTGCTGGGCTAGGTTTTTTATCAAATCATCTTTTACCTAAACTTCTGAAATATATGGACAATATATAGAGAATATATGGAGAATATATATCTCTGAATGCAAGATGAAGTGGGTTGAAAAAATGATTCAGTTACATACATACATAAATCAGTGAGACTGTTAATCAGCAATATTTTGCAGAAAGTATCTGAAAAATTTAGATATAAACATGAGTATTCTGGAAATTGTTCATAGAGAGATGCATTATTAGATTTTATTTTAAAGACTTGGACCTCAAGCCAGGATTATTCAGTTCTTTGGAGGGGGAGGATTTAACAAGAAAATATCTTCATGGTTCTATAATCCATATTTAAACAACTGTAGACAAAAACGAGGAAAAGGTTATTCCATTTTGCAGAATAAGTGTATTAAGAAAACGAACACATCAGCAACATCAGATAAAATTCCTTGGGTCCATCGCTTAGAAGAATTACAAATGATAAATATGGCTGGCAGTTTTTTCATGAAACAATCTTCTTTCCTTCTTTCTGCCAAACACCCTTGGTAGGGATAGATGAAAATTAAGCTAAAATGGTTGTTGCAAACCAGTTAAGGTCAAGTAAACAAACATGTGAACCACATGCACCCAAATAGTTTCATTGTTTGTTTTAGTAGGTCATGGTTAGAAGACAGAGGTGTCACTCAGGGACTTTTATTCAAAGACCTGAATCTATTCAGTATAAATAATATTAATGAAACGGGGAAGTGTAAGTCTCTCTCAGTCTTGGAGTTTTCCTGGAGCAGTAGTTATAGACAATTGCATTCTGAGAGAAATGGGGTCTGTTATCTTTTTTTTCTTTGTAGTATTAATGTATAGTGAAACGCTAAGGACAAAAACTGTGGCTGATTTATACAGATTTAAATAACATTGCACAAGAAAGTTCTATTGCAATAAAGGTTTTATTTTCTTTTCCTCTATTCATAAGATCAGACATGCAGGCAGAAAAGCAGAATACATAAAGGTACCTGCTGAAAAAACACTCTGTTTTTTCCTTTGTATCGATGGGAACAATTTGTGAATTTAGTATAAAGGGTAGTTTGAGTGGATCTTGGAAACCTCAACATGCACCTCCACCAGCTGAATAATATTTTTGAAAGACAGTTCATGATTTAACTCTCATTTTATTTTAAATGCTAACATGAATCCCAAGCAATGCATTTATTTTGTTTTTCAGATTGGATCTGGTCGCTTAGTAACTGTTGAAAGTACACCTCCTCAATTAATTGGAGGGCCACTGGCTGTTAGAGACCTTTCTCTCAAAAAGCCCGCTGTTTGTGAAAGAGCCTTAAAAAACATCAAAAAACATCAAAAGACTTAAAACGTTGGACTCAGTCAAGAAAGGTTTGATACATGTAGAATAGTGTTCTGAGTAGTGCTTTTAATATTTTAGTTAACCGTATGTGTATTTTAGATAAAAGATAAAATCTGCTTTGATGAATTGCATAGAACATCTGGAGAATACAATTATATTTTGTCTTAACTAATATAAACATGGGAATGATTTATTAATGAAATACCCTGTACAGTATGGTACAAAGGTATGTTGAGTCTAATAATTTTATGTGCTAGTGTCAGGCTACTCTGATCCACTATCACTAAGTCCACTGTTTAGATTTCCACCTCTTGTTGACACATTCCACACTTCGTAGTTAAAGTATCTTTGAGCAGCGTGATGAACCTTCACATAAACACATCCAGTTCTTCATTTTCCTGGATATCATACCCATGTGCTTTGTCCAAGTCCATTTTTTTCCCTTGAATTGCTGCCTTTAGCATCAGAACTTCTGTTCTCTCACTTTTCATCTAAAGACTCACTAAGAAGCTTCTCTGTGCCAACAGTTTCTCCAAGCCTGTTGGAGAGACATGCTGAAATGTCTGGCTCCTTGTGGGTTTCTCACAGCTCTTACCTGATCTTACTATTCTAATTATTTCTTGGGTTATTGCCCATCTTGTCTCCAACAAGAATTGATCCTCATTCACCCTAGCACCTCTAGAATACCAAGACAAACTTGTGAGCAGCAGATCTTTTTGTAGACGACTCAGTTTCTAAGCTATTGTCTCCTTTCCGAACTTGGGCAAAGCCAGAGTTTGCTATATTACAATAGAGCAAGATTCTCCCCGAGGCTGTTTCTTCAATTTAAAACCAGTTGCAGTCCAGTGCTACAGCATAAATTGCTGTGACATTGCAAGGGGTTCTGTGACATACAAGCACGTTGCCTGTCATTTTTGCCTGTAAGAAATGTTTCGAGAAAAGCACAAGCTTTCACTTTGTTAAACTCCAACTTGAAAAATAGAAATAAATTTGAACTAAACAGGTAGAATTTAGTTTCCAGCACCGTTTTTTACTTCCTGAAAGGGGGACGTGCTGGGGTAGGGGGCGTGTATAAGCGTTTCTTAAAAATATGTTTGTCCCTGTAACGACATTGCAGTGTTGGCATTAAAAATTAAAGCAGAGATTTTTGTTTAAAAATTGTCTACTTAAATTCCATAAAAAGGAGAATCTGAAGAAAATTATAAAATATGGAATGGTATTTAAATTTTAGAGAAATCTTCACGTTGTTTCCAAAGAAGCATTTTCTTATGGGCAGTTCTGTTAAGCGTTACATTGTAGAGTAAGATAGTCATCTAGTGCTTAAAGCTAGAGAAATTAAATTGAGCTATGCTAATTTAATTTAATTTTTATGCTGGGTGCTTGCTCACTGGTAATTTTTAGGTATAATCTCATTTAATTAGGACTTTTTTTTCCAAAAATTATCTGCATAAAGTTGAAGCATGTTTTCTTAAGCAAGCCTGTATGCATATTTCTTGCCTGCCAGCAAGCAAGTTAAGCTAAGGTATAGAGACATGATCTAACTAAAGTCCTCTATGTCAAGTTAAGTCTTGCTTAGTTGTTTATATTTCTCTGACAACTCTTCAGCAGCCATGCTGCTTTATTACTGTTTTAGATAATGTCAAAATATATCCACACACTGGGGCCACAAAAAGTATGCTCCATTGTCTTTTCACAGTTAAAACCAAACAATAAATATGCGACTAGGAGAACAAAGACTATGACATTTAGAGGTTTTTTACATATGCGAATGTGTGGGTGACTCATTACTACTGGCAGCAAGGCAAAGGTCCATTTTTTTCAAAAAAACCCATATGGGACTCATGCATAAATCCTTCAAATTTCTGAACAAAAGCTATAGCAGTACAGAGTAGCCCAGGTAAGGATATAAAAGATCTTTTAACTGACAATCATTTTATATTTATGCTTACATAAAAACTTAAAATCAGGCACAAATGAGCACCACAATATTCCTCCCTCAACTGCATTGTGCTTCTGCTGCAGACACCCAGCCGTTGCGGGCAAGTAGCTGCAAATACTCTTGTCAATGGTAATAAAGACTGGAGAAAGAAGGGGATAGAATTTCCTGAAATGCTTACATTTACACTTCATGAGTGAATACTAACACAAGGCTTCACAGCAGCATAGACGGCATTTGATTTTGCTAGCCAGCCAGGGACCATGATCTGGCTGCCCGGGCGGGGGGAACCCAAGAAAACCCGGCTTGCTGTTTGTGCTGTAACCCAGGGATGGAGAGAGTGCTGAGAACTGGGAGGGGGGGCGGGGGGGGGGCGGAATATCATCCCATTCGCTGTTAATCCCTCTAGCAGAGACCCCAGGAGTAGCCAGCTGCCCCTCCATGGCTCTGTCATAGACAAAACAGGTACGTCCACCTGGAATTTGTGCTGCTGCTGCTGCTTATGGTGCTGTGTTCCTCTTGTTCACAATCACCCCACACTTTGACAGATATTGCAGGGTGACCATACAAATAGATTGTTCAAGCATTCCAGAGCCAGTTACAGGAGATGCTAAGCACCTTTGTCTCCTATAGAAAACTAATGAAAACAAAGACTTACAGTCTGAGGAAGGACGGAGCTTTTAAAACCGCATAGGATACCTTGCTCTGACACTCAATGAAAAGACCACTTATATAGAAACATTACCTTTAAAACGTTATTATAGTTTTACATTTCTGTAGGTGATTAATAAAATTATTTATAGGTGTGAATTTATTTTCAGGATTTTATTTATCATAATTTATTTATCTGGTTTATGACAGTTAAAGCACTTTGTTGCAAATGCAGTACAGTACACAGCTATATAAACTGGATATTGCTGGAACAGATTAGACAATAACTCTCAAATAGCTGTTCATCGTGATGTATCAATTCCTGAAACCTCTGGGTTTGGGTCAGTCATGACTCCCTCTATTTGCTCAAAAGAAAAGGTGTATTTAAAATATTTATTGTATCATGAACTTACAGGGATATTAATGGCTAAGAGAAATTTCTCACTACTTTTGTACCTGCTCCAGAATACTGTAGGAGACATATTTTACAAGATGTGGTTCAATATTGTGTTTACCTAAACCAACATTTACACATCTATGAGAACTGTTGGGTATTTTATGAGCTATGTATGAGCCAGGCATTATGTGGGATGGATTTCTTGTTACTTATGAAGGTTTATATGCTGTTACTGTAGAATACTGTTTCCTACAATAATTAAACCCAGTTGGGATCTCATCAAAGGCTGGAACACAACAGGGACTGAACAAGCTGCCTTGCCCAAGGAGTAAAGCAGAGAACAGTCAGCATCCCTGATTGTTCCCACTTAATCTCAGGCTTTCTGTGCTCAGGAGAAATGGGTTAACTAAGTGGTTAATCTCCCTGAACCAGCTCACCCATGCTCGATGGTTTCTTATGTGGGAGCACTAGTCAAGCCACTCTCTCACTCTTTTAACCCACTTGATGCACAGGTCTCTTCTCAACTGTGAACTTGCCTGCTAGGACAGGGATGGATTGTATAATCTTATTTACCTGTATGAATGCGTAAATAAAGAGCAGTCTTGTGTAAAGTACTCTTCTTAATGCAATGTAGTGATGGTTTTGAAAATAACATGCTAATAGAAAAGAAAATTACTACTATTCAGACCTAGCTGCATAGAAAAATACTTTAATGAATCCATAGCCTAGACGACACAGTGATAAAATACAAAGTTTAGACTGCACAGGACATTACAATGAGCATAATCCTTTCCTTTAGCTTGATGTCACACTTTTTTGCAATTCTTAAAAGTAAAGTTGATTGTATGTGCAAGACAGTGTATAAAATATGTTTGTTGACATTTTCTCCATTGCTTAATGTATAAAAATATATTGGGTTTCCATCAAAATTAACTTTAAAAAAGAGAATTATTGGAAAAGATGAGCCTCTACAAAAATATGACACTGGTTCAGACTTACAAGCTTACCTGAGAGAACAAAAGTGTTGACTCAAAACATAAAGCATTCACACATGCAGTGGGAAAAAGGCAACCTTGGTAGATTGCAAGGCAGGAAAGCAAAAGTGACAATGTGGGAGCTCACATACTTATCAGGTTAGCAATGATTAAGTACTTTATACAGAGGAAAAAAAGGTTGAACCATGCCAATGGATTTGTCTAAGCATCTACAGGACATGCTGTGCTTTTGTGCCACTTCACTTTGATGTTGCCTTGCTGAGGTATCTTCCTTTTCTCCCCTTTTGGCCTAAAAGGGGTTGGTGAAAGCAGACCCTGCAAGATTATGAAAGAAAGGTAGTTATTTTCCAAGCAATATGGTCAGGAATGCTAGGATTAAATCGTCTCCATGTTCAGCCTGGAAATTTAAAACATCTGACAGTGTAGATCAGAAAAACACCTCTTGCCAAGGAGGAAGGAAGTTCATGGATCTAGGACAGGTGAATAAAATGTAAAGCAAATCACCTGTATGATCTCAGTTCAGACTCATCCCAGACCACGATGACCAGAATTTGTCACCAGTTGGTGATTCACATTGACCATGAGATCCCATTATGTGTCAATGGTTTTAATGGGAAGAACGGGGTTTAAGCAGTCAGGGATTTGACCTTCCCTTCTCACAGAGGGTTGATTGAGACTTAATTCCAAATGCCAGAAAACTTTTAGTATTATAATGTCAGTTACATGCACACAGTGATAAGCAGAGAAAGCAGCATCCATTTCCACACACTCCCACATGCATACCCGACACTTTTTACACTTTGTTAACTATAGAAGTGTAGTACCCTAGCTACTTTTGACTCATGTATTGTGAAAGTAGCTGCCATTGAAAGATGCAAATACTTTTGACAAGTAGAGACAGAAAACTGGAAATTACTGTATTGAGTTGTCTATACAATCAAGGACAAGGATGAAACAGTGGTTCAGTTTGATGTTGGTACACAACAGGTTAACACCATATCCTGTAGTTACCTTCTAAAGTTCTATGTGAGTATGTGGAAGAATATTTGGGAGACATTAATTGTCTTCTGCCCATCCCGTGGGATCTTGAGAGCACACAGTCTACATACATATCCCAGAAGTTCTGGGCTAAATCATTGAAGAGTTCATTGTGCTTGGGCTTAGGGGATTCCTTTAGGAACATCATGAAGTCCCAGAGAGCAATGACCGTATCTGCTACCTTGAGTTTCTTCATTTCCACCAGCCCATGGGATGACACCTCCCAGCACTGATGGTCAATCTGACCCAGGCTTGGAGGAGTTTCTTTTTGATAGTCTAGATTGGCATAAACCAAATTCAGTATCAATATACAGCCCAGCTGTAGATACCACGTTCTTTTCCATACAAATTCCATACTCCCAAGAAGATACCTGAAAGAAAGCATATAAAAATCACAGTGATTATGCCATTATGTCGTTCATTCTCACATAACTTTCAAGGATACCTCAAGAGATGATTTATGCTTTGTGGTTCTGCATAATACTTAATTCTTACAGAACAATAATTCTTATCAAACCATGGAATAAATACCAGTCAATGAACCCTCACACTGGAGCTAGGTTTGCACCTAGCAATTGTTAATGCTGTTTAGAATATGAAAACCTGATGTAGAAAGTTTGAAGTGATTGTAGCCAAGTGATTGTAGCCTATGTCAGAACTGATCCTTGAGCTCAGGACTTCTTCCTTTAAACTCCTGTGCTTAGACCATGAGTAAAATCAGATTAATAGCAGATGCTGAAAGCATCCTAGCGGTATTCTATTTTAAATTATTGCAAGCAAGTAATAGTGTTATAAACAGCCAGTCTTTTATGGAATGGTCTAACTCAGAAAGGTGGTAATGAAGGAACAGTAAACCAGACCATTACACTGTATTGGGTGAGCTTAGGTAGGGCTATGAACTTCTTCAGTAGCTGTTGCAAGACCAGAAAAAGGTGTATTCATTTTTGGCTTGTGTTAGAAAATCAAGCAAACTTTTGGCACAAGTATTTCTAGCCTATATGCAAAACACAGAAACTATTTGGAGAATTGATTATGCAAAGGGTAATAACACAGGAGGCATAATCAGAACTTCAAATGCTACAGAATATGTAGTCAGTATTATAGTTGGATTCCCTCTTGGAAAGCTTCAGTTCTCCTATGAAGCATATTCCCTATGCTCGAAGCAGGTTTAGACAAAACATCACTAAATAAAAAAGACAGGTCAAGTCTCTCAGATAGTGCCCCTTATTTTGGTGTCCTAAATCAATTCTGTGTCAAAAGTTGGTGCCATGATCATTCCGTCAGTTTCCGATCCCCTTGCCAATTCAGAATGTAAAATACAATTACAAAATGATGTGAGGTTCTGTGCAAATTCAAGGCAATGTTTTGGGCAACTGTGCAAATTTTACTGGTAACTTGGCCAGAACTGCAAGTGTGCTCTCTCACTCAGAATATCTTTGGGCACTGGCAATACAAAAAGTTAGTCTCTGATGTCATCGAAGTGTTAACACTGTGACATTCTCTCTGCAGCTCCTAGAGATGCAATTAAAGAAAGGACAATCCACAGATAATACAAAATATATGTGAACTGCCCGTAAGAAGGCAGAGCTGAGACAACACCATGGAGTTCACGGTCACACCAAGTTGGTGTGACTTTTGCTGTAGCCTCAGGGTTCTGGGATGATTTTTAGTTTGAATGTGCCATCACACTGCTGCAGCCATCTGAGGTCCCTAAACTCATGTATTCCTTTACCTCACCTTCAGGTCTCAAAGGAATGAGCCAGGCAGATACTCCAGCCTAACTCCTTTCTAAAACTTCACTTGCTACATTTCAGCAGGCAGAAGGATTCCCTGCCTCAGCATCCCAAGAGCTTATGAATATGCACTGAAGTTTCTCTTCCTTGGTTTGTTAGAAAACAGGCTCCAGCAAACAAGCAGGGATAGAAATGCTTTACCTCTCACTTCCACTTCATTAGGCACCAGCATTCAGAGGAAGGACACATGAGCATTTTAGCTACAAATTAGAAAATCGGCAGCCAGGAAGACACCAAAATTTTGAGTTGTTTTGATTTCATGTTTTAATCCAGCTAAAAACTGAGATGCTAAGGGTCCATTTGAACACTGCAAACAGGAGCAGAGACCACAAGTAGCCTCACAGAGACTTGAAACTAATAACTCCGACTATTCAGTACATGACAGATGAGTTTCACAAAGACGATAACTGAAGAGCCAGAGCAGAAGTTATACTTACAGTGTTTCTGTGATGAGATGAAAAACAGTAGCCTTGAGCAGCCACTTGGAGAAAAAGAAATTCCTGAGAGGGCTGCAAGTGCCCGGCAGCTGCTGGATGCTCCGAGGATGCCGGGATTACTCGGCACAGGGACGGCTCTGCCACCGGCAAAGCGGCAGCGGCAGCAGCATGAAGTCAGGTCAGTGGGGACAGCGGGAGGTGCGCTGGCGCTGGCAGCCCAACCTCCTGCTGGTGCCGAGTGCCAGCCCAGCCCAGTCTGGGGTCTCACCTGCAGGGGCTGCCTTTGTACAGGGGTGGGGTGTTTGGGGTGGGGAGAGGCAGGGGGCTGGCAGAGGGAGGAAAATACAATGGATAGCAAATCTTTCTCCAAATCAGCAACATGAATGCTCTCCCCGTTTTATAAACCCAGGTTTCCATCTGCAATTGTCTGCCCACGAAAACACGCACTCATCAAAGACAACATTTCAAAATAAGGGAAAGTGGATGCACAGCCCAGAATGTATAGGCACAACGTGCATCCACTATTCCAGTTCCCTTTTGGTTGAAACTCCCTGACTTGAGATTGATTTTACACTATTTTTTAAAATGTCCCACAACTTGATTGCCAAAGAGGATTTTGATGCCATTTCATTTGTCCTCAACCACATCCCCTCCAGAAGCCGGCACTACTGCCAGCCGCTGTGCCCTGGTGTTCTCGTCCCACATCTCCCAGCCAGCAGCAGCCCAGCTGTGCCAGCGCCTACAGACTCCTCTGTTGTTTTGCTTGTGGCCAGTTATTAGTATTTTCTGTGATAAGGAACTAGGCTCGTGCACATGTTTAGAAGAGCTCTATTTCCTTTGAGGGAATGAAGCTTATGAAGGAAGAAGCTTTCTTAGTTTTCTAAGTATTTCTTCAATACATATTCTTATCTTACACCAGTTATGATGTCTCATCAGGTTCCGAAGTGTAAGACCAAAAATAGACAGATTTTTTTTCCAGCTGCTGTTCATTTTCCATGGGTCTAAATGTTGCAGATTAGCCTAGCTAGGCCCAGTACACTATATAAAATAGCTTCTATATCCTGCTAGTAAAATAAGGTTTTAAATACCGCTTGAATTAAGGGGTGTCAGGGAGCCCAGAGCATTAAAATCTGTAAAAGGCCTTGCCTTCCCATAATGGAAGATGCTCTGTTAGTCCACAGTGTTCCTAAGGGCAGATTCCTGTCCATAAATTTGAAATTCTGTTTCTCCCTGAGTCCTGGCACCCCTCCCTGGATGGCTTGGGCAACTCCATATGCAGCACACTGGATTTCTGGAGCCTGTTCTATGTACTTACTGTGCATAATTCAGGACAGGTTGCCCAAAACTGAATTCCACAAGGGTGAGGATTATCACAGCTATTTTGTCTTGCATAATTAAAGCTTAGATTTCTCTACACAGACTTCTCTTACAAATTTCTCAACATGTATACTAAAGCACCTCTTAGATGATCAAGGAAAATGGATTGGATCATATTCTGAAATGCAAATGATTTTTTAGAGAACCCTTCACAAATTGCATACATGCTTTTTAAACTCTCCAAGGAGATGCCTGCTTTCAAGGAAGATCATCAGTCTTCCACTTTCAAAGGCACTGGAGTTTATTCAAAGTTTGTCAAACTAAACCCATCAGCAGCCAACATCATTAAACTCAAAGCATTTTTGTAAATACACTAATATTCTGTGTTTCTTTCTGCCCTGCTGTGGTTCGATGTCAGATTATAACTCTGAATGTAGCTGTCCCTCTTCATGTCACAAATTCCTGCAGCTGGGGATATGAAACAAAATTGGTTATGAAAAATGGCAATGCTCTCAATCATGCCTCAGAAATGTTCCAGAATTCCTGTGCCCACTTCTGCACTAAAGGACTGGATCTTGAAACACTGAAGTCCCCCACTTCACTGGTGTCTCAGTGCAGCTCATCACTGTGCAGAGGAAGAGTGCATCACCTGAGAACCACTGCATAAGGGACGTTCCAGCCCTTTTCCTATTGCATATGATGGAAGAAAATCATTTTACTCCCTCCTCAGCTACTGAGGGCTGGAAATGGCTCTTGCCAAAAGGAGGTGGCTGGGAGTTCTTGTGACCCAATGCTACATACTCTGGAGTGGGTTTCTTGAGCTGCTACGCTTCATCTGTCTAGACACCTGCTTACAAAGAATAACTTGCAGACCTGGGGCTTTTCCCAGTGTGACTGCCTCATCTATTCCAAGAACAAAATCTGTCCTGCATGGTGTGAGGATCTATGAATGTAAAGTGTTTTGAAGACCTATGGCATAAGGAGTGTTAAATGGGGTTACTCTACAGAACCAAATTTGAAAGCCAAAGGAAAACACTTGCATGGAAAGCTCCAGAAGACAAGTTTCTTTTTCATACACAGTCATTCTAGCCCCAAGTGGGGCCAAATACTTCGTCTCCAAGTAGCATTCAGGCAGCTTAAAAACAAGTGCTCTGAATGTCATTGGTCTGGTGACTGCCTCACAGAAATTATATCTTTGTATAGACTGTTCGAAGGGTCACAGCAAATGTCAGGTGTCTGAGGCACTGGCAGGACTTGGGCTCCCTCACAGCTTCACTCCTCTTTAAACACATGAAGTTCGGAAGGCTGCTGTTCAAACTACAGTGAAAAAGCTGCATCTGGCACACAACAGAAAATCACTTCAATTCTGCAACATGGGGTCCTTGAAGATATCAAACCCCCCTGAACCTACACACAAACCGAACAGCTCTCCTCAAGGCTGTGTGTGTAGTTTGACGTTAGTGACTCTCCCACATGAGATGTTGCCTGAAGGAACCTGGTCTGCACTACACAGGAGAGGGCTGAGTAACTGAAGTGCAGCTGCAGCTTTCTTGAATTCAAGTGTCACCCAGCAGCTCAAGACTGTAATTTAAACTTTATTTTTGACGCAGTACATTATCACATATGGAAAATACTGTGCCCAGAACCATGATGTCTGAAGCACTTAAGCATGTAAAACTGTTAAGGGTTCCAGTTCCAGGGAATCTCCTCTCTGTAAAGGAAGGCATGGCTGATAAGAACATAGGACAAATATGTAGTAAAACTGGGTCTATTCGGGTTTCACAACATGCTTTGGTGGAACACAACATGACAGGAACAGCCTGTCCTTTCAAGTGGAAATGTAATCATTCCTGTCATGAAAACAATAGACACATTCATTAAAGGCAAATAAAAACCCGCTCTGAAATGACAGTATTCAGAGGAACTAGCTATCTTCTGGAAGCCTTTCCAGCTCAGCAAAGTAAACACTGTTTAAAAAAACAAAACAAAACAAAAGCCACGTTTAAACCTACACAGCTATAGAGAAGAAAACATCTGGAAGACTGGAATACAGTTAGCCTATCTCTGAGCTCTTTATATCATTGAAAGAAGCTAAAGCTGTATTACATGTAATTGCTGCCTGAAATTCTAAAGCAGCATTCATAACCCAGGATATGAAAGCATTAGGAAGGCTGTATAGGGAACCTACCTTCAAGAAAGCTCCTTCACATCATTAATCAAAATAGCTTTCAGAAAGTTTTCAAGTTAAGAAAAGCTTTTCCTCTTTTGTTTGCTTTATACACTATAGAATTTATCAGTGTAATCAATCTCACAACGTAACAGCTAAAATTTCAAAGGCATTTTAAGGTTTGGATACCACATCAATTCCTTCTTGTCATCCGATTCCTGCTTAAAACACCAAGATGTAGTGGCACCAGACACTGGTGCAAACATGGTGATTTCCTTCTGTTCCAGCAGCCACCAACAGCAGCCCTGAATCCCTTTTCTTCTTCATGCAGATTTATTTTTGTCATGCTCCTCTTGCTTTTCCTAATCTAGTTAATAAAGTCACCATTTTTAATCTTAAAATGAAGTATTCCCAGAACACAGCTATAGAAATCACAATGCTAAACAACAGATTTTTTTAAGGAAAATCCTTTCAAATAAAAATTTCTCCTTTTAAAGTGCCACCTCATCAACAATGTTTTCTTAATCTATTTCTGTGAAAATTCTTTGATATTATCTAAAAATTCACCTCCTCAAGTGAAAATGGTTCTGATTGCTGACTTTCATGTTTCATTCTCCTATATGGTATTATGCATCTTTGTCAGTCAGACACTGAGGGATCATCACCTGTGGGAGAATAAGACCTGGAATAAGGATGAACCCACAAACTTAAACTGACAGAGATCAAAATTATTGGCAGCTAACAATCCTGCAGGATGTTACATGAAGTTTCTGGGATAGAAGCACCATGAAGAAAGACACTTACCATATTTATGAGGTAAGTAGTGTTATTGCAATTTCTATTTCAGAACAGGTAAGGTCAAGGAAAGTCGATCTGTGACCTTCTTCACAAAATGTTAATGTACCTGAAAGCTACACAAGAGCTTGGGTTGTAGGTGAAAACCCTTAAAATCAGAGAACCTCTCCATGTACTTGGGAAAGCAGATTTGTTTTCAGCTGGTGACTAAATATAAATGGGATTTGGAGAAAAAATTGGGTGGTGTTTTCCATTCTGCAGAGGTTCAGGAAGAATTCAAAGATGCAGCATACGCCACATGTAAACCCACAGACTCCAGCACAGCCATTCCACACAGTAAGTTTTATGAGATGGGATCAAAGATGAAAGTGGCAATTTCTGTGATTTTGAGGTTTTTCATTGATAACTAAACTTGGGAAAAATAAAATGTCTCCCTCGAAATTCTTCCAACATTGTTAGGTTTTTTTATAGCATGAGTTTTGAACTGTTGTACTTCAGCTTGTTAGTTTATTCTTTCTATTATTGCAGTTGAGGTACCTCCATCTAGTGGCACATTATTGTACTGAAGAGGATATCATTGGCATTGGTTAAATCTCCTTTTTATCTTTTTTCTTTTCTTTTTTTTTTTTTTTAGTTAAACTGTAAAGGTAATACATAATTTTTTTTATAAAATCTGGACCTTGGATATGTTGGTGTAGTTATTTCTTTCAACTACCTTTGTGCCAGCTTCACACCATTGCAATGAACCGCTGGGTCCATGTTCCAAAGGCAAAGCAAGAAAATTGACTTGCATTTTTTAATTATTTCAACTCTACTTTAAAATAAAGCTATGTTCCTAAAATATTTCAGTTTAATTTTTAGATATTTCCACCAAAGTTAGTTCTTCTCTAGACTGAGAAAAACAGCACATAAAGTACCAATTTCAAAAAAACTGCTACTGAAAGCTTTAAAATTGTTGTGGAAAGAGACTTTACAGCTTCTTCTTGTTAGAGCTGATGACAGCACAATACCTAGTGATTTATAACATGAAAGAAAAGAAACAGAGTGGTAAAACCATGATTTGATGTAGCAGTACCCTTGTGATTTTCAAGCTATCATATACAAGTATTTGAAGTACACAATAACAACAGAAAGAGCAGGAACTGGAGCATCATTTAGCATGAAACTCAGAACATGCATTGACTAATATAAATCAGTTCGGAGCGCTTTAAAATGCTGTCAGCCTTTTGTATGACTGAATTACAGATATCTCTGTGACCACACATCTGCACACTCTTACATAAAGAGGATTCACTGAAGATAAAGAATTGAGTCACTCTCTGCATCACTAATTAGCAGCCTCTGAAGTAAAGAAATAACAGAGCGATGTTCTATGATCAGGTTTGACAGGGAAGTGCTCATAGCCTTGTTACTTAAATTTGCGTACAGCACACTTGCTAGTGATTAAACAGCCAACGCAAATCAAAAGACGATAGAATCAGTGCTACCCTGGCAAAACAGAGCAGCCCTTCAGGTGACCAGATACATTTTTGAAGCAAAGTATTTAGAAAAGAAACCATCTAAATAGCCTCAAGCTTCAGAGTTTTAAATGATTCAATTTCAGTAATTTTTAGCACCACGTATATGTGATCATGTACTTACTGGTATAAGAGGTTCCAGAAAATGCACAATGGCACATTTCAAATGAAATGTTACTTAATTCCCTGCTGGTATGAGCTTGTTGGCATGAGCTTGCTCAGTGCTGAAATAAATCTAGTGATAAGTCAACTTACAACATACACAGAGGACCAGTTTTTCTTATTTCTCTTTTTTGAGGCTGAGCTGCAGATTGATTACATGAGTTGAATTAATTAGTGGCTCTGCTGGCATCTCTGGACCAGTGTGCGCATTAACCTGGTGTTGGATGTGACCTGCTGCTGTGTGTTGTGGAAGTTGAGCACATTGAACTTAAGGCTCTGCTGAGTCGACCAGCTACAGACCCCGCTGCTCTCAGCAGCCGTAATGATCCAACAGCATGAAATTCATACCATATGCATCACAAAACAAAGCACAAAGCCATAGGGTAGCTGGATACACGTGTTTGTATCCAAGCAGAGCTCAGGGCCTATGACTTGAGCCTTGAAGAACTTTGCTGATAACCTTCTTGCCACCTGCAACTTCCCCATGCTTTCTTCTTCTCAGTTAAAGGTTCTTTTGCTTACCTCCTTCTTTCTACTCCTTCTATTCTTTCTGTTCTGGACAAAATGTTCTGCTGTGTGTAACATGAATTAGCATGATAACGCTGAACAGAAAGGTCCTCCTGAATGATAGGGCCTAGGTCCCTGTTGCTACAGAAAGCTCTGTTGTACAATCACCTCATAAATTTATAAAGTGCCTTATTAAAAACAGGTATATTTTTGTTCCCACTAATTCCATGGAAAAGCTGTTTCAGAATTTGATTGCTGTAATAACTAGAAACATTCTTCTAATTTCCTGATATATTTATTAACGAATAGTACATATCTGTTTGTTCTTGTGTCAACACTGCCCTGCAAATTAAATAGTTTTCATCCTTCATGCTTGCTTCCCTGATATATTTATAGACGGTACTTGTATCTCCTCTCTGGTTTTGTTTTATTGAAGTAAACAAGCTGAGCCATCCTAAAATCTGTTTGTACAAAAGGCCCTCAGGCTCTCTGGTGATGTGCCTAACCTCCCTCTACCCCTCTTTCTGTTCAACCTTAGCTCAGCTATAGCACAATTAATTAGGAGATTTCGCAGTATCGCAAATGAGGTTTCACTAGGGCCTCAAATAATGCCACTAATACCTCCTTACTGTAAATGAAAGTACATTTCCTGAGATATTCTCTGTACTTATGATGGTTCCTAAGTATATATTACCAGATTTCATCAGTATGCTCTGATTTTATCACGGCTACTACAGAAAACATCAAATATGACCATCCTAAAACCAACCCCTTAAGCCTGACATCTTCCTTTTTCAACCTTACTTGTGGTTACCTCATTTCACAATTTCTCTTCTAACCCCCCATGTTCTCATTACTTTCAAGGTGATACCATATCAAATGTCTTATCAATAGGCTATTAGTATGGCAAATTTGAGTTTTTCCAAAGCTTTGAATGCAACTGAGACCAGGCTTTGAGGCCTGCGGTTGGCCAGGTAATTTTTCTTCTTTTCAAAGATAAGGAATCGCAGTCCAGGTTCAACCCACCCGCCTTCAAAGACTTAACAAAGAGAGATGGGGATCCACAGGGAGCCATTCATGATGGGGCTTGACCCCCTCAGTTAAACACCTCATGTACAAGGCCAGACTCACATCTGCTGTTTTCCAGTCATCTTATAACATTCTTAACAGATCTGTTCAAACCACTTGCTGGTAGATTTCACTTATCACCTGTTTCAGAACTGCAGATGTAGTCCTCATCATGTGAAAGCATGACATGGAGTTTTGCATTTGTTACTGTTGTAATAATTCCTGTTCTGCCATTCACATGATGCATCTTGCCTTTCTCCACGTGGTAAAACTCCTTTGGCACTGAGGAAAGGCATACTTTGAACTTGGGCTCACTAGATGACAGTCAGATCTTCTCCCGTTCTCCCACTTGTATCACTGAAAAGTCTGCTCTAAAAATTCCATAACAGTACGATATAAGCATGACCAGTTGGTAGGAATGAAAAGTATTTTTAGCTGGAACAGAATACGTAGTTGATTGGTAAAAATAACATAGAACAGCAGAAAAAAGCAGGTCAGTACTTCTAAACAGAGTGAAAAGCTTTTGAATTTATTTTTTCTGTGCATGTAGGTGGAAAGAAAATGTTCTTAACTGGACTCAAGCCTTCTAAAAATACTACTAAAAACTCCCATGGAATATGATGCTTCCAGATAAAAAAACATTTTGTACTGTAGTATCTTGTAAAATTGTATTCAATTGAAGTATGTTATTATTTTATTCATTCATCAAGACCATCAAAAGCCATCAGGAAAAATCATTCTGAATAACAGTCATGCTGCTTCTGTACCTTCTTCTGAGCAACCCAGTTACATAATAAACAGTTTGTTTTTATAACTTGAAGAGAGAAGTGTGGGTCAGCTGAAAAGCACAGGATTAGGAATTTGGATTTTTTCATTCTTCCCTGATTAATTTTAAAAATATTTTTTCCCTATTTTATGTCTAAAATTTTAGCAATTGAAGGTCTTCTACTCTAATTAACCAACGGCTATGTGGAACCATATTTAAGTAGCTTTTTTAAATGTACGTTTCAGCCTAACTTTTATAGTTTACAAAATAAACCAAATTATACCAAACATAAAGACCAAAAAATAATATGCAGAAGAATCTAAGTATGTAACTACTATCTTGCACCTATTTTGTAAATCCAGTTTCCAAATATGGTGTCCTAGGCCATTACGCAACTGAGAAATGAAACAAACAACTAACAAAAACAAATATACATTATTAAAATGGCACTGGACAACACTCACATGTTGTGATACATCCTGGATACTGCCTGAATGTTCTGTTGGGCCACTTAGCACATATATGGCACAACACTGTTTTCTAGATTATTATGTAACAAATAAAAAAGTCCATTGCTGAACTTATTTTTAGCATTAAATTACTGGAAATGGGAATGATTCTCCTCAGGTAGCTAACAACCCCAACTGAGAATGCATGACCTTGTGTAAAGGATTTAAGAAGGAACAGAATAATATTTACTTTTTCATGAGAATTTGTGCTTCAAACAGACAAAAACCACACACACAAAAACCCACAAAACCCACGCCACTGAAAATATGTTCATACTGTCCGAAAATATCTGCTAAATAAAGACTTGTGGAAGAACTTACTTGGGGGCTTTTTTTCACGAATTTTACCCCTCTGACCTTGCTGATGTCATGATTTACAAACTAATTTCTCATCTGTAACCATTTAAGAAAAGCAAAGCCCTGTAAGCATTATTAGAGCCGTGTACTTTCAACATGCTCATCCTTATCCTGAAAATTCGCCTCGCTGACAAGTCAGGTCCCGATTTCTCGAGGGACAGCACATGAGCAACGTGACCAACAGGCTCTGAAGGGTCCAACTCATGTGCAGGGCAGCAGCAGCCGTGTCCGACCGGCACGCAGCTCCAGGGAGCGCAGGCTGCCGGACACCGCAGATCTCGCCCGAACTCTCCGGCAGCCGGGCCCCTGCTCTCCCCTCAGGCGTCCCTGACCTGTCCCAGCGCCTCTCGGCTTGGGACGCTTAGGGACAGGAAAGGCTGTAGCGACGAGCAGCTGGCCAGATCTGTCCCTTTCCGGGCCGGCGGTCCGGGACCACCAGCTCCACCAGACTGCAGCGGGAGCCGGTGAGCGGCCACCTCAGCCCGCACATGCGCAGTTGCGTGGAACACGGTCCCACCTCGCCCGGCGCGGCTGCCATGGCGGCCGCCGGCAGGACGGGAGCTGGGGTGGTTGTTCGCTTCGCCTCCGCGCTCCCCCGGCCGGCAGCCAGACCGCTGGGGCCTGGGCGCTGACACCGCCCGCCCTCTTGCCCTGTCCTCCCCACAGCGCTCCTGGGCCCCGGGCCCGCCCCCTCGCGCCTCCAGGCCGCTGCTCCCGCCCCTCCTGTCAGGCCGCCGCAGGTCGGGCGCGGGCCGCGGCTCCCAGCTCCCAGCATGGTGCGGTGCGGCGGGGCGGCGCTGCGGAAGGTCGGTGCTCCCGAGCCCGAGGAGCGGTGGGGCTGCGGCGGCGAGAAGGGCTGGCGGAGCTGCCGTCCCGCTCCCGCGGCCTCTCTGGGGCGGGCTGGCGGGTCTCTCTCCCTTACCCCGGGCTGCCCCGCGGCCCGCCAAGCCCCGCACGTTTCTCCGCCTGCACTCGGAGGCAGGAGCCCGCCGGTGCCGAGCAGGGCGCTGTGAGGCACCGCACGCGTGTCCGTGGGCGCCGGGGCCCGGCGCAGGGGCAGAGCCGCGGCCCGTCCCAGTGCCTGGGGCTCTGCGGGCCGGGCGGGCCTGAGGTAGCACTGCCGGGGAGCAAACGTCGAATATTTGTTAAAAAAAACATCTCAGAAGGTTACATGACTTTTCTGAACGTTCATTGTTGCCATCAGAGAAAAGCTCTATCTGAGCAGTTTTAGCCACGTTGTTTGTAACAACGAACAAAAAGAAATATAAACCGAATGTAATACTGATATGAAACTACTTGTTTTGTTAGTATGGCAACTTTATAGACAATTTACGGCTCTATGTGAGAGGAGGAACTGGTGGAATGGGTTATCCTCGGCTCGGCGGGGAAGGAGGCAGAGGTGGTGATGTCTGGCTCGTCGCCCAAGAGCGAGCTACCTTGAAGAGCATAAGGGACAGGAATCCCCAGAAGCGATTCGTCGCTGGAACAGGAGCCAACAGCAGGTAACGGTCTGTTTGATGAAAGTTCTTACATACCTCTTCTAGAAGCAAAACATCAGCTTAAATGACTAAGCCTGGCTTAATTTCTCCCAGTGTTAGAGCACTAAAAGGTGAAAAAGGAAAAGATTGTGAAGTTCATGTGCCTTGGGGAATTTCAGTTCTTTGTGATGATGGCAAGCAAATTGGTAAGAGCTTCCATTTTTTTTTAATGTATCTAGTAGATACTGTCATATTTATTGATACCATCTAGCACGCTTCTAACACTAGGATATTTGAAGGTTACGCGTGTTGCAAAATATGTATGTTTTCCTTTGTTTGGCTGAAGAGTTGACAAAAAATTCACTGTAGACATTTTTGGAAAAGCAAGGACCCCTTCCAGAAGTTAGTAGTAGTTTGTATCACTATATGCAGCAGAAACTACTGTTGAAGGCTGGAAGCCATACTGATCCTCTACGGAATCGTTAGTGACTGTACATAATTATGTGTCCATAAATTCAGGTAAGTGTCCCTGTAACTCCACTGAATTATGACATTGCTTAAAAGGCAGAGGTCCTTGCTGAGTGTCAGCATTTCAGGTTATCTAAAATACTTATCCATTTTTCACTCTTTTTTTAAAGAGTGGTACTTGGTAGTAACCAGGAAGATCTTCAATACAGTGCCCTTGGAATAGCTCTCAATGGTTCCTTTGCAGTTTCTCAGAGTTTTTTCTTTTTATACTGTTCAGAGTTCACACTAAATTCACAAATTATTCCAATTTGAATGTTTAACAAAAATGGATATATGGTAAGAACTTTTTATGATGTAGGCATGTCAGTGTCTAAAGGTGTCCTTAAACTATGTACTCAAATGTTTCTTTTTTTTTTTTTTTTTAATTATTCTGACATTCTAACCCTATAACCTACTATAACCTGTATCTTCATGAAAAAAAGAATGTAACATCTGAAGAGTTTGCTATAGCCATATATCTATCAATGCAGATTTTTCCCTGCATTCTTTAATTAAAGTATTGGAGGCTTCAGGTCTACCATCTTGGCCATACTTTGCTTGCCTGTACTTAGCAGATTTCTTGAAGTAACTATATGACAGAGGGGAATACTGGGGTGTTTTTTCTCTCATTTGTTTCCAGAGAAATAAAAATACCATGACCCTGAGTGCACAGGTCTTCCAAGAAAGCATACGGAAAATTATCTTTTAATGGAAGATGGATTTAAGTGGAAACTCACAACTGAACTAGTGCAGGGGATTGTGCTTTTTTTTTACTAGTGAATTTATTTTCAGGAGAGCTTAATGCAGCAGGAGAGAGATTCTTAGCAGCTCGTGGAGGTCTTGGAGGCTCTTTGGCCACAAACTTCTTGCCTTGCAAAGGTCAGAGCCGAATTGTTCGTCTCGATTTGAAACTTATAGCAGATGTTGGCTTAGTTGGGTAAGTACTGTAGTTTGAGAACTGACATTAGGAAACAAAGTAGTCATTTTCAAATGAGATTTCAAAGAAATTTGAGAGCTTGGAGGATGAGAAATACTGTACATTTGCATTTCCACTTATATTACTTGCAGTTTGCAGATCAGGTAGAGTTTAAACCTATTAAAATTATTTTAAAGTTTTGAAAGTATTGCTTATGCTTTTGTGGGTGGAAGGTTTCATGAATCAGGGTAGTATATAATTATTCATATAATTGAATTTAGCAATTGTAGTGATTATCAAAATACTATTAGCTAATATTAATGAAGTAAGCAGAAAGTACATAACAGAGCCAAGGACACTATCCATATTTCATCTTTGGCTTTATGGTGCTGGCACAAGTAGACCCTTTCAGCAGTAGTCGTAAAGAGAGTTTCAAAGGCTACTTAGCCCACTCTTCCAAATAAACAGCTTGGAACGTTGCAAGGAAGTAATAAATTACAAACTGGAACAGCAGGACTTGCATTTCTTTTGCTGTGGTGCTTTTCAATGTTGCTGCTTTATGACAATGCAGATAAATATATCTTTATTTGGAGAAAGCTTTCAACAAACTACAGTTGTAAAAGTCTTGGTCTGCTCAGCATCTACTACCTCTCTCCTTCTGCCCTGTGGTCCTTATAAATAAAAAACATAGGAAACGTAAAATGACAAGGGGTTTGAGGTGGAAACAGTATGATTGTTATATATCATAAAGAATGGAAACTTGAAGATAGCATTGTTTTCTGTTTTGCTTGTTAAAAATAGTTCTGTTAGTATCAGATCTATTTAAAGTTATGTAATTTTCAAGTAGTCTTCATTAATTACATGATAGGAATATTGTTCTAGTTTTAGACTGTGTGAAAATACAGGAGTTTTATGACACCGTTGTTGCTTTAATCCTGCATTTTGGCTGAGGCTTTCCCTTTAAAATGAATTTTTAAAAAATCATTATTAATTAGAGGACCATATTATTTTATTGTTAAGAGTCTGAATCAGCCTCTGATAGTTTGTGGTTGTACTTTGATCTCTTTGTGTTTGTTATTTTTACTTCAGTAGATTTGCAAGTGGTTGACTATTAGATCAAGTAAAAAACATACAGACTTGAGAAAGGCACATCAGGTTTGGGTACAGGTTGTAATGTGTAGTGTAGGTTGCAATTTAAACTTCAAAGAGCATATTGTACCTCAGTGGAAACAAAATATTCATGTGAGGAGCTGACCAGAGTAACCTTCTGGAATGTCTTTAAGGCAGCTTTCAACATCAGAGTGCATTAAAACTACCTTCAATGGTTTTCCTGTTTTTAACAAGAGTCATTATGTCTCTTTATTTTTCAAGCAAGACCTGTATACAATCCCCTTATAAAGGCCCTCAATGTAATACTAGTCTTGTTTTTCATTAGCTCATGTTCTTACTAGTTGTCCCTACTAGCAGGTCATGATTCTGCATGTATAGGAGTATATGGTTTTCTGTGTAACACCTGCCTTTGTATCTTGGAACCAATGTTCAGTTGCCCATAGTGGTAAGAGGAACGAAAGTCTTTTAGAAACCCTTAGGCCTAATGTGACAAGACTAGACCTAATGTAACAGAAACCTAATAGAGAAACAATAGCTCTATAGAGACTGGACATGAGGCAAAGCGGGATGTCCTTGGTTTGCAAGCTGGGAAAGCAGAATGTTCCACTAAATGAAGAAAGAGCTATGTGACTTTCGCTGTGTAATAGCACAAAATGACAACACACATGCTCAAGAAATGAGGTCAAGAAGCTGACACTGGGGGGGCACCAGGCTGCAGAGACCACTGGGGGCCACTAGAGACCCCCAATGAAGACCCTTGAATACCAAAGATGGACTGCTGGCAAAGGATGTGATTATGTAAATAGCTTATGTTTAATGCATGAACTAAGCAGTAGAAACAAATGAATATGCAGTTGGTATGTGTAATAAATACCAAGAAGTGCCAGTCATGCATACGCTTGATTAGAGGAACTATCCTCCAAGCATCCAGCGCTCTGCAATGAAAGTGCCTGCTTTTTAACATTTTCAAAACAGTGTTAAGGAGTCTTTTTACCGACTTTTTGTTATCAGTAGGCACAGTTTTGTTTGATCATTGTTGCACTGAAACATTATGCTGAACAACTGTCTGTGAATTTGACTAGAACGCTAGACTGGTGTGGTCTTCCATATGGAGCAGGTGCTATAAATAAAGACTATAGCCTCTCCTCTGATGTCAGGGTTAGCTTCAACTTCAACATGGATCAAGGCTATTATTTCTTTTACAGCTCAGATTAATCTTTAAAATAAGCATGTTTTATAGTTTCAGTTTTAAATTAGGTTTCCTTTCAATGGGTAGATATATTCTGTGAAGAAGCTTTTTGTAAAAACTACCAAATCCTTTAAGGAACTTTTTGTTGCAGTGTGCAATTATAGCTATCCCCTGGGAAGGGAAAAGTTTACAACAGTCAAGTCTGCACAGACCAGCTCCTAAGGCTTCACTGGTATTCTTTTTGGTTTACTTAGTAACAAAGCAGACTAGTCCTAATTTCAGGATCCATCATACAACTTCAACCTTAAAAACATACACAAACTGTGCATGTGTGTCTATATACACAAAGTCTCTTTCGTTCTTCCCCTCAAGGATATATATCTGTACATAGAGTGTTTACATATGCTTTGCTATATCAAGTAAACTATAGCATAGATACAATTTCTACTGAAATAGTAGAATGTTTCATTAACCATGATTTGTATACCAAAAGACTGTAAATACCACTGATAGATGTATTTGCATGACAGGTGTTTAGAATGTAAATGTAATTTACAAAATCAACTGTGGCATGTGAAGACTGAATTCAAGTAGACCTGGATGTTTATGCTCTGTTTCTGTCCAAGTGACTTTGAAAGATTTCCCTTAAATCTATTACAAGTGTATTTACATACCTCTCTTCCATGCATCCTTGGGAAGCATTGTTGGATTTAGAAAAATTATTCCAGTTTGATTAATCATAATGACTCTGAGGGGTTTTTTTTGTTCGTTTTTGCTTGTTTGTGTTGTTGTTTTTTTTTTTGTTGCTGTTTTGTTTTTTAATTTTAAAGTCTGAGTAAATGGGTCTGCAGAAATTAGATGGTAGTGCTGAGTTTGACTAAGGCAATAAAGGGCAATTTGGTAATAAAATATACAGGAATCACTTGTGTTTATTCATATAAAATCCAACTTTCCTTCTAGGTTTCCAAATGCAGGAAAATCATCCTTGTTAAGCAAGATTTCTCATGCCAAACCTGAGATTGCAAATTATGCATGTAAGTTCATACTCTTATTTTTAGAACAGTAATATTTCATGAGAGCAAGAAGTCTTTTCTTTGACTTGGTTTACAGATTTATAATAAAGAACAGGAGATAAACATGTTACCTGCTAAATACGTTGCACATAATTTTAATTATAAGAAGTACTTCAAAGAGAGAACTTGCTGTTTAAATGTTCCTTTAACCACCTCAGTTTTTCACGTGTACACCCTCATAGTGCTTCAACCTGCAGGGTCTGTTTAGCATTTAATTTAGTCTCAACCCATTTGAGCCCATCTGAGACTCTGCATGTGTGCAATATCCTCAGTCTACTGAATATGCACCATCAAGTTTCTTTGCATGAATATCATTATGCTTTGGAAATGGCTACCACCTGTTCTTGCAACAAAGAAAGATTATAGTTTTGAACCTGTCCACTGAAAAATGCCATTTTTATTAGTTTTCTTTCAGTAAATTAGCATTATCCATCTGATCATGCTTTAATTAAAATGCAAGAGTACAAGTACTGGTAATTCCTGCTGACCTCGCACCGCTCTTGATTCTCTACAGTCTTTTTCCATAGTCTGGATAATCCTTTTTGTGTCTGAGACTTCTCAGTCTCCTCTATTCCTTTTTTGGCATGATGGGAACAGAACTGTACACAGTACCAAGATTTGGTGAACTATTGGGTTTTGAGTGTTCTAATTTTGTTCTCTCTTGTTTTTTTCTTTATTCATTTTCCAGTAATTCTTAACATTGCATTTGCCTTATTTTTTTCTGCTACTGAACATTTGTTTAATTTAAATATGAAGTGGAAAGTCCTGCAACATTTGAATGTTTGGTAACATTAACATATTTTAAAACGTTAAAAACAGTTTTGTTTTCTTCCCTTCCTTGTTTTTTTCTGTGTTGTAGTTACAACAATACAGCCTGAACTAGGAAAGATCATGTATGCAGATTACAAGCAGGTTGGTATGAAGTTCATTCTGGTTGTTTGTTGAAGTTGTATATCATGGTTAGTTATATTGCTTAACATAATTTCAGAAAGAAAAAGGAAATCTGTATGTTTTTTCATATGTGTATCTATAATGTATGTATATAAAATGCAGTTGCATGGACTTAATTAAAGTTGTAGAGACAGAACTATTTTTATAAAGTAATAAGAGAGCATTATAGCCAAATGCAGTAATATGACATTGAGATCATTTCAAGTCACTTGAATAAATGGCTTCTCATTTTCCATTGTCTTTGTTCTCTGGTTCTAATCCTACTTTATAATCTTAGAGGTGTGAGCTCCTGTGTGGAATTGAGATTGCTGTGTCCTAGTATACTCCTGTTAAGTTTAGGACTTTAAAAAAGATCTTTGTTTCAGAGACTAATCTATTGTTTTTATGTCGAAGAGGCAAATTTTCTGCAAGTTGGCTATACAGAGAGGTCTGGAATAAGTAGTTTTCAGAGTGGATTTTATACAGGGGCAAATTTGTCCAATAGCTCCGGATCTGCAGTAGTGAATGACAGGGAATTCAGTGAATATAACCCAGTTATCATAACTTACCGTTCTGGCTTTCCAGGTTGGCTGCTCAAACTTCCTTTCATTGTTTGATTCTTGCATTTTTTGTTTGTTTGTTTTTAATGAAAAGTAATATAGTATGAAGTGATAGGGATTGCCTGAACAGCAAGGGTAGTGCCCTACCTGAGAGGTGCGGTACCTGGGTCCAGTTCCCTTTGTGGTAGGCTGTAGCTCTGGAGGTCTGGTGGAGATACTGCCCTACCACCTGAATTTTTGCGAATCTGATTCCACCCAGCTTCTTCAGACTAAGTTGTCAGGTAATTGTGTGGTGCCTGGAATCCTTTCTACAATATCCACTCGGGGAGAAACCAACAGTAAATGAGAGTCTTCCTAATAGATTTTGGACCCTGAGTTCCTGTAAGGTTACAGCAAACGTTTTGATTCTTCAAGCTTGGATCTTCTTTGATATGCTTTTATTTTGTTTGTGAAATGTATTATACATGCAGTACTGGACTCATCACTTCCAAGATAAAAGGCAAATGCATAAAAGGGTTTCAGATGAGTTAGCCAGAAAAGCATCTTTCAGGTGTGAACAGACAGAAAATCTTCTTTTCACTTTCAGAAGCAATAATTGTAGGGGGATTTGGTAGCTGCTGCTTGAAACATTAATTTAACAACCTTTAACAAAACTGTATTAAAGGAAATAAGTGTAGTTTGTCAGGTTCCCTGTAGGGATGCACACATCTAAGGGAAATTGTTTGTATAATCATTTTATCTGCTAGTTTATGGTAACATCCCAGAAAGCTGAGCTGCAAGTAACAGGATTTTCTATAGCCAAAAAAAAAAAAAAAAGCTACCAACCATGGATCAAGACCTTTCCTGCTCTTCCTGGTGTATCTTTCTCCAGCAGGAGAGCTATGTGCACTCCTGGCTTCCTTTTCTTCAGTCTGTTTCGTGTCATATGACCCTTATTTTTGGCTGTTTCTCGCAGTTCATGGCTTTTATATTAGTGTTGGGTGCTTTGTAGGAACTATGTATTTTCTAAAATCAAGGGAACTAGTGATTCTAATCACAGGGAAGAGTTGTGAATAAGAAGCTTCAGCTCTCAGTATTGCAACTGCTGAAAACAAAACCATGTAAGCAATTAAGAGCAGTAATTGAGGTGACTGTCCTGTATCACCAAAGGGGAAATGGCTCATTAAATCTTTTAACCTGCAGAATGTTGACATTTTAAGGAAACAGTTAGTAATTTGGTTATTTGTATTAGTACATTCTAAAAAAGAAAAGTACATGCAAGTTACCTGGTGCTGTCTGTCATTACTACTTGGAAAAGGTACAAAAGCAGAGGATCTGAGTATGGGTCTGGGTTCAGGTTTTAGTACCAGATCATGCAAACCAGCAGAAGCACTTACATTTTCTACCAGAATATCTGAACCAAGTGCCATTTTGAGAGAGTATGAGTTTGTTCATGAGCTACATAAAAATATATATTTTGAAAGAGAGCTGATGTTGAGGAAAAAGATGATGATGCTGGTACTACAGCACCCTAACATATCACACCAGGATGTGGATGTTTCTTTTCTAACGCTCCAGTTATTCTGTCCCTGTTTCTAGTTACAAGTCTGTGGTTTATCCAGCTGTATCTCATGTCTCTGTAGAAGGAAAATTCTGAAGCAAGGCTTCAAATGTTTAGGAGATGCTAATGGTTAAAAATTAGTGTGACATGTGAGTGGGAGTGTAACTCATAGCAGAAAGCCGCCTCCTGCAATAGGTAGCGCGCTGGAAATTTTAGCATTTGCTGGCTTTGGGCATTGTTTAATTGAATCCAGTTGCTGTCTAAATGGGTATTTGATAGATTTGAAGACCCTACTTTTGCTCTTCTTTGCTTCACTATCTGTCTTAGCTTTCTGTTAGTTACTGAGTAGATACTTGGGGGTTTTAATATTCTGCTCTTTTTTGGTCTGTCTCAGTTCTCCTTTACAACAGTGTACAACTCTCTTAACCAGCAGAGAAAAATGACAAGATTCTTGTCCATCGTAGCAGACTTTGCTGGGCTCTGGTTCGAAGCTGAAGTATTAATCAAAATCTCATTTCAGTTGAAAAGCAGAAGACAAATTCTTGGAGCTTCTCACGCTCAGGGGAACAATATTAAGTGGGTTTGCATTTGGAATAATGATCCTCTGTAGCCACAAGGAACAGACTTCATTTTCTTTTCCAGTGACAGTTTGAATTCTGTATAAATGTGATGGCCTAATCTTCTTGCCTTTCAGAGTCTGTTTTATTCTGAGGTAATAGGCGAATTTTGCAAGATCTCTGCAGAGGTATTATTACCCGCTATTTTCTACTTTGCAGACAGCCATAAATAAAGAGACAGGGGAACATGGGCAGCACAATGTCTGTGTAAAAGTAGCATTTTGTTTAAATCTTCTTCTGCTGATAGATTCTGAATGTGTTGAAACAGCAAATGCATACCGCTGGAGAACTGATCCCCCATGCAATTCCAGGGTATACACATAGTTGTAAAAGGAGTGTCTCAAAACAGATACTCTTGACATTCGTCTGTCTGGGTCCTTTTTTTTATATATATTAAATGATAATGTGTCGATAGTTTAAAATCACCATTTTTGCTTGTTGGAAATAAGTTTGTTTGAAATGTTTATTTTCCTAGATTTCAGTAGCTGATCTCCCAGGACTGATTGAAGGTGCACATGCAAACAAAGGGATGGGCCACAAATTTCTCAAACATGTAGAAAGAACCAAACAGCTTCTCTTAGTTGTAAGTTAAATAAAATTTACAGCTTACTGAAGTCAAAGGCAGTGCAGTAAATCAAATGCATCTTAATTGCAGTGTAGTTGGAATTTAGGAAATCATTTGTAATTTGCATGTTTTATGATAAATGTAGCTGTAATAGTGTTTTAGAATGGAACACTCAAACAACTGATGATAAATCCTTAAATAGAATTTATCATTAAAACTTGCCAATTAATTTAGAGCAGTCAAGTGTTCCAAAAGCATGAGGTGATTTTCTTTTTCCTCTCCTCCCTCTCCTCCCTCTCCTCCCTCTCCTCCCTCTCCTCCCTCTCCTCCCTCTCCTCCCTCTCCTCCCTCTCCTCCCTCTCCTCCCTCTCCTCCCTCTCCTCCCTCTCCTCCCTCTCCTCCCTCTCCTCCCCTTTTTTCTGTAAGATGCCCTTAAAAGAGAGGTTTAAAAATCAGACCTTTGAGAAACACTGTATCAGAATCAAACAGTTTGTGTTTGCAATGTCTACAGTGTTACTTTAGTGTATATTAGTAGTTGCCTTCTGTTATTTGCCCAGGAATGAGAGCATGTATGTGGGCATTGTACTGCAAAGTAGTTGATGGAGAGTACCTTGATACTGTAACATAATTTAATACCACAAAGCTTGTTCTTGTGTAACTTTTTCAGGTTGATATTTCTGGGTTTCAGCTGTCTACTAAAACTCGGTTCAGAACAGCCTTTGAAACTATATTGCTTCTAACAAGGGTAAGTTCTCATCTTCCTAATTGACAGTTGTAGTTATGTGTGGAGCCAAGAAAGAGGCTGAGTTTTGATCAAGAACTCTCAAATATGAGTGTGTCTTCTGGATTTATAATATAAGGCCAGTTAACAAGCTTAGGATTCCCTAAAATGATGAAATCATTATTTTTAAGTGTCCAGATGAATCTCCTCTATTGTATATTTGGCATAACTGCTCCTTCATTAATCTCAGCAGCATACAGGATGTGTCTTGGAGCCAAGTAAATGTGAAAAGCCACATCATTTTGAATTCCCCAATCTGGTAGTATTTTAGGAAGTAGAAATACATGGGTATAGTTAAATGCCTGCCTTCATGCCCTTACTGCATGGAATAATGGACACGAGACATCAGACCTCAGTTTTGCAGATAATCAGTGTTTCCATCTCTTACCATTGCTTCTGATTAAAATAATAGATCTTATGTAATTTCACGTTTAGCAGCTGCTTTCTCTCTAGGTATATGACTTAAGACAATGTATCTTCTGAATTTCAGCTATTGCTATTTATTTTCAGCTTACTCATGGTTGTGTTTTTATTTCTTGATGTTAACCATTAAAATGCTTAAGAATCGGAAAACTGTCCAAAGAATTTTCTTACATGTTTCATAGGTCTGAGCTTTTTCTGAAATTGATGTTGTATTTGTGGATATCAGAAAAACAAAACCAAATCTGTCATTCTTTTGAAGGAGGCAGTTTCAGAATTGGCCAGCCAGTTTACCTGAAATATGTGTGTTGGAGCAAAAAAATCACTGAATCACTTAACATTATTTTCTTGTGTTAGGCTGCTTTCATACATTAGCCTTGAGTACCTGAGTCAGTCTCACAGCTGCATAGGCATGAAAGACTTTAGGCAATTAAAGAAACAAGAGAGGAGATGTAAAATTGAAGTAGCGCTTGTTAAACTCTGTATGCTTACTAAGACAAATATACTTGTCATTTAAGGAATTGGAGCTATACAAAGAGGAGCTTCTAACAAAACCGGCACTTCTTGCCATTAATAAAATGGATTTACCCTGTGCAAAGGATAACTTGAATGAACTTATGAAACAGCTACAGAATCCTCAAGGTAAATTAACTTTCAACAATTACCTTTGACAAAAGTTGTAATAAGATTTCATCATGGTAACTCTGCGTTGAAAAGGAGTTGGATGAAACTGAAGTGAGATATTAAATTTGTTATTTAAACATATATTTAAAAAGCACTTGATGCATTTGGAGCTTTGTCTATATGCATTTGAACTGCTGGCTTTATTGTTAGGTAAGTATTTTAATAAAATAGAGATATGCTAGAAGATCCTTCCAAACTGTAATATGGGAGAGTATGTTTCCAGTCTAGGTATCTGGGATAACAGTAACCTCCACTGAAGGTACCCTTAGAGACACTGATGTATATGCAATTTATCATGTGACTTTGGCCAAAACACATGAAAATTCTGGACAAGCCCATGTAGGTTTACTTCAATTTTTCTATTATATTAGGGTGAATGTCTTTCTATTTCCTGGAGTGTATAAGAACCATGAAGGGTTAAAATGTCCATCTCTCATATCCTACAACTTGGGATTTCTCTGTAATCATCTTAAAGGAAGGGTATAGAATCTTCTCATCAGTGTGTAAATATAGTATAGCTGCTATGTTAGTGCTTGTCTTCTGAGAATTTAGCTATTCTTTTTAAAATTAGTTAAGCAAATAATACTTCTATATTAATTGCAGTTATGTTTATTACTGTAATTTATTAAAGTCTGTTTTCTAAATTTAATGGGATTCTGTGGGCTTTGTACTGATACAGTATTTGGGGATTGTACTAACTCTATCAGTATGATTTTCAGACTTCCTACACTTACTACAGGAAGAAATGAGTCATGCAAATATACTTGAATTCAAAGATATAATTCCTATATCTACATATACTGGAGAAGGAATTGAGAAACTAAAAGCATGTATAAGAAAATCCATAGATGAGAAAGCAGAGCAGGAGAATGAAGAATATCGGAAAAAGAAACTACTGCTTTTACAGACTTCAGAAGAACAACAGATTAACAGAAGATAGTGTTCTTGGCTGGATCCAACACATTTCAAAATTTTTAGCATGCACATGAACCTGTTGCTATGCAGACCTTCCATTCAATTTTTCTTCACCAACACTGCCCAGTTCTCTGCTCCCTCCGTTGTCTCAGTTTCTTTCGGCACTTGGGTAGCAAAGTGGAGAAAAGAGCAGGTTTTTTGATTTATGTTGGCTACTGACTCAACAGAGTAAAGACTAAAGTATGTGCAGCTCAAAGCACAGCTTAACAGCTGGTCATCCCTGGAGTATTTTTCTGCCAGATGAGAAGAGTGGAAAGAATATAACCTGCAC
Organism: Streptopelia decaocto; assembly: GCF_964273445.1. NCBI lineage: Eukaryota > Metazoa > Chordata > Aves > Columbiformes > Columbidae > Streptopelia > Streptopelia decaocto. Next base: position 139,931,590 of record NC_138655.1, on the reverse strand, counting down.
AGGTAGCAAGGAGCAAGTTCAACCACTCTGCATCTTCTTCCACAGGCATTGGAAACAGCAAGGGAGTTTTCCAGGGTCTAGTGCTTCTAAGGTGAACCAGTTTTGCTACTTTGACAGGTACCAGATTGTGAGGGTTCAGTTTTTTTGAAAGATTTAAAGGAAAACACAAATAAATGGCCACAAGGAAGTGACTTGTAGGAGCATGAAAAAGCAAGGCTGATGTGTAACGTTGGGGTGTTTTTTTTCATACCTGCTGGTGCTTACTGTATTTCCCTTGGTCATATAAATCCTGATTCCCAATTCCCAAACTTAATTTGGGATACCCCTCTTACAGAGTTCTGGGTATACGTTACTTTTTGGTGAAGAAAATCATGACTGCTTTTCAACAGAGCTATACATTTTCGGGAATAGTGAGTGTTCCAGTTTTTGTATTGCAAGTAGGCACACTTATATTTTAATTAAAAAAAAAAAAAAAAAAGTAAGTCCTTTATTGTACAGGGTGTTTTCTACTTCTAAACTATTTTGCAAATCAAAATAAGACTGAATACAACAGAGGCTTCTCAACTTGGTCTGGTTTTGTTTTGTAAGTATACTTGTCCAGCCCTGCTTCTCTAAATTTTCTTAAAGCAGTCACTGGGAAGAAAGGTATGATTTCTCATAATCCAGTTCTTTTATCCTTAGTATCGGTTCTCATTCTGATTTTTTTTTCTTTTTTCTGATTTTTATTGTGTTTGGGACTAACATGGTTTTGTGAAAGCTAAATATGGGCTGTCAGCAATTTTTGATATGCCATTTATTTCACAGTCAAAAAAAACATTTTTTTGCTGCACTTCTTGAACACCAGTCTTAATCTCATATATAAATGAGGGGGAAAATGTTTGAAGCAGGAGCCAGCTTGGCTTTATTTCAGTTGTGTATGAAGTGTTCTATGAGCTTCAGTACTGAATGGATAATGATTAAGTGCAACATGGAGCCAGTCGAGAGCTGTAGCTTGCAGGACTAGTTCCCTTTGCACTTCTGTTGGAGTTGACCCAGGCTGGCAGCAAAGTGCCCATACAGCTGCTCATGCCCCAGGACTGGGGAGAATACAATGAGAAAATGCAAGGTAACTTGTGGGTTCAGGCTTAATAGGTGACGGAAGGAAGAGGAAAAAAAAAAAAAAAAGGCAAAACCAGGCACTTGATACCTACCACCCCCAGGCTGATACCCGATGCTCTCCCAATAAATGGCTTTGGTAAGACCAAACCCCAGTTCAATATATTCATCAGTGACTTGGATGAGGGAGTAGAGTGCACTGTCAGCAAGTTTGCTGATGACACCAAGCTGGGAGAAGTGGCTGACACACCAGAAGGCTGTGCTGCCATCCAGCGAGACCTGGACAGGCTGGAGAGTTGGGCGGGGAAAAATTTAATGAAATATAACAAAGGCAAGTGTAGAGTCTTGCATCTGAACAGGAACAACCCCAGGTTCCAGTATAAGTTGGGGAATGACCTGTGAGTGGTGTAGGGGAAAGAGACCTGGGGATCCTGGGGGACAGCAGGATGACCATGAGCCAGCACTGGGCCCTTGTGGCCAGGAAGGCCAATGGCATCCTGGGGTGTATTAGAAGGAGGGTGGTTAGTACGTCAAGAGAGGTTCTCCCTCCCCTCTATTCTGCCCTGGTGAGACCACATCTAGAATATTGTGCCCAGTTCTGGGCCCCTCAGTTCAAGAAGGACAGAGAACTGCTGGAGAGAGTCCAGCGCAGGGCAACAAAGATGATGGAGTGGAACATCTCCATTATGAGGAAAGGCTGGGGGAGCTGGGTCTCTTTAGCTTAGAGGAGACTGAGGGGTGACCTCATTAATGTTTATAAATATGTAAAGGATGGAGCCAGGCTCTTCTTGGTGACAAGCAATGGTAGGACAAGAGGCAATGGGTACAAACTGGAACACAGGAGGTTCCACTTAAATTTGAGAACACTGGAACAGGATGCCCAGGGAGGTTGTGGAGTCTCCTTCTCTGGAGACATTGAAAACCCACCTCCACACATTCCTGTGTAACCTCGTCTAGGTGTTCCTGCTCCAGCAGGGGGATTGGACCAGATGGTCTTTTGAGGTCCCTTCCAATCCCTAACATTCTGTGATCCTGTGAAGTGCTGGTGAGAGTAACGGTGCCGGTGCCTCTAACCGTACTGGTGTATTTGAGGAACGTCTTACAAAGCACCGTTTTTTCCAGCCGCGGGGCTGCGTGCGGACCGCGGACCGTACCGACAGTCACAACCGGGCGTGCAGGCCGCCCGGGGAGCCACCCCGGAGCTCCGCCTTGCGGGGCGTGCTGGGAGTTGTAGTGCGGGCGGGTGTGGCTGCGGGCAGTGCGGCGGCGCGGGGCTGCGGTCCCACAAGCCCCCGCGCCTCCCGCGGCCCAGAGGAGCAGGCGGCGGCGATGGGGCCTGGTGAGCGCGCCCCCGCGGTCTGAGGGGGCAGGGAGCGGTGAGAGCGGGCGGTTGGTGTGGGAGCGGATGCGGCTCCGGCGGGAGCTGCCCCGCGGCCGCCTGGCGCTGCTGAGGGGCTGCGGGCCCGGCACTCTGCCGCCGAGGGGGCTGTGCGCGGGGGCGCCCGCCGCCGTTTGGCCGGGGAGTGGAGGGTGGTTTCTGCGGCCCTTCCCGGTTCTCCCGGGCAAGTCTGGCTGCGCAGCGCGGCCGGTCTGGTGCGCATGGGCTGGGAGTTCGCTCCCCACCGGTGGGTATCGAGTGGCGGGGACCCGCTCGGCAGCTGCCGGGCACCTCGGGGGGAGCAGGGGTGGGGGGGGATGTGTTTGTTTGTGTGTGTGTTTTTGTGTTCTCCACTTCGGCCTCGGCCATACGACATCGGTTTTTTTCCAGATCGGTTGGTAAAATAGAATTACCCGTACTGCAAGTTTTTCTCGAAGCTCCTAATGTATTTGCTAGGAATGTTAATTCTAATCCTTTATGTCTGTAATCACATTTTAATAGGAGTTTTGTAAAATTGAAGCTGTGTGATTGATTTTTTTCTAACAAAAAAAATTGACTTGGTGGCACTGATTGTGTATCAGTTACTCCTCTTGCTGGTGGTCAGTTCTCTACAACTCGTAATACTTTTTTAAACTGGTAATACTGTTGTGGATAGTTTGAGGATGCATTTGTTGATAATTTGTGTTTGTTGTGACCTCCCTCCTGCAGGGCTCTGGAGAACAGAGGTGCTTCTCAGGCTATGATCTTCTCAAGGCCATGCAAGGGAACAGAGCTGGCTTTGCTCATCGCTGAGCTGTTTCTCTAGTAAATACCTTTTTAAAATTTGCTTCATTTTTTTAGTTTATAGGCAGTTCATGATTTACCAGCTTTAGCAAGAATCTGTTATTACAGTAATGTGGATCTTTAAAATAGGAGCTGTGGTGGAATCTGTCCCTGAATAATAATAATAATAATAACAGCAATAATAATAATAATAATAATAATAATAATAATAATAATAATAATAATAATAATAATAATAATAATAATATAGTATGTAGTATATTATTATGGTATTATATAGTATTATTAGGACTGGTAACTTTTGTGGATCAGATACAAGAGCACTGAGTATTACAGCTGTAAAATGCTTGGGGTGTAAGAAGCTTAAGTCTAGAATCTAAGACAAGAGAAAGTTTCACTGATGCTGGCCGAAGTGTGCTTTCTTCCCTTGGACAGCTAGTTCAGAAGTGGCTGAGGTCCCTAGTTATTCAACACCACTAGAGACAGCAAAATAAAGTCCGATGGACTAAACAGCTAAAGGAAGAAAAAAAAACCTCAATATCTGCAGAAAATGAGGCTTTTCTGAGTTGGATATTGTCAAATATTTCATACATGCCCTGCATCTGTTTATTACAACAGCTAGTGGTCACAGGTTTTCATTATTTAATGGGAGTGACGCTTGGGCTGGACACAGCTCCCTTTCTGACAGGTTTGTTTGCCAATAGTAATTTTCTACTTAATTATGGTTGTTACTGAGCTCTGGCTGGTGTTTAGGGGTGTGAACCTGCAGAGGGAAATCTGTATGATTATCTTGGCTTCAGTTGCTGGTAAATGCACAGAAAGCTTGAAAATTGCTCAGAAGTGTTAGTGAATAAAAGCAGCTGCTCTGAGCTGTGCAGTAATACTTTTTTTTTTTAGATCCAAACTCCTCTCCTTCTATCTTTCTCCTCCAAATGCAACTGAATGTGTTGATGCTGACCTCTACAACCACACATTGTTAGTTTGCCCAAACTGCTTCATTTACTCAGAGCAGCTTTGATTAATTAACATAGCTGTAGAAGCAGGATGCTTCCTTTGACTGTGTCTGCATTTCTGTGTTTTATATGCAATTGCATTCATATTGGAGGACTACAGACTTTGAAATGCACTTTCTCATTTAGTGAAAAATTTGGATTGTATGAGTGTGTTCTGTAAGGTCACTCTCTTGCCTAGATGGTTTGATAAAAGAATTTCATTGATGTTGCATCCCAGAAGACTACACAGATACGGATGTTATGATGCAGGTTTTGGTGTAGGTCATTTTGAATAAACTCTATGTCCTCACACATGTTAGTACAGCAAACTCACCTTTAGATTGTAGCTCTTAAAGTCACATGATGACATGCTTGTAGGCCTGACACTGTCCAGTAAAAAAGTGATTTTCCTAGTATGACCTGCAGAGCTGCTCTTGGACTCTGTGGTGTGGATCCCAAATGTGAGAATAAGGATAATCCATGAGAGGATCCTTTCTCTTCCTCTGGAGAAGCTGGACAGCCATTGAAAAGGCATCAGCAGTACTTCCTGCCTTTCTCCCTTTTCCTTCAAACCTTTGTGTAGAAGCCAGGAAGGAATAGAGAACCACAAGTTTATAAACAGTTCAGAGTCAGTGTTATGTTCTTTGACATTAAAAAAAAAATTGCACCCCTTCCTCCTTGCTATTCAAGTGCAGCCTGAAACCTAGCATCTGAAATAATAATTTTATATTACTTTATATGGATTTTTTTGCTAGAAACATAAAATTGAGGATGTGAACATCTCTGTATCTTGGAACACCCATAAGAAAGGGAGTTTTTTGCACCCTTCTTACATGTTGCATGAAGACAGATGAGTAGACAGAGAACATGCTCTGGGAGAAGAAGAAAAGTAGTTTGAATTTTGCTTTTTTAAATAAGAGAAAATTGTAGAAAGGCGATGGAGTTTGTTTGATGGAAACATGTCTGAGATTCCTCATTTCTGAATTACAATGTAAACGCTGTTGCTGAAATTGCATGAAACAAATGTGATGTTGACTCTCACCTTGTTCTGTTTCCTAGATCCAGTAACACCCTTTTCCTGCTTCTAGAAGTTGCCAGAGTTTCTCTTGATTTGAACACACCACCAGTGAGTACACTGAATCCTTCTTAATTAAGACAACACCTGTTTTGTTACTGTCTTCGTCAGGGATTTGTAACTGAAGCTATAATTATGGCTATAAGGTTAGCAGTATTTGCAAGATGGACTTTCACCTGATGGGGGGGGATCATGGATAACTTACCTACTGATTCCATTTTCCTTGGTACCCCCTAATGGGAAAATGAGCTATTTTCAATGTCTTTCCCTTCCTACCCTAAGAGAAGCACTGAGGACTCATTTTGGTTTTGTTTTTTTCTTTTTTTTTAATTTTAAAAATGGAGAGGAAAACAACACAAAACATCTCCAAAAACCAAATAACAACAACAACCAAAAAAACCCCAAAACACCTCCAAACCAACTAAGCAACCTAAAAAAATCAACAGTAATAAAAAAACCCTACCCTTGGTGCATCTTCCAGGAATGGCCAGCAAAATCAAGGTATGCAGGGTGGCCTGAACACACCTGACAATTGTAGGATCAACTAAAGACTAAAGTCTTCTGTCCATGTAACTGGTACAGAAGAGTTAACAGAAAAATACAAATTTTCGCATGCTGGCCTGAATCGTGCCTGTGTAGTACTTGCCGTAATTATATTTTGATAATGTAGAAGAAAATGCCCCATTTTTGTTCTTCTGTCCTCTTGTATTAGAAAATATGGGTGAACCTCATGTAACTCCTTGCTCACCATGTGTTAACTCTGTCCAAATTTTCATCATCTACTATTGCAAATGAATTTGCAGAAACAATGGTTTCTGAAAACAGTCACGCTTGTGCTTATTGCAGCTGCTCTCTCAGTCTGCCCTGCCAGCATGCAAGTTTTATCCAGGCAAAGACAAGCCCTTCATGGAAGAGCAGAACTATCAAGCTTAAGGAGAACAAAATTTGATGCTATATTAGATTTACCCCTCAGGCTCATTTGTCATAGTTCTGTTTCCTTGAAAGTTGGTTGCGTTGACCTTACTGAAGATGAGGGTAAGCATAATATTAAATCAATTATGATGGAAATAAGTCTTAGGTCCCCCCTGCCTGGAAGTATCCTGTTAATGACCCGCTATCTGAAAAGGTTACTGCCATGAGAACAGCAGCTTGCCCACGCTCAGCTGTTCTTAGCAAAAATACAATGCCATCTTTTTGATAAATAAGGTGCATTTTTAGCAGAATTATGGTTGTTATTATTTCTTTTCAGCAATGCTTCTTTAAAAGAGTATGATGAGCGGTTAAATGCTACCCACGTACAGTTGCAGTCCTTCAGGGGTAGATGGCATAAAAAGTAAATAAAAATGCTTTCTTACAAAACAAATTTGGCTTTATTTGTCTATAAATCAATAAAATAGTGACTAGCTGTGTGGCTTGATAATGCTTGTAGTCTGCTTCCAGTATACATGGAAATTCCTTATCTGAAAAATTCCCTTGGCATTTGATGTTTGCAGATGTAGAAAGATAATAATGGATCAGATCTGATGTTTCTCGTTGGTTGCAACCACATCTGTGACATTTCCGAGATTCAGTTATTTCTATATGCTTTAGGTAGAACTTCTAAGGAGTGGTTTTGCAACTTTAGAAAGATCAGCACAATGCAGAATAACTATTTGGAGAAAATTTAAGTAGGAGTTTATGACTTAATGGCCCTGAGAATTGTCAAAGTTTTTGCTCATGTTTAGGTACTATAATTTTTAGTGTCCTGCTTCAAGTGGATGTGGATGCTCAGTGACTATTATGTATTAGGCCTCTTGAAAGTATCTTGATAATGTAGAAGAAAAGAAAATACCCAGCTTTTGTTCTTCTGTCCTCTTATATTAGAGAATATGGGTGAATCTCACATAATGTCTTGCCCACCATCCAGTGACTGTTATGTATTAGGCCTCTTTAAAGTATCGTGAGCACCCAGAGATGGGATTACTCAAATTGAGTCTTTTTAAAATTTTTTTCCTTTTTTTTTTTTGAAGACCCATCATTGGGGCTGTTTCCCTGGATCTCTGCAGGCAAGAGGCTACACTGGGTACACAGACAGTGGTTACATTGACCAGGAAGCGGTATTCTTTAACACTTCATCTGAAGAGGAAAATATGAAAGCTGAAAAGCCATCTGCTTTCTGGAATTGTTCATGTGCTAGATTTGAAAGGTAGAAGTAGTGTGGAAGAACTGTTAACTGTTTTGGAAAAAAATACTGGTAAATTACCTGACAGAGCCTTCTCTGCTAGGTTGCAGCTCTCACCAACAATTTGGCCTGTAGAAGATGTGTATAACTGCCTGGATATGTGTTCCTTGTCCAGCCCAGTGATGGTGGTTTTAAGCAATTCCCTTGTACTCACACAGCAGCGTGGTAGGACTGAACACGTGCTCTCCTATTATGTTATGTATGGGCTAAAGAGAAGGAGCTGCCAGTTGAGGGGTAGGTGAACTTCTTACATCCAGTGCACTTGGTGATTCACCTTCTCCACCCAGACTCTGTTAAAGTCCATGCAGTGGCACGAGGTGAAAAGCTGCGTAGGGTCACATGTTAAAATGTTCCTTTTTGACCTTGAACACAGTGAATTTAGCAGTCTGTCAGCTGAGTGATCATAACAATCTGTGAAATAATCTGAGATTTCATTAAAGCATGAACTTGGAAGTGTGACATCCACATAAGTGTGTAAGACACAAAAGGTGCCAGAGTTACTGCCTACCAGCTACCACACCAGTTTATTAATGCGGCACAAGTCAAGTGGAGTCAGTCCTGTGTCTGTATACTTGCACCTACTGATTTTTAAATTCTTAATTTTTCTTCTTAGTTGCAGGAAACAACTTCTGTGGGCAAGAATGGGCTGCCGGGATGTACATGCAGCAACAGTACTGGCCTTCCTCAGTGGAACAGCCTCCATAGCTGGACTCCTTGCAGCAGTTCTGCTCCCAAACTGGAGGCAAATGAGACTGTACACGTACAACAAGAATGAGAGGAATGTAACCGTTTACACTGGACTCTGGATTAAGTGTGCTCGCTTTGATGGGAGCAGAGACTGTGTGATATATGACCCACAGTGGTACACTGCTGTCGATCAGCTGGATTTGCGTGTGCTTCAGTTTGCCCTTCCACTGAGTATGTTCACCGCTGCCTCAGCTCTGTTTCTCTGCCTGATTGGCATGTGTAACACAGCCTTTGTATCCACCGTGCCAAACGTCAAATTGGCCAAATGCCTTGTAAACAGTGCCGGCTGCCATCTCGTGGCGGGTCTCTTGTTCCTGCTTGCTTGTGCCATTTGTCTCACTCCATCCATCTGGGTCATTTTTTATAACAATTATCTTAACAGAAAATACGAGCCTGTCTTTAGCTTTGACATCTCTGTATTTATTGCCATTGCCAGCGCTGGCGGTCTGTTTTTCACTTCAGTTCTCCTGTGTCTGTGGTACTGCGCATGTAAAAGCCTCCCTTCCCCTTTTTGGCAGCCCCTCTATTCCCATGTCCCCAGCATGCACAGCTATGCCTCTCAGCCATATTCTGCACGCTCTCGCCACTCTGGCATAGAAATTGACATTCCTGTTGTGACACATGCATCTTAAGACACAGTCTTGGAAGCCAAGTTGTATTGCTTATTCAAACTGTGAAAATTGCAGGCTTGATTCTCTCTTCTGCCTTGCACTGAGCATAATCCTTTGTAAGGTGAATTTTCCAAAGGTGCAAAGCATCGGAGACCTGCGTTCAGCAAGTCCATTGCTGTTCTCATCTGTTACTTCCTGACCAACTTCTTTTTTCTTTTTTAACTCTGAGCTCACTACAGACAAACTTGCTGCTGATGCTGGGACAGTGCACTAACAATAGTATCCGTTCATCCTCTGCTTAGTGAGATCAAAGCGGTTTGCTATTTGATAAGCTGCTATTAGATTCTGACCTTTGCACCCACGTGTTACACAAATGCAGACAGTGGAACTGGGCGCAGGAGGTTCACTGAGTTTCTTGTTCATCTAGACACACATTTTTAAGATGTGATGTCTGAAAAGGGTATTTGGCAGACTAATTCGGTTGTGTAGCACTGGTCTTTGTTTTCCACTGCGCACACAAAAAGCTACCCGCTTATGAACTTGTGTAATAGAATTAGTGGCAAATTACCTTTTATTTTCAAAGTAGCTATCAGAAGAGATAAAACTGATTTAACTAATAATGTTCTTCTGTACTGTAGTAGCACTTCGTGAATTACTAGAGGCTAGAAACTTTTTAGTGGATTTTGTTTCTAGCCTTTTTTAATAAGTTAGCAAATTCACTACATCTTTTTTATTCATTAAAACAAAACCCACTTGTATTTTAAAAGTCTTTTTAGAAGCTTGAATGTTGTATTTGAAGGCCATCTTAAAGATGGATTTTAAAGTAGGCTTTAAAAGTGTTATTCAATTCTGGAGAGAAATGTGACTCACAGCAAAATGGATTAAGAAAACCATGAATTCTGAAGGCTATGAAAGATTCTTCTGGAACGCTGTACACAAGCTAAAACAACATCTCTGTAGGAAGGGGATTATAACCCTGGGGAGAGATTTTTTAAATCTAGATTTTTTTTTTTTTTTTAAATGTATATACAAGTAACAGTGAGCTTGTGTATTTTTTAGGGTTGATCTTTATGGTTGTTGGACTTTTCATGCTGTAGCTTATTAATTACTGATTAAGATTTAAACTTTTCAGCCTTGTTCTTCAATGCCTTTTAAGTTGAGCCATTTTAAAATCCAGTTATTTCTTTTGCTGCCACCCCACAACTGGAAAAAAGTTTTCCCTTCCTATTTCTTGTAAGGTAAAGTTTTGAATAATTTGTGAGCTTCAGCTTGTTGCTTTACAAGGATGAGGATGGATTACAAATTCCCAACCTGGGATGTCTTTGAAACATTTTTTTTCCTCTAAAATGCAGAGCAGCTCAGCCCTGAGGATCAAAGCTTTTAAATGTGGGCATTGAAATTACTTGGAAGTTTAATGACAGGGAGTTGAACAGTGTTATAATTAAGGCAAGTATTTGATTTGCTCAGATTTTTGGCAAATTGAGATCTTGTGTTTAGGATGTCATTCCAGTAAGGAGAGTTAATTTTGATTGGTGGCATTCTGGAGCTTTGTATTTCATTAATCCCAGAACAAAATTGCTTTGCTGAAAAAAAAATCAAATAGAGTTCTTTAATTCCAGTCCTGCAAATTCATCTGACGTCCTGAAAATCAGTTTGTTTCCTTCTCCATGCATTAGAAATAGAACAAATGCTGTGCTGGGCAAATCTTGTTCTGTTAATATACTGTTATCACACAGAGTGTAAGAGGCATCATTTTGTCTTTACTGGTAGGACTTCAGTGAACTGACGAAGCTGATCTCTGTCATAAATTCCCAGCATAGTCAGTAAAATGACAGGCCTTTCAGGCAGAGTGCTTGATTAAATGGCAGTCTAAGGAATGAACGCTGTAGATGATAAAGAATACTTAAGGAGATGAGTCTCCAAAGTTACATGAATTTAATACCCTTTTCGGTTTACAAGGTATGATGTTAGATGAAGTATCTCTTTTGTTTTAATCAAATAATGACTTGCATGGGATTGGAACATGAAGCCTGCTTTTTTTTTCCTTAAAAATTGAACGTTGCTTTACAGTTACTCTGGTTGTCCAACCTTAGACCCAGTTGCTGTTTCAACTGCCCGTGTCCTCAAATGCTTTGTCAGGTCAAAGCAGAGGGACCGCTGGTTTGTAATTTCACGTCAGCTTGCTTCCTTATCACTCCCGGTGTCTTTTCTTCTTTGTGCCTTGCTTAAGTTATGAGTTGGCCAGTAAATGTTAGTTTACAGTCGGTGTCTGGTATGCTTTTTGAGCCTGTATTTACAAAGCATTTTGATAATTTTGAAGGGGTGATGAATACATCTCTCAATGACTTTAAAAGGAGCTGATTCTTCAACATCTCCAGAGCAAGAAAGGCAGCCTGGCAAACTGATGTTTTCTCCAGAGAGTAAATGCAGCCAGTGTTTTGTTCTGTATGCTTTAAATAACAGATGTCTCCAACAGCTCTTTTGTATTCTGACTTTGATTTTTATGCACTAGACTTTCAATCAGTATTTGCTGCCTTCTAATCTGATAACTTGTTGCTTTTAAAATTGTGTCTTTTCAAAAGTCTGAAATGGATCTGAGTTATGAAAAATGGGGATCCAAAAGTTAGTGGATGCCAGTGTAGGTTTCAGTTAAGGTCATCTTTATCAAAGAGACTGTGTCATATTGCATCACCAAAACACAGCTGGCTTTCTTTCAGCAGTGCTGTTAATGTGAGTTTCTGCTGGATCCTAAGTGAAATTAACTGGAAGTGCTGCATTGTTATTTCTCCTCCTTTACAGAAGAGGTGGCCAACCTGTGACACTTGGGCTGAGTGCCACTCCAGCACGTTTCTCTTGCTAAGGTCACCATTGTGCCCAGCAGCAGGGCTGGGGGGGGACAGGCCTCTCTGCATTTGGGGAGAAGATACATGTGTCCTGCATGTATCTGCTGAGGTGCAGCTGCTGTGAAGCGGTTGCCATGTCTGCCTCTGACCAGCTGCTCCTGCCTCGGCACTTTGCTGTGTGCAGGACAGTGCTCTGGGTCTTCAACACAGGGAGATTTTAATTTGTGGCTCATGCAGTTAAAGGTTGGGTGCTTGGGGTTACAGGAATCTGTATTTTTTTCAAGCAATTCCTGTCCAGCTTCTTAAGTTGTGTTTAATTACAGTGGTTCTTTTTATGTGCAACACAAGATATGTATTTTTAATAAAACCTTCTCATAGAGATGTGGTTTATTTTGATTAATTTTGTGGAAAACAGTAAATGCTAGCATATGAAAGACTTTACCTTGTTTGGTGTTGACCAGACTTGCCAGACAATTTCAGGTGCTTTAACAGGCTTAAACTGTTGGGTATACTGCATTTTAACTCCCTAATTTTATAGGACTCCTGCTTTAAACAAAACAACTCCAAAAAAACCCTAAAGCAACCCTTCTGCTGCCTCCTGAAAGCTTGACTGTTATTTATAATTGCCGTTTACTTTTATTGTAAGCTAGTCTTAAGTTCTAAGATTCCTTTTTCCTCTACAAGTGCAGAGCTGCGAACGTTTCCCTTGCAAGTGACTGGGAAGCTCAGCCTTACAACTGGCTCTGCGAGCTCGGTGGCACAGCAGCAGCCACAACATGGGAGGTTTCTGGTGTGGTGGCTTTGCGAATGCAGAGGTGCTGGTGGGGCTTTCAGCAGTTCTTTTGTCAGCTGTCACTGGGTTACAGAGTTCATCGTTTATTATGGTACATCAGCTCCAGTTAGTTTGCATGTGCGCTCTCAGACACCATGTGGCTGCACCTTAATTAGCCAAGGAGTTATGAGAACCTTGAGAACCACTAATCTTGGCGGCTGATGCCTGTGTGCCTCACTTGAGAAGTCATCTGAGAGCTGTAATTCTCTCAGGCTCTTGGCACTAATCTGTTTAGAGCTCCTGTAGGAGATCTTGAACACTGGGCACAAAAGAATTTGTTTGGATTGGATTTCAGTACTCACAGTAAGATTCAAACACATCACACAGAATTTTGGGTTTAAAACACAGGGAAAGAACTCAAAAAGGTCTTACTAGATGGATAACATGAAAACAACATAATTTGATGAAATATGCCTCTGAGCTGCTTGAGTATGCATACTGAAGTACAAAAAACCCTGCAGCTTTTGAGTTTGACACTCAAGTCAGCTAAGCAAGCTACTGTTTCTTGAGAAAAAATGTTGCCTTTGACAGTTTCTGTCCCTAGAAAACTGTCATTTTCTTCTAAGACCCTTTCTATGTGTCTTAACTGCCTTTGTTTCATGGGCAAGCCCATTCCTGAAGGAATTTCCAGCTCTTCTCCCAGCTTTCCAAGCCTGGGCAAGTCTCTTCTCTGGGTCCAGGTTTCCACAGCAGCGCTCAGTAGGCATCTTTTACAAGACACTGTCTCAGGTGACACTTTTTCAGGGCGCCAGAGATGGCTTGAGGGTCTGTAGAAGCTTCTGTATGTTCTATCATAAATAACACAGCCTACAGCTGGACTTGCTTGAATGCTATTGTACATCAGCAAACTGAAATTGATCATGCTTCCTAGATTAGCCCTGGAATTTTTTTTTTTTTTTCTCAGAGCTATTTTTACAAAGTTTTGCATTTCATTTTGTTATTGATAATCCTCTACTGTAGCAATTTACCACATTTTCTTTGGTTTATTTCTGTGCCCAGCTGTCATATCTTTCTCCTAACAGGAATAAACACAAGTTCCTAATGGCTGAAAGCTATTCATTTGTTTTCTTGAGCTCTTAAACTTTCCCATATGGCTTGAAGTGATTATTATATTTCCTGAAAATATTCTGAGTGTCCAACCATCATGCATGTTGTATCTTTTGCTGGATAAGTGCATAACTGTGAATTAACACAAGAAGGGAGAATGTAGCAGAAGGCACAACTTCCTTTTCTATTGGCACAAGCATGAAGGAAAACACCAGAAATTTGGACATCAGGTTTAAATTGAAAATCCCCATTTGGTATATGATCCAGCAGTAAACAAATCTGTCACACACGGTTTAGAAATAAATGGTCTATAAATCAAAACAAAGATTTGATCAGAGTTGTTTTGAAAATGTCCTGTGTGTAAAAGCAGACATTAGTGAACTCACGAATTCTCAACATTGCGCATCCATACCACAGACAAGGAGACTTGGGAAAGGTGCTGTGTCCACAGGAACACTTGTAATGCTATTACTTGCTGAAACAGTAGTTCTCTGCTGTGAATAATACAGGTGAGCCTATAGCATGAAGCTTGGTAACATGGTAATCAACACTAACTTCTCGGTATCTTAACTTCTCCAAAGGAACACGGTATAAGTAATTGCTACTGTCAAGATTCCAGGTTAAGTAACTCTGGGATGTGTGCTGTAATGATGAATTCCTATTTTTAAATATGGGAATGTTATGTTGCATATGAAAGAATAGAAGGGAATCCTTTTCTGTGAAGGTGTAGACCTGATATTGCATAAAACTCCTGGAAAATAACAGGATACAGATACAATTTCTTCTTAATTAGTCTGAATTAAGGCTATGGGGAGGAAGAGATGAAAGCTACTGCAAGATGTTTTGGTATTAGGATGCTTGCATTACTTCTGTTGATTCAATGAGCAAATTATATTAGCACTGTACATTGAAAATAGTCGGAACAGAGATATGTGAGATGTCAGTACTACAGTCTTCTCAAAGCTATACAGGATCCTGAAACAAGACTGAGTCTGCAGCAGGGGCAAGAAAAGCTGAAGTGCTGACAAGCCAGGGAATGCACAGTATCAAGAAAAAGATCCAGTGTCCAACTGAAACAGTATGTTAACTCATATGATACAGATTGTGAAATGCCGAGAGAAAATCTGATCCCCTCACAGTTTAGAAAATGGACTAAATTAGAGCAGCTGTGTGGGTAAATACTTCTCCCATACTTTGGCATTAAATTGTTAGCTGATCTTTATCAGTTTTAACAAAAGCAATCTTTCAGAAGTTAGGTAAGGCCTGGGAAATAGCAGTAAAGAGATGTTTTCTGTCAGTTTATTAAGCCAATAGCTTAAATCAAGTGGAGTTATTCATTGCTGGAATGCAACAGGACCCTTTTGTTGGGGTGCTCCATTTTGTGACTCCTGTGTAGGCAGCCCCAATTGACTGTAGCTTTACAATGTCTCTCTTGCTTCGGTTACAACTGAGCAGATCTAATAAAGCAAAGCCCATGATAAATACAAAACATGCAATTAAATCTCATTACATTAACTTTTTTCTGGGGAAAAAAAAAAAAAAAGCAGAATGTTGGAAAACATATTTCTCTAGAGGGTGACAGCAATTTTAAACAGCAGAAAGCAAACCAGTGTGATCCGTGTGGCAATACAGTCGTGTTCCCAGGGACAGCTTGTGCCCAGTTAAACCACAAGACAGAAGGCAGCTCACAGGAAATCACGAGTTGCCTATCTGATTTCACAGCTGGATGGATGCTGTTCAGCAGTTTTCAATTACAGAGGTGCTGTGGCAAAAGCTGTGGAATTTAGGTTTTATGTGAGACATACGGATGAAAGTCAAGCCGTCCTTTAGCTATAATTGCAGTGTACCTGGGTGTTAGGGCTGCCCCTGCTGCACACTCAGTGCCCTAAACTCATTAATTCCCTGGGTGGTCCAGGAGCTCCTCAGATCATCCCTGCAGAGAAGAGACACTCAACTGAAAAAGGACAAGGTGACAGACCCAGCTCTTCGGCACCTCCACAACAAAGGATTTGACTAACTCTTGTGGGAGATCTTCAGGTGGGGATTTCAGGCAGTCCTGAGGATTCTTCCCAGGCAGCTCCTGTTGTGCCAAGGCAAATTTTGATGCCTGAAGTTGTCATTTAACATCCTGGGTGAAGAAATCTGGCCCTTCCAGAGGTGGTTCCTGCTGCAGAACTGACAAGATTGCATGCAGATAAGATGCTGGCAAATGGTCTGCAGAAGCTGTTCTTGTAGATGCATAAGCAATCACACAGGACAAGTTTTTTGTATATAGTTAAAGCAATAAGATACTTAAGTTTAAAATAATCTATAGCAATGGATAATGCATGTGCTGGAGTAGTTGCACAGGATCAGGGGCCAGCTGGGAGGTGAGATCTAAGCAGAGAAAGGGTCAGGGGAGTCTCATGTGATCCAGCAGCTCAGGTCACTGCCCAGGATGCAGCCAACGGGCCTATTTGGGAGAGCTGAACAATATCCTTTGTACCCTATGCCATGGTGCCAATCTTTTTTTTTTTTTTTGAACAAACACTCAGTCCACTTTTTGGCAACACCGCTCAGCCAAAAAACAAACCAGACCTTCCATCCAAGAAAAGCTGCAAAGCTGCATTTAATAATTAGTCTCTGTCTAGGTAAGTCCAATGGTTTTCAAAATGAATTAGTTAGCCCTGGTAACAGTGATCAGTACATGTCATATTAGAAAATACATTGCTCTCCCTTGCTTGAAACATTATAGAGGGCTAAATGTTAACAGCTGTTTATGCATTACCAGATTTTACTGAGATATGAGTTCTGAAGCACTTGGCTTGTCATTTTGGTTACAGTAGTATTACAGTAAATCTAACAACAGACTAAAATTCAATTAGACTGTGATTCAGTACGATTACCCGTTCTGCAGAACAGTGCACACAGCAGTGCTATTTGCAACTGTTCCTCTTCCAAAAAAACCCACATGTAGCATGAGCTGTCAGTCAGAAGGCAAAACTTTCCACTTTAAGGCTTTTTTGATGAGACTAACATTTTTATCTCTCAGTATAGCCACAAGATAATTGAGTAATTAGGTAGATAGTGTTTGAATGGTATGTTCACTCCCTAAATATTAAGTGTGTCATCACCTGAGTATTGTGCAATGAGGAACAAAGAAAATTAGCTGCTACTTACTACCACCTTTAGCAGAGATACTGAACAGATCCTGTATATTCCCCGAGGCTCACTCTTTGCAGGCCAAAAATCACAGTGTGCGCAAATCTTATTTCCATGACAGCAAGAGCCCACATCAATTGAAAAGACTGACTTGCTTTAACTGTCCCGGTAGTATTCAGCTGATCATGCCTGAATTTATTAAGACCATTTAACAGCCAATTTAATCTCCGGTTTAATCTCAGGGTTTGCCTGAAAGATGAAATTGAGACGTTTTATTTATAACAAAATTGCAAAGCCTTGAATAAAGTATATCACTTCCATTCTATACCGCATTGTTCTAATCCCTGCTGATATCAGCTCTCTGTGTATTTGCAGGACTGGAGCTAACCTGTTTATGATACTTACCACTTCTAA
This sequence comes from Streptopelia decaocto, assembly GCF_964273445.1. Lineage (NCBI taxonomy): Eukaryota > Metazoa > Chordata > Aves > Columbiformes > Columbidae > Streptopelia > Streptopelia decaocto. The sequence goes on along the minus strand of NC_138655.1, from coordinate 139,914,411 downwards.
TTATTAGGAGTTCTGTTCCAGCGAAGATATTTATGGAAGGGTGGTTATTATAAGACAGAAGGTGGATACTGACCCGGAACATCTAATTTTCTTTATTTGACCTTGAGAAATCACTTGAACTTGTGGCTGCACCTTTCCTTTATAAAATGGCATTATTAATACTTTGAATTTTAAGAAGATAGCTGTAAGAGCCAATTTATTAAAAACTGAAGAGATTCTTAGTGATGACTATATAAGGGTACATATTCTTATTCAGCAGATCTGCTCTCTGCAGGTATTTAATCACTCTTAGTATCCCACTTTAACAAATACTAGACCTCACGTGTACTTTAACAAAGCATTCATATGAATCCAACATGTAATTATGCTGGTCTTGCAACTGACCAAAAAAAAAGAGTTCCTTCTTCCCTGGGATATCAGTTGTGTCCTCACAATTGTCTTCTGCTGTGCCAGCACAGGAATTTGTGCTCAGTGACCCAGATAAAGTATCACTGGTGTAGCTGAAAAACAAAATTTCAGCTGCATCAGTTCAGTATGGGATGGCAGAAATGTTTTTGTTCATATACCATAGTGTGTGTTGGACACAAGAACAAGCATTCAGGGAGAGAGCAGCATAGATTGTTTTTTGTGGGAACACTGATTAAAGTGCACATCAAATTGCAACCTGAGGATACATCCATGCTCCATCCAGGCACAAACTGAACCAACGTTTTTGAACAACATATTGCTGGGGCAGAATGCCTTTTACCAGGGCCTATGTCCACAAGCCCAACACAACAAAGAAAAAAAATGTAACATTCTAATCACTTACATGATTTATCAGCTGAATTATTTACGCATGTTGTAATCAGGCAAGCTGGGTAAACTCATTCACAGTGATGAAGTAATACTGTCATTAAGGCAATCAACTAAACACACACAGACTTTGTAACTCATATGTTACCTTTGAGATTGCTAGCACTGGTAATAATGAAAAATAAACCAGCTAAAAAGACAAGACCCTGTCAGCCAAATCCTTTCTTTGTTCAGCTACCCAGTGAATGGCTCATTCAGCTGTTCTATCGAAAGGGAGGAGCTGGAGCACAGATGAGGAGAAGGGACCCTGGCCAGAGCTGCTGCTGAAAATGCATGAGCAGAAACACTGTTCAAAACCCCAGGCAGAATCTACAGAGCTCAGAGAAAAATCCTTGCTGTCACTTGAAATGAATATGGAACTATGATAGAAAAAAGCAAAATCTGTTTAAGTTCTGAAATTTTGTTTGTAATCTTAATACATACTGCTTATTACCAATCCAGTTTCTTGGTAGATCACACTTTTTTCCTGTCTTCCACACTCAATTTCCTGGAAATTTATGTCTGCTGAGGTAGTGGTTACCCAATCAAGAAAAAAGTGATTCAGTACCGTAGATATAGCTATTGTGAGAGAATTATGTAGCTGTTTATAAATTACATTAATGCTTTTGTCCCCCAAAGGAATAACAAAGCTAGATCAGAGAAGATGTATGTCACCATAATTCTGAAGAGCTCTCAGTAAATTCTTTCCACCTCCCCCATTCCATAACCCTTTGCTCCAGTTAAAAGATACTTCCTTTAGAATAACCATGCTAGAAGTAACTCAAGGAAAAATCACAAACTCTGGCTTGGAATTTCATCTGGTTTATGCAAAGTCATTCTTCACTGAATACATAGAACCATCCAAACGTAGATATTAAAAATTAGCTAGAGGACTTTCCCTCTGCGTCAAACGTAAGTCAGCACATTTAATCAAAATCATGTGGAATACAACACAAGCTTTTGAGAAAAAGAAAATTATGAACAGCAATATAAAGTAATTTCAAGTGCACTTTTAGCTCAGAATCTTGCCTAAAATGGCAGTCATCAACAGAGACCTGAGAAAGAGTGTCAGAATAAGGCAAGCATATAATGCATCTTCCTTGGCAATTGCACACAGCTTCTGGCATTGTGGTTCAGGGACTTCCTGAAACAAAGGTGGTATCTTGATATTTAATAAAGGTTAGGAGACATATTCATGGAAAATAGATCCGATCTTTTTGGACTAATCTCAAGTTTTAGTGTCCTTAATATCCAAAGACAGAGAGTTTCACAACTTAGCTATACTTTAAGCACTTTATTTTCTTCTAAGTAATTCTGGTTTCAGTCTTCTTCTTCGTAATTGTGTTCAATGAGCTCCAGATCTTGTATTAGAAAAGACAGTCATTTGGTGTTCACTTTTTCTGTGCCACTCATGACTTTATACATCTCTATCATACGCCTCCTTAGTGATAGTCTACTGAATTATTACTCTCTGTGTAAACTGTTTCTTATCTTTGCTAATCTTTGTCACTTATCTATATGTCTCTACTATTCCAAGAGCACATTGCAAGTGACTCAAGAACAAGGCAACAAGAAGAGTGTTTCAGAGCACAAAGATTTATAGACCTGAACACATTGCAAAACCTGGTCTTCAGATTTCCCTGCTCATTGCAGGGGGTTAGAGTAGCTGACCTTTAAAGGTCTCTTCCAACCCAAAACATTCTATGATTCAGCCAGCTGAAGAAGGCTGGAGTCAGCAGTCAGTTTTGTTCTACATTAAGCTCAAGTAAAAACATCTTGGTTTCCATATGGCCCATATATCCACATTTTGGCTTTATTTTTCTAACACTCATTGCAGAGTGAGAGGCAAGGACTCTACTGCTGCTGGCAAAAATCAAAAGATGATATTGGCAAAATGAAATGTAAATAACTTTTTAATGCACAGGTTGAAACTTCATTTAAGGCACCTTCCAATCAGCCCCTGCTGAAACTGCCCAGTCTCTCTCACACAGCTACCCTGGCACAGTACAGCGCTCTGTCAGCTTTGAAGGCCAACAGCCTTAGAACCAAGCAACAAGACTCAGGTTTGTTCCCTCTAGTTTTACGTACTGGCCTAAGTTACTGGAGTTACCAGCAGTTATCCTAACGTCCTCCGAACTGTTTCCTGGAACCACTCACCTCTTACTGTGTGGGATTTTAAGGATATTAATCTCTGCAGTAAGGTGAATCAGGTGTCTGAAGTTAGATGGGATAGCAAGGTCAAGCACTGAGAAGAGCACTCATCTTACTCCTCATCAAGGCTCAACTGCATTTGTGAAAGCATCTCAGACAGCTAAGATCTGGTGTCTCTATGCCCACGAGCCAATTACAGTACTTTCAATAATAACATTACACAAGACTAATAAAAGTGGTCTGAATGCTGCTGTGTTTGCGAAGGAAGGCCACAAGCAACTGGAATCACTGCCGACTGCAACAGTGCCTACTTGGAGTGTTTGCCTCCTACCTGCAGCAGCGTCATTCAGCACTATAAAAACCTACACCAGTACTTTGACTATTCATTGCTCAGTACAAAACTTCGCATTCCTGAACATGATTGCAGAGACACTAACAAAGTTCAGCTAATTTACTTAACGAAAGCAACATTGGCTGTCAAAACATGGCAAGATAGCTCACTTAATTGGACATTAAGGACTTGATTCAATGCCCAACCACAGTTGTCTAGTGCCGTGGAGATGTCCAAAGTTTCCTGTATCCTTACCCTGCAATGTCAGAGGGTTTGGGGTCTGTTTCTTTCATTCCTGTGTCATCCCTTACAGCACTACCTGGGTGTTCTGTGTGCCCCTGGGCCCCTCAAAGAACACTATGTGCTTCTGTAAAGTCCTAAGAGGTGGGTCACTGTGGAAAACCATCAACTCATTTATCTTTTCAAATGAAGTCATGGCAAGTTTTCATGTCTGTCTCCAGGGCTACAGAGTTGATGAAGGGTTTGGAGGGGAAGCCATACGAGGAATGGCTAAAGTCACTTGGTTTGTTCAGCCTGGAGGAGACTGAGGGGAGATGTCATCATGGTCTAGTTTCCTCACAAGGGAAGGAGAAGGTGCAGGTGCCAAACTCTTTTCTTTAGTGACCAATGACAGAACCCGAGGGAATGTCAGGAAGATGTGCCAGTGGAGGTTTAGGTTGGACATGAGGAAAAGGTTCTTCCCCTAGAGGGTGGTGGAGCACTGGAACAGGCTCCCCAGGGAGATGTCACAGACAGCGTTCAAGAAGAGACTGGACAACGCCCTCAGACACATGGTGTGAGCTGTGGGGTTGTCAGATGCAGGGACAGGAGTTGGACTCAATGATCCTTGTGGGTCTCTTCCAACTTAGGACATTCAATGATCTCTTTATTCCCTTCTCTGGCCAGCCCTGACTTGCCTTTGTTGGCCTGGGCAGCCCGCTGTCCAACCTCACTGACTAAAACCAGCAAGCTGAAGACAGGGCAAGAGATCTTCCCCACCTCCCAGCCTTCACAGGGACGGGAAGAGTCCGCACAGTAAAGGAAGGAAAAGAGGGTCAAATCAAAAGCACACTTGGCCTCGAGGGAGGGCAAGCAGCCCTCTCACTGTATCACACACCTTGAGCCTACAAGTGACTGGCTGACTCCGGACCGCAGGGCGGCCGCTCGCACAGGTGCGCCAAGGGGACACGGACGGCTCGGGAACAGCAAAACACCGGCTCCCAGCGCCCGGGAGGCCCCGGCCCCGTTTCCCCGCCTTCCGCCCCGCTGGGCCGCTGGCGCCTGCGCGCGGCGGGTTCGTGGTGCGCGCGCGGCCCGTGCCCGACCCCGCTCTGCCCCGGCCGGCGATGGCGGCGCCGCGGCCGCTGTGTCTGCTGTGGGTGCGGGGCCTGGCGCTGCTGTGGGGCTGCGCCGGCACGGGGCTGGCTCAGCTCACCGCCACGGCTCCGCCAGCACCGGCACACGGTAGGGAGCCGCGGGGCAGCGCGTAGCCGTTCCCTTCCGTCGTGCTGGAGGGGCTCGCCCGTGGGCGCGGGCTGTGGGGCCTGCCCGGGTGTTTCTGTTCGCGGGGCTGCGGGAGGGACGGGCAGAGGCCCCAGCTCGCCTCGAGGCCTCCGGGGGCGGAGAGCTGGCGGAGCGCGGGGCTCCGCGTGGTCCCCGGCCTGCGAGCGGCCGGTGCCTGTGGCGGGAGGGCGGCGCCGAGGTCAGCTGCACGGAGACGGCTCTCGCCTGCGTTTGCTCTGCCCTGGCTGTGATGGGGGACGTGGCTTGGAAGGAAAAGCTGGTGGAGATGCTCTTGCCATCCTGGTTCTTCTGGAATCGTTTATCTCAAAGCTGCTTTTGGAAAACAGTCAGTGGAGCTTGTCCACAAGCTTGTTTGCCACTAGTAGATGTGATGGAAAAGGTACACGCCACGTTAGTTTGCACTAAATTAGGGACTGTCAAGTGGACATTGATGTGTGTTTTTAGAGTCCAGTTTGAGGTATTTTATTTCTTTTATGGCAGGGTTTATGTTCAAAAAAGAAGTATCTAACTTTGAGATAACTAACTTGACGTAGAAGAGAAAGGGAACTGTCAGTGTTTCTGAGAGGAAGGAACAAAAGGTAGACCTAATAACTGCAAGTTGATGTTTTTCTAGTAGTTCTGAGAAACATAGGTGAAACCAAAGGGTTTGCTTTGAGCTCAAAACTGGGCTGAATTGCAAGTGGAATTGCTTATGGATTCCCTAGGAGAGAACTTTTCACATGCTATTATTGTTATGTGAGTTAGGAATTTGCTCGTGACACAAAGTTGGTTGTTGATATGGAGAATGATCATTATATTGTCTAGAAAGATGTGGGTGAACTTAAAGGAGTAGATATTGGTAATAAGCTTAAAGTGAAAAATAAAAAAAATGATATTCTGCGCGACTAATATTATAATTTTAACCTTAAGTTTAAATAGTTGGAAAAAAAGTAGGGAGGTAGACTTGTTGACTGTCAGATGCATATCAGTTACTGAAGTGATGCTCTTGTGAAGAGAGAGATTGCAGTTTTCTGGTAGTTCTGCAAGACTGTGGGACTGTGTGTGCCATCCTGTTTAAATACTCTGCAAGTTCAGCACCTGAGTTCAGTGAATTGGGCTGTCATAAAGCAGGGCTACAAAGGTTGTATTGTTTCTTGTTTGAGGAAATACCTAGAAAAGTATGGCTTTACTTGCTGGAGCAGAAGGAAGATTGGAGGGGGAATAAGAGCACTTGGTGAAAGTACTCTTATACCAGTAGGAGGGAACAACTGTTGAAGAACAGTATTATCCTGAGAATGGGTGCAGAGAACACATTAAAATAAACGAGCTATGAACAAGCTTAGTGTAGGTGTTGAATGGTTTCTGACTGTCTGAGCAGTTAGTCACACTTTTTTTTTTTTTTTTTTTTTTTTTTTAAACAGTGGAATAGTAAGAGGTGCTCCACCTGCTGCCCCCCCCCCTCCCCACCGCAGTGCTATTCTGTTTTACCTGTATTTTGTGGAGGAACAGCCATTGTTATGTATTTGTGCATTGTTACTCTGGTCCACGAGTATGTCTACTAGAGAGTGATGTCATACAGATAATCTGTGTATCATTAACTTGGTGCAACTCCTCTCTGTGTGGGCGGAATTCTAATAATAAAAAAAAAAAAAGTGTTGCATGAACAGCGATAGCTTTTTCTTTGTGAGAATATAGTCTTGCTACAGCTCATTCTTTACTAGGTGGGACCCAAAGCTATTTTGGTAAGAATTACGTTGCTTACTGAAGTAATGCTTCCACTGCTTAGTAAACCAGGCTTGGTACGTAAAAATTATTTTTGTTATCCATTAGATGACTAATGCTGATGTTACGTGCCAATATAGAAGAAATTATTGTGTTTGATAGATACTGTTTAAAATACAGTATGAAATACTGTTGGTAGTCGTGCTATGGCTTACATTTATTTTTTTCTAATGATAATCTTCCTCTAATATTTCAAGTGAGTAGTGTATTATCAACTTGATTGTGTGTTGTGGGGGTGTGTTGGATTATTTTTTTAGATTGCTGGTACACATAATGCTTTAGAAAAGTGGATTGATGGGGTTTGTTGAATTTTTTTTCTTTTTCTGTTTGAGAAGGGTTTTGTTCTATCGCTTTGCTCCTGTGGAGAACACCATACTGGTGGGAAATCTATATATCTTTGTAAGTTACGTGACCCAGAGAAATACATAAATCAGAATGGAAAAAAAAATAGATTTTTTTATCATTTATGTTAATGTTACCTTTTGTAACAGCAGTACATAAAGATGTTTTGATTTGAGATGTGATTATGTGTTTTGAAGTATTTTTCATTAAGACCCTTCTATACTGTTCTTTAGCAAAAGCATAAATAATATAAGTCTATTTCTTTAATAGAATTTAAGCCCCAGTCTTTTGGTTAAATGGCAGTATAGGTTCTCTGTTGTGTCAGCAGGAAGGCAATTAAAGATAATGTGAAAAGCTTGTGAGATTACCTCCTTTGGTAAGAATCTAAGAAACGTTACATTTCGTCATGTTGCTGTAGGTGGTTCAGTTCCTGAAAATGTAACAGAAACCACAGAAGTCCTTGATGTACTTGCCTGCTTCTGACAGTACCTTACTAGTTCATGTTCAGAAACCTGGTTTGGTTAAGTGTTTTAAATCTTAAATTGACTGAAAATGTAATGAAGTATTTTTATAAAAAAGCATGATGGTACTCCATGTAGAATAATCCAATTTGAAAGCTTTGGAGCTTAAGATGAGAACTACTTCTGAATTTTATCTTCACATTTTTTCCATGAATTGATAAATGGGCCTTAATGCTTAGGCTGTTTCTCAGTTAATTGGTACCAGTACCAATGTTAATTTGTACTGGTCAGATTAGTAAGTGCTTTTTCTAAACAGATATATTAATTAAAGCTAAATACACTGGCACTTGAGTCACAGAATGGTTGGTGTTGGAAGTGACCTCTGGAGATCATCTAGTCCAACCCACCTGCTAAAGCAGGTTCACCCAGAGCAGATCACACAGGAATGTGTCCAGGTGGGTTTTTAATGTCTCCAGGGAAGGAGACTCCACAACCTCTCTGGATAGCCTTGTTCCAGTGCTCTGGGACCTCATATTCAGATGGAACCTCCTGTGCTTCAGTCTGTGCCTGTTGTCCCTCATCTTATCGTTGGGCACCACTGAAAAGAGTCTGATCCCATCTTCTTGACACACACCCTTGAGATATTTATAAGCATAAGTAAGATCCCATCTCAGCCTTCTCTTCTCCAGGCTGAAGAGATCCAGCTCTCAGTCTTTCCTCATAAGAAAAATGCTCCAGACCTCTAATCATCTCTGTAGCGCTCCGCTGGACTCCCTGAAGTAATTCCTTGTCTTTCCTAAACTGGGGAGCCCAGAGCTTCATGCAGTACTCCAGATGTATCCTCACTAGGGCAGAGCAGAGGGAGAGGATAATCTCTTTTGACTTGCTGGTCATACTTTTCCTAATGCACCCCAGGATACTGTTGGCCTTCTTGGCAACAAGGGCACATTGCTGGTTTATAGTCAACCTGTTGTTGACCAGAACTCCCAGGTCCTTCTCTGCAGAGCTGCTTTCCAGTAGGTCAACCCCTAACCTGTACTGGTGCCTGGGGTTAGTCCTCCCCAGGTGCAGGACCCTACACTTGCCCTTGTTGAACTTCACGACATTTGTCTCTGCCCAATTCTCCAGCCTGTCTAGGTCATGCTGAATACAGGCTTCTTGTGTGTCAACCCTTTGTCTCAGTTTGGTATCATCAGCAAACTTGCCCAGGGTACATTGGGTCCTTTCATCCAGGTCATTGATGAATAGGTTGAACAAGAGTGGACCTAGTACTGGCCCCTGAGGGACCGCAGCAGCTACAGGCTTCCAGTTAGACCCTGCGCTGTTGGTAACAACCGTCTGAGATTTTATGTCCAGCCAGTTCTTGATCCATCTCACTGTGCATTCAACCAACCCACACTTCCTGAGTTTACCTAAAACACATTTAGTGTTAGAATTAGTACCAGAAAGCTATAATACTGAATTATTACAATAAAATTTGGAAATATGTAGTTATCCCAAAACATGCCAAGAATGTAGCTCAAATAGATAACTGCTTGTGACTAATCCACTGTTATTCATTAAAAGTAGAATAGGATTCCTGATTTGGAGATTTTTCCCCTCATATTTATATGATGTCGAAATAATCACAAGTTAGTTTCATCAAACAGTATTAAAAATGATCATGGGAATTTCAATAATTGGAAGAAAATCCAGGTTCACACCAGGAGAGGAAACTCCACCTCATCTGTCAAGTAGCTCATCTGGGTCAAGACTATGGCATGTACATGGTCCTGTGGGCAACGAATTATGTTTGTGTTGTGGATAAAAAAAGACTAGCCTTAAGACAACAAGCGTTCAGTACTTCTAAATGAAAGTAATAGCCTTTGGCTGGAATCCTCTGGGAATGTGAACACTAGTAAATATTTTCTTAGGATAGAAGGTGTTTTTTAAAATCCAGAGAAAATATTAATTAACTCCTTGTGCATCACTTGGATTTTCAAATATTTTTTAATTGTAATTTATAATCATGTTATTTAGACAGCTTTATTTTTTTCAGACTTCCTTTCCCCAGAAAAAGGTTCCTATCTGTGGAAGGAGGACCAATCCTAGGCAGGGATCAGCCTTTGCTAGGCTTCCAAAGCTGCAGAACGTGAAATGTTCTTTAAATAGAAGTGTAAATGTTTTAGAACTCCAGCAGAAACACAGGGAAGCTCTTGGGTTGCATCTCTTATGTTGGCCTTAGAGAAAGCAAATTGAAGTTACAGGTAAACTTAAATTGTTTTCCTCTTTCAGAGGTCAAACTTAACTGTTTTTTAATCTGTTTGCTACAATTCTCTTGAAGTGGAAATAATAAACTTTAATTGTTTCAATCAAAATAGTTTCTTTTGTGTAGAAGTATAAAAAAGAAAAGGCTAAATATTGTGTTAAATGCTTGACATTACTGAGTAAAAGTAAATATATAACCTGTGTTTTGTGTTTTCTTTTTTTCCAGCATGTTCAGAGTTTTCGCAGAGGTCCTGTGAAGAATGTCTAAAAAATGTTTCGGTAAGATTTTTAACATCCTTTTTTACTGAGATTTTTTTTTGTTTGTGTGTTGTTTTTTGTTGTGTTTTTGTTTGTTTCTCTTTTTTTTAATATATATATATATGAAGTCAGATTGATGGGGTTGGTTTGGCTGTTTGGTAGGGGTTTGATTTTTGTTTTTAATGACAAATCCAGTAAAACCACCCTTAATAAGAGAAAGCCTCTGTTCTTGTTTAAATGGTGGAGTCAATGATGTGCTGCTTCCCCTCTGTCACATGGATGGATGCCCATGTGCTTTCTCTTTGCCAGGGTTGCTCCATGATCTGATCACTGAGGGTATTTCCCTGCTTTGCCTGAGGAGGATGGGCAGGGTGAAATCCAGGGTTCCAGTTTGAGCATGAGCTCAGTGCTTCCACAGCACAGTTGGTGTTGCTGCTGGTTTAGACTCATCCTCATTTTACAAGCAACACTAAGTTAAATTTCTGTCTTATACAAGGGGCTAGGTAAACTGAATCTTATGTGTTGAAAATGCCTTGTATTTCTCTTACGCTGAATAGGAGGACGGGGAAGTTAATGTGAATAAACTAGAAGTTCCTTTCTCTAGATTTGCACCAAACAATGCATTTAGCTGAGGCAGACTGGGTCAGTACTTTGTATAACAGATGTTCAGACCTGTCACTGCTCCACTGACAGCATCAGGTTCTAAGTGCTTGAGACTGCCAGGCTAGATCACTGCTCTGCTGGCAAAGTGTTTAGATTTCCAATGAGATTGCCATAAGCCAGACATTTAAAACAATACAATTAGTTTCTCTGTCCCTACTCAAAGTCTTTTTAGCTCCACAGTAAGGGTTGTGATAAGTATGCATACGGTGTCTGTCCCTGCAGAGTAGAAGAAACACTCATGTTTAAAGTGAGAGATTGTAGTGACATCTGAAGCTAGAATTCAAGACAAAGAAATAATTCGGTTAGTGCAAAACTTTTTCAGTAGGGGAAATTGAGAAATATCTAAATTTACCTGGTTTTTGCTTTTTTTTTTTTAGTGGAAAAACTAATTGCCTTGTATTGATAAGATTATTGTGTGTTATCAGACCTGTATATTTGTTGTAATGAGCATGGCATTGTATCGAGAGCTTTTCGTCTTCAAAAGTATGAAGAAGTGGAAAATATGGATCATTAAAGATTAAATGTTCAGCACTTAGAACTAGTGTGGCTGCCACTTCAAGTAGGTGCTGCTGTAGATAAATGAGCACAATGTTTGTTAACCTGAGAGCTATGTGTTGACCTTGTGAGAGAAATAAATCCTTTGTGTTTGTGCACTGAAGACATTAACAGTTATAGATATGTTATTTTCAGAATCTCTCAAACCAATGACAGTGTCCAGGCTTGTTTTGGTGACAGAGTGATGGATGATTCAGGGCAACTGCTTCAATAGCATCCGTGTTAACCTTGAAGAGAGGAGTTTAGCCCTGATTCAGATAGTTTGCACATTTGGAAAAAAAAAAGGCTACATAACAAAGCCATTAGCATTTGTGTGAGCAATACAAAAGCAAAAGATTTCTGAAACTATTTAATTGATTCAGTAGAAAAAAACCAACGTGGGTCTTCATACTGATGATAATATGGATAGCAGCAGATAAAAGTGAAAATCAAACATTTGGTGAATAGATAAAAACAATTCCAAAAAAACCCTAAAATGTAGTAATTTCTTTCAGTTCAACAGAATTATAGTTCAAAATGCTTGAATTTTGTTTATTGTCATTGTAATTGGGTTGTTTTTTTTGGTTGGTATTTAGATTTGACGAATACCTGTTTTCTTGTAGTTTTTATCAGTAAGTTCTGAGTGGTAATTTTATAGATGTGCTGTTGTATTTAATCTTATTTTTTGATGTACCGTATTGTAAGGAATAACACATAAGGATTTGGTTTTAACTGTTGAATCCTGAAACTGAATTTACTTATTTCAAACAATAATGCTATTACTACAAGGTTGCCAGCTGTGTGAAAATTTAAGAACTTTATCTGTTACCAGATAATATCTGTTGGTTAATATCTTGAGAGAGTTTTCATGTTTCTGACTCCATATGACGGTCTGTAAGACAAAGGTGTGCCACAAATACTAGTTAATAGATAGGACTACATGTTAAAGTTTGTGTGCATGGAGAATTTGCATTTTGGAGGATTTTCCAAAGTCTCATTTTTAACTTCTGAGTAATCCACCAACACACTTCTCATCAGCTATGTATTTTTGTCATTCTTATCTTTGTCCTAATAACAAATGTACAGAATCTGAATTCTTGTGGAAAATAGATTTTAGGCAAGCTATGTATGAAAAAAAAAGGAGCTAACAGCTACGTGAAATTGTATGGTCATTAAATATAGTTGTCCTTTTTGAAGGAAAGTTGGAGACAGTTGCTTGCATACATCTATTTGATTAAAGAGGAAGGTTATGTATTTTTTGTTAATTTCAGTAATTCTAAACCCAAAGCCATTTTATCTTCTAGTACACTCAGTACTTCTATGTTCCCAAATATTTTCAGGCTCGTGTAAATATTTATTACCTTTAAGTACAAAATTCAGTTTAGGCTTATTTAGGAAATAAATCAGGACTTCTGTAGGTTTCATACTAAAAGCACTTCCAATACATTTATAAGGTACTGCACTCAACAATTGTCTGTGGAGAGGAGCACTAAGTTGTAAACAGTTTTTCTGTTTTTTAAGATCAATTTTTTTTTTTCTTTTGCACAGTGCCTTTGGTGTTACACCAACAACACTTGTATTGATTACCCTGTGAGAAGCATCCTTCCACCGTCTTCAGTATGTGCACTCTCAAATGCTCGATGGGGAGTTTGCTGGAGTAGGTACTAATTTTACTTTTGCTGTAGAAGATTATTTGAGTGTGATTAACTAGGACTCTAGCCCACTGGAGCTCTTCCCTGATAATTTATTTGGAGGAGTGGGGCAAGGAGGCAGCGATTATGATTTGTAACCATGATCCGTGATCTTCTGGACTTAAAAAACAGTCGTTGTTATGGGTCCTTTGCAAACAGCCAGTATAGTTATGCTGATCTAATGGCTTTAAAATATTTAGGATGCAGTGAAGTTCTGTTGATGCTGAAGTCTAGACTGGGAATCAGTGATGTTAGAATGTTATGAGTATTTTATGTACATAGTCAGGATTTACCTGTTAAATCATATTTCTGAGGTACAAAGAAATAAAGTCGTTCCTTTTTGACAATGGGCAGCCATTCTTACATTTTTTTAAAACTTCTTAAAATGTTGGATGATATGCCTACATCCACAATTTTTATAATATGTTCTGGTGGCAGCAGTGGACCAGCACCACAGGAATGGAGCCACTTGAAATTTCTTGAATGCTGTTTTTGCTTAAGCAACTGAAAAAACAATGTGGTCTGTGGCAATGCAGTTAAGATTAAAAAGGAAGTGGCGGAGTGCCGCTGTAGTTTGTAGTACTGCAACTTTTTTTTAAGTTTCCTTTTGATTTGCATTTTGTATCATAAAATACAGTGCAGTGCATATGCTGCCATTGGGACGACATCTTTGGAGCTACTTTTGCAGTACTGTGTATATGGGTCTAAATTCAGACTAGAGTGGAACAGAGAACAAATGAGATGTTGGAGAGCTTGTAATATGAAATGAGAGTACGACTTCAGTCCAGCAAAGTGAAGACTTGCTGCTTTCTGTGTATTGGCTTGTGAAAGCAAGGAAACTGAAGGAGAAAATCAAGTGGGGATGAACTATCAGTGACTATGTTAACTCTAAGTTAGGAGAAAGTTATCACACTTAGAGCAGTGAGATTATGAAGTTGTCTTTAAATTAGAGTAGCAGAGACAGAAGATTGCTATTCAAACGAAGCATGCATATTTTTGAACGCTACCACATCATATCCCTGAAAGTTAAGGGACTGTGTTGGACAGTACAGGAGAACTTTACCAATTCTTTGTTCTTAGCAGAAGGGCTCTGTGTTTTGTTTTGTTTTGTGAAAGCATTTATGCGTAGACTATTGGAGTTTTTTAGAGCTACAGAAGATACTTTTCACTGATAAGGCATGCTTTTAAGGAAATAAGGCTTTCAATATTATAGTAGATGCTGTTACTGTGAACTGTTAGGTAAACTTTTTTTGGAAGTGTGGTAGGTTAACTCCTGCCAAAAGCTAAGTACTCACACAGCTGCTCACTGCCTCCTTCCACTGGTCTCAGTGGAATGAGGGAAGAAAATAGGAAGATCAGGCAAGAAAACTCATGGACTGAAATAAAGACAGTTTAACAGGTGAGGGGGGAAAAATGGGAAGACAACAACCACCCCGCCCCTCCCTCTATCCTGCAAAAACACAGAACCAAAACAAAATCCCCACAACCACAACAGAAAACCATGATCCACTTCTTTTTCCTTTAGCTCAGGTTTTATTGCTGATCATGGCATTGTATGGTGTGGAATATCCCTTTGGCCATTTTGAGTTAGCTGTTCTGGGGGTGTCCCTTCGTGACCTCTCCATCTCTTGCCTGTCCCAGCCCTACTCATCTGCTCACGGAAGGGAACAGAGTCGAGGAGAAAAAGGAGAAAATCTTGATGCTGTTCAAACCTGTTCAGCAACAGCCAAAATATTGGTGCATTATCAGTACAGCTTTAGCCAGAAATTCAAAATAGCATCATACCAGCTATCATGAAGAAAGTTAATTCCATCCCAGCCATACCAAGTACAGAAACATATTTGGGCTGTGTCCTTCTGCAGAGCAGTGATTACTGGTTTCTGCTGATACTAAGGGTGTTCTTGAGAGCTTACTTCTGCTATAGTAATGGCTTCTAGCCTGGGCACCATTTCTGTTTCTAGATTGAATGTAGCTTAAACACAGAATGAAAACTTTGTAGTGGAACACATTCTCAGGGAAGAAAAAAACAAACAAACAAACCAAAACAACCCACAACACCAAAAACCCCCAAAGAAATGCAACACCAAAAAACCCCAAACAAAACCCCACAGATATGCTTTTTTTTTTTTTTTTTTTGACGAATTATATGCAGGAGCATGCCATGGAGATATATAGTCTCATTTGAGACTGTCCCCTTTGGACACAGCAAGAAAACTAATTACCTTGTGAGCGTGGTGGTGATGTTTTTCCTTTTTGCAAATAAAATTAAGAGATGAGTGTTGGCTCAGTGTTGCTGAAAGTGAAGGTGAATATTGTGGTTCTCAAAGTCAAAAACAAATTACTTGCTTCCAGTTTGAATTTTCATGGAATAAGACATGTTGACAGGCTATTATCCAGCAGTGAAGAAAAAATAACAGTATAGAAGCAATGTAATACCAAGTGGCTTAATTATATTATTTTTCTTGAATAACAAGCAAATGAAATAGATAGTGGAGACAGGAATGCAGACTGAAAGCTGATGGTCTTTTTCTGCACTTTGTTAACAGGTTCAAAATATTTTTTGCTTCAGTTAAAGGGCATTTAAAAAAGTAAACAATATAACTGTAAAAGGTTAAATGGAGATTAAATTGAGATTTATTTTTTTTTTTACTTGACTGAAGGAGGTATATTGAATTGCTTGTGACTTGCAGAATGAGAAATGTGGTATGGTGAAATGTTACTTTTAGAATTTACATGTTCAGGATTTACTTGTGTATTGTAACTAGAAACTATGTATTAATCTGGATTATAAACTGTACCCAGTAAGTCACAACACACAAGCAAAAATATTTGCTGGGATCTAATCTTTGGGAAGATCTGCAAAGGATATGCATTGGCCAGATGTGAGTTGGTGACATCTGTGGAGAAGCAACGGACTTTGTCCTCTCTGATCACATGCACAAGCCAGAGTCTTTGAACTTGCTAAATTTGACTGTCTTATCACCAGTACCCTGAAGCAGTAAAAAGTGCATGTGCAGCTGCTTAGTGTAACTGCAACAGCGTGGAGCTGCTGAATCTGGCAGGGTTTAGAGGGATTTATGTGGGAGAAAGGAGAAGAGACAGCTTCCCTGCTCCCTCCCCTTATCACATGCTTTAAAATACAGTGTTGAGAGTATGTGTGGGTAGAGATGTTAATTTTATTATCTGTGTTGTTACAATTTCCCTGAATGATTTATTGTTGGACTTCATGATCTTAAGGGTCTCTTCCAACCAAAATCATTCTATGAATTCATTTTGTCATTTAAATGACTCCTCAAAGTTGTGTCTATAGCTTTGCTGACATTGTAACTGTTTGCTTTCTTCTTGGGCCCAGCTCTTTTCCAGACATTGGGTTTCTGATTTTTTTTTTTTTTTTTTTTTTTTAATGAGTGCAGGCCTGTCCTGGTTTAGACCAGCTACAGTTTTCACAGTGTATGCTGTTAAAATAATACCCCTCCCCAACCCCCCATTTTTGAATCACACTTTGAAAGCAGATGTTGTCTCTCTTTGGACATAAACAATTTAGAGAGTTTTATGGAGAGTTTTATATTGGCTTCTTCAAATCCTCTGTCTTATTTTGCTCATTCTCCAACTGCTGCATGTAATGGATGTACATTGATGCTGCAGCTACATGACTATTGTTTGTGCTGTGCATTGGCTAAGATTGTGATTGGGAAGACAAAACTGTGGAATCACATCAGTAGATATGTCATATAAAGTATTACAGCATGACTTTTAATAATTCGGTATATGTAAAGTGATTTTATTTGATGTATATTCAGTGTAGAGTATGCATAATAGCAAAATTCTAATATGTTATGCTGAGTTTTAACTGAGGTGGTTGCATGTAATTGTGTTTGGGTTTCTTTTATGCAGAGGTGAAAAAACAGGTGGGAAGGAGGGGACAAATTATCAGGAAGACATTAATGCTGGAGTCTAACAAGTTGAATATATTCCTATTTTTCAGTAAACTTTGAAGCTTTAATTATTGCCATAGCTGTAGTAGCTGGACTCATTCTGCTGTCTGTCACAGTCTGTTGCTGTTACTGCTGTTACTGCAGAAAGCGTTCCAGGAGGTAAATACATATATTTGTTTCTTTTACTATCTTTGACTGCTGGTCTTCCCCCCCCACACCTACAGTTTTTACTCTCTAATATACTATGAATCTTGATTTGGAAGCAATTTTGGTCGCTTCATTTTATTTGTTTGAGAGACAACCAAAAAAAGAGATGTTTTCTGACAGGCAGTATGGCATTAGAAATGATTCTGGAATGACACTGAAGTGATGTTATTAGTGGTAGCATCACAGATATTTTCTTTAAGTAAGCTATTGCTTTACACTTCTCCATTTTATACTTCCTCATTAAGATTGGACATGAACTATTTCAATGGCCAAATAAATACTTGTTGCTTGTCATAACAGAACAAATATTTATCTCAAGGCAAGCTTATGGTACAGCAAGAAGGCACCAGGTGGGTAACAAATAACTGAACAGTAATGTCCTGCTGCACTTGGTATCCGTGCTTTAGAGTTTGTTGTAGGATATGTCAGTAGACAGTCAATATCTAAGTGATTAGCTGTCTTTGCCAAGTCAACAAAATATTCTAAGTGTAAGATGATTATTTTTTTTTGCTCTAAGATACTAAGAGTGACTGACTTATTTTTCAAGTGAAGTAATACTGGAAAAATTAAGTGTTCTTTAGATCTTGGAGTATTTGTGAAACTTACCTTTTTCTACTGTCTTTTCTAATTGGCTCCCTTTGAAGGGAGGGAAATAGTTAATGAGCAGCTATAATAGGTGAGTGCTGCCATGTGATACAGTCTGTGCTTATTCTCTAATGAAACACCTGGAAAACATTGCTTATTGGGACAGCACAATATACTTTCTTGCATCACTGAAGCTTTAGAGTTCAGGTTTCTGGGCAGTGTAGTTTCAGGTAGCTCTGTTCCATTGGTCCTTCAGTACTTCTCACGTGAATAAAATGTCCATCTTATTTCTTGATATGAAATAATCTCAATACTATTTCAAGTACCTGTAATTGTTCTTGTTTGAGGGTTGTTTTTTTAAATGCATTTATGCAGCTGTACAGTGTTTAGTGCTGACCTCCAAGCCAGAGAAATATCGTATATCTGTGGCTTTCAAAAAAAGGAAAAAATTGTAAATAACATGTCACTCCCTTCTCTTTTTCCCTGAGGAAGATGGATGCACCTGTTCTGCTGGTAGACTCACCTACCAAATCTCTCCTAGTGCAAAATTTGGTAACTCTTTAGCCCTGTGCTGATAAGTCCTGAAAATGCATAGAACTGTTTTAGATTTTATGTAAGATCTGCCATCTTCCTCTGCACAAGAACCAAGTAGGCCCCCTGTGGCTGACGTACCAACAAATAAAACTTGATTCCTGTGAAAAGAGAGATTTGTGCCAGACTTCAGTTTTAGTAGCTAAGTTGTCAATCAGTACGCTGACATCTAATCCTAAAAATGGAGGGTTAGTTTTGAGTCGTCTTACACCAGAACTCCAAAGATGTCAAGCTTAATCTTCTGACACTCAGAGAATTGAAAGGTCTTGTCAGAGTTGGGTCCAGCTTGTTTCAGGAGGATTCAGAATGTATTATTACAGTGAAGCCTGATACGTTACTGGCTTTAAACCCACTGATTCTCACTAAGAATTCTTTTGCTGTCTGCTTCTTCAGTTTGGGGACTTCTTTTTCACAAAAGAAACTTTTAAAAAAATGAATTGGAAGAAGGGAAACTTGTAGAAATGTAATATTAAATCTGTTTTACTGACTACTTAGATGAAGTGGAACCTCATTTTGCAAAAGCATCAGTACTCTTTCTGGGAATTTTTAAGCTATGGGTTTCAGTGTTTAAGAAGCCAGCACTTATCTTTTCCATGAACACAGAATACTTAGGTGCATTACTCTCCCCATCAGTGTTAGAGCTGGCTCACCTGAGTCTCATCCCTACAACAGGAATCGTGGGACTATTGGTGCATTGTTTCAGTTCGTTATTTTTATCCTGTGTTTGGACTTTGAGGCTAGTTCCATGTACTTGAGATGTAACTATTCATGAAACTGTGTTAAATAGACTGTCGTGAGCTTGTTCAGTTTAACAACCACTTTTTAAAATTTCAGATCATCTGAATTCTGAATAAAAGCTCAATTCCTTCAAAGAGTCTAGAAAACAGAAAATATTTAATGCTGCATTTAGTTGTAGAGAAGAAATATGTTTTCTGAATCCTATACCAGAATTTTGTTCATTTGGTGGGGTTGTATTTTTGCAACACCAGTGTGAAGTAAGACTTTTGCATAGGTAAAAGACAATAAAGTAGCTTTACAGAAGGATGCCCAAGAATGGGAGTTTCTAGTCTTCCTGGGGGATTGACTAGTTTACAAAAGGGTCTAACATACCTTTCTAATAAAGGTGACCTGTTGCATGTGTTTCCTGCTGCTTAGCTTCCCCAAGATTTTTTTAACTCTTTATGTGGAAACAAAAAGGAAGTACTAGACAACTTGTATGTGAGCCATTACACAGGTTCTGAACTGCTGGGTTGTTCAAAGATGTGTATGGACTAATTGAGCAGATGGAGAAATTGAGTTCAGATTTCTAGTTCTAGTATCTGTGAATTTTATCTGTTAAAACATTTGACATGTTATAATTAACCACTGGATGTCACTCTTGCTTAACTTGTATGTCGATTGCTGCATATGGTACTATAACTATCCATTTCTCTATTAGCAGGTGTGTTAATATTGTAAATATTCATATCAAACATCTTTAGTGCATTCAGTATTGAAAAATGATTAGCATCTGGAAAAGCATGGCAAGTGTCCTTTCACTAATCCTGAGGAATTGTCATTAATTCTGTCAGAAAAAATAAGAGACAAATAGTTTGGCATTTGCTTTAGAGTTTTACAAGTATTATATGGTCTATCTAATGGTTAAGTGAAGCTGAGCTTTCTCCAAGGCAGGTCACAAAGCCTAAGTGCATGCGTTCATTAGAGCATATCTGTACATGCACAGCTCAGATGTCCTGTGTGGGCTCAGCATTTCCCAGAACCATACAGCTGATACACTCAGGTAAATCCTTGCTCATTCCGTAACAGGGAAGGCAGCTGCCAAGACAGCACATGCAGACAGCTTTCCTGGGGGCAACTTGAGATTGGGTAGTGATGGTTGTTGGAAAGATAAATTGTTCTGGCATCGAAGGTTTATGAACCATCAATCTTCTTCCAGGGGGTAACAATGGACTTAACTGTGCATGTGCAGGATGCTTATTCTAAGGTGGGGAAAATGGCAAGTAGGAGTCCTGCTTCTGGAACAGTCTGCAATCTGTTCCATAGACACTTTAAATGGTCTTGTGGAGTCTGAAGGACACATTACTACACTGGGTGAAACATTTGGATATTATAAAATATGAAAGGATAATCCTATAAATTTGTCAATTATACTTATTCAGCAATGAAATTTTATGTGGCTGTGAAGAAGTATCTCAGGTCAGACTATAAGTCCTTTTTGAAAATAAGTTAAGTGACTAAACAGTGATTGCCTAGCACTGAAACTGCTTTTTCTTCCACTTTCCTTTCCTCCTTATGTTTTTAGTACACCAGATGAAGAAGAGGAACAGCTAGCTAGGAAGAGAGAGGAACGAAGACTTCAGTCTCTTCAGAGGTAAGTCTTAACAGCTTGATATATAGCTATACACTTCCTGGTGATATAGGGGTATTCTACCCTTCTAAGGAATACACAGAGCAATAAACAAAGAGGCATTATGGAGTTAGGCCTGACAATGTCAGGTTTTTACAAAAAGGGACTTACTGTGAGACTTGGAAATGTGATTAGGAGCCTGTATTTCCATAAATGAGCAGGGAATGAGTATGTTGCTCACTGTGGCAGCCAAGAGCAAACAGGAGGGCTGAGCCTGAAGTCGTGTCTTGTCTCTCTTGGGCTGATGCTTGTCTGTGGCATGGCTTAATGCCTAAGAGAGGCTGGGATTCAGAGGAAAGAACCACTTTTTGGATGCATTTGGTAACCGTTTATTTTTCTTTTAAAATCAGTCTGGGAAAGGTAGAGATAGTGAGATACTTGTTAGAATTTTGCTCAGGAAATGGAAGACTTTGGCTTAGATCTCATTTCCATCCTTTCTATTAAAACTGTACCACAGTGTAGAAAGAAGTGCACGAGTCAGCAGTGATATGGTGCTTTTCAGTGAAAAAAGCATTCCTTCAGATGCAGGTTTTTGTAGCTTTGTTCTCCAGTGACTCTTCATGGCTCGTACATTATTCTTTGGATAAACAATTTTTATATGATACCTAGTACAAGTCCAATGTAGCTTTTGAATCATACTTTCATGGTCTTTATTTTGGAGATTTACAGTGGATTAGCTTCAGCAAGCCAAGAGCAGAGTCCTAACCAAACTAAGGCTAGCCTTGGAGCTGTCATCTGTGGGTTTGGATCCCCATAGACTGACAAGGAAATTGATCCTAGGTTTGCCACGTTTTGGTTATGCTCTCTAAATACTGAGCTGCTGAGTAATAGGTGGGCACCTTCACTGCTGTTTTCTCCTGAACTCAGATTCATTGTTAGTAGGAGCAGGGGCTGCAGGGAGCAAGACATACTTCCAAATAAGACTCCTTGTGGAGCTTTTGAAGACATTAAGTTTTTCTATTACAAATGTGCACGACAAGACAAGGTACGTAGGCAAAAATGCTTGGTTTGTTCAAACATGTTACATTTGTGACTGGTCACAAAAATGGGAGCCAATAGAGTTCTCTTACAGATGTACTTGCTGTTGCTCGTGTCTCTGACAGGAGCTGTGAGAATTGCTTGTCTTAACTCCATGAAAATCTGTTTGCTGACTCTAAACTGCCAGGTTGTATAAGCAAGTACAGCAACTGTTTGCCCTGAACCTGACAATGGTTATAGCTCTGAAGTAGGTGTTGGGATATTAGGAAGCAAAATAGCTTTTGTTGTAATGGGTTAAATTGATGTGTCCTTTAGCTGTGTGCAAAATTCCTAAACTTGGTGTCAATTGAAAGAGTTAGAATAGGATACAATGGGGATGTTTAACAAGAAAGAATTTTTCAGAGCTTGACTTAGTATAAAACTTGAATGGTTAGTTTTGTTCTGTAATTTTAATTTTGTTTTAGAACTATTGAATACTAGCAGTTTAGTGTATTATTTTTTTCTTGTGTGGGTACAGCCTTTCAGATCAGTTGGTAATAGAAGGATGAGCCTGAACTTCATTCTGTGATGCTGTTAGGGAATGGTAAAAACAAAGTAAGAAGGGCATACTGTGCAATTAACGCAAGCTTCAAGGTAATTGCAGCACCTAGTATTTTTTGGCTTTTCAGGCACACAGTAAGTGTCTGCTTTGTAAGTTCCAAATTTGTTTGTGTTAAAATTTGGTTTGTTATGAATACTTAGGAGGTGTCTTTTTGGAATACCTAAATGGCTGCTAGAATGAGGAGTAGGGGTAATGACGCTGGCCCTCTGCTTGTCTTCAAAAGGAAGAAACTAGCTGTCGTTTTGCTTAGAAGGTTGACAGTCACTGGTGGAATGTAGAGTTTGCACTTAAAGTGAGGGGCAGTCAAAATCTGACCTCCAAATTCTCTTCTAAATATACTGAAAGAAAACGGGTATGTTATTGCATGGCTGTAGTCCTTTATTTTACTTCATGTCACCTCTAACATGAAAAATAATTTTAAAATATAGCATCAAGTAGTAAGTATTTTTGGTACACTTGTTTATTTATGGATTTGTGTAATTTATAAACCATGATATATATGTTAGAAGTTGACAAACGCATGAAAAACCACGAGATCTTCTATGAGACAAACTGCCCAGTATAATTTGGTAGTCTGTAATGGTAAGGGAGAACAAGGGGGAGGGGGCAGAAAAAGAAAGGATTGCAGATCACTTGTGAAGAACCAAGTATGGAAAATCATGATGTGAATTGTTAGTATCAGGAAAAATACTTTTTTGGCTTACAGTAGTGGGGGAAACTTGCATGAAGAGCCAAGAATTTTGCTTACAGAAGATGGAATAATAGCAGTAGCCTTAGGAAACAGAGCCAACTCAGGAGACTGTAAAGTGACTTTGGTTGATCATAATGTAAGATGTGAACGATACAGTAAAGCCACCTCTGGATGGCTGATTCAGTGAGTGCCTGTTCAGAACTGTCTCTGGTTCTTCTCAGTTGTTGTGTACCTAAGCTGTATTTGCTTTATTTAGTCATGGGTGATATGATATAATCATGGCTGCCCATCAGAGTTCTGGTGTTTCACCAATATTAATGGTTTTACCCTTCAAACTAAGAATTTTAGACTTTTTTTTTTTTTATAACCTAGGGAGGTATTCTAAATTGTTTCTGAGGTTTAATACTGTTTTGTGGGGTTTTTTGTTTGTCCCTCCCCTCCACCCCATTACTTTTCTTATGCAGATACTTAGTGCTTTTTGTGTTCAGGGCAGATTCAGAGTGACTGCTGAAGTACTGAGACTTCAGTTGAAACTGCAGCAGTGAGTGTCCATTATTTCAGACAGTATGCCAAACAGCAAAGAGCATGCCATTACTACCACCACTTAAAAAAAAAAAAATGGTTTGAGGTCAAAATGTGTTGTGGAAAACTGCACAGAAATAAGGACTGGTTTTATACAGAAGGCTGCTTTAAGTGGAATCTCTCTATTCTCTTCCTGAGATCCCTTGCCTTATATAATGTCTTCCTCTTACCCAAAACAGAAAGCAGGAATCCTGTGGTCAGGTTACCCTTGGTGGGTAAACTTCCCTTCTTTCAGCTCTTTTCAACCTCTCAGTCCTGACTTTGCTCCTCTACATGAATTTCATTTTGTCACCCTGATTCCTCAGTTCCTCCTCCTGCAGTGTGGCCACTTTGCTTTGTTTCCTGTGCTGCCTGGTCTGAATAATGGAAAGGGATATAAGGGAGGTGGGTATCTCGGGGAAGTAGTAGTGGAAGGTTTTGAGTCAGTATCTCTTATTTGCTTTTCTCATCATGCTTTATCTGCATGCTTTCCAGAAGTGCAGTTGCAGGGAAGGAAAAGCCAGTTCAGCCCTTCAGCTCGGTAGGAAGCAGAATAATTGCTTCTGAAGACATACAGGATCTGATTAGCAGTAGGAATTGTTTGGAGGTGGGATGTGCACAGGCCAGATGGGATCTTTGGTGAATTAAGCTGTCAGTGCTTAACAGCTTTCTGCTGAATATGTGCAAATTAGAATTGGACCGACTTGTCTAACTGGGTTGAATTTTGATGGGGCAACAAAGTGTCTTTTTTTGTTAGTCTTTGTTTTGCCAAATTATGTGTCCTTTCCTCAAAATATATAGATCATGGGTCATCCTAATGAAACAATTGTGTAGGAGATTTTTTTTGTTTTTAAACGGAGCAAAATAGATGTTTTCTTTGCAATACAGGAAAATTATCTGAGGAATGATGGAATAATTTGCATTTAAACTTTATTTTTCCCCCTTCACCTTTGCAAAGGGGAACAGAGGAAGGGGAAGAAATTGATTTGTCAGATACTTGGTTTATGTGAATAATTAAAGTTTGGCAATATTAGATACAGTCTGTTTTCAAGACAGTTTTTATGTGTTATGATTAGACAATATAACTAGAGGCATTTGATTTTTATATAGCACAATATTTGAAGTTATTCTCCGCATGGATGCCATGCTCAATTTTAGAAATTATTTGGTTTCACTTGCTGTACTCCTTAAACAAAACGTTAATACTGCTTTTACCTTTTCAAAATTATTATATTGAATTAGGATTCTGAAGCATATTATTCAGAGCTAAATTTTACAATTATGTTTCCTGCTGGAAATCATTAGGGACTCTTCAAATAAATACCTCAGTATGTGTGTACATATATATGGACACATTACTTCTATCTAGAAAAAACACAAGACATATTTGCAAGCATAAAGAAAAATATTGTGTTGACATAATTGATTAGTGAAAAGTTATAAGAATCTTAGACACATAACGTGTATACAGAAAGACAAGATATATAACTAAATGTGATTTTTTTGGTAACTTGTAATTGTGTACTTATTTAAAGTGCTATTGTCTCTTTCACATGTAGTTACCATATTTTGCTTACAGCTCAAAACAGGCTGAATATTCTTATGCCTTTATTTGTTGTAGGAAACATGAAAGAAAACTGAAGCATGATGAAATACGCAAGAAATATGGTAAGTGTTGATATGCAGTATCTAAATTGATTTCTTTTTCTTAACTATTATTAAAATTCACAGTAGAAACAAGCTGCTTTATGAGTAACAGAAGTAATCAAGCCCAGTTTCCTACTGATGTGTCTGTCACCTGAACACCTGATCTCATAATTATGTTCCTGTTCTCTTTCTGCACTGACACTCTCACTGGGCAAGAGACAATGTACTGGGTGGTGTGTTTGCTTGGGATGGGCATTTAAGTATATAAATTAAAATAAGTAGTTCTTTCTGGCTCTTCTGAAGTAAGAGCACTGATTTTGTTGTGTTGTTTTGGTTTTGTTTTTTTGCGTGTGTGTTTTGTTTTGTTTGTTGCTTCTTGTCGTTGTTTTGGTGGGATATGTGTGTCTCTTTTTGTTCCTGAATTTGATAAACAAGTTAGTTGAAATGGGCTAGTAGACTGGCGGTTACTGAAAAAGGGTAGACTACTCTTATAGCAGATAGCAAACTTTTAAAATGAAGTTTGAAAGAGAAGGATGGAGGATGCAGCCTAATGTATGGATTAAAATTGTTCTCTTTTCTTGGTTTTTAAGTTGAGTTGTGGTCCAGTAGGAGAAGCATATCACAACACTAGGACCTGCTGTGTCATATGGGAGGTTCTTATTATCTAGGATTGTCAGTGCTTGCACTTTTGATTTGATTTATTCATAGGGATAATAGTACTGTGTATTCAGAGACAGATATGCTAAAACTGTTCTGCACTTTTTATTATGCAAATTGCACTAATGTCAGAGAAGGTGATTCTAGGGGTCTGAACAGTCACTCAAAACTGTTAATTTTCATCCTCTTGTTACACTGATTGGCAGAGTCTGGGAATGTCTTCATGAATCTGCAGCCTGCCCTTTGGCTGATGCAGCAGTGATACAAACTATCTCTATAGAGAATTCCCTGCCTGGGGAACATTTACAAAAGTGTGCTCCTTCGCTGGAATAGAGGAAAAATTCACTGTGTAGCTTGAGCTGCAAGAGGAAGAGTGTTGTTTAACAAAAATTACTTCTAGATTATACATCAGTCATGAACTTTAGTCCTGTGATATTTTATAGGATAATCAATCTTGTATCCTTACCACAATTCGGTTTCAAGAGGTTGGTTTGAGTGTTGGACAACAGTAGTCCAGAATAAAAAAAATCCAAACAAAAACATAAAACACAACACACATTTTGTTTGTTTCTCTGTAGAAGAGACCTTGGTGGCAATCTCAACAAGTTTGAATTGCTGGGATAGATCTGGTGAAGAACTTAAGAGAATGGCAATGTCTCCATAATAACATGCAGCACTGTACAGATACACATGTAACTTTGCATCTCCTTGAGGCAGCGCAGCTACCAGGAGCGAACAAGGTCCCAAATTCAGTATAGTTGTTGCTGTATGAAAGCACTGTGTTGGGGTTAAGTGATGTTTCAAAAGGCTGTGTTCTTTATGTTCTGCTTGTCAAACTAGTTCAGTCATCTCTGGATGGTCCAACATTTTAGCGAAGACACTTCTCTTTCCTGAGTGCTTAACTTTCAGACCTTTGCAGAGTGCTTTGTTGGATCTTGATGGAGTACTTGAGTTTCCAGAAGAATATAACTGTGATTCTGTGCCTTTGGAATACATACACCAAATTCAACAAGTCTTGCTTATAGCTGTAGTCTGCACATAGTCATGAGAGCTAGTGTCACTTTGCCTTCACTTGAAGCATTTTAGTTTGTCAATTACTTAATTAGGTATAAGTTCATACATTCATTGTGTTAGAAGAAGGCATAGCCTCTTATAAGGGGTCAGGCATATTCAAAGATCATAATTCAACTAGAAAACCTACATTTCAATAGCAAACTTCTATATAAAGTTTAGGTATTGACGTTTTCTTTATTGCATATTCAAAGATTAATTTATATTGTCAGATACATCAATTTGAGACGGGGGTTCTCATAATTCATTTTCATCCTAAAGTAAAACCTATCTCTTACTTGAATAGTTGGCACATACTGGAAGGATGTATATAACTAAGGCAAAATAAAAGAAAATATGTATAAATTCTGAAATTCCCAAATACGATTGCTGATGTTTATATAGTTTACATTCTGGTAACATACAGATAAATGGATCTTCTGTCTTCATTTTTCACTGTATAGTAAATACATATGTTAGCATATTAAACATAATATAATAAAAACCGCTGCAAATAATTGTGGAGACACTAGGTTATTTTACACTTTTAAGCACTACAGAGAGGATTCTCAGTTAAGTAGACATGGGTGAGTGGCAGGATGACAATGACTTTGTTAACCTGACTCTGTAGATTATGATGATCACGCCTGAAATTTCAGTATTTGGTTGGCTTTGAGGGAATGCCTTTTTCCATTTCATCCACCAGCTTTCCTTACCCCATTTAAATGGTAATTACACATTTATAATGCATTGCAGGTGTCACTCTAGCCACAGTCCTTTGGGAGCATTGGAAGCCATAGAGAGCTTTAGCAACCATGAATACACACTTTGAATTGTTTCTTTGTTGCACAATTTGACAGTATTTTTCATTTGCTCACATATATGAATGCAATATGATTACACAAATTATATGTTGACTGTTAGAAAATTTTAAAGTAGAATTCAGAATACTTCTACAGCTTGTATGGTATACAAAGGAACTACAATTTACTTGCTGCTGAATTTGCTGCTATTGTGTGATCAGTAAGAAGCTGCTTTATTATTTATTTATGTCAGGATTTTGTCTGGTATTAGTGCAAGGATTCTATCTCTTCATTTTTACAAAATTACTGCCTTTCATGATTTTGGACTTCCATACCACTTGCTTCAGTTCTGCAAAGGTTTTTATCAGCTATTTTAATGATATGTAATCCTATCTCCTTTATTACGTGAGATGTTGATTTTTATATTCAGTAGTTTGTCACAGTAAAGGTTCCTTCTGTTCAAGATAGAGAATCTATTTTGACCTTCTTTAGTGTTCTGAATGCAAAGTAGGGAAACCTTTTATTGCTATGCACTCAAAGCTCTTTAGTTTGTATGTTAAAGAGTAGAGTTGTTAATCTGAGGGTTAAAAATAAAGAGGAAAAGTGTAATAAGGGGTGAAGACATAGCAACTAGTTCATTTTTTTTTGCAGCATGTACAATGTCTTGTAAGTATTTGACTTTCTAATTCTGTTTTTGGACAGTGCTGATATGTGATGAGAGTCAGATCTCAATGACTGAGAAGCTGCATAGTTAGCATAGTGTATATTATAAATATGCTAGAAAGAGGTATTAATTTCATGCAATTGTTTTGTCATTTCACACGTTAGGAGGCCTCACTACTTCATAAAAGCTAATGAAAGACACTTGACTACTATACCTTTAAAATTTGAGTGTTTCTAAAATACTGCTAAGTAGGTCGAATATTAACCTCAAAATGAAGGTAAATAGAAGTAAGATGTTAGAAATTCTTTTAAGTGTCCTGTGTGTCAATATTCAAGTTCAGCAGTAATATGTAATGGACTTAAGGCAAACAAGACTCCTGAGCTTACAAAAATCTAGCTTCTCTGAACCTGTAAATGTAAATTACAAGTTGTGGAGTTGCTCTCATGTCAAATGGGAAACAGTCAAGAGAGACAACTCATGTCTGGTTCAAGGCAGCACATGAGCTTTAGTTGAACCAGACATGCTATTTAATTAGCACAGACTTGCAGCTCCTCTTGAGTGTCATGGTGAAGAGCAGCTGTGGCAGCTGACAGGAGCTTTTTGTCATGATCCTTTTTTTTATGTCTCTCTAGATTGTTTTTGTCCACTTACTGGAGCCTGATACAACTTGAGTAAGAATTGTTGCAAGTGATGAGCTGCTGTCTCCCTCCTCTCACTTAATATAATCGTATGTTGTACTTAGAATGCTGAGGATAAAAGAAATTTAAGGCCTGGATGCAGATTTGAGAGCAAGGTTTATCAGATATTGTAACCTCTGTGGCTATCTTTATTTGGAAGGAGGGCTTGCCATTTCTCTTGGAGTACTTTCTTTACTGGGAGATGAATTTCTGAAGTTCTGTTTCATTCAGTATTGTGCAATAAAATGGATCAGAACTTTAAGTTACAATATACTGATGTCTGGTGGTAATTATACCTGTTTGTTAGGCATAATCAGTAATATTAAAGCAAGTACTACTGGGAGTGGCGTTTGCAGTAATGAGTAAAAATTATGCATTCACTTGAAAAATGGGGACTAGTTATCTAAAATGGCTTTTGGCTGAGTTTTGGTGGAGGGGCAGATAAGTGTATTTGCTCCTCAGAGAGGTATAGGAAAAGTTTATCAGGAGTCTTATACCATACTGTGATGAATTTGAAATGGGCACTGCTGGATGTAGAACATAATATCCATTGGTTTTCAGCTGTTTAAACTGTAAGAAAAATGTCTGGAGTTTTATAGTGCTACTTTCTGAGCTATGAAGTGTAAAGTCTGTGTCATGAATGAAACACAAGAAAGACATAATAAGCGTTTGTCAGACTGTATAGAGAGAAATATGCAACCTAAGGTAATTTTGTCAGGGAATCTGATCCACCTCCTGCCAATTTGTGGAGAATTTTTTGAAGTTTGGTGCTTTGGTTTCTAAGTGGAACTTAATGAGCGCAGGGAGTTTAACATTTTTATTACAATTGACATTGCATAATTTCTAGTGCTGTTGTTTTTCTGTAAATGTTGTGTTAGATGCATTTTTTATTTGGAAGGGCTGAAATCTGCAAGTCCTGCAAAAATTTTGAAAATTGGACTACTCAGTTGTCTTTTGGGTAACAAAATGTGTAAGGATCCATAGATTCTAGCTGCCAAAGTATTGAAGTGTCTGGAGGAAGGAGGAATTGGTGGTTTTCTGCAAATAAAATACGTGTTTCTCCTCTATATTTGGGTTGGGATTACATTAATGCAGGACTGTTACCTGAAAGTGCTTAATAGTAGGCCAAGGGTAAGAGCTCTTTATTCTGTAGTAGCTTACTTCTCAGCTAGATTAGACCTAACAGATATTACAGTTTTTGTTTAAATGCATGGAAGGTAAGATTAAAATTTGAGAATAACTGCTTTCTAAAAGTTTAAAAAATATACAAATTTCAAGAACTCAAAATATTGTAGATAATTCTTGACAATGCTGTCATTAACCATATTCTTATTGCACAAATGCTTAAAAGCTTATTTTTTTAAAGCAATTACAGAAAGGGGTAGTAATTTGATGCAAGGTTCTACACCAGGTAAATAGACTGTATTTCATGTTACCTGGCTGAAACTTTATAAATGTGACTGGCTTGCCCATAAATAAGGGCCGTTATGTATGAGGGCTGGTTTTGATTTTAACTTTTTACAAAATTACTGCTTGTAATCTTGTCAATTTCAGTAATTATGGGATTTTTTTTCTTATTTATTCCTTAATATTTGCTGTTTCTTATCAGGCAGTTGCAGTTACTGATACAATAATCAGCACTAAGCAGTTGTGCTTCTTGATTGACATCTTAAAATTATGTGGCAGTTTGAAAGAAGTGCGACTACTGCAGCAAGGTAGACAAAAGTACAGTCTGCTTTCAGTGCCATCAGCTTTTAGCTTTCTGGCAGAACAGTGAGTGTTCGATATCTGTGTGCAGGTGCATGTGGAACAGAGGTGTGTGGTATGAGGAGGTCTGAGGGGAGTTCTTACAAGGTTTGAATGGGCAGTGTAATCTTTCTCTTCCACTGTTGTGAAGCTGAACATGTGAATGGAGGTTGTCTGGCTTAGCTGTCTTCTCTCTCTGTGTCCTAAACAAATGAGCTAGAGAAGAGTTCAGGCTTGCCAGACATCAGTATAAAAATCTTGGTAGAAAAGAGAGCGGTAATGTTTCTGTTCTTTCACAACAAAAGATCAAGCTATAGACTCTCATGGGACTCCTTTATTTCCAGCATGCACTTCTGCCTAGCCCAAATCTGGTGTGTGGTTTGCAGTCTCTTTGAAATAATTGCTATATGGAACAGCGATTGCTCAACCAGCCCTTACAGAAGATGTTATGCACATCCAAACACTTGGTGTAATTGGATGGCTTTGCAATGTGTTCTGTGACAGTATTCTGGTAAAAATAATTGGGAAACTTCATAATGGAAACATACTGCAGCCTGGGTTAAGTGATGCTCTTGTTCTGGTCCTCAGAGATTTTAGTACATGTAGAAGTGATCTTCATTTGCTCTTGGAGATTGTCTTGCTGCAGAAATGCTGTGAGTGACTGAATGTGACAGATGATTCTGAATAATCAAAGTAGAACGAAATCAAAATAGCAGCATCTTATATTTTAAAAGGATGATGATTTTATAGTAACTTGAATTTATAAACGGACCAGTCTGAATCTGTTCTTCTGAGCCATCTCTGTGCTTAGATTCTTGTAGATTTGACTCTCTTGTAAATGCATTTTGTAGGGTATACCTCACAAATGAGAATGCTTTTTCCATAAGAATTTTTCATAGAGAAATGCTCTCTGTGAAATAATGAAATACCTATTCATGATAACAGTCTGAGAAATAAGAGTACTTGAGAACACTTTCAAATTATTATTATGCTTGAGTGTTTGAGTAATAGAGGAACTATTGCAAGACAAGAATTGCCTTTTGGTTCTGTTATTTGGAGTATCTATTAAAGTAAGGTCAATAATTCAAGGTTTTTATATAATACTGGTGAGAAAATGATAAATGCAGTCCTGTTTTCTTTTGCAGGTCTTCTCCAGGATTCTGATAATCCATACAGCAGATTTGAGAATGAATAAAGCTGAGCACCTTCCACTAGAGCTGTAGCTCCAGAATACAGAAAGATTGTTTTCATTTGTTTTTGGGCTCTTTTCTGCAAAGGTTTTTGTTTTCCTGGTTGTAAAACTAGGGGTAGATAAAGACTTCATGAAATATATATTTCTATCATCTACGTATATACAAGTAATTTTTTTATAAATGCTTTTGGTTGTTGAAACGGTTTCTGTATTTTATGGTGACATTTAATTGTGAAATAGTATCTTTCCTATCTTGAAACTGTGTTTCTTTACTTGATGTAGATGACTTGTAGTTGCAATCATGTGTTTGAATTCGGTCTTAACTGAGTAAGAAATCTTAAAGTTTTTTCCTTGCTTTATATTTGTTTGATTAAAAATAAAAGGCAACAGGGAAGCACAGCTTCACACAGCAGAAATAGCTGATGTTGATACTGATGAGAAAATACACCAGGCCCATTCTTATGTACTACCATAGTAAGAACTGGGTGGAGTTTTAGCCCCTCTGGAAAAAGAACTTCAAGAATTTAATGTCTGAGGGTTGAGAGGAGCGTACTTGTCTTTGAATAATGCAACTCAGTTGTGGAAATGTTAAGGTGTACTTTGAATGTATCACTGATGTGAGAAAGAAATTACTTCTGTTTGCATATTGGAAGAAGGTCATTCTTGAAGTAAATGTAGGTTTGTGTGCCTACATTTAAGAAGAAGCATCAGCTTGTGTGAACACTTTCTTCTGGTAAGCTTAATGTATAATTAACAAAAAAAAGATCCTTCAGTTTACCAGGGTTGACCCTGGCCAGCAGCTCAGCACCACCCAGCTGTTCCCTCCCTCCCTGCAGTGGGATAGGGGGCAGAATGGGAACAGCAAAAGTGAGAACTCTTGGGTGTGGGGATCAAGACAGTTTAATAAGTGAAGAAAAAGACGGTAGGGGGAAAAAGTGATGCATAGGCAGTGGCCACGCCCCCAGGAGCAGACCTCTGCCCACCCTCTTCCCAGTTTTTGTTGCTGAGCATGATGTTGCATGGCCTGGAGTATCCCTTTGGTCCATTCTGGCAAGCTGTCCCAACTGTGTCCCCTCCCGGCATCTTGCCCACCCCTGGCCTACTTGCTGAAGTGGGTGGAGTGGGGAGAGATGAAACCTTGAGGCTGTGCAAGCACTGCAGCAAGAGCCAAAGCAGGGGTATGTTACCAGCACTGTTCTAGACACAAAGCCAAAGCGAAGCACCATTTGGGCTGCTGTGAAGAGAGTTACCTCCATCTCATCCAACCCCAGTACAGTAAGAAAGCAGTATTTTTTTTTAACTTTTGATTGTTCTTTTGGTATTTCTATAATGTGATTTATTTCCTCTCTCTTTCCATAGCAGCATTTTTACTAGCTTACCAGTATGATGCAACAAGCAAAGAGCTCTTCCTGGTAGTCTAATGCAAGTACCCATTTATTCTGTACAGTTTAAATAACTTCCATTGCTGTATATTATCCAGTAAACCAATGTATAATATTGAAGATGTGTTATTTTTATCAATGTTCCTAAAATAAACACTTTAATTTGGTTCTGTTGTTCTGTATACTTTTAGATTAACTTGGTTTAAAAGAAGTGATCAGTTATGAGTTTGCGAGAAGGGAAAGGATGCATTTTTGCTTTTGCTGTTTTTCTGACAGAAGAATAACATCTTAACAGCACATAGGTGTGGTGGGAGTTAAATCTTGCCTGTGGGTGATGAGGTGGATTGCCATTCCTTACAGAGCCAAAGAACCTGCCTCTGCTTTGGCTTTAGTAACTCAGTGCTGATTTTGGACAGTGTTCACTTCCATTCTTTCACTGGATATACCTCTGTGAACAGTTTGTGTACCTCTGTATGCAGTTCTCAGGAGTTTATATAAAAATGTTTCCCAGTTCCTGAATCCGTACTGCAACTACTGTTAATGGACTGATGGTCCAGTTTTCCTTTTTTCCCCTCATTCTTTCTTAACTCCTATTCAGCACTTTATTAGTAGGCACTGATTTTATATATATATATATGTTTCTTCATCTGTCAGCTCCTGTCAAGTCTGAAGTATTATTCAGATGGCTGTCTCTGAAGAATGATGATCTGTGATAAGAGTGAGTTGATAGTGTGGAAATAAAACATGCTGATGGTTTTCCCTGGAGGTAACTTTGGCAAAAATGAAGTTCTGTCTGCTGTCTCACAACCCAAGGAGTGACATTCCTGACTTAATAGAAAAACATTTTTCTTCAACACCTGTTACAGTATGTGAAGGGCTGTCATGTATTCTAACAAAAGGGGGAGGAGGGACAACCTTTTTTACAAGTTCAACAATAGTGAAGTATTGAATAAAATATTTTGAGAATACAGAATGGGTGCTGCATTGCTGCAGAATAGTTGTGTTACATCTAAAGAGAAGGTTGAGTGGTTCTGTGCAATCTTACACACTGTGTTAGCTTGGCATTACCAAGGTACAGTTGTGGGCAAAATTATCTTTACCTAACTTACCATATACTAGACCTTAACTTTGTAGTGTGAGCTATAATTTATACAAAATGTCAAGATGGACCTCTAATATTCTATAATTTTACTTACACAGTTAGAGAAGGCTGTTAATTTGACTATCATGGACAGCAGCCTTAAAGCTTAATACAAAATCCAAAAATCCCCAAACAATCCCCAGACTTTTTAGATTACTTAACCCTTTTTCACTGTGTTCATTGGAGCAATTAATTGGATGGAAAATATCCTTATTTCAGTATATTAATTGCAGCTTTCTCTGCTTTCCTGTGTGTCAGTATCTCTTACTTTTACAGAAATACTGGATTTGGCTTATAAATAGAAAGGTTGCTAGTTTTTGTATTTCAGTGTAGCCACAAGTAATTGGGAAAACAACTGTAGTAAGAGTTAACATGGTATCTTTGGTTCTCAGGTGTGTGAACAAAGGCATTTAGCATTTTCAGTATAAGCTTCCCCTCCTTCATGCTTTTTCAACAGATAGAAGGGATGCAATATATAAACAAAACTGAAGTAGGAAAATGGTGTAACCTAAGCCTGAGAGCCATAATACCTCTGTTAATAATCTGTTTTTCTCAGACTTCCCTTTCATTCACACTCTATTCTCTCTTCCCTCTGTCTTTACACTTTCTGTTTTAGTGGGATTTGCTTGTTAATTTTAGTAGTGAAGGTTTTGCTATCTGAAAAGAAAAACAATCTCAGAAGTGAGAAACTTAAAATGTGTGTTTATCTTCCAACAGAACTTCCAGTACTGAAACCTCAGTGGGTCAGTTTTAAGAGCAATGTTGCTGAGTGTAATTTATGTGTGTAAAGAGAATTTTAATAGATTGAAGCATGCTGTTTTACCTTAATACAGGAACATATTTGTTGCCACTTCTGAAATACTGGATTTGATTATGAGTCCATTAAGTTGTTTACACCATGGTCTGCTTTATTGTTATTTGATTAAGTAGACATTTTGAAAAACAGTCAATTTTCTGGTGTTTTTTTTTTTTTTTTTCTTACAGTATCTTTGTTTCAGACTCCCATACATAGTTTTCATCATCTATCCTTTCAAAGAATCAGTATACCAAACTGCAATTCCTTAGATGAGGAAGAAATCTTTTACAATGAGGTGGTAAAACACTGGCCCAGGTTGCCCAGAGAGGTGGTAGGTGCCCCATCCCTGGAGACATTCAAGGCCAGGCTGGATGGGGCTCTGAGCAACCTGATCTAGTTGAAGATGTCCCTGCTCATTGCAGGGGGTTGGACTAGATGAGCTTCGAAGGTCCCTTCCAACCCAAACTATGTATGATTACACCACTTATGTGCCTGAAGGGTGGCTCTGACTTGGCAGTGCCCCCAGCTGAACCTGCAGTTCTTGAGATTTTTTTTTTTTGTTGGCCCAGTAAGAAGTGGGATAGAGTCAGCCATTATGCTGTTCTTTTCCCTCTTCTGAGTGTCAGGGGCTGAACAGGGACAGAATGAAGAGGAAAAAGGATACTCAGAGGGGAGATGATGGGGAGATAATCAGGGTGGGAGTTGGGAGGTCAGTAGCCTGGGGAGATGGTAAAGTTGGCAGCAATTGCACGTCCTTGTTACGTATCTCTGGTTATATGTGAGTTCAAGAGCATTTGTCCTTAAGAACGCACTTTAGTTATCAAAAAAAACAGTTTCTGCTTTCTTTTCTGATGCTGAGTTCATACAAAAGATACTAAATATCAGAGAAGAGAAGAGAACAAAATTATTTGTTCCATTCTGCCTCTTTGCTGCTTTGTTAAGCCGTGGTGAAGTGGTGAAGGCACAATGTGCAAGCAGTGAATGAGCCAAACCATCCATGAGCAGGAAAAGTTGTGAAGGGAGGCAAAAGGGAATAGGTAGTGGGGAGATGATAGAGCAGTGGTCAAAAAAAGGTGTTTCCTTTTGCACATCTGATGAGCTTTGCTTTTGTATTATGTCCTGTCATTTAAAATAGAAATTGAAATACACAGTTTATATTGCAATATTGAGTATTCCCAGGTTGATTCACTTACTGTATCAATAACCAGGCTTACTGTTTATAGGAAGGCTGGCTGAAAATTGCAAACTTTCCTGACCAATCTGACAGTTTCCAAATAAACTATTTAGTGGTGTCTTAGCTGAGCTTCCATAAAGTGGGAAGGGTGGAAGTTAAGTCTAGACCTAGAGAAATTGCTAGTGGATTTCAGCAGCTTAACAAGTTTATCAGTCTTCTGATTGAATGTCTCTACCATCAGTATATATTATTAATCAAATGTTGGAGTGGCTTTTCTTGTGCTGATATAGCAATTGCTTCTCAACGAGGAAAAGTAATAGAGGGCAGAGCTTTTGAGCTGTCACTTTGAGTCAAGTGCTTGTGTGGCAGATAAATGGGTAACAGCAAAGTCACTTTGAGAACCATGTAAGCTTGAATCTGTTTGTGTATTAACATGATGAAGTAAGATGCAGGATGAAGATAAAGTTATTTGCAGTTGGTCCACAAACATGTTTGGTTTTGTTTTTTAACTTTGACCTTCAGTCCAATCTGTGCAAGGAGCTGTCAAGTAGCAACGTAGCAAAAAGGATTAGGAAATTTTTAATTACTCCAAGTTGAGGTGGATTTTCACAGCACTGTTTCTGTCACAGTTTCTAAGCTAACTATGTCTCTGACCTGCATCTCAAGGACAACCTTTCTTATACCACTACTTGTCACCTGGCTTGAAATAGAATCAGGCACTTGGTGTTCTCAGACCAGCCCTAGTTACTTATTTCCGGTGCATCAGTTCAGGAATCTCTCACACACACTGCTCTTGTCCTCAAAGACAATGTCCTTCTAGCTCCCATTACTTCCTTTCATTACTACTTTTTCCTTCATATGAACTTGGCATTTCCTATAACCGGATGACCTCTCAAGTCCTCAACTGTGGCAGAACAAGGTTTGCAACTTTTCAAGATGCAGTGTTAATTTCCAAGGTAACGATTTTACCTATTGCATTGCAGAAGTACCAAAGTTTTTCTTTAATGCTCAGGCTTCTTCCTGTATATTCTTGAAATACCACTAATCTACATCACCACAGAGTGAATTCAGATCAGTTAAGCACTGGACAAATGAGATTGGTGTGGAAAAGAGCTCCCATGGCATCTGCAAAGGGAAATCCTGTCTTCCTGACCTCCTGGAGTTCTAGGAAGGTGCTGGTGAACACACAGGTAAAATCAGTCTATTGAGTATGATACAGCTGGATTTTCAAAAAACCTTTGACAATACTGCACACCAGAGGTTACTGAAGAATTGTTTTCTTCCAGTACTTAAAAGGGGCCTATAAGAAAGGTGGGGACACACTTTTAGGCAGGGCCTGTTGTGCTAGGACAAGGGGTGATGGTTTTAAACTAAAGGAGGGGAGATTAAGGTTAGACATGAGGAAGAAATTTTTTTACAAGGGTGGTAAAATAGTGGCCCAAGTTGCCGAGGGAGGTGGTAGATGCCCCATCCCTGGAGACGTTTAAGGCCAGGCTGGACGGGACTCTGAGCAACCTGATCTAGTTGAAGATGTCCCTGCTCATGGTAGGGGGGCTGGACTGGATGAGCTTTG
Source organism: Streptopelia decaocto (assembly GCF_964273445.1). NCBI lineage: Eukaryota > Metazoa > Chordata > Aves > Columbiformes > Columbidae > Streptopelia > Streptopelia decaocto. The sequence continues at coordinate 139,876,556 of NC_138655.1, read as the reverse complement.
AAGGTCCCTTCCTTCCCGCACAAGGTATTCTGTGATTCTAGGAACAAACTTTATCTGAAAGCTTGTTAAAGGATAGAGAGCAAATAATTTTTCAGAACGGTGATGAATGAGCTGTAGGGTATTCCAAGGATAGGCGCTAGGCCTCGTCTTAGCATTGTGCTGACCAAGAGAAGGGGGTCCACAGTGAGATCTCCAAGTTTGCTGATGATAATGCAGGACCAGTTGTGAGGAAGACTGTGCAAGAGCTTACGAAACTGAGTAGGTGAGCAGATGAACCTCAGCATAGAAAAATGTAAAGTAATGTAGCAGAGGAAAAATACTATGCGTGTGTGATGCAGCTCAGGAAAAAGATCGGAGAGTCATTGCTCATAATTGTCTGAAATCATATGGCAGTCAAAAAAACCCTAACAGAATACTGTGTGTCAGGAAGGGGATGAAGGGGTGTCAGTTTGCTGCTACATTAAACCTTTTGCTTCATGAGGACACCCTAAAGGGCTGGAGCTTTTCAAACTGGAGGGAGATGAGCGAAGTTTATAGAAATCAAGGTAGTGGGTAAGGCGAGTATAGAACTATAATCCCACATTACCAGCACTAGAACACACTCAATGAAACTAGTCAGAGATGAGTTTGAAATAGATAAAGTGCTTCTGGAGCTAGCTGCTGTGGGGCTAAAGAGACAGACAATGCCTGAAAGTTCAAAGATGAATGATACAAACTCCTAGACAGCTAGTCATCTTCGCAGGCTCTATGACATTGTTAATAAAATTGAGGCTCAGGAATGGTGTGAGGGGAATGGACTGCAGAGTTTGCATTTTATCCCTAAATGCAATTCCTTTTACCAATTAGTTTTCTTTACAAGTACTGAGTAGCTGATTTTAAAAAGCATGTTTTGGGGCAGAGCTGACACTGTTGCAACAGACCAGTGAACTGCTTTGAAGCTTGATTTGAACAGCACATGGCCAGAACCAGCAGGACAAAGGCTTCCCTTTGCTTCTGCTCATTTTTGGGACGCAGGTTGTGGGTACAGCTACACTTCTTTCATGGCAGTTACAGAGCAAGAGGAAGCACGTGGGCATCTGCATGGCACCATTTTGTTGTGGTTGCATTTCTGGGCAAGCTAGTGAAGGGGTGGCTCATTCCTGCCTCCACACAGGTGCAGTGCCAAGTGCAGACCCTGTGGTCTGAAAAAGCAATATTTCCATCTTTCAGTACCCACTAGCAGAGCTCAGGTACTGTGCGTTAGGAGGGACTACTTCTTTCTGAGTTTTAGACTTCACGGTCTCAGTTATATCACTCATTTTTCCCTCACAGATAATTGTTTGCCGGAATTTTGCAAAAATCCAGATGTCGGCACGGCAGTGTCAACCTCCTGAATGTCCCCAGGCAAGATGAACACTGGCCAAAGGGACCTTTTGATCTGACCCAGGAGAGAACTGCTTGTATTTTCAAGGCTGCTTCCCATTCCTCCTGTCTGAAGCCACGTGTGTAAGAGTTGCAGATGATCCCTTCCACTGTGCGGACAGCCAGAGCTAATCTCAGCCTACACAGGTCAGAATAACACTCACTGGTGAGAAACTCTTGGGAGGGCAGAAGTCAGTGCCTAAGACCAGGGAGCATTCTGCAAAACATAGAACACTTCATAATCTGCTGTAACTTCTACTTTTTTTTCCCGCATCACCTTTCCCATTCCGTTTGTCACTTATTACAGCTATTTAATTGCTTCCTGTTTATCTAATAAGAGCCTTGAAATTCTTCCTGCTGCCGCAAGGACCTCTTATCTCTCATTTATTCTGAAAGTTTGCTTCAGATCTTGAGAAACATCCCTTCTCAGGATGTACTTGGACACCTTCACAGCTTTTACCTTCTAAGACGTAAGTAATCTTCTTAGTTGTGCTGAACTTGAATTTTCTGCCATGTATGTTCAATTTATCCATTTATCCATATACCAGTAATTTCTACAACCTGTGATCTTCCACCTCTTCTGCTTTTCTGTGGTGTTTCACAGCTGAATGTCTCCAAGATGACAGACTTCGTTAAGACTAAGACATGTTCACATGTGTATTTCTGCATGTGAAGGCAGCTGCAGAGACCATGCTGGAAAGAAATGAGTTGATAGGAGTTGTGCTGATGGAGGCTTGGGCCAGAAGAGCTAATGTGAGCTCTCCCAGGGTGGCAGCAAAGGAGTCCAGAAGACACTGTAACCAAAATCAAATATCTCACTATTTTCAGAGATTTCCATTTTGCTTTGCACTTTTCTCTTTGTTCATTAATATACATTAATATACATTAATATAGTTAATATATATTGTTAATATTCAAAATAGCACTAGAGGCACTTTCAGAAATCCCCTATCAGGGCTAATTTTTTACTTCTTGATGTGCTGTTATACATATGGAATGGGAGTTTTATACCTGAATAACACAGAATAAAAACATTTAGGAAGATATTTTTTTAGAAGGAGGCTAAATATCTGTCCTGGGGTACTGGAGTCATGGCTAACTGTATGCTCTGATTAGCTCCTGCTTCTGCTGAAACAGACACTTCATTTCAGTGCTCGGTTTGGTCCTGGACATTAAGTTGATTTACAGGAGACCAAAACTTGGTGTATGTTATGGTGAATTTGAGTCAGTGGGATCAGCTGGACTATGGCTTCTGAGGGGCAAATACCTCCCGTATACCCAAATTATGAAAGTAGTTAGGATCCAAGTTAATTTCTAATTTTGCTGTTATAAAAATTGGTTTGTTACTGTTGTTCCCATCTCTGAGGAAAACAAATGGATAAATAGGGATATCTGCATAAGGCAGAACCCCTCTGCCATGATCACTATTGTCTTTATTAAACATCTGCCTTCTAGGGATATCAGAAGCACCAGCTTCATCAAACTGTAATGTGCTTGACATTGCCCAGATGTGCTAATAAATTGTTTCCTGCAGCTTTGTCATGTTAAGATTGTGTCTAAGGCTCAAACATGGGGCCACAAAACTGACAAAGGAGAGTATTCAAGGCTGCCCCAGTGCTGAACGAGTCTCCTCATCAAATGTAGAATATGAAGGTGAGCCAAAGCTGCCCCAGAATGATGGTATTCCAAAACTGGCAGTAAAGTGGTTGAGTGCAGAAAATCCTCTAGCACAAGGGCTTTTTGCTTTTCAAATCTGAAAAGATAAGAGTAAGGGATAGTATAAAACCTTGTTCCTAGAGGGGCTTTGGAGAATCCCCTTTTTGGTGGGTTGATTTCCCTAGACCAGCCGTACTTTGCTCAGGGGCTTTGCTCTGGGCTGCAGCGCGCTGTGCCAAGCCTGCCTAATTCTTAACTCTGGATTTCATCACTCTGTGTGTGTGTAAAAATGTCACTGTCCTTTTAGCTAATTTCTTTTAAAATAACTTGTAAGAGTTCCATTTACTCACCCTGTATTTCTATGGATGGCACGAAAACCCTAATCACCCAATTAGAATGTGTAATGATATTGTAAAAATCCCTATTAAACGAAGCAAAGGAATATTTAAAAAAGCTTTTAATAGTAGTGACTAGACATGATAGTAGAAGAAGGAGGATAGATACATGGGGTTTATTACATGCAGATATGGTACTTTCTAAATTGAACTTCAAAGGACTATGACCAGTTTATTAATTTAATTCACTATACAAAAAATTATCAGAATATAATGAATAAATTAAAATGTTATCTATACAGTATGTTATCTGTCTAATTCTCAGGCTGGAATTAAAAAGAACACAAAGAATTACAAGAATTTAGGCACTCATTTTCATGTTTGCATAACGTTTAAAATATGTCTAGACCCTTTGTTAAAGTGTATTATAAATCAGATTTAGATAGTGGAAGATAAAAATCTCTTTGCTTTTATTTGGAAGAATACATGGATTCAGCAATGTTTTCAGAAATATGTTCCTGGATTTGGCAACTTGCTTGATTTCTTCTCTGAATCTATCATTTATTTATAAGCTACTGGGGAGCAAGAGGTGAGTAAATGAAACCTTTCAGATCCATTTGCTTACCTATACTCCAGGATAAGTTCTGCCACATATTGACCTTGGGAAAGTGTTCTCCTTTTACCACTTTCTATATTGTTTTGTCTTAAACCATTCCAAGTTTATCAGCATGCCTATTATTAACAAGCACTCCCTGCTCTGCCCTCCTCTCTCTCCGCAGTGTCAGCAGCAGAAGAGGCCATGTGGTACCTCAGTGCAGAGCCCTCAGCTGCCTGAAAATCAACCACCTGGTGTGGGGGGGGCATTAATTTTTGGGGGAATCCATTCCCTGAGTGGTTCCTGGGGCTGGCACAGCAGCCTGCTGCTGGTTCAGGGGGAGGACAGAGCATGCAGCCATACGGGGGCTGCAGCGGCCCACACCGGGCCTGGCCTCTCTCCCTGGGGAGTTTGGCCATTTGAAGGAAAGCACGGTGCTGGTTTAATTTTAATTCACAAGGAATGATTTTTCTTTCAAAAGGAAATTTTTTTTTTTTTTTTTTACTTTGGAAAGCATGAATAGATAATCCCTGCAAATATAGGAAAACAAATCAGAGAAGGTATTTAGTGCCCCCAGGGTAGAGAAGGTATTTAATGCCCCCAGGCTAGACAGCACCAGCTCTGGTGATCAGACAGTCCTGTGATGGACTTGGTTCCTGAATATGATGTAACAGTTCTACAATGTTGGTTTTAATCATTGCACTGGTTATTACTTTTCTTAAATGAGTATCACAAGGGAACTGTCATTTGAAGGAGTACAAAATTAGACTAGGATGTGAAGCAAAAAAAGGAGCCATAAACCTGTCTTTTATTACAAATTTCCTTCCTGACATTCTTTTCAGTACACCAAATAGATTAAAAATATTTTAAGGTTTTCCTTTTATCTACTGGTTGCACCACCTAATGAACTCTTACTCTAAAATACAGATACATGACTTCACCTGAATGAAGACAGACAAAAATATACTTAATGAAGGAGCATACTGGAGCATCAAGGATCATAACTTAGGAATCAGGGCTTCCAGCAAGAAATAAAGTATAAGTTAGCTTTTAAATATATTTTGGACACAGTAAAGTATGTCTTGTCTTTGAGTTATTCTTGGAAGATGTATGATACAAAACTGTGCTCATTTACTCAATATGAAAGCTGCTCAGCTGGACAGGAAGCTAGATGCAGCCTGAGCTGTTTGTCATTACTGGGACCAATGTTCTTGTTGACATCAAACACAGATGATGAATCACAGCAGCTGAATTCTCTATTTGAAAAGACAGATGACCTTTGGACACCACTGCACCACAGAAGGCCCTGCTAGGTCACTGGCTATCACTTTCCAAGGCCGATCTTTAATCCTCAGTGTGAAAGGTGAAAAAAAAACACAAGAACAATGCTGTGGAATCATCCTGATTCTAGTAAACAATAAAAAAGTACATTTAGACACCATCACCCCAAACTGAACTTGGTTAAGTGAGAGAAAATGTCCATCCCTGTACAATATTTGGAACTGCAGAATTTGATGAACCCTCTGAGGGCAGGAGAAGGTCCGCGTGGTTGCCATGCCTTGGAGCACACTGGCAAAGGGTCTGGCTGTGGCAATGGTTGGGCACTACAACACTGCTTGTTTGAGAGTCCAAAATGATGAAGAATCTAGAGGGAGCCAGAAACAGGAACATCTCTGTCATGCAGTAAATAAACAGTGAGAAGTTACCCAAGAAGTACGTATCACTGCTGAGAAGTTTTCTTCACTCTGATAAAGCTGGCTGTTTGCAGCTGAGGATCTCTTTCTGTTCCTTGAAGGACCATGTCCTTTGCCTCCTAATCTGTTTTCTCCTGAAGAATGTCCAGAATATACTCCCTTCTCCTCTTCTTGATGATCTTTTCTGTCTGCTGTTCCTCTAGTACCAAGGAGAGGACATGGGTTATTCTGTTTTACTGGTTTTCTATGTTTCCTCCTCTTGTTCTCACTAGCAATTGAGAAATAGTGTGTTAAATTCTCATAGAATCTAAGGTTCTTCTACAGCAAATAGCTATCTATGAACTGGAGGAACCAGGGGAAAAGGTGGCTCTAAGGCAATACGGATTTTGTTTCATTTAATTGGGGTGGAGGAATGAAGGCTTAGTGTCAGCTCCTTTGGGATGCTTGGAGCACGACATGCAATTATGAGAGCCTTGTTTTGTGAACTCAGGAAGCTGGAATTATCAGGGGCTTTCCTTAGGACTGTATAACCCACAGATATTTTTTCTGAAAGACATTTTTCTTAACAGGGACTCTGTCAAGTGAAGCTTTCACCAGAAAAATTACCTTGCAGGGAATCTGTCTTGTGAATTGCTCCCCAGGGACCTTTTTCCCTGGGTATCCATACTTATTTATATTGTGTATCACTTTTTATAAATCTTAGAGATACATCAATTCTGGATGATTGTCACTGCAAGAGGAATTTCAGAAATAATGTAAATACTTTAGCAAATAATGCGGGATTACTTACTTGCTACATTAAACCAAATCAGACTGAAAGTCCTGCCCATTTAATCACATTTTATAAAGGAGAAATATAAAATACAAATTCTGGAAAATCCTGTACAAGTAAATTAAGTCCTGCTAGAGTACCTTGAGATTGGTGAATTTTTCTTATATAAACTCAGAAAAAAGCACGGGAATTAGTCCTGAATCGCCTACTTATTTTCACCAATTAGATAAAGAGTTTAGGTACTTAATTTCAAGCTTGAGCTTAGCTGATGTGAATGGATATTAGGCTCAAAATCTGTTGTTTTAAAATTTGATCTTTAAAGTCTCAGTAAGATAAATAATCAAGAGTTATAAACTTTGAATAAAGTTAGTTGCAATATTGCTCGTGTTTTGGCATCAATTCATTACTGATGCAAGCAGACATATCTCGTAATAATCCATATTTGCATACAGACCAACAACAATAATAATGAATGTGGTAGGTCAGTGATGTACTAGGACCTCTTAGTGCCATTAAATTTTGAAGCCACTGTGCAATTCTGGCCAGCAGCTTTGCAGGGATGAATCACAGGTCCTCTTCTCTGTGCCAGACTGACTCCTTCCTGCTCAGATCTCAATCTGCTTCTGACACTCCTCTTGTGTGTCCAGCCTAATGGTCCCAGTCCACTGCTTTCCTCTTCATGTGATTTTTCTTACTCACCAGTCTCTGACTCACCTCCTTGCCTCCAGCTTTGGTATGTCAAAAATGCATGTCTAGAATAGACTGCTCGGCCTTTGGAGAGCACTCCTTCCACCCAGCACTTCACAATATTTGTCCAATGTCCTATCCTTTCATCACCCGTGGAAGAGCTGTGTGTTTTAAGAGGTTCTTCAAGAGGCAGTGGGATCCCAGTGGGACTGTTGTGGAGCAGTATGGGTCAGACAGGGCTCAGGCAGTGGCTGAAATGGACTCTGGATAGCTCAGGTTACAAGGGATGAAATGAACTAAGACGTCATTACAACTAACGCAGATGCTCTCTGCTGTGACTTGTTTCTTGCTAGTCTATATGAAAAGCACTTCATTAAAATAACTTGTGTTGTCACCTGGCTTATAGGTCAGCCACCCCGAGTTTTCACAGCACTATCCTGACAAGACTGTTACAAGTACCATAATTAATTGGTATGCCTGCAGTCAGTCACAAATTTAATACAATAACCTGGGCTTTTCTCCTCCTAATTTTGCAGGAGGTCTCACCTTTTAGCATTTACTCCATGCTTTATTTAAAAAAATACTGAGGGAACTGTCACATCTTGTTTTTCACAAAGGTCCAGGCTCTTCAAATCTGGCAGCACCTTCTTTCCAGTGTGACTTTTCCTCCATGTAGCTAAAACCCTCATCTCACAGATTGGCTGCCACAAGCTCCTATCCCTCAGTTTTGATAAAGGTTCTTTATCCTGTTTTCCAAAACCTGGTTTATAGGTCATCTTTCCAGCTTATCATCCCAAGTATTTCTTTCCTGCTTTGTTTCTTTCTGCTGCCTCTCTATCTTCTGCTGTATTAAACACCCCCACCTTTTATTTCCTTTTAAAACTTCCAATTACATAAATCCATGAACTACTTAAGTTCTGCTGTGGCACCAACTCCTACCTCTAATTAGTGTCGTCAGCTCCTCTTCAGTTGAATTTTCTTTAGAATGTCTTTATACATTCGCCCTAACTCCTGGAAGCAGGGCTTTAAACAAGCACAAAGCCTCTCTTTCATCTTCCTCAAAACCTCATTTTTCTTGGGAAATATACTCCATAGTGGCCAATTTTCTGTGCCTTGTGCTTCTGACTCATTTTGCAGATGATGGGTACTACCGTTCTCCAACTATCACATGTACTCTGACAGTCCTCCATTGTAAATTTTGACTGCAACACTTTTGTGACAGAGATCATATCTGCATTATCTGCATAGACATCACTTCTATAAGACCCCTTATCACTATATAAGGCCCCTAAACAGCAACCAGAGCCTATACTGCGACTGCATTGTAAGAAAGACCTGGATTCAGCAATCTGGAGCACTGGTTTGTGCTGACTCTGTGAAGACCAAAGATACTGCAAGTGAGTAGTGAAGGAGAGTACTCCGTTGTGGTTTTGTGGTACTTAATTTTGTGCAGTGCTTTGTTACCACAGGGATAGGAACTAAAAAAACCTTCAAGATACAGTTTCCGAAACCTTCTCTCAGCGAAGAGTGGCATGTGGGCTGAACTGTTTTTAACTCGTTTAGGTGCTGATTTTGGGATAGAGCTGAGTGGAAAGAACAAGCGTTGTTTGAACACATGCCTGAAGTCCATCTAGATTTTCACATTGAGAAGTTAGGTCTCCATTTTGGCAAAGCAGCCTTTCATATATAACTCTTGCAAAGGTTTTGTATTATTTTGAGGGGAGAATTTCTCTCTCTTTGTGGAGGTAACATTCCCATTATACTCTGTCCTACAGACTAGAACAATCCAAAAAAAAAAACCAGAGAGAGATGAATAAATAGAGTCCATCCAATATGCTGCTTACCTAATATGTCTTGTCTAAATGCTAGTCATTGCAAATGATTAAACTAGATGAGATGTGGGGAAATAATCCAAAACCAAACCAATAAGAAGCTGGAGAGATCTTAGAAATAAAGTAGGGTTTATATTTTAACCTTGTTTTCATGCGATATCAGCACATGGGTATATAATTTTACAGGTAACACTTGAATATTCACATCCAGAATCAACTGGGTTTGAGCGTCCATGTTTTCAATATCATGGTTTACCTACAAGAGGATCCTTGCCCATGAGAAATTTCCCTTGGCTGTGTATGTTAAGTCTCATATTTTCCCAACCCGAGTCAGTTGGGCTTCACATGCACCCAGGCACAGACCTTCGAGCTGCACAAACAGTGCTACAGTGCTGGTGATAGCCAAGGGTTTTGCTGCAAAGAACAGTTGTGATGTTACAGTAAACACCCTTAATTAAATATTTATGATGAAATGTCACGATTCACACATGCTTTTTGCATGTATCTAAATGGATCAACCTCAGTCCTCCTGATGCTTCATTTTGCACCATTATGAGGGGGTTTTTTGAACATTTCAGGGACTTCAAAACATTGGGGTCTGATGTCACAATGGTTGAGGCCATTAGATTTCAAATACCATGTTCTCTTTTACTAGACTTTTGTCAAGATGGCACAAGAAAATGAGCTCATTAAAAGGTTTTTCCACTTATTTCACAGAAACAACATTCAGCATCAATGCTGTGTTGCTAGGTAGCCAGGTGATCCCAAACTGGAAAGCATCTCAGCTCATATATTCCTGCAAATCTAACATGTTATACTTGCCCAGCAGAATCTCTGAGATTACACAATTTATAGTGCAGCATACATTGTAAAAGCTTTAGTTTTATAAATTATACTTATGTTACTTATTAGTTTGAAATATGTAGGTTTCTGATGTATTTTCACTCCTGATTTTTTTTTTTTCTCTCCACTCTGTATCAGTAGTGTGATTCCCTCCATCTGTGTGGGCAAGGTATGGCTGGGATGGAGTTAATTGTCTTCACGGTGGCTGGCATGGTGCTATGTTTTACATTTGTGACCAAAACAATGCTGACAACACACTAATGTTTTAGCTACTGGAGGGCAGTGTTTGTACAGCATCAAGGCCACCTCTGTTTCTCATCCTGTCCCCACAGTGAATAGATTGGAGGTGTACAAGAGGTTGAGAGGGGACACAACCAGGCAGATGACCCAAATTATCCAAAGAGATACTCCATGTCCCGTAATGGCAAGCTCAGAAACACAACGGAGAGGAGCAGGGTGTAGGTAGGTTAGCCGTTGTTTGCTCAGGAACAGGCTGGGCATTGCTGTACCTGTGGGAGGTGGTGACTGATCGCCTTTGCATCACTTGTTTATCCTTTTATTTCTTTTTCTGCTTCTCCTTTGCTTGTAAAATTATCAACTCATAAGACTTCTTGCATCTGCTCTTCCTTTTCTCTTCAGTTCTTAAGGTGGGGCAGAGGGGGTGGGGGGTGAGCAAGTGGCTGTGCAGTGCTCAGTTGCCCACCAGGGTTAACCTGCAACTCGGTGTCATGGCCAAACCAGAAAGAGCTCATACTTCCTTAGCAATGGAAGTGTACTCACTTATGCCATGAGGAAGATGCCTGACAGGGACAGGAACTACAAGCGTCAAAGTTAAAAATGCTAAGTTCCATCTGCAGCCATGCCACCTCTAATGCGATGGCATAAAGAATGAAACATAAAACAAGTAATCCACATGTTAGTTCATGAAAAAAAAATGGCCATGAGAGGTTACTGGAGAAGTAAAACCATGGATGATTCAGCGGGCCATCTCTAAGCAGCAGCTGGCCACAAGGTACTAGGAAAACCAGGCTCTCCCCATTGCACCTTTGGAATGACGTTTGTGTGAGCCCTAACTCATCCCTCCCTACCCCATGGAGCAGGGTCTGGCAACGGCAGCCAGGCTGGAGAGACAACATCTGAGCCTGTTTGTCCTTCTATCATCAGCAGGGATGCACAGAATATCAACAGGGGAAATTTCCACAGGTTAATAAATGCTGGGATTTAATAACACTTACCAATAAGGCAATAAATGATACGTCAGCTCTGAGAGCTTTTGGAGGGTAAAGTTATGATGTGGACGTAGATTACGCAGGTACTATTCTCCTGTTGTTGTTGCAGTTTAATTTTTGTCACTAACACATTTTGCTAGTAGAGCTTAAAGGTCATGTCCCTAAGGATACGGCACCGTTTGTGTTAGCAGAGCTTGGCTTTCTCTTTGGATAACAGTCATCTTGGAGTGAGTATTACTAGAGGACAAGTGAAAGTGAGATTGTGGGGAGAGGGAGAGGAGGGGGAGTGTAACATCCATCTTCATCACTGGAGGGTCACAAAAGGACTGCTGTGTTAACAAGCAACACAGCTCCTAGCACTCAGGTCCCAGACGCCGCAGCAGAGAGAGATCTTTTCAAGGTGAGCAGACTGGCCTAACAGAGAACATCTCTAGCCAGGGAGATTTATGAAAATCTACTTTATACTGGCAGCAGAAGGGCTGGCAAGACAGTCATACTGACTATTTCATCCCCCCAGACAGCCTTGAGGCGAGGGCTTACTCTGCCCACCTAACGCTCCAAAGCAACGGCATTAACTACCTCTTCCACAAACACACACTGCTTGTTTATGTGCTCCTAAGGTTTCTGAGATTCAAACACTTGGCCCAAGAATGTAACCTAAGTAGGTACACTGCTTTTCAAGAGCCCCTGAGGAGAAATGCTTGGGGGGGTCGGCAAACCAACACAGAGGTTGAGAGAGAGCTCAGACCATATAAAATCACTTTGTAAAATCAACAGCAAATGCCCTGAGATCTGGAAAGGGCACAGCTCTGCATTACGCTCTGAGCCACCATCTGCACCACACATCACGGATTTATTTTTTGTTGTCTCATCTTACCCTGCAAGTAATGAATAGGGCAACCGTGGCTGCTCCATCTGCAGCAAGGAGACTGCTGGCACACCCCGTGCTCCAGGCCCATGACCGCATTGCTTATAGCCTCAAACAATATGTTATTTTACACAATAATGAACAAACTGCCAGCCCTGCTGTCTCCCCTTCTTCAGAAATAAACCCAACCCATACCTCAGCGCAAAACATTTGAATGATTAGGCTCGCTGGCTCGCGAGATGTGTGGAGACAAATGCTTCCTGTTGTCCAACTTGCCAAGTGATATCTTGGCAAATATTTTTCCTGCACTTGATAATCCTTACATTTGCAGAGTGATTCAGCATGACGCAGTGGCAGAGGTCAGGATTTGTAGTGAATTCTTACCAAAGCCAGGTAAGGAGATGCTGGAATCATGAAGTAACTGCAAGCAGGTTTTTATTTAGGGTATATCTTTGGGGAGCTGATGTGAGAAAGGACGCTGTACATCAAGTGCCTGGCTTTTTATAATGCAGGTGCCCCATCAAATGCAAACATGCTCTAACTTTGTACAGGCTTGTGGAAGAAGGCAGCAAACAGCAATATTATTTAGCATTTTTTTCATGTCAATTTTCTCAGGCCACAAATTGCAAGACTTAAACATAAAAACAGAGCTGAAAGCCTGCCCCTACAAGGAAGCAAAACATCATCCTTAGAATAGCTGCTATCTCTGTGGTTTGCTAATTGCGCATTTCTGCTTTACTGGTTTCCTGAGATGGCTGATGGAAATACAGAAAAGAAAAATAAGAACCGCCAGCTTATGAGCTTGATCAAAGCTACAAAAGTGATTCCACATTCCTGAATTCAATTAATTTTCAACACCAGTACCCTTGGAAACAGAAGAGGTTTGGGTGGGGGAGAGAACAAAGAAGGACTTTAACAGAAATATTTCTGTCAACTAAAGGCCACTGAGGGAAGAATAAAACAAACTGCAGTGTGCAGTCTGAGGATCTGTGCACAGCTTCAAGCTCATCCTTCCTCTGCTGGAGAAAGTCTGTGTGGCATCTCTGCAGATTGAGGTTGTACAATTTTCAGAAGACGAGGCCTGGGTTTCTCTCACTGGCACCACACTGATGTCTAATTTAGGCAAAATTTTCATTGATTTAAAAGACACTGACATATTCTCGTAGATCACTCCCAAGCAGCTGCAAAGCCAGATGCCTGTCAGAAACTCTAGGTTGCCTGTGCTTCTGTCAAAGACAGCTGAACACACTGTGGTAGCCTCGCAGAAGCTTGTCCTCCACAAGTGACAAAGTCATAGTTTATCTAGAAATAGGGGCAAAATGGGAATATTGGTCCACATTCACTAGGTTCTAGTATCTAGGCTAATTCACCAGGTAAGACACCATCTATCAGTTAAGCACAGTTCATTATGGGTTCCTTAGAAGCTCTCAGAAACTATACACCTAATTGCCAAAAGCAAGTGGCAGACTGAATTATAGTGGTGTTGGTACAAGTCTCAGCTGGGCAGCAGGGCTGCCCAGTGTGAATGGCATGTATGGAAAGCGCGAAGGGCTCAGATGCTAAACTTAGTCTCAGCTCCTGGACCAGAATATTTTATTTATGATGATGGCATTTTCCCCTCCACTCAGAGCAGAAATATTCACCAACAGTAATGTCACATTTAAACAAAGGTGAAACTATCAACTTTTATTAAGGACTAATGTCATTTTTTGCAATGACTGAATAAAATATCCTTAAGTGCTTGTGCCCTCCCTTCTTTTCTCTGTTTCTTTGTAATTTTTATCTCTCCTCTCTTTCCCTGCATTGCTATTTACAACCTTTCAGTTTCCACCTTCTTGCAATTTCCTTCCATAACATGACATAGATAACATTAAAAGTGCCATTTTAGCTCCTGTTTCCAAGATGCTAACAGGGTCAACAGTATTCACACTTCTGAAAGCCTTTTTATCAAACTGTCTGCAGATTCAGGGGTTGTGTATAAGATATTTCACCAGGGTGATTGTATTGCTATAGAGCAGCACAATTCCCCATTATTTTGTATGCCACAAGAGATACAAGTATAAACACTTATAGTAGATTATAGTAGAAAATAGATAAACTTCCACCTTGAGATGCTACATATTTGCCACCTCTGCTGCATTTTAATAGAAAGGTCTGATCCCAGAGCTTAGAGTTACAGATGGCTTAAAACCAACCCACCTAAACACTTGTCTAGACAAATGTGCTTCTAAAATTGAGTTAACAACTCTTAGCTTGGACACCATCTAATCCCGGTAAATTGTGTTAGTTAGCCTCATTAAAACCCAGGTTCATTTTAATCAGATAACATGCATTTAAACACATTTAAACCATGCAAACCTGGGCTTTAAAATGTGTTAACTAACGTGTATTGTTCTTGAAAAGTACCTATTTTAAATTTTAGACTAGACATGGCCATCCATCTTGATGGGTTAAACTGATTTATTTTTCAATAATGTTGGTTCAATTGAGTTAACAAGATCAAAAGCTCCCAACACTCATTAAGCTGCAGACTAGCGCACTTGAAGGCATATTATCTGGCCGTGCTTTGAGACATAAATGGAGAGGAGCCCAAGTTTCAACTTGAAGGGCTGGGTGTACACTCACGGCAAGGGGCCCTTTTCCTACCAGCCTCACCACGGCTGCTGGGGTAGCATCCCAGCCAACACCCACCCAGAAATCAGGCCGGGAGGGCGGCTTCTTCCGCCGCCAAACCTACACAACTTGCACCGGCCTTTAAAAGCCGCGCTCCGCAGGGAGCAGCGGATCCCTCGCCCAGGAGCGGAGCCCTTGGCGTCCTCGGCGCGCCCCGACGCGGTGACTTCTGCCGGCTCGGGGGATAAGGCAGCGCGTCCCCAGAAGACCGCAATGCAATGGCTTGGGGTGCCGACACCCCCGATGCACATGATGTATTTGTTCCCCAACCAAACGCTACCACAAACATCTTCCATGCTGCCCCCGCCTTAAGGGCTCCCGGCGGGGACTGCCACATCGCTCCCCCGCTCGGGACGCGCCCGGAGAAAGCCCGCATCCCTCGGCCCGCCCGGCCCAGCTCTCCCCACCTTCCCCCCTCACGCCGCCGCCGCCGCTTCCTCTCCCTCCAGCCTCACCCCGGTAACCGCCCGTCCCGCCGCCCGGGGAAGGGCGGGGCGGCCGCGGCTGCGGCGCGGGGCGGGCGGGGGCGCCGCGGGGCTGGCGGGGACTCGGCTCCGGCGGCTGCCAGCGCGGGCAGGGCCGGCCGCCTCCCCCCGGCCACGACAGGGGCTCCCAGGCCCGCCCAGGCTCCGCCTCCTCCTTTCTCTCAGCGCACCCTCCCTCCCTGGCTCGCTCGCTCCCTCCCTCCGCCGGTGCCCGCAGCCCCTCGCCGGACTTTCCTTTCACTCCTCCGTCTCTCCTCGGCGCTGCTTTCCCCCCTTGCCCTCCCCGCCGCGTCTGCCTCTGCTGGGGCAGCCCGGGGAAAGGAGGCGGAACGGGACGGAGCGATGAGCCGGGCGGTGGCGGCGGGGAGCCGAGCGGCAGCAGCAGCAGCCGCCGCCGCGGCTTAGAGCTCCTTTCTCGGGCGGGACCAGCGCTGTCCCGCTGCGCCCGGCGGCTCCCCGGGACAATTGGGGAGTCCCGGAGCCGGAGAGGGGGTTGTCTCCCCCGGAGCCAGGGGAGCGGGGGTGGCGGCTGGCGAGCGGGCGGGCGTCGCCCCCCCATGTGTGACATGATTGACTCGCACTCCGCCGAGAAGATCAGCAGGATGAAAAAGTTGCGGAGAACTTTATCGGAGAGCTTCGGCCGAATAGGTGAGTCCTGCACCCGCAGGGGGACCCCGACGGCGCTGCCTGGAGCCCCCGGGGGCGTCCCGGCTGCGGAGGGCAGGGGGGTCGGTTCGTTGCCGGGCAGAGCCGTGCCCGCCGGCGGCGGAGCAGGGGCGAGGGTGCCCGGCGAGGAGTGAGGGGTTCGCTCGGTTGCGAGGGCTGTAGGTTGAGCGCTGCAAGGCTGGAAACACCCGAAACAACGCTGTTCCAGAAAAACGTTTCTTGGGAAAAAATCTCGGGAAAATTACAGCTCTTTCCCGGCAGTGCTGCGTGGGTCTGTAGTGGAGTTAGCCCGAAATAGGCTAGAAAAAAAACAAACTATAAATGAGAGTTGGCTAGGATGCCTCCATTGCCGAAGACAAACCTTGCCAAAACCAAATCCTTATTTTCATTTTGTTGCAGGTCTGATAATTTATTTTTTGTTCGGTCTGCACGTTGTTTTAAGTTGAGGCATGAGATGCTGAAGCAGATAGCGGCGGCCCAGTGATTTAGGAGGCCAGACAAAAGAAGTCTGTCATCTGCTGCAAAGTCTTGTCGTTCTTTCACTGACATGAAGCATCCTGAGGTAGCGTTATCTGAACGCTGCTGCTGAGCGTGTTATCTCTTGCTATCACCATGCCACTTCTGGTTTTGGCACCAGTTTATTTTGCAGTCGCATTTATTACTGAGAACAATGCCAAAGAGTTCTGGTCTGCTCAGACTGGTGTATAGCTTGCTCTTTGGCACACTGCTTGGCTTAATTCACTGTATTAATTCCCACTGACAGCATCAACATGCAGTGGAGCAGGGAGAGAAGGTACCTTGCAGGAGGTGTGAGGTGTCCCCGGGACTGGGGGGCAGAGCAGCTGGAGGCAGTGCCAGAAAGCCGGTCAGCAGCTGGGATGGGTCAGCAGTCCCAGCAGCCCCTGTCCTTGCAGACCCTCCATAAGGACCCTTGTGCAACCCAGTGGGGTCGTCCCACTGGGACATTTTCCCTTACAGCCAGTCTGGCTGGCAGACATGGGTCAACTTTCAGAGCTGCTTTGTCCCAGTGAGAGGATGTGAAGTGTCTGTGCTGTGGCCACGAGCTGTAGTGTGTGGTTGTCCCTCTGAACCCCTACCAAGGAGGTGCACTAAAGTATGTGGCATTATAGTTTTTCATGTGTTTTATATGCATTCACTGTACTACTTTTAGCTTTTAAGGACTGCAAACTTTAAGCATAGGATAGCATTTGAAATCAGGTATGTTTTATTGTCATACTGTAAGATGAAAAATACTGAGAAAAGCTCATTCGTATTGGTAAACCAGAGAGTTTCAAGGGTAAATGCCAAGTTTCAATTGTGAAGTGAATGGCAAGTTGTAAATCTCTTTGTCCCAATATGAAAATAGCTTTCACCTATCATCAGTCTTACACTTGTAAAATGCATTTAACTTTCTTTGATTAGGAAAAAAAAAAAGGCAGTCAGGTGTTTGGTCTGTCACGTGTCTGTGTGCGAGTTTATAGATACAGAGAGACGCTCTTATAGAGAACTGTGGAAAGGTTTCACTAATGGCAGAAGTCATTAAAAAAGAAAATATTTTGAATGAGGATGCTGCTTTATTGTGACAGTGATAGTCCCATTAATGCCTTTTAGGGAGCAGAGCACCTCTGGCTGGTAATTTCTGTATGTTTTAGTTGGCTCTGTTGTGTGATCACCTCTTTTGGTCATTTTTCACAAATTAAACAACCTTGTAGTTTCCTTGGGAGCTTTGGCCTGATTTTGGAGACATGGATGTCTTCCAACTCCTTGAGTTCTTTGTGTGTTCAGCAGTATGGGAGTGTGGTTGGGTGCCTGGTTTATTAGTTTGTTTGTGGTGGTTGTTTTGTGATTAAAACCTCAGCTGTTACTAGCAAGACTGTTCGATCTTCAGATGCTCATCACTGTAGTGACTGCACTTTCAGCAAAAACCCTCTAATTTATCAGTATGAGGTTTGAACATAGTCCACTCCCTGATACCCAGAGCCACAGATAAACCCAAGCAAAGTAAGCCTGTGTTTAAAAAAATTCTTGACTTGCATACCAGGAAATCGTCAGTTAAAACACATGCTGTACTTAACTCTTAGTTTGAAATGAAGGAGAGAAAACCAAAACCTCATTAGAAAAAGTCTTTCTGAGTATTTGTCACTCTGATTTTACAGCTCTTTTTTTTTTTTTTTTTGAAGAGCTCGTTCCTTCGTGAGATTTGCAAATGACTGATTTAATACGTGTCTAATCTGGAATTTTATCACTCATCTGTTCAGTTGTGATTTATTATAAATAATGGTGATGATCTTTTAACTTTTCCTGTTCTGCTGCAATTTGTGTGTTTTCATAGGTTTAAGTGCACAATATAGCAACATGAGCATACCCATATAAGTGATACAAGAGTAACATGGTGTTGGAGTCAAAAAATTAGGACTTCCGACTCTCCCATGCCACAGTAGGGAACACCTGATGGCCATTCTTGGCATGGTGCAACACTGCTGAGCCTCCCGCTCTGTTGGCAGCATCCCAGCTGCCAAATACAATTCTTCCAATACTATGAGACCATTTTGATGCCAAAGTTTATGTTAGCCTGTTGGATGGGAGTGATGGAAATGTATCCTACTTGTCATTGGCAGTGTTTGTTGTTTTTGTTTTTGTTTTTTTTTTTTTTTGCTAGGGCTTGCAAGTTAATACTCAATAAACTACCTTCAGGACCACCTTCTCCCCACAAACTAATCCTCTATTGGAGAAGCTACAGTGTGCCACAGTATGTTAAGTAATGTTTGAAGCTATTTCCCCAGCATCTTTAGATAAAAGAGGAGGTAGCCTTAAAACCAGATTAGTCATCCCTGGGGCACAGTGAAGGGCCATTATTTGGTACCAACAGTAGCCCCAAGATTTGGCCCATCTCCTTAACTGTGAACTGATGCTTTCCAGCCACCACATATGGAGACTGGCAGAGGGTGAAGAACTGGCTGTATTATACATACATACTGCAAAATGATGATCCAGCCTGCAACTGTTAGAGTACCTAGTGCTAAGAATGTTTGTTTTGCTCAGCTGAAAAATGTGATGTGTGAAATTGTTCATCTCTGAGCCTTCAGACTGAGCTTTGTGCAAGTCTGGTAAAGGACGATATGGCACTGTGGTGTGTCAGAGGAAATTCATATGGCCTATAGTGACAAACTGGAGTTAATATTCCAAAATATGATGGCTTTTTACTGCAGAAATTGCACACTCACAGTTCGAGAATAATAAACTATCTTTGCAGCTAAGGCACCCTTTCTCCTGACAGAATTTTTCTGGTGTTTCAAACTTAAAACTTCTCTTAAAACTTTGGTCATTGTAAAGAACTTACACTACTAAGAATCTGAAAATTTTATGGAATTTTTTAAATTGATAAGTTTCTGGCAGCATATCCATTTTTATACAAACATCCAAATTAGTTTAAAAATTCTGATCTCCTTGCTTGCATACTGTGTTATTCATATGAATGAATGTACCATACTGTATGTTAACCAACTTCCAGAGATTCAGTTGACTCATTGTTTATTTTCACATTTAAACTTTTATTAGATTTGGTTCGTAGTTTTATGCTTTGATAATTATGTAATTAAAATTAATAATGAGTAATTTTATAAAATTACCATCATATTTTAGTTATGTAAAGAGTTCTTGGCTATGCATTTGTTGAATCATACAGTAACAAAACCATATTGAGAACTCTTCAGCTCAATCCATTTAATTCCAGTTTTCTTATGCAGTATCTTTAGTCAAAAACTAACACCAGAATAGGAAGAAAGGAAGGAAGAAAGAAAGAAAGAGAGGGAAAACATTGCTGAGATTGCTCACAGTGCACCAAGAGCAGTCTGTGGCCCTTCTGAGCATCCCTGGGCTTTGTTACCAGCTCCTCACTAAGACAAAGGTCATCTCCAGTAATTGCCTCTAATGTACACTCACATAGCTCACATACCTGAGATAATGAGAAGTTCATTTGTAAACAGTTTATTTTTAAGTTCAGCAAAGGTTTTTTTAGAGGTTTAAAAAGAAAAGGATTGAATCAATGACAAACAAACAAAACAAGCAAACACCCCAAACCAAACCAAACAAAACACCAAAAACGTTTTTAAGACATAGCTGTATAAAATACGCTGGTTTGATGATTTCTTTCGAAAATGCTTTGTAGTGAATTGGTTGTGAGTGGAATTATTATTAAACAGAATCTGATTAAATGAGTGGCCACAACTCTCATATTCTTTTTGGAGAGTGTTAAAAATTTAGTCAAAGGTAGAAGTTAAGACAAGCCAAAACTGCACAGTGAATCACAGATTCCTGTTTTCTCTTGTTCTGTTACATTGTAAATTTTGTTTGGCTATTCCTGGAATGTTTTGGTCATGTGAAAGTCTTGTGTTTTGGTAAGGGAGGAAAGTTTGTCAGCGTAACCTAGGTGTGTTATATACTAATTTAAAGCTTGTATGTCGTGTGACCTGAAAGGTAAATGAAAAGATCAGAGGCATGTTCTCAAGTGTTCCACGTCAGGGTTTTTTTGTTTTGTTTCATTACTGAGCATGAAATCTAAATAAGTAATTGTAAAACAGTAATCTTCAAAGATTTGAGGGAAGATACGTTTGACATCCCGAAGCAATGGGAATTGGCAAGCAAAGGGAGGCTGGACCATGCCTGCTGTACTGCACAGGAGATCTGTGATTTGTGCCTTGCTGCACATGGTAGAGGTTGTGAAGATGCAGCACTTTCTGCACAGGTGTCCTTGTCCTGCCTCTGTTATGCCTCTGATACAGCTTCCACCATTTTAGGGTGATTTTTTTTTTTTTTTTAAGTTGATAATGCTGTTGCTTCTGAACTTCAGAACTATTCATGTCTTAATTTTCTTACTTTACCAGATCACATGATTTCTGCACTGTTTTCCTCTTTCCTGTTTGTTGATTAATTGCTGGTTAACAGTGTCTCTTCTGCTTTCATGCAAGTCATATTGTAAAAAAAACCCAAAACCAAAACCAAACATGCTACAGTCTTTCATAAAGATTTAGTACTTGACAACATGAACAAATGGTTGCGTGTTTATTATACTTTCACTTTTTGAAGTTGTCAGGTTCTCCATAAAGTGTTTTCACTCTCACTAGGAATTAAAAAAAAAAAAACAACAACCCCAACCTTGCAAACTCTTATTTTCTTTAACCTGAGAGAATAGTGTTTTTCATAAATATGTAAAAATACTTTCTTGGAAACATGCTGTGCAGCCCTACATTCCATTTACAGATTCAGATTTTGAGTATAAAATTGTTATTCATACCAGCCTGTTCTTTATAACAGGAAAATGCTGCTCTGTTTTTCTCTTTTCTGATGTTAGTTACTTTGTGCTCATTGAAATGCAATACAGATAACTATTTCTTTTTTTTTTTTTTTTTTTTTTATTTTAAAGCCTTGAAAAAAGAAGATAGCAGCTTTGACGAGGTAGGTTAAATATCTTTGTTCCTTGCATACTCCAGGTGTGCCTTAGTATTTCTCACTAGTGCTAAAAGAAACCCATAGATAGTGTTAAAATGTCCATATGTGTTAATACATGCATACTGCTTGAACATATTTTCATTTTCCAAATAACTACCAGATGAATTTGTTGGTTAAAGGCTCTGAATGGAATGCTTAGGTTTTTCTGGAATATAATAAAACTGAATGTTATATGAAAAGTGGTCATTTAAAAACATCCCATGCAGAGAAATGTTGCATGCAGAGAAAATACTTTATAGAACTTTGCCCATGGTAGTTCTCGTAATTGTAGGCCTGTACTGTAACAGACAGTGAAAGAACATCACTCTTGAGAGGACACCTTATATAAAGTGCTGCTGCATTGACGTCTTGCTGAATATGTCAGCTGAGATTGATGCTTCTTATGAAATAAAAGAAAAAAACCACCACTACAAAACCAGCAGGTAGCTGGTTTGGTAAAACTGACACTTGGTTATTCAGTGTAATTAGCTTGTCCTGACCTATCTGCAATATGATATGTGTGTTAATTTGTAAAATACACTGCTCAGGATTTGTGCTTGCTCTTACTTCTGGTGGGCTTTGAGAGGTTCAGGTTGGTGCAGGTTGTCCTGCAGTGCCAGTTGATGCAGGAAGGAGTGTATGTCTTGGTGTGATGGCTTTGTCACTCTGCAATCAGTCCTTGCCTTGTGCTTCCCTCTGCCACCATTACTGGAAGCAAATGGTAATATTTTCATGTGTTGATGTTATGCTTCTGGCATTTCTGTGTTTTCTTCTTCCTTGCATGCTGTAAGCTTAAATTCTTGGCTGATTACAGTGAGATAGCTGCTGTGTAATGCCAGATTCTAGAATAAATAAATGATGATGTAATGCCCTTGATTTTGGGTCAAATCAGACTTCATCTCTTTTTAAACAGATCACACTGAGTTGCATACTCCTCTGCTCAAATTCAGTAATAGCAATGCAGATGTTTTGTGCTTTTCTAACATGTGTTGCAGAGAGCTGTAACTCAGCTCAACCCCTCTGAGGTCTGCAGTGAAGGTCCTGGGGTAAGACTCTGTTTTCAGGAACTCTTGTCGTATCACTTGGTGGTCCCAACTATTGTAGGTCTCTTACAACACAGGTAGAACTTGATTCCTCCCACAAAGTTACACACATGTGGATATGTGATTGTTAGACTCTGAATCCTTGTTTTACAAATCTGGCCTATTTTTGTCCAGTGCTTTCTTCTGCTTGCGGCAGTGGTATATCTGTGCTATAACCCACCCAGTAAGTATCTTGTATTAAATTTGCTACAGGATTCAAAAAGATCTATTAAAAAGTGCTGTCGTAATGAAGATGGCAATTTTTCTGTCCCCTCCCTTTCCCAGGATTGTTTATCTATAGGTCGTCTGTGTTTTCTTTAAACCTGGCTTTCAATTTGAACGGGAGGCAACTTGAGCAAATTTTTGTTTAAATTCAGGGAGTTTGGGGGAAAAAGAATCTTTCAAATATGTTTTGAATGGAATCTGACAGATTGTTGATGTGAGCTTCTGCAGAGACAGTAAGAGAAGGCTAGTGGGAAGAGTACACAAAATAATTTTCTTCTATCTCCTGTAAATAGGGAAGAACTTGAAGTGACATTAGTATCAATCGTTTCCATAGTTTTAGGTGATGTTTCATAGAAGAAAGGTGTGCTGAGATTTTTTTATTGTCCTTGTTATCTCTTTGAACTCCGCACAACGGTACTTGGCGATTATGTAGCCTAAAGTGTGAATCACAGAATGGGCAGTACCGCGTGCTACTTAATTATTTTCAAGCATCCTTCAAATTAGAATATAAAACAATCTTTAGTAACAATACTGTACCTGATTGTAATGACACATGCTTCTAAAGGAGACAACATCTGCGAGCAGAGGAGTGGGCGCATTTGTTGGTCTCAGAAGACTATCCTGAAAAACATTACTAAGACCATACCATGATATAAAAGGAAAACAGTCTAGACCTCTAGGTAGTGTATGTAGTATTGATTGACAGTAAGTGGGAATATCAGATGAGAGGGAGAGAAAGGAGGTAGTTGTCCAAGCACTGTTTTACTGCAATGTTGTAGATCTACTACCAGGAAAAATGATAATAGCCAACTATTGAAACAGAAATTACATTGAACAAGCAGCATGCTCTCCCTGTCCAGTTAGTGAAAAAATACTCTTTCTCCTGTCACAGTGCTGAAGGAGGCTATGTATCTCCTCCCAGTGTGTGTTTCCCCATTTCTGGAGGGAGGTTGGCCTGTGAAGCAGAGCTTTAACAAGGAGGAATGAACTTGTGGGGAAGGACTCTGTGCTCCTGACACCTCAGTAGAGAAGAAGTTGTGTTTTAACCTTTCAAGTTGTACCCAGAACACCAGCAGGAGAAGCTGGCCAGGAAGGACCTGAAATGTCCGAAGTGGGGAGGGAAAGTGGGATGAAGAGGAAGATGACCCTTCTGAAGCTGCAGGGTTTGGGTTTGCAGCCAAGTCAGTTGTCAGGTTAACCTGTGCATTGTAGGTGCTACATGAGGTGCTTACTTGTTTGTCCCTTAGGAACCAAGAGGAAAAATTAAGCTGTTTAGTGGATCTCATTCTACCTGCTTTAACTTGCATGCAGTAGCTGAGCAATGTACAGCACTGCAGGAGGACCCTCCAGGAAATGAGGACCAAAAGAATCATGAACAATGAAGCCTGTGAATAAGCTGCATGTCGGAAAATACTTTTAGTTTTTCTAGAAGTGCTTCAGGGATCTTAGTGGTGTGTTTAGTCTTGCTCATAAGCTCAGAACACAATAGCATGAAGGAGTAATGTAGGATTTGTCACTTTTTTGTCCTGTTATGTTGCTTTGATTAAATTTTGAATGAAAAAACTTTTATGTAGATGCTGCTGGCCTTTACTTCAGTCCGTGAGAACACTTGAATGAATCCATTTAAATCCACTGGTAGCCTATTTGCCTTCCTAAGACCTTATGACAACTTCTAGAGACTCATGTGAATAAAGGAGTAGGATACAGACCGCTTTTTGAATAGTCTTTCATTCAAAGCAGCAAAGTAATAGTAGTGTGGGGTTTTTTTTAACTTTAGCCTTTTCCTTTTTGTCATACCGGTCACATTGTGGGAACTGGAACATGGGCCCACTCCAGTACTTACTGAAATCAGCAGGAAGATTCTCAGTGTTTTCAATGGTTTGTGGCTTGGTTTCTTCTATCATGAAATATTATTGCGGGGGGGAGGATAGGCTCTTCTTGGCTGTTTTCAAAGCTTTTTGAGTGGGAGAGAGTAAGGCATCTCTGTGTACCCCGAGATATTGTTACCCACTCTCTGAAGAAGGCAAACTGCAAAAAAAAAGAACATAAAAGAGTTCCCTTCTTTTTCAAAGCAACCTAAATTTCACTCTCTGAGGATAGCTTCTGGCACAGAAAGCATCCGCTTCGTTCTTTTAGGCAAAGCACTGATTATCTACTCTGGATACAAAGACAGAAGACAAACACCTCAGAGCTCCATGCAAAGAGCTATCTATAAACAAACATTTGGCCCTGGAGTGAATGTTTTATTTGTGCTCCAATAGTTTGTCAAAGTTTAGATTAATAACTTCCAACTATGCAGTATTGCTTTGATGTCTTCGGACTGTTAGTGTAAGAAGTGTCCACTCTGTCTTATAATGATGGAACTACTTTATTTTTCACTTGAATGTGATCGAGGCCAATAACATGTGGCTGAATTGCAGCATGTTTGTTGGAATGACAGCCAATGTTGATGTTGACACTAACCTCATTGCAAGGCTGGTAACCTGTTCCTTTGGTTAGCTGCTTGCTGTTATGATTTCTTTCTAAATAAATCTAAATATTGTTAGTCTCAAGCTGTTGATTCTTGTCCTTCTGTCCTTAGTGGCTTCTCTAAGCACTTGAATCATGGTTTAAGACCTTCAGTCATATGTATGCGTACTAGATAGATTAACATCAGTGTCATAATGAAATCGAAACAAAATAATCTTAAGACTCAAAATCAATGTGAATTGCTGTGATTATTGCTTCTTATATGGTGAGTTGCATTGCTGTTGTTTAGCTCAATTTTAGTGTTAATTTTGTCCAATATCAAGAGCATCTTTTTTTAAGGCCACCTTCCTTGGGAAATTTGGATATCGTGACTGTGTCTTCTGCATACATAATATGGTCTGACTCCACCCAATAACTTTGAAGCTGGCTGACACTAGATGCATAGATGTTTGGTGAAAAAGCATGTGAGCTGGCTGAGGGGTGGAGATAAAAATGTCCTCTGATGGAAAAGCTGGAATGCAAGTTCTGGTGAATATAGGAGAGTATGGAAGTGTTATGAATACTCTGACCTCAGCAAAATCGTTAATACTCATCTGCTTCTTACTATGTTTAGAGCTTCCAACTCAGAGGAAGCCAAATTTTATTTATTTCACTCATGGAACAATTCCTGCATGTTTGAAGTGGAAGTGTGTGAACAGGTAGGGAGTTTTTGCCCAGTTACTTCTTAATTCTGTAATGTGCTTGCTCTCACCCTCTCTCCCTCTCAAAACAACAACAGCAAAAACCCACGAAAAACCACCCCAAACCACCCCAAACCACCCCAAACCAAACCAAACCAAACCAAACCAAACCAAACCAAACCAAACCAAACCAAACCAAACCAAACCAAACCAAACCAAACCAAACCAAACCCACTACTGCCTCTGTGGGATGTTGCCGTGAAAAATGCCTTGGTTTAAAGGACACTTACCTCTGAACCAGAACTCTGTGTAGAGAACATTTTGAATTTGAAGAGTTAAAGGGAGGGGTGTAATTGGAAATAAGTAGAGCTCTGTAAAGAATGGACAAGAGGAATTTGAATGCCATAATGCAAGAGGCACACAATACACTAAATATTTTTTTTTTTTTTTTTTTTAGTTTTACTTACAGTAAGTAGCTTGAGAAAGAAGTACATGCAGGAAGTGTAGATATGGAACTATACCTTCTTCTCCTGCAGGAGAGAATCTGGATTGTGGGAGATGGAGGAGAGAGAAATCTAGCCCTCTTGAGACTCAGTGTTACGTTTCATAGGATCTTGGAATAAACATTGATTATTTCCCTCCTGAGAGACTTAAAAGGTGGGGCTGGTATGTTACAGACTTAGGGAAGATAGAAGGGGTTTTGGAAGACTGCTTGTTGTCCCTCCTTCTTGGATGCAGTAATTCTTTATTGATCAAGGTACAGTAAAATCATTACAAGCCATGGCTGAGCTGTCTGCTTCTTGATGACTTTTTTTGTATGTCAGAAGCAGGAGACTGGTGACTATGGAACTTTATGTTCTGATGTGTGCTATGCTGTGATGGAGAAGTTCTAGAGAAGTGGTTATGGGTAATGTTTATAAATGACCTGAATACCTTTTGGGTGGGGGTGTCACCAGTGCTGAGAATTTGGGTTTGGCTTAGGGTGTATGATGACTTTGATGCAGTTCTCATCTGCTTAATGCTAGGACAAGAAGGTAGTGTGTGGTTATCAGTTGTGACAGGCTGATGGGAAAGAGATGCAGGAAGTAATGCTAGAAAATAATAAAAAAAAAAAAATTGGAAAATGAACATGAAGTATAGGTGTCAAAGCAGTTTCTAAATAACACCAGGGAACTGGGTCAGAAAGTCCACATCTGGTGGTTTAAGTTACCGTGACAAATGTGTACAAAGGTACTTCAAGTGTCTTGAGAAATGGGTCTGTTCAGATGTATGTCAGAAACCAAATAAGAGGAAACAATTCTAGGCAGAAGATAACTCAGTATTGGAAGTTGATGCTTATGAAGTGTTACTTGACACATGACGCAGGCAAAATTTTTTTGGGAGGCAAGAGGAGGTAAAAGCTCAATAATAAAATCTGGTGCCTGCTGTGGGAGGCCCACCTTCATTTATGCAGTTCTTGGATTCATGAGGTCTTTGTGTGTCAGATAGAGATTTTTCCAGTCTGCCACCTTTGGGAGAGAAGATGGGTGAGGATGAGGTTGTCTCAGGAGCCTTCCTATTACAAAGGTGATTTCCCAGCAGATGGTGTGGTGGGTTTGTGTTCCTCCCTCTCCTAACTCCACTTCTTCATCCCCCCAGTACTGTTCACTTACACTACTGAGGATCTGGTGTCGTTCAGTGGTTCCCTAGTAGCAGAAGGCTTAGACGTTGTCTTGCCCAGCAAATCTACTGGTCTCTGCTGCCGTGTCTTTGAGGCCATTCCAACAAACTATGAATCTGAATTATGCTGCTAGTTCTTAGGACTGGAGTGTGATGCTGGTGCATATGCATTTGTAACAGAATAGTGCCAGCACTTCAGGTCTTATAAAGCCATTCTCAGCTGCTTAAAAAGAATAAAGGTTTCCTCTAGATGAGGACTGATAATATAGTTAGCAAATGTGTTTCAATTGAGCCTGAGAGTGAAGATCATGGATGGAAGAGAGCAAATACTGCCATTTGTGATAGCTTCTTGTTTTATCAGCTGTGGGACAGATGTGCCTTTCATCAGTCTGTAAAAATGCTGGTTTGTGAAACTTCCGGGGGCTTTAGAAAACCTCAGACAGCCTTGCTTAATTTCTCAGAGGATTACCAATATTTATATGTTGACTAAGGATTCCTATCACTTCCCTGTGCTGTGTTGCATGTGGAAGAAAGTCGGGTTCTGGAAGACGTGGCACACTTCAGAACCAGGTGTAGGTGACCACAATCAAGCTAGTAAGTAACTGAGAAGTGGTAGGAAAGCCACCAAGAAAAACTGACTGCGGAATGGCTGCACTGTTGTGTTCGGTTTCAAGGCTTTGAAGAAAAATCTGAGACCATATGGAAGGTTTTGAGATTTACTTGACAGTGACTTTTTACTCCTTCAGAACAGGAATTGTTCTTAATGTTGAGCTTTAGGAGACCAAAATTTGAGAGCCTTTCTGTTGTGGTTGGGAAATAGTTTTAATTTTGGAGCATCCCTCAAACCTGTTGAATGGCAGTGGTTTGACTCTTTGCCCCAGCCATCAATGTGTTCAATTGTGTGTTCTTCTGCCTGGCATATTTGGTGATACTGCATCCATTTACCTTCCAGAAAGTGTAAATTATTTTCATGGGGTAAGAAAAATGGTTAAGCCAACGGTGAAACTGGTTACTCCCTTTTTCTGCCTTCTTTTCTCCTACAGACACTGGATGGAACAAGGGTTCATGTTACTAGTTAATATGTATGTGTCCTTTGCTTAATTTTTCTTTGGAAGTGGACGGAACAAAGAAGCAGAACTTGGTCTGAATCCATGTCCACAGCAGTGACTTGTGATGTTCTGGCCAAAACACTGACATATAAAGGTCTGTTCTGGTCTGCAGGCAGGTGTTTTAGCTATGAGGGAAGCATTGCAAAACAAAGATGAGTTTCTAGGCCTACTTCTCTTGCATGTGCATGTGTATTTTTGTGTTGGATGTTTCTGTTTATCAGATGAGAGGATATGTGCATTCCAGAAATGTGGGGTCTGAAAGCAAAATATTATTATTTCTCTGAAGTATGGTTACATGTCAATCCTGCCGTTTATTTTTGGGGAATATATGTGATACAGTAATTTATTAGTAGATTAAATAGAGTAACAAAATATAGTACATTATGTATGGGATTGGTAGCTTCTTGTTCTTGGCCTTGCTGGGCAATCCCCTGGTTGTGAGATAAGAAGTAATTGTGTGACTTCCTTGATAGGTCTGGCTCTTCCATCTTTGTACTTAGACTTTATTGCTTTTCTTTTCCTTTCTTCCAAGCCACACTATTAACAGCATATGACTATGTTTAAATCTTCTCATGAAATGATATAAGTGAAAATGATTTTTGTCTGCTTTTTGCTTTCCTGAGATATTCTGCATGTATGATGCCTCATCTGCTGTGTGTCACAATATCACTGACAACCATGTATTTGCAGGATCCCATTCACAGTAATAAAGGTTCTGAGTCAATTGTCATCTCTTGCTATTTATTTATAAGGGATAAGGAAAGGAGATTGCAGGCTATAACTACTTTATTTAACCATAATGGTTTTTATACGCACAAAACAATGTCATTTTGATGACAATAGGACATAAAGTAATTGTCATTCCCTTACATCTCCTTCTCTATATATTCTGGAATTTGTTTATCTTTTTTCCCTTCCAGAGTCCTGCTAGTACTTCTTTCAGGTACAGCAGTTCTCTATATCAATTTTGAAAATTCAAACTTGAGCATTACAGGTTAGTTAAATATGAAACATTGACAGTAATTTAATAACCAAAAGTAAGAGTGAATGCTGCTGAAAACTTGATGATAAATGATGGAGGCAAGGCCACTGAAAGAGCACATAGTGCATTATCACCAGTTCCAGGTAACAACTGGAACTATTTGTGTTTGATTTCTCCTGAGATAGTTACCTAACCTGAATTAAGTTTCTTGGTAGGACCCAGGTGTTCACCTTTTTCGGTGTTGAGAGATGGAAGCACCATTACTAGCTTCAGGAGCTATTCACTGCTGTACTCGCCCAGGAAAACCAGCGGCTTGCAATATTTTTTCTGCTGCTATGTGCTCAGCAGGGCTTTTCTTTGTATATGAATTTATTAGTCTGATAGCTCACATATAGAAAAAGATGTTCTTTCATACATACATGTTTGCGGAGTCTTCTATTTCTTTCAGTGAGAGTAAAATGAATTTCTTGTTACCAGTGGATTCTTATTTGTCTGCAGTCACACTCAGTGCTATTTTGTTTTAATGGATCTTTGTCTTCGTTTTCCTCCACTGACACTGCACATTCAGACTTGGGCATGGGTTGTAGCCACAATGATCCTGAAACTACCTGAGGCTGGCTTCATGCTGCTCTTGAACTTGTTTGCTGACTTCATGTCTTGAAATTTCAGCACTCTGAAGGAATTTGTCTGGGGTCACTTGCTGTGATTAGTTAGGTCACATATGCCCTTCAGCTTTAAAAT
This sequence comes from Streptopelia decaocto, assembly GCF_964273445.1. Taxonomy (NCBI): domain Eukaryota; kingdom Metazoa; phylum Chordata; class Aves; order Columbiformes; family Columbidae; genus Streptopelia; species Streptopelia decaocto. Next base: position 139,846,386 of record NC_138655.1, on the reverse strand, counting down.
CTGGAAGACTCTGTTATCCCAAGAATGATGCAAATAGTGCAAAGGCTGGGATGTGTATTTTGGGTCATATTCTTTTTCTTAAGTTAAATCCCCTCAGCTGAAGCTTTCTTCCTCACTGTGTTGTTAGGCAGTTACAGAAAGCGTTTAGCAAAATGTATTGAAATTCATACAGGGCTTAATCAGCAGCCCCGTGTTTTTGTCTCCATCTCTCTATTAACTTACAGTGATTGTTGCTTTCTCACAGAGAAACAAGATCTTCACAAGTTATTTTTTGAACCCCCTGGACTGGTTTGTCCAGCCTCTTCTATGTCTTTTGGTATTAGTTGTCCTCTTACTACAACAGTTTCTGTTTTCATTCTAGTTATTTCCTTTTATCCAGTATGGTGACAAAAACTGCATCACAGTCCAAATATGCTGTCAGTAGCTGTTTATTAACTCTTAGGCACAGATACAGCTCTTTGATTTCTTCTTTTCCTCCTGTTTTGTGCCTGCTTTCATTTATAGCTTAGAATCGGTGTAATTACCTGTATTTGCCATTTCTCTTTCTTCTGTTTATCTTGCTCTTAAACTGTCATTGTTTCTTTCTCCGTGGTGACAGGGATGCTACCAAAGTCTTTGTTGGTTGTTGAGGCATCTTCAGGGGACATGGGAGTACACCTGGGGTGGGAGCTCGTGTCCCGAGTGGGATGGACAGGGAGAGGAGGCAGCAGCTGTGGGCTGGCCAGGGATGCTGGGACAGAAGCCATGGAAAGTGTGGTTTGGTGGCTTTTATTTATTTATTGGCCTTCTAAACAGCCAGACTTATTGAATGATCTCCAACCTGCTCTGCTTTGCTTTTGCGTTACTGATGCAGTTTCACAGTTAAAATAGTGATCTATGCTTGCTCAGAAAAAGTTAGGTTTTTAGCTTATCCATGCAAAGAATGATGCTGATTCCGTTTGTCAGATCCATTATCATTCTTACCGTGCCTTGGCTTGTTTAGATGTGGGAAGTCTCTCATGATTGCAGGTTTTCTCAGTTTCGAGGGAAAAAAAAGTTTTTTGTTTACCAAAAAAAAAAGCTCTATGATTTATCTTGGCTCTTCATGCACAGAGAAGAACCAGATAGAAACAGGATGTTTGTTACAGGCATCTCCTGCTGACCTTGTAGATGCACAGAATTCCAGAAACTGGACGACAGCATCTGGAGAAATACTTGCATTTTTTTGTTTAGTTTGTTATTAGTGTGGCATGGCTCAGTTAAGTGTAATGTGTCTGGCCATCATCAAATCATGACAGAAGCCCAGAGAAGATGAAGGAGTATGCCTAATTTGCTTGCCCTTCAAAAAGGCATGCTCTAGCATTTCAAGACTTTCTGTTCAAATCAGTAAGAAAATGGTATTTGTATCTTTGAAAGTAAGTTTGCAATAACTAAGCAGTTATGAGTTAGACTAAGCATAATATGTATATTTTTTATATCTCAAGAACAGGTCTTTTCAGTGGTGTGGAGGGAATGCTTTTATTAAGACATTAAGACAATGGGTTCAAACTATGACCTTTAACAAAGTGATGTATTAAACAAAATACTATTTCAAAAGTAAAAATATTTAGTTACAGTTATGAAAAAGAGTTGTAGCATATTTGAACAAATACTGCCAGGGAACCTGGCGCTCTTTTTCTGAAAGTTCTGTCTCTGGCATTAATTTCAGCAAACTTCTAACTGAGATGCTCTGGTAGGTTTATTGCCAACACTAATTATTTCATTTTTCTAGAGGTGGGTGCAAATGATGATTTTTACAGTCAAAGTGATGTTTCATTCTGTTGTCACCAGTAAAGATTCAGAGAGGACATCTATGTGAGTCTGTGCCCATAGGACCTAGCAGAGCTCATGGGTATATTGAATACTCATTGCTGAGGAGGTGAGCCCGGGAGGTGATTTGAAGAGGCTGCTGGGGTTCAATGGTGATGCAAGAATTGGGAGTAGATGTTCTACTGTGAGTGGATCCTCATCTTGGAAACGTATGTGAATTTGGTTTATTTTATCATTAAAGTTTGGAATAGTGCCATGGCTATCTTCATTGCTTGGTTTCTATCTCTTGTGAAAAATGTAAAGAGAAAGCATCTTGGAGATGAAGGCAAAAAATGGAAAATGTAATTCTTTTTTCTTTTGCCAAAGAACATAGAATTGGAGATATTCAGTGGGAATGATTATACTCTGAATCTGCTTCTTAGCCTACTTCAAAACTTCAAATGTAGATATTAAGTCAGGCAGAAGTAAGATTTAACTTTCAGGAGTCACATCCTCGCTGTCCTATTACACCAACTTGCACTCATGGTCTGTCAGTAATAGTAAGAGCCACTCTGAGAGACAACAACATACAGAATAAATCCCGTGTCAGCCAACACAGCCTTTAACTGGTTACAAGAATGAATCCAAATATTAAGATTTTCTGGAAATATCTGTAATAAAAAGCTTTATCTTTAGAAGCTCATTCCTATCCTCTGCTCATCTGCCAAAGGCACCTTTGGAGAAGTCGTTCTGTTTCTTTCCCTCCTTGAATCCCAACACTTGGTACTTCAGAGCAAGGAATGCAGAACTTATTGCTAGGGTTTGAATTATTTTATCTATAGAAATTAATAACCTTGTCTCTTATCTCCTGTTTCCACGAGGAATTAAAAAAAAGGGGGGGGGGAGGCTCTTGTGCTGTTTGTTTTTATTAATATGCATAATACATGTGTTTAAGCTTCTCCCATTCCTGTTTTTCCACGAGGTTAGTTTCAAAAGCAAGAGGCTTTGAGGGAGTAACCTATAGATGGAAACCACATGCATTTATGAACCTCTAAAAGAGCTACATGCTTCCAACAGAAATAAAGCTTCTTTTGCCTGGAATGATTCCTCCGCAGAAAACTTGTGCAGACATTTTGGGGCTCCCAAATTATTTATCTGGAAAGAGGAAACATTAGCTGCCAAAAGCATGAGAGCAAAAGTAAGCTTTGACAAACAAAAGAAATTTTGCACCGCGTCTTGAGTTCTCCCTTTTTAAAGGACACTAGTAAAGTTGAGGGAAGGACAGGGTTAGAGAAAAGTGAAGAACTTTCTTCTTTTTTGTGTCTTGATTAGTAGTGGTTTTAGGCAGTAGAGTGGGAGGGCAGATACTGATTTTAACATGTCGTTCTTCCTCCAGAAACCTGGAGGAAGGGGGACTATCTCATCATGTTTACTACCTGCCATCTGTGTTTGTTCTCCTTGGTTTTCTTAGTTATTCTTTAGATGCATTTCAACCTCTTCTTAAATCCATGTCATGTGGAATTGTGTGGAGTCAGTCCAGGCTAATTGAAACCTCTCCATTTTTGATCTGAAGTGTGGCCTGTAAAGTGCTTCTTACAGTGAATTGCTCTGCTCATGGGTTTGCTCCTGAAATGTTTCCAGTTCTGGAACTGGCATTAGCATTAAGAAATATCATGTGGAAAAAATAGCTGGAGAATTAGCATCTAACCAGAATTACTCATTTCATCTTACTGGCTGTCAACAGGACTCTTGGTTGTAATTCTGGCTTTAACACTTCAAGGTCTAGCAAGTTGATGATGATAATAGGGCTGTATTCTTAATCTGAAAAGGCTGTGTTGTACCTGTAACTTCTGTTATGCATAAAGCTGCCATCAACATCAAGAAAGCACAGCTAAATGCCCTCTATTTTTGAAAGTGTGGCATACCTTTATTTCTTCTGCCCAAGACTGGCATATGTTGTTTGTTTTTTTTTTTTTTTTAATTTTTTTTACTTTTAAGATATAAACTACCTTATATTAGCTTGCATTTGTGTGGAATTGCCCCCTATATGCTCTTATTGTGGAGCAGCTGCCATTTCCTCATAGCAAGACGGTGTGCAGCCTGCAAACTGGTTCATGAAGCTCTGTCCTGAGTTCCAAACTTCTTCAGTAGAAAAGTCCAAAAGATTGTGCTCATTATGCTAAAAAAAGGTAGCCTTAGGCTTCTCCTTGATCAGACTTGGGGATGCTTTAAAACTAGGCCATAATTAATTGTGCAGTAAACCTGACTTATTATTAATTTATGTTTTTAAGAGAAGGGGCTAAATTATGTTCACTCTTTCTGTACAGTTTTGGAAAAGAAAAATATGCATTAATAAACAACATGTCTGTAATTAATTAATGATCCCCTGGAGAGGGTTTGCTCCCTAACTAGCTAATTACTATGTAAAATACTAAAAAATTAATCCCAAAACACATAATGAAAAATCAGCTATGTGTTACTAAATTGTGGTGATTGAAATAGATTTATTTATTTATTTTGGTCTTAATGTCTAAAGTTAACAACTGAAACAAATGATAAAATGTAAACCAAAACTCCAGTGTTGAGGTGCATTTTGGCATTTCTAATTAATGAGATCTGTGCTGTGCCACTAAAATATCACTAGAATTAGTGTGAGCTATAATCCTATTGTTTACTCTGGATTGATTTGAAAAAAAGTATTGATGATTTTTTTTTTTTAAGTAATTATTACTTAGAAAGACCTAGGCATGGCCTAAAGATTAGAAGTCCTCAAATTAATTGTTTCCTACCTTTTCTGTTATCCTTATTTAATCTTCTGCTGTCTGTCATTTTTCTTCCTCTTCAGACAGACTTCTAGATCTCTTGAATTTAATCACAAAAATAAATTTCAGAAACTTGCTGTTCTGTTAACCTAGATGCAGGCAGCATTTTATCTTTTAATAAACAGGTCACCTTGTTTTTCTCCTTGGATTCATATTATTGGTAACTGAAATAGATTTTAGTATTTGGTTCCTAATTGCTTAGTGAAGTTTTTGCAAAGCACGGAATGCACTCTGCTTTGTGCGCCAAGAGCCTCATTGACTTCCAGGGAAATATGTGAACGTGTCAAAAATGTGAGTACTTGTAGAATCAAAGCCTTGATTTGTAAAATGATACTTAATAAGAAAAACAGGCACAAGCTAGTAATTTTCTTGTTGAAAACAATGGTTATTGCTCAGGTAAATGTTAACAGCATTGATTGATTGCTGACAAGAGGTGTAGAAGTGATTAACATGACAATGTACAAATCATGTCATAAATTTTTTTGGTTCCTTGCAACTGCAGCAGGCATATAAACTAGGCTTTCAGGTTTTTACTTTTTGGGAAGAAAAAAAGTGGGTTACTGAAAACTTGTGAGAGAAAATGAGAGTTATTCCATACTTATGAAGTCTCTGCTTCAGCCTAACTGATCACTATTTCTTTTAAACTATTTAAGTGAAGCTTTGATGCATGCATACGTACCCCACCACCACTTTCCTTCCCTGCTCCTAAATCCTGTTGTGTTATGCTTTAATATGAACAGATGAACTCTTCTTTATGCTTCTTCTCCAGAAAATGAGTTTTCTAACTCACTCTGCAGAAGTCTGACTGTATATAATCTTAAAAAAAGGGCTTGTTTAAAGTAAGTGTATGTTTAAGAAGTAACTGAGGACATCAGAAATAGGCATAGCATGACTTTCAATTTTTAAAGGTAATGAGTTAGAAACACTTATACATCTGTTTTAAAAATATAAGTGAAAATTTGGTATTGATTCTAAGCCTATTAAAACTAGTTTTATCTACAAATGAATACAAGTACAGAATAAATGAATTGCGCTCTCTAAAATGATATATTTGAACAGATATCCAAATTAAGCAGGTTTGGTCTTTACTTGCTCCTTTAATCCTGTCTCTATCTGTTATATGTGTTGTATATAAACTTTACCATATTTACTTGATATAAATGATTTCCCTTGTGTTAACCAGAGGGATTTGGGAAGGGAAGCTAGCAGCTGTGTTGCTACTGTGTTCTCAGCTGTTACAGATAGTCAACACACTGCCCTGTTTCTTCTGATTTTAACTTGAGGCTTTGAAGGGATTGGGGAGGTGACAGCAGAGGAAGTCAAAGGTGTTTCTTCCTTAGCATGCCTTTACAGAGGGAGTCACCATTTTCATTGTTCTCTCTTCGGTAATCTGTCGAAGTGCCTTTGGAGTCCCTCTTGGAAAGCCTTTGCTAGAACTGGAGAACCCAAGTAAGGCAGTTATGGAAACACAGAGCAGCTATGTTGTAAGGAAAAATCCAATAGACTGGGATTGTTAAGCCCGCAAAAGACCACTGAGGGAGAATGATGTGGAGGAGGTGAATACAAAAAAATATTCGGATGGAGGGAAGTTTTCTGTGGAGACCTTGATTGAACTGATCTTGTTGGCTTCTCTTGCTGCTGTCTCTGCCTTCTCGCAGTAAAGGTGCTCCAGGGCTGCTTCTGAAGGTAAAAGCGTTCGCAGGACTTCTGATGGGGGGGATTTTTTTCCCAAGATTTGGAAGAGTAAAGCATTTCTGGGCAACAGAGCAGATGTTGGAGGAGGGGGCAAATGAAAAACATCTGGAGGTGGCTCTCACTGGAAGGGTATGTGCACTCTCAACAGAAACCACAGAGTTTATCTATTGATTGTCAGAGAAAGTGCACCAGGCTGAGTGGTTTAATCCAATATTGGCATTCTTATGTTTGGGGTTTATTGCTCAGAGCTAGGGACATATGAAAATTGCAATAGCATGGTAACTTTTCTAAGGGATAATTTTGTTAAACAATACTACTTCTGCTGGCAAAACTCCAGGCATAGTCATAGCTTTGTGTTGGTTCATCTTTTGCAGTTCATGCTTTATCTTATTCAGATGCCTGGCATAAATGAAGAGAAGAAAATCTTAATAATTATTTTTGCTAAAATGAGTTGTCTCTTAGAAGTCCACCTGATCTTTAGCGCGGTTAACAAATCCATTGTAGAATATGTAGGAGTCAAGAAAGGAGAATAAAGGGAAGAACAGTGAAGAAAAGCTGGAGTATAGTGAAGGCATCTGGGTGTTTTCAAGGGAGGAGAAGATGTCTTATTACTTATATAGGATTCAAAATGTGACTTAATTCTCTAGAGAGTTACAAACTTCACAAAAACGCTAATGAAAAGCAAGTGTTTTATGATGAAGTTGTATTCTTTCTGCCTTCTTAATAATTCTTAAATACTTTAAAATAACTTACAACTAAACCATTTTCCTCCAGCTCCTGTTAACATTTAGTTTCCATTTCCATTCCTGGTCACTATAGTTTCACCTTACAGCTTGGGTTTCCTGTGAAGTATTTTCAATTGGGACCACAGGGACTTGTCGTTTTAATTTGTTTGTATTCTGTTTCCTTCAAGCTTGGATATCTCTGTGGGCATTTTTCTTGTGTATGTGTGCATGTGCTTTTTTGTTTAACACCAGGGAAGAGTAGTGAGTAAAGGCTCCTTTGCTCTAGAAGTGTAGTAAGCTTTACTCTTTGAGCTGGGAAATAAACATTTTATCTATCCTTCAAAGTGCTGTGATTTCAGATGCTTTTTTTGTATGTAACAGGATCAAAAACCTCTGTATTTTTCTTAAAGAAGGATGATGTGGAGAAAAGCTGATAGTGTTTCAGCATGTGTATCTTACAACCCAGCTGAGTTTTGTGATCAGCAGATATTATTCTGTTTTATGGAGATGAGGAGGCAGATCTAGCTCTGATTTATTTCTCAAAAATCATTTCTTAATGGCAACTTTCCTGAAATAATTAGTTTTCTGCAAAAAAGTGGAAAATTTTTCTCCAGACTAATTTTCTGTATTTTTCTGTTTCTTGACTTGAGACATATAATGTTTTGTATTTAATAAAGATTATGAATAAGTTTTGACCTCTTTCTTACTGTTGTGCTTATTGTCTGCATTTCAGAATCTTTTGTTTACAAGAGTTCAATTATCTTGCTTACAGCTCTCATAGTAATATACTACAGGCTATTGTGTATGTCGATTTAGCTTTTGTACTATGTATGTCTAATTTTGTGGAATCATTTTCATTTCCTCTTCTGTTTATGTTGGTTCTTACACTTCAGAGTACTGCTTGTCTCAAATTAGTTGTTTGTTTTTCCCAATTGGGAATATTAGTTTTTATTTTCACTCTGTAGCATTAGAATTTTTGCAGTGTTGGTGGTGTTTGCACTGCTATTCTTAGGGGTCTGGCAGCTCTGCCATTAATTTCAGCATTTGCATGAGTTCATAATTATGCAATAAAATAGCTCTGTGTAGGAAAGTGGCATACAAAAATTTCATCTGAAAGGAAATAATGAAATAATTTAGTTTGGAAGGGGTCTCAGTAGGTCATTTTGTTGTGTCTCCCAATTAAAAAAAATTTAGAAAAAATCCCGTAGAAAATAAGGGATGCTGGAGAGGTTGTAGTTCTGCTCTACAGGTCACACATTTCTGCTGGAATGCAGCCTCTTTCTACGAAAATGTTATCATTTATAGTAGTTGCCCATATTTACACAACACTGGAGCATAACTATAGTTACAATATTATTGGGAAGAAGTATTAAACTTGCTATTTTTTGTCTCCAGTTGTTTTTTTATTAAAATTTATTTTAAGTACCTGCAACACTTCCTAAAGGTGTTCTGCACAACAACTTTCATTCACAGCAATACGTTTCTCAGTAAACAGGGGATGTGAACCCTAAAAGATGTGGATCCTGAAATCACTTCGTAATACAGAATCTCTTTTTATTCTTAAGTATGCTCTCAGTACCTTACAGTTATATGTTAAACACTATATTTTGATATCTGAATTTTTGAGAATATAGTACTTCTGCTATTTCATTTCAGCAAATTATGAGTCTTTAATGGAGAGAATGAACTGCTGCCTGTATACTTTCAGCAGCATAATAACTTCAAATTGCACATGTATTTACATTATAATTTTTAAAGGAGACCTTATGTGGTGGCTTTAACCCAGATAGCAACTAAGCACTCACTCCATTCCCCTTGCAGTGTGGTGGGGGAGAGAACTGGAAAAGCAAAAAAAAACTTGTGGGTTGAGATAAAGACAGATTAATGAGTGAAGAAAAAAATCACCAAACACCACAAGTGACGCAAAGGCAATCACTTGTCACCTCCCACAGGTAGAGTGATGCTCAGCTGGTCTCTGAGGAGTGGCCACCTTGGGAAGAACAAAACCCCGGTTTTTGTTGCCGAGCATGGTTTATGTGTCCCAGAACATCCCTTTGGTCAGTTGGAGTCAGCTGTCCTGGCTGTGTCCCCTCCCAGCCTCTTGGTCACCCTCAGCGTACTCATCATGGGGGCAGCTTGAGAAGCAGAGAAGTCTCAAGGGCGTGCAAGTGCTGTTCAGCAGCAGCTGCAACGTGGGTGTGTTACCAACACTGTTTCGGCCACAAATGCAAGGAGCAGCACCATATGGGCTGTTATGAAGAAAATCAACTGCAGCCAGCCAGAGGCAGAACACCTTACCTTGTTTTCCAGTTTATATTACTACAAATAGCAGCACTTAAATTCTTTGGGGGCATTAACCTTGACTGTGCAGGACTCTGGAGGCTGGAGCTCCTGTTCTGACAGCTTTAAGGGCACCATGTTTCCCAGAACAGCTGGGTTTTATGAAGGAAATGTTTTCTGCTGTTAATGTCAAGTGAATAATGATAACAAATGTTGTTAACTGTCTGGCACCTGAAAACTTCTGCTGATAACTGCTGTTTCTTAATATCTTTTATATTAAATTTAAAATAAAAAGGGTATAACTTTACTAATGTCATGACAGATGATGTGTGTATGAATTTTTATATCCTGATCATACTTCTATAGTGCGTTTCGTGGTGTGACTTGGAAGTTTGTTGGACATTATCTTTGTGTACCTTTCTTTGCTGGCCTGAGTGCTACGTGGTAACTTACTCTAAATCTTCGTAGGATTTCCTTGCTGGGAGAGGGCAGTCTGAAGCTCCAGAGGAAAAGTCTCAGGATGCTGAAAACATCAGGAGACAGCATCCTAGTTCCCTCTCATTTGTCTAGCAGAGCCACATTGTCCAGGACCGCTGTGGTTGTTTACAGATCAAAAGAGAAACAGTTGACCTATTCATGCCTTCTGGCATAGTGGCATCTTGTGTCTGTACTCTTGTATCTGCCATTTTCCCAGGAGATTTTAATGTGCTGAATAATTTGCACTCAAGAGAGAATAATTAGAGAACACAGAGTCTTGCACACAGCCATTGATATGGAGACTGTAGTAAAGGGGAAAAGAAAGTATATTGTGTAGGAATGTCTGTCAGAAACACAGAAGAAAGAAAGGAGGGTGACTGGAAGTGAGTACACCCCATGTTTTATCAGTGTAAGTGTTGGGGAGAGATACCTGATGAAGGATCAGAATCCTTACAACATGGGCTAGAGGGGTTAGTGGTGGTTGAACTGGCAAACAGAAACTTGGAGAGTCATTCAGAGAGTTGGACTGCCTCCACTTCAAACAACGAACTGAAATACCAGGAGACAAAGTAATTAAACGGGACCTAGATTTGATCTAGTCTACTGAAATTTCACCTGTTTCTGGAAAATAAAGTCTTTCATATGAAGTGAACCAGAATTTTATTACCCGCAAGGTAAAAAAATGGGAAAAAGAGAGGAAGTTAGGAATGGTTCTTTGAGTGCACATAAGAAAAAAAATATCTTTCAAAAGTGATTAAGTACTTCAGAAATGTCATTTGATCTAGGAATGGGGTTTTTGACAAGAAGCTCTGAATATGGCACAACAACATAAACACTTCAGCTGCTGGGATCAATGACTCCTTCCGTTGGTTTAAGTTTGGGAGTCTAGTCATTTGGGAGCTGCAGTTAACAGGAGACAAATTGCTGCTCAGTGCGGTAGGAAGAAGAGAAGGAATTCTTGCACCTCTATATAGCATCTCATTTCACATGCATTCCAACATTTACTATTCAAATAATAATGAAGTAAAAAATAGCTCCCATTAATTAATGAGAAAAAATAAAAGTTGGCTGTATTTGAGGGACCTTTGCCCAGAAGGGAATTTAAACAAATTTTAGAACGTGCATGAATAATCAGAAATCTATAAGCTAAAGCTGCGTGAAAGCCATTGTAGTAGGACTGTTTTTGTAGGTTCGTTGCCATCTTTATTCATTAATGTATAGATAGTACAGGTGTGAGTAGGCATCTCAATGAGTTAATGTTGGGGTGCATAAGGATACTTGGAGAAGAAGTCCTCTTGGCTCTTAGAAATGGAATCTGAGCTGTCTAATAGGGCAGGAAAGGCTGACTTCTCTTTCAAGATCAAAACAAAAATTGAGAAGAGCACATGTGTTAGTGGTTTCCAGGCAGTTTGAATGTCCAGTAGTATAGGAAATGCCTTTATAGATGAAGAGTTGGAAAAGTTTATCAGTTTTGAAAATGTGATGTGAAAAACAAGTTAACTAACTTATTGCAGGTAAGTTAGTATATGAACTTAGGCTACAAGTGACATCAGCAATTCGACTGATGTGGTTTTTTAGCAGATCATTTTCTCAATATAAAGTGATTTCATTATTTTTGGGGGGCTGAAGTTCAGGCAAAATAGAGTGACAATATGTCACTTCGTCAGCCTAATTTCCTACCAGTTGTGGTCCTGAGAACTTGGCGCTGGTAGATCTGGTGAGGGAAAGCAGTGAATTTGGGTTTCTGAACCCTTCCTAGCTTAAAGTGCTTAATGCAGAAGGATACAATTTTCTACTTTACTCCCACCAGTAGCTATTGTGTGCATAAAAGCAAGAAAAGGAAGGAAAGAAACTAAATAGTTACAAAATGGAGATTTTTAAAGTGATACCTAAAATTCTTCTTGAAATACTTTGCTGTTTCTTTTCTCATAGATTTTAGGTAGCAGTCTTACAGATAAACGCTGCTGCTTTAATGTTTTTGTGGCTGTATTCCCGAGTTTTTCCTAGTTGCATTTCAGGGTTTATTACTGTTTTAAAGCTCTCATCAGTCATCAAAAAGCATGAATTTTCTTGACGGACATTTTTCATGTACTAATGTCTCCCTCCTGTGTTTTTTTTTTTCTTCTGTTGTTGTTCATTAGTCAAATGATGTAAGTGAATTTGTGATTCTCATACTTTAAAAATACAAAATGAAACCGAAGCTTACTAATGTTTTGTGGAGGATACGCCAGTGAAATATATAGATAGTCTCCTTGTTCTCACTCTTTCTTCCCCTTTAAGGACAAATGCTCACCTTTTTCAAACTGGGGAGGCAGATTGGAGCACTTTTCTGTCACTGGAAGTTACACAGAATGTAGTACTTACGTGTTTTTGAGGGCAGTAGTTGTGGGACAGAGACTTACTGCATGGGAGTCCCAAGATGTTTGTTTCTTTTTCTTTATTTCCCTGGTTCTTCTGGACAACGTCAGCAACCTGAAGTGAACTCTGCACGCTCAGAAAGTAAAACATTTCCTGAAGTAGTTCTGCAAACTGTACAAATAACTCTACTTGGCAGAAGGATGCTAGAGAAAATGTATTATTTGGGATATTTACTGTCCCTTCTTACAGTTTTGTAGCATTAGCAAGAACCCTCTAGGATGTTGTTTTTCTACATAAAGACTCTGTTTTGAATTACTAAGCAATAACACATGGTAAAGAGAATGAGTAAGCTACTATAACTTCTTTCTCCTATCAGTAAGCAATACTTACAGGTATTAAGCAGATTCTCCTATAGCTGCACTCAGCATGTTGGAAACAAATAGGAAAAAGCTGCCTTTCCAGTACAGAAGACAGAAAGTAGGGTGAGAGGAATAATAATTTAAAAAAAGGTCTTTAGCCTGGCATGGTTACCAGAATAAGAGAATCAGCAGGGAATGACAGAGAACGTGTGGAAAAATTTGGAAGCTGAGGTGCTAATTGGGAATGTGTAGAGACGCTTTTAATAGCACGCCTTTTTGGGTTTTTCCCTTCTGAATTGTGTCATATCATTCATGGAGAAGTCTGTGAAGAAAAATATCCTCCAACCTTTTGTGGTTTACATGTGAATGGAGGCAGCTGGTGGGAGCGATGCCAGAGGTTGTTCTGCTGTCCAAAGCAATTGCCTCTGAATTGCTTGCAAGGATTGAGCAAAATAGAGCTGGTATTGCTTTACAAAAAGAAGTTGCTCTGAAAAAGGTGTTCCTGTGATTCTGTTGTGAGTCTCACAAGCAAATAGTATATCAAATTGGTGCCTTCTTTTGAAGACTAAGGAGAAATATTGAGACTATGGTAGTAAGGGAAGTAGAATCCAAATTGGTTTCTTTCCTAATAAAACCATAGTTGATGTGTCACATTCATGATACATGTGAATTGTTCTGAAGGCAGCTCAAGTCTGTGGTGTGGGTTATGGGCTTGTGTGTGGTGTCCCAGTCTCTTAGATCAACGATCTGCCTCTTGTTTCAGTTTGAAGTGTAATGCATTCAAGCAATATTGAGATGCACACTGTGTTTTGCCAAGGCCACTTATTGTCTCTACCAGACCTTGCTAGGAAAAGTAGTTTATGTTATTGTTGATGTTTTCCAATCTCATGCCCTCTGACCTGTCTTCAGTTGATAAGCTAACTCATTGGCGCATAGCACCGTGAGCATCTTTAGAAATGAAGGTGAATCCAGTACGTAATCTTAAACAAACCGTTGGTTGTTGGGTCTGTGTCAACCTGTAGCAGCTGCTGGTTTTGAACTCAGAAACAGACTTGATTAACTAAAAAAGTGGTGTTAGCGGTAGGATTGGGACATGTATTAAGCACCTGATAGGAACAGATTACAAATGCACACAGCTGCAAGGTAGTGTCTGATGTACACGGGGTTGAGATGAATGGGATGTACTCCAAATGAGATTAGGTGAAGCATCCCTTTTCTAATAACTGCACAGATGACTCATATGCATGGGTATTTGATAAACTTGTGGTTAGAGCTGGAAAATATACGATGCTCTAAGATAATTGCTTGGCAGAATCTAAATGTCAATGTGGAAATGTAATGGGTTACAGGCCATGCACGTGCATCCCTTTGCATCCTTAATTTACGTGCATCTATGCAGTGTCAGCTGTTGCCACAGCTTTTATGAGTCCAGATAATTCCTTGTTCTTGTTTTTCACTGCCACAGTATTCATACACTGTTAGAAGGTACTTTCTCCCATTGAGAAGTCTGTAATAGCAGCCAGCTAAATGAATTACTTCTTTGCCTGAAGAGGTAAAGGCTTTTGAACAGGAGTCCTGCCTTCAAACCTGGGCAACAAATGCCGAATGTGCCTTGTTTGTGCTTTCCTTCTCAGATGTGGTAATTTAGAATTTAATCATGTGAAGGATTGTATTTATTTTACTCATGTGTTACTAATCTGTGTAATTTAACAGCAAGTAGGGACACAAACTTCATTAAGATCCAGATGATAAAAACAATATTTGGCTGAGGTCCCTCCTCTCATTCTAATAATACTGAAAGCAAGACACGGCACTGGGAAATGCAAAACTGCTATTACAAAATCTGTTATTTTTTCTGATTACTGCATTATAACCTGGGATGACGGTGCAGTGCTGCTAGACGTGTCTTCCATTTCTGCAGTTTGTATCCCTCAGTGTTTGTCTACTATGTATTTAGTTTGATTTATGTGGTTGGTTTGTTTGTTTGTATTGGCACTCAGGATAAAAATGAGTCCTTAGGATGGCCGTGTGCCTTTTGCCCCCGGGTTGCAGCGGAGCAGCCTGGTGGGGCTGCAGCAGGTGAGCGTCTCTTCAGCAGCAGGGGCAGGAGGTTGAAGAAGCTGGTTGCATTCTTGGATTCTTCATAGAAATAAGAAACCCCTGTTTTTTATGTATACTTTCATACTTTCTTTTGGTGCCAGGCGTAATCCATTCAGAGAATTCCCCGAAACTATGGTGTTTGGATTTGGGGGTATTTATTTGAACTTTTTGGTACTTTTTAATACAGCGTTAGCTTGAATAATTTGATCAAATTTAATTCCAGTTGCTTTTATGAGGTGATTGGGGAGGAGAATTGAAAGAAACTAATGTTATCTGCTTGCTTCAGCACTTAAGTGTTTTTAAAGCTCTTAAATTATTTATATTTTTGACAAAATCATTTGATTACCTTGGAGTATCTCTGCACAACAGTAGCTTGATGTACAATATTTCTGTATCTCCTACAATGGTGTGGAAATTCAAAATGTATTTACAGCTGATGAATATTTCATGTGTATCTTTTAACTTTATTCTTTAATATTCAGCTCAGGTACTGTGGCGACATGATATTAAAGAGATTTTGGATATTTTTGGACATAGTGGTTCAGTGGGCTGTTTGAGGCTGTTAAATTCGAGGATATGATTTCTCATCAAAAGGTACAATCAAAATCTGTTCCTCATTTTTACCTATCCCAGACTTATTTCTGTACCAGTTATAGAAACGTGTAGCTGCCTGTGTTCTGTACAAATGAATGCGTTCATTTGGGAGCGCAGGCTACGTGCCTTCTAAGGAGAAAACATGCAAATCTGTTTTGAAGAAATTATTCTCCTTATTTTTCATAAGCAGCACCTAATACTTAAAAAGCATTGTGTATATTTTTCATAATGAAACACTTTATTATTATTTTTTTTTAATACAGATAAATGGTATGTGAGAATGCAAATAAAGGAGTGGAAGTTGATCTGAAAATGAGGATGCTTTAATTTGCTTTATGTTTGTAAGTAGAGGAAGCTACGTCATCAGCAGGAAAAGAATAAAAGACAAAGGAATGAAGAGGCCTGGAAAGTTCTTAATTTGTGGAAATAATTGCACTGAATGGGTTCTGGTTTGTGTAAATGCATATTCTTTTTTTTTTTTTCCTCTAAGCTTAATTTTGCATAATTTCATGCCCTTTAATACGTGTTTTGAAATCAGACTTGAAAATAACTACACCAGCACAGATCACCACCAGCACCCCCCAGGGGCAAAACTCACTGTGAAGCACAAGCAGGTGAAACCTGGGGGCTGAGATCTTGGGTTGCTGCTGCCCGAGGGAGGTAACCAAACCAAGCAACAGCGCTTGGAAGTTTCTGACACAATTTCTCTCGATGTTTACAACCTCTTGAAAGTGGATTCATCATTCTTGCAGGAATTCGTCTAGGCTGACTGGCTTGGATATCTTGGGTGTCAAACTACCCGAATGCAGCTGGTCTCACATTTGGGTAATGGCTTTAGAGAGCATGAAATATATTAACTACAAGCACATATTTAAAGCCCTGATGAGATAAAACTGAAAGCCCTCCAGTCTGTATACTTCTGCATTTTTTTCTTCTATTTTCTGTACAGATAGATGAGGCTGAAGTCAGTTAGATTGAAACTGAAATGTGAAAGCTACACAACAACAGTATCACAGAATATGAGGTTGGAAGAGACCTCAAGGATCATCCGGTCCAACCTTTCTTGGCAAAAGCACAGTCTAGACAAGATGGCCCAGCACCCTGTCCAGCTGAATCTTTAAAGTGTCCAATGTTGGGGAATCCACCACTTCCCCGGGGAGGTTATTCCAATGGCTGACTGTTCGCATCGTGAAAGATTTTTCTCTTGTGTCCAATTGGAATGTCCCAAGAAGTAACACGTACCCACTGCCCCTCGTCTCTTCCTTGTAAAAAGAAAGCCTCCATCGTCTTTGTAGCCACCCCTTAAATACCGGAACATGGTGATTTTTGTATGTGTGATGCTGGTCATATGTCACATATTATTTGAGGAAATTTTTTTGCCTCACCAGTTAACGATTTCTAGCTCTGGAACTCAGGTTTTGAGCTACTGCATCCAGTTTCAGTAACTGATATTTTTTCTTCGTCTGAGCAAGAATGTTTGATTTATTTTCTCTTTTACTGCAGTAGGTTTTTTTCAGTATATAAATCCCTTTAAAAGTAACTGTGCGAGGGAGGTCTCATTTCTGGCAGTTTTTTGGGGAAGTATGAATGAAGTTTAAAAATATATCAAGTACACAATTTAATGAAGTTTTAATATGAAAACCAGATATTAAGTTGTCTATATTTGCTGTCAGTAAAGGCTATTCATTGCACTGGGATGATATTTGATGTACACCAGCTATTGCCAGAAGTCAGTGATTTGTCATTCGATGCATTGCTGTAGGGTGGTAAGATACATTTTTTATGAAAGTAACATATTTTCTTTATTGTAAAATTATTTTTCTTACTGACATAATAGAGCCCTGAAAATAGGTGTCATGCATGTATTTGGCTGACAGGGTGTGAGTTTAATGTGAATTAGAACTTACACTGTGACTGAGAAAGCTGGGAAATTTTTAGTTGTGTCCAGTGTGCATTGATTTAATCAGTTAAGTATGGCCTTCTGAGGTTTGAGAGTCTGACATGCAGTGGGTATATTATACTGTGGGAACTGCCTTTAAAAACAAAAGAATTAGTCATAGAAATCTCTTGTTGAAAATGAATGCTTTAGTTTCTGCTTTATAAAATAGTTGTAGTCTCTGGGGCAGTTCTTTCTTCCTGCTTATATCCCCTTTGGATTTAAAATGTTGTCATGGCAGTAATTTGTAGGCAAAAGGGCTGTTTTGTTTCTGTAGGGTATTTTATTGTACATTTCGTTCTTAATTGTGCAAGTCTCTTCAACAACAACAACAACAAGATGACTAATTCATAGAGAACGTGAGACACAGCATGGGTTAAAGCTTTTGACAACCTATTTGATGAAGCTGGTTTTGGCAGGATTAGTCACATGGCATTTGACGACCAGTCTACATTTTTGCTTTTGATGAGTAGTCGTGTTTCAGCAAAGTTTGTTTGAGAAGGACATTAACATTTTATGACTGTGGACTCTGCAAACTTCCTAGTGGGCAGACTATGAATTTTGCTCTGAAGATTTAGCCAAGCTTACTCAGTTTTATTACTGGGCAATTTAATGTTTGGTATCCCCTTCTCTTTGAAAGGGCTCTTTTGCATGAAATTTCATGGTCACAAACTCCCTTCATGCTTGTTACAGTAGGTATTTTAAATTATTAAGCTTCACAAGGACAGCTAGGTAATAAAAATAGATTAAATAATTCAGAAGAAAACTTAAAAGGCTGTTTAACTCTTAATCTGTCTTAAAACAAACAGTTCTTTTTGATAAATCAACTGTCAGTTCTACTGGGCTTCTTTAGGGCAGTGGAATAAAATATCACATGTGAGAAGGTGACCTCAACGCAGAGTATATTAAATGAAAATGTTGGCAGGCAAATGAGTTCTCTTTGAGTTTTGTTTTTTTGCTATTGAAGGCTGTGCCTCCTGCTACAAAATATAGAGGCCTTCACTGCTTTACTTCTAAGGGAACAGCTGCTTAGAGTCAATGTTTCTGTTTACTCTGTTGACCAAAGAGAAAATTATCTTCTGTTTTACAAATTGCCTAAAGTCTTAATTTTCATTTGTAAAACTGTTCTTTCTGTGTTTAGTACCAGCTGAAGGAAAAGACACCTCTCTGCGTTCAATACAGGAGAATCAAGTTCAGCAAATAATAGTTGAAGACCACTGTATATAGTTGTCGTGGTTAAATCTGAGCTAGCAATATAACCACGATAGCCGCTCACTCACCCACCTCCCCACCCCACAAATAGGGGAGAGAACTGAAAGGGAGAAACTTGGATTGAGATAAACACAGTTTAATAAAATAACAAAATACTAATAAACTACTAGTAAATATATAGATAAAATAGAAATAGAATATAAATATTTATACACATGTGGCTAGCTTATCTCCTATATCACCCTTAAAGCCTGAAGTTACTGCAGCTGGATAAAGGATTTTACGAATTGTAAAGGAAACTGGGACCCTCAAATATATTTATTTTCCTCCATGATACATTGGGAAGTATAAAGAAGTCCTATTCCTAACGATTATGTTGCCGTTTGAGAGTTATCAGATGGCAGAGAATGTGTAACTTATTGTGATCAACAAAACTCCCCTTGCCCCCAGACTCAATTGGCGCTGGTAAGAAGCAACAGCTGGATTCTAATTGTTTTTTGTACAAACTGGAAAACTAGAAAAGCTTAATTTCCCCTAATGGTCACTTTGGATATGAGTGCGATGCTGTAAAATTGTGATTAGTGTGGATGTGAAGGGCTTTGCTGGCTCTTCCCTACTCTAATGGAAAAAAAAGTCTTTCTCCTTCTCTCAAATTTTTATATTTTCGGTGCAAAATATTTTGATGTGGCAAAATTATAATATACTCGATAATGCCAGTAATTATTTTTGCAAGGATATTTTAGGATTACAGTGAGCGTAAATGCTTTTGTAAAAACTCTTACTTTCCAGCAGTTGTGTCCTACCCCAAACTGATTCCAGAACTGTGATCTGGGAGTCCCTACTGCATGTAGATGTCGTTCAAGTTGGAAGAAAAGATAAAACAGCTACTGTTTAATGTGTTAAATATGTTCCCTTGACTATGTATACAAAATAAATTTTAGCAGTATACTGCATAAAGAAAGGAAGTTTAAATAAAATGGATGTGCGAGAAACTGTCCTGGGTACTGTGACTGAATTAAATAGTGGTGCAGCAGTTCTTCATAATATCTTTTAGTCTAGATTAATTAAAAAAAGTAAAGTATACCTTCTAACACAAGATTTGCCAATAATATTTTCAGCTGCCTTGTTATTTTTCCAGTTTTGTCAAAAGAATGCAGCATTCTTTCTCTGCCAGCAGGAAGTGTGTATTTATTGCTTCATGAAATAGTAGCAGGTTGAGATCTCATAATAAACAGCTCCAAGTGTTTATTAAATCATGTTAGATCACTGCAGGATGCATTATTTAATACCACATACAATTTTATATATGTTAAAGTGACTCAACCAATATGTCTTATGCACATCTTCTTGTTCTCTTGCTGTCTCTCCAACACTTATCCCTCCCCAAATCCCAATTCTCTCACTTCCCTTTCAAAATGCCTTTTGTTTTCCGCTCTCTGCACATCTGGTTGTCCTGCTCTTTCCCCTTCCCCCCTCCAGCTTGATAGTCTCATTTTTAAAGCTTTGTTCTGCAAAGCACATAATTAAGCAGTAAGACACGACAGGGCATGAACATTGTTATTAATTGAGGGGGGGAGAGAGGAAGAAACCAAAGGAAAACTACAGAGAAACAATACCAGCTGGCACTCTGTGGGTATATAATTTGCAATTCTTTTAGGAGGACGCTTGTCCGTGGGGTAGAATTTTCGTTGGAAAGGGATGGCCAAACCCATGCACCAGGTGGATGCTTCTCAGCCAGAGCACTTTGCTCTGCACTGGGGCAACATTCTGGCAGCAGCTCGTGCTGGTCAGACCTGCTCCCATCTCCACTGCTGTCCCTGTCCCTGGAGGGGCTCTGCAGCCAAACCCCATTAACTGCTCTACAGAGATAGATGGCTGCCTTTGAAGGAAGGGCTGTTGCAGTGCAAGTGACATTTTTCTGCTGAATAGCAGGTGTTAATAATATCATTCTGTAGTTAGTCAACGTGACTGTAACATCTGTCTGGGTGCTAGTAATTGTACCAGCCGTTTCCACTTGAAAATGAGCAAAGAAAATACTAATGAGTGGTTGGCAAGGGCCTGCCAGTAGAAAGTCTCTCCTGCGTGTTAGTCCCAGTGGCATACAGTGAAACTGCCTCTCTGAGGAGGAGGGAAGGGGGAAAATAAAAACTCTCTCCCACTAAAAGAGCACGTTGGTAGCAGTCATGGTGGTGAAGTGGGAGAAGTGACCATGTGTGCAGGACAACCAGCTCCACTGCTCTAAAATTGAAACTGCTCTTTACTTTTCTGCAAATTTAATGGTATTTTAGTAACTTAAGTACTCCAAAATGGAGAAATAAAAGCAGTAGTAACTTTTGTGCAGCTGGGGTAGGTCAGACTGGAAACTTTTAAAAGAAAAATTCTGAATTAGTCCCAATGCCATCCCTGGTTTCACAGACTTATTTGCTTTTACATTTCAAATACAATCCTGACCTGAACTGAAGCTACAGAACATGCCTACAGATGTTTGAAGCAAGAAGGTTTCTGGATGTAGATGTAATTGAGATTAAACATGTAGTTTAACTTTATCCCTTGTGTGTGTGTGAGCATAATAATACATTGTTGTCATACCATGGAACTGTGCAAAGTGGTAAGGACCAGAGCTGCATATTGTGGCAGCTCATAAACTACAGAACATTTTGTCTGCTTTCTCAGGCTTTCGTTGCCCTCAGCTGGGTACCAGCTTCCAAAAAAATGCCCCAGAGTTGGTCTTGAGTGGTTCAAGAAATACAGAGAAGTTATTCAAGAAATCACATGACAAATTACTTCCTCTTCTTCTGTGCATTTGTAAATCTGACATAAGTCAAGAAATATATAGGTGATCTTGGCTGTTTACTTGGAGATACCTTCAGGCAAATATTCAGACTAAGTGCCCCTCAGTTCAAGAAGGACAGGGAGCTGCTGGAGAGAGTCCAGCGCCGGGCAATGATTAAGGGAGTGGAGCATCTCCCTTATGAGGAAAAGGCTGAGGGAGCTGGGTCTCTTTAGCTTGGAGAAGAGGAGACTGAGGGGTGACCTCATTAATGTTTATAAATATGCAAAAAGGTGAGTGTCAGGAGGATGGAGCCAGGCTCTTTTCGGTGACAACCAATGGTAGAACCAGGGGTAATGGGTTCAAACTGGAACACAAGAGGTTCCACTTAAATATGAGAAGAAACTTCTCAGTGGGGGTGACAGAACACTGGAACAGGCTGCCCAGGGAGGTTGTGGAGTCTCCTTCTCTGGAGACATTCAAATCCCGCCTGGACACCTTCCTGTGTAACCTCATCTAGGTGTTCCTGCTCCGGTAGGGGGATTGGACTAGATGATCTTTTGAGGTCCCTTCCAATCCCTAATATTCTGTGATTCTGTCAAATGTAGTTGAATTACAAGGATGCTGTGCAGCTTGTCTCTGTATGTATGATTTCTACATGGTATACGAAATTAATGTATTTGTATATGATCAACAAAGCTCTGGCCCCTTGTTTCAATGCTGAACTTTTTTTTTTGTTTGTTTGTTTGAGAAATCATAATAGTTTGTAGTGTGAGGGATTTTTAAAAACAAGTTATGATACTGGAGCTTCAGAACCATAGTAGGACCAAAATTTTTGGTGGCAGTTGTGCTGTTCAGAAGAAATTCCAGATAAACCTTCAAGTTTCTGCTCAGGGATTATCCCAGGCCAGAATAGGAACTGGGACCCACTGCGCTTTCAGGCCTTTTTTCTGGCTTCTGGAAAAGCCAGCATTGTTCTAATTTTGTGTTTAAACCAAACATGATCCTTTAAACTCCATATTACTCATTTTGGCCACCTTGCTTCAAGTAGTGATTTTGACCTTCCAGATTTCCCTACATTGTACTGATTTATTTTGCCTTATCTCTTGTAGGGAGGATCATACTTTAATTTTTCTTATCCATGTCTGGAGGCTGCGGCTTGGGTGCTTTATGGTGCATGTGCTCGCACTTGATGTGCTTGTTCTTGTTCCTTGTGAACTGGGCTTCATTCACTTTTCGGGTTTGTAGAGGCTTGTGATTGACATATGTGGGAAGTGCCTGCTGATGTGACTGAGAATTGAATATGGATATACGTGGGCAGAATGTGGATCTGGTTTGAAAACTGTTGAAGTGAATTTGTTAATTTATTCATCTTGTATTATACTAGAGCAGCTTAAAGAGGGTTGTCTTGGTCTCTCGGGAGGAATTCCTTTATAAAGATAAATGAATAAATAATGAAAACTCATTGAGTCATCTTTTCAGTTACAGGAAAAAAAAAGAACTCAGGAGATTTCTTTTATCCTATTCTTCTTAAAAAGTAGCAAATGAGGAGGAGGAAAAAACATTTTTCTCTTCATTTTATGGTGTTTCTTCTGTCTAGGTTCTGTCATTGCTGCTTTATTAAATATCTTTTGTCCACATTTGCATCCATAAATTGCGATAGACCTTTCTGAATCAGGGTATTTGTAAAAAAAATGAATATTTATTACTTTCCCCAAAGATTTAACTGTCCACAGCACCATCAAAGGAATGGATACTATGGATTTTGACTGAAATTTCTGTAGAAGTAGAGGGTAGAGGTGCATTCAGCTGGCTTCATGGCTTCTTCTGCACATTAAAGTTGCAGAGCCCCATGTATCTACCTCTCTTCCAGTTAAGTGTCCTTAAACCTCGTGAGGTTCTTGCTGCAGCTCTTGGGATTTTGTCGCAATAGTTCCTGCTTACCCCTTAAGACTTTGTTTTTCACCACTTAGGTGAGGATACATTATTATTCTCGCTTGTATAAGGGAGAGTGTACCTGGCATCTTAGGAAACTACATGTCTCCCTATTCCTGTAAGTAACTGAACATCAAATTGTTAGATATTTGTCCTTCAGCTTCTGGTAACTCTCCTCGTGTCCTCCTTTCTTTCCAGTGCTCTGCCATGTGGTAACAGATGCCAGTTTGATCTCTGTCATGTTTTCCATGTTTTCGCTCACCTGTTTTGAATACGTATAGGAACTCAATGATTTTTCCTTTACAATTTTAAACGCTTCAGGCTTTGTGGCTTCTCCTTTATAACAGAGTATTAAAATATACTTTCTTTTTAGTGTGGTTTTCTCTTGGATCAGGAAGGTTCCTGTCTAGATTTCCCAGTGGTGAGTAACAGGTTTCTCTGGACTCTGAGTACAGGAAAAACACAAAAGCAACAACATTCTTGCTCCGCTTTTGTTGTTTCTTCCTTATTGCCAGAAGAATAATTTCTTAAGCTTGTTATATACTGGCACTTCATTTTTTTCAGATCGTAATGACAAGCGAAGCTCTTTCTGCCCACCTGCCTCTTGTGATTCATTTAGTTATAGTTTTTACCTCATGATTTTCATATATTTAGTGTCTTTTGTATTATGGGTTTTTATTTATTACACAACAGGAGAACATTTCTGGTTTGAGACCATGATCTTTGTTGAAATAATAAAATCAGGAAACCCAAACCCGGATTTCTTATGCTGGTA
The DNA here is from genome assembly GCF_964273445.1 of Streptopelia decaocto. Classification (NCBI taxonomy): domain Eukaryota; kingdom Metazoa; phylum Chordata; class Aves; order Columbiformes; family Columbidae; genus Streptopelia; species Streptopelia decaocto. The sequence goes on along the minus strand of NC_138655.1, from coordinate 139,822,581 downwards.
GTAAAATGGCTAGAATTGGTCATTCTGTTGCAGTATCCTTTAGTACGTTAAAGGTTTTGGTAAGCAAGAAGGATTTCAGAGACCAGTAGCAAATAATGAAATACTATTTGGACTGCAAAAACGTATGGCAAGCTATGGCAAATTTGGCTGCATTGGGATGGATATGAAAGGATAACTGTTCAAATAGTAATAATAAACATTTACATGTTTGAAGTTAAAGATGGAGATAACCATAAAGTCAATATTAATGTTACAACCAGAGAGAATTCTTACCTGTCTAGACAATCTGAATTAAAAAAAAAAGTTTTACCAATTTATTAGTTTTTGGAAGTACCAGTGCAGTGTTAACGCCAAGTTAACAGGCAGTTGCTGCATGGGGATTAGATCTTGTGTGCACTGTGCATCTCTTTCTTGGGCTGCCAAGTTTTTCTCTTAACTCCAACATGATGTCCTACAATAGGAAAATATATTGTGGGAATGGCATACACAGTTGTAGCAGAAAGTGTAATTCATATAAGCAATCCAGCCCATGGAAGGATGGGTGAGGGCAAGGGAAAGAAAAGCAAGGGGAGCAAAATGTGTTCCTGTAAAATAGAAATATTTCTGGAATGAAAAATAGAAAGCCTTTAATGTTCTTTATTATTTTTTCCTACTGAAAAATCAACCTCTTTTTCATAAGAACAGAATAACCTTGAAAAAATCTGCAACCAGTTTTCATTAAAAAAGAATTTGTCTGGAATTGTTTTCTTCTTTTGGGTATGTGTTTGTGGGGTGAGATTGGTTGAGGTTGGCTGTCGTATATTTGTTTGTTTTTTCTAACCATCAAGAAAGAATAGTATAGTTCTGTAATCAGTTTTCTAACAGTATTGTAGAATATCCACTGTTTTAAAAAAGCTTAAAAACTGGTTGAGATGAACAGTTGTCAGAAGGGATTTCAATTTAGGTAATTCTCCCCTGGGAATGTCTGCCTTTCTATAATAAGATGTTTGAGGACCAATGTAGTTGCTTTCCAGCCAGTGGAAAAAACAAGGCACTGCAAGTCTTCAAAGCTGTGAACTACTCCCCGTGCACGTAACTTCACAGTAATGTAGTGGGCAGAAATTTATTCCTGATCTCAGCTGGTTATAAGTTTGTGCCCTGGAGCATGAAGATTGAGGTTCTCGCAATTTTTAGTCTAGTTACAGAGGCTATTAATCATTATGTTCAATCCCTGCTTGAGTATTGCTAAGCTCTTTGTTCAATATGTTCTGAGCTATTGAACCTCACAGGTCAATTACACAGTGTTTATAAAGCTAATTCTAGATTTTGACCAAGAGTGAAAACATAAGCCTCAGTGGGACCAGGTATTGCTTTTGAGTCAATTGTTTTTTCGAACATTATACAGGTGAGAGGAGAAACCAACAAAAAAAAGTTAAGATATTCAGATTTCACAGGGAGGGAAAGGCAGCTGAATGCAGATGAGTTTTGAAATTTCTTAAATCTTACCTTGGATTCTGTTCAGGTTTTTCAATGGTAATTATGGGGTTAATACTAATTCTTAACAGATTGTTGACCTTCGCTGTCACAATGGGTGGTTCATTCCAGTGGATGGATGTCGTCTGCTGCTGCTGCAGTGCTGGGATTTGAATCCCTCCATCTGGAGCACAGCGATGCGCAGCATGTTTAGGTAGTGTGGAATTTCATTCCTCATTCCCCAAAAGGTGAGCTATCTGAACATGGAGGGCTCAGATAGAGACCTGGGTCATGATTCCTCTGTTTCCCTTGTCTTCTTTTTCCTCGAATCATTGATAATTTCACAAGCCTAAAAAAACCCCAGTGCCCCCAAAACACCTCAAAACCCAAACAAAGCAAATAAAAAAACACCACCGAAACACCCACAAATGCAAACAGCTGGCCCCCTGTATTTTGTTATATGTTCTGAAAATGTCAGGAAATCATGGTTACTGTTAGGATAGCTGTCAATTTATAGAAGGACATCAGCTTTCCAGCCAATTTTGCAGACTTTGGGAGAAGACCATCTGGAGGAGAAACGGAGCATATCCAGCAATTGCAGAAGAGAATCATCACCGGTATCATACTCAATTAATGCAAATGCTCAGCTGCCGAGTTGCTGCATAAAAAGCACCTTGATTTTTCCTTGGGGAAAATTTTAATAAAACATCACCCTATTCTGGGAATGGAAATTGCCTAACATTAAGAGCATAAGCCAAAAGTTACATGTTTCTTTCTTTTCTAGGAAGTGTAGTAGTTGCATAATTTGTGTGCTATAAAATGAAAATTTTCTCATGAGCCTGCCCATAGTGTAACATGCAGTTCATGGTAGTGGGATCAGTAAAGTCTGGGAAGTTTTCTCCCAAAATCAAAGATACCTATTTTAAAAGATATTTTTCCAGTCTGAACAGGCACAGACTACATTATTTCTTTTGAGGTAGTAGATGTTCAGCATCTCTGAATCAGTGCTTTCACATATGGGAAGGGACATTTGCATTCATTTACCCTGACTGGCCTCTGCAGTGAGTCTGTTTGGGATCTGGCTGGTTTCTGTTCATTACACAGGAAAGATACCAGACTCACAAATGCTTTCATTTATAGATACTAAAACATTTTACAAAATCGAGAATAAGTTGTACATCACATTTAACTAAACAGGGATAACTTGATTTGCTTTGTGATTTTCTAAGCAAGACAAAGTCTTTCAAGTATAAGTAAAAAAGCCGGACTGAGTAGTCCAGTTAGTATCAGTGTCTTACTGAATACTGTGTCCTTCCAGCTTCTCAGTCAGTGAGTTACCAGGGAGCATTTTTCTGCAGAAAAAATACTGTGGAACTGTAGAATAATTCAGTTCAGAAGGGACCCAAGGAAGACTCTTGTCCAACTGTCTGCTCAAGGCAGGGTCAGCTATAGAATTGGACCAGGCTATGCAGAGATTTATCCAGTCATATCTTGGAAACCTCCAAGGATGGAGACTGCACAATGTCTCTGGATAACCTGTTCCACTCCTTGACTGTTAACAGGGTGGAAAAGTTTCTCCTTATCTCCTGCCTGTATCTTCTTTTTCAATTTATGCTTCTTGTTTCTTTTCCTGCCACCATATGCCATCATAAAGAGCTAGTCTGTCTTCTCATAACCTCCTTAAGGATACTGGGGAGCTGCTACTAGGTTACTTGGAAGAAGTCCCTTCCCCAGGCTGAACAAATCTTGGACTCTCAGTCCCTCCTCACAGGACAAATGCTCCAGCCCCTGGCCACCTTGGCTGCCCTCAGCTGAACTCTAGGGTCTGTCACTGCCTGTCTGTTACTAAAAGTCCCCAAACTGGCCTCAGTAATCCGGATGTGGTCTAATGAGTACTGGGCAGAGGAGCTGATCATTTCCCTGGATGGGGTACCTGTGCTCCTGTTCCAGCTGTTTGCCCCCACTGCTGCTGGGATCATGGGGCTCTTGTGGGGCTGCCCTATGCCGTGTCCCCCAGGGCTGTGTCTGCAGAGCGGCCCATGTGCAGCCGGACCCCGCGTGTAGCATTGCAGGGAGGGGACTTTCTTCTCAGGTGCTGAACTTTGTTTATGGGCTTGTTGAATTGCATGAAGTTTCCATCAGGCCACTTCTCCAGCCTGCCCAGATCTTTCTGGATGGCGGCCCTGACATACCAGCTTCTCCACAACATCAGCTGCAAACTTGGTAAGAGTGTTCTCCATCCTCTTCTCTAGGACATTTTCCCAGATGGGCCCCTGCAGTATTTCATTTCATTATCAGCCTCCAGGCCAAGTATAACCCATTGACCACCACCCTCTGGCAAGATTAGCAAAACTTTTTTTTAATCCAGCTAGTTGTCTACCCATTTTGAGCATAACATCCGAATACAGGAAAGCTGTGGGAGGCTGTCAAAAGCCTTGCTAATGTTAGCGATGTTCACCACACTCGTGTTGTCCAGAAATCCAGTCATTGTATCAGTTGGTCAGGCAAGATTTACTCCTGCTAAATGCATGCACACTGTACCTAGTCACCACAACTTTCATGCGGCTGGAAATATACTCCAAGAGTTTTGCCAAGGGCCTAAGTGAGGGTGACCAGTCTGTAGTCTCCTGATTGTCCTTTTGGTCTTTTTTTTGAAGGCCATACTTTGCCTTTCTCTGGTCATCAGGGACCTTTTGCAACCTCAGTTCCTAAGGGATTGTTATGTCTCCTGAAGTGTACTTCAGGCAGATTTCAGTATTTAGTTGTCTGCTTTGCAAACCTGAATTCTTATTTTCAGACTTCCTGAAAATACTCAAAAGAATGAAAACATCCTTTCACTGTTTCTTCTAGAATTTAAAATATTTTTAATGTGTTTCAGGTGTGTCTTTCCCCTATACTGTTTCCTGTAGAAAATGAAGTTTATGGTTATTATGGGTGGTTTCAAATAGAGTGAAGGCATTTCCAAGTTTGTAATACGGTTGATGGTCTGCTTATGTATCTAACTACTTCATTAGCTGGAAACTGCTGAAACTCTCATGCAGCACACCTCAGACTTTTTTCTATAACCAGAGTTTGTCAGGGACGCTGCGGTTGCCGTGACCTGTTTAGATGAGGATGCCAAGAGCTAATGCCAGATCACATTGCCAAGGAAAGTAGTGGGATTTGGTGTCTGACAGCACTCCCTGTTCTGTCCTTGCAGGGGAGGTTGGCTAAGATTCTGGGGAAAAGGGTGGTAGCTTTAGTTTTGGTGGAGACATGCTGGTACACAAATACCTGATATAAAAGGTGCATATACATTTGAAAATAATTGTGTGTGGATTTTGTCCTTAATGTTCGATTTCTCTCCGTCATCACCTGGATCTTGAGTGCCAGTAGCTGGTGTTCTGACAGAGCTTATAGTGAAGCATGAATCAGAGCTCTTACAGTCTTGTTTATCTGAAAGAGGAACCTGGATAGCATCTACGTCTGCCCAGCTCTTTTCTTGACTCTGAGCATTACTCATTTGGGTGAACATTTGTTTCACTGACCCTTTTGCTCATAGTAGACTCTGGGCAGGATCCTGGAATGCCTGAGCAAATACTGTGGAGATCTTGATGTGTGTTTTAACCAATATGAGCAGTGGCCTTCAGGTATCCCAGAAAAGGCTCTCTGAATATTGTACAGAAGCTGAACGGTTGACATTTTAGGTAAGGAGGATGTAAGACACATGGATTTGTCCACACACAAAACATGGACATCTCTGCTTTGCCTCACAAGGGTGTTTGTCACCATTTGCTTGTGGCTGGTCTGACCTGATGATCTTTCTGATGCTGAGCTGCACTGATGATGCCTCGTGGTGATGGTACGGAGAAGTGGCGCCACTCAAGGTGGTGCGGGCTGCCTCCATACACACCTGCTCACCCTGACCCACCCTTGGGTGCTTTGTGCTCAAAACCACCTTTTAGTGTCTCTGATGTGTACCACTAACAGTTGTGTATGTGTGGAATAAAGGAAAGATATGAAATCTAGAGTGTCTTGTTTGCCCCACTGCTATAAACAACTGGAAATATACTGCACTATTCCAGTTGCAATAGCTTGTAAAATGATGTGGTAGGACTTCAACAATAGTGTTTTCAGTATTCTGAGAAGCAGACATTTAGCCATACATCATACTTGCATGTTGAGGCTATTAAATATGTAGCCTTCTTTTGTGGTGTGCACACATACAGTGTCCTTACAACTACCAACTAGTCTTTATTGCAACCAAAGAAACAATGTGATTAGTATGCAATACGGATATAAACAGTGACATCATATTGGTGGTTAGTGTGCTGTAAATGTGTAGCATGGCCTTATATCCAGCTAATGGTAAATTGAATTAATAACTTGTTTTCCTGTGTTTATTTAGAGAATAAGAAAATTATTATGGAGTATTCAGTGAGAACGATTTGGACTGGGATAAATGCTGTATTAAAAAAGTGCAATTGGAAATTAAGTCATTAACTAAGCTTTTTATTGGACAGTCTGCTTAAAATACTGCCTGCAGTGTGGTTGATGCAAAATGAAAGTTATTTCACAACAATATATCCTACAAAAACTATTTCAAGAGAGGTCTGTGGAGAAAATTGAAGATGTTTTAAAGAAAAGTATCTTTTGTTCTATTGTGTGAAAAATTTAGATCAAATTAGTCCTAATCAGTCACATATTTTGCCTTGTGGGCAGTATTTTATTTGCTAAAATACATTTAGCAAAAGGTTAATTTATTTATTTAAAGGCTACACGTCAGTAAAAAGCGTATTTTTCTTCTTCAATTCTCAGTCATGTGATAGAAACTACTAAAGTGTTCCAAATGCCTTTTGTTTAAGGATTTGCAGCGTGTCATCCTCAGCTTTTTCTTAGCTACCAGGGAATGGTTTAATGTGTTAATTTTGATGTATAAATGTGGAAAATCTCCAGACCTTTTATATGATAAGTTTTTTTGCTGCAGTATTTGGTATCCGTGATAATTTTCTGGGTTTTCTTTCTGCGGTTCCTGGAGTTAAAAGTGTTACGGCATCTACAGCAAAGCCCTGGTACTTGCTGGAACTGCTTAAATCAAATTCCCAAAAACTACAGAATGTAGTATCACAAATTTTTCACTGAAGAGTGATCCTTAAATATATGTGTGAAGGAATGAAGTTTAATGTTTCTGTTTTTTCCTCCTCTTTCTCAGAAAAATTATGGAAAACCGGATGTCCACAATTTCTGACCTTGGGCCAAAATGTCATTAAAAATAGTTTTCTTTGCCAGCTGACAGTTTTTTCTACTGGTTTGCACACCTTAAACTCAGTCTGGCTTTTGCCTCATAGTTGTTAATGTCAGCTGTGAGTTAGGCCATTTTGAAGTCTTAAGTCTTGCAGATAAAGAAGGTTCATACATACGGTGCTGAGCTTTGATTTCTTTGATATAATACTGCAGTATCTTTCTGAAAGTGAAATGAGGCAATTGGTGTTGGGTTTGTTTTAGGATAAAGCCTTTTAATCCCCATTTCACCTTAAACTCCAAAGTCTTGGCTTCAGAGGTCTGCAGAACCCAACTGCACCTGTCTATCTCTGTTCTCCTTGGCAAAAGTATTCTTTGCTTTCCTTTTTTTTTAAAAAAAAAAAATTATTTTTGGCATTTTTACATTCTCTGCTTTTGTCCCTTGACCTTTCCCTCAAAAAAAATTTGCTAAAATTGCTTCAATGTTTTTTAATCTATCCTGCTTTTTTGCTATGTTAACTAACTCTCTTTGTGTGTTTGACTCTGTGTGTTGCAGAGTAATACAGACCACTCTTGTCAGATTAGTCCATTTAAGTAAATAAATGTTGCCAGTTTGTTATGGTTTTCCAATGGCATGCTGTATCAAATGGTGGGTCTCAATAATGTGTTTCTGAGCAGGAGACTATATTAGCTCCTTGAGTCAGTGATTTGGAAGGCGAGTGTCAGCTCTTTGTAAAATTGATATCTGCTCTGCACAGGAACAGCTGAATCCCCTGGGATACCAGCACTTGCAGTGGATAAAATGGAAGCAGAGGGTTTCGCCCACGCCAGCTGTGCAGCGGGGAAGCAGCTGGATTGCTGCCGGAGCAGTTGGCAGCACTGAGCAGTGACAGAGGGGCTTCGGAGTCAGGCAGGAATATAAACACTTATCTAGCTGAAACAATTAGACAAGTATTTCTACACCTCCATTATTAACTGATTATGAAAAATTGAGCTAATGTTTTAACAGTAAGGCCTGATATGACAAACAGACTCATGAAGAATGGAGCTTATTTGGGAGCGCAGTGAAATCAGTGAAGCGGAAGCTGATTTTCTCTGTATGTTTGGTGGAGGGAGGTGGGAATGTCATGGAAGTGTGCCACCGAAAAGTATTTTGAGTAAGGTCTTGTACAAATAAGCTAACTTAAGCATTATGCAGACAGATGGGTTGGTGGAAAAGCATTTTAAAGAAAAGTGAACAAAGAAAAATTATAAATTTTACTTTTTTACAGTGTTTTACAGTGTTATGACAACTTGTAAAGCACTATGATTTGCTATGGTTTTGACTGGAAAAAAAATGGCAAAGTTTAACTGGGTAGGTGGGGGAATAAATACCTTTCTGCTGAAATTCCAAGTCAAATTGCTAACTTCTTGAATGCTGAAGCAGCTTTTGACAGTAATAGTTATTTCTGCAGAAATAAATTTTTCAACAAATGTTTTCTTAATTAAATAACTAGTTTATACAGAGACTGGAAGCTACTTGGAAGCTGAAAATCGGAATGCTTTGTTATGATCTTCAGTGTATCAACCAAAATGAGCCTGAAACAATGACACATACCAGTTGTTCAATCACAAAACAAATATCAATGAGAAACCTTCCAGACTTACAGTAACTGTAAACAATAATATACTTGTTAAAAGATAAAGTTATTTTTGCTTTTTCTTGTCTGCCATTTAAAATGGTTCTATTTACTAAAAAAAAATTAACTCATTGTATTAATGCATTTTAGTTCCAGTTTCCCTTTAAATGCTGCTTAAGATGAATTATATGGAAATAATTTTTATTTCCTATTTATTGGACCTCAATTACATGTTCCTTAATACTACAATGCACTAAAAGGTATAGTTGGGAAACCACAGCTCATCTAAGGAGCCAAGAGCTGATGTGTCTCAGAACAAGTCACTGGATTTTCATTTGGGGGTTAATTTTCTTTTTGTAGAGTACAGTAAAGAAAACAGTTTTAATTATATTAAGTCAATGCTGCCATTTCTTGACAAAGACCTGTACGTATTGCAAAATGTTTTCTGCTGATGACCTTTTTGCTTCTTATGTAACTGTGTCTGATTTGCGCTTCTGTTTGTGTAAAAACAAGAAACCTTACGTTAATTAAAGCAATTAAAAACAAAACCCAAACAAGACACACACACATAACCCCCCTAGGAACTGGCTCTACTGTGCAGGTTATATAAAATGTACTGATAAGTAAAGTCATGACTTTCACTGTTGTGAGGGAGGTGAAACAAAGCCTGGAGTCACATGCAATGACTTTCCTATTTGTCTTCTGGAACCTCATTACACTTTGCAAAGCTATTGGCTGTATTAATGCTGATCCAGTAATGCTAATTCTTGTGAGCTAAACGTGATACATTTCTGCTCTTTTCTGACTGTCTTCAGTAAACATGAAGTTATTACTTATATCCATATTTGTCAATGTGTTCTTTGGGGCCTTTTATTTGCAATTGCCGCTATTCAGGGCTAAGCTAAATTTTTGGTGACTTAATTCTAAGCAATGTTGATGTTCTAGTGAAAATTTTGGGACAAAAAGCAGTGTTAGTTCTCCTGAAAACAGATAGACAAAAGCTTTTTTTTCCCCCTAATATGTTTTAACATGAAATATGATAGAGACTAGGAATTAATGTTGAATGATTTAAATGTGAATGGTTGATTGGTGTAGCTCTCTAATGTTTAAGTGTAGCAGGCCATACTTTATCAGTGCCAACCCTGAAACTGCTTTGGAAGTGTTTCGGTAATACGCTCTCTGTGTGAAATATGCTTAAATATTTTTGAGCAATCCCTGGTTAGGTCAGTGAGCCCAGATGACATGGAGTGTAAGTTCATGTAGAACTGGAGCAAGATGTGCCTCTGAGTTGTCTGGCTGCATTGGTGGTTTGCGAACATAAGTACGTTTGTTTTTATAGGTATGTACAGTTGTGCATACAATGGAGTTATATTTGGAAAGCTGCCTTCTATATTTTTGTTCAAAATCATAACTACTAAATTTTCTGGTTGAAAACAAATACAAATGAAAAAAAAACCCCACACTTTATATAAAATTTATTTTGAAAATGCCTACAAGGAGTCGAGAGATGATGGAGATGAAGCAGTGCTGACCCTGCACTACCTGCAGTGCAGTGACCAAGCATTTCCATAATGTGATTACTTTTTGCATTAAGCTGAGTGAATTACAGCACATTTTGTCTGAAATGTGGGCTGTAGTTGGGGCATGAGTGAATTCCAGGGCTTTTAAAGTATTGCAAGTGTTCTGTAGTAATGGCTGCTTTGCAATCAGTCGCAGTTCAGCACTTATTAAGAAACATTTTCTTTTTTTAAGTGAATGTTATGATAGAGGCATATCATAATAGATTACAGTGAGTGAAGGAAATGATATTTTTGCAAGAAGGCAGCAAATGGAGGGAGTGAAGACGTTATGTTTATGGTATTGTGCATAATGCCTTAAATCTAATTTTCTTTCATGTCTTTGATACTAATTGTTGATGCTAATGTTAAGGCAAGGTAATAGTTTAATAGCAAACCTTAAAACCCCAAGGTTGTTCTGCTGAGTGGAAGACATTAAAATGACATCAAAGAAAATGCTGTCATTGGAGTTCACCAACCTGCTAGCAGGCTAAAATTTGTATAGAAGGCCAGGACTAAATGGATGTATCAGATTTCGCAGCGCTTCTAACCTCAGAACCAAGCTGCATTCAAATATAGTTTCTTTTCTTCTGGCAGAGAAAGCGCTGTGATGCTTTTGGCAAGTTATTAAACATCTGAGCTTTAATTTTCCATCTGAGGGAGAAGGAAATTATTATCTTTCTCAGTGGATATTGAAGATACATTTCTTAATATATCTTGAAGATATGCAGATGTTACAGTACTAGAGAGGGAGAATGGCTTTGGAAATTCAAAGATTAAGTCAGACAAAAGTTATTTAGTATTGCTTCCCTTTGCCCCCATAACACAAAGAAGTTTTATTCTATCTAATGTGGTTTTTGGATTGTTATGTTTTTTTTAGCCTTTTGTTCAAAAACAATGAAATGAACCTCTGCTAAGACAGATGTTTGGCAGCTTCTTGTGAAAGAGCACTTTATTTCTTGTGTTTTAAGTATAAGGGCCTTCATGCGACCTTCTACAGAATATCTCTGTTTCTACTAGGAAACAGCTAACTTGGTTGTGTTAATAAGAGATTTTGTTATAGGAAAACTACATGTTGCAGTGCAAATTAAGAGGTTACTGTCTACCATCCTACTGTTTCCCTATCTTCTATGGTAAAAGAAATAAGAGGAGTCTGTTTTAACTGTATACTTTGAGAAGAAGAGGTGTATTCATAATATTTTCATGTTAATATGTTAGTTGGACTGATGCCAAGCTTATGTTAATATCTTGGTTTGGATTTACATGCATTAAAGTAAGCTAGTTGTATGTAATGTGTGAATCAAGGAATGCTTATGCACGTCAGATTTTTTTAAAAAAATAATTAATTAATTAGGTTTTTTACACTGTGTATATTAATGGTTCTGTTATATTTATCTTTTCATTCATGCATTGGCCTTTGCTGAAGGAAGACCCAGGTTTGTGGGTTTAGAGTTTATGCTTGGATAATACAATGGTTTTTTTTAATCTTGTGTCTTTCTTTTCTTACATGTATTTTTAAAACCCTGCTGCTATATTTCTCGTTCTAGTACTGATATATAGGTTTCACAGTGCTGCATATGGAAATGGGTTCGTGCCTTTAATTGGTATTAATTTTTATTGCTTTGACTTGAGATTTTGGTTAAAGAACAGCTGTTTGATAAGGGCAAGCTTAATGTTGTTTATATTACCTGGGTTTGAAATGAAAAGCAGCAATTAAAAAATGTAAATGAATATTTCTGGAAAGTGACCCCAGGGATGCACTTGGTGTTTGTTGTTTGCTACAGCTGATGCAATGGAGGCATATTACACAGTTTAATATTCAGTGATATCTTGCCCTCTGCCTTTTCTAAAGCTGAGCTTTAGGGGAATACAGTTGGCAGAGCAAGAATAGGGACCGAAGTATTAATTTAGAGCAAGCAAATCCCAAACCCCCTGAAATTTGAGATCATATCAAACAATGCACTAATTTTGAAACCTCTATTGTCTTTCCTAAAGTTGCACAAAGACTGGGACATACTCTCACCTAGTAGCCTCTTGTACTCCCTTTCTTGTGAAAGGACATCTGTAAGTTCTTCATTTGCATTGAAATGGCTCGGGAAATGGCAGGGCTCAGGCCTTGCATAATCCTTGGAATTAGGTGGCTGTAAAGGGTGTTTCATTTGTTTTATGATAGAGACCTGCTACGAGCAGGGAAGAATAAGGATAAGATAATGACAGTCTGACTGTTTGGGCACAGGAAAATAATTTATTTCAGATCTCTGTATGTACTACTGGCAACATTTGCTGGTAATCATGATTTGAAATGGTCCTCAGTGTGCCAGCACCATTAAGCTACACTTTTCAAAGATAGATTTGAATTGCTTGACTGCCAAGTGCTTTTTAAAACACAGGGTCAGTAAGTAGGCCTATCAAGAACTCCTTGTGCGAGTCATTTTAATTTCAGTCCTTGTTTGAAGCAGAAATACAGCAGCCTAGAAATGAGTGCTGACTCTGAGGGAGAGGTGGAGGGCATCCTTTATTCTGAATAAAATTCCAGATTATTCTGCTTGCTCTCTCTGCATGTTCATGAAGGAGTACAAGTGCAGCCTGGAGTCACCATGACTCTGTGGTGAGGCAGGAAGAGCTGGTCTCCTCCTCACTGGATAGCATGTCCTGTCTGTGGAGTCAGGCTGTTTGCTGCATCACTTTGTGGATGACAGTTTTCAGGAGAGCTCAGCAGGTGTAAGAATGATCAGTAATTTAAAAATTACACATCCTTATTACCTCTTTAAATGACCTCACCTAAAGTTCGGCAAAAGACAGGTTTCATTCCAAAACTGATTTTTCTTCTACTTTCGTTATTTTACCAAAATTTTCCCAAACTTGGTACCCTGTTTCCCAGTACCCTGGGAAAACTGTTAATGAATGCATGTTGGAGATTTGTTAAAGCATAGCTAAAACTTTCTAGGATTTTATGTTGTAGACGTACACTGCAACTCCTTATAGGATCTGTGCTAACTTGCCCATGCATATGTTGAAGCATGAGAAGGGACTTTCATCTGAAAAGGGACAAAAGTTGATCTGCTGCTGTGACACATCCCCTCAGGTTTCAGGTGATGATCTTGGGCACCTGGAGAACACGAAAAAGGATCCTATTTTTTTCCCTGAGTGTATTGATTACTTCTAATATATGCAGGAAAATGGAGCCTAACAAGGAATTTGGAGGGTTCAGAAAGGTGTTGGAGAAGGACACTGGTGTTCGTGGTTATGTATGGAGGCTAAGGGCATAAGAGTGGGTGTGAAGGGCTAGGAATGAACATGGGATCAGAAGCAGTTTTAGGGAGAATGGACAAGAGTTTAGGAGTTGGGGGGAAGATGATCTCTAATATTTGGAGTACGAGGTCCATTTAGGAATTCCAGTGTTTCTGTCGAGTCCTCAGTCTCTGTGTCTTGTTTCAGCAAGTAGCTGTGAAACTAACTGATACACATGCCCTACATACAACTGATCCATTAAACTTAATTACAGGAGTCTGTGATCTAGTCCTCCTGTTAACAATGTAGCTACAGATTAACCTATATGAGAAAGGTCTGTATAATCAGATATTTTAGAGGAAGGAGCGATATGATATGCAATGAATTTGAACCAAAATGTCTTGTTAAAATATAGCTTTAGCTGCAAAGACTGTCTCTTGCACTTATTTTACTAATTTTTTATAGTGGGGTTGCAGTGTTGCCAGTCCTGACAACCCAAATGTGAGTCTCACAACCTCTGTTCTTGTTCTGAAATGTTTATAATTTGGTATTTATGTGACAACCTTTTTAGCATTTCAAAAGTAACTAAGAGATGAAATCAATGTGTATACTGAAGACTTACTTAAAATTGCATTGGCCATATTGAATGTGTCTCATAAACTACTATAAAACTTTTTTTTTCTCTCTCTTATTTTTTGACCAAGTGGGGCAATAGGACCCAAGGGGGCTGGACACATGAATTCTTGCGCTGCTGGTACTGGCATTCGGAGGAATTGAGAAAGGTGGTGTCCCCCTTCCCAGAGCTGTGAAAACTGTGATAAAACCAATTAGCCATCTGTGCATATGTTGTAATCGGTAGTTCTTGCTGTCACGGGCAGTTAAAGAACAACCAGCCTTTCATGTGTTTATCTCTCAGTGTATTGGTTGCACTGAGGTTAATGAGACTCCCCAGGAATATAAACATCTCAGATATAAGTGTAGAGCATGAGGTGTATATTTTTATTGTAACTTTTTGAATGTGGTTGGCATGTGAGAATCAAATGCAGCCATAAGACATTTTAAAATGATCTTACACTTGTTTTTTGCATCACTGTGGCTTCAGTGGAGTCTCAGATGGAATTCTTCTTGTCTGCATTTTTATTGCCTTAGTAATCGTATCTGTTAGTACTCAGTCTTTTTACCTTTTAAAATATTTCCACAGCCTTTTCTGAGGACAGACAGATGCCCTATTAGACATATAGGCCCTCAATATTATAAGCTCTAAAAGCATTGCAGGAATGTTGTCAGTCATTTTTGTCAAAATTGTGTCAGGCAGCAGCCATAATGTTATGCTAGTGTACCTTACACATATACATTCTTTCAAAGGCATCCAGTTCTGTTGGGAGTTATACCTCAGAAGAGTTGTTCTGCAGCATTTACATTTCTAAGACCTTCAAACCTTTCCTCAGTGAAACTTTAAGTTGCAGTTTGTCCTTGAAACACTCTAGGGGAAACATAATTAATATATTTTGATGCTCTCCTGTTCTAGACCTCCTTTTCCACTTACCATTCTTAATTAAATATAGTATTGGTTTTTATGGTACAACTTTTGTTTGTTCCTGATCCTGTAAAAGGTTTTGTAAACACAGGGCGTTATCCAATAAAATGGGGATGTACACTTAGAATCATAGAATATCTTGAGTTGGAAGGCATCCATAAGGATCTTCGAGTCCAAATCCCTGCTCCTCACAGGACCACCTAAAACTAAACCATGTGACTGAGAGTGTCATCCAGATGCTCCTTGAATTCTGACAGGTTTGGTGCCATGACCACTTGCCTTAGGAGCCTGTTCCAGTGACCAACCACCCTCTCAGTGAAGAACCTTTTGCTGATGTCCAGTCTGGACTTTGCCTGATGCAGCTTCGTTCCATTTTGTCATGTCCTATTGCTGATCATGTACATCTGTTTGTAGGCTGGGTTATTTTTCTTTGGGTGACATCTTAAAAGCTGACTAGCGATTGCCTAATGTTACAAGGGAGGCATATTTTTACCCATTGGCATTACATGAGACAGGCACAACCTGGCTGAAGATGGAGTGCTTTATTTGAATAGCAGACACTAGAGAGCATGAGAGAAACAATTATATAAAGTCACAGCAATTACATTATTCAGATTGCAAACTAAAACTACTTTTTACAGAAATAAAAGATATATTATGGCCAAGAGCACATAACTAAAATGACAAGTACCTTGTTTCCCCAAAACTAAGACAAGGTCTTACACATTTTTTTCTCCAAAAGGTGTTTACTTTTTTACACGTATATCTACCTGGAGACTACTTAAATTGACTTTTTTATGAACTGTAACTAGGGCTTATTTTTTGAGTAGGGCTTATATTTTGGTCATCTTCAAAAATCCTGAAAAATCATGCTAGGGCTTATTTCTGGGGTAGGTCTTATTTTTAGGGAAACAGGGTACCTATCTTGCTTCAAGTCTCCTTCTTGGCTTTTTCTTGTTAGTAGTTAGTATCACTACAGTTTTCTGAATCAGTTCTCCTCTTGCCTCTCAACTCTTATAATTCCGAATGCCCCCGCTGAAGCCGAAGGCAAGAAGGGCAGGTTTCCCTCCCTCTTTCACTTGAATTGGTGGCAAACTTGGCCATGGATGCTCATCTCATGTCTGTCAATAAAGAGTCTAGTGTAGTAGAGTCTTATTATAATGACTAGGCTGCTAGAGTAATACTGATTTTATTCTTAAGTTTTAATTAAGAAGATATTGTACTAATTGGAAGAGCAACAGAACAATCAAACATCAGTGATTCTGCTTCATATGAGAAGTTTCTTAATATCCAGAATGTGAACAAACTGTGTTCACTGCTGCATAATTTTGTCCAAGAACCATATAGCTCATGCTACCTCATTTTTTGAGAGTTTATTGTTCCTTTCTACAAAACAATGTAAGATTTCTCTCAAGAAAATATCTGAAACAATAAATTATTATTATTTTAACTGTGTGTAGATAGTCATGGGACCTCTTGGACCATGAAAGTGGCTGATTTAAGGGGGGTTGCTTTGTTTTATATTACAGTAAGGATTCTTTTCATAGTAATCTTCTGATAAATCAGCCAGATATTAAATGTAGTACTAGGTTTGTTCTTTCCCACAGAAGATTTTGCAAGTGGGTTTAACCTTGTGTGAGTTCTAAAGAAGTTAGTGTCTGAGCACCAAGGCAACCACACTTCAGGAGAGATGCGTGGCTGCATCATTCTCCTCCTGCAAAATAATTTGATATGTGCAGAGCCAGAAGACAGGGATGGGGAGCAGAATGAAGCCCCAGTAATCCAAGGGGAAATGGTTAGCGACCTGCTACACCGCTTGGACACCCACAAGTCTATGGGGCCAGATGGGATACATCCAAGGGTGCTGAGGGCCCTGATGGAGGTGATCACAAAGACGCTTTCCATTATCTATCAGCAATCCTGGCTAACTGGGGAGGTCCCAGTTGACTGGAACTTGGCAAACATGATGCACATCTACAAGGAGGGCCAGAAGGAGGATCCAGGGAACTACAGACCTGTCAGTCTGACCTTCGCCCCAGGGAAAGCCATTGAGCAGATGATCTTGAGTAACATCACATGGCACACACAAAAAAAACAAGCGATCACACCTAGTCAGCATGGGTTTATGAGAGGCAAGTCCCGCTCGACCAACCTGATCTCACTCTACGACAAGGTGAGCCACCTAGTAGATGAGGGAAGGGCTGTGAATGTTGTGTACTTAGACTTCAGTAAAGCCTTTGACACCATATTCCACAGAATTCTCCTGGAGAAGCTGGCAGCTCATGGCCTGGATGGGTGTACTCTGCGGTGGATAAAGAACTGGCTGGATGGCTGCGCCCAAAGAGATGTGGTGAACGGAACCAAATCTGGTTGGCGGCCAGACACGGGTGGTGTTTCCCAGGGCTCAGTACTGGGGCCAGTTCTGTTTAATCTCTTTATCAATGATCTGGATGAGGGAACTGAGTGCACCCTTAGTAAGTTTGCAGATGACACCAAATTGGGTGTGAATGTTGACCTGCTGGAGTGTAGGAAGGCCATACAGAGGGATCTGGACCAGCTGGATCATTGGGTTGAGGCCAATTGTATGAGGTTTAACAAGGCCAAGTGCCAGGTCCTACACTTGAGTCACAACAACTCCAGGCAGCCCTACAGGCTTGGGGAAGAGTGGCTGGAAAGCTGCCTGGCAGAAAGGGATCTGGGAGTGTTGATTGACAGTGGCTGAACATGAGCCAGCAGTGTGCCCAGGGGGCCAAAAAGGCCAACAGCATCCTGGCTTGTATCAGGAATAGCGTGGCCAGCAGGACTAGCAAGTGATTGTGCCACTGTACTTGGTGCTAGTGAGGCCCCACCTTGAATACTGTGTTCAGTGTTGGGCCCCTCATTACAATAAGGACATTGAGGTACTAGAGAGAGTGCAGAGGAGGGCAACGAAGCTGGTGAGGGGCCTGGAGCACAAGTCTGATGAGGAGCGGTTGAGGGAACTGGGGCTGTTTAGCCTGGAGAAAAGGAGGCTGAGGGGAGACCTTATCGCTGTCTACAACTACCTGAAAGGAGGTTGTAGCATGGAGGGTGTTGGTCTCTTCTCCCAAGTAGCAAGTGGTAGCACAAGAGGAAACAGCCTAAAGTTGTGCCAGAGGAGGTTTAGATTGGATATTAGGAAAAACTTCTTCACAGAAAGGGTTCTCAGGCATTGGAATGTATTTTTTTCATGTCATTTAACCAAGGGAAGTTTCATCTGCATTTGATTTTGTTAGATTGAAACAGTGTGTTTCATTTACACATTCTTGTTGAAATACAGGAGATTACTGAGTATCTGAAACAAGGTAATGGAAATTCTTTTCCCTCTCTGAAATGAATTTTAAATTATTAAAATCTTTGAGGCTTCTTGAATTTTCTTGATAGGCCACATATTTGGTTTTGAGCTTCATAGAACAAATCTGTTGATGTATAAATCCATTCCAGCCCTGTGTAGCCACTCTGTGCTCCATCACATGAAAATCCATGGTCTTCTACTTCACAATAAGATGGTATGGCAGAATATATCCAGTGTCTTTTTAAGAACATGCTCTAATGGAGTCTAGTTCCAGAGATGCTGATAGAGGTGGTCTGAGGAGGAAAAAAATATTTAGTTGGAATTTTCTGTGAGAATAGGTGCTCTGTGAACAGGTAAGCTGCTGTAGCCATGCTACCACTAACTGTATTTTGTGGAGATAGCTTTTATAGTACAAGGAAGAGGATTTCTCCCTTGTTCGTTCTGAAGTTTTCTGTGTTCACCAGCTCACTCCTCCTGAGATGCTTTCTCCTTCTCACCCAAGAGGTCCTGCCAAAATAGATAAGCTGCTCAACATGCATTAAGGCTTTATCAACTTCGGAACTGAAGTGCCCTTCAGTGAGAACGCTCAGGTGAATGCAGCCCTCTTGTTTGAATTACTGAGATAAAATGGGACAAGAAATGCAGTGTGCAAGGGGTTAGTGACCCAAATGTTCAAGGGCTTTATAGGTCAAAACCAACACTTCGTATTTAACCAAAGAACAGTTAAATATTAGTGCAATACCTGCAGTTCTGCTGTTTGTTTCCTGTGAGCGTTTGACTCAGCAATGGATCGGGTAGAGGTTTCACATGTCTTTTTGATATACATCATTCTGTACCAACTTAATTAGAAAATAACAAAGGCACAGGCAACTGCAGTGAAAATCTTGTCCAGTAGGTAGACAAATATAGCTGGAAGGAGGAGAGATGTTTCACACAGGTGCTTCTCATATTTTATCATGAAGACCAAGGTTATTCTTAAATCAGGTATGACTTGAGTGTTTCTATTTAATTTTTTGTCAGCAACTTCTTTGATCTCATAGCATACTGCCATCTAACCTAGTGTTTTGCTGTCACGAGATTTGCCAGTCATTCTGATCTGCATGGTGTTTATACATTTTTCACATCTTTTGTGTATGCCCTGCAGAACAGATAAAATACCCAGTTTTGAGCCTTAGAGGGGAATGGCAACTAACTGCGTAAGTAGAAGACAAAGACATGTAAGGGGGATGAAAAATTGCCACATTTTAAAAAGCTGTTGTTAGTTGAACTGCCAACCGAAAGTTGCTCAAGGATTTTACAGTTTAGACTGTTTGGTTGATAAAATGATAATAGCATTTTATGCTGATATGTACAAGCTGATGCATATGAAGAACTTAAATGCAACTCTGAATTTGTCATGTTGAGTGTAAACAAATTAGATTATTCTGGGTAAGAATTACAGGGTCATTGGATAATAACTTGAAGATAGGGACTCAGAGTCCAGCAGGAGTCTAAAAATTAAGAAAACCTTCAGAAAACAATAGGAAAAGAAAGGAGAATAAAATCCAATTTGCAGAAATCCTGTTTGTGTAAATATCGTATGAAAGATTAGCCATCATGTAACAAAAGTGAGACAGAAGATGACACAGAAAGAGAAGACAAGAATGATGGGTTAGAAGAGCAATGTAGCTTCCATCAAGTTGGAGGTAATAGATTGAACCAATTAGAGTGTAAAACAGGGGACTGAGGGAGGATGTGATAGTAACCTGTAAGATCGTAAGCTGAATTTATGCTGGTGAAGAGGGAATAATTGTGCAACATTTCTGTAGCTCCTTTGTAGTTCCTACTTAGTGAGAAATAATCAGAGATTTTTTTTTAGTTTCTAAATGCACAGTTCACCTGAAACCTCATCATTGTCCTTCATTGAGAAAATACAGTATAAATAAAATTTTAATGTAGATTAAATTTTGGGCTTCAAGTCAATCCAAGAACACCTTCTCTAGCTGTCTGATATCCTATAAAAGTAGTTTCTATGTGTACTGTAGAGGCCGCAGAGGAAGCTCTCAAGAGTTCTCATTAGTTTTCTGAACATAATGTAGATGATGCCTGAGGTAGTTGGCCATATCATCTCACTTTTGGGATGCCTTCAGAGTTTCATCCTTTAGGATGCGTATTTCCATAGAGTTTCTACACTTTCCACAGAGGACACCAGGAAACTTGAATTCGTAGATCACATGATCTTTTGCTGTGATCCTCGGTGGATTTTTCACCAGAACTTTTGATTTACTTTGCTAATGAAGCCTGTAGGGCAGGGACAGAGGCAGCTGAACAGTGCTGGTGAGCTGAAGTCTTTCACTTATATGTTGGTAGTTCAATTCTGGTGCAAGATTTGTGAACATTTGTTCCCTTCTGAAGATGGTTGCTCTATTGTTATAATGTGAAGTTCACCATTTGTGTTGTATGGCAAACTCTCAGATATTGAAAACCTTAGGGACTGAAATTGTGGCTCAAATGAACAATGCTTAGTGAAGAAGAATAGAATAGATATGGATTTTTCAAAGTGGATACTCTAAACACGCAACTGATTCTAGCTTCTTGTCTACATCATAGGAATGTAGAGGTTGATTTGGGTCTATATTTTTTAACCACCAGAGCCTACATGTTGTGCATAAATATTTTTTTTTTTAATTTAGAAAACCTGAGATATGTTTTTTCCTTTGCAATGTAGAAAGACATCAGGTGAAATAATAATAAAAAAGGAAACAAAAACCACACAAAACCCTACAAAGCCTTTCATGTGACTATCTCAAAGTGAAAAAGAAGGGAAGCTAAAACGCGTTGCTTTCAAATAAAACAAGAATTTCAGTGCATGGCGTATTTAAACTTGAGAAAGATGAAGGTGAACTCATCTTTTTGTGTTAAGTTTTAATTCATTTATAGAAAGCTTTCTTCTCCTAGCTATAATGCTATGACTTTGAAATGGGGTATCATTGAGTTTCATTGCTGTATGAGATGAGCTGTAGCAATATATGTAACTTGAAAATGAAACATTTTCAGGGATTCTTCCCTGAGGAAGGGATACTGGTATATATTAAAAAGCTATTGTTAATTCTTTCTAGCTCTTCCTAAAGAAAAACTTTGTAAACTGTGAAACTGTGTCTCTAGTATTCATCATTAAAATTTGTGTCACAGAAATATTACTACATTTTCCTGATTAGCTAGTGGTTTTTTTTGGTCAGCTATGTAGCTATATAGTTGTAGGACATGTATGTTATCATAGATCATACAATCATAGAATAGTCTGGTTGGAAGGGAGGAAGGGACCTACAAAGGTCATCTAGTCCAACCCCCATGCAATGAGCAGGGACATCTTCAACTAGATTGGGTTAGATGGGTTAGTTTAATTAAAACTACTACACTAAGGCATCTTACTGATTCTTATTGTCTTCCAGACAGACTGCATACATTAGAATTTTATACTGCTTAGGTTCCTTGTGGTCTTTTTGAAAAATGATTGACTGAGATGTTGATTTAAATGTACTTTTTTTTTTTTTTTTTTCTGGGTAGTATAGGTTTTGCTGCTTTTTACACAAGATAGTAATAACATTAAGACTTAGCACGTGAACATGAGGTTATGTGTATTTACAGGTACATCGTAAGTCTTAGGAACTATGGGCATTCTTTTTCTAGAATTTTATTCATGTATTGCAAAGATACCTCCAGTTCTGTGGTGAAATGTTGCTACTGCTGACAGCGCACATAACTGTATGATGCTGAAGATGAATGACTCTGCTGTCACTTACTGTCTCTCAGCTGTGGATGAGGAATTTAAGCAAACAAGATGCAGATTATTTTACCTGACACTTAGTGTAGGCTTCATACTCTTTCCAGATAGGCATTTTTTACAGTGTAATTTGAAAATATTGTAAAGGCATGAACACATACTAGCTGAGATAGAATTCTGTGTGTAATAGCTTGGTTTGTTTTTGCAAGTATGAGTGAGACATGACAGGGAGAAAACTTATTTTTATATAGCAAGGCATGCTTTATTATTGCAGGTTAAGGTATATTGGAGTCCTGTTTTCTAGCTAACTAGATGCCCACCCCCAGTGGAAAGGCCTATAAATCTCCCCTCTCTTCAAAAGTATAATAATTATAAAATTCCATACCTTACTGAGCTCTGCATCTGGCATGCGCATATATCAACTGCCAATCATGCTGCAGATCTGAGGCTTTGGACCTGTAAAGTGTGTTTACCTTTTCCTTTTGTATTCAAGCTATAGTTGTCAAAATGGAAGAGTAAGTGTTGAGAAGCAGTGGCTCTTCTCAGTCATGGAGTTTCTCCTGTGAGGAGAAAATAGGCTCATGTGGACGTATGATACTTGTACAAATTCCTGAATGTGGTTATTCCTGGCAAGGGAGGAACAGTTAACCACCTTTTTCCCTTGCTTCTGCTCTCCCTTCCTCTGTCTTGGGTGATTTAATGTAGACTAATGGAAATAGGACATTACTTACAAATTGTAATTGAACAGTATGAAGTACGACCACACAGAACTCAGAGTAACTACTGGCATTCTTTCCACTATGCCGTGTTAGTAAATGATGGTTTGCGTGTTTAGGTAATTGACCACCAGAACTGTCACATTGTGTAATCTCTGTGTTTTAAGCGTACCAGTTTGCAGATGGCTGTATATCTATTACTGTGAAAAGTGCCAAGGATGCCTCCTTATAAATGAGAAATTGATCTCAAGTGCCAGAGAGCATTTTGGAGCCTGCCCTGGATGAAAGTCGTGGCATGACTTAGAGTGCTGATAATGTGAAGCTAGTATTTACAGCTGTTTTCCATGCAGTGTTTTAAAACCTGACCCATAGGTATTTGACTTTTTTTTTTTTTTTCAAATGGTATTGAAATGTCTTTATAGAATCACAGAACCACAGAATGTTAGGGATTGGAAGGGACTTCGAAAGATCATCTAGTCCAATCCCCCCGCTGGAGCAGGAACACCTAGATCAGGTTACACAGGAATGTGTCCAGGCGGGTTTTGAATGTCTCCAGAGAAGGAGACTCCACAACCTCTCCGGGCAGCCTGTTCCAGTGCTCTGTCACCCTTACTGAGAAGAAGTTTCTTCTCATATTTAAGTGGAACCTCCTGTGTTCCAGTTTGTACCCATTGCCCCTTGTCCTACCGTTGGTTGTCACCGAGAAGAGCCTGGCTCCATCCTCGTGACACTCACCCTATACATATTTATAAACATTAATGAGGTCACACCTCAGTCTTCTCCAAGCTGAAGAGCCCCAGCTCCCTCAGCCTTTTCTCATAAGGCAATTTACAGCAATCCACTCCCTTAATCATCTTTGTTGCCCTGTGCTGGACTCCCTCCAAGCACTTCCCTGTCCTTCTTGAACTGAGGGGCCCAGAACTGCATACAATATTGCAGGTGTGGTCTCACCAGGGTAGAGCAGAGGGGAAGGAGAACCTCTCTCAACCTACTAACCACCCCCCTACTAATACACCCCAGGATGCCATTGGCCTTCCTGGCCACAAGGGCACAGTGCTGGCTCATGGTCATCCTGCTGTCCACCAGGAACCCCAGGTCCCTTTCCCCTACACTGCTCTCCAACAGGTCGTTCCCCAACTTATACTGGAACCTGGGGTTATTCCCGCCCAGATGCAAGACTCTACACTTGCCCTTGTTATATCTCAATAAACTTTTCCCCATCCATCTCTCCAGCCTGTCCAGGTCTCGCTGGATGGCAGCACAGCCTTCTGGCGTGTCAGCCACTCCTCCCAGCTTGGTGTCATCAGTAAACTTGCTGATAGTACACTCTATTCCCTCATCCAAGTCACTAATGAATATAATGAATAGTACTGGTCCCAGTACCAACCTTTAAGGGACTCCACTAGATACAGGCCTCCAACTAGACTCTGCCCCACTGACCACAACTCTCTGGCTTCTCTCCTTCAGCCAGTTCACAGACCACCTCACTAACTGATCATCCAATCCACACTACTTCAGTTAACAACAAGGATGCTGTGGGAGACTGTGTCAAAGGCTTTACTTAAGTCAAGGTAGACCATATCCACTGCTTTGCCATCATCTATCCATCTCGTTATGTCCTCATAAAAGGCGATGAGGTTGGTTAAGCATGACTTCCCCTTGGTTAAGCCATGTTGCCTGCCCCTAATGACCCTCTTATCCTTGACATGCCTTGAGATGGCCAAGGATAAGTTGTTCCATGACCTTTCCAGGGATGAAGGTGAGGCTGACCAGTCTATAGTTACCCGGGCCCTCCTTCTTGCTGTTTTTGAAGACTGGAATGGCATTTGCTTTCCTCCACTCCTCAGGCACCTCTCCTGTTTCCCATGACTCAGCAAAGATGATGGAGAGTGGCCTTGCAATGACTTCAGCCAGCTCCCTCAGCACCCAGAGGTGCATCCCATCTGGACCCATCCATTTATGGACATCCAGATTGCTTAACTGTTCCCTAACCCAGTCCTCATCAACCACGGCAGACTCCTCCATTGTCCTGACTTCCTCTGGGGCCTCAGCGGTACAGGGCTCCTCAGGACAGCCTCCGGCAGTGTAGGCAGAGACAAAGAAGGCATTCAGTAACTCTGCCTTCTCTGTATCTTCTGTCACCAGGGCACCAACCTCATTCATCAGTGCGCCTACATTTCCTGTAGTGTTAGTTTTATCTGCCATGTATTTGAAGAAGCCAAAGCTCAACTGGAATTGAATCTTTTGAGGGATGTCAAAGGCAACAAGAAGGGCTTTAGTGCAGTCAATTCAGATTTTTTTACTTCAGTGAAAGTAATAAACTTTAAAATAAGGAAGGATTTGGCTTCTTTGAGTCAGGTCCCGTTACTTTGTAGGCTGTTTGCCTTGTTCTCGGTCTCTGTGCCTTGGCTCAACACCTTGCTTGCTTCTGGAATGTAGTTCCCTGTTTCTCTGGCTGCCTTTTGTGTTCTGTTACCACATGGCTGTCCACCACTTCCCTTTAACGTGATGCCTGTCTTTGTGGCACATATTCACTTTGTAGGTTCTTACCAGCTTTTTTTTTTTTTTTCCGGAGGATCCTTCTGTCCTGTTCTCCCTCATCCTCAGGCAGATTTGAAGTTGACAGAATAAGGGCAAGAAATGTAAATGTTTTGAATGCATTTTCTCATCATTTCAAATGGAAGCTTTCTTTTCCTGCTTTCTTTGGGCCCTGATGCTTGAGATACCTGAGAAGAAAATCTGGGCCTATGGAGCAGAAGTCATATTTTTGGGAGAAGTGAAGCCTTCTATCTGCTTGGAAACCAAGCTGAGAAACTGAGTTGTCTTCTGGAATATCCTTCTGTGAATAAGGTTGGGAAGTAGATGAAGGTAAAAAATAACAAGTGTTACTTAATTTTGGGAGCATCTCATGGAATTTGCTCATGCCATTCAAGTCTTATTGCCACTGCAGCCACTGATACTAGATTCAGCTGTGAGCCTTAGGTCAAGAAGTGTTTAAGCATGTGTTTAAGAGTTGGTGGCTGTGGTGAGACTTGGGCAAATGTGTGGAGTTCAAGCACACCCTGCTTTCTTCAAAGTGGGACTCTACGGGGGAGCCTGTTTCTGTTGGTCTTGTGACATGGGTCACTGGGGCTGCCCAGGGTGTGAGCCAGGGCTGTGTTTCACCTGCTAGTCCCATTGCACCTCATTGTTAAGTAAAAAAGAAAAATATTTCTGCATATTTCAGGATGTCATCTCAGCTGAGCTGCCCAGTGCTCCCCCAGCCCCAGGAGAGTTCTGGGGAGCCAGGAGCCATCTGAAGCACAGGCCAGCAGGGGCTGCTGTAGGAGTAGGAGATGGAGATGATTTGCTGCCTCCCTTTTGGAGAAGCCCTCCTGGAGGGTCTGCTCCTGCTGTCCTCTCTTCCCTCATACTACACCCGAACTTGCTTGGGCTGAGCAGTGGCTTCCCAGCACAGAGTAGGTGTCTGTCGCTTACTCACAGCTTTGCATATTTAGTATGTTCATAAATTAAATACTATGTTTCATCCTTACGATGCTAGAATTAACTTCAGAGGGCATATTTTGGCTCAATAAATTTTAAAATGCTTTTTTGTGTTTATTGTTGCTGTAAAAGTGGACAGTGGCATTCATAATGCTATTTCCAGATGCCCTTAGATTATGGCTTTAATATCATTTGTCACTCAAGAACTTACTGATTTCCTTCAGTTCTGGGATGTAATTGAGTTGGGGATGATTACTTGCATCCTTTTGATTGTATGTTGAGTTTTTTCCTTTAATTCCTATGAAACAGTCATTAACTGTTTTGGCCACAGTTCTGTACTGGCTTGAGGCAATGTTACATTGTAAATCAATACATTTTCCAAAAGATTGCTGTAAATTGCCTAGATAGCATATGCATGGTTACTTTGGCTGCAATGCTGCTGCAGAGCCTGGATAGTCTGCCTTTCTGGGAACTCCACAGGCAAGTCCATCATATATTAAAAAAAAAAAAAAATCTTTTTAGAAAGAGCATGGTATTACTGGTGAAATTCAGACAGAGAAATATTGTACCCTTGGTGCTCATCTGTACCTTTTATATTTTGCTCCACTGGGATTACCCTGTCTTGAGGGATTTCTTTGTTTTCTGCTTTAGATTTCCCCCTTTCTTAGCTGTAGTACAGCCGTACCATTTCAGCTTGCTAGTGCAGAAAGATGTTGTGAATTCAGTTGCTGAATGAGCCCGGCCTGACTGCAAACACTAACATTGCTAGAGAGATGCCAAAGAGTTGCAGGTGAATCTAACCTGATCTGGACAACAGCAAAACGGTAAGATGGGGCTTGTTTAAATCTCTGGGATTAATTACGTGCTAGAGTTTCCTGTTTCAAACCAAAACCCAGTTATCACATGCTTCCAACTTGAGCAGGATTCATTCTGTGCATGTCAGGGTGGGTTTTCTTGAGAATGCTTAAAATCCAGGCAGAGGGAGGCGGTGGGAAGCTGGGGACGCCACATGAGACCTCTCGGCAGCCACCCTGGTGAGACTCCCCGGCAGCACTGCCTGCGGCTTGTAAATACCAGGGAAAAGGTAGGGGAAGGCTTAAAAGCGATGCTTTTCTCGGTACAGCTTGGTATTTCTCTCTCCGGCAGCCTTACTTATTATTGTATTAAGAGAATAGTATGGGCAATTTTTTCCGATGTATGCTTGGCTGAACGCCCTCTGGGACGAGTGAGTGAAGGACGTGATCAGCCACTTTTTCATCTTGCTAACAAGTCTGTGCATCTTGCAAGATCTGAATAAATGTCTTTATATGTTACAGATTTGCTTCTTGGTGGAAGATAAAATTAAAATGAACATTTATAAATACATGCTCTATCATGGACATCAGAATATCTTTTTGCCTTGTTAACCTCTGGGATTATTTTATTTCTCTTGCATGCTATCTTTATTTAATAAAATAAAAAATGAGGTAGTCGTTTTAAGGAATCATTCTTGAATGCTTATGTAGAATTGTGTTGGCAGTGGTTTGGATCTTAGTGGAATATTTCAGTGTATGAAAGCTTAGGGCAGCAGTGTGTTCACGGAAAGAGGAGGAAAAAAGCAGCAGTTATGATTAGTACAGTACAGAAAGATTAAAATGTGGGAATTGTATGGAATAATTTGAATTATTTTTGATGACTTAACTGACAGCTAGTGTGCTTCAGTTGTAGATCAAGCATGTATTAATCTCAACAGAAATCGGGTGTAACTGAACAAAAAAAATATTTCACCATATGCTCTAGCATTTAAAGGAAACCAACTGTGGTAGCTATGGTAGAGTGCTGAAGTATGTTTTTTGCTATTACTAGTTAAGGGCAAAAACAGAGGGTTTTGCTTCTAGAGGAGCATGTTTATACTTTAAGCAGTATGTGAATTATACTGCAAGAAGAGATCAGTTGTATATCAATGTGGGATCAAATAACTAGTTTGACAGCAATTCATGCTTGCTTTTTCTGTACTTGCCAATTAAGGGTTTTTTCTTCTTAGTCACTGACTATGATTAAAGGGGGAAGGTTCAGTCCTATCTCAATTATTTTCTGAAGATTTCATTATTATTTTGCTGGAGTTCCTTATTTTAAAAAATTGTTTTCTAAATGTGTGACACTGTATGTACTGCAATGCAAGTGCTGTGAAATGGGCTGTTTCACACTTTATAGGAACTTAATTTCCATAGTTGTATCTCAGAAAGTAAAGATGCTTTATTTTTTTTTTTTTAATCAAAAATAACCTTGAATGTTTCTATTACAATCATTATTTCTCCTGCAAACATTTAATGGAAGTTTTCCTTTGCTTATATTGTTACAACTATGAATAAATTGCAAACCTTCAGTGCATTTGCCATTGTTTAATGCGTAGAAGTAATCCAATAATTTGTGTTTGTTCTCATGTTGTACAAGAAATGAAAGTCCATAAACTCTTAGATTCATGGGATTTTTTTAAAGTAAATTTTAAATTACAGTATTTCTAAGTGATATTTTTTCATCTACATATACATATATGTGAAAGTTGTTGCTTCATCCAGCTTTCTTCCTCCAAGTATTTTTTTTTTCTCCCCAAATGCAAAACCAT
The DNA here is from genome assembly GCF_964273445.1 of Streptopelia decaocto. NCBI lineage: Eukaryota > Metazoa > Chordata > Aves > Columbiformes > Columbidae > Streptopelia > Streptopelia decaocto. Next base: position 139,794,086 of record NC_138655.1, on the reverse strand, counting down.
CAGCTCTGTTTGCCGTGTTACTACTATGTCTGGGGTTCTCACATTTTAGTTTTCTGAGCTTAAGAAGTCAATATTGTTCTGTACATTTTTTTATTGGTAAATAATATTCCCTATGGTAACATTTGGTTAAACATAGATTTGAAATTAACTATGGGGGAAAAAAATATATAAAGTGGAAATGTGGCCAAAAGTTAAGAATGCATATGGGGAATGTAAGAAATACATAGCATAATAGGTGGTTAGTGCTGGATGCTCTGTAAAGATGAGAGTCTTCTCTGTGTGGATCAGTTTTGTAGTGAGGCTGACGCCTGTCACAGCGGGAAATAAGAGCCTACCTGAGGAGTGAATGTTTTCTATAGTCTCCTTGGTGTCTCTGACTTCAAAAAGTTGGAGTTGAGCAGGCTGAAAATCATCAGTGTCACATCCTGGTGCAAGGAGATTAGCTGGCCTTTGAAGTCCTATAACAAAAAGGGTCATCTAACTGTGTCTTTTTAAGTTATTTTGCAGAATAAATCTTAAACAAAACCAAACAAAAAAATCCCTAACACCAAACATACACACAGAGTTTTTAACATTTTTCCCCTCACACTGTAAGCCTGGGTGGGCTATTTAAAAAGCGGAGCTCCAAGCAGGTACTCTGCCTCAGGCAGGTGGTTCTTGTTTCTCCCAGATACCCCCAGGCAAGAAGATGGATAGTACCAGTGAAAGTGCCTGAGATGAGGCCTCACTCAGCACCAGTGTGCCCAGTCCATGCCAAGGGGTGGCTGGCTGGGCACTGGGAGAGTGGGTCATGCAGCTCTCTTGGGCTCCAGCTGCCTGAGGTAAGAGATGATGTCGCTTAAGGGAAATCCCATCATCGTGCTGGCTGCCACCGAGCTTTCACCTCACACCAGTTTGGACATGTTGTCCTGGCCTGACCTGCGTGGTTTGTAGGAACTTGCTGGGGTGAGAGCTTGTGGAAATGCTTGGCCTGGGTCGGTTGAGGCTTCAGGCTGTCAGCTTTGGTGACTTCTCTGTCTGTGTGGGAGTAGATGTGCCCCTGGAAGCTCACAGGAGCTGCCAAGCAGATCCAGACAACTTTGTTGGAGTTATTTCCCTTTCAAGTCCTGGCAAAATATTCAGGTGTCAGGTGGTGCTATATGTGGTTTGTAAATTGAATTTTGTAATACTAGCGTTAACATTTTCCTGAATGTTTCAGTTACTGATACAAGGATTACTACAGTTTACAAACCATGCTGGAATGAAGGAGAGTATTCTGGCAAATATTAATTGAAACAACAGAGAGACCATGAAATACTGGTACTCCAAAGCCTACTTCTGAACTAAAGAAAAATGTGGTTGGTGTTCTTAAATCAGAAAGAGCAGGTTAAATATTGTTTTCTGAGTTTGCGTTCCCTTAGGTAGGTCCAGATTGGCTTCCAACATCTTTGGTTAGGTTTGTGTTTTGATACCCTGGCAGCAAGGTACATGAATGGAAAGTTGATTAGTTAAGGAGCAGACTCTTAAGAACTTTATTTTTTTAAGTCCTACGATCATAATGCTAACATCAGGACAGTTTATCGAAGCAGCAGCTCCATGAGTCATGAAGTGCTTCTTCTATGTACATGATGTCTTCTGGGTTTTGGTATAGTTTGGTAAATACCTTCCTGTGACTACTTTTTGCCTTTGAGATAAGTTTTTTGTATATTGTCAGAATTATTATTATATGCATCTCTTTCATGTGTGGCATATTTTTCACTGATATCTTCTATTCCACTCGCTACTGCAAGCATAGATACAGTTCTGGATTTTAGCATAGTGCTAAATGTTGAATTCAGGGGGGTGATTTTGTGTTACAAGATTTTTGAATCAACAACATAAACAGATCATTTTGCCCCTGTAAAAGTAACTTTCAGGCTCTTCCCTGTGCTGCTGGTGAACTGAAGTAGTATTGTGATCTTGCTCTTTTGTTTATCATATTCCTGGGTGGATGGTCTTTCTCTAAAGTTACGGTCTCAGTTCTGGACTGGCTCAAAGATGATGCAGAAGCTGGAAGTTTTATCTGTTAGTTGTCTTACTCTATGATGGTACGCTAGTCAAAAATGGTGTGAAAATTGTGGACGGGGATTTTTGTTTTATTTTACAAAAATTTTTAGAATTTATTATTAGAATTTGCGTAGGTTAATGCTACAGTAGAACTTGCTATCTCATCCTGCAGACTAGGAGATCTATTGCAGCTTCTGATTGTAAAAGATTTATGATAAACTTCAGCTAGACATTATATAAATGTAATCTCACAGGAGCAAACATCATATCAGCAAGCTTTTGACGCATTATTTATGATTTTATCCTGGAAATTTTCTAAGATTCATGTCAGTTGTATTTTAGTTTTGCCACATAGGATGTTTATAATTTAATATTAAATTGTATACAAGTTACCTGAACCAATGTTGCCGTGTAAGCAGAGAGAGAATAAAAACACTAGACAAAAAGCATAATACCTGTTAAGATATGGTGAAAGCTCAGCGTCATTTAGTTCATTTCTGATGCTTTTCAGTCTATAGGCTTAGACCATTTGAATACATCCTCTCATAGTTTATGAAATGTTTGTGTAAGTGCAAAGAAAATGTATTTAAACCTGCAGAGAATATGTCTAAATTATGCTTGCCCAGACTTCCCTGTAAAGAATGGATTTTTTAATGAACAAATGGATTTTGTTGATAAATATTGGCTATACAAATGTTATTTTAATGTCATGCAGAGCAGTTGTCTTGAAACATTCTAGAGCTTAACGATGGGAGTGGCTGGTTTTGCTGTTGCCTGGGAAAGCAGTGGAGCCACCACCAATAACTTTCAAATTAGTGAGAAATTCCCCATGTTTGGCAAAGTAGTCCAGATGCATAAAATTATATAATTATGAAATGTGATTATACTGTTGGGAGGCAGCCGTGAAGGAAAAGCCGCACAAAATACTTGCAGTCAGTTTCAATTTTGTGAAATATTTTCATGAGAAGCTTAATGTGCTCTAAGACTGGAGAACTTCTCACTGATGTTCTGACTTTAATGATAGGTGTGATTTTTAGCCCATTTGATTCCTGGGATTTGTTGTTCATTGAAAGTTATTCAAGATGAACTCACAGCTTTGGAGGTGCAGATTGCCACCAACTACAGAAAGCTTGGCTGTTTTGTGCTGTTATAACTTTTTCTTTGGAATTGATCTGAGCACAGTCATAACTCCACTGCAGCACATGTTTATGCTTGAACACATCAAAGCAGCAGCAGTGGTTTTCACTTCTCCGTTGAAATGCCTAGTTTTTTTTTTTTTTTTTAAATTGAGTATTAGCTTTATGCTGTTCAAAGAATTCTTCTTATAAAATTACAGTTGTCCTCCTTATGATGAGCTCTTCTATCAATTTGAAACCTCTCCATTTTAAGTTTTATACCTCTTTGCAAGAAAAGATATATTGGAGTGTTCTTCATATTCTGAGTAACTTCAGATACTATAATCTTCATTACAACCCCCTGACAAAATTCTGAATTGTGGGACATGATATGTCTGCAGGAGTTCTGCTATTTTTTTCCAGCATGACACATTATGTACCGAGAGGCAAGTTCCATGGTGCTTTAATCCACCTTTTTGCTTTGAAAGTTATTGTGCTACTGCAACTCCGACAAACCTGCAGTAGCTTCTGGAAAATTTGGAAAATTTCTTTAAGACTTTTCATTTGTAGAATTCTGTAGGCAGGTCATTTATCTGAGGAGAAAAAAAAAAGAAAAAGAACAAGTTAAAAGAAGAAATCAGGTGTAAATGAGATTGAAACACAAATGAAGACTCTCTTCATTTAATTGTTTGTGAAGCTGGACTTGTCATCCTCACCCGAACTCTCAAACTTCATGAAAGAAAACAATGGCAGAAAGGTGTGTGGCTGTTATTAAGATTTCTGGGAAACCAAGTTGTAATATAGGTTATTCAGATCTCTGAAGAGTACTTGCACAAGAGAATAATGACCAAGTTGAAGCTCCTTTCTGTCTATACCTTTATACTGTGCTGATTTGATAGAAGATACCTTGTCAAATTCAGTGGTTTGGAAGATAATATGTAAGAGAGCAGATCTAGAAAGGCTCAGAGAGCTTGTCTTTCCTTGTGGCGTTGATCTGCCTTGGAAGCTGCATTTCTCAAACTGTAGGGTTTTTGACCTCAGAGATGAAGCATCTAAGAGCAGAAGAGATTTCTTTCTTGGTAGTTGAACGAAACTTCAAAATGCAGAATAAATGCAGCAGAATAAAATAAAGAACTCTCATTACCTAGTTTTTATTCTAGCTTTTGCTAAAGGTAGTAAAAAAGGAGCCTTGGAAGAGAAGGAAGGAAAAAAGAACAAATGCAGAAAAAAGGGAAGGGAATTAAGTTGTTGTTATTATTGTTATTGTTGTTGTTGTTATTATTATTATTAATATTATTATTATTTGAATGAAGGAATTGGCCTGAATGAACGAAGAAGTGCCAACCTAGTTTACCATTCTAGGCTTGAATTATTTCTTGGGAAGCCCTTTTTAATAGTCTGCTGAAGAGAATGTGAGACACCCATTGATTAGTAAAGGATGGCACAGCATGCTGCTTCAGTGCAATGAAGGTTGTTGTCATACCTGAAAGAAAATGGTTGTAAGACTTTTCCACCTGAAAATGCATGTTTTGCAAAGACAATTGTATAACCTATCCTGTTACATTTTTCTTTTTATAAGAAAAGTGCTTTTCAGCATATATATGAAGAACAGTTTTGAGTTGTTAAACTATCTTTGTCTGACTTTTCAGTCTGAAAAACACTCTCTGGTTCATTATAATTATAAATGAAGTTTTTATCTCATCATATCTCATTACTTTCACCTGACTTCTGGCTCACCAAATAGAATTTAACTGACTTCTTAGTTGGGTAGTTGGGCTTTAGTCTTATATAATCAGTTGCATGACCAGATCTGACCAATAGCAGTATTTCTGTTGTAGTCCCTGCTTGTAGAAGAACAACTCTAGTTTTTATTTTGCAACAGAAGTACTTGATGGTGCCTGTGAAAGAATCAAGAGACTTGCCAGGATAGGCAAAGGAGCCTAAAGAAACGAGGGAGAACCTATTTTCAAGTCATGGAGTTGTTTACCATTTATTTTCTCAAAAAACCTTACCAACACCGCCTCAAAATTTAGCAAGAATAGGCATTTTGCTGTCAAGTCTCTCAAGATTTCTCACACTTGAACGTGGCAGTGGGAAGACTTACTGCACTTATGGATATACTTTAGATAACTTCATGATTGAGGGGAGTGTTGGAGGATAGAATAAAATTATAAACCTGTAAACTCAGAAAGACTTAATATTTAATGTTCATACAGAACTACTAGTAATGTGCTTATGGAAAGAAAACTGTATGAACTTGCACTAGTGCATGCAGCCATCTGTTGGAGCAGGAGGCTGATATGGGAAAGGGATTGAAAATATTTTTTTAATCTTTATTTTTAAATGCTGTTCATATGGTTACAGAGGAGGATAGACAACAGATACAAATTTGTAACTAAGTAAGAGTATAGAAACCACCTGTCACAATTTCATGGGAGGGTGTTTATGCATAGACACTTTCTCCACCACTTTGCTGGTTACCAAGGAGTTGCTGGCTGGCGCCTGGTGCTGGAAGCCGCCTCTCCCACATCAACACCTCTGCTGGTCTGCTCCTCTGCCCTCCTGTTTGGTTCAGTGAAGGAATGACCCACCTGCTTTGGGATGCAGTAACTCTTGAACCGGGTTAATGGAAGCAGTAGCCTGGTTTGAACTGCAGGAATAGCTTGAATAGCCTATTACATGCCACTTACTTTGAGGGAAACCTGAGCATTGTGCAAGTAAAAGGAAGAATTTATTTGCCAGGCTTTATAGCTAACACAGGTATTGTATTTTGGGGCATAAGTACAGAAATAGAGCAAAATGCCCTTTAGATCAGCTCCGTTGAGTTTCTGTCTCTTTTGATGTACGTTACAGGCTGTCAGGACTTCTGCACGACCTTTAGCTGAGACCCTGTCCTTAGGTGACTCCTCCTGATGACTGTTATCGCAGAACAGGGGTTTACTTTGAGGACATATGTGGGCTTTTATAGACCTAAAATCTAATCTGGGTTCTCTTCAAAATCAGACTTTTTTTTCCTGCAAGAAGAGGAACATCTACCTTAATGAACTGAAAACTCACTTTTCTGAAGTTAGGCTATGCTATGAACAGAAAAAAAAATAGAAATGCTCAGCTCCACCTTCCCATGTCCAAGGGATATACAATCATGTGCAGTAATTCCTAACTCCAGGATTGTGGTTGATTCAGTAATTATTCTAATACTTATGTGTTAATTTAGCAGAATAAATATGTGACATATTTGCAGGTCTGGCACAGTTGGAGTGGTGGTGAGAGGAAAGAGTTGTGTGAGCACTGCCCATAATAACTTCCAGTATAAAACTTTATTTTTCCTTGAGTGAGGTGTTCGAACTTTTCAGATTTATATGATCCTGGGATTCATCAGTTGGCCTTTGTGTGAGAATGACTTGTTTCTCACTTGACAATTCAGCAGACATTTAATCTGCTCATTGAATTCAGCGTTTCAGACAAACACAGAGAATTAATGTCAGAGCTTCCAGTTCAAAAATTCTTCCATCTGGCACTTCAGTGACCTTTTTATATTTGCCTTCTTCCATATGACATAGACAGTTGGTTTAACATCAGCTTCAACTTCAGAAATAAAACAGCCATTTTTGGAGAGTGCCTTTGAGATGGGCTGTGGGAGATGTATGATAAGTTTGTGGTGGGTACAGCAAATAGCACACCCTATTCCCAGATACCATTTTCAGTCTCCGAGCTCTGTTTTCCATTGCATTTGTTAGTTCATAGCTAGCCTTTCTGGCAATCTCTGTGCTAAAATAAAGCTGAACAAATAATACCCAAGAATACGAATTGTAGTTCTGGGGCACAGCTGAGCATGTTACCCCTGGAGGTTACTAGGGAGAACTGACAGGCCATCAGGACAGAAAAATAACAGCCTATTTTCCAATAATCTTTTTCCTCACATTTTCCGCCCTTCCTTGTGTGACTGTTACTCTATTTCTTGTCCTTTGTTTTTCTCCTATACTTTTCTATCTTACTTAAGCTCTTCTGCGGATCTTTTAGCTGTGCCCATCAAACATTCAAACCGAAGAGGTGGTGCTGGTGATTACAGGGAAGGGCGAGTGTTGAAGGACGTCTTTCACATTTGGGCCTGATTGCACTGGTAGTTCTGGTATGAACTCGCTGGTGATGTCGTGCAGCATTACATGCTCTACTTCCCCTTTCAAAATTGTATTCGCTCCCTTATCTCATCACTCGTTCTTCCTTGATCTTTTCCTGCATTGTAGCTTTCTCACCAACTGAACTCTCTTCTTGACCTGTTTGTGTTTCTGCTTGTTGACACAGCAATATTTGCTGACCCTGTCTTCTCACGAGAGTGCTACCAGCCAGGCCAAGAAGAAGTGGACAGGCCTGTGGTTATAAAAAGAAAGAGCTGTCTCACTGCTTTGTTCTCCAAAAAGAATCATTCTCCAGGCAGTCGCATTTTTATTTTGAACAAAGCTGCTTGTAATACTCCAGAACATTCCCAAACTGTGTTTTATAAGTAGCAAATGTCAAATTCCAGTGCTGCCAGAATCTGCAGATGACTTGTGTAGTTCTCAATTGCCATGGTACCAAGGCACGATAGAAAATAACATGCTTATGAAAGATAATGAAAACTCATATCCAGATAGGATTTTTTTCAGTGAAAATGAATGCTGGCCTTATGCTTTCAGCAATTCAGCTGTTGGGTTTGTAGTCACTTGGCTATTTATGATTTTTTCTTTGTACATCTGTCAGCTAAATGCAAGTGCTAAGTCCTATTCTCTGTAATAACGAGTTTGCTGTGCTACCTTCCAGAGGGCTTTGGCTCTACAAATTATAATCTATATCCTCATAACATTTCACTTTAAAAAACCCAAGTGCTTTACAAAATTACTTAGTGCTCCCACTTTCTGCTAGTGATAGGGGCAAGATCATTATTACGAACAGAAAGATGGAATTGTGGAGAGGTTAAGTGGTTTACTTGCCTCAGGTCACTCAGTAATTTATTTATTTTTGCTTGGTGGGTGCTAGATCTTGGGTTCCCTGTGTCAGATCCTTTCATACTGCTTCTCTTGGAATGGTACAATTGGGGGAAATTCAGATATTTTGTTCTAATATTTCAACAAGAATATTGGATGCTTGTTATGGTATTTACCCAACCAATCACTTTTTCCCATGATGAACACAGTGGCAATGACCAATAGCAAATAGTAGATGGATGGCAATTTTTTAATATTTTATGTAAGCTCATAGGTACTGCATGACCAAAGTAAACATTTGTAGGATGTTAAATGTAGGAATTAAAGAATAGATATAATGCATCTCCCTAAAAGATGTGATGAGCTTCAGAGTAGTATGTTTGTACACTATATAAACATCTTTATTTTTTTTTCTTCTTTGTGGTAGGATGTCTGGTCTGTTGTGCCAAAGTAGATTCTTATTTGTTATTGAAGATATCTTTATACGTATGAGTAAATTCCACTGATATGGGACACTAAGCACCCTAACAGATGATTAATTCAAGAGACAATCATGACTGGTTTTAAAATTCATGAACTGTAAGGACTAGAAATTACTTACCTGTTTTAACTGATCGCTCTCACTCTTTAAATGCTATATTACTTTAAACAGTAAGTGAATTAATTCAGCAACCTTTAAGTCTAAGAATCATGTTTGTTTGGAACCACTTAATTTTGCTGACTGTGATGAAGTGAAAAAAAATCTTGCATTGAAACTGTATCACAATAACTACAATAACTAAATCTGATAAACTTTTTTTGTTTTTTTTTACATTAATCCCAAATGCAGATTAAGGAGTTTTGCTTGAAGTGATATAAGGTAATTCAAAGAGACATCTCTATTTAGAAATGGGTCCATTGGTGTTTATACTGATTATTCTTTATTTAATGGGACTTATTATGGAAATTATGCATGGAGCAAAACCACACTTGTGATTTTTGTCTTTCACCTTCAGCATTAGTCTTTATGGGAGAAATTTGGCTGTTTGCAGACATTATGTCTTGAACTGTGATAAGTACTGTGAAGTTAGGATGGGGGCAGAAGGAAACTGTAGCCCAGTGATCCTTACTGATGGAATGATCACTACAGTTGTTTATCCTAGAGAAGCCTCGGGATCATCTCAAACTGACTGTGAGACCAAGTGGGAAAGAGGGGAAAAAAGACAGTCAAAGCTGTTTTGTTGTCTGTCTGTCTTCTGATTCTGATCAGCAACTAAGAAAGTTGCAAACTATGCTATGCTTTTGTGTGGTTCTAAGATGAGGATTTTTGAAGCGCCCTTTCTTTAAGATACGTGGTAGTCACTTTTTTATTTTATAATAAAGAAAACCACAGAGCAACACTAAAATAACTTTTAATACCCAATTATACTAACTTTTGTGGGGCTAATTTTTATTTTGCTTTACATTTCTACAGTCTGTGACAGCACAAAGAATATTGGAATTGACATGAATATTCTGATTTTCTAGGTAAAGCGTCCCTTTGCTATTTCTTTCAAAAGTAGAGAAGAACTCTTCAGTCAACTGCAGTGACTATGCTGTAGGTTTTAAGTGGCAAAATTACTTCTGTCTCATCATCTTTCTTTTAGTCTTACCTTTTTAGTTGAGACTGAGTAAATAATTGTGGACAAATTTTAAAAGTGGGTTTATTTCAGTCATCGGGGTGTGAAGAATGTGCGAGATACCAGTGGTTGCCCTGGTGACTAGTTGGTGTATTGGCCTAGCTGTTTAGCAGCAGAACATGGAACAACTTGGAGAAACACAACTGTGTATTTAACATTATTTAACATCACCCCTGGGCTCACAGACATCTTTTCTTGAAGGCTGGGATCAGGAACTCTCAACTACTAATACAGTTACCTTGATGGGTAGGAACAGTCATTGCTATTTTCAGATTAAATCCTTTCCCACAAAGACACAAAGTCCCTGGACAATTTCCAAATGCTACTTTGGAAGTGCTTTTCCAAACAGTAACTTTAAATACAAAAAATGAGTTTCTGTAGGACCTCTCTGTTCTCTGTGGAGAAGGACAAGATTCTTTCCAAAGGCACGTTGGGTGTTGGAGCCTAGTTTAGTTTTTCTGGGACTTTCATCTCGTAACCAAAGCAGACACTTGGGGGATGAATGTCCTACATGTGAAGTTCTCTGGTGTGAATACCGTACATACCATTACCATTGCATTGTTTTACCTTTTTTCCATGTAGGAAATACATAAATATATATATTAATTTATCATCTACCCCTTGTTCCTGCCCCTCTGTTGCCATTTTTGCTAACATCTGTTTTTCAGCCTGCTTCTCCAAGGTACCACTGTTGAGATTCCTGCCAGGCAGGACTGTAGGTGGCACAAAGCACCTGTACCCTCAAGTTTCCATATCTGGGGCCACCAAATGTGCCCAAAGTCAGAGGTGGTGAATTGGTTATTCAGTTCCTTGAGCCTTTACTATCTGATATAAGGTTTGAAAGGATGGTAATATCTGCTTGAACAATCCTTATATGAGACAGTTTTTTGGCGTATTACCTGTTCTACCTGTAATAATCTGTAGTTGTTAAATGTGTTGATTGGCCTATTTTTAAATCCTGTTTCCTGTAAAGGAGAGAGCATAAATGAAGATCCAATTCCTCTGCTGCCCATAGTTGTGAGATTTGCTGGCAGAAATACCTCTTCTGAAAGTGATAACTGTGATTTCATTGCATCACTTTTAAAAGCCAAATAGCTTCTGAAATAGTTAATACTTCTGAAAGTTACGCTTTTAATGTTGTTTGTGGTGGGAGAAGTATTAACACCAAATCATGGCAGTAACTCCAGAAGGGCAAAGAATCACTTAAAAGTGTTGACAAACGTTAGTGTTTACTTGTATGATGACTTCTGTTAAAGAAACAGTAATTAAAACTGCTTAAGGGCTTATGCTATTTGATAGACAGAAGTTTCTTTAAATGTATATCGCATTCATACTGAAAAATTCTTGCCTCTTCTTTCTCTTGATTGCATTTTATAAAACATACTTGTCATCTTGTATATGACAAACAACGATGTCACCTGTATTGTCTCTATATACGTTTGAGATAAGTTCTTGTAATAGTTAAGATGCCATTGGTCACATCTTCATGTAGCATTGGTTTTAGGCTGTGGTGGCATTTACAGCATCTCAATGAGTGTCTGGGCTCCACTGTTTTAAGTACAGCATTACATAGGTTAATAGAGCAAGGGCAAGGCTCTTACTCTTGAGTGGTTGGTTTTTTTTTTGGTAACTGTAGCTAATGCAGATATTCAACAAAATCATGCAGTTTTGAGGCTGCACTGGCAAGAGATAATTTCCACTACTTTCTGGATTGTCATCTTCATTGGAGTACACACAAGGGTAGTTCTGTGTGTAGGGTTAGTAAAAGAATAGTCCACACTCTGAAGAACCTGTGTCTTATGCAGATAAACAGATGAAATGGGGTAAAAAGAAAGGTCCTGTCTTAGAGATAGCAAGATGGATGCAGAGGAAAATTCTGACTACCGCAGAGAATCACATGGGCTCATCTAAAAGACGCTGAAGATGAACCTGTGTCCTTTGTAACAAATACTATGCTTTAGCTGGGAAAGGGTCCTTACTCTCTTAGGGAAAAAGAAGCTGTAAGTAAGAGGCTAGGTTAGGCTTCTCTTGACTACCAGCAAGGAATTGGCAGGCGGTAGACAGTGGTTTACTGGTCTAAGAGCTTCTGGTGCTAAGTATTTGTATATATCAGTTGAGACACTGAAATTTATAAGAATCACTTGTTATGCAGTACAAGAGAAAAATGATACTTCAAAGGCTGAATTAGTGTAATAGAAGAATTCAAATCTATACTGTTCCCAAAATGTGATCTGGTCATGCTGGTGAGATCTGAGATAATTTGTATGTGCAGGAAAATCTCCAAAATATGTTATGCATTAGTCTTGCTCAGTACACTGTTGCTTTTTTACATGATGAGTCACTATAAAGTCCTGCCATTAGCTGGAGCACAGGAGTGGCAGGTCAGGGCACCCACGGCCCCGGGCAAAGCAAGGCTATGGGTAGCTGAGCTCTTGCTGTTGGAGGGAAACCTGAAATTACCTGAAATTAGCTGTGTAATTTTGAAGTTACAACCAGCGGTCATGACTGACATTTTAGACCTGCTCCTTTCAGAGTTCACCGAGCAGAGTTTGAGTGTCAAGTTGGACTTGGCCAATCAATGGCAGAAAAACAACCGCTTAAATATCGTTTCTCTTCAGAGTTTTATAGGCAGGGTAGACGAATTGGAAATGTGTACCCTTCAACAACAGCGTAAACTCAGCTCTGTTGGCTTCACAGTGCACTGTGGTCAGCAGTTGCTTGGAGAGAATGTTTTATTACTGTGGGGGAACTATCAATGGAGGTGAGAGGGAAGTGATGAATAACAGCTCATGCCAGCACGGGCAGAAGCGCTGTGGTTGCAGAGTGGCCAGAGGAGTGTGGGGAGTCCCCTTGCTTTTGTGCTTCTCTGCACTCTTCAGTCTTTGCCACTGGTGCCAATGGTGTTCAGCCTGTGCCGCCAGCGCAGCGTTTGACTTCTGAGCGGGGGGCTGGTTGATATACGGCTTGGTTTTAGTCTTTGCAAGGTTGAAGCTGGCTACTAGAAGATGATTGTGGGGATTTTACCCTACTCCAGATTTGGTCAAGTTATCTGAAGATGAAGTAGTCTCCCTTTAATATCTCATTCTGAACTAGTACTGCTTCCAGTAGAGATGATCAATAGGAACAGATGTCTTGCCCTCCCCCTGCCCCCCCCCCCTTTTTTTTTTTTAATTTAATGCTTTCTCAGCCCACATTAGAGCTAGGCATGGAGATTTTTCCTGTGGAAAAAGAAACTAGAAGCAGCACTCATGGAAGCATTATCTATAGTATGTTTGTAGCTGTGGATTCCGAACATTTTAAGCTGTCACAGGTAGCCTTTGGTAATTTGAAAGCAAAGCAAATACAGCTTTTGAACTTTTTGTCCCTATCTCCTGCCCTTGTTTTCTAGATCATAGGATTTCATAGGCTGAGAAACACTGATTTATTTGCAACCATGTTGATTAAGCAAAATGAAAGCACTGCTATTTTAATAGTAATTTCAGTTTACATTATGTTAAAACATCTTTGTTGGTAGCAAGAACACGGATCTGGAGAGGACAGTGGGAAGTATGTGGGTGCATGTCTGTGCATGTAAGTTGTTTAAGGGAAAAGAAGCCAATTAGTTCTACAAGAAGGCTAATTAAATATTCTTTGTGCAGCAGCTCTTTATCTTTTCTCTCTGAAGTAATATATCTTTTCTCTCTGAAGTAATAGACCAAATTACATAATTGCCTTAATTTTGGCCTGAGAGGGAATTATCATTTGTTATGAAGGGGGGCTATTCCTTTTCTCACTTAAACCTTGGTTAAGTTTTAGTCTTGAGAGCCACTTTAATGAGAAGAAATGTGAACCTTTGTAAAGCCTGGTTTGTAATGCTAGTAGTGTCCTTCATTAGAATTGACCTGGTGTGTGATCGTTTGCCCAGATGGCACTGTGCAGGAAGTGTACTTTACATTTTTAATGTACAAAAGAAATCTTTGATCTACTGTTACAGTGGATCATCAAACCCACAAAATATCGAAAACACAAGGTATAGCCACCTGGTATTTCTATAAACAATTGAAATAACATGGCTTTCAAGGCAAAGAATTCCTCAAGGGTAATGGCAAAGAATAATTTATTGGAAAAGTTTGTATTGGAGATACTTTGAGTTATGTGTAATGGTAAATATTTCTTTTTTCATGTTAACTATTTTATGACAACAAGTTTTCAAAAATGGTTAGATTATAAGTGCTTGAATGGAACATTAGACTTTTAAAATTGTCTGTATGTGAACAGTATGGTTGACAGCAAATTAACACCATCTATCCTTAAATACTGGCAAATATATTGGAAAAAGTACATTGTAGATTCTTTTGATTTGCCTTATGATTTAAGGAGCCTCTTGGGTCTGCTTGCATCACACTTTGTAGCTTTTCCCTGTTGCTTGAAAGCTAAAATTATTTATTTTCTTCCCAAGTAAAAGTTGTCTCTTATGGGTGACAAGAGAAGCTGAGGCCTCAAATACAACCCCCCCACCAACTGTGTGATTTCAAAAAAGGTCTTATATGTTGAAGTGTATTAAATTTTAAACCATAAATGTACATGACTGGAGTATCTAAGCTTGCTGTTCTGCACATTTAGTTCTTTTGAACTAGCAATAGCATATTTTGGTAGCTCAAGCAGCAAACTGCAGTCTTCGGGGCTGGCAGAGTCATACTTCACAGTAACAAAGAATTGAACTTCTCCACTTTAGTGTGCCATTAAGCTGCAGTCTCACGTTTCACAGCCTAGGAATTGATTTACTGATTTGATTTCCTGAGACATATGGTGATAATAATAATAACAACACTGTATAAGCATTATTTAAAAATAAAATAATATATTGGTATTAGATCTTTGGCAGACCAGCATCGAAATGCACACACAGACTACCATCATTTATTTAAGCTAAGTCTCATCCAATTTTAAACAAATGGAAGTCAATACTGCTTGTGGATACCGATGGCTAGATTGGAAAAAGTACTGAAGTGATATTGTTGACAAGAATGCATTGTATAAGAAAACACAAATGTATGAATTTTATCTATGTTGCTCTTCTGTCTTTTTCAGGACCTTTTAGTACACTATACAAAGATAGGCTTTTTATTGTTATGACTGTGGTATGTTTCCCCTATGTAAAGTGCATGCCCATGTAAAATGCATGTGGTGTTTGCAATTTTAATGTAGAAATAGAAAATAAATGCTTATGAAGTCCACTGCCTTTTTTATGCTGGTTGATATATGGATCGACACAGACTTTAAGCCTGGTATAGTCAATGAATGCTGTTTTTTTTCCTTTCAGATATGTGTCACAAAGATGTCTACACGGAACTGCCAGGGGATGGATTCAGTGATCAAACCTCTGGATACAATTCCTGAAGATAAAAAAGTCCGGGTTCAGAGGACGCAGAGTAGTTTTGATCCATTTGAGAAACCAGCTAATCAAGTCAAGAGGGTTCATTCGGAGAACAACGCTTGCATTAACTTCAAAACTTCATCTGCAGGGAAGGAATCACCTAAAGTCAGGCGGCACTCCAGCCCCAGCTCTGTAAGTGCACAGTTCTGACACCTGCATGTGGTGGAATTAATAACACCAGAGAAAGGTTTTCTTTCTTAAGAAGGAATTGGTTCCTTGGAAACAAACCAAAACCTCGTGGCTGCTATTTAAGATGTTTCCCATAAATATTTGTAGTGTTATCTATGAAATAGAATATAAAAACAGAACTTGAAAAAAAAAAGTATTTTAAAATTCCTCTCAGATACTATCTAGGGTGTCTTATGGGATTTCCAAGCATTTTCCCCTCCTGATCCTGTTATGGCATTAGAGCTGCTATAATGTTTATGTTGCAAATTTTGCAGAGGATTGCTTATTTATGAAGAGGAATTATTTCCCGTGAAGTTTAGGAAACCACATGAATTGTCTTTTTGACTTTTAGATTTAGGTTTTAGAGAAACATATCAGATCTGACAAAGTTTGTTTATATTTAAAATTCTGTTTTTAAAATCAAGTAGTAAAACTGACATTTATTTCCATGTCAGAAACTGTGTGTGTGTGTGTGTGTGTGTGTAAAAGAGAGAAGGGAGAGAAACGACTGAGAAGGGCTTGACAATACATCATCATTGTTGTTTTATTCTCAAGTATTTTGAAAGAAACTAGATAAATAAAATGTCATACCTTTTATGAATAATGCCCAGAACAGATTTCCCCCAAAGACTTTCAAAATTATCGAAAAACTATTTCTGTTATGCTTTGGCAAGAAAAATCCATAATAAATGTGACCTTTGAGTTGAAGACTATAGATCTAAGCAGAATGGATGTAACACTTTGAATCTTAGTTGGCATGAAATAATTCAAAAGGTTGATTGCCTTTTTTCTTTTCTTTCTTTTTTTGTTTTGTTTTGCTTTATCTTCTGAACATCTTCTGTCCTCCCTACAGAATTTTGACTCAATCCTGTCAAGCTTCTAAGAAAAAATGACAGAAATTCATTTTCTATAGATGAGCTTTGTTTAACCCATGTGAATTTAACAGATAAGATGTCGTGCCTCCAGGGGACTCTCCTTTTTAGAAAAGGTTACATTTTAAAGTGTAACCACCCATAGCAAAAACAAATTTGCTTTCTCATCATTGCCTGGCATTATATAGCTGCTGCCAAAGATGTCTCCAGTGTGTTCCAGATGAGCCCGTAACAAGGAGTTCTTACCATAAAACTTTTACAGTTGTTAAGGATGGATGGAGCATTTTGCACCATGTTTATTTGTGTGTGATGCCTGATTATCGTTTGGCACCATACCTGTCAATTTAAATTACTTTTTTTTTTTTAAATCCTTCCATAAGTTTTTTTCTGTATTAACTCACTCCCTATCTTTGCTCTTTTTATCTTGTTCCTCCTAGAAACTATTACTAATTTGTGTTAATGGTTTATGTACTTCTTTTCTCTTAAAACTGAAGTTTTTTATTTGCTTTATTTCCTGAAATTTGAAACAGGCTTTTTTTGAAACTGTGTTATTGGCATCTTGTTCTTTTCCAGAGGCCTGGTACTCTACTGGTCTGTGCAATCTCCTGTGATCCCAGTATTTTCTCATGTAGATTTAATGCTTCCTCTACCAGTATGCTGCTGGTTAGAGCCTGAGCTATTATTTATATGAACATACACTTTAGCTAATGTTTTCCTGTGCTGACTCACACAGACTTGCTAGGGTTGTCTCATGTGTTAAAGCAGATGCATAGGAATTTCCTGAAACACAATTCTGATTTCTTAACTTCCCATAATTCTCCCTGATTTTTATAGGTCTATTCAGTCAACTCACTTCTTCCTTCTGCTTGAAGGCATTGTTAGTCAGTTTTTGACCCTTCCCCACAAAGAGTCCTCTGAAGAACATCTGGCAAGGAATAATTTATGATTATTACACATGTTCATGTCAATGAATAAGGAAGAGCAGAACCTGCCAGCAAAAGCTGGTATTAGCCCTCTGCTGATTGCAGGTCACTCATGGTCCTGCCTGGACCTAAGTTCAGATGCCCAGAGCCCAAATCCGTTGCCTCAGGCAGGAGGTGTTCTGGTGCACTGAGCATATGCCTGTGTGGTTAGTTGCAGGAATTTGTCATTCTCTGGTTTTGAATTACACTTGAATTGACAAATGGTTTTGAGTTTCATTTTTTTCTAGTCCTGATGTTGTGTAGCAGATGCCTTTCCTGCTTCTTCTTCTGATTATTATTTTTCTTCCATGTCAGAGGACTACTACATATTCTCCCTTATTGAGCTATAACTTGATTATCTGGAAATTCTTCTGCTATATACATGATACCAGTCTGAATGGGCATTTCAGTTTCTGTAAATGTTCTTGAGCATGCTATGCCCTCTGGGCAGTTTTGACTCTGCTTTTTATAACCTTTTTTTCAAAGCTACTCTAATAGATGTATGCTACCTTCACTTTGTACTTTCTACACTTGATTACTAGAGGAACTGAATTAGAAATACACTTCTGTTCAGTCTCTTCCCTTTCATTGTTTAAGTCCTCTGTAGCCATCAGGTGGGGAAGTGATGTCCCAGGTACGTGGATGAGGCTTGCAGTTTCCATATCACTGCTTCTGCTCAGGTGAAAGTCCTTTATCTATCTCAGAAATAACACTTTTCAAGATGCAACCTGAAAGACCTCGTTCATGATGTCTTGGAGCATTAGGTTCTGTTTTGATTAGTCTCAGAAGCCTCATTAGCTCTCTGACAGATATCAGCTTCAATGTTTGGTGAAGATTATGAAATAATACTCCACAGGTGGCATGTTACCCGTTTTGCGTTTTTGGTACCTTCTAAATGCTCTACACTCTGTGATGGGAAAGATGGCACACACACAGGTTTGGGGAAGCTGGAAATCTTTGTCTCTGCCACAGATCGTCACTTGGAAAATAAAAAATTTGCTCTTGAACTTGAAGTAATTTTCTGCAGTTAATGTTACACCTCGTTGCAACCTGGTAGAAGTCCTGTGTCGTTAATTAGTGCAGTAGCATACAGACAGAAGTTAGCATGCTATTTTTTTGTTCTTACAAGACAATTTTTACACTTAGAGTCTTTCCACCTGACATTTACATACTCTTTATGTTAAGCAGTCACATTGCATTGCATTTTCTTCCCCCTTTCTTTTCAACATAATAAAACATCTATGAGTGTGATTTCCAAACTGTTTAAGCTGGTTGAAACTGCTGTTGTTCTGGAATGAAATTTCCAGCAGAACAAGCTTATCCTTTTATCACATCAGAATAATGGATAATATTGACCTTGGAGGTAGTGAAGGAGGTGTTTGCCTTCCTGTGTATCACCTGTCAGCCACTGTTAGAAGAAGTGAACTTTGCTGGCAAGCCTTTGATCCAGCCCAACACAATATATATATGTGTATATGTATTATATACCCATAGCTATAGATGTGTGTACTTGTCTATCTGTGTTTATCTTCATAAAAATCTTTTGCTGAGTCTTTTGCTTCTCAAGGGAAGAAACTTGCTTTTCTTTTCTCCCTAACTGAAGAAATGTCAAAACTACGAAATAAACTGGACCAAAAAAAACCCCAAAACCCCAAATCAAAACACAAAACAAACAAACACCCCCCCAAAAAACCAACCAAACAAACCCAAACAAAAAAAAAAAAAAACAAAACCAAACCCCCACAACTTAAAAACAAACACATCTCATTCTTCCCAAAACAACCCTGACTTTGGCAGGTGGTTTGCCTCTAATCCTATGAAAGTTTTATTTGAGATCCGCGCCCTTTAGGCATGTGGCCTTTTTTATTTTTCTCCAGTGCAAGGTGAAGTTCTTTTGTATTCAGTGTACATATTTATACTCTAAAATAGTAGTTTTGCACAGTATGTAAATAGAATATTGCAAGTTTTATAAGCTAGCTATCTGGTCAAGGTTTAGTTACTTAGTAATACACATCAGTTTGCTCTCTTTGAATGACTTAAGATCCATGGCTAAGGTGTATGTGTTACCTTTTCGTTACTTTTCAAAAACTAAATGCAGCAAAACACTAATCTTCTACCAACTCACCTAAATGTAATATTAAATAAATGTAAACATTCAGATAAAAATTATTCAATAAGTGATAGATTACTGCATTGTCTCTGGCCTCTTTTTGGGAGAGCAGCTTCTCCTCTGTTTCTGTAACCTCTATTAATTTTCAGTCCTGCATGAACTGATCCTATTAACACATAAATCAGTTGCATAAGAAATCTAATTTTAAAGCAGACACTAAAGTCAGATTTTTGTCTAAAAGATAGGCATCATTTCTGTCTGCCTAAATGCTTGGTGTGCTGTTCTTGCCTGTCTTCCTCTTCAGGTGTATGCAGCCTTCCCCAGTTTTAGGAATCTGTTAATTACTAAGGTAACTGCATCCTTCCTGGTTGATACTTTTTACTGAGGCAAGATCATTTCAGAGTTCAGTGCAGAGAGTGGATTTTTCTGTTCTGGCACAAGGATAGCTTTAATAGTCATTAACCTGGAGATATACTGTGACAGTTGGTCCAGTTCCTGTGCTTTAATAGCCTGGAGAACAAGTGGACAGCTATAAACACGGCACCCAGCCCTTTAACAAAAAGCTCTATGGTTGCTCTTGCTCAGGTTGTTCTTAATTTAGGGCTGCATGTTATAAGGTTAGAAAGACGCCAGCAACAGGACAGTATCAAACAGTGGTACAGCTCAGATTAATACTCAGTTGTTGATTGTTGAACATCTTTGTTTCCCTTGAACATTGCCCTAGAAAACAGTCCAACTTGCAAGGTTTAAAACAGAAAGAAAAAAGTGTGATCAAACTGACCTGTTATTGTACATAGGATAAAACCTTAAGAATGGGAGCTAATTACTGTGAAACATGTGAATGGTTTTGTAAAAGAAACTTTACTGTTGTGTCAAAGAAGACAAAATATACATTGGTTAAAAACCCCCAATATCTTCCATTCTTGTGATTTCATCTCAGTTAAGCCTCTTGGCCTATGTTTTACTTTCAAGTTTTTCTAGTAATGAATTTATTTCTTTGGAGGCATATAACAAAACAGATCTTCAGTTTTGATTTTCAATAATTTACAGTGATACTGTGAACATAGTATTTTCCCCTCGAGGATAAGTTTATATTGAAGTTTAATATCCGGCAGTTTCAGAAAAAAAAAAAAAAAGCGCTATTTAAAACTTAGGCTCAGGAGTGTGCCAGTTAAGTGTGACATTCACAAGCTGTTTTGCAGTTATGAAAAATGCATGAGAACATAACCCACACATCTTCTGTAAGAATAGTCAGGTGACTTTCAGTGTAATTTTCCATTAAAGCTTTCTTTACTACATGGGTTTTGAAAATTTCCAAGAAAGAGAAGTATTCACATGGCAAGGTAGTGCAAGGACTCATAGTGCAAGATCTGGGATTAAAGCTGTTATCCTTTCTGCAGTCTGTTTCTATAAAATGGCTATTTGAAATGACCGGGTCAGAAGAGACAGTTTCCTCTCATTTCTTTTTTTCTCTCTGTTATTTTTAATACTCTCATGTCAGTTTGAAATACTAGCTTGTTCTATTTCTGTATTCACCATTTTGGCATACTCTTTCTATCCTTGTTACTATGATCTGTATTTCCTTAACCAGAGGGAAAAAAAAAATATCTAATCTTGGTTACTGTAAGCTGTGCTGCTAAAGATGCTCACTCCCCATGCTCAGTGGTGCTCTTAGACTAGTCTTGCACTGGAAAAATGTAGACTAATAAGAGAAATACCTTAATAGATATATTGTTTTCAAAGAAAGTGACGCATAAAGGCAAACAAGCGAAACTCTCAGTGCGTTTCCTGAAGGGAACATGCACCGTTCTACATGCCAGTTGCCAGTGTCCTCTTGGGGATAACAAGATCCACTACAACCTGTGCTGACTTTCACAGTGACTTGGGATTATGGTCAGCTCTTCAGAGGCATGAGGGTCTTTACTCCCTTCTGTCTTACTTATTTATCTGTCTTTCCTGTTTGAGTTGTCCGGAATATTTCTCCCTAGCATGAAAATTCACTTTCCAGTGATTTTCCAGTAGTATCAATTTCTTGCTGACTGGTTGTTTACTGTCTATTTAATTTTTGCCCCTTAAATAGTTCAGTCTCAGTCGCACATGCACCTGTGTTTTATTTTTTTCTTAGCTTTGAAAGTTCATTTTTTTTTTGTAGCAAATACAAAGCTCTAATGCTGAACAACAGGCTTCTTTATGCCTAAGTAGTCCCAATGAGATCTCCCTTTGGCTTGTATCCAACAAATAATGATGAAATTTTCCTAGAAAAGATTTGAAGGCTTTAATTAACTAAACAAAAAATTAACATATTCAGTAAATAACCAGTTTTCAGACATGGTGAAGATTGTCCTTTTATCACAGTCACATTATGTCACGACATGTTTTGGTCAAAAGCCAGCTGAATATGAGCCAGCAGTGTGGCCAGGTGGCCAAGATGGTCAATAACATCCTGGCTTGTATCAGAAACAGTGTGGCCAGCAGGACTAGGGAAGGGATCATCCCCCTGTACTCGGCACTGGTGAGGCCACACCTCAAATCCTGTGTTCAATTTTGGGCCCCTCATTACCAGAAAGACCTTGAGGTGCTGCAGAGAGTGCGAAGAAGAGCAATAAAGTTGGTGGAGGGTCTGGAGCATAAAGTCTGATGAGGAGCAGCCGAGGGAACTGGGACTGTTTATGCTGGAGAAAAGGAGGCTGAGGGGAGACCTTATCGCTGTCTACAACTACCTGAAAGGAGGTTGTAGCATGGAGGGTGTTGGTCTCTTCTCCCACGTAGCAAGTGATACAACGAGAGGAAATGGCCTCAAGTTGCACCAAGGGAGATTTAGATTGGATATTAGGAAAAACTTATTTGCAGGAAGGGTTCTTGGTCATTGGAACAGGCTGCCCAGGGAAGTGGTTGAGTCACTATCCCTGGAGGTGTTTAAAAGACATGTAGATGAGGTTCTTAGGGACATAGTTCAGAGGTGGACTTGGCAGTGTTAATGATTGAACTGGGTGATCATAAAGGTCTTTTCCAACCTAAATAATTCTCTGATTCTATTTTGGTGTTTTAGAGGATTAAAACACAGCAAGGAGGAGTAAGAAGAAAGGAAAATTAACAGTGGTAGAAATGTTGTAATGTCAGGTCTTCAAAAAGTAGCTTTGAACAAACATCTGTCACAATGTCTGCATTCAGCCAAAATTAGCTGAAATTAGGGTAAAGTTAATACTCTATTCTGTTGCGAAATCTTGTCTGGGTCAAATGGGAGGGTTGCACCAGCTTTCTATAATATAGGGGAACTGGTTGTGAGTTTGCTGCTTGTGAGATATGCCAGTGACTGATGCAAACACTGTACATCTATAGATCTCACTCACTACATGTATTTTAGTCAAGGCATATGTTTTTAACAGAAATGGTTGAAAATGATAGCATAATGTGGAGAAATCTGAATAACAAAATTCATGGCCATGAATCTGAAAAAATAACTTTATGGAAAGGGGAGTGCAATAACAAAGTAAAGTAGGCTGAAATGGTTATAATTTTCAGCAGTCATATAGAACTTCAAATTATTTAGATCCATTCTGTAGTCTTTTATTTACATCCTTTGAAGCTTAAAATTTTCATATCTTTGCATTGTCTCCATCAGTCTTCACCTCCTTTATAGTCCAGAAACAAAAGGAAAGGTAAGTAGTATCTGAAATTACTACATTTGTAAGCAACTTGTAACTGTAGGTTTGAATTAATGTGTGAGGCTTCATTAAAAAAAAAATAATCAGAAAATGCTGGAGAAATGGTAAATTTGTCCCTCCATTTACCAGAGTAATTGCATGTGGTAAGTGAGATCTGTCTTGGTGTTTCATTACGAAATGCCATGCAAATTCGTTTGCAAAGTCTTCTGCTGCCTCAGAATTTATTTAAATTTTTGGGGTAAAATGCTCTGAAGTGCTTTTCTACACCAGACACTTTCAAAAACTGGAAGTTTTTAAAGATGACAATTGAAGGAACAATAATGTGTATTTCCACAAAGGGAGGTCTAATAGTGTGAGAACATGGGCGATCCCATCTGGTGATCCAGGTGGACGAGAGCTGAGCTCCACCACAGAGGTGCTGTACCCTGGAAAGAGAAGAGCATGGGCCACAGGGTGTTACTGCACATGGGTGGCTCATGTGTTTGGCTTCTGTTTTTTTCTGGTCTGCTCTTGCCCAGCATGAGCAGGAACTGGATAAGTGGTCTGGGCTGCTTGAGGAGGGTGGGAGGTCAGCCGTCCTGCTCTAGAGCTGAGCCCTGGGCCCTGCATGGTGTTGCCCCTGAGGACAAGATAGTGGAAACCATCACCTCTTCAGCACCATCAGGTTGAACTCTCCTCCCCATTCTGCCAATACCAGCTTTAGTGTTTTGCCTGTTCTTGGTGAGGATGCAGCAGCTTCCAGGAGGAGAATGAGTGAAAAGACATGACCTTCAATCTGTTCTTCTGGCAGCTGGGTTACAGAGAAATGAGCTTGAGCTTGCAGGAATAATTACTGTAGATGATCTACTGTGTGGTAATGGATTAAAGGTATCCTGTTTCCTATCAAGATCTTAAGGCATTACAAGCTGTTGTGACCTTTATATTATGGTTTCCAGTGATATAAAATAAAAGCAAATCTCAGTGTGAAAATAGGAATGGATGTGAAACACGTGTATAAACTCTGTCCTTTTTCTTTTATGCTATGATGAAACCAACAGTGAACTGTTAACGAGGGCAGCATTTCCACTCTAAACAAAGCTACTCACTGTGTGTTCACTGCAGCCTGCCATTTGGGAAATGCTTTGCCAACCCTCTTCATTATATGGGAGACACTTAAAAACATAACCACTTTTTTCTATAGTTTTGTAATGTTGCATTAGTCCATAATTGGATACTCAAATTAGGTTACTTGAATAAATATTTTATTCACTTCTATTAGTGACATGTGTAATGAAATGGTGATTAAAAAAATAAAAAATTTGTTTCTAACAAGCTAGAATGAATTTTTCAAGCCCAGATTGGGAACTGAGGATGTTACTGCCTTATCTATAATGAATTATTCCAAACAATGCAAGAGGAAAAATATCGAAAGAGTTCCCATATAGCAAATTTTCATCAGTCTATTAATACTTTGGAATTGAATAGCAAAATAATGGTTGTTCTAGGCATTAGAAGGAGATGAAAGGGCTCAATTTTGCAAACATACCTGTGTATATCCTGCTGCTATTCAATAGAAAGCTGGGATATTAGTCTAAAAATGGTATATATATGCCGAAGTGCCAGGATTTTGGTTTAGAACAAATGTAGAATAGTTGAGTAAGAGAATTTTTGCATTTTCTGGCTAATAGTTAATTGAGTGTAGTGGAGAGGTATGAGGTACCAAGTCATCTTACCTGGGATGTTCTTGTCTGTTTAAATAGAAGTAATTTTTAGGCTCAGTTGATTTAAAACTTTTGACCCTGGTTTTAAAGGACTTTATACACAGGTGTGTCCTGTACTGTAATGTTTGTTTCCTTTCAAAAACCTGAAACTTCAGTACTTTTTGTAAATCAGGCATAAGATCCTAAATGTGTGTGTACACTGTGTGCAGCTGCTTGAGAGTCTTCCAGTTGAATTCAACCCTAAACATGCTAGATTTGCTTGGCTGCTTTTCTTTATAATGTTATAACAAGCGTACTAACAAATCAGTCACTGTATGTAATATGAGCATCAGTGCTGACCCTACAGAATTTCTGTTCTGTACTCTTTTGGTCGTTTAGGTACAGGACATCTGAGCACTGCAGTCTAAAATATATGCAGATAATGCTGAGGGCAGCTGCAGGTCGTTTTTTGCAGTGTCCTTCTGGTTTTGGGGGGGGGATGGGGAATGAAAGGCTCTTTCCTTCTAGACATCTGAAAAATGGGGAAATTTGGGAAAATATGATGCCTTCAAAAAACTCAAACATTTTCTGAGAATTTAATAGGAAAGTTTTCATGTCAGGTGAATTCCTGTTTTTGCAGTGTTGTGGTGTTCTCTCCCAGGGCTGTGTAAAAGTGCGGACAGTACCAGTCCATCACAAAGGCCAGCTGAGCTATCTGGTCCTTTGAGCAAGAATCACTTGTTTGGTTGATACAGTTTTAGACCCCTCACTTAGGCAGCAGATATTAAGGTTACAGGACTTCATTCAACTATGCTGCATATACATGCTACTAAAAGCATAGTGTGATTATATCCATAATCTGAAGACTGTAAACATAATTCAGAATCAAGATACTCATTATTGATGCTTTCCTGTAGTATTTTGACCACTATCTGAACAATGTTTGATGTATGAGACATTAAGTACTTAGAGCAATGCTTTTGGATGGACTTTAGCCTAAAAAAACTAAGCAACTCTTTAAAATTGATTTTGTAGGGCAGATTAAGATTGTTGCTTATATCTCTTACAAAAGATAAGATGGCTTAGTTGTTAATGATCTTTTTCCCTGTATGAAGTGTTATATGTGAAAAAAAAAAACAAACAGAAAAGTCTCTTTGATTAAGAACAAAATCCTTTTGATAGTTCCAGGGATGTAAGTGTATGGTTGATATCAGCAACCACCATCTGGGGTGTTGAATGATGTTTTATTTGAGTAGCCTATTATATTGTTTCATTAGCTCTGCTATTAATTTTTTTTTTTTTTATTGTTGGCTGCTGAAAACATGCAAGTCTATGAGTTTTGATTATGACATTTGGTCTCTAAAGGCTGAATCAAAGCTGTTGATATTGTGCCGGTGCAATACATGCTGAAAGGCCATCTTTTTTTTTGTTTTGTCTAGCCTACAAGCCCTAAGTTTGGAAAAGCAGATTCGTACGAAAAACTGGAAAAACTTGGAGAAGGGTCCTATGCAACAGTATACAAAGGGAAAAGCAAGTAAGTGATTTTTTTAAATTTAATTTTGTGTAGAAATGAAGGTAAGCAGAAAATATTAACTCTTGTTGCAACACTTACACAAAGATCGTGACGAATGAATGCACAGTGCTACTGACTGCCAGGTGCTCTAGTGAAAGAGGCTGAGACCATGTCACATAGGTAACATACTACCTTTGCATCAGAACAATGTGAGATCCCAAGTTGTTAATCTGATATTTTGTTTGCACTTTAAGGTTGCCCTAGGGGTAAAAGCACAATGTACTCTCAAGTAGATTCTTCTGATGTTCTGAGAGCAATGCTGAATATATGCAATAAGTTGCTGTTGTTTTGTTTGTCATTATTAAAAAGCTTGAATAAAATAACATGAAGGGAATTAATAGAATTTTGGACTACTGAAGGTTTGGTTTGTTTACAAGAGTTTATTTACAATTGTTGCAACTACTCCGGCTCAAAATAATCTACAGTATACAGGTCAATTTTTTTTTCCAGCCAATTTAATATTATTTTTTGCAACTTTTTTAGCTCCAATGCCCTAAGTGCCTCTCCATTGTATAAAGTAAATCAGTAAACACACTTACAATATATTTATTGAGCTAGTGCTTTAGTTGAGAGTTATCTTTTGTCAAGCAGAAGGTCTTCTGCAAATTTGTATATTTAATGAAATTTTCATGTTCAAATTTTCAATAATAAAGCAGTTCTGAGAGAGGGATTGGCTACATGCCGTATCTTTCTTTAAAAACATTGTCTTGTGAATGATAGTTGAGGCAACTTACCATTCCCAGCAGAAAGAGTATCATGACAATCATGGGACGGAATAACTACTGAAACAAAGAAATACATGTTAACATTTTACAGGGTCATTGTGTTGGGTAGGTACTGAAAAATACTTTTTTCACTGAGTATTTGTAATAAATCAGGATGAGTAGTGTCCTCATCTCTCAGTAGCTTTGAGACTGATGAGTGTAATGGCAGCTGATATGAGTAGAAACATGTTCTAAATGTAAAAAAAGTATTTACACATCTGCCATGCCCGTGCATGTATTGTCTTTCACTGGCAGCTTTCTTCAAGAAAATGGAGTTACATCGTATTGTTAATGGTTCACTTACACATCACCATATGTTCCAGACATTATACATATGTAAGCTTTTTATTGGGGTCTATGTAATATGAGAAAACCGTATGGATTTCAGCTTGTGCCTTACTACTAAAACCCTTTGAAAATCACAGCACGTATCCAATGATAGTTATCCCATATACCTTGGCTTTCTATAAGACTGAACTAAGCCAACAGGACTACTACATGTCCTGTCAATCAGTGGAACAGTCTGAAAGTTAAAAACAAAGCAAAGCACTTCCTTGTAGCTATTTCATTTAGCGGTGATTTGTGAATGTGTTATGAAACATAGATTGATTAGAAATATTAGTTTGTTTTAGTAGAGCTGACTGCAGATGTGTAAGAAATATGATGTTAATGGTAGTTGAACAATAAATTGAAATCACTGGGTTCTACATTTCTCCATTATAAATAACAAGCTCTACAGAAGGGTGAGTTATATATATACTTTATTCTGTGCTTCGTAACATTTTTTGCAAGGTCTTTAAAATGAATTTTGAAAAAAATGTGTGTTATTAGGATGTAGATAAGAATGCAAACACAGAGAATATTCCTAATGTTATAGTAATATTCTTAATGATAACCTTCAAAGGTTATCTAGTCCATCCCTCTCCCCTTGCAATGAGCAGGGACATCTTCAACCAGATCAGGTTGCTCAGAGCCTCGTCCAGCCTGGCCCTGAACGTTTCCAGGGATGGGGCATCCACCACCTCTCTGGGCAACCTGGGCCAGTGTTTTACCACCTCATTGTAAAAAATTTCTTCCTTATATCTAGTCTAAATCTACCCTTCTTTAGTTTAAAACCATTACCCCATATTCTGTTGTAACAGGCCCTGCTAAAAAGTCTGTCCCCTTCTTTCTTATGAGCCCCCGAGTACTGAAAGGCTGCAATAAGGTCTCCCTGGAGCCTTCTGTTTTCCAGGCTGAACAACCACAACTCTCTCAGCCTGTCCTCACAGGAGAGCTGTTCCAGCCCTCTGATTATTTTTGCGGCCTCCTCTGGACCATCTCCAACAGGTCCATATCTTTTCTGTGCTGAGGACCACAGAGCTGGATGCAGGACTCAGGTGGAGTCTCACCAGAGCGGAGTAAAGGGATAGAATCACCTCCCTTGACCTACTGGCCACAGCCCTTTCGATGCAGCCCAAGATACGGGTCAGTTTTCTGGGCTGCAAGCACACATTGTTGGCTCATGTTCAGCGTTTCGTGCACCACTACCCCCAAGTTGTTCTCTGGAGTGCTGCTGTCAATCCCTTCATCTCTCAGCTTCTAGTAATACCATGGGTTGCTGCTACCCAGGTTCAGGACCTTGCACTTGGCCTTGTTGAACCTCATGAGGTTTGCAGGGGCCCACTTCTCAAGCTTGTCCAGGTCTTTCTGGATGCCATCCCATACCTCAGGTGTGTCAACTGCACCACTCAGCTTGGAGTTGTCTGCAAACTTGCTGAGGGTCCACTCAATCCCGCTGTCTATGTTCCTGATGAAGATACTAAACAATACTGGTCCCAGTACAGACCTCTGAGGGACACCACTCACTGCTGTTCTTCATCCAGATGCTGAGCCATTGACTGCTATTCTTTGGATGTGATCATCCAACCAATTCCTTATGCACCGAACAGTCCATCTATCAAATTCATCTCTCTCCAATTTAGAGAAGGATGTTATCAGGGACCATGTCAAAGGACCATGTCAAAGTCCAGGCAGACAGTATCCCTAGCTATTCCTTTGTCCACTGATGTAGTCACTCCATCATAGAAGGCCACTAGGTTGGTCAGGCAGGACTTACCCTTGATGAAACCATGCTGGCTGTCCCAAATCACCTCCCTGTCCTCCATGTGCCTTAGCATAGTTTCTAGGAAGATCTGTTCCATGATCTTCCTGGGCACAGAGGTGAGGCTTTTGTTTGGCATTTTTTTTTCCTAGCTGAGAACTGAATAATTCCCATGTGACACAGCACCACCCAGGTTCAGCTTGCCCAGTCTAGACTTCTTACTCTTGAACTAGAGAAACAGTTGAACTACATAACAGGATGAGGTTATTCCTTCAGAACAGAGGGGCTGTCTGCTAGTTCAAAAGGAGTTGTTGGTTGAGATAATGTGGCCCTGTTACTTCTTCTGTCCCCATGAGAAACTGAGGAACCTCTGGCCTGGATGGTATCCCCAAAGAAGAGAGACCATCACTGCAACAACGTAGTATTGGGGAAGATAGATGGACAGGCGGCGGGGAATGGTTGGGCCAGCATTGGCTCCAGCCATTCCATGAGAGCTTAACTATGCTGCTGCTTTTCTGGCAGATTGGCTCTGACTGTTTATAGCTTTATCTAAAATGATAGGGGAATAGATAGTTACAGGAAGTTTTTTCTAGCATCTGGTGTAGGTGCATAGGATGAGACTGTGATATGCATCACTATACTCCCCTGGCTACAGGCTCAGAGGGAAGTAAAATGAGCAAAACAGGTCGAAAGAGGGCTGTTTGTTTTGACATGTGCCCAGTTTTGGCTACTGAAGGATTAAGCCCTCATGGCACACCACAGAATGCAGACACGATGTGTATTTGGAAAAGCTGGTAATACTTGTACAAGTGCATTTAGGTAAAAATCTTTGAGAATCCCTAATTCTTAATAAACTCTGATGCTTGGCTTTCTCATTTTGCCAAAATGTTACTGAGATGTGTCCTTAACTGTAGTTGAAGATGGAGAATTAAAGGTCAGACTAATCTGTTTTGAATGGTGCTTTGTACTCAGAATTATCGTGCTTAATATTTATCATCAGCTGCATATGGCAAGTAGTGGGGTTTGCGTTTTTTTTTTAGTGCATTTCCTGAGATACATTTCAGCTTTTAAAATTATTTCCCTGATAGAATAAAAAATTTGTGAACTTAGCTTACTGTTTGGGAAGACTAAAAGGTACATACCTGCCTCCAAAGACACAAAATCAGCCATTCCTTTCCTAAAATTTAAAATAATGTGTGCAGTACCATGCTTTCAGGCCAAGCCTGGCTTATTCTAACTTGGAGCACAGTCAGTGGTAGCAAGCCCTTGATTTCCTATCAAACTTTTCTGTCTATTGGAGTATTTGCAGCAGTATCCCAGGAAAGTGAAATGAAGTGGGTTAATTCCTCTTACTGGATGATGGATTTCTCTTTTTGTAGTCAGATAAAAATGATTCCCTGGGGTGAGGAAGCAGCAGAGTGAACAAGGCTGTGTTATTGAGGAAAGCGAAGCAGTATTCTCTTAGGCTGGGCTTTT
Organism: Streptopelia decaocto; assembly: GCF_964273445.1. NCBI lineage: Eukaryota > Metazoa > Chordata > Aves > Columbiformes > Columbidae > Streptopelia > Streptopelia decaocto. The sequence continues at coordinate 139,763,559 of NC_138655.1, read as the reverse complement.
TTGTTTATTGGAGAAATAGCCGAGCTGCCATTTGTTTCTGGCTGACGGTTGCATCAATAGGCAAATCTATTTGATTTCACGTGTTGCACATCAGGTGTGAGTAATGAAACTCATCTTGGCATGTTCATTTTCTACTTTCGTTCAGCCTGGATTCTCACATGTTACTTTGTTGTATAAAATCCCAAGAGGCTATTTACTGCATGAAAATCAGACCACTTTGAAGTGATTTCTGCTTTTTTTTTTTTTTAATGTAAAATTTAGAAGGCCTAGTAATATACTGGTAACGCTGTAAAAAATGATGCAAGTTCCATTTACTCTGTGTTTGGCTAGCACCTTGAACATTTGCCATACAATAGGTGCCTTTTTAATTCCTATATCTTTTCATTGTGTGGTTGAGCTGAAAAAGTGCTGTCTGGCTGTATCAACACGTATATCTTCCTGCTGCCATTGACCTTCTTCCTCTTGAGCTTGATTGTAAATTTACCTGAATGTACAGCAATGGCATCTGGCTTGATCTGTGGCACATAAATGTTGATGTGAGTTACGAGAGTCTGGAGACGAAGCTGGTGATGGCACAGGGGAGCTGCTGCCAACCAGAGCCCCTTATGCAGCAGTGCAGAGGCCTGGGAGCTCTGCATATTGCACTTAAGGGAAAAACCTGTGCTTTTGGCAATAGTATGAGTTGGCAGGGTTTCCATCCTCTCCTCCCACTGTGTTCAATTGCCCTTCAAGACAAAGAATTAAAAAAGATTACCTCGGTTACAGCGATGTGATCTGTGACTGCTGCTTTCACAGCATGTGTCTGTGTTTTGAGAGGCAAGCCAATGGTATCTCCACTGCTCCTGCCCTGCTTCTTGCTTGTCCATGTGACTTTTAGCATACCTTTACTTTTTGTGGCACCACTATTAAGTTGCATGTGCTCACAGTATTGAAAAAATGTGTAGTATTTGTAAGAGGGAGCTCAATCAACATATTTTTGCCTAATTTTCCTGCCACAAAATTACATCATTTCAATTTATCCCTAATAAAATGCTTGTCCTAATTCTGGTGCCTATCCCTTTTATCTATTAATATGACAAGTTGGTAGAATACTGAGCAGAGCACAGTAGAAGCTGTTGCTGTCAGGAGAGCTTGAAGGCTGCAGAGGTGTAGAGTAGTTCTTCAGTCGAGGTATCTTACCTGTTTCTGTTTGAAACCTGTTTTTGTATGTGTATCTGTTCAAGGTGATTCCAATGTGTACTCAAAGATGAAAGGTATTTTTTCAGGTAATCAGGTCATTTTATGTTCATATTCATCGAAGCCAATTCCTTTTATGAAACCTCCATGACACTTTCATTGTCTTTTATTTTATGTGCAATCTATTGCAAGTTCCATAGGCTTTGAATGGCCTGAAGAACTTGCCATGGTTTTGTCTGTCATGCTGTCACATTTTTGGCATTTTCCTGTCTTTACTCCATGCCCATGTGAGGTGTTATGTTCACATACTCCCTGATACATTTCATGTGCACCAGTCCAGTTCACAGATAATATTTTTTTCATGTTTTGGCCAATTTATTTAGAGTGAACATTTCAAAATTGCTCTGATTTGTGTTGCATTAGTGACCTAAACTTTCTGTATGTTTTCCTGTATTTCTTGCAAACTGTGTGAAATCAGTGTTCATCTACAAATGAAATTATTTACATGTCTGTCTGTAAATATACATTCATGGATTATGAAAAAGCACTTTATGGTTACCTATTAGGGCTTCCCCCTTTTCTTTCTTCTTTCCCTCCCCCTTTGTTTTTTAACTAATGTGCTCAACTGATTTTTGTAGGCTGCTTTCTACTATACATCTCAATGTCATGACATAGGTTTATGAAGTATGTACATGGATGGTTTTAAAAAGATCTCTAGCATTGTAAATCTTTAACAAAAACAGGATCTTCAAGTTGAACTAGATGCAAAACTCATGGAAACTGGAAGTTGAACTAAAATGCCGAATGGTGGAAAAAGTTACTAAAGTACTATAAATACTAAAATAAGGTACTAAGATTCTAACTAGAAAATGAATTGTTGACTACGTTGACCACTTACTGAGTGTATTCCTTAGTGTTTAAAAGAAATATTGGGAGATTTTTTTTTCCTCTACAGTTGGATCTATAAAGAGACCACTACATTATATATGCTGTTCTTCAACCTGCAAAGCAGTTTACAGAAGTGACTTAGCATCGTTATCTCTTCTGGCAGGATACAAAACTGAGGAAAGAAAATCTATTCTGTTACTTACCCAGATTGCAAAGGAAAATGTGGTAGAAGAACTAGGATAGAACATAGTTATATTGGGTATAAGTGTTAAAAGTTATTGGATACTAATTTATTGGCACTGACACATATATGCATGATTTGAATGGTAGAACAAATGGTGAAGCAATTTCTCAAATAAATGTCATTATGCACCAATGTATTTTCCAGTTAGCTGTGGAATGGCATCTCTCAGAAGGTCCCCTGTGACTGTTGTTGTGCAGCAGGGTTGAAAGAGGCCACTTTACTTATGAGTGATATCACTATGTTTGTCTTCAAATCCTCTTTATGTGAAAACAAGTTCTTTAAATGAACATCAGCGGCCCAAAGGAGATGCAAGGTATATGGAGGAGGACCAGAGCTGTGCATTGCTCTCCTGCTGCCCGTCCCAAGTGATTTGCTTCCAGCAGGCATGAGGCAAGTGCAGGCCCTGCACTTGGACAAGCAGCTGATGAGTTTGTACTGAATGATGTAGGGTGGGAGGTAGGGACGATGGACCTGGAGGTAAATGCTCCGATGCTGCTCACCTGCTCCTGTTCAAGTGAGGGCTGCGACATTGTGTGAGACTACCTGGAGTCCTGTGAAGAACAGGATCCCCGAGTTCCAGTGACAACACTAATTAATAATTTAAATCCTTCATCTCTCTTGGAACTCTTTGATCTTCTGTTTTTCAGCCTTAATAATTGTCAGCATTATGAAGTATCTTTAATCCACTGGCTTCTTCTAAAACAAGGTAACTTCTGTTTCGAATGGAAGTTAGACCATGGTGGGAGTCAAAAAGAGAAACTGAAGGGCCATGTTAGTCCCTGGAGTATTTGCACCTTAGGGCTTTAGTGGAGCTGTAAGCGGTTTTTATAAACTACAAACATAAGTCCTTTTCAGTAAGAAAAATATAGGATAAACCGTGTTTACATGGAACTATCTTTTATGACACTGATTAAAAGAAGTGTTTCCCTGGATGTGGAATTAGTTACTCGTTGGTAGAATAATCAGAGGGAACTAAACTTACAGTGAATGTGTCTCTGTCAGGTTTCTTCAAAGGAAAATTCTGAAAGAGCCTGGTTTCATTAGGCCACTATGGTCTGTTTGGGGTTTTAGATGCCTGTTTGTGACATTAATATCACTGCAGAGTAGGTCTAATTAGATATTCTCGAGGTTTGATCATCAAATCTGGAGCTTTTTGCATAAATAAATATTTGACAATTGAGAGTTACTTTTCTTCATAAAAAATAGTTTCTTGAAATGTGTATCACAAATAAAAGCATAGTCCAGTTACTGTCTACTGATTTTTCTTTGCAGAAATACTCCCAGGCCTAGCACTTGCTTGAATTATGAACTCAGCCTCAACTCCAGACAGTGGTAAAACTCTGTATAAAATAAACACATTGAAATCAGAGTGGCAGATTTTATGTTAATTGACTCTTTTAAATGTGTCATATTTAGAACATTTATTGTATCTAAATATAACTGAAGAATTTGAGAATATAGTGTTATTGTACTCTTTTGTTCTCTATGTGGCATCATCAGGATTATCCCTAGTGAAGCCAATTAAGTCATTGGTTACTTTGTATTCATCAATATTATGTGTTCTTAATGATGCATTAAAGCATTAAATAATTTCTAATCTTCTCTACTTTCTTATAAATGGACATTTTTATAAATATATTTATTTTGGTAATGCTGATACATGATGTTTTATAAAAGGCAGAATGACACATTATATTAGCTTTTTTGTAATTTCTGTCTCATTTGTACTTTTTATAATGTACAGACTTCTACTATATGCCATGGAAAACAATTTGGACTAATTTTTCTTTTGCCCACATTGCATATAAAATCAGAAATTTATTAGAAGAGATTATGTAACATTAAAATGCTGAATTTCCATAAATTAGAAAACTGTCCATCAGCTGTTGGTGATTTGCCTAGAGTAAACCAGCTCAGTGTGATAATTAGAGAGGCTTCAAGTCTTCTGTCCTTTCTCTGAAGATTTTTTGGATGAGAAATAGGAAGAGAGCGAGTTGGTTTAAGAAGGAAGACGGCTTGTACGTTAGAAAATAGGAATGTTATAGTCAACATTGTCCTTAATAGAAACTAATGGTGTTATTGGCAGGATGGACTTCAGATGATAAGTGAAATCCTTGACCCAGTTAAGTGTATTGTTTTGAGAAGCTTTGAAATTGTTTACTTTGGACAGCAAACAAGAGAGGAACATTCTGTGATTCTAAATGTTAAAAGGGGCAACAGCATTGCCTTTTCACTGTCTAAAATGCTGCTGCCTGTCAGTTTTTGTACTTATATTTGAAAATAATGAAAATCCTGAGCATGCTTTGAAAGTTGTGGAAGACAAATGTGAAGTAATATCTGAAAGGAATTCTGCACACCTTATCTGATCACCATTGAAGCCTGCAAAGACAAATTCTGATATGCTGCAGAGGCAATTTTATCCAGGTCTCTCTTTTTCAGTGCTTTTTCTAAGGAAATTGCCATGTTATTTTGGCATGTCATCACACAATTCAGGGCATAAATTCATGACATAGCTGGCTTGATCCCATGGTTTGCTGCTTCTCAAGAGGTGGTCCCAGTTCTTCTCATATGTTTTGTAGCGGTTTTTGTTTTTAAAATGTGGAAAATGCCTTCATCATTTTTGAAAATATGATTTAGTTCTTTTGGGAGGGCCAATCTTTTCCTATTTAAGCTCTCAAAGCAGTCTCACTGTAGGATCTGGCAGGATTGACAGCAAATAAAGGACAGTGGCAGGAGTGTGTGGCAGGGATTTAGCAGGAGCAAGGCTATACCTTACAGTAGCTGTTAGCTCATCTCTGCAGCATCATCTAATTGCATCCTGAGATTGCATCAGTGGGAGAATAGCTAAAAGATGTTAATATACACACACTTCTCTCTTTTAATTGATGATACTTCATCATTTCTCACATCGCCAGTCTTGCACGCTCCTGTCTATAGAAAATGAGCTAAAGCCAAGATTTTAATGGCTGTTTTATTCTGGAAGTTATAGGTTGATATACTGGAGATAAATAATACTAAAGGGCAGAATGAAATCCCAGAGGAACACTCCTTGAGATTAGTTCGATCATTTCAGTAGTATTAAGAATTGCCATGATGTCTATCAGGATGATGACAGGTACCAATGACAAAGTTGCAGTGATAACTAAATAACACAGCCCACCTACTGTGTTTAATTGTGAACTTTTTGAAATGAGTTCCATACTATTGCTGTTTGTGTTATTTATTGCTCTTACGGAATTAATGGAATGTAGAACTTTGGGTTAAAAATAACATAATCTACACAATGCTGCATGCTGTTCACCTTTCTCTGGGAGGAAACATCCCTGTTTCCTTAGTATCTCCTTTGTCTGGTTGTGGTTTTTTGTTTTGTTTTGTTTGTGGTTTTTTGTTTGTTTTGGTTTGGGTTTTTTTTATTGTTTTGTTGTTTGTTTGTTTTTTTGTTTGGTTGGTTTTGGTTTGGTTTGGTTTTCTGTTTGGTTTTGGTTTGGTTTTCTTCCTTTCTTCTTCTCTGTTGAATTCTGCATTGCCTTCTCTGAACACAGTATCTGTCTTGCTCTTGATCTGCGAAATTATATTACTTATTTAAATTCCTCCTGCACAGTTATTTCATAGATTGTAAAATAATCAAGTTTTTCAGGTATATAACTTATTTATATGTATGTGATAGGTAGGGTGGTGTATTGATGAAGGCATTGAAAACTACATATATATATATATATATATATATATATATATATATATATATGAACAGCATGTCTGTCATCAGTCTTTCTACTGCTTTTATTATGGTTAATTCTCCTGTCTGTGCATGACATGTGAAATTACTTGGGGCAAGACTTATCTTTTTCTGATGCCAGAAATTCTGTTTAAATCTAAACAGAAGTATATGTAAGGTAATTATAAGGATAAATCCAGATAATCCAGTAGGTTTAAGGTGATCATTATCTTTCAATGGTGACTAGTGGCCTGAGACTTAAATTGCTGGTGCCAGTCTGAAGTATTATGAATAGCTGGAAGATTATGAGTAAGCCATCTTTTGATAACCAGGATTTCTTAAGTCACTTGAAGTAATTATGTAATAGTGTGTATAGGGCTAATGAGATTCTGGCAGTTGTAGAAGAAAAATAATCACAAGAAACAAGATGGTAGCCATCCTGCCACTGAAGTCATCTAACTGCAAAAATTAAAAGCCGGAGGGAGAAGATGAATTCAGACTTGGTAGGTGTCTGTATCATCTTCATAGAAAAATGAATACATCTTCGAGGGCCCAGTACAATAAGGAATTGCCTCCATGACTACAAGAATGTGAAAGCTCCAATTCTTCCTTAGGCTTTGTGGCTGTAAAGGCTAATTTTGTTTTTACAGAAAGAAATTGGAATATTTTTTTTTGTTTTTTGGCAACTGTATTATGCCTTTTCAGTACTCTGTCCTTCCCATTGCTTGCCATACCTGGGGAGTCTGTTAAATTTTCAGAGTATGAGTTTGTTCTTGAAGAGGGTAATCATTATCAGTCTTTTTCATTCAGTTTTTGTGAGATTTAATTTGGATGAAGTGAACCAACTGCATTTTTTTTTGCAGAACCTTGAATATGATTCGTGTGTGGTGAAATTTTGAATGCTAGAAGTGAAACCAGCCAAATAGATTTTAAACTACAGTGACCTCTTGTGAAGTTTTGTCCCTTGGAGCACAAGATATCTTTAATCTTATAAACGATAGTCATTATAATCTAAAACTAGCCTGGGCCATGTAGTCAAGGATGTACCTTAGGGACTATCCTGCCATAATGGGGTATGGCCAGAATGACCTAAAAGATATCTTCCATCTGAAGCTTCCATGGCTTTTTGAGTATAATAATTATGGGTGTTGGGCAGTGGGAAGGGAGCATCACTATGAATATACTACAAGTAGGGTGATTGATGAAAATCATATGCCTTTTTCTTTGAACAATGTGATCAAACAAAGGACAGATAGTTTAAAGCCTTATTTTACAATGTGATACTTCTTAACAAAGCTTCAGTTTAGGGCTGTGATAGAAAGGAAACAGACTGACTCACAGAAAGCTGAGATCATTTCTTGGATTGCATCTGAGTGTGAAAATATAAAGTTGACATTATGGAAGCTATGAAGTGTTTCTTGCAGTGCTATAAATGAATCACTGGCATTGACAAGAAGAAATTGAATAAGTACATGATGGGAAACAAGTTCTATTATGAGAAATACTGTTTCTCCTTTAATTTTGTTTTTTATTTCTCCTTCCCCTTCCTCTTCTCTTTTCAGGGTAAATGGAAAGCTGGTGGCCTTGAAGGTAATTAGATTACAGGAAGAGGAAGGAACCCCCTTTACCGCTATCAGGGAAGGTATGCACTCACATTTCATGATTATACATGGGTTTATTTTATAATTACATCTCATTTCTTATTTCTCTGCCATGCTCTAGTGAATAGCTTGAGAATTCAAATTTTATGCTTATGTTCGCAGTAGGAAGAGACTTTGGTGCTTCAAAAACAAAGTGTCTGTGTGGGAGTTCCTGGTAAAGAATGCAGCTCTGCCTCTGCTTGGGCTCCTGTTAGGTTTACTATACAAATGAGTACTTAAGAGCATGTTTAAAGTGGGTGTAAGAAGTCACTCTGGAAGATGAGGGAACTGTGTAAGTTGTGCTTCTTGCCTGCAGGCAGCACCGAAGATGAAGGTAGATGTAAGATTTGTATATCTGCAGCATGAAGCGAATAAAAGTGTTTCTTGACAAAGGCAATCAGAAGATCAGGGAGTGAAAATGCAGACATCTTAGAAGCTGTGTGTAGTTTGGGACTAGCTTTTGTTTGCTTTTCCTTCCCCATGGACTCTAACGTGCGTGGCTTGGGAATGATTCTTATCTAGTGCACTCGGAGATGCCTGTTACGCTTTCTGCTCTGCTTCTTCATCCTTCCTTGTCAGCCTCTTGTGGTCCCTAGTGACGGCTGCTTTATCTGAGCCTGCCTGTGTTGAGCTCCTTTGCAGAAATGTGAGTCTCCTCTAGTAGAAGGCACTAAAAATGAGAGAAATAATAAACAATTTACCATTACACCACTGATTCAGACTCAGCTGAAGTTGATAGTGAACTAAAGAGATGAGACTGTTGTGGCTTTTGAGAGACCTTTTAAAACTGTGCTGACTATCTCAGCGTAATTCCCAAGGTGGGAAGGGCCAGGGAGGTACCAGAACATCAGCCCTCACAGTATGGCCCCACGTGGGAGGTGTGCGGCTTCGTGGCCATCGCAGCCCCGGCAGCTCCAGCTTCCTCATCCCTCAGTCCAGCCTGTGTTCCTGCAGCTATCTGTATGCTGTATGTCTGTCTGCACAATAAGCCAGTTTTGGGGTGGACTGGGCAAAAAAATTCCATGTTTCATGTGATTGACACTGTGAAGCTAGAAAAAATTAAGTTACTGTGGATTTTCACCCCAAGGTTGTACATTTTAAAGGAAGCTATTTCACAAAGGAAAGAAAACCATGGGTGGCCAATTTATGAAGGAACTTTAGCAGTTCTTCTGTACTGCTTTGTTTGAGCAATAATTATTGAATGATCTGACACATTCATAACAATATATATTTTATGTGAGCCGTCTGTCTCTGCAGCTGTGCCATGATAATGAGGCGTGCAGCGGGTTATGAGTGCGGATTTCAATATTTGTAATGCCAAGTTTAAGGCGTAACAGCCTATGTTTCAAATATGTTTATTATTCTCTAGGTTTTTAGTTGATATGGTACTGACTTAATAAAAAAATACTAGATACAGCTTGTGGCTTTCTTGTGTCTTTTTAGTGACACTTAAAAGGTTTTTTCAATATAGCTTGGTCTAGATGAAAGTTTATAGCATTATAACTGTCAAATACAGTATAATGTATTTTCCTTCATAAATAGTTTGTTGTGTGAGCTCATTATAAGTTAAGTATTCTTTAGGAGCAAGAACAGAAATTTTTCCACTTGATTTTTCTTTTAAATTATAAAGGCACACTTGCATGAAAATACTTTTCACGCTGTCATTGGAAAAGTTTTCCTTTTAGCCATGACTACAGCACTGTTGTTGAAGCCAGTTAAAATTCTGGTAGTTTAATATTAGTAGAACAAAGCTCTTGTCTAGAAAAGCTCTTAAAGTTATTAATTAATATCCATTTTCTTAAGTATGCAGTGCGTCACTGATTTTGATGGGACTATATGTATCCATTGTATTTCTAAGTACTCATCTAGGATGGGACTAGATCCAAAGAATATTAGGCCAATGAGAGGGTTTTTGCTTGACTTTTGTAGACTCTTGGTTAGGTTTGGTCAAGCTCAGGTTGTTTGTGGCCTTTTTTGGTAAATGTAATTCTGTCCCCTAGGTAGTGGAACTTCATTCAGGTCTGTGGGAGCAATCAGTAGAAATACAATCCTGTACGTTTTCATCATGTGGAAGTTAACATGATATATAGAATGGGAAGGGGAAAAAAATCTGTGATTAGTTTGGCTTTTCTGCCGTTTGTTTTGATTTTGTCAGAAGCAAATATTAGAGTCGGAAAAATAAGAAAGGCTGTAGTACAAATGTAACTTTCAGAAGGTAATCTCAGTGATGTTGTGCCAGACCCCTATTATTTGACAGTAACTGTACAGCTGTGGACTTCACTAGCAGGACCCGATGAAGCTGTTGCTTTCCTCTTAGCAGCATCTAATCCACCTTGGGCATGCTGGGTTCTGTAATGCAGCCGTGGCTAATCTTGGCTACATGGGTGGAAAAACCCAAAAAATTAAGAAACACTTGTATGTTATCTGATAAGTTTGAGACGGAAGAACAGTAAGAATGGGACCCTGTGTTAAGTAGATTTTTCTCGATTTCAGCAGACTGCAGGTTCCAGCCCTATGATTTAGACTAGGAGCGTTAGGACAAAGGCAAATACCACTGAAGATGAGGTCACCTTCTAATTTAATTTATCTGAGTAGTAGTGTTGCCCTAGTCAAAAAATGCATGTATGGTATCTTGAGTGAGACGTCTGCTAGAGGGTGTTACTTTCCAAAGGCTTTCATAATGGAGAAACCAGGCAGATTTTGACCCCAGCTTGTTCCTTATTCTCTAATTTGCCATCAATGCAAAGAAAAATTCAGGCAGGAATCTGGTTATATGTAAATTAAAACTACTGTAAGTAAATTGTTTACCATTTCTTATGGCTCCTTGGGTAAAGCAGCGAGCATTCCTGTGCTGTGCTCCTAACGGGGATGCTGTATGATGTTAATTAGGAGGAAGTTATAGGCTGAAATCTTAAGCTGAGGGAATTTTGTAGCTGTCGTATACAGTGAACCATATTGCTACTCTTGTGATAGCAGCAGAATGAGACTCAAAGTAAAACAAAGCTACAAAAAAAGATTAAGATAAGTTGGAAGATGCAGGATATAAGTAGGGAATATGTGATGGGAGAAAAAAGGGCTAACTTGGTTGAAACAAAAAATGGAAGAAAAAACAAAAAAAAACCAACCCAGAACAGTCAAGCTGCATAAGAAAAATCATTGTTAATGTTAGTGACAGTGTGAGGTTCAGTTGAAACTTTGATTAAAGTTTCTACTTATAGAGTAATTCTGCTTCTACAGCACATAAGGGTTTGTGTCTTCTACAATATATAAAAGTTACATGGGTTTGAACACAAGTAGGTAAATGTGGCTTATTTATCAGTGCTGCTCAGGTCTCTATTGGATTTCTAGAATGAAATTTAGAAGTAGCCTGTGCTGAATGTTCTTTCAACTTGGTCTGAGTCAGTCACACTAACTTATTGATGCCTTTATTTAGTGGCATGCGTTTTTCAGGATGTTTCATTCTGAATTTAACTCATTTAGTCTGGGATAATCTAATTTACTTTAGAAGAGCCTGTTAAAAAAGGAGAGAGGGAAAGTGGGGTGGGGGAAGAAAAAAGGCAATTGTTTGGATGCATATAAGTGAGTGAACTAAACCTGTGTGATTTTTCTGATCACGTATATATGAGTGGTACAGGTCACCATATTGCTATTCTATCCTAAACGTTCCTGCCACTGTGGTATTTGAGACAGTGGAGTTGGGAAGTCATTTACACACTATTTTTCATTTAAACTAAATTTGGTAGAATACAGATGAGCAGATAATTTGTTTTCTGTGTTATTGTAGTTGTAGTTTATTCTTTTACTGTAACTCTTGTTATCAACTGTTCAGAGATGGTTCAGCACCAGACTTGAAATGTTATTAGATCCACTGCAACCAGCGGAAAAGTTCACTGACCTTAAATTTTATCACAGATATTTCATTCCCCTAATTTCCTGTAATATCATCCTTTCATCTAGGCTAAATACTGAACTATGTGATAGATTCTAATTCTGAAAACAGTTTGATTTACTACTATGTAGTTATCTCATTTGATTTCTGAGTAATAATATTCCTTATATTTAGAATGACAAAGATTCTGCTTTTTGGGTATTTCTGTAAACAAACATCCCTTGGTTTTATTGCTACCTTGCTTGTGAGGTTAACTTGCTTACTGTGTTCCTTTCATTTTGCATCCTTGAAAATAGCACCACTCCTTTACTCTGCTAAATTTGATTGACTATTGGTAATAAAACTTTATTCTAATGTTTTAGTATATGGTAATGTTTCATTTCTCATAGGTCTAGATGATGTTTCAAAGCATCATCCTAACCAGGTACATTTTGTAGCTATTTTTGTCCTTTGCTATTTAAATGTGATGATTAGGCAACTTTTTGTTTATTTCTCCTTTTTTTAAAAAAATAATTTTTGTATTTATATCCTGTAGTTGATATGTATTGGTTTTACATTTGTGTTTTACATTTAAAGTAATTTTCATTTACTTGTGTTTTACATTTAAAAGTGTTCAGGTCAGAGACTGTCTCTGTGTCTTCAGTCTGACAGCTGCCCAGATAATAATTTTCCATCTCCTCCAGTGTTGAAGGCTGCTACCTTAATGCCAAATACGGATAGCAGTGTGGAAAAACAGCATATAAAATCTTTGGAAAGAGCCAGCTGTCTTGCGTTATAAAATTAAAAAGAACACAGGATTTACTTAATGAATTTCTTTAACTTAAATTTGTAAAGAGCAGTTCAGTATGCATACTGAATAAGTTTGTTTTGTGACCTGCCAGAGAAAACTTAATGCATTTGTGTGCTCCTATAGAGCAGGGAGGAGGGATGCTTAATTCTTGGCCACAAAACATCTTCAAAAGTCTTCAAAGTTTCAAGCCTCTTCTGTCAATATCTCACTGTGTGCTAGAAGGGAAGCAGAGAAACAAAAAATGAAAACCTTAAAGGGTCTTTAAGAAAGAAATGTGAGTCTGCCTTTATGCCCCAGGCTGGATGGACTATCTGAGGCTGGGAGGTTTTAAGAGGTCTCCCTCTCTGAAGTTTTTGAGCTGGAAGGGATAAATCTTCACAAAACTGTTATCTGTAGAAACTTGAAGCACAGTAACTGCTAAGAAAAAATGCAGGCAAGATCAGTTTGCCAAGAGACATCTCTTACCTATGTGAACGTGTAACTTATTGCACGGTGTTCCTAATGGGTGCTCAATGGAAAATACTGCTTTGTAGTAACAATGCTGCAAGTGATGTAGAGCAGCTGTGCTTTTGTTATATCCAGGAGAAGTAGCACAGTCTGTACTTGAACCAGCTAAGGAAGGGTTACAGAAAATTATATTTTTACTTAGTAGATAAAATTCTTGTGACCTCATATTGAATTATTACCTGAGTTATTACATGCACTTCCCAGCTCAGTCATTTTTGACTGATATATATCATAACGATCTATACAACTTTAAGTCCACAAATGACCTCATGGCAGTAGTTTGATGACTCATGGTGATAAGCCTCCTATTCATTGTATTAGAGGAGGTCTGGAAGGTTGTATGCTGTAGGTCAAGGGCACAGCGGAACAATATCTGCTTATTTTCATAAGAGTCATTGTTGGTTGACCTACTGGTAGAAGTTAAACATGAAAATTGCAGTGGGAATCCTGTGTCTCTGTCTACCAGTAAAGAATAAATTATTCTTTATTTTGGAAGTTCAATCATCCTCTTATAAAAAAATAAGCCTATTCTTCCTTTTATGCAGGTTTATTTATTTATTTTTTTTTAATTAAGGAAGCTTGACAGCTGCTTTCTTTTGAGTGATAGGATTTTGGAGGACATTCATATTTCCTTGACAAAGTCCAGTCAAGAAATTTAAATTTCCACAACTGAAATGCCTAAAAGCTTCGTATGTGTCTGGCTCAACAAGCCTCAGGGAACTTCAAAAGATTACGTTTAAGATCATGGAGATGTAACTATTCTGAGCATGCATGTCACATGAGTTACTGTAGGGGCTTTGTGCCTTTATGTTTTTAGAGTTTAAGGATAAGTTCACTCTCCCGAAAAGCCACATTGCTTTGGGGCATTTAAGTAAAAAAAAGGACAGGACAGTAGCTTGGCAGTAGCTTGGGGAACTTTCTCATTGCCTCCAGAGTTGGCAGGGCTGGTGCCTCCTGCAGGCTAAGTGGTTATAGCTCAATTAACTGTGAAGTCCTTGCAAAGCCAATGCAGCTCGTAGTCATAACAGCTTTGGTTTTGGGGGTTGTTAAAAATAAAACACAGAAGCCAAGAACCTCTGGGACACTTTGTCACTGGATATGCAAGGTCGAGAAATATTCAAAAATAGAGAAATGCCAGCAATTTTAATTTCTCAGCCAGGTCTCTTTCTGTTATGGGCATCCTGCAGCCTTACCCAAACTGTATGCTTCATCAAGATAAAAGGGGAATACAAGATTTCCAAAATCTTTAAAAACTACAGTACCTTTGGAAACGGATGTTCCTGGTACCTTTCTTATGAAATGAAGTCAGCTTTTACAATTTCCAAGACTTTGCATTTTAGTTATTAAATATTCTATCATGTTGTAAAGGTATGTATGTTCATTCTTACTGACCATTAATAATAGGAAAATTACCTTTAATTTCTGGAGTTTTTATGACTGAACTTTTTTTATATAGCTCAGATTTTCAAGCCTATTTCATTTGTGTTTTCTGCTGCATGTGTGTACCTCCTGCTGTTCTTCCCAACCCTGACTGGCTGTTAGGTTTTTTTGTTTTTACTGACAATATTCATTTGCCTTTCTCTGAAAGCAGTTGGACTGACTGGCTGAAACAGGTGAACTGAATTTGTGGTCACCTCAGATGAACATGGGAGAGCTGATAGTTTTCCAATCTCAGATACACTGCGAGTGGTTACTGTGGTGTTATTGTGGTTATTGTGGTGTTATTCCTGCTTCTCAATGTGTCTAAATAGTGCTCTGCTCTCCTTCCTCACTTATTTTTGGTGGACTGAGCAAAGGCTTCTGCCCATGCAGAGTGCTCAGAAATGCTAGAGATTGATAAAATCTGTCTTGATTGTTTCTTTATCCCTTGCTATTCATAGGCTGAGCATAAACTTTCCATTCCCGCCTTCTTTTTTGTTTTGCTTTGTTTTGCGCTCTAACAAATTAGTGGTTCTCAAAATTATAAGACCTTCAGGGGAGCTGAGATTACATAAATGCAACATAATGGATGGTGTTTCCCTCTGAGAATTGTGACATAAATTTTAAACTCTATAATGAAACTCCCATCATGTGGAAAAAGTGTCATGCTTTTCTGAAAAGTGCAAATAAAAATTCCAATTTATCCAGCTTTATCATAGAGCTAAATCTGTTCCACAGAATATTCCATCCCCTGTGTCCTCCTTCCATTTCCCCTCCAATATTTTTGTCTGTAGCTTGCTGAGACAGAACATGGCTGTATCAATTGAATCGTCATTCAGTACTTTTGATGTGCAAGATGTGACCTTCTTCTGGCTTTTGTTCTTGGGCACAGTTCAAGCAAGAAAGCAATGGGGTGACACTTTGAGGATTTTTTTTTAAATTTAATATAATCATTTTGCCATCAGGAATCCTTTCCTCATTCTTTTTATCAGTTAGCTTCCTGTCAGACCATTCCGATTCTGCCTTGCTTCCACTGAAGAAGTTGTCTGTGTAGCTTCAATATTCACATGGAAGGTGTTGGATAAGGGATCTTGTGCTAGTTCCAGTACTGTAAGATTACAAATCCATTGGTTCAGGGCACTGTTGAACCCTTCTTATAAAGACATATGCCTATGGTTTCCTCTGACCTGAGTTTCAGGGCTCTCTGACTTGGCTTTTGGCCCTGCTAGGGCCTCCTGCTCTGAGCACTTTTCTTCTGCTCAAAGAATATCTCTTGTGTTCCCTATTTAATACAGGAGTTGGGACTGTTGCCTTACAGATTATTCTGGTCTGCTGCTCTTACTGTGTGATGGGAACGGCAGAAAAAAGATGGCAATTACAGAATATGAATGAGAAAAGGAGGCTGGAAATCCTTTCTTCATATATAAATGTAATATGTAACTATAAGTGACCCCTTATGCAGCCCTCATGGCTTTCTTGTTTGAGTAGAAGTTGGTAAGGGTCAGTCTTTTTCTGCTGTATGCAAATTTAACCTCCTCTTATAGCACATGCTACCACCATAAAATGTAGAGCTAAGTTAATCCTGCTCCAGGTAGCATTAGTTTTTACCCTGTGACCATATCGCCATTGGAGTGGATTGAATTGGTGATACAGATACGAGCTGGTTGTTAACATGAATAGAGATGCTAGCGAGTGACAGCATCTCAGCTTGAATTGCTTAGAGACCCTAAGGCACCCTTCCAAGTGCCAATATCTTCTGTGGCCACCTGGTGAAATAAATCTTTGATATCATCTGGTGTTAAGGCAAAGAAATGTCTCCTGAACCCAGCCAATTCTTCAAATATTTTTTTCTTTGTTATATCTCCCTTTTGTGAAAGGAATAATCTCAGCAACAGTACCATTTAGCCTTGTGATTCAAGCTGGGACTTGAAATCTGCACAAAGACATTCGTCTTCGTCAAGACTTCTGAGTGTTTTTGTGTGTTTTTCCACTGCTGCCTCTTGGATTTTGAAAGTACTAGAGCAAGGTGACAATTCAGTGTTTGAACCGGTTCAGTCAGCTTGAGTTTTCTGTGTATTCTTTAGTACACGTTAAACTAGTAGGTGACTGTTGTATCTCAGCAGAACTGGTTCCAACTTTGGGTAAAAGCAAAATAAGGATGTGAGAAGGTTGCCTATTTTCCTGGTATTAAATCTCTCCCCCGTATAGGAGATACATCACTACATGTATGGAAGAGAGTGTGTGGGTGTGTATATACATTATGTGTGCATGTGTGTTCTGTATGTCTTTAAGACTTGACATAGAAAGCCAATTGACCCCGTGCCCCAACCAACCAAATCCTTTGGGAAGAGTTGTGTACTGGCTTTGATCAACCCACAGAATGTCCAGTGTGAGTTGGGCATGTACCCACATCTAGATAAAATGCTTCCCATGAAACGTGTCTGTTTTTGTCAGAAGCTGTGTCTGAGAGATGGCCATTTTCTTGTTACTGACTTCAGTCATCATTCATAAACACACCATCAGAACAGCTTTGTGTGTTTTTAACACAGAAAGTTCATGAGTGAATTATCCTAGTTCTCCTGATGTGTGTAATTTATTTAAAAATGTGGTATGAAACAGCCCTGGTATTTCAGCATAACAATGAGGATGTGCATGTGCTACTGCTGGCACCACAACAACGCCTTTGTTTTCAATGCTTTTGTCCACATGCCCATGGCACAATAACTACTTTTGTTTCTTTGTTTGTTTTCTTTTGAAAAAAACACAAGTAGTTCATTGAAAATTTGTAACTTCTTTGTAAACAGGTCCTAAAATGATGCACCATCAGTCTCTTTCCACATACAAGATACTGTTCTGTTTTAGTGTCTATAGAAATCACTCCTATATCCAAGGGAGAATGATCCTGATTTGCAAATGATGGGGCCATGCCTTCAGAAGAGGCTTGCTAGTTGAGAAGACAGGCAGCCCGAGAGTAGGAGAGTACTATGGTATTATGTTTCGCTGTCTTTTTTTTTTTCCACATAGTTTGTGGTATTTTTTTTCAATTCTGCCTTAAATATGTCATCTATTCAGCGAAGGAAAAACCCCAGCATGGTAGAATGCTACATTTAGATTGCAATACTTTGCTGAAAATTTTAAGCATGAATTGTTTCTAAACTTTGAAATACTTGGAAAATATTTTCAGTAGCCTGCATCTTTGTACTGGGATGAAATATGGCAGCAGTCACTGTAGTCAATAAGAAGCATGCACTTCTACCTTTAACTTTGGTTGTAATCAAAACCGTGGAAAAAGTATTAACAACTGCATCTTATATTGAACTTATATATGTGAGGAAAAATAATTCTTTTTGTTTCGTCCCTTGTTTTTGTTTCCTGTTTCTTCACAGGCTGCTTTTTTCTTTGATTTAGCTGCTGCTGGATGCTGCAGGCACACTTGTCTGGGTCAGGCCATTCCTTCGGGAGACAGCACTGCTCCTGTTCCTCTCTTGTATTTTTCCATAAGCTGAAGATTGTGTTGCAAACATTCTACTTCAGTTTTTCAGGTTTTGCTGGGAGAGCCTGGTGATTTTTCATTCAGGAATTACGTGGAGCTGAAATACATGCTTCATAATGGGATCTCTTTTTGCAGCATGGGTGGAGTTACTGCTTTCAGGCTTTATTATCAACATGAAAAGAGTAGCATTTTAAAATTTGAAGTTGATCTTTACTGTCTTCTTCAAAGCAATGAAAGTGAATATCCACATTACTTGACTTTGGAATGTTCCTCCCGAGTAAGCAATATAAAAAAAGAAGTTGATAATGTATCACATTCTTCTGCTGAGAGGAATGGGAACTGGATGGTTCAGAGAATGGTAAAATAGTAGGACATCATGACCTTCCACCTCTGACCCATTTATTAAAATACAAGACGTGACAGTGGTGTCTAAAAGTCATCCAGATGGGAAATACAGCTGTAGAATCTGGAACTGTGTATTTCTGCATTTTTAAGGTCTGGGCCACTTATCACAAACTTCCTCAGCTTCTCAGCTGGCAGCAGATTTAGCTGGAGCTGAGAAGTGAACTAAGAACAAAATGAAGGGAGGAAGCCTTGTAAATAAGGATATATTAGCTATGCTAAACTTGGTGTTTTGTGTCTGTTCTGGTCTGATGTAGCTTGTTTGTTGTCCTTGTTTTATGAAGCTTGATTCAGAGTTCCCTTAACTGGTGCAGAAGTGGTGTGGACCAGGTTTTTTTGACTGGTACTTTGGGATGTTAGTAGGAGGTTAAAGTGAATAAGGATGCTGTGGATTTTGCTTTGAGAAGATGCTCAGAACTTGTACTGTCAGTGACAGCTGACCTTAAGCCTTTAAATTTTTGCTCTGGATCTCCTGTGGAAGCTTCTTAACACCTTTTTTTTTCTCTATAGGTAACTTAAGCTGAGAGTTAGTTCTTTGAAGCCCATGTTAGTTGTACAGCTCAGGTAATTATATAACGAATATCCTCAGTTTTTATTTAGTCTTAATTATCACTTGATTTTCCCTGAGCAGAACCAATCAAGAAAGTTAAGACCATGGTAGGAATCTTGGTGTACTACCATGCTAGGTTTGCAGAGTGCTAGCAGTGCCAGGGTGGCTGGCTTCCATCTGAAAACATCCTCCCTTCCTTCATATTTCCTAAAACTTGGGAGGACAAAGTAAGCCAAGTTACTGTGATAGATTAAATACAACTGACTGGAAAAAAAAATCAAAACTTGCAAAGTAAAAAGAAAAGCTGTTAAGTCAATATATTTTGAAGTTGTAGTTTGGAAGCAGTCAAAAGTGACCTACTTTTATGTGGTCCAAATATTTCCAAAATTTTATAACTGGAAAATACATAATCTATTATACTTTTTACACATTTCACTCTCAAATGTCAGGATAACATAGACACATACATGCACATGCTCACTTCCCTTTCTCCCTATTTCTTTGAAATCCAGGATGCACACTTGCTTTTTTTGTGTGCTACGAGGACTTAAAAAATGTGTGTAATACTGGTGAGAACATTTTCATACAACCTTTCAAGCACTGAAGGTTGTCAGGCATTGGAACAGGCTGCCCAGGGAAGTGGTGGAGCCACCATCCCTAGAGGTGGTTAAAAGAAGCATATATGTGGTTCTTAGGGACATGATTTAGAGGTGGACTTGGCAATGCTGGGTTAGTGGTTGGACTTGATGGTTTGAAAGGCCTTTTCAAACCAAATAATTCTATTATTCTATTCACTGGATTGTATGAGGGTTTCATTAAGATAATGAGAACACACAACCCCCAAATATCTAGCACATTAAACTCTGGAGAAGATAAAAATTTGCTTTTGTTGTTTCATTTCTGGTTTTCTCAGCATAGCAGTGATGACATTGCCGCAAGTAGGAACCTGCCAGTTCCTGAAGGGGCATCTAACTCAAAGCGGGTCATAGGCCCATTGACAAATAGCTGTAAAGAACTTTCACACGCTTCCAGGTTTACTTTATCTCAATGTATTTGCGGTCCTAAAAGTTATTTTTCAATTTGCAATTACATGTTTCTCAGGAAGTCTTGGTTATAAAGCTGACATGGTTGAAATACTGGCTTTGTGTCAAGATTTCTAACAAAATTAACATTTGAATCACTTGAGGTCCTATTCACAAAGCAGAGCACTATTTGCATAATCAAAAATGCTTGATTTTGCATGCCAGTGGAAAAGAGAAGGATTGTAGCTGTGGCTCACAAACAAAATTCAAGTGACCAGTATTGATGTGTGTTTGTATGCTGCTATCTCTCAGCCTTGCTTGCACAAATGAGTACAAATCTATAAAAAGGCAAAATAAAAGGTTTGGGAGCAGTATATAGTCTCTGTTCAAAGCCTGATTAAACAGGCTTCACTTAAGTTATCGGCATAAGAATCAGATGGACTGCCCGCTCTACCAAATGTGGATGAGAGTTGGGAGCACTCTTATGGTTGGGTTGTTGCGAGAGGATGGATGTCTTTCTAAAAATACACTCAGTAAAAATTTATGAGCTTGAAAATTGCTCCTTCTATTGAGGAGGTCAAACTAAATAAACTATAAGAGTATATATCTGTGGGTAATGAGTTCAAGATATTCTTAACACCTTTCTGTCGGATTTCTGCTAGTAGTCCAGGAGGATTATTAATTGCATTAGTAAGCTTTCCAACTCAGCATCAGCCCATGCATTCATGTTTTTTATCTATTTTCATGGCTGTGGACAAGAGGTAGAATGTCATATTCAGAGACTGTGTTTCTTTGCATGTGAATAACTCCTAATCAGAGTTCAAGAGCACAAAGCTACTTCTAACTTTGCTGAGGCAATAGGAAACCTCTGGATCTAAAAAATACCCCTAAGTATCAGCGTATTTTATTACTTTATTTTTTCCTAGAATGAACTTCTGATGTGTTATTGATGTTAAATCAAGTTCTTTAGTGAAATTTGGAAGATGGAAGTTTTAGTTCCATGAAGAATTTCGAGTTATCATTATTGCAACTTCAGATTATTTGACCTTAAAAGAGAGTATGATGTGATCTAGCCTTTAACTTTCCGATGTATGCCAACCAATTCAATAAAAAAAATATTGAGTTATGATATGAAATTTTTAAACAAATTTTATGACATTTTCAACTCTTAATTGGCTTTCTTTTAGATGGAGTGAATTTTTCTTTTGAGTAAGGGACTTGGAGCTTTCTTTATCAGTGTTATTTAGTTCTAACTAAATTGGATTATTTAAAAATACACTAATTGAAAGCCTGAGGTTTAAATAAAAAAATAAGAGAAAGTGAGGATTAAATTGAAACCATTTTGGCTAATAGATATGCTCCTGGAAAGGTAAACTATGGTTTTCAGTGTTCAGTATGAGCTTTTCTTCTGGTGTTGGTTTACTATAAATTATACTTCTGGAGTAGAAGTATTCATCAAATTTATCTAGGTCTGGCAACTAGAATAGAAATTGCGTTAGTCTCTTTTCTTAGGATTTTAGGTTTCAAAGTACTTCAGCCTAAGCACACCATTAAGAGGAGTAAGTCCCTTTCTGTACATTGCTTTGGAACTGCCAGCAAAAAGTTTTTTACCCTGGTTCATACATCCAAGTTCTTTGCAGTGTTTGCGGTTTTTATGGTTGACTGAAGTGCATAAATTTAAAGTAGTTCAGTTTCTCATTCATTTGTTTTAATTACAGAGGCCATTAACCTTGTAAGATCATTGACAGAATTATAAATCTACCTCTTTGAGAATTACGTAAACAAGTTTATAAAAGTTCTTCAAGTGAAATGAAAGCCAAATTGTACAAAAGGACTAGGTTTTATTAGCAGCACTTGTTAAAGTCCAACAAAATGTTGGAAAAAAACCCTGCAGATAATTGTACTCTCCTTCATGGCAGTGACTCCACTGCAGTTCCTCATGGTATAGTTAAGGTTAAAGATACCTCAAGATATGGATACCCAAACATAGTTTCTTCTCAAACAAATGGTCCTTAATATTTTACTTGTAGCTTATTGTGGTCACAGAGAACTTTGGGAGAGGAATCTCTTTTATTGCCTCGTATCGGGTTTGTTTATCTGTGGAGATCTCGTCTGTTGTTTCAAATGCTGTCAGGTTGTCATACAGGAGCTTCCTAACCAGCTGGGCAATTTTGATGTGCCTGTTAAAGTCTGTGATCTGTCAGCACTGGGATGCTGAGCCCTAATTAAAAAAAATGAGTAGTGTTCCTGTGCCTGTTTCATGGACCGATCTTTCCTATTTCTGTTTGGGAACCTTTCTGTTCTGCTTTCATGGGGCTTAGTGTTATTTGAAATATTGAACCAAGGTGAGAATTTAGGGAGGATGTTTAGCCTTGTGAGTGTTAGCACTTTGGCTGCCACTATTTTAGTATGCAAATCTGAACTGGAATGTGCTCTTAGAATATTGGATGTGATTAGTTGTTGGTTTTTAGCCAAAGCTTTCTGGCATGTGTTGGAACAGGGACGTTGTATTCTGCATTTAATAAGTTTGTTCAGAGATGCAGTTTACCGTTGCAGTGTCTGATGTAGCAAACAACTGACCGGCAGTGCTGCTGAAGGAAAGAAATTCATTATCGTCTATGGCACTTGCTGCTGTCCTAAATCCTGTGACCTTTGTCAAGTCAGACTGTGTTGCCTTGGTAGAAAAACTCAGCCCACAAAATTTGGTGGATTTGAAGTCATTCTTTGATTTACTTGGGATGAGGTGATGATGAGCAGCAAATCACTAGTGAAGAGCTCCAAGGACTTCACAGTGCTTGAGCTGTGTTTTCCTGCGTGTAAAGATGATCACTGTAGAAACTAAAAATGTTTTTGACCTTTTGCTGAATCTCAAAATACTGTTGCAGATGAACTTGCTTCAAAACTTCCTTGGAAAAGGCTTATTTAGAACAACATGCATTCCAAAGACTTTCAGAGGTTCAAGAACTGCTTCAAAGCAGCGATGGTTTTGTTATATTCTTGAACTCTGTTCTTATGTGCACAGCATGGTTGCTTACACTGAACTTAAACTTCTGTGCAGTTGCACAGCACTAAGGAGTCTTGGGCAGGTTTGTTTGGCTTCAGTTGGTGCGATGATAAGAGTCTCATCTTTGACCACACGACACTGATGCATTTATAGGGAGATTATATCCAGTAGTTCTGTGATGTTCAGGTCCTGTATTGGGAACATACTCATACGTTGAGCAGTCTAGTTCAACTTGTGCTTGGGCAAATCAAATTAACAGTGAAAATTTGATTTTTCTCCTTACTTGATTTTTGTAAATACAAAGGAGCTCATCAGTTGGTGTTGCTGCTGCACTTATTGATTCAGTCACACAACCTATTAGGATTTTATTTGCTTCAGTCTTTCTAATTGAAAATGGAAGTTGCAGAGAAATAGAGGGGTTTGGGCATGTTGTAGTTCTCCTAGTTCTGCTGCTTGCTGAGGTGCCCTGCTTGTTTTCTGTTCCATTTTTCCTCAGGGAAAAAAAAACAACATTCATACCTAATGTGTTTGGTTAGCAAGTCACTTTTGTGTTCAGCTATAATAATAAACAACACTTCTCCTATGAGGACAGGCTGAGAGAGTTGGGGTTGTTCAGCCTGGAGAAGAGAAGGCTCCAGGGAGACTGTATAGCAGCCTTTCAGTATCTAAAGCGGACGTACAAGAAAGCTGGAGAGGGACTTTTTGCATGGGCATGTAGGGATAGGACAAGGGGTAATGGTTTCAAACTGAAAGAGCATAGATTTAGATTTAGATATAAGGAAGAAATGCTTCACCATGAAGGTGGTAAGGTACTGGAACAGGCTGCTCACAGAAGTTATGGGTGCTCCATACCTGGAAGTGTTCAAAACCAGGCTGGACAGGGCTTTGAGCAGTCTGGTCTAGTGGAAGGTGTCCCTGCCCATGGCACGGGGGTTGAAACTAGATGATCTGTAAGGTCCCTTCCAACTCAAACCATTCTATGATTCTGTGATAAGACAGATTCAAAAAGACTCACTAAAGAGTTGTCTTTATCTCAGTGCTCATGTACTCTGTGGGATGATGAACAAAGATTTAATCTCTGATCTTTTTTTGTTTGTTGGCTTGTCCTAAGCTTATGAATGACATTCAAGTTCACTTGTGAAACTGGCTTTTTACATGACAATTTTCATTGCAAAAGTGTCAACCCCATCCCTCCCCTCCCCCCTACCCCGCCACTGTAATTCGTTGTGGAGTTTTTTCTGATATTGACAGAGTGTAAAACTGGGCAATACATTATCCATGCATTTTTGTCCCATTTTTCCTCCAGGTTTCCCTCCAGCCTTCTTGCTCCCCTTTCTGCTGTGCTCTGGCAGACTGGAGGAAGATCACTGCTCCACTGAAATGCTCAGTGCTGGCTGTGCCTGGGCAGTACTAGAAAGAAGAACTGTGAGAAATGACAATTAAGAATAGACATTGGTGTGAGGATGTCAGGAAGAGAGGGTTACAACTGCAACAGTGGGTCTGGAAGAATGCAAATTACAAAGGCCATTCAAAGCAGCACAAGGTGTAGTAGCAGGAAGATGGGAAGGGTTGGTGAATTTGGCCTCGGCCAGGAGCCAGTGGGATGGAGATGGGGAGTCTACTTGGACAGAGCTGGTATTTCCCACCTTTTTTGTCATTAGCCAGGTTGAAGAGAGAGGGGAGCAGAAACAGAGCAAGGGACTTGGAGATGTGTTCAGCCAAGAACAGGTCTGGGATTGTGATTTTGGGGAAACTGTCGGAAGTGTTTTGCTTCTGAATCTGTTCCATCTATAACTGATGGATTTCAGACTTCTTGGCTCAAGCTTCTGCTTCTGTCAAATATCTAAATGTTTGAGCACACTCAGAGATAATGGAATGGATTCTCTGGGAGATTTTAATTGCTAAAGTGCAGCTTTAAAGTACAATTTTCCACTCACTAGATGTAAACTTTGACAAATTGGACAGATTTTCACAGAATGAGAAAAAGCATGTCCTTGACCTGAAGTGTAACTTTTGAAGGCCACCTTTCAATGCCTGAGATCTGAGAACTCTTTGAAGAAAAGGTCATCAATATTAAAGAGCATATTTATTCTCTAGTCCTCTCTTGGGAAAGGCTGACCTGTTTTGATGGGAACAAACACTGTTAGACACAAACTGTAAAAGATGAGGACATTTGTTTAAAGTTTGGCAAGACAATGGTGTCATCTTACAGGAACTGGTACTTTAAGAGGTAGTGCTATCAATTTTGCTGCTGTCATTGTTAATTACTATGATTCCATAAAAAAGAATTTTATCTGGAAAATCAAACAGTAAATTGCTGTAATTCTAATTGATGCATGACACACCAGGACGGAAGAACTGAGTATATTTTCAAGGGTGCTGGGAAGTGATGTTTTATATATGCGTGTAGTAGACAGACAAGCAGTTGGCTGCTGAGTTGGCCTTTTAAAAAAAATTCTTACCACCTGTGGTGTTAATGGGTTATGCTGGCAGATCCCTTTAATGTATTTTCTCACATTTCTTGGGTGAGTTTTAATTATGTTGTTGCTCCAAATACCTTCCATTATGGATTTAGATCCACAGTTTGGTTGCTGTCATATATACACAGGTAGTTGTGTATCTGTACTTGAAAATTGTGAGGATGTTTTTAGCAAAAGTAGGAGGATAGAAATGACTAGGTTACCTCAACTAGGCCTCTTTTAAGCGTCACTTAACTTTTGTATCACCCTGTCACTCTCAGCTGTGGCTGTCAACTGTGAAGCTGAGACATTCCTTCAGCCCATCTTTTCTGTTCTAGCACCTCTCCTGTTCTCTCTGAGGGCCAGCTGCTTTTTAAAGAAACATACAGGGCTTACCATCTTGCTTAAAGGAAAAGTTTAGTTCTTTAAAATGCAAATTTCAAAGTTGAACAATATCCACAAGGTTTAAATAAGCACATGCTGTTTAGACAGTGACATGGTAATACAGATCTTCACTGTCATTTAAATGTGAATTTGTAAAGTTTGAAGGCATCCTGATTTAGATTCAGTTACATTCCAGGGTGAATAAAGCAAAAAATCCGGCAGGTCAGGGTTTTCTGTTTCCTACTGTTTGCTTGCGCCTTAAATTCGGTTAATGTTGTTGATGGGTGCTATGAACTGCAAGAGAAATGACAATTAAATGACAAGGTAAGAACTGAGACAATACCCAGAAACCACAGGGCAAAGGCAGCGGAGTACAGCAAATCTGTTTCTTGTGAGCTGGAAGGGCCTTTACATGTGACTAGAATGCTTAAACCATGCTTTCACATGATGTGATTGCCAAGTGGGTGACCAGCAGTGTTGGCACCAAAAAGCTTTGCTGTTGGTGGTGGTACAGCAGTGCTAGCAGCTTCTGATACAATATCCTTCACCTGATTTGGTCTGGAAAAAAATTAACCTTCACTTGAGTTATCACTGCGTTTTGCTGCTGTAATGTCTGCCAGCTTGCTTCATCCCTTTATTGCTTTTTTTCATGTTGGAAATTAGTTTACAAGTTACTTGAGGGAATCTTGCCATTTTGTAGTTTGCATGCTTAACATATTTTCGGATGGGAAAGAAAAATTTAATACAAAACCTGTACTAGGCATCAAAGAGATCTAGCCTGAATTAAAGTTATTTCCTGTCCTTATTTTTTTTTTTTTAATGTCTGTCATGGTTTAACCCAAGCTAGCAATACAACCATAACAGCCACTTGCTCATTTCCCCGTCCCCCACCCCTGAACAGGGGAGAGAATTGAAAAGGAAGGAAGAAACTCGTAGATTGAAATAAATACAGTTTAATTAAAAAAAAAAACCAAACACTAATATACTACTACTAATCTATAAAAGTGGAAATAGAATATAAAATAAAAGATACTCAATGCAAATCTTCACGAACTCCATCCACACTGAGCAGCCAGTCCCAGGTAACAGCACCTGGTCCTGAACAGCTGATGCTGGAGAGAGAAGAGAGAAAAAGGCAGAAAGGCCAGGAGGCCTCTGCAAAACGGCAGGATGGCAAAAGACCAAACTGAAGAAAATCCCAAACAGAACTCTCCCTAACAGGTCTTTGTCCCAGCTCCAAACCACTCCCAAGACTAGCTGGAAGATCCCAACTTTCCTTAAATATGAAGCATGATGCTAATGGCATGGAATATTCTTATTGATCATTCTGGATGTCAATCAAGCTCTGCCCCATCTATGCCCCTGTCCAGCTGCCTCATACCTGTGGGCAGAACTCAGAGGCCTTGGTTTCCAGAGAACAGCAGTTAAAAACTTTAACTCTGTCCTGGGGTGTTATCTCTTGTTCTCAAACTAAGTCCAAACAATGACCATGCCAGCAATGAAAAATAAAGGTCTCTAACTGCATGAAGAAAAATAACTCACTTTCAGTCAAACCAGCACAATGTTATAGATATTATTCATATTGTAATTATGCTTAGAAGTCTAGCAGTTCATTGTTTTTTAGTTGCTTTTTAGTGCAAGTTATGGTATAACTGGATTTCATTCACTTTATTATTAAATACTTGTTCATTTCCCATACCCACTCCATGTCATTCTCTTTTCAGTTACAGAACAATATGCCTTTTTTCAGTGCGATTGGTTTTGTTTACTGAAATATTTGTAAAAATAAATAATTGCTAGCTTTCTACTGAGAATACCTTTCTTTAACCTCTGAATCATTTCACAAGAGACAAAGCTTTGCCATGTTCATTCCAGCCTTATTTTCCATCTGTGGACTAAGGGGCATTTTTTTTCCTGCCACCTAAAGTGTGTGCTGATAAATATGTCTGCTTTTTGTACAGCTTTTTTTTTTGCTGAAGGAAATGGCCCACAGTGAGATATAGCAAAAGTAAATTATTTTTGTAACTGATTTTCTGTAGAATTCCTCATTTATAAGTAGTGGTTAAAGTATGCTGATAGGCAACTGGGTTTCATGCTAATGCAACTGAATTCTTTCCTAGGATGCCTTTCTGTCTTCTGTGTACAAAACCATTATTCATTGCAGGTACATATGGTTAAGTGATTTCTTTTCATATTGATGCATTAGGAAAGCTGAATAACAAAGCACACTGACTTCAGCGGGGCATGATTTTCAGTACTGTTACTCAGTTATTTAGTCCCTCATTTAGACAGTGAAATACTAATTTTGCAGGTATACCACTTGAAGGAGAGGGTCTTCATTGTGGCTGCAAAGTCAATCCTTCAGAAGTTGCCAGAATTAAGTTTACTTGTGAAAACTTAATTTGGTCCCTCTACTTGTACTGTTCATTCCTTAATTACACAACAGCACCATGTTCACTCCTGCTGTGTGATCTCTGCCTGTGTCAGATGATGAACGATTAATTTAATTCTGTGTTCTTGATGGGTGGCTCAAACTGTATGTGCCTACTGTGCGTTATTCAAACACAGATGGTTTTGAGATTTTCTAGAACACTCATCATTGTACTCTGGCTACTTAAATATTTGTTCATCTTCTCAACATCCCACTTGCTGAGAGTCCTTTTAAATGATGATTTTGAGATGACTTTCCAAGTACTTGCGTAGCATTGAGTAATATCAGTGTACAGTGTTGCTTGGGGTACTGTAATGATTTTGTGCAATCTACAGTTCTGATAAGTGTGAATGAAGATCAAAAGTTTGAATGTCCAGAAAATGGGGAACATGGTGATTATATCAGCTTGAGTTACTTAATGAGATGCTCAGCCAACAGTAGAGGTGAAGGTAAAGATCAGGTTGATTTTCTTCTGACTTGATCCTGGTGAACGTTTTGGCTTCTCTGATGGATGGATAATGTCCTTCCACTGAAGCTGGACCATGGAGCTGGATCAAGCTCATACCTGGGCCTATATAAAAATAAAATTTAAGTAACTACTTCTTGCCTCTGTGAAAAAAAATGAAAAAGCTGGGAACAATTAATGGCTACAAGCACATAAGTTGGTAACTGCAGGATAAGCTAGTCTCTGAACTTACAAGTTGTCAAAGTGCGAGATAAATGCAAGATAGATATGAAGCAGCTGGGCACTGAAAGCTCGTATCCTGGCTTATCTCACAGTAGTGACGTCAGGAATGTGTATCTTGGAGAAGCTGAGTTAGCATTGCAGAAGTCCATATAATTGTAGTCTGTC
The DNA here is from genome assembly GCF_964273445.1 of Streptopelia decaocto. Classification (NCBI taxonomy): domain Eukaryota; kingdom Metazoa; phylum Chordata; class Aves; order Columbiformes; family Columbidae; genus Streptopelia; species Streptopelia decaocto. The sequence goes on along the minus strand of NC_138655.1, from coordinate 139,734,693 downwards.
TTTGCTTTGAGCACTTCCCATGGCTTGCTCTATTTTAACTCAGGCTTTTATTTGAGTAATTTTCTAAGTGTTGGAAAAAGCAAGTGGAAATCCATATTCCATTTTCTGGTCTTACATCTGCACTCCAATGTTTCATCATGTTTGCAGGCTCTCATATGAACACATCCTGCTTAAAATGACATGGTAGCTGGTAGCTGTCATAGGTTGCTTCTCTGAAGACTGAAATTGGAGCAGAATGAGGAAAACTGCCAGGCATTTTCATTGATTCCTGCTGAAAGCAGTGGATTTCTAATCTGTGGGAAACTTGGCTTCTGATATGAGCATCAGTGGAGAACACGTATGAGTGTCTGTAGGCTCTTGTCTACTTCCCCATAAGTGTGGGTTCTTGCTCACCCCATGCTCTGCAGCCCATCCCTTTTCTGTCTTGTCTACACGCACTTACTTTCCACTCCCTGTGTTTTTCCACCTGTGAAGCCTGTTTGGTTGTCCTCTGGCTTTTCTTTCTTCTTACCCAGCTGTCCTAGTTTCCACGGTGGATCAAGCCTCTTGTGCCATCTCCCCTTTTCTCTATTCCTCCTTCCCTGCACATGGCTAACAGTCAGCCTGACCCAAAGAGGCAATTTCAAAAGCTTATAACTTGACCAATTTTAGAGGATTTTCATGGAGATGGCAAAATTTGTACTCCTGTTTTAAAGGCCTCCATATTTCCAGATTTTGACTCTCTACTTCAAAACGCTGGGTTTAGAGTTATTGTGGTTGGTTAGTTAGTTAGTTAGTTAGTTTGTTTCTTTTCCCAAGGGGAAAGTTACTCAGTAGGTTATAGAAATGTTCACTAAAACCTGTTTTTGGGAGATGGGAGGAACTGTTTAGACTGAAAAAATTCCAAAAAGTCATCTTGAGGTAGATTGATATTTATATGAAAACTGTGTGTGAAATTCAGCAAGATAACAAGACTAATAACAAATGGTGACAGTTTTATTAGTAAATTGTGCTACTAGTCCCACTCATGCTATGCTTGCATAAAAAAGTAATGAAAAGACTCCTGCTTTCGCATGCTATCTGCATTGTCAACTTGTTTTCTGTACACACTGACACGTTTTGGGTTTACACGGTTTCCTCTTCTTGAATACTGAAATGGATAGTGAAGGCAAGATGTGACTGGCTGCTACAAGATAGGAGTAGCGTATTACAGTCTTTCTGTGAGATTCTGGCTTTAATGGGATGTTGTCTCATTATTTTTAACCTCCATCTGTACTTGTGTCTGAAGAGCACTGGGAACAATACACAATGCATAAATTTATATCTAGAACATAATGAAAGATACATTCATTTCATATTGCAGCAGTCTGCTGTGTATCTGTTAGAATAATATATTGTAGTGCTTTCCGGAGCTTATTTGATCAGTCCTTCCGATGCTTTGTTCCAGTTCAATAGGCAAAGAGGTTTCAGCAGGTTTGTGACTTGTCTTTTGCTTTAGGGGACTACAGCTGTAGTGAGAGGACCTTGGAAGGTGCCTATGTGTTGTTACGCAAGCTCTTTTTCTGTATGTCTTCTTTAATAACATACAACATTTTCAAGTAGGAGCAGCAAGTAAAAATTTCACAAATAAAAATAGTACTTGGTGGTAAGTTCAACCCACTTGTGTCAGCCTGAATTTCAGCCTGAGGAGGCAGATGCAGCTAATGTGATCCATGTAATCCCTCCAACAAAGCAGCCTACAGTTGAATGGCCAGCAAATCCTTTCTTGCAAGGATGGGAGGCTCTGTGCACTTCCTTAATGCCAGAGTGTCTTTTTTTTTTTTTCTGACTTAATGAGAACTGGAATAAGGACCATTCAATAAATCAAGAAGAGACTGTCGTGAGGTTGGAACTGGCTGTAAAGAAGGTAATTCAGCTAAGCCTACGTAATATCTCATTGGAATGATTTGATGCTTTTCCTGTTCTGTAGCTCACAGATTCTTTTGAAATTTGTTAAGAAACTTCCTCCTAGAAATTTTTCAAAGCTGAACAGTGACCTATATAACTTTGTGTCCACCAAGATCAGAGTGGAAAATGACCAATTCTGTGCTTTTATAGTTGTGCGTTTCTAAAATCAGTTACAAATAATGATCACTCTGCAGAATATAACCTGTGGTGTGAAGATGGGAAGTCTGTGGTCAATGTGGTCTTACCTAGGATGTAGAGTTTTTACTGAATTGAATTTTGTCATATTAGGGTTGTAGGAAAGCAAAGTTATTTCCTTGTAGTAAATTATTTCAGATGGGTCAACTGGAAAATAGTGAAGTGTGGATTTGGGGACTGCATTTCTGAGGAGGAAATTTCTGCACATTTATTACTGCAAAACCAACAGAGTGCTGAACTCCTGTCTCTGTGCTAGAATTGTAAGTAACGTTTTGCACACAGAAAGTCATTCTGTGTGGGAGGTGGATAAGAAGCATAAGGGACATTGTGCTCCGAGGCCAAATTTTAAAAATTGTTATAAAAGATGTGTGGATGGAAACATAAGTTGCTGCAAAGGGAAGCAGAGCTTCTGTAGTTTGTGCAGGCAATAAGACATGTTTGAGTATGTTTGTTCAGAAGACGTGATGAGGGAAGAAAAAACATGAATGTTTTCTCACTAAAGATACTTTGCCAGGAGAGCTCAGAGACTGAATCCAACTGTTTATGTGAGGAAGTTGGCACACTGTCAGAGAGCACCATTGAGTCTGCAGAGTGTGACAAGCCACGGAATTTTACAGATATGTTGTTTGGCTCTGAAGCCCAACAAATTACTTGCTTTCACAAATTTGTGTTACTGACTAGAACGTGCATTCTTTGGTGTCTCAGAGATTAAACAGGGCAGCAAAGATGCACAGTTGCACTAACAATATTAGGTGCAAACTGCCATGATGTGCTGTCTTCAAGGATAAAACTCTCCAAATTAGAGATGTCCTCTTAGAGTGACAGTGAGAAGGGGTGAACACTGTATGTGGACTAGCATGGGAAATGGTGAGCACTGGTGCACGGTAGCCCCAGAGTACGCCTCAACTACTACATACTGAGCAAAGCAGGCATTTTCATAGCTATACTTTTTCAAAATGACAAAAATATCAGAGCCCTTGCATATAATAAGAAATCCAAGAGAGTAACAGCAGCAGTTGTACATTACCGTGGATCTGAGCAGTATGAGGCTGAGTACTTCTGCTACTGCTGAGAAAAGTTTCCAGGTCACTGAAATGTCAAACAATTTGGAAATAATGGATGATTCTTCTGTCTAAGGCCAGAGGGGATATTTGTGATTTTTCACGACATGAGAAAGAGATGATAGTCAGGAATTACAAGACTGAATTAGTTGTGGTAGGATGATCCAAGGATCATAACTAATGTTCAAGCTAAATGTACTTCCTGTGTTGAAAAGCAGCATCTTTGCTAGTCCTGCTAGTGAAAAGTTCTTCCTGCATGTGGCTTGTGGTCAACTTTTGTTGATTTTGACATACAGCTGTGAAATGTTACTTTATGGGCATGCTGGAATAGCTTTTTTCAAAACACTCCAAGACTTTTAGAGGTAAGTCAAGGCTGATCTAAAAGTAACAAGGCTTTGTTAATGGAGTGTCAGGCTTGAGCTGATACTGTAAACCCTGCAGGGAGTAACGCACTGATTTACTGATGCTGCTCAGGTTTTGGGTAAGAGTTGGCTGCAGTCCATCTACTTGCCTTGCTTATGGAGTGAGCATACTTTAGAACCCAGCTCATCTGGGAACAGCAAAAAGCTCCTTGACCAACACAAGCAATAAGGCAGCTTGCCAGGAGCTCATAATAGATGAGAGCATCCCCTTGTTGGAGGAGAAGTCTGTGATGGTTATTCAAGCAGATACAATGTGTTTCCTTTACATATGCAAATATGGTTATTAGCCCTCGATGGAAAAGTGCTGAGTGTTGGTACTTTAGTGGCTTAGACCATGAACTTACGTACAACTCACAAAAATTATCATCTTGGATGTCATTAATTATTGAGGTATGTCAGCGATTCCTCTGCCATGTTTTTTACAGCTAGACTTTGTTGTAAGGGAATGTGCAAACACGGATGACAGAACAAGCCCCTGCCCATTCAAATGCATACAGTATTTTGTCCAGAGTTCTAAAAGAAGCATTTTAGCATTATTTGCTGCTGTGCCTCCTCAAAACTCTTCGGGGAAATGAATTAAAAGTGCTGCCATCTGTTTATGTTACATTTAATACCAAGGGTAAAAAAAAAAAAAAAAAAAAAAAGAGTGCCAGCAGTTTTGAAGCAGCATTATATAATTTTTGTTTTTAAAAATACATGCTAAGGATACAGTGAGTACTACTGCATTGGTCCCACTTTTGTGAGTTGTTGCAATGCTTTTTCAAAAATATTTTACTCTTTTTATCTTAAAAGAAAACAACTCTGTGTGAAATCTGTGGGTGATAATCACTGGATGGACATGGCATTCTCTGGAGGAATTATTTTGTTCTAGAAGTAACACGAGGCTCATGCTGAGCACCAGTAGCAGCCGCATTGGCAGCTTCAAAGGTGAAGTCAAGATTGTCTCTGCCTGATGCTGATAGATTCCCTGGACTCTTTCTCATGCTCTTGGATGTGAATTTCTGGGTTTTGTCTTTGAATTAGTGCAGTTCATGTAAAGTTCTATCCCCTTCTTGCAGGAAAGCTGCCCAAAAAAGGAGGTATGTATTGGTCGCTTGTTCTGAGAGTGGATGTTTCTGGAAAAAGAAACATGCTGAGTGCCACTGGTTCATATTTCATTTTGGTTTTGAAGTACTCTGTGGAGGAAGAAACATCTTTCCTATCATCTTTCCTATTTCAGACAATTTTTTTTTTTTTTTAAATTTCCTTTTTACATCCCTTTTTTTTTTAGCAACAAAACAGTGTTTTCACAAAGACAAGCAATCTTACCAGTGAGAGTCCTGATACAAGAGCACACAGAGTAATTCTCTTACTTTTACCAGTTATGCTTGGTTTCTTACAATATGAATTGGTAGTGGAATTACTTCTTGTTTCCGCAGTGTAAAATTAGTGCAATTAAGATGATTTCAGTCTCTGTGCTGTATTATTTCACTTGGCCTAATGGAGAAGACAGAAATCTCACCCTTCAGGTGGTTTTTTGTAGTTCTTGTAATACATGGTAGATGTTAAATACGAGAGCTGTAAAAGGGGAGAACTGGATATTAGAGAAGATAAATAAGAGTGGTGAAGGGGACTGAAGAGGAGAGACAGTATTTGCAAAGACCATGGGGTGAGTTGCTTTTGACGTACTGTTTAAGATTTAATGACACACTTACAGATTTTAGCAACAAAGTAATGGCCAGCTAGAGGAATTAAGGGTCTCAGGTGATGATCAGAACAGCAAAAGCAGACAGAGGTAATAAATAGTATTACAGTTTGACACAGGCTCTGCTAGGAGGCAGTTTTTATGTTCCCAGTATCTCTGCATGTATGGTCATTTCACAAAGTTTGAAGGGAAAGCTGGTAAAAACTCAGTTACTACAGGTGAACTCATCTGAGGTTTCCTCAGCATTAAAAGTTCTGATTTCTGATAGAAGGTACCTTTCAGAACAGTTGTTCTTATTACCTGGTGTTTGTATCCATACCTTTTTCAGAAGCAATTTTGCATAGTTGTCCTTTAAAAAAACCCCAATATATCCAGATCCCTCTGAGCTTTTACTCCAAGAAATTCTCCAGATTTGAAGATGAGGATCCTATGAAAGCTGGGCACAGGTCTTCCACGGAGAAAAAAAGCTTCTACTTAATTTGTGGAATGTTAAAAGTTACTAGACATGCACTGATCATATGTTTAAAAAGAATAATTCTAGTTGCAATAGCTGATTTATAGCTCAGTGGCAACATATTCAGAGAATAGGAAAGGTTCCTTGGTGCTGACTCTCTGAATAGCGTGAGTTGTGGAATGAAGGCCAAAGCAAGCTCTCTTGAAACATTTCTTCTCACCTCTTCAGCCAGGTTGAAGGGTTGCCTCATTTCTGGTCATGGAGCTTGTTCTCAGGTTTGCAATCCTGTCATCAGGATGTCTGTGATACACTCACTTTGAAGCTGCTCTGTGGTAGTTTCCCTTTCGCTATCTGCCTTTTGTCTAGTGTTAACTGAAAAGTTTTGCTGCTGAGGGTACTTGTAGAGGAACATTGATTCATCCAGATGCCATGTTGCTATTGTGTTTCTTCCTGGAGTGATCAGCTTGTCAGATTGGTCCCTCAAAAGACCAGTGTGAGAGATGAAATGTACTTACCTGAATTCAAAGCCAGATGACCCCTGAAGTTACCTCAGCCTGATGGAGCACCCTTGGTAGAACAGAAAGCAGTAATGGTGCCATGGAAGCCCCCAGTTTCCACTTTGCACAGTAGTGGAGTGAGACACACATTTGATGTTTCATTATTTTCTTTGACAAAAGAAGAATGGTGACAGAAGAAAATTCCACATTATTCAGTACAAAATATGCCAGTCATTTGCATGTCTTTATATCTATTACTTACTTTGCTATGGTGACTGATAGTCCTGCTCAGTTGTATGCATGAGATGACAAGGCACCAGTGACAGAATGCCATTGGTAACAACATGTGGCTTATCAGCATGCATTGCTAAAATATGCCATATCTCGTGGAACACTAAATACATAATATGGTATGAACATTAAATATGAATTATGGTATAAAAGAAACTTAGGGAAGGAAGTCACCTGGAAGTTCACTAGATAAGTTATTTGTCAGTAGTCTGAAAATGTGTGCTAGTGCCTTAAAAAAATATGGTGAGAGTATGTCATGTATTGATTCTCATGAGCTAATACAACTGATTCCATCCAACCTGTGTTATGTTTGAGAGAAAGGAGAAATATTGCATAAAACACTAATTAGGAGAGAGGCTGCACTTTGTTTAGAAAGCAGCTCTGTTGTGTTGAATAGGAAAGAAGGTATTTTGAAAAGACAAGTTGACTTTTATCTGAGACAAAAAACCTGTCTTTGAGTTTAGAAGTGAACTTGCTGTCTGGTTGATCAGATGTGATTGATTCGCTTAGAAGAGGTTGCATAAGTAAAGCCTGTCTAGCCACAGCTCATTTTACCTTAAAGTGTGGTTGAGTTTGACTAACAAGGTGGAGAAAATAGCACTGAACGGGAGTGATCTTCAAACACACTGAATGTGTGGAACTCATGGACATAGAAGATACTAAAGTACAGCTATTGGTTGTCACTTTATGAAACTCAGATGTCAAAAAAAAAAAATCTAGATCACTAAAAGAAGAGCCAATCAATGTAAAATATTTGGATCCTTTCTAAGATAACATGTATGTTCTGCTTTTCAGCTTCTCTTTTGAAAGGACTGAAACACGCCAACATTGTGCTGCTTCATGACATCATTCACACCAAGGAGACCTTGACACTTGTGTTTGAATATGTGGTGAGTAAAATAACTAATGTTCTGGGTATGTTCCAGAGTGTATTGAATTTGATGGAAAAGCTCTCTTTACGATTGGTGATCTATTATGGATCAGGCCACAATAACCCTTTATTTTCTTCAGGAGAGAGGAGGCTATAAGAAATGATGCATTGTAGTGGAGTGGGCTCAAAGTAGAAGGCTGGAATAGACCAGATTCAGAGATGGAGAAATGGCTGCTGGAGCTCTTGAAGGACCTTATACTGTTCAGTTGACTTTTCAAACTGGTTCCTTACTCTGCTTCCTAGTTTGCTTATTAGAGCTTTTTCTTTACGATGTGACCAGGTAACTTTGAAACAGGCAAAGAAGAACAGGACCGATATGCTTAACAGGTAGTTCCTTCATCAAAAGCATGTAAAAAGTTTAAATGGCTCTTGTTGTGACTGACTTGAGCAGTGTCTTTTTATAAGCAATGCGAGTAAAAAATCTGGCGCATGCAGTTTAGAATTTTGAATTACTATTTTTTTTGCTATGACTAGTGTTTTACCTACTAATCAAAACTTCAATTTACATAGTACACAGTGTAATGATCTAATTGTGTTCAGAGTATTACTTTCCAAAGTCTTGGGCTTGGCCTTCTGTTATAATTAATCTTTTCAGTTTTTCTAAGACAAACATATGGCATTTATGTAGAACTACTTCAGCATTTAGCTGTGGAATTATGCAATGTGCTATCATAATTAACCTCCCATTTTTCTCAGATAAGTCTAAGAACATGTAATTTAAAAGAAACAAGTGAGTTTAGAGAAGGTTAGACTTTCAGTATAATATCTGGTATTCTGTTGTAGTCAGTAAGACACTGTGTCTATAAAAGTACAGTGATTACTAGTTTTAGTATGTCACTGCTTAAGACAGATGGAGTTGGTTTTTGTGTTTCTTGGGAGCATGCTTTAATTTTTACACGATAATGCAGACAGTGTCACGTCTGGATAAGCCATTCACCTTGTCCGTTTACATAGAAATGCTGCAGTGTAATAATGTGGGTATTCAGCTACAGGAGCCTGCAGGGCAATTGCATGCAATGCATACTTTTACATCAGGTATAGGAACACTAATGAAAATTTAATACTTTTCTTAAAATTGGTTATTCTTCTGTTCCCGACTAATACACTGAATTAGCATAGGAAAAGCCTTGATATTTAATTTTATGTAATGGTCATTGCAGACTCATCTGCATAACTTTACATCGATACTTTTTGCAATTCCTTTCATCGTGCTTATAACATCTGTTACCTGCAGTGTTGCTAGATTTCAGTCCTGTCTGTCTTCATATGTCTCCTCTCACCTTGATGGGGTGGTGCTTACCCAGGTGTAGGAAGAGTTTGGGAGCTACTGAGGAAACCTGAGTTAGAGCTGATGAGGCGGCACCTGGTCACCAAGGGAGTTGGCAAACAGGTGTGGGACCTGTCCAGTCTTGTTCAACCTATTCATCAACGACCTGGATGAAGAGACTGAGTGTACCCTCAGCAAGTTTGCTGATGATATAAAACTTGGAGAAGTGGTTAACAGAGCAGAAGGCTGTGCTGTCATTCAGAGTGATCTGGACAGGCTGGAGGACCAGACACAGTAGAACCTGCTGAAATTCGATAAGGGCAAGTGTAGGGTCCTGTACCTAGGCAGGAACTATGCCATGCACCAGTACAAGTGAGGCGGTAACCTGCTGGAAAGCAGTTTTGTGGAGAAGGACCTGGGAGTCTTGCTGGACAACAGGTTGACCAGGAGTCAGCAATGTGCCCTTGGGGCCAAGAAGGCCAGTGGTATCCTGAGGTGCATGAAGAAGAGTGTGACGAGTAGGGGTCTGGAGCATTTTTCTTATTAAGAAAGGCTGAGAGAGCTGGGTCTGTTCAGCCTGGAGAAGAGAAGGCTGAGAGGGGATCTTACTTATGCTTACAAATATCTCAAGGGTCGGTGTCCACTGGGAAATTAATACTGGTGAAACCTGTGAGGTTATCCTAGGAGTAGAATGAAATTTAATTTCATGTAGCACCTTTCATTGCAAAATACATTGCAGTAATAAGTTAAAAACTGAAAGCAGAATAGCCTCTGAAAGGAAACATGGCAGTGATTAAATTCTCTGGATACCTGAAGTTAGAATTGTTTTAGTATGGAAGTTTGTCAGATGACAACATGACAGAGCTTTTTAACTTCAACCTTGGTGGTCCCCAGAAGCAAGAAAAGTCAATCTTTAAAAATTCTATCTGACAGTTCATTCTCCATATAAACATTTTGATGGTGGATGTGAAGCTGTGTATTTCTGTGGAAGAAGAGAAAGGTGACTTGCTCCTTTTGAATGAAAGAAATTGAAAATAGTGTAGTATATACAGTACCCTGTTAGTAGGGCATAATTTCTTCGTATGCTTTGGTTACTCCTGCATCAGCTATGATTATTGTTGGTCATTCAAGCATACTGAAAAGGGATCTGAGAGCTCAATTTCACCACTGGATGACTGACAGCCATTGCTCATTACCTGAGGAGTTTTGAGGATGAGCTGCTTGGAATCACATTTACAAAACCTGAAGGGCTGATAGTCTTTCATGTGTGAATGGTAGAGAAAATGGTTTCCGTATAGTTAACTGGGATGTGCTAAACAAGACCTGAAAACAAAGTGTGAAATTTTGACACATTTTGCATATGGTATCTGAGACTGCAATAACTTCCAAAAGGAAAAGGTCAGTTCAGCTTTACAGTTCAATGGAGGAGTATGACTGTTCACATAAGTTTTGTTCCCCTTGTTTCCAGGGTCTGTTTAGGTGTTAGTTAATGTGACTTTGTGGGTGCACTAGCTGTAGCGCAAGTGTTATCTATATAGCCAACTTTGCCCAAGGAAATGATTGATTTTACAGGTGAGATCTCAGATATATTGAGAGATCTTTGAAGATGGGTTCACATCTGTTCATTCTAAAGTGATCATTAGCTGCTACCATTTGTTTCTTCACTTGTTTATTTAAGAGGAAGACAACTTTATTTAGAAACACTTAATTGCTGAAAGGCAATCCTAACAAATACATATTACTAGAGGCTTAGTAGAATGATAATGAGGTTTTTAGTATTATACATAATTATGTAACTATGTTATTGTCAATAAATGAACCTGCAACTTGTTCTATTCCTGGCATATTAAAGTGAGCTTGTATAGCAATACTTTACATTATGCTTTCAGTATTTACGGACTACATTTGCAACAAGAACAGATACATTTACAATTGGAAGTATGAGTAATGAGTAATATTATGTCTGCCTCAACAGTAAAAAAGCTCCAGCCTAATTTAATAGTGTAATTTAAACACAAACATTTTCAATTACCTTGCCTATTTTAATCTTTGTGCATGTTTGTCCTTCTTAAAAATTACTTTCCATTAAAGAAGAAAGTTTAATTCTCATTGCTTCATTACAGCAGCTTAAATAGGTTGTTATACAATGAGTTGTCTTAATAAAGTTCATTAGTTACATTTTCCTCCTGTTTCCTGTAAGAAACACAATTAGTGTGTGTTTCTCATTTTAATGCTAATTAGAAATTGAGATATTTACTGTTTATCAGACTTAAGAGTTACAGATCTGAAGTTTCAAAATCCGAGATATTGCATTTGTCATACGACATCTTATAGAAGTATTATGCAAGGAAATGGTCAACAGTTATTACCTATAAGGATCAACTATTTTTGCATTGGAAATGTTGAATTTCTTATAACCTTTGATAATTTGGATCAAACACTCTTACTGCTTTTCTGTTTTTATTTGTTTTATTCAGGAACATGTTGAAATTAAAGGTAAGATGGCACTGCTCGTTTGTGAAAACAAACAAAAAAAGCCACACTATTTTAGTGCATGAGAGAGCACTGAAAATCAGTAGTCCCAGGGTTGCTTTTGAGCTCTGATCCCTGGAATCATTCAGCAGTGCTTAATACCTAGAGGAAATTAGGGAAACTGGGCACGATTAGGAAGGAGGGGTCTTCTAATCCTTGACTGATAGTGAAACTTTTTTGGAGGCTGCATGGGCAATTTTCTTCCTGTTTGGGGTCAAGGTGCTTGTCCAGCCACGTAAACAAGGACTGAAAGCTCGTGAAGCTCTGTAGATGCCTCCAGCCACTCTCTTAGCAGACACCTCTGCTTGCTGTGAATATGCTTCCTCCTCCCCGGGAAGGAGCGGAGCCATGGAGGGCTCCCAGCATGGGAGCAGTTGAATTTGGTAGTTTCCATTTGCCTTGACTGGAGAAGCAGCCATTCACCTGTTGGTATAATCCCTGCCTTGTGCCCCAGGTTTGCCCCAAATTGCGCTACTTAAATTGCAGTCAAAAAGATGACAGAACAAGTCTGAGGGGAAGCAGAGAGAAAGGAAATCCTCTACCATAGAGATGAGGCAGTAGAGGAATACAACTCTTGGGAAAGCCTTGTTTTTCAAGTTTTAATGATCAGATCAGAGCCAGGAGCTGCTGATGTCCAAGTATAGATTGGAAATACAAACAAAGTCAGCTTTGGGAGGTAGGGATTCAGAAGGGATTTCAGAAGGAAATTGCTTGGTGCTTTGCCGAGAGGTAAAGATGGTGCCAGACATGGGAATCAGCAGGAAAGAAGGAATGAGAAATTGTATTTAAATTTAAATAAAAATACTCCTGCTAGACTGAGAAGTTTACACAGGTCTAGCAGGAGAAGGAAAGATGTTACTCAGCTTGCCTCATCACCCTGACTTTGCAGGATCTCAGAAGAGTTGTGTAGACTTCATAAAGAGTGTGCATGCTGGTGAATAGAAGTGTTAATAAGATTAATCAAGATTTACAGTCCAACAGGTTGGCGAGGTTGTGTGTATCTGAATGTCTTTTCTTTGTACAATTTACTAATGTTTTTTGTAACCTTACCAGATATTGGTTAGATTTGCAGTGTGCTTTTCACCATCTAATAATTAGCATCTATTATTTATTCTTCTTTTTATTAAGTATTAATAAAATATGTAAGGGTTTAAAAGAACCCGCAATAAAATCAAAGCATAAAAATTATCCAGAGTTGAGCTGACAGATGGTACACTGGAAATCAGATGAGATATTCTACCTACTGACAGATCTCAATTAGTTTTTTTCTGAAATTACAGACAAAAATTTGAAATGTCATCGTAGTCCATTAAAAACACATACATGTAGTAGGATGCATAGGGCAGTGATAACACACTACTCAGTGCAGGTAAGGCCACTACCTGAAATGGTAAATTTGTACTCACAAAGAAAACATGAATCAACTGGAGCTCTGAGGAGGGAAAAACTAAGAATGAGCAAATATCTAGAATAAAGGCTTCTGAGGAAAAGTCAAAGTAGGGCTGTTCAGAGTTGGGGAAAAAAAGGATGGGATGACTACAGATGTTTAAATATATCATAAAGAAAGACAGTAACCTATTTCCATGTCAATGGTAAAGAGGATAAAAAAGAAAATCTGAAATTGCAGTAAGGAAGAGAAAGCTTAAACTATAGGAATGCCTCTTCAATGGTGATAATAGTAAATCACTGAAGAAGATACAATGGGGTGATGTTTTCTTTGATACTGGCAGTCTTAAGAACAGTTTAGACAAATAATCAGCAGAATGACATGTCATTGATAGTACATACACCTAAGTTGATGATTTTGTCTTTTTTTTTAGATCTTTTCTTTGTGTATCTTTCTGCATCTTAATCTTTATCAGTTAAACATGAATACATGGAGTCTTCCAGTGAAGTTAATGCACTGTTACTTTCTGTATCAGGGAGTGAAGAAAAAAATGTCAGTTTATTTTACTACTTTAAAGAAAATTTAAAAAAAATCCTTCTAGTTTAAGGTTTTTAGTAATGTATTATTTCTATATTATAGATTTCTGGACAGCTCTACTATCAGTAATATTCTGGTGGCATCCCACACTTTCCTTATCTTTTAATTTCAGTGATAAACTGGCTTTGTCCAAGTCCCTCTGAGGTGAAATCTGACAGTATCTCAACTTGCACTAGAGACTGTTCAATCTAATTAAACTTTTTTGTGAAATTCTTTAATAATGTGCATTGTAACTGCTGTGTAATTCCTCTTAAAATAAGAAGCTCTGGTTTATTCAGTACAGACTGAAAAACAAACTACCAACCCAAAAAATGACTGTTTGGAGGGTGATGATTGCCGTAATTCTAAGTTTTAAAAGTAGATTTTTCTTTCCTGAACTAGCAGTATGCAGCTTCATACTAATTTAATTATATTGATAAAAAAATACATCTAGGAAATCTTTAAAAACAGAAACTCGAGGTGAGCAATGCTGGCAAAATAATAATAATAATAATAATAATAATAATAATAATAATAATAATAATAATAATAATTATTATTATTATTATTATTATTATTATTATTATTATTATTATTATTATTATTATTATTATTATTATTATTATGGAGTCAGAATGAAGATATCAGTAATTACAGATACCTTTATAGTATGTTTATAGTTTTATTATATGAAAAAATAATTAAGGAATGGTGAATAAGGGGAATCAAGAATCAAGCTGGAGTAATAAACAGGGACAACACTTGGAAGTTAAAAAAGTCTGTTCATTTTTCTGCGTTTTACTGCTGCTTTGAGTAAAGAGGATATAATTCATGAAAGCATCATTTTTCTTTTGTGCACCTTGCATTCTGGAATGCAATTTTCCCTATAAAAGTTTTATTAATCTTAACACTCATGCATGGACAGTTGGGATTAGGAGGTATGGCAGAAAAGAGTCATTCAAACGGTGTGAAGAGAGGTCTACCATAGGATGCTGAAGCTTTTAGAGAAAGTGTTTGCGCTGCTCTTTTCCTGCCTTGAAAGTGGCATTTTTTTGTAGCTCAGCACACTACCATAGCAAAGGCTCTTGTGGCATCTCAGCTTGTGTACATATGTCTGTAACATCCGCGGCTAATTCTGCACCACTGTTGGTGTGGATGCTCAACATATTGTGGCTGTACATGGATCGTCAGCCTCCCGGCCGTGTTTGCATTCTGCTTATGTGGTCCTGGAGTGAGTACTATTACCATGAGCGTAGGGATGTCTGTCATGCACTAATGAGAAATTTTTTGTATCTTTAAATTTATTTATTTTTTGTATATGTGGATATAGTGTATATAATGGTCAATGCTGTGGAAACCTAATGACATAGCAAATTAAAGAAAAAGTGCATACACACCTGTGTGGGCACGTGTTACAACTTGCTCAGCTTGTAAAAATTGTCCCAATGTTGTTGACTTTAGGGACTAAAAGTCCAGCACAGTTTACACAAGCTGATGATCTGCTGCCAGGTTTTGAGTACACGGAACACAAATTCCTACTGATTTCTGAGATGTCGTTCTTTGGTTAAAATAATCTCACTAATTTACGTGTTTACTCTCTCTTCAACCTGATTTACTAAGAAAAGGCTGTTTGCACAGATTGTTCTCTGTGCAACAGAGACTTTGTATCAATCAATAAGTGTATATTTTCTAATAGCACCTAGAAGCATCTGTTAGCAAAATTGTTTCCATTAAAGGTGTCTTGTGGGATGTTTTTTTTTCTTTCCTGAATTCCTAATATATATCTTTCCCCTGCTGCTAAGCCCAGCTGCTGCTGGTGCCTTCTGCTCTTTTTTCTGGAAGTGGCTTAGGTATCACCCTGAGAGCTTGTAGGGTATTTTTTGTTAGCATGGCTGGCACAGCGTCGTGTCATAGGGGGGAAAGATTGAATTATAAAAAGCCATAGAAATACTAGAAAATGAGGGTCTATGACACTTTTGAAAATACCAGCAACATGAAATTAGTTTAAACCGTGGTACAGTAATCTGCAGAGTGCTTAGGTTGGAGAATACATGCCATTTAAATAGAATTAACTTCTCTTTGTTCTCCTGTCACTTCAAATATTCCTGCTGCCTGTGCTTTTATTGGTAAATTATATTATCAGTTTACGATTTTGTTGGTGACAAAAGGGAAAGTATTTTAGTCAGTAAGACTGCTAGGGCATAAATAATGTGTGCTCTCCTTTGAACAGAGAAGAATGGCTCTCAGCAGCCTCGCTGCCTCGGTGGAGCAGCACAATCTGTCTGCTGCATGATGGCATCGCCGGCAGCCAAATACTCCCGTTTTTGTTTTAATGGAAGGGTTCTTTCACATTGCTGGTTTTACATGATGGGAATGCAGTTGGAAATGCTTCCTGTTCCATTCACAAGCCCCAGGCTCTCCGTGCATTTCAGCTTCAAACATGACAGCTGAAACCAATTAGGTAGAATTATGGGACAGCTAAGTCACATGGAGATTTATCATGACCAAGGAAGAGGAAGGAAAGAGAATGTATTGCATGGGAAGTAGAAATGACTAATTTAATTAGAAGAGAATGACAGTCAAGTTATTATTATGGAAAAGGGCTGGCGAAGTAGAGCTCATTTCATGTCACTGGCCATGCCTTTGAAAGGAGACATCCTGGCCTTTGTCTGAACAGGTTTATGTTTGGTAGCAGAGCCTCTGATTTCTGTGCAAGATAGTTGAGCAAAATAGTTGACATTAAAGCGAAGCACGGAGCGTATCTGAGGACATTTGTAGCTTGTGGTTTACTCATCTATTAATAATTGGAATTCCTTCTTCAAAGGGAGAAGGGAGGAGTCTGAACTATCAACATTTAGCTCACTTTTTTTCTGTTTGCATACCCTCCCTCTTCCAGAGGTAGGATGCAGTGTATATAAACCTTGCTTCAGCTGTATAAATATAAGCCTGGATTCTTTTCCCTTCAGCAGATGCTTATACACAGTATGCTCACAAACATAAATGTTCATGTGTCTACTAACATAAACCAGACTCTGACTGAATAGAAATGACCTTCATACACTTAGACACTGCCACAACCTTAAAGGAAAACCTCAATTCATTTTTTCATGTGAGCTTGGGGACAATATTTCATAAGGTAAATGAAACAAGCTTTTTGTGGTGTTGTCGTGGTAGTTTATGGTGTGGGAGAGAAGTGGGTGAAAAACATTACAGAGAGAGTCTGACCAAGTGTGAGTTTTCCCTTTCCTTTTTTTTTTTTCCCCTGATGCTGTGTTGGGTGTGTTTGTTTGTTTGTTTGTTTGTTTTTTAATAATTCTTGTTCACCTTTGTTGATTTTTATTTAGAATCTGAGCAGTTATTTTGGATAAGTAGCTTAATCTCTCCTTCATTTTAGTGTACATACAGGAGTTGTGACATTTTTCTCCACCACGCAGAGGTAAATATTCAAAATTCCTTGTCAAAGCTGGGCATTCCGTGATGTGTTTCTACTATAGTCTGGAAACTGGAGAATGATAGAACTAGCATAGCGGAGCAGGAATTTTCTCTTCCCTGTCCTAAGAGACATTGACTCATGCCATCAACCCAAGGAAGGGTCAAGAGTTTCCTAGTGGAGGTCTGGTTGCTTGGGATTTACACTGAGGAAAGGGTTTGTGTTTTAACCTGCTGAGAGAAGGTAGCACAAAGGCTTGACAGAGCCTTCTCAAGGATGTGGAGCTATGTGTGCCAAAACTCTGAAGTCAAGTCACAGCCCCGGGGCAATGATGTTCTGGCATAATTAAGTAAACTGCAACTAGTTGAAGAAATAAGACACCAAAGTCTGCTTCAAGTTGTCTGTATTTTTTTTTAATTTCAGCCCAAATGGCCAAGATATCTTATACCTGTAGCTGAAGGACCCTTACTGTGAATATTCAAACCTTGTAGCATGGGCTTGGGATTTTAAGAATGGGTAGACCTTTTGGTGTGGCTGGCATTAAGCTACTCTTTCAAATTGCTCCAAATTTGGTCAAGAAAAATTGTCATTTGTACTTATAGTACTATACCTTTGAAGATTCCTCCTCTCCTCTGAAAGACTTGTCTTTAGTTTTTCACAACTTCGAATACTTGTATTCCCAGAGCAAGTGCAATTGCTTCTGAGGGAGGCAGTAGTGGGAGGAAATATGAAATTGTTCACTTTAAGCATAAAGAATTTTGCATAAAATACTGTATTAGTGAGGTCGTGAAGTCAAATTCTTAAGATTGGAGGGTGCCAAGGTGAAGAAGGCTTATGTAATCTGCTTTCACCCTCCTTGTGGAAGAGCCTGTTGTGCAGCTCTGCAGAAGAACTGTGTGGTGAATGCATGTGGTGACTGCTGAACTTTCCTTATTTTTGTGGATGTTGGAACCAGGGTGTCTTCTGGAGTTCCTGCCTCATTTAAAGTATCATTTCAAGGTAAGGCAGGTAATACTGCTGTAGAGAACTGGGTTCTGTCCCTTATACATTGGAGATCGTCATCATCACCTCAATTTTCTGATGTTATCACAAATTGCTGTCATTGCAATTCAGATATTACCTTTTTTTTCTATTCAGCATGAGATTCTCAGTCTCCTTTGCGAAAGTGTTATACACTCACAGCTGTAACTGGGGTCAGTGGAAACACAGAAAGTGAAATAGTGCCAAATACTCTGAAAAGTCAAAACCAAAGTGCTGTAAACGGAGTTTTCCAAACCAATGATACTTAAGAATTTTTTTTCTCTTTGCCACAATTCCCTACCTGATAACAGGCAAAAGTGCCACATGTCCCCTGGATTGCTATGAAACTATTTTATGTTTTTGAAGCATGCGAATAGCGTAGCAATAAGCAGGGCAAGAAAGCCTGTGAGATTAATATTTCTGCCTTCAGAGTGCTAAATAAGCCAGAGACTGCAAGTTGTGTGAGAACACAAAAAAACTCACAACAACAAACCAAAAAAACACAGCCGCTCTGTAATCAAGTCCCTCCTATTCTGTGCATTATATCTGATCCTGTGAAGGGAAAAAAAGTATGTGATCACATTATGCCTTTAAAGAGTTACTATAACATACATTTTTTGGCAAACAAGAGGTTAGATAAACCCTGTTGATTCTGGACTTCCTTAGCTTTTGGGTTCTTTGTTATGGAAACTTGATTTAGCTCTATTTAATGGGGTTTTTTTTGTAGCCGTTATGAACAGATGAGTGCTAATGGACTATTTGTACATATAGATGTGGGTAAACTGGTAGAGTTTTAAGAGCAGGAATGAATGGGATTTTGAATTCAAGCTAAAGTATGCATTCTGTCAGCATAAGATTACTGGTGGAGATTTATGTGTGTTGGGGATTAACAACATGCCTGACACAGATGTTAAAAGCTAGCTTGAAGCAGACTCAATCTAGCCAGGTCCACCTGGGATCAGGATGTCTCTGACAGATATTTGCAATTACTTGGAAGTCTCTGCACCATGTTCCCAATGTATCCCCCTTCCCTCTGAGGTGTCCTTGTCCTCTGAGACAGGGGAGAAAGGGCAGTAAAAGGAGTGTTGGTCAGTTTGTTTCTTGTCTTCTACCTTGTTTCAGCATAGTTGTATGTTACTGCCAATATGTAATTGTATCTTGAACTTTCCTTTAAGATATATAATTTATTAGGTCAAGGTGGTAACCACAGCAAAGACCCCAGTGTCAGAGTATGGCATGCGGTATCTGAAGCCCCTGTTCTACTTGGGAAAGCACATTGCCTTCCACCTCAAAATGAAGAAAAGACTCTGGTCATCTATATAATGCCAATTTCATGCAATACCATTAGAAAACTGCTTTCATCCAGTTTCCTCTGTTGTTGTTGTTGTTTTTTTTTTTTTGGTTTGGTTTTGTTTTGTTTTGTTTTGTTTTGTTTTTTTGTTTGGTTTGGTTTGGTTTGGTTTTTTAAGCTATCCTGAAACTTGCATTCAAGTTGTCTTCTTCAATGTCAATTGAGCACACAAGCACCGGAGCAGACACTTGCCCGTCAAAAGGGAAAACAGGTTTAGAACTAGCTGTCCCCACAGCGCTGTCAGCTTTCCTGGCTGTACTAATGTTTAATTCAATGTGCACTGAGTCCCTACCTTGGGAAAAGTAAAGCAGCTGGTGCTGCCTTTGCTTTACCTCTACCTCCTTTTCCTTAAGTGAGGAGCAACATACTGTAACTTAGAAAGTTGCTTTCCCAGTTGGTACCATAGTGTCTAGTTGCTTCGGTGAGAAAGAATCTAACTTAATTTTATGAGGGTAAGTTCCTGAAAGATTTGAACATAAAAGACTTGGCATTTCTGTTTATCGCCTAAATGAAAATTTAGTAGAAGTTTCTCTGTATCTGTAGCATGTGTACAGAAAAAAAATAGATGCCAAAAGACTGCTGCACATTTGACTATATTAGGATCCCAGGATTCTGTAGAAATTACTGTTTACTTTAAATTTTAGGCGGATGTGAGCAGCCAGTTTTTGACAGTGAGAACTACTGATGCAGAAGGTTATATCGAGCTGCCAGTAGTCCTGGTCCTTGGGGTAGGAAGAAGAGGTGAATGGCATGTAACACAGACATAATCACAGTTCATGTTCATGTATGGAGGAAATATGTCCAAATAATAACAGAAATAAAGGTGGAAGAAAATGGGTTTATCCTCCCAAGTGATTAAAAGTATATTGGAAATAAAAAGACAACTTAGTGCTGTTACTAATTATGTGACTCTGAAGAGGATGTTCTTAGAAGATGCTTGGTGAACAGAAAAGTATGGCTAGTGCACAGTTTGGGTGCCAGGGTGTCAAGGATGGGACCTTTGGAAGTAGTCCTGGTGGACCCTCTAAAGTGAAATTTCAGGCTTTATTTTAAACTTCTCCCAAGCGCTGCAGGTGCTATCACTATTCAAAGATTTGTATTTAAGTTAAAGAAGAGAACCAGGCTGCACTTCTCTTCAATAACAGATAACACATTTAAATGAAGGAATTCTCCCCAACTTCTTATTTGACACCAGTCAGTTATGACATTTCAGCTGATATTTTGCTGGAGGCAGACTCTTGTGCTGGGGTTAATAAACCAAACCTGCTAGGTTTTCCAAACAAATTACAAGGTTAGCAGATGACTTTGTTCCAGTATGTTTCCTTGGTGTTGATACAGTAAAACAAGACAACTGGGTGATGTGTACTAAAGGATGACTGGTCCATTTTTGGCATGGTTTGTTGATACAGTCCCAGAAAACTAACTGGGAGAATAGAAGAGGAATATGTACCTGAATTGGCTAAAAGTTTTACAGAAGCTGGGAATAAGTCTTTGAGCTAAACACAGACTTCATGCAAAATGTACTTCACTGACAGTAACTGTTCACTGGATGAGGTGTAATTTTTAATTTTATTTTTAAATGCATTCACTAGTGTGTTAACTATAAATTGAAGTGTTGCTTGCTGTCACCTGTGTTTTGGAAGAAGCTCTCTTGTGTTGTATTTAGTGTATCCTCTGCGCTCGTGATACCCACATGGGTCATTTTGGGAGTCAAACGATTGGCTTCCTGTAGTCAGGGCACTCACCCTCTTGAAGCTGTGTAAGAATTCCTGAAAAAAGTTGTGCTAGTGCACAACCTAATCAGCCAGTGCATCTTACGTCATTGCAATGTTAATTCTACATGCACAGGGTGTTTTCGTAGTTTATGACTTATGTGTCTTAGGAGATGTGAACTTTCCTATGTATTCATAAAACTGTGCAAAAAGAACACTAGAGAATGGCTCCTGGACTGGGAAATACTGCACAGAGAAACCATTCTGCTATGTCGAAGGCAGCTCTTGTCCAAAACTCTCACCTCGAAAACTGCCTATATTTCAGTTGGCCTGTTCTGTATGTGAAGCAGGTATTGCCAAGTAGCTTTTCAAGGAATGTTGGATGATTTTTACCAGATGTGTTCAGAAACCAGATGTGGAAGGCTCTGAGTTTTTGGTGGTTAATCTAGTGCATATTTTTGCTTTGTTTATTCTGAACATAATTCCAGAAGCTGGCTTGTGCAAGCGAATCAGAGAAGCAACATGCCACTTCACTGAAGGCGTGCTGCTGACTGGTACAAAACTGAAGAAATGCAAGAGAAAAATTCAGAGAAAATAGTATTTCCATAGTAAAAGCAATAAATACTTATTAATTAAAAATAATGTTAATTTCTACATTGCAAGCCTGCTTATTTTCTGAAGAGATTTTATGGTATATTTGCAGGGAATATAGGCAACTACGAAGTGAAAACTTTGTTTTGAGTCTTCAGTGAAGATGTTTTCTGAAGTATCTGTAATTAATAGCTGTACATGTGCATAATATGCACTTCTTTTTGAGCTGGAAACTATCATTCAGTATGCTGATATGCATACTGAATTCAGATTTATTTTCTAAACCATTAGCCATCTTAATCTAAAATCACCATAACATTCTATTTAAAAGGCAGTGTTTCAATGTGAATAATTAGAGTAGCATTTGAGCTTCTCCCTTTAGGTTCCTCCTCTTCCTTTCAGGTATTACTTTTATGCTGTTGAAGGTAATATGGTCCTTACAAGGTGTAAAATTATACTAAAATTCAAGTAACTAATTTACCATACACAGGATGTTAGGAAAAAATGTAGTTTATATTTGATGAATATTCATATCAGTCAAGTTGCCAAGGTTGTTAAAGAAAATGAAGTGTAAAGGTACAAGTGTGCATATGTGCACATGACTGAAAATTCTCCTTATTTTCCATTTGTTCTGTCAATTTTTAAGTAGAAGGATATTTATTGCTGCAGTCATACAGATATTAATATACTTTTTTCCATCTGACTTTCTTTTAGCACACTGATTTATGTCAGTACATGGACAAACACCCTGGAGGGCTCCATCCAGAAAATGTGAAGGTAAGAGTCAAAAAGAACACACACTCAAGGCAAATGGAGTAACAGTAACTTTGTCTAAATGTCCTGTTAGTTGTTTCATAGAAACTGATTATTAGCTAAAGGGAAAATGATTGGCATATGGAGAACATTTTAAAATATTTATTTTCTTTAAAAATAATTTTAAATGGCAGTATTTGAACATTCCCACAAAAGAACTTTTGAAGTGTGTAAAATTGATTCCGAGCCAGAATATATGAGTAAATACTGTTACAGTGTTGGTAACCCCTCCTCTCTGTTCAAACATTTGCTCTTAAGACAAGGCAATATTGCCCTAAAGCCCCTGAATATACATACTTTAGGCTGTCAGTTCTAGATCTTCGGTCAGGTAAGTCATTGTAGGTTCACTGAGCTTGAGGGAACTGTAATGAATTATATTAGCTGAATGTACTGGTTTTTATATGAGCATATAAAATCTTCCCTAGTCTTTTTGCTCACTTATTTTGATGAAGCATTGTCATAGCTGATCTCACTTTTAAAAAATTTTTTCCTTCTAAGATAGATGCTGAGAATCATCATGCAGGAAGGAGGGAGTTTATTAGCAGGATTTAATGGAAAGATAGATTGGTAGAAACTTGATCCAGTTACTTTCTGGGAAGTCAGCCAGATGATTTTAGCATCAAATGGAAGCCAGTCAGACATGCAGAATGTGTCGTGTGTGTATAGATCACCCGGATGATATTTGTTACACTTGTCTTGCACTTTGACATCAGTCCCATTGTTGTTCCACTTGGAAGTGTTTAAATCTTCACTTGTCATGCTGAGAGCTTTATTCCAGTATTTATTTTCTTGAAATTGAGAAGTTAATGGGAAGAAATAAATTTCTCTTTCCTGGAAAACTCAGAAGGCCTGTTTGGTTTAAGAAAATAAAATATTTAAAAATAGGGAAAGAATTTCTTTTTTTTCCAATAGCTGGTCATTGTTGTACATCAACTAATTGTACAGTGTAGATTGATTAATTTTCTGTGTTCTTTCACTGAAAAGTGGCATCTGCAACCTATGAATTTAGATGAGAATCACTGCCATCAAATTGGAAGAATTCTTCCCTACTGCATATATTTGGCCAAACTGGAAAAGAAAAAAAACCCAGTGATGTGTATGTTGCAAGACAGCATCCTTGTAATGTGTGACTGCCACTCAGACATTCTGGCAGCATAGACAGGGGTAGCCCCCAGGTCTCGGCCCAGTGCCAGCTTTACGGTGCCTCTGTGAGAGTGGCACTTTGAAACGGCTGAAGGTGGGTGAGGTGAGATTCGCTTTTCAATCACTAAAACTTTCAAGCTGTCTTCACTGCTCAGTTTCCCAAGCAGAGTTTTATGTGCTGAATGTGCTTGTTAAAACAATGGCTTCACATTTCATTTCCCTGCATGGATACTTTTACGTTTGGCTCTCTGAGGTTTGGGATAAGCTAAGACTGGCTTTGAAAGTTCTTCGTGCTGCTTCAGATTTGTAAGACCTGCTCCAAGGCTGCAGTGCTGTATAGCTCAAGATCTAATACGCAGCAGTCATTGTAGCTGTAATTGTTCCCCACTGAGAAGACATCATAAGTCACGTAACTCTTCTTTTTCTTGATCGTATCAGGGGCCAGTGAGCTTGTCTTTGAGGAGAGGCATACGCAGATAATTGGGCTTGCTAATACATCACTCCTTTAAATCCCGAGATACCTGTCTTCTAAAACAGAAGCTGCGGAGGGAGCTGCAGCAGCATTTCCCTTTCAGATTTTGCCGCATGTATTCCTGTGGCGTCTTTTACCATCTAACAACAGTGTTCAGCAGCATTTCCGACGCATATGGGCACATTAGAAATATTTCTTTGAATAGCCAAGTGTAGAGTCTTGGTGTACTGCTAGTTTAAGCTTTTTAAAGTCCAGATGGATTATTAATAAAAAGGAAACTGTAAAAAAAGAGAAAAAAATGTTGGGAAGTTGGAGCAGATGTAACTACTCTTCTAACATAAGCATCCCATTGGACAATTTTTTTTTTTTTTCTGTTAAATAATATTAATGAAAACGGATTATAAATATTTAGTAGATGCTTTTGCCAGGCCAGCAGCAAAGGCTAGCTTTAATCCACAGCAGTACTTAATTAAAACCTAGCGTGGTGATTTGAGCTCCTATCATTTTAAAACAGAATCGACATACCTGGAGTTTTCAGTTAAATACCTGCTTTGAGTGAAAAATACCTGCTTGGTTCAACAGAGTGATGTCTTCAGCTGGGAAGACAGGAATTGCAGAGAGAACAGAACCCAGTCACGTATGCTAACAGCTCTCAGACCTTCACCAGCATGCAAAACTAAAAGCTTGCGCTGCTCTCTTCTCACAGAGGAGATCAGATGGTTACTACATAATATCTTAATGCTTTGTTGTGCCGTACTCAGATTTCCAACTTACGTAATTGTGTTTGCCACCTATTTTGGTTTTAGCTTCTGGACAGAGTGGACTGTCTGGAGTTTCAGCTGATTTTTGAGGGTTGAGCTGAGCCATGTTAATTAGCTCTCTTTCCCTGCCAGCCCCTTCTTGCTAGAGGTCCTTCAGGAATTTCATTTTTAGTCAGACTTTTAGACAGTGTTTGTTCAGAATCACTGGTTATGTGATCCCTAAATCCATTTTAAAAAACTTCCAGTTGAGCAATTATATTCCAGTAGCAATAAATTAGTCTCAGCTCTCTCGGGCTAACCTGTGGGATTAAGCCATTGATGCTCTCGCAGTATGACAGAAGGCCCCCCGCCTTTTAATTTTGTTCTTGAGGAAAGTATTGCCTACTGGTGAATATTCTTTTCTGGCTTGTTGCCAGTTATTATAAATACAAAACCACATAATCACACATCTTTCTTTTTCCAAATAATATTATACAGTAGTTCCTGTGAAACAGTACTTTATGGGAATGCAGAAGCAAAGCTTTTGTTTCTATAGAACATCTTCAGCCAAATTATATTTCTGAATTTTCTCTGTATTTACGAGCTAAAGAAAATGCTTGTTCCCTCAGGCTTACTTTTAGATGAAGAATCATAAATAGAATAAAATCCAGATTACTTTGATGGACACACATATTGCTGTCCCCTTGGGTGTTGTGTTTGACATTGCCTTTCTTTATGGATTCAAACAGGCTATTCACTGTCACTTAAACATTTTAAATAAAGAGTAAGAAGAATATTATAAGTATGTGGAAGTATAAAGACAGATGTTTCACTTGGCAGTTGTGGAAGTCTTTGGACAGTATGTTTAAGCAAAGAAAAAATATTGCTTCCTGAACTATTAGCTTTAACATTTTTCGTGGTACATATGTATTCACACATAATGATTTCAGAATTTTGTAATTCATGTGTGGAGGCCCAAGTCTTACAAATAACATTAGGTGTTAAACCCTTCCAAGAATTTGTGTGTGAGGCTGAGGCATTATTATTTTAAGTTATTTTTTAAAATACGTGGCCCTGAGAATGTTAAACTAAGTATCCTGATGACACAAATGTGATCAGGTACCTGCAACAGCTTTATCGGCTAGGAGGGAAATTGGCAGAAGGCAGTTGTTTCAACACATAGATTCTTCAAACTTTGTTGGCTCCAAATACACAATTGTATACATCCTTGGTAATTAGCAAGCCTGCATATCTAACATTTATTTATAACTATATATTAATATACTGTGTACAGTATTATAGTTAGAGATCAGGACACAAAAGTTCAGTAAGTCCCTATTTACTGGGCACAGCCTCATCTTCTCTAGTTTTGAAGATGTCTTTTTCAGTTTTTCCAAAACTGAAGGCAAGCAATAGATCTTAGGTACATGGCCTCACATATAATTATGTGTCTGTTGGAAGTTACTGCTGCAGCCTGCACACGGTTGGAGCTAAGAGTTGATGGGTAGTTGTGTACCGTGCAGTGCTTGTCAAGCTCTAAAATGTGGCTGTGGCAAACTGAGGTACAAGACTCGCTCCTGACTCTCCCTGTGCTGTTCCTCTTGGCCTGGACTGCTGAAGTCTGCACTCCTGGCTTTCTTTCTACATCTCTTGCTGCCTTCAGAGATAGTTCATCCTTCTTGGACTCTCAGTTGAAACATCTGGATTGCTTCCTAAAACAGGAACTCTAATGGTCACAGCAGCAAACTGACCCTGCCAGTAATTTTTTTTATTATGACCTTCATTCCAATTTGTGCTTCTTTCTGTTTGGTACAGGGTTATCTCTACCAGCCTTTTCACTTGTCTTCTTGGTTTTTCTGTACCTTTGGTTGCAGCTGTGCATAAACAGCTTTTGTTTTGTAAATTCATAATTTAATTTTTAAGTATCATTTTTGTACATTTCAGCATGTTCTGTAAAAATATAACTGTTTTAAACTTCTTTTAACCTTTGAAATATCATCTTTATTTTAACTTCATCTTTTACTCCATATTATTTCATTCTGAGAAATGCAAGTAAGTTCATCTTTATGTTTTGATGCATTTGTTTTATAGTTGGGCCTGTTTTCTGTAACTGCTATTACTGGTGGAAAAAGTGGAGCACAGGCTTGGATCAGTCATGCCTGCATTGCTTGTTTGCATTCCTGCCTTAAAAATAAATCTATTAATGAAAGCTGATTTGCTTTTTAATTAGTGATGCTGCATTGAAATATCTGTAGTCTTTTGGGAAAAGCATCCTCATTATTTTCTCTCTTGCCTTTTTCCCTCTGCTTCCAGTCTAAGAGGTAATACCGATTTGTGTGAATATTTAACTTCAAAAAAACACCTTGACAAAATAAAAAGACACTTGCCTCTGACCCACTATTCCTTAATCCATGCATGCAACACCAGTCTGAATGACAAAAGGTTTGTCAACCAGACAAAAACTATCTTTATCTCTTAATCACTCTCAAAATCTTTTACTTTGGGCAATTTGGAAGGCTCCTGTCATCTACTGTGACCAGTGGGAGAAGCAACTTCCAGTTTGTTCTTATTCCATCTATTATTGCTGCTCTGATTTGTTCTTCTCCCTGAGCAGATTTTCTCTTCCCAGGGCCAAAAAGTGATAACAAGAAATAGGCAGACCCTCTTGTTGAACTTTGCACACATGGGACAGCGATATTCAGCCTTCTCCCAGGCACATTCAGGACCTCAGGACTCACTCATCTCAGTTCTGAGCCTTCCTTGTGCCTAGGAAGCAGGACACAGCAGTGTTCTATGCATACTTGATGGATATTTTTGAAGCCACACCTCAATCAACTTAGCCCCACGCCCACCGCAACCTTTGAAAATGTGTTTTGTCGCTGTAATTCTGGGTCAGAGAACACAGTTTACTCTCCAGGTGACAGGTAAACGTGTGTGGCAAAGTGTGGAGTGGAATTTGGATATAGTTTCCTAGGACAGCCCAATAACTCCATTAAAAATATGCTTACGTTTCAGTCTTAAGCCTTCTACAAAAATAGTTTAAAAGAAATGTAATTAATAGGAATTATTGAAGCATAATGGGATGCTGCAAGATTTTTCTGTGCTAAATGCTTAAGAAGAGATCGCTCAACTTTATAGCACTCTCAGTTAAAAAACAAACAAACAAAGCCCCAAATCCCAAATCAGATATAATAAAAATATTGGATATATTAAACCAAGATTTTAATACTGGCCTCCTAAACAAACATGAAATGCACGTTGAATTGAAAATGTTGAAATACAGTGAATGTTATCTGATGTTATCAGAAATCTCTGGCACATAATCACTTGTGGTATTCATTTATTCCTCTCCATACTGCAGTACTGTGAACGTTTTCCTTAACAGTTGCAGTTTTTAAAGTTGAATCTTTTTTTGTCAGATGAATAATTTGGCCATTTAATGATTAATGTGAAAATTAATAATCTGAGTCAAAGCCACAGGGTAGTTGTCATCTGATGTCTTTTGTAAATGTAAATATTCATCATCGGACTGATTATAGCTTTAGGATAATCTGAAGCACACAGGGTAGGGAAGCATTCAGAATGCGGCAGGATGAGGCAGCTCCTGTGTCCCATCCATGTGAGGCTTTACTGCATTTGACGTGCAGCTGCTTGAACCCTGGCAGCAGCAGCGCACTGCGTACTGGCTCTTGCTAAGCAGTAGCTCCATTCATTATTAATAAGATATAAAAACATATGCTTGCTAATAAAGCATAGTATCGGAAAAGTATGATAAAAATGATTTGTAGGTTACAGTTGTGTTATCAATGTAGACTTCCCTGGTGTGCTTCTATTTTCTTTCCATCCTGTGATTGTATAAATGTCTGTGGCATGGACAGTAGATTTGTGTTCCCTTTTTGTGGGAGGTGTGCGTTGAATCCCATGGCCAGTCCTGCATCCACCTGTGACAAATGTGTGATTATATGATGTAGGGGAAGCTGTGGCATGTGAGCACCTGTGTGTAACTACAGGTGTCTGACCAGAAGGTTGACTGCCATAGACTTGGGTATACAGGAATTGGGCAATTAAACCATGATAATACATCCAGCGATGATGAAATTTCATGTCTTGTTTCACCTATCATGTTGCCTTACTGGAGTCTGGAGAAAACACTCTTTTACTCTAAGGTGAATACCTGCTGTGGTGGTCCTTTTAATTTTATCGGTCGTTACTGGATAAGTAATGTCATGCTTTTGAAATCTCTTTCCTATTCACTGAAATGAAGGAAGCTGCTTATGTAGAGTTGAATTAAAAACATATTTCGACAGATATGCTAAGTAGGACGCAATGCTGTTTAATGTGGTTGAGAAGTTGCTATTTTTCATTCCCTATTCAGCGAACAAGCAGGTGTACAGCAGGCAGAATAATGTTATGCCAAATTAAGGTCGTCTTTTACACATGGCATTGAGAATTGATTATTTAAATTAGACTTTTTAGTTATCAGACATTAAATATGGCATCAGCATTTCACTCTATGTCAGTCTTGTCACTTTAAGTAATGATTTGATAATATGCACAACTGTGAACAGTAAATGCAGAATCTTTATCAGTATGTTAAAATTCATGCTAGAAGAATGTCACTTTCATATCTATTTTGTGTGTGTGTGTGTGTGTAATTTATTGTCTGTGTGATCCGTATGGTTCACATAAGGCAAAAAAACCCCACAAAAATATAGTAAGGATGAAGAAAACACTTTTTCCTGTGTCTCTAAAATTGGTGAGGCACCAATTGCTACCCTGAGCAGCATGGAAGTGAACTGGGGAAAGGTAGAGAAGGAGATTTAATCAAATGGAATATATTTTTTCTTTGCTATTCAGGAGAAAAAAACCCTGAGTGACTCTTCCACTTATTGAACACTAGCAGATGACTATAACTGATCATATAGGAGCGTCTTTACACTCATTTAATTAAGCACACCTTCCTCATTGCAAATGACTTTAGTAGTACCCAGAGGGGGCAAAAAATGATTAAAAGAACATCAAAGAGAATAAAAGTTAACAAATTAACACTTTCCAATCTCCTTGCTTTGCAGTTTTGCTGCAAATAAGTGGAAAAATCTGTATTTTTTTTTTTTAAAGTAATGATATGATATGCATTCCCAGTGGCTGTATTGAATGCATTTCTGTATGATGTTGGCTTTCATAAGACTCTGGTGTAAGGAATGCAGAAACAAGTGAGAAGCCCTTATAAATGCATTTTGGAGTGAATTATTTTAAAATTTTTGTTGGAGAGAACTCGGTTCCAGAGAGATTGGATAGGAGAACCTTTTATTGAAATAAAGCTTGTTATGATCATGAAAATAATACTGATTCAAATGGCTAACAAATTTTTATTCAGACAGGATCCTTTATTCCTAAAGATGCAATATAATCCCAAGTCAACACTTTGTTCATTAATTTTTTTCTTCTTGACAATTTAAGCAAGAGAGTCTACAAAGCTTTGACCAGAAAAGGTCAGTATTTCCCCAGGACACTGTCAGAAGTGGAAAGTTGGCTTTTACCTCATGGGTATTATCCTGGTTGGGAGGCGTGCAAAGAATAGCAAACCAACAGTGTTAAAAAACATTGTGCTTGATGAGCTTTTGACATGTTAACGGAAGTCACAGCGAGACATTTCTCATTGCTTCTGTGATAATATGTATTACCAGGTACTTTTTTCTGATGTTGATGGTTTAAAACAAGTAGCTCTAAAACTCCCAAAAAAACTAGTAAACTGAAACATAACTGAGCATTGTGTTCGGTTGTTATTTCCAAGGCTGTGAGATAGTACTATAGGGATTTATTACCTCCTTTTGCCTTTGTAAGTATTACCCAATAATTCACAGAAGCCTATAAGATCCTCTGGAAGAAGTGCACTGGTTGCAAGCATGGGGTGAGGTGTCCTGGGTTGGGTTTCTTATACTGGTATTTTTAGATTTGATGGCCTATTAAGATTGAATATTATTTTGATTGATGCTGAGTGCACACAAGGGGATTCAGGTGCTTCTGTGACACCCAGCTGGTGTGCTTTGATACACAGAGCAAGCAGGAGCATTTGTGTTATCGGTGATGAGTGATAATAAAGCTTGTGCAGTATTGGTTACTACTTTTCAAAAGTAACTATGCTAATACAGCAATATGAGCTTGCTAAAGGGCTGGCACATTAATCTAATCTTGCTTTCAGCTTTCTTCTGAACTGATGTGAAGTCCTGGTCCAGGTTAGCTCAGCTCCATTTGCAGTCTCTTGCTGTGGAGACAACAGAGCCAAGAGTTTTGTGCATCTTCTATAGACTAGAAGTTTCCATGTAGCTTTTTACTTCTGTATCTAGGGCCACGTCCTTTATTCCCCCATGCAACATGTAGCAAGGGAGCTCAGATGCAGGCAATCATTCAGAAATCCCTCTGCGCCATCAGGGAAAGACTTTAAAAAGCCTCCCACAGGCCTCATTAGTTTGTCCTCTTGGGCAGCATCCTTCTTGTCATTGGGGTCCTTCATACCTCAGGAGACGCTGTATAGAAATGGTACATTTTCTGGAGAATCTCTCTGGGCTTGTTGCAGATTTCTTTCTGCTTTTCACTTACTCCTCCATCCTTTGCCAGAAACTCTGTACTGTTTCTAGGAATGGAGAGCAACTATGTGGAGTCATCTGGGCACTTCTACACAGATGACCTGTACATGAGCATCCTCCTTTATCATCAGACTAATCAGAGCTTTCTGAACCTAAGTCAGAAGGTGTTGACTCCCATCAGTCCCACTCATTAGATGTACTTTGGATAGCCTGTGTAAGTATTCACCTTATAAGCTCATTTGGATGAGAAGGGCTCAAGATCCTGTGTGACAATCAGAGGCCAACAAGGTAGTAAAGCATTCTGCTGCACATGAGCCATCTTGCATCTTTTAGTTGTGTGCATGTAATGGTTGGTCTAGCTCGTACACTCACCTATGCTCATTAAAAACACCATGAAAGCAGGGCTGTTCATCCAGGCAGCTGTCAAGTCTCTCAGAAAATGTAAGTAGTTTAAACAAGAATTTGGTCGAAGGCTGCATGTAGCTCAAGTGGCTCTCCAGGCCTTAAACTTGAACTAGACTATGTAGGTCCTAACCTTTTTGTAGACTTGAGAACTTTTTAATATAAGTTTTAACATTCTTTTAATATTGTAGTCTGTAAACCTCAAATTAGCTTTGACCTGCATGCATTTTTCTCACTGACAATGAAAACTCTTCATTAAAATATGTTGCTTATTAAAGTGAGAGCTGCAGAACTTTTAGGGGGCAAAAGGGTACTTTTTCATGGCTATAATAAAAAAGTAAGGGCTGAAGCACAGGTATTAATCTTTTTTGGTCTGAACGTAAAGTGTTGAGCCTCTTAATAAGCCTTGCTGAAAACCTGACTTCTACAGGCAAATCTCATTCCTGTTTTCTGTCTTTTCCAACTCTTATCAAAATAATCCTTGTCATTTTGTGAGTCTATCATTTTAACACCAAACCCCTTGTTCTTACTAATAAGCTACATGCATATGAGATTTGCCATTGCCTCCTTTTAGAGTTGTCCTCTGGTCTGCAGGGCTGCCATCCCATGACCTTGGAGAAATGGCTGTTCAGTTGCTGGTTCACAATCTCCAGGCTGATGTTTCAAAGTGGTCAGAATTAAGTAAGGGGGAGGAAGGAGCAAGTAAGATCAGAGTATGACCATGATAGGTGATTCGCCTATTTTAGATCAACTATATGGGTAAGAGGTGGTGGTACCACATCCAGCAGTGATATCCATCCTTGCGAAGGCAATGCAGATAGTCTTGAAGGGGAACAGGTTTCTTGGAGAGGGATTTCCTCAAGGAGAGGGGAGGGAAATTATCTGTGAGAAGGCAGAGGTGTTTCCTGAGCTGTCAGAAATGGCTCTTTCCATCTTTCCAGTTCGTCTCCTCTTTTTGTGAAGTGGGGAACTGTTGGGAGTGGAGAAGCTCTTTTACTGTTCTCTCTTCTGAGGAATTCCAGAGGACCTGTGATTTCCAGAATGCTCTCCTGCCAGTCATTAGGCTTGTATTTTCACTTAACTCTTTTCACGTTTAATATTGCCAAAGAAAAACAAAGGTGAAGAGGAAAAAAAAAAAGCAACCAAACAATAGCTGAGTTCACCCTGTGAAAAATTCAGGGAGTTTTTTCCCTTTTCCCCCTTCTCTGTCATGATCTTCCTCAAAGGAGAAAGTAATTGATTCAGTGTATATGAGTGAATTAATTGACTTTTGTGAATGTACTTGATGAGTCCAGCGTGGCTACAAGCTTGAAATAAAACTATGTTCCAAAGCTGTCCTCAAGAGTAGATGCTTCTTCTGTTGAGCTGTGAAGTTGTTGGCTTTATTTCTTAGCGCGTTACGTCAAATCACTTGACTCTTTGCCTTGAAGCCAAATGAAAGCCCACATTAATAAATATATTTTGAGTGCTGTAGGATAATGTGATAATTGAAATTTCTTTGCATATTTAAAAATAATATTTAAAGTTAAATACCACTGACTTAGGGAAAATATCCAGTTCACAAGGCTATCTTTTAATTTTTAAAAAATATTATTTTGAAGTCATTTAATAGAAATTGATTTAGCTTTTACGGCTGTAGTAAAAGCCATTTCTGCTTCCTGCCTTTATTAAAATAGTTTTTGGTACCATGACTTCCATTTTAACCACAATTCAAAAAGGAATGTGCATGTTACTCGTGACTTTCCTGCTATTATTTCTTTTGTTTCTGTATTTTGCCTCAGCACATTGTTAGACCCAGCCCTGGTAAGACGGTGATTGATATGGCCCTGGCTAAATAGCTAAACATACAGTGTATTGTGTCTGCACTCAGGGAAAAAAATGAAATGCAATTAAATTCATTTCAACTTCAGTAACATGACATTTCTGTTTCTTTTATGTCAGCCTTTATTCTCTTCTATGATCAGATTTTGTAACCTCTTTTATAATGTCTCCTCACTTCAGCAGTCACTAAATAGGATGCTTGTGTTGCAAGTTAATTAGAAATTCTCATATGCCTGAACTGACTTTCCCTAAATCTTTGCTGTAGTTTCCACATATTCCAAGAGAGTGCATTTCACCAGCTGCTGAGCTGTGAGGTACGAGGTTCATATCCACTCTTGAATCCTCTGTGTTTGGCTTTGCAAAGGCTTTTTGCGTTCCCATTTGGAAACTGTAGTATTTCTTAAAATATTTCAGGCAACAGGAAGGGTCTGTATATTAGGAGAGATTTTTCAAAACTGCAAAGAAAATTCCTGGGAAACAATAATTCACTCTTTCTATTGACAGTCTATGAGTAATGCTTACGGCCTTTAACTGCAGGTGCCAATAACAATGCAGGAAAATTACAGGAGCGCAGTTGAAAAGGGGAGGACAAAATATGTCCACCATCCAGCTCTTTGTTCGTAACTGTAAACTAAAAAAATACACAGTGTCAACTGTTAGCTGCAGGGAAAGCATCTGTAGAGTCCAGTGAATGGTTAAAAGAAGCACAAGGGTGAGTTAGGTTCCCATCTACATTTACCTTAAATACTATTATACGTAGGTTTCAAAAGTCATCTTTAGATTCAGTGAGAATTATTATTTCCTAATGAAAAATACATAAGCAATTCCCATTAAACATAACTTTGAAGGAGAAAGCCTATCATACTTGCAGATTTCCTTGGATACACAGGCATTATTGTTGTACTATTAATCTCTTTGTTTTAGCTCCAGTGCTCCATCCCCCAGCCTTATCTCCCCATCCCTATCCACCCTGTACTGTTGTTTCCTATAATTAGTGAAGATACACATCTGTCTTCAGGCTGCCACCTAATCTCTAAGGCCATATGGGTAAATGGAATATAATTATAATTTAGTAGAAACTGAGCCTTCTGCACATGGTTGTATTACTCTTGTTCTTTTTAAAGCAGGCAAATTGAATCTATGATATAGTAGAGCTTGGCGGCTGGGGTTAGTCCTTACAAAGTACATATTTTTTTAGAATGAATTTCTGTTGTGTTAAATTTGGGTGGGAATTAACGCCAGTTTGGGAGGAATTCTGACACAATGTTTCCACAATATGCAAGCAACCTGCATATTGTGAAGAAATCACCTGTGGTTATATGCAAAATATTAACAGAGGTCATTTTTTGTCCCCCTCTTTTTCAGTTATTTTTATTTCAGTTGCTGCGAGGACTGTCTTACATCCACCAGCGTTACATTTTGCACAGGGACCTGAAACCACAGAATCTTCTGATCAGTGACACGGGGGAGTTAAAGCTGGCAGACTTTGGTAGGCAAGCAGTTAATTACAAGTCTCTTATAATGTTGTAGGAATGTCAGACAGATGGTTCCATTGATTTCTCTTCCCCCACCCTATTCCTTAGACACACCTTCTTCATTGTAGATAATTGCACATTTTTCTCTTGAGCGAAGAAATTGATTATGGTCAACAAAATGCTTGATTAAAACGGAGCAAGTGAAAAACAAATATATACTCCAGTTCTCACCAGGAAGATAATGCTGAAAGTATTTCAATTTTATTTACCAGGAGACCTCTGAAGTAGAATTCGAAACCTTTAAAAAGAAAAGAAAAAAAGAGAGCGAGCTGAGGAAGTACAGAATATATGAAGAGCACAATCACTTTATGCAAGCAGCTCTAGGGTTGTGGAGATCTGCATTAAATTTCATAAAATGGTCATTGAAAGAGACTGAAGGACACAAGAATACATATTCCTTCTAAAGAATAAAGGAAACTAGAATCACCTGGACTCCTTTATGTATTCATTAGGCCCTTATGGGGAAGCTTTATGTGGAGTATAAAACCAGGAGAAATTGTCCACTGAAAGGTTAGCCTTTTTGCCTTTTTTGTTTTTTTTCTCCCCCCCAATACTTTTTAGTGTGAAAATCATTGTGAATTAAGATGTGGAAAATGGCAACATTTCTTTTTAGTAATTTTTAAAAAATGTTATAGGAATTTCTTTCCTGTGGGTCAACTTTTCAGCTACTGATTCCAACAGAACTTCTGAAGTAAGCTGAAAATGTGATCCATCAGCTTTTTTGAAATGCCTTTTATGACTTCTATCCACATCGGGCTTCACATTTCGTTCACCAGCAGTGATGAGGTAGCCTTATGAGCTAATTGGCAATGTCACCATTAATGTAGTAATTTTTTTTGTCTTTTAATTAGCATTACTGCAATTAACAGCTCAGTGTGTATTTGCTATGCTGGAGAAAGGAACAGGACTTCAGGTGGACACAGTCCGTAAGAACTTACTTGCCTTTGAATTGTAAGGCAGTTAGAGAAATAGTATTAGAAATAATTATTATCTGGTTTTACATATCATTTTCTGTTGGTGTTTTTCAAAATTTGGAAGATACCAGAAGTGTTTTAAAGATATGCTTAAAAAAACATTCTCACATGTTGCATTTTACTGTGAGATTTCCTCTCTTAAATACATGAAACAGGTGAACTGTTAAGTGTTTTTGTAGTGAAATATGAGTTAGTCCTCTGTTGAGGGTGCTGTGCTGTTTGAGATGACTGGTTTTGTTGTATCATTTGTATGTATAAAACACTATGACCTTATCTGACTTCCAAGTATCGCCATGTATTAAGTCCTTCAAGAGACTGTGATGATGGTGCTCTAGCTTTGGTGGACACTGAAAACTCTTTGTAGATGGTCTTACAAACATTTTTGACTGTAAAATGTTTCTTATGGTATGGGGGTTTTGTGGTAGGGGGAGGTGCTGGTG
The DNA here is from genome assembly GCF_964273445.1 of Streptopelia decaocto. Lineage (NCBI taxonomy): Eukaryota > Metazoa > Chordata > Aves > Columbiformes > Columbidae > Streptopelia > Streptopelia decaocto. The sequence goes on along the minus strand of NC_138655.1, from coordinate 139,698,439 downwards.
AAGCCTTATGGCTTTTATGGCTGGGGAGAGGGAAGCTGCAAACTTTTCAGCTGTTTTTTTTAAGAAAACAACAAAAAAAAACATGTTTCACCAGCCCTTTTAAATACCTCACTGGAGGTGTGAACAATGAAATGTCCAGCTCAGATGCAGGTTGATCTCTCTCTGTTGTAGTGCCTGATGTTGCCGTAGAGCAGAAGAAAGGGTGGGATGTTTTGTTTTGCCCCGCTGTCGTAGGAAATGTGACCATCACTTCTGATGAAGTTGTTGCCTCACTGTGGCACTAGGCTAAACAGGGATGACATCAAAAGCAGATTTTCCCAGCTTTGTGTTAGTGAGAATTTAAAGTTGACTATTGTGTATTATTTTGTGAGAGAGACTAGACATGCATAAGCACAATGAAAAAGAAGTACCCAGTAGTAGACGTAAGAATTTGTAATATTGTGGAGAGGATTTTTTTTCTTTTGTAAGTTTGTCCTGACCTAATGGAAACATCTGCATAATCTACTCTTATATACTGAGAGAAGATTATATAGCTCCACTTTTTAAAGCTATCTTTTCTTTCATGGCTCATGACCTCATAAAATTGAAAACCAGATGGGTTATATTTCTCTTCTGAGAACCAAGATGAAAAATTAGAAGTGGTGAGGTTAAAGTCTGAAGGGTTGTGACCTCTTTCACTGGAGGCATGGAAATGAGAGCACACCCATGTGCTCTCTGTGTGCACCCCAGTGCATATTTACTTATTTAAAGGCTGTATTATTATAGCCCATCTTCCACCTTCCTGGTATGAAAGACTCTTCTTAAACAAGATGTAAAATACAGTCCTTTTTATGTTTTTCTCCCACAAATGACTAAACTGAAGTAATGCGCTTGGAAAGGAAGCCGGTTTAGATTGTATTTTTGATTAATTACGTGAGGAGCAGTATGGAAATTGGAGAGATGGGTGTTTTGCTTTCTAATGCACTCAAGGCAGGAGAGAACCTATCAAGAAATCAGTTTCTGTCAGAGATAGGATTGACTTTGATAGCACGATAAATATAAAATCTTAGAGCAAAGGCTTTTTAGTCTCTAAGGACAAGACCTTCAGATTTTGGTTTCATGAGTTTACAAAAAATCAACAATGTGGCCAAAGTTTTCCATTTGGCATCAGGCTTATTTAATCTGCTTAGTGTAAGATATCAAATACTTAGAAGCAGACTGCAGTAGATCATAGTTCTTGAATAAACAAGGTAAAAGAAAGGCTATTCATGCCTGCCAGTGCATTGCACTGCGGCTGAAGTGGAATCTTTGAATAACCGTGGGCATGTGTTTTTCTACAGCACGGCTCCCAGACATAGCTACTCCACTGTGTGGGAGTGTCTTTGTTCAGATGAACGGTGGTTTGCTTTTCTGTTCATTGTGCTGTAGCTGCTAGGAAATTAACATTTATGAGAAGACTCAGTGGTCAAATGAAAAGGAAGAACAGAACATAGAGGCTTTATCAAATTAAAAATGGGTGAGCTGTAAAAAAATGGCTTTCTGGAGAAGATATAACAGGGCACACTATATCTTGAATAATTATTGCTATGAAAAATAGTCCTTGAACTCCATTCCTGCATTCTTTTTTAAAATCTAATTAAAATTCCAGAGGAAATTAAAGTATATTAAGAATTCTTATTAAATGAAGTGCAAGAATTATTTTTGATCCAGTGGTGTGAATTTGGCTATCTACAGGTTTGTTTGTTTTCTCCCTCACATATGTCTGTCTTGAGTAGAAATAAAGTAATATAAACCTTTAACGAGTAACACCATAAACAATTACAAACTTAAATGAACAGAGCTGTGTGCTTAATGCTAGGTACCACACAGACTGAGGTTTATAGCTGTTCCTTAGCCTTTGATCAGTAATTTCTTCACTTTAACTTTTCTTTACACTGTATACAAATGCATTGATTTGGCCTTTGGATGTGTATTGACTTACAAAGAGAAAATCTTTGAGCCTTTGTTTAGGAAATTCATCACGTAGTTTTAAAAGCAAGGTAAGTTTCTGGAAATAAATGCATTTATATTAACTATAAACAGTGTCAAATGGCTGTACAGCTGCAGATAGGAGCACAAACTCAATGATCAAACACTAAGAATTTATTTTTTTCAAGAGTTAGTTGCGATCAGGTGATTAGTAATGTAAGCAAAATAGTTATCTAAGCATATATGTGATTTGTATTTGTATTGAACACCTAACCAGTGCTGTATACCATTTCAGTGATCCCTTATTTTCAAAATGTCTCTTTGAACCTCTAAGAAATATGTACCAAAGCCTTTAGGAGCAAATCCAAATGAAAACACCAAAGGAACAGAAAAGCTTTGCCAGGCATATAATATTTGACTGCATGAGGATGCTTCTGACTGGCCATAGCAGAAAGGTCTGAGGTGTTAGAAGCAGCAGAAGCTCTGTGAGGATGTTGGGACACTTGGGAGCACAGTCCTTTTAGGTGAAAGAGTAGTGTTGAGCAGGTGAAGATCAGATGCTGGAAAAGAGTAAGGGAGAGAATCAATAAGTGTAGAAAAATATAGGCCCAGGGCAAAGTGGGGCAGGTGATTTAGTCACAGCAGACTCTGATAAGGCTGAGATGCTCCATGACTTCCTTGTCCTGGTCTTCATGAATAAGATCTTGCAGGCTTTTGTTCTCAGAGATGAGGTTCATGGAGGAAAGGGCTAAGTGGAAGAGTTAGGGATCTTCTGAGAAATCTTGACCTATGGAAGTTCATGGGTCCAGGCAGGAGGCCTCCTGAGAGTACTGGGAAAGCTGGCTGATGTCATTGTCAGGCTGCTCTCTATCACCTTTGAAAGACTGTGTAGACTGGGGAAGGTCCCAAATAACAGTTAATGCTGTACCCATTTTCAAGAAGGGCAAGGAGGAAAGTCTGGGGTACTGCAGGTTTGTCAACCACTATCCCTGGGAAAATGATGGAGCAAGTCTGCTTGGAAGTAATTCCTGTACATGTGAAGAAAGTGTTTGCCAGTTTTAATTGAGGTAAATCATGTTTGGTCATTGGGATTGCCTTCTGTAATGAAATTACTATCTTTGCAGTCTCCCTGTGCCTAAGAGAGGATTACCAAGAAGACGGTGGTGCACAGCAGGAAGGTGCCCTTTACTGAGGTGCACAGTGGGAGAATGAGGGATAATGGTCATAAGTTGAAACAGAACTGATTATTGGGATGGAAATGTTCGCTCTGAGAGTACTTGCATTGGAGCAGCCCAGAAAGGTGGTGACATCCCCATTTGCTTCACTGACTGGACAAAGCCTTGAGCAATCTGGCAGGTTGGACTAGGCAAATTCTCCTTGTGTGGTTCTGTGACTGAGCTTTTTTATGTTTTGTTTTGAGTTTTCATGATTTGGTATTGGCATTTAGCTACTGTGCATGGTGATATAAATCAAGATTGGCTAATCAGTTATGTTTGCATCCAGATTATCATACTTAATAAACTCCAGCACAAAATCCCTAAATAGCTGATAATAATCAAGTAGGAGGTGGATCCCACCTTCCATGTGAGATTTTCCAGAAGGATTTACTCTTTTTGTGTTTGTTTCTTATTCTCCGTCTCAAAACATCCACTAACAGCCTAATACTCTGATGCTTTCAGGGGCAATACGGACCTTTAATCTGATTGTGGTATGGTTACTCTTATATATCCTTTAGTTAGAATAATTTTCTGCTTTCTGGTTTGGAAAATGCATCATTATACTTGTTATTAGAAATTTTTGGATAAAACATTTACATAGCTTTTGAAGGTAGTCACATTGACATCACCTTTCAATGTATTGAGAAAATCCTCAGGGCACGGGGTCTAGAGAACTTAACTAGCATGTGGGGCAGTGGTAGCACGTCTGAGGCTGTGAGAGAAACTGGACAAATTATTGATGACGCCCCTGTCCTGCTTTATCTGTGAGCTGATGAACCTGCTGCTGGGAGTTGTATTTCAAGGGATTGCTTGTTTGTGAAACTTCCCTGCAGCTGCCTTTCTCATTTGTCTTTTCTGCTTGGTGTGCAATAGAAATGAACTGCACAACAAGGGTGGATGAAAAGTTTAAAGACCTATTTGGTCTCTATTTTGAACTGTGCCTTTATTATAAGTGCAAGTAGCTGTGGGCTAGTCACATTTTTAATATAGATGTTGTTTTTTTTAGTATGTACACTGACCATTTCACTGTGCCATGGCTCCAAGATATAGTGCATGACTGGCTGTGCAGGTATTTGAGAAGCAGAAGTGCAAAATATGATTTCAAAGAGAAAAACAGCATGAGAATCTTCACGGAAATGTCTTTGCTTTACTCTCCCAAATAATGCTGACCCTGAAGCTTTTCCTGTCAGCTTTTTGTTGTCTTTGAGGATCTCCTTGAATGAATAAGGAGCTGCAGGAGGTCTGCATTATGGTTGAAGGTCCTATCTTAAGCTTTCAGAGTTTTGTTAATATAGAGCCCTGTGAAGTAGTAAAAGAAAGAATCAAGTAAGTGTGACTGAACCATGCATCCTTCTATATATATACGATGATTAATAATAGATAGCAGGAGTAAAGAGGCTTGAGGTTTGTAATGAAGAGAATTACACTTGATGGAGTTGCAGTTTAAAACTGCAGCTGTAGATTTTTCTGTGGGGAGCATTCAGTGATATGTCACAAAGGACAGAACTATTGCTGTATAGTTTGCTGTTAAAATGATTAAAGCTATGTTGTCAACTTGAAAAAAAAAAAAGAAATTGTTCTTTTTCACAGTAAGAATCCCATAAGGAGTTTCTTTATAATGTACCATGTAAGATCCATATGAAAGGTTGTATAGCATAACAGATTGCTTGCATGAATAACTGCTATGTTTTTCTGTGCAAATGCTCCACAGAGTATCAGTTCTTGAAGATGCTAGTATAAAGAGTTGTTGTAGTGCCTGAAGAGCTGGTACTTTACATTGTTGGTGATGCCTGATGAATTGGTTTGCAGAACTCTTCCAAGGTTCTCTAGTTGTACAGGCTGGCTCCCTCTGGTCTTCCTGGCTTCAGGTGAGCTGGAGGCACGTGGTGTGGCAGCTGCCGGCATTTTGGGGTGAGCGTGGGAGCAGCCCCGGTGGCTCCCAGAGCAACTGACCTACAGCTGGGTCCCCCGGCCTCCACTGCAGGACTTGTTGGGGCTGGGGAAAGCATGGAAGTTATCTGGGATTTTCTTATCAGAGGCTGCTGCTTATAGATGGGACCACCTTACCCTAAATGTAGGTCAACAGACCCCCTAACGCCATTTTGAATTGAACAGAGAAAGAAAAAGGCATTTCTTTCCCATATTCACATGAGAAGTTGATGTTTCTCCAGGTGCAGCCTGTTCCCCTCTGAGAACAGCCTTTAGAATCTGAAGAGTTTGTTCTCATAACACCCAGGAAGGTCAGTAATGGGTTTCTTTGAGGACTCTATTTATATTAAATATCAAGAAATGAAGATGACATCAGTGATGATGTTGTGAGTAAACTGAAAGAAAAGTGGGAACCTGGAAAGTGAAACCCAAACTGCTCAAACCTGAGTTAGCTTGCAGGTCTTTATAAAGGACAGCAATTAACTGTAAATATAGTGTTTTCAATTGAGAGCAGAAGCCGATGCTGCTGTTTGTGGTGCCAGCTGGGCTGGAGGCCTGGAGCAGCAGAGCAGATTCTCTGCATTTGTCCTGGCATAACCTCATTTGCACACTGTCGACTTTGTGGAAAAAGGCCTTGCCTTCCCCCGTGCTATCTCGTTCCAAGGAAGGGAGGACAGAGCTCAGTGGTGGAGTTGATAGTTTGCTAGGGGACCTTCAAATTTTCTCTCTTGGAGGAAATATTAAAGTTGTAGGCTGTGAAGGCCGTGGGCACTGTGGACCCAGAGATCCGTGACAGGCTGCTGTGTTAGTTATTTGCTGTCCCAGGATGACAGGCTTTCTCTCTACTTTCTTAGTTTCTAACAGTATAACTGGCTGCTGTCAGGGAGCAGCCAAAGCTGCCTCCTTCTCCTCCTCTCCCAGGAGCAAGGGCTTCACATGCTGTGCTCATGACCTTCTCTCGTCTTGCCCAGATCTGCGGTGAAAAATGACAGGAGATACGTAGGTGGCAGGAAACTTCAAGCAACAGCAGTGTGAATGGGTAGATCTGATTTCTGGCATTTGGGCTGAAGAATTTCTCTGTGCATTGTTTTAGAGGTGAAGATGTAGGAGAGAACGCATGGTCTAGTGCCACTGCACATGCTTGCTTCCCATATCTGATTGGTTTGTCATCCTCATCGTAGACCTCCATCTAATTTGCTTCATAGATCTGATGGTTTTATTGAGATATCAGATGAATCTACATAGAAAATTGCTGTTGTGAGAGTTGAAGAATACCTTATGTACAGAAATTGGGTTTCATAGTCTATGGCAGAAGAATAGATTTGACATAGGTTTACTATCTGGAGACAGCAATTTGCAAAAACTGTGAGGTTCCTTTTTCAACTAAGACTTCCATTTCTCTCTACTAATATTAAATACAAATTAGAGCCACACATTGAGGTTTTGTCTGTGATAGCTCTTTAACAGTTGAAATTAAAATTCTTGAACTATCCCAGTCTTTGCAGCTATTACTAAAGTAGATGCTGTAACTTAAGCTCTTCCCACTGAGAAGCACTGTGTAGGATTATTGGCTAATCAATAAGGACTTTTAAAAAAAAAAATTATTGAGGATCTGGATATTGGTGTGACTCACTAAATGGGTCCCCTGTTAAACACATCTCAGATCACTTAGGTTTCAATCCAGTTTCCCATTGTTACAAGTTAGAGGGATATTGAGCCTTTAAATAGGAGGAAAGCATCTTAATTATCCATTAAAGGCAATAAAGGAAGTTGGTTATGACACCATTAAAACAACTGTGATGAAAAATCTGTTTCAGTGTTGTGTTCTTAAGAACAATGTGGGATTTAGACGTCATCTGTACTACAGCTAGCCCAATGCTGACTGTGATCTTGCATTATTACAACAATTATGATTTTTTTATTCTTGTAATGTATTTTATTCATGTCATATTCTTCTCCCCCATCTAAATTTCAACCAGGCTGTTACGTGATAATTACACAAAAAACATGGAGAACTGTGATCCCCTGTTTGTACAAGAGAGATCCACCCCTCACAATGAATCTGTAAATGTTTTAAAATCTGGGCAGTAATAACAAGGGTTTTTTTTTTAATTGCAAAAAACATTGATCAGTCATGTGACCATGTTATCCTATCAGTTTTATATGAGAACACCTTCTCTTCCTACACATCTTTCTTTTATAGCCTTAGCCTTTTAACTAGTATGGCTACAAGCCCCTGTATTTAAAACAATGAACCTTCTTTAAACTTTCTTGTTCTGAAGCTTTTTTGCTTGTTTCTGGTACAGCAATTATGGGGGAAAAAAACAGCTGTGGTCATAGAATCATAGAATGATTTTGGTTGGAAGGGACCTTTAAAGGTCATCTAGTTCAACCCCTCTGCAATGAGCAGGGGTGGTAGAGCTTTCTAATATAGCCATCCTGGTTGATCCCATAGTATTCTCTGTCTTTGCTTTCTTGGTTTTGTTTGATGTTTCCTTATTTAAGAGAACTTACTGTATTATACAGTGAGAAAATTATGACAAATTTTAGATCATTTTAATTTCATTAGTCTGTTAATAGTTATGCAGATTTATTTTACATAGGAAGTAATCAGCTATGTGGAAATTAAAGGATAACTAGAAAAAGGTGTGGATTAAAGAAGAAAGAATTCATCATAACTCAGAACAAAAATATTGATATGCAAGGAAAAAGATTATCATGAACAGAGACTGGCAGTTCTTTAAAGCAATGTGTCATTTAACACAATATGAAATAATTCCGTAATTGAGATAGCATTTTAAAGAAGTGATGGCTCTGTGATTTATACCATTGTTTGTTTTGCTCTAGACAGTTCAAAACCTTGCCTTACTGCAATACACTCCCTTCTTATCTAGCTCATTTTTAATAATTTATTCAGGGTTTTTTGATTCTTTCTGGAGGACAAGGTGCTGGATATATTAATATCTTTATAGATGCAAAATTCATACTGATGTAAATGAACATCATACTTGCGGGTCTACCTGCATTAATATGAAAACTTCCCCTGCAGCAATTGGCCTTCATGACAGCCAGAAGAGGTCGGGCAGTGCTTGTCTCAGTCATACTTAACACTTCTCCAGAGATTTACATTTCCAAAGAGCTGTACAAATAAACGTTAACTCCACATAACCACCTTATGTATGTTACAAATAACCCAGCTTTGCCTCTGGGTCTTACAGTTCGAAAGAGACAAAGTTACCAATATTAAAGGTGGGAGATCAGAAATCAGCCGCTTTTTACCTGGGTGAGGTGGGAACATTAACAATGGCTTTGCGTGGTTGGGAAATGCTGCTGTGTTACACAGTCTGGAGAATGCCTGATTAGATCTTCACCTTGCTAATGGTGCCCAAGGTCTCCTCCATGGTCAGCTGAACCTTTCTCACCTTTGGCTTTTATGGCTTATATTACTTAGATATGTCAGATATTATAGCCTGTTTTTTTTTTTCCTGTGGTCATTTGAAATAAGGGAGAAAATTTTCATGTGTCATCTCTTACTCCCACCCACAGCCATGAACATAGTCATAAACTTCTTAGTGTAGCAATTTTTAAGTCACTTGGACATCAGTTTTTGAGTTACATTTGCTCTTGTGGCTATATTTGCTTCTGAATGTATTTCGTTGCAGTGGGTTGATTTGATTGTAGAAGCAGATACCAAGTACAAGGTACTAGAAGGGAAAAACTTTATGTCAATACTGTCATCACTGATGTTAAGTTGTGGAGTCTTCAAGCAGGCTGGAAATTTGATTCAGCTGTGAACTGTCTGTAGACTTTTGAAAAAAAAAAAAAAAAGAATTAAAAAAAAAAGTAATAAGAAAAAAAAGTGTCTCACTGAAGTGTACTTTATCGACACAAATGCCTGATATTAACTTCTTGAAACTTTGGCAATTCTTTGCCCATTCTGTCTTACAGTGCTCAGGACTTTCGCCAGCTTTGCTACAGAGGTTGCAGGATGTGATGCTAAATGAGGTGTGCACACCTGCACTTACAATTTTCTCTGCACACAAACTTGAAATAGTAAATGGTTTAAATGAAACATGAAATGTTTCAAAGGTACTAATAATATGACAGTAGTATTTTGTCTGTAGTCAAAATACTGTTAGGGATCCTTTGCTTGCAATCTACAAGTAGTTCTTATCAAGCATTGCATGGAGAAGTACATCCATGGTCCTTAACTTAAAAGAAAGAACAGATGAAAGAATGGCTCGGTTTCAGTGCTAATAAGTGTTCACTTGTTTTGTTCTGGCACAATACAGGCTTCTGCAACTCTGCTGACTTAGTAGGCTTACATATGTACATAATAGACTAGATTTGGTCATATAGCTCCAATTTTGCCATCTTGACAGGGGTGTTTAAGTGTTTCAGTATCACTTTAAAGATGCAGTGTGAGGAACATTTGCTTTTAACTACATATTTCCAGAATCATATGTTAAAGCACAGCCTTAATGTTCTTCTAATGTAACTTTTTGAAAAACGAAATTGACTATTTTAATTTCTTCTTTTTCTGTGACAAAATTGTATTAACTTATTAGGTGGCTCTGCAGTAGTACAGATGCCTGATTACTGATGTAAAGCTAAACAATCGTTTAGACCTAAGCCTATTGGAATCGCTCTCACATAAAACTCTTCTTCTAAGATTTGTGATTCAGCTAATTTAAGATGACATATACATTAAATGAGTTTTGAGGAGTGATTCAATTGAATGGGTGAATCTGAGTCTCCAGAGATTCCTGTCGTAAGATGTTGCTTCATGATGTTGCTTTAAAGAAGCAACAGTACTTACACAGGTTTCCTTAATGGTTTCACGCTTGAAAGCAAAGTGAAAAATCACTTTAAAATGTAGTGAAATCTACTGTAGAAGTTTTCTATAGTTATTTTATTCTTTGATGTGTTTCTGAAAGCTTTGAAATAACTGAAAAATAAGTTTTAAAATTGTATTAGTTTTGCATTTTTGCAGCAATGTTTTTACTGTACTCTACTGATATTTTTAGATCATTTTTCTCTGACTTAAGCCAGTGCATTCAGATGTGGTTTTAGATGCTGTGAGTGTTATCTGGTATGTGACCATATGTACTAATGTGATAGCACACGCAAAACCTACTGGAGTTATTCCGCAGAACAGCCAAGACAGTATTTTAGCTGCTAAGGAAAGACAGAAGCTGCAGAGTATAATGGATTGTAGCAGTACCAAAAATCAGCTGAGTATTTCTCTTGGCTATAAATAGTCTGTCTCGGCTACTGGAAACAGCCTGGATTAAACTCCGTGATCACTAGAGAAACGCTTGTGCCAGGCAGGGCAGCCGTGGTTCAAAAGACGAGGCTCAGCGGACATCAAGTGTAATTGCGTTGGCTGTGCAGCACAAGGGCCAGGAGTACAGTGCCTGGTGGTTGCAGAATTGTGCCGTTTATACATAAGTCAAACCTTGTGCTATAAGAACTGATCGTTTCAGTACCCATGTGGTGACAGTTTTTCAGATTCACAAATTCCACTCCTGCAGGGTAATGGTAAGTGGAAGTGTTGTTTGATTTAGAAATGGAACTAGTTGTTAGATCTGTTTTTCAGAAGTGCTGTTTGTTTGTAGATGTCAGTGTTGTTCAAATACTTGCTTCTTCAAGTAGCCCTGTTCTTCTTGAATTTACTGTCCCAGAGTCATTCCAGGAATGCAATCTGTTTGTGAATATATTTCCAAGCATTCAATGAGGTTTTTACGAGTTGACTGTGACTTGAGGTATTCTCTTAATCAAATTTCTCCAGATACATTAGCTCTAGATTTGAAATGATGGAGCAGCAAAATAGGACTATCCCATGGAAATCACTCCATAAAGTGACATCACGGTAGTCAGGTGACTGTCGTCTTTGATCAGTGTTCCAGCACTCCACAGATTAATTGCACTGAGTAGTGGTTGCCATTAATAGATGGAGAGAGTGGTATGTGTTTGCTGTGGCATCACCTTGTCACTGCCAGTGTTGTACCATCATTTAAGAAACAAAATTACTTGAGTGTAAATAACTGGGGTTAGTTGTTTGAATATAAAACTCCTGGTGAAACTTTGCTCTTGTGTTTCTATTTGGATGACTGTGAATCACTACAGTAGCACCAAATTGTGCTTATTTAACAGCTCTTCAGCTGTCAGATTTAATGAAACATTAAACTGGAAGGATTTAAGTGGCACTGCTGCCTTGTGTACTATGGGCTTGAATCTGGTGTGTGTTCAGTCCCATTAGCACCCAAATGAAGGGGAAGGCAGTTTGTCTACATGATGATTTTCTTAAAAAGAAAGTCTTGCACAGCACAGAGCAAGCATATTTCTTTGCAAATACATTGTATTTAGCCTGTCGCATACAATATGTCAAGTACCTACTGCATTTTTATCAAGTGATAAGTTATCAAGATACCAACTGATAAGGTTTGGTTCATTTTTACTTAAAACCCAGATGGAGTAATCAAAAAATGGCTCTTGAAGTCCTGCTTTTAGTTGTGCAGATGGGGATCATGCTAAATTGTTATTACTGCACTAGCCTGCAGTAACTTATTAACTTCTATGCTCAGTGCTTGATGGGCTATTACATTTCACCAAATTGGACATCTGTAGTTTTCCATTTGTCTCCATACAACATTTTTCCCCTGGTTCCACACCCCCCCCCCTTTTTTTTTTTTCTGAATTCAATTGATTTGTTAGGGGGAAATCCTAATGACAGTGAGACATTTATGCCTCAAAAGTGTAGGCAAGTGGTCCATTGCCTTTCTTGTCTTCAGCAAGTTCATTGCTCATATGTCTTAAAAGTTCACATATATATATTTTTTAAATTACTGTCCTCTTCTAAACTCATAATTGTCCAGTATTTTAACTGCTTCCCAGTTTTCTCTCTTTTATTGGGGAATGTTAAAGTATCCTCAGATGCATTACCTCTCATTTTCAGTGGAGAATTAATTTCTGCCTGTTTGTTCTTTCTCATACTTCCTCCCTGCGCTCTGCAGATCTTCCCAATTTAAAACCATCTGTTCAGCCATTGTTAACTCTTTGCTTCAAACTTAATAACTTCACTGTGGAATGAGTAATTCTGACATTTTCACTTACAGCTCTATTAGCAAAGTGGTGTGTTCCTGCTGGGACATTGTTAGGAATAGACGACATAATCTTCTTATAGATACTTTTTTTTTTTTTTAAATGAGATAACAAACTGAGGATCATTAAGTAAAAATCCAGAATCTGGAAAGCAAATCAGGCAACTGTTAAGGTATTGTGGGTGCATATACCATACTTAGAATGAATCTATGTATCTTCACTAATGCAGAAGTTATCTTTGATGTGAAATTCCTTGCTGTCCTTGAGTTACGTCAGCTTTCGCGTCTGTGAGTATGTTTACAGTGGGTTTTTTTTTTATTTTTATTTTTATTCCTGTCCACAGTGTTATTTTTCTGCTTCCAAACCAGCAGAGGCAGTTTGCACATATTCATGCTGACCCAGAAAACCATGGGAATAGATATGTTTTCATGGTGTTGAAAATGGAATGTATATTTCTTTTGCACTTCCATACCATTTTTTTATTGGAACAGGATTTTTAGTGTGTTCCTTTCTGCTAATAGAAAATGAATGAATTTTGCAGCCATGGTTCATATTCAGCATTAGTGGGCTTTTTTTATAAAGATTTTAAAGCAGAGAAATAAACAGCTTTATAGCTAAGATAACTTTCAGTTGAATTAATCAAACAGATCTTTACTATAAAACCAATAGCTGAGTTCTTTCTTGTACTCAACTTTGCTACTGCCTGTGATTCCTTGGGAGGCTCAGGACGCAGACAAAAGACATGGTGACGAAAGAGGTGATGCTGGAGTTGTTGACAAAAGAAGAACACATTTTAGGAGGGCTGGAGTCATTCTTCCTGTTAGGAGAAAAAGTATTTCTGCATCTCCCCTTTCTGTAACTTGTGTTTGTCAAATTGATAGTTGAGTCCTATTCATAGACCAGAATAATTACTGTCTGTGCTATTGTAAGTGATTGTCTGAAGACATATATGAGATAAGATTTGCAGGAAAAAAATAATATTTTATTAGAACAACTGATGCAGCTGGAAAAAACAGGCTGAGAGGCACACATGCCTTTTTCTTATTGCTCTCCATGTCCTGGAGATTAACTCCTGCACTCTGGTTTGGACAACTAGTCATTAGTCCAGTGCATTTTTGGAATATTAATTGGGGAACCTAATTAGGCTGTCCCTGATAATGGTAACTTTCATGAAAGAATGTCACTACCATAATCTGGTGGCTGTATTGGGACTCGGACATAAGGTCTGGAGCACAAGTCTGATGAGGAGCAGCTGAGGGAGCTGGGGGTGTTTAGCCTGGAGAAGAAGAGGCTGAGGGGAGACCTTATCTCTCTCTACAACTACCTGAAAGGAGGTTGTAGCATGGGGGGCATTGGTCTCTTCTCCCATGTAGGAAGCAATAGGACAAGAGGAAGTGGCCTCGAGTTGTGCCAGGGGAGGTTTAGATTGGATATTAGGAAAAAGTTCTTCACAGAAAGGGTTGTCAGGCATTGGAACAGGCTGCCCAGGGAAGTGTTTGAGTCACCATCCCTGGAGGTGTTTAAAAGACATGTATGTAGATATGGTGCTTAGGGACATGGTTTAGTGGTGGACTCAATGATCTTAAATGTCTTTTCTAACCCAAATGATTCTATGATATTGTAATTAATTTATCCTATTTGATAGGAATTTAATTCAGATGCTCTGGTGAGCATCTTAGAGGCAGATGTGTTCAGGTAAACAGTGAAACGACCTGAAGGCTGAAGGACACTTTTCATTGCTAAGAACTGACTTCTGGGCGAGAGAGCTGACTGCTTCATTGAAGCAGTGTCTGTATTTCTGCCCATTTCACTCCTGTACTGTTGTGGTTCAGGTATTCACTGAATAAATATGCTTTTATTGGAAAAAAACTAGCTGAGTAAATGGGTTAAGTGAAGTTGACAGTTCATGATCTACAATAGAATACATTAACAATAATTTAGTGTTGTTACTGAATCACAGTTATGTTTTTAATGAGCTGTTTACCTCAAACTCTAGGTAATTGTTAAAATAAACAGGAGGCTAAAAAAGGAAGAATGAAAAGAATCTGAATCAAGGAAAAACAGCACAAAAAATGCACACACCCCCCCCCCCGCCTTTTTTTTCCAGCATACCTTGCTAGAGGTCTTTCTTGTTATATCTAAATTGAAATAGTAATCAACTCAAAATATATAAGATACAATGGAAAAGGAAGCCATGCACATGGTTGGCGAGCCCTCTTTTTTGCAGTCATGGCTGGTTTTCTCATTTGCAGAATCATGTTCACTGTGAACAAAGGCTTCCTGATTGTCATGTGAACTTGACTAGAAAGCTCTCTGGCAGCTAAAGAGATATCAAATATTAATATTTGTGCTCATGTAGCCAAAGGTGCACATATTGAATAGGACTTGAGTCTGGATATAGCTATTGCCTCTTGTGAAAACCAAATACAATTTAAAAATTAAAGTGATATATGCAACACGTTTTGTTAATAACTGATGCTAGGTAAAATCAGATACAACCTCTGAGTCTGAGATAAAAGATGAAGGCAGATGAAGCAGAGAAAATTATATTTACCAAGGAAGGAAATAGATCTCTAAATATATATAGATTTTTTTTTTTTTAATTCAGAATAGGAGGTAGCAGGAGGTTTTCTGTGTTAAAGACATACATACACACATAGGTATAGATCATTCACCCTGTATTTTAAATATAAGGCATTGTAGGATAGCCCAAACCGTTGCTTAATGAAAGACTTAAAAGCAAGTTGTGCTTTGTGTCACAGCACAGGTAGATGCTGTTGTGCAAGCCTTGCAGTATGTAGTGTATCAGAACAGTTTCTTCTTTGTGTTTGGATAAATAATCGCCATAGAAGTGAGTGCCTGGAGAACATTAAACAGTGTCTGTTCTTCCCATAATTACACACAAGTTCCCCAGTGGGTCTGACGCGACCTGACTTTTAATAACTGGGCCTCATGCTTGGCTTCCTGCTTTCAAAATAAGGCTGCAACAGCAGGACACATGTTGACCTTTTATCTTTCGGAAGACAGAGGAACCAGAAGGGAGTTCATGGCCTGTCAGGAGGTCCTCCCACCACCTTCCCAGGCCAAAAAGCGCTCAAGCGGCAATATGTAAATATTGAGTGCTCACCTGGTGATCTCTTCATTTATCTTCTGGATTTTCTGCACACTAGCCATTAAGGTTTGAAGTTTTGATGATCCTCCATAAGCTCAGTCTTTTTGAAATGAGATTGTCGCTCTTCCTGTAGTGTAACCATGGAAACAGACAGGGAACCCTTAAAGAAAGTGATCGAACATGCTGTGCTAATTAATCCTACCCTTCAGTTTTCTTTCAGTTGAAGGATGTGGTTAAATAAATTTTGCATGAGTAAGCATATTTGGATGTGCAAAAGGGTACAAAATATGCAGGAAATTTTCTTGCAGAAGGATATCTGAGAAAAACCCAACTGGTAGCTGTCGACTGTTCACATCTGGAGCATCAGAACAAGAAATGCAGTATCTTGTTAGTGTTTCACATATATATGTTTTGATACAGTTCTTTTAAAACTGTAAATATATCTGAAATATGAGGTTATTTTTTCCATGCCTTAAGTGTGATGAGAGACATTTACATTAATTTTGAGTCTTTGAGTGAAAATGTTCATAATTGCAAATGCCTTATTTATGCAGAGCGTTATTCAGAAAAAGCAGACTTTGCTCCCTGCCCAAGACAAAGCAGCTTCTCTGAGGCGTTAGTCATTTCAGTTCTGCACAGGGGGAGTGACTGACAGAACAGAGGGACTGTGCCAGATTTTCCTCTGCCAAATTTTAGCCTTTGTGAATATTTCCCTGGGTTGTTCACTCCTGCTTTCTTCAGTCTCCAAAGTAGTGTATGTGCCTGACTAGGAAACCAACTGGCCACAATTCAAAACGTATGGCCTATACCCTTAAACCTTTTAAACCTGGTGATGCTGTCTGATGCCAATGTATGGCTTCATCTTGCTCTTACAAATTAAGGGGTTTTTCATAACTTTCTCCATTCCAGTAATGATCCTCTTATAACTATGAAACCAGATGCAGCATCTAACCTCAAAGGCTTTCATGTTGTTTTGGAAGTGAAGAGCAGATTAAAGGAAAATATTTAGTTCACTAACAGGCTGAGTTTAGCCAAAAAGGACCATCCTTTGAAAATTGGTTGGATTTTGTTTAACCTGGAATAGACTAGAGGTGGAGGAGATCTAGAAAGAGCTGGCTGAGGAAACAGGGTGGCAGCAGTCCCAGCAGGATGGGAGGACTGGTTTATGGTGAGCAGTCACACAGGAGGAGGAAAGGTGTACTTGGGCTGGCTGTAGCACTTGCAAAGCTCCATCCTGGCAAGTAAAGTGGCAGAAATTGGCAGGGAAGCATGGATATTGTATTATTTGCAGTATGATTTCTGATATGGCAAGTTTGGTACTTATTACTCTCTACATGAGAGATTTCTTGAGTGTGTGGATCAAAAACTTTATGTCGTGGAGACCTGAGTTCATTTTTCACCCCACAAGCTCTGAAGTTATTTGACAGTTTTCCCAAAATCACATGATGTTGCTATCTTCTTAAAAATGCCTTTTCCCTGCCTGCCTGTGCTTTTTCTCCTGTCAAAGCTAGGCAGCAGATTAGAGAGTAAATAGTTTCATTGTTCCTCAGGCAAGACTAAAGGGAGTCTCAGACAGGCAAAGAAGGATGGGGGCATTCACCATCCAGGCTTCTTAAATCTTTTCATAAGTTTTATTTAGCTCAATAACAGCAGGTCCATATCCACAATCTCAGGGATGACTGTTTCAGTTAAGTCACCTGGGATATAGGTGCTCAGAAACTCAGACTTGTTAATGTTTCTCTGGGCTAGGAATAAGAATTATTCACCAGTGAGAGCACTTTGTGGTTTCTGACCTCCTAGAAGCAAAACATTAATGTGGAGGCTGAGGTGCTGCAAGTGTGTGACGTGACCTGTCCTTTGGCCTCTGTGGGGCTGTAGTGCACTGGCCAACACTGAGTTGTCTGTGTGAGCGAAGTTATTTGTCAGTCTGGTGGCCAGGTGCACAAACATGAGATGGAAGTCTGAAAACTTAAAATAAAAATGGTTATTCATGTTCGAAATGTAATTTTTTTTTTAGAAGAAATTCTGGCATACGAGTCAAATTATTCCCCTACACTGGTCTAATAGCTATAATCAGCTGATAATGCAGTCTACTGGCAAGATTTGCCGTCATTACTATGGAGATGTATTCACTGAGATTAACTGTTCTTGACTAGCTTCTCCAGTGTACTCAGAATAAAGGTGCAAAGGGCTCTCATCTGCACTCTTATGTGAATTCTCATGTTGCACATTTCTTTCCGAGTGTATGACTTTGCATTTGGTTTCTGTAAGGTCTAAACCATGACCTTCTGTTTTAGTAATTTCATTTGTTTTGCGAAAGGGAAATCAGTAGTTCTTTGTTTAGGAAGACACAAGAAATTCCAGTGGGGCGTTCTTCTGATTTCCACTACTTGTGCATGTCCAGTGTTCCCAGTGAGGGAGATGATGGTCTCAAGGCAGTGAGCAGCTTATTTGGAAAAAGTGTTTGCAGGCACATGATGGGGACAGTTGCCACAGCCCTGAAAATCTTTTTCTGTTACCTGGAGGAGGGAAGCTTCTATAGGAGAACTCTTAGAACAATATTCTCTACTTCTGTCTTTAGCATAGGAGGGTCTCTCCTAAAGCCTTTCCAGTTTTACATGAGATAGATTATGGTTCTGTAGTAATGTGAATTATTTCAAATGGCTGACAAGCTTAATTATTGTCAATAGTATATCTTTAGTACACCACAGATTTCATTGAAATTATTTCTACTGCCAAGTTTGATACATTGCCAATATACGTTTGCCGAGAGAGAAATTTGCACGTGCCATTTTCTGATGTATTGCTGCAATATTAATATTTATTTGAATAGTAATGTGTGGGTGAGTCTACTGCTTTCAAATAAACTTGAATAAGCAGACTGGTGCTTGCAGTGTAAACTGTGGAAGGTTTCCTTAGGCTCCCCTAAAAAACCAAATCTCATCTGCGGCACTATTTGTCTGGGAGTTTTCTTCTCATTTCCTTTCTCTAAATAACACTGAAATGGAAGACTGTGGATGTCTAAGGATGAGCAGTTAACAGAAATAGAAATCTTTGTTTATTTGTCTTTCATTTAGGTATATCACAATGCATCTTTGCATCTCTCCTGGGCCTGTGATTGTCATAATTAAAAACATCTTTTATTATATTATTCCTTCATAATATTCACAGCTCTGTTAAGCCAGGTACTTGTAACAAATGATAGATGCTACCATGTTCTTTCATTAAGTAACTTAAGCCACTATTAGAAGAAAAAAATACTTGCAACATGCCATCATGTTATGTGGTGTGTGTTCGTATATCCTTTTCGGATCCTAACTATACAGCAAACTGTTACTTTGTTTTGTTTTCATTAATTTCTCTGTATTTACCCCACAGGTCTTGCAAGAGCTAAATCAGTTCCCAGCCATACATATTCTAATGAAGTGGTAACCCTATGGTACAGGCCTCCAGATGTCCTTCTGGGATCCACAGAGTATTCCACCTGCCTTGATATGTGGTAAGTATAGCATCTTCACTCAAGAGTCTATGTAGGCGCTTTAGCGCTGATTTGCTTTAAACGTGTAAAACAAATACATAGTGAGATTAGTGGCACAGGTCAAAAAACTTGTGTGAGTAATCCTTGTGGATCACTCCGCATCTCCCTAATGGAAGCCCCTTCTGCCACCCCACTGGTTGGCAGCTGGTACCTGTTCTTGACACACCACTAGAAGAGCCATTGGTGTTTTGTAAGAAACTGAGTTGTTGTTGCTTGACTTTCATAGTCTTAATGTGGCACTTTGGTATTACATGGTATTTGTTTTGCAGAAAATAGACTTTCTCCATGCCCAGCTGTAGCAAGGACAAATATGGGATTCTCTGGATGTGAGAATGCAGCCTCAGTTCTTAATCTGCTGTACTTGTCAGCAGTAAATCAGTGTGTGGCACATCACTGAATAGTTTTCTTTCAAACCTACAGATTTTATTTAGACCTGCAGGTTTGAAAGGGCAGTTTGATGTGTACAATATAGAGCACCTTGCTCTTTTTTGATAACATCATTTAGCCCTTTGTTGAACAGAGGAGGTATTTGGTTTTTTGACTGCTGGAAACCAAGATGGAGGTTCTTAATTTACCCCTGTAGGTTCTGAAGTCACAGGATCTCTGTAATCTGCACAAATTCTGTAATTAGTAAGAGCCTTAACTGTGTTAAGAGGACCAATGCATTTTGATTCAAGAAACAGAAATGTGTAAAGAAATATTTTTCCTTACAAAGACAATTTCATGCTGTGGAAGATGTTACATTTTTTTTGAATGTGTATTTGACTTTTTAAATCTATATAACTCATTTCATTTGAGGAAAAAAATATACTGAGCAAGTTTCAGAAAAATATAATGATTTTTTTTTTGCAGTTTGCTGAAATATCTTTCTTTAATACAGGCATCCTAAATTTAGAATTATTCTGATGTTAAAATCTAGAGGTAACTGTAAGATAAGGTAAAAAGGACTCTGTGTTTTCATACAGTGAGTGAAAAATATTTACCAAGGTAATCTTGGAGCACAGTACTGAAACTGATGACCTAACAGGAATTTTTTTTTTTGCTGAGGATGGGAAGTAAGCATGACTATGTTGTGTTTAGTCCTGTAGCTGAGATCAGAGAATGTGGGAGGAAAAGCAACGTTTTCCTGAAAATCTCATCTAGGTTTTCCCTGTAGTGCCGTTAAGACCTGACTGCTGGGGGCAGGAGTTAGACACTGCAGGATTGTTTCACTTGATGGGGTTACTGAATATAAATACTGCAATATCTAATTCTGAAGGGAGTGTTTGATATAACTGGACCTCTGGCTGTTGTAGTTCCTTGACTTGTAGCAGAATGTGAACCAAGAGGCAGGAAAAGGGAGAGTGAACAGATGTCTCCAAATGTGAATGTTGTGATCTCGCAACTGCACCAGATAGGCAAAGGCAGCATCTTCTGTATCAGCTGTCTGCTTTTCTTCGAAACATTCTCCACCTCACGTATCTAAAATAGTTCCCCCAGCATCTCAGCTTCTCATCTACCCTAAAGCTGCCATGATTTCCCAAAGATCAGGTTCAACCTGGTGTCTTCACAGCCTGTATTCAGTCTCTTCATCCCATCTGCTTGTGACATTTTGCAGTCACCTCTTTTCCCAGATACACCTCTGACACTCTCAGCAAGAAGCTTGACTTGCTTGGGGTGAGGCAGCACAACTGCATCAGGGGATGGCATAAATAGTTCTTTCTGCTCATCTTCTTATAGTTCGGTCTATGTGTGTTCAGTTCTTGTGAGTCCCACACCTCCGTGTACGTATGTACATACATGTCCCAATTTGTAAAGTACAAAGAGAATGAGACAATATATGGAAACCACTGGCTTTTTAATGCTTAATAGAGCAAACTGCTCAAGAAATCCTCTAAAATACTTTTTTTTAGTCAAAACATACATTGGAATTTTTTTAACATTTACCAGTTAAAAAATAATTGCACTTCTATATTAATGGGTTTTTTTGGTTGATCTTTTTTAACTGAACAAAGGATTTTATGACGTATTTGATTCTCACTGAAACTTTTTCCACAAAGAAAAATGGTTTGCTCAAAAGTTTAATAAATCTTAAACCCAGTAGTTTTTACATTCCTCTCAATAATGATTTTAGTAAAAGTATAGTTCTGCTATGTGATGTTACTGTGTCAGAGATCAAATTAACCCATACAACTAATAGAAGCATTTTAAATCAATTTTAATTGCAGACTGAGCATTCCCTTCATAATCATGTTTATATTCAAAATTAAATGAACAGCAGGGAAGACCAAGGAAGGACTCAAAATGCCACTTCAGCAATCCAGGTCATATTTTTGTCAGGACTTTCATAATGATGCAAGAGTTTTGGGCAAGAACACAGTTACATCTTCCATGATAACAATAAATTATGTCCTCTTGTACAGAGCATAAAAAGATCCATTTGCTCAGGGATAGATGTGGCAAGTTTTGTTTCAAATGAAAAATTATGTCATACTACTCTTGTACTAGATTTATAACATTAATTTTTACTGCCCTGTACAAACTGAAGAACTATGAAAAGCTTAAAAAAAAGCCTTAGTAATATGGTTTCTTTCACATGGCAGGAATTGATGTAGAGGCTCAGCTACTGCCACATCAGAAGTCAAGTTAGAGCAAGTGTATATTGTATGTGACAGAAAAGCTTTAGGTTTTTGCTTCTCCGCTTTGCTGGGTTGTCTGAGTGCTTCCAGTTTGATTGTGAGAGGTGTAGTTGCATGTTAAGGTCACTTATGCTGATTTGGCACGTCCAACAGTGAGCCCTGCTGGAACACAGGCAGGCTTGGGGCTTTATTTATCCAACGGTTGTACATGGCTGGGCCATAATTACGTTAAAACCACTTAGTGTCTTCCCAGAGTAGGAGGGAGAGGCAGACAAACCCACCTACCATCAGATTCCAAGGTAATTTGGTAATTTGTTATCTAAAGTGTGTTTGTAGCATTAGCATTTTTATGCAATTACTGGCATTATGGCCTTATGGCAGATCGTGTGTGCTCTCCTGTGTCCTTATTGATGATCTACATGATGACAAAACTAGGCAGCCACTTCACTAAATATTTAAATAAAGTTGAGCTAGAAAGCACAGCTGTTTCTTCCACTTAGGAAAAAAAAAGACAGAGGACCTTTGCCATAACCATGATAAATGACATTTCATGCTGGTTCCCCAGGAATAGAAAGTGGGGCTCCTACTGAGTAGAAGACCAGCTGCATGAAAAAGGAGTCCAAGTATTAACCACTGGACAGTGTCTGGGAAGCAGGTGGTGGAGGCTGCAGGCTATTTTTACACTTCACTTGCTGGTGTAGGGCATTAGGATAGTAACTAAAAGCTAATGATCCACATGCAGTTTTACATTCTCCTGCATTCTTTTTTTAAATAGCCAAAGGCAATAAAATAATATTAATGAAGACATACATGCATTAGTGGTGTCGGGCTGGTGGTGGAAATCAATGCAGTGGGCTTTGTGATTTAGTGCTGACAGCATTTGATACAGCAGCATCATGTGAATATATTATACTACCCGAGACTGCATAAAAGATTTGTGATAACCTTTGATTTTTTTTTTTTTTTTTCATTCTCCTCTTGATGAGGACTTACTAGTAGCTAAGAAAATGGCTTTGCATTGCCTCTGGTGTAACTTATCCCAATCCTTGAATTTTACAGTCCTTTGAAAGTCAATGTGAGCAAAATAAGCTTCAATACATAAAGGGTTTATGAATTGCTAAAACCCATATATAAGTAACACAGAAACATAGGGGGAAAAAAATGCCCAAATGAACCTATTTGTTCCTTACAGGAAGAATACAGTATTTGTAAATGAAGCAATTTAAACAGACTAATAAATCCTTTTTCATTCTGGTAATGTATTGCTACATCTGGGTTGCTTACATCAGGAAGTCACAAGGGATATTTTATTTTGAAGTACAGCTGGCTTTAAACTGTGTTTGCTAGCAGCTGGCAATTTTTTTTGCATATCCTGTTGTTTTCCTTTTAAAAAATACACTCTTATTTACATTTCAGGTAACTTGAGAACTTATAGGCCATAATGTATTTTAAATTCACTTTTATTAACTAACATCAGCTATGATTAGTGCTGTGGAAGAAATCACTTAAAACTAGGCCAGTCAAATGTTATGAAATTGCCTATTAAAACACTGTTATTTAACTTTGTAACATCTGGGTTGGTATACATGATTTCAATTTTGTTCTTAATTTAGGGAAAGCTCTTCTTGTGGAGTTTTTCGGTCTATCCTATTGTTAGAAAAATAAATGGTATTTTTCAGGAATACACCACTTTCTACACATAACCTGCTCTGAGTGCAGATTTGGGTGTTCACTGTATCTCCATGCATGTTTTCATTAATAATTTACCAATGAAGACCTATGACTGTGATTAAGATATTTATTAAATAAAACTGATCTTATCTTAGACACAGGTGCACCAAATTATGTTTTTACCCAGGGGACATTACAAAGGCATCTTTATCCTGTATCTGCTGTAAACAGTTTGCAGTGAAAGATCCAAGAGCAGGAGTCCCAGTACACCCTGAAGAAAGGATGCTTGGGGCCTGAGAGAGAAAACAGCGTAGGGTAGATTAGTTCTTTTGCCCTTGATGTTCTTTATGATTGTGACTTCCAGTCCCAAGAAATGCTAATCTGTAGGATTAGGATATTAAGGTGAGGCTATTGCAATAACTGTCAAGGTATTGTTAATTAAAATTCACTTGTTGTCAGTGAGTTCTTCAAAAGTTTTTTTCAGCTAAATTAGCTTTTGATTGGAGAAATTCTCACAGGGTTGAATTCATAGAAACACCACCTGTGAGGAAACTGTCTTTGTAACTATTGGAAGGGCATTTCTGTTCTTGTATAAATATATATTTTATCTGTTTGAAACATCAGATTTACTATAGCTTCTCCACTGCTAGAAATATGAAAGTACCTTATAAAGGTAGCTGGGTCTAGAAGAGACAGCCAGGAAGAACACACGCAACAGGAAGATAACTCATGGCCAAATGTTGCTCAAGTTTGAAGATTATTTTCTTGAGCTTTTTTTTGCCTTCCGCTTTTACAGAATAAGTGAGTCTAATAGAAAGATTCTTGCAAAAAGAGTTCATGTACATTTTACTCCTTCATGGATATAATATTTCTTAATGTAGAAACTGAGCATTGCTACAGAGGGTTGGGTTGCAAGACAAATTTCTGGAGCTTTTATTTCTAGGTAATTCAATGACAGAGGCAAGAACGTGAGCACTCTGTTCACTTGCAGTTACAATTGCTTCAAGACTGACTGTAAAGAAATACATTGAACTATCATACTTTCAAGTAAATTATTTTTCATTCATTGTTTCTGCTTTTTGCAGAAATTTTAATGTTCTTTGTCGTCATGGAAGGCAAATTTTGCTTCAGTCATTACTTCTCATGTGAGAACTGTCATCTGTTTGCCTTATTGCCCCTGTTCATTGATCAGACTGTACGTCCCATCATATGTTACTTTTCACATATTGAAGTGGAGCGTAATGAAAGACAAATTACAACCAAGTTCACCATTTATGGGTATTCTGGCACTTCAGAATTAGATCAGATTTTAGTCAATTAAGAAGACAAAAGCCCCTTGCTTTTCCTTCCTTTCCCCCAAAATTTGTTTTTGTAGTTCTGTTCATAAGCAGGATTAGATAGGAACATACTTTGTTCCTGAATAAATCAGACAAGATAGAAATCTCTGTCCCCTTTCAACATGTTGCGTATCACTAGTGGATTTTATGGAAGAGATTCCAGTATTACATCTTAGTGACAAATTCATAAAAATACAAGTAGTTGAGTTTTGAGAGGGGGCGTGTATTTTGTTTTTGTCTAAATTCTGATATGTTTAACAGTACAAACTGCATGTAGTTTGGGAAACTTCAATGAAAACTCTACTTTTGCTCTGAATTTCAGAAATCTCACCAGGAAGATTACTGGAAGCAATTCCTTAGTTTTCATAAAAGCCTTGCCCCTCTGAAGCCCAATCCTGCATGCTGAAAACAGGCTTCATGACCAGATAGAAACTTTCTGTGGAGATCCAGCACAGGCCTTCACTATAAAGAACGTGCTGAATGTTATCACCTGTACTGAGCCTGCTGGAAAGTAGATCTGTTCAGGACATTAAGTTCAACAGTTTAAAAGATATATAATAAGCATATAGGCTTCTATAATCTTGATTTAGGTATAAACTAAAGTCTGGTTTGGAAAGAACTCGTTTCAGAATGTGTCTGTAGTCTCTTTTATGGATCCATCAAGAAAAAAAATCAGAATATTAACTGAAGGAAAGAACCCTAATAATAGTTTATAGATTGTGCCTCATCAAAGCTTTTGTTTGGTTGGTTTTGTTTTTGTTTTTTTTTGCTGTATTCAAGTACGGATAGGCTGGACATTCTTCTTGTTGCAGTAAGGATCTTTTTTACACAGAGACAGAAATGTGAATTCTTAAACAAAAAATACAAAACCAACCCACCAGTAAGCAAGTTAATTTTAAGGGAATACACTCTTGAATCACAAAAGCTGTGCAGATGAAAAAAAATGCAGTTTCCTGAGGCATCCAACATAATTTTTACAGGCTCATTTACAATGTCAATTCAAATGCAAGAGTAACTCATTTAGCTGTGCTATTAACTCTTACTCCGTAGAAGTCTGTATGGTGACAGCCAGAGTCCCAGAAAATTAAGGAGAACAATAGAACAGCAATATTAGATGGTATGGCCACATATGGTCTCATCAATACATCAATAGGTTTAGTCACGCTTTTTGTCATCAGAGGGTAAGCCACCCATTTCCACACTAAATGGCTGTCACTTTTACTTTGTGAGGTTATTCTATGCTGTTCCATTGGAAAGATCTCTTAATGAAGTAACAGCATTTGGCTTATTTATTCAAAATCAGAAGCCCTGTAAAGATAGTAGGAAAATCTGAATCGAACACACTGAAATATGTTAGGCTAATGGTCTTTTGTTGCAAATTATTTCCCAAGTTCTGCCTGAAAATGGCATTTTATGCTGAGTGTGCACAAATGATACATAAATAACATATCCTTGGAGGTGCGTGAACATTAAAGCCAAGTTAATTGGTTGTATTTCATATTTCAAAAAGTAATGTTTGCATCATAGAAACTAGAGATGGGAGTGATCTGTGAGATCATCTGATCCACCCTGCTGTTCATGTAACTCCGTTCCCTGAAGAATATTAAGTGTTTCAGCTTGTCTAGTTTTACATGACTGTAACTATGGAGCTTCAAGTCCATTGGGAGGCTGAGGTGTTGCACAATTGTATTTGTCCAACACTCACCCTAAAATTTTTATTTCTTAAAGGCATTCTGCTATTTGCAGTTATACTACCTTAGATATACCTACAGTTCTGTGAACTATTAAAATCCTAATCATTTCTTCCTTGTCCTTCATTTTGCATAATTTTAAATACAGTGTCATCACGTTCTGCCTGTCCCTTGTGTTTTCTTGTAGCCAAGACTGACATAGTTTTCTTAACTTTTCCTTACAAACTAGGTCTTTTGTCATGAAAATATTTTTTGCTTTCTCAAAAATCTCTCTAATCTCTTTGTTTGTGAGGTCTGAAAAACCAAGACAAAATTTCGAGGCCTTGTAGAGGATTTATTTCTTTTCACGTTCAGTGTCTGTGCTCTTATGGTTTGTGATTCAAGGATCATATTATATACTCAGTTTCTACTTGCTGTGAGCCTAAAATTCACTGACACCACTAAGGCATCTAAAATACCATCCAGTCATCTTAAAGCTTTTATGCGCTATTATGGCACTTGTGTGTGTGTGTGTGTGTTATTTATTTGTTTTAAATATTTTTTTAGTGTTAATTTATTCTTCTCTTTCTATGGACTTATTCTTCAGTGTGCTGAACACCATAAGCTTTGCAACCAAGCCTAGAGCCTAATTTTCAAGTGGGCCAAAGGGAAGGCAGTCCTCCAGCTCAATCCTTGAAGGCTGTTTATGTTTCTCTCCTTGATGTTTTTAATAACATTTGGATTTTTAAAATTATTTTATTTAATTCCAGTACTGTTTCACTCTCACTTCAGCTTGTGACTAAATGGAGCACTAGGTTACACAGGAGTCCAAGACTCATCATAGGATTCTTTTTTTCAAAGGAGAAAATTTTTCTTCGGTAGTGTTGTTTGCAGTTCTTACTTGATTTTTGGCTCATATTTGTGTTAGACCCACCAGAAGTGGAAAATTTTGTAGACCCATTCTATGAAACAATATATAATTTGGCAAAGTCTTCCTGTTGCCTACAAGCAGCTAGCTGAAGTTTCTCTGCAAATAGTAGCACATGCTGTCAAATGATACACTGGTTTGATCAAATGTCTGTTTTCTGGTTGCAAGAATAGAACTCTGATCCTGTTTTCTTTAGTCTAAATTCAGTTGGTTTATTTCTCATCTTGAATAAATGGCTTTTGACTGAAATCTTGAATTTTTCCTTGCTCGAGATCCTGATACTATTTATAAGTATTTGACTAAGATGTATTGTGCCTGTCTGTGCCTAATGAAGCACTAACCAGACTAAATGATGAATGGCAGTTTAATAAATTCAGTTCATTTGGTAACCAGCAGAAGCATATGGGACATAAATTTTAAACTCTCTTTTATAAACACCTGAATCATTGTAGAATAACTGTGCTTTCCAAAGTTTTCCTCCACTTTTCAGTGCCTAAAGAGAAACTTTAGTAAATATATCAATGCTTTGGGACACAGAATTAGAAAATAGTGATATATGTTTAATTTTCTTCTTCAACAAATCTGACTATCAGCTCTCATCGTCATGGAACATAAAATTATTTCATTATTCAGTAGTGGTCAAAGCCTTCAGAAATGAATAAAGCTTGGGTTGGCTGCTGATAATCTTAGTTAAGTGGTACTATAAATACTCAGCCCTGGACTTAACAAAAATATGCAATCTATTTTCATTAGGTTGTTTTATTCTAGAACCACTTCCTCACCAATATATGCACACATATCCCTAAAATTAAATGCTACTTTCTGAATGCATCATCACGATGCATAGGCAATGAAAAGGTCTGTAATTACTATGTTCTGAATAATTCACTTCTAAACCCAAAGTTAAATTAGAGGTTATCGCTTGGATTTTCTGTCACAGAAGTACAAGTCACAATTTCAGGAAGAGGTGGTACTGTACTTAGTTTTGCAAATTCTTGGTTCATTTTGATGTATATTTTGGATTATTGAATTGGCAGTTGTTTTGGGTACAGGTTTTTTTAGTGTAGCTGCTTACACAGATATAGTTATCCAACATAGGGAGGTGTTTTCATGCAGAAGTTGTAGAAAAATGTATGTACGAAAATGTAATTGAACAACTTAAAATATATTAATTAAATTCTGCATCCTATTGGTAGCCAAGTGGGTTGTTTTCCTTAAAATTATTTTTTGGTAAGGGAATGGGGTGTGGCAGACCCCCACAGCTATGGGCTTTGGGCTTCCTTCTGTTATGCTAGAAGAGGGGAAAGGAAAGCCCAAGCAAGCCCATCCCAGAGGTCATCTGCATTAGAGCAGTAGCTTAGTTCAGTGGCTGTGAGCAGCCAAGTGCCCTTTTCCTCTTTACTCATTGTTTTCTAGAGTCTCCTCCCATGCCAAACCCTTCCAGTGCGCCTCCATGCTGCGGTCCTGTCCCCATTCAGCTTCGCCCAAGGGTGCTCTCCCTGTTGTTCCCACATCCCCAGAATGTATTTGGGAGCATGAGTATGCTGCTCGGGAAGCACTTGTACAAACGGAGAGAGCTGCTGTACCTTTATTGGTCTCAACAGCTACCATCCACCTTCCTGCTATCTCTATACTCGCCTTCAAACATCTGAGAAGTCTTCATGTATAGACATGGACTTTAGTATAGATGCATGCTTATCCTTCAGGGTGCATTGGTTTCTTAAAATAAATGAATAAATATTATTCAAATACTGGTGATGGATATGAAAGCGTTGTTGTTGGCCATTTAAACTGTAAGAAATCTCTCTAATGTTGCATACTTTGTTTTGTTTGTTTTTCCTCTGTAGGGGAGTGGGTTGTATCTTTGTAGAAATGATTCAAGGGGTCGCTGCTTTTCCAGGAATGAAAGACATTCAAGATCAACTTGAAAGGATATTTCTGGTGAGTTCTTTATTGCTGAAGTAATGTGCCTAAGACAACAAAGGATTGATTGATCAATGTTGACATATTTCTTTGCATCAGGAATTAAATTACTGATAGAGCCAAAGATCAGAAGCCTATTCCACAAGATAGATACAGTTTACATTATATATTCTTGAAGACTGTGTAGTAAGTTCAGATCCTAATTTTTTCAATTAATCTCTTCCAAATAATCTATTTGGAAGGTTTTATACAATTGTGGAAAGAAGCTTTCCAAATGTAAGGTAATGGAAACCCAGCCAGTTTGTCATCCATACATTGAAACTGATCAAAACCGATGAGTCTGGTTGGTGTTTTATTAATATTATGCTAATATTTTAATGTTATTGTTATTGTTATTCAGGGAAGACACTGCTCACCCAGGTAGTAGCCAAGGTGACTCCTGGTACTGCGGTGGGGTGGCCATCAGGGAAAGTATTGCAAGAGCAGCTTCTTCCCTCAACCTGGCAATCTCTTTTGATTCTCATCACAAATTTAAGAGGGAACCATAAGCATACCCTTGCTTTGAAAGGTTGTTGTGTTAGTAGCATATATTTCAAATGCAGGGGGAGGGAAATAAAGTCTTTCACGATGTTTTTATAAAAGTTACATTCTTTATTTTACTTAGACTTGCTGTTACTATATCTTTTTCTTGAGGACATCAGGGAATTTAGAAACTGCTTTTAGGAGTGACTCAGAAAAAATATCTCGCTAAACCAAGACCTTATTTGACTGTGATATAAAAATATGTCATTTTATGTAAAATATTTTGTTACTCTGCCTCTTGGCTAATATCCTGAAAATTCTTTGCTGTGGAAAAATGGCTGTGCCACAATGTAAACAAGGAGCAGCAATACTGAGCAGCTCCTGTGACGTGTCTCATTGCTTTGTTTGTTTGCCAGCTTGTGTATTTTAAGCTAGCAACTTCTGCACCAGCTTTAGGGGTTTGCTCTCTTAAATTAGGCTTCTCATTTATCGAGATTAAATTTCCTCTTTATTTATAGAATGTGAAATTTTGAAAACAATACATTCCTCTTTGGGGCTTCATCTCATTTATTGTGGTAGAATTTTAGTGAGTGTTTTTGCTATGGAAATTAAGTAGAGTTCTAACAGCAGAAATCAGTACTCCCTTTAACAGAGCCTTTTTTCACTGCATCATATGAGATTGTAGGATAGCGCAAAAGGCAGTAGTCGCAGGTATATCATATAAATCTATTTGTGTATACGTTTTGTATATTCATATTTTCTTTTCCCTATCATCACAGTTATTTGTGTATTAAAATGCCAAGATAAATACACCCCAGGATGAGTTTTGAGGCCTGCCAGTTTTTTAAAATTCTGTTTTAAAACTGCAGCTGCAAATATTGAGAACAGTGTTGAAATAACAAGGGATACTATTTCTTCAATTTGATCTTTTGCAAACATTCAGATAAAAAGATACAATTTTGGACTGGGTAGCTTTATGGTCTGTTGTAAATCAGAGTTAATTTTTAAATCCAAATTAATTAGGCTTTCTAATGGAAGTGTCTAGTTACCGTTAGCTAAATAGTTTCAGTGAGTGCCTTCCTAATGTACACTAAGCATCATTAAGAATTTAAGTTATCTGTTTAAAAGTTATAAAACAAAGGATTATTCTTGTTTGGTTTTGTATTTGAACAGAAGGATTAAATTCGTTCATTCTCCAGTGAATCATGTATAGTTTGGTAGTTAATAGCGCTGAAATACAAAATTAATCAGGTTGTTACACTAGATAACTAATACAATTAACTCCCACACAGTGAGCAGATTAACCAATAAAAGACTTTTCCACAAAGCCATCCCATAGTTCACATTTTCAACATCCAACAGTGATGGTTTTCTTGTAACAAAGGGTAGTCTTCTGAAAATGGTGTAAAGTACAGCACACCTTCACACTATTTTGTTCTGTAGTGCTCTTCTCAATTACACAACTTAAAACAAAAGGTGTATTAATCATGTTGTATCCTTTGCCATTGTAATTAGTCATAGCTACACATCCATAGTACTAGGAGTCCAGGTTGCAGCTTGAGGCCTTTAGGGGATCAGTTACGTGGCAGGAGGGAAGTCACAAAATGCTAAGAAATAGCAGTCAGGGAAAGTGAACAAAATTTAACGTGAATAACAGTTTAAAATTCTCAAGTGGCTGTTTGATTTCCTATTGTATAATTTCCCATTATTATATAAATGAAATTAAAATACATCATATAAAGGCTGTCTCAGTGATTATCGAGTGGAAGTCAGAGATATTCTCTAAATGCTTTTGCGTATCTCTACCATTGGCGTTCTTCACATACCTGCCATAGCAAGAGCAGATGCAACCCCACACATTTCTTCCTTATTACGATTCATGTTTATTTATGTTTAATATTGACTTAATTGATTGCATATAGTAGGTTAAGAATGGAGTTTGATCTTTCAGTTTCAAGAAATTTTCTTTTTAAGCATGTGTTTCCTGACTTTTATTGTTTTAAACATTTGTAGGTTTTTAAATGTAATATGCACTGATTCTCCATTTCTGTTACAGTAATTGTTTGTAATAAGCATTCTCAGGGTCTATTACTGCAACAGACCTTGATAAAATAGCAAGGGTTTATAAACCAGGATCTGTTCTCAGAATTGGACCAGCACTTAGAGATGTTGATGAATGACCAAGCTGCAAGTTGCTATTGTTGCACTTTGGATCTGACCAATGGAAATATGAATTATTTGTCCCACCTATACTTAAAGGTTTGAATAACCTATTTTTAAAAAAACCTGTACTTACCAAGTAAAATGGAAATAACATTTATAAATAGGTTGCTTTTTCAAAGAGGTTTACCAGTGAATAAAATGTCTTAACGAAGAGATGATTTGGTTTAATCAGTATACTATTACATCTTTACTCCTATTCTTTCCTGCATATTGGAACTGAGGTTACTTTCTGCATAGCACTGCATCATAGAAAATAAAAGAGAAAAGAGTAATAACAGTCTGTAACAGCTAACAAGTCTTTAGCCTCAAAGAATCAAACTAGTGATGTACCATCATCATTTCCAGCACAACCAAGAAGATCCAGCAAATGGTTTTGCCATTCTCTGAAGCAAGCACCTTCAGGTTTTGTTGCAAGGTGCTAGGTCTGATGGACCACTATAACCTGATACAGTAATCTCAGCATTTCTATTTAGTCTTGTAACATGTATGCAAGACAGGATGAAGTTTTGATCAAGTACATACTGATCAGTAAAACCATGTGCCACGAAATATTACAGGGAGGCACCCCGAGGCTAATTTAAGGGACAGCAGAGTCCAAAACAACCTTTATTAAACCAGTGGAAAACAGGGTTTTAGCACTCCACAAGTGACTTAAATACAGGTTCGGATATCAGTTGAGGAAATAATTTGAAGGGGCAGCAACTGTTACAACCGGCGGTCCACAGTGTGCATGCACGTGGCTGCACCAAAACAATGCCGGAGCCGGCCCTGGGTCCCGGAGGAGCACACACTTGCCAAACACGGTGCAGGATTATTTTTTTAAAAGAGATGCACGTACTCGTAGTGAGTACGGGAAGTGTACACTCGCGATTCCGCGAGGGTAAATTTATAATACACTTGCAATTGTGCGAGGGGCTCTCGGCGGCCACTCGCGATTGTACGAGGATTTAAAGTACCCGTGCACGGGAGGAAAATACACTCGCGGTTGTGCGAGGGGCTCTCGGCAGCCACTCGCGACTGTGCGAGGATTAATTTAAAGTACCCGTGCAAATGTGCACGGGAAATACATGTGCAAATGTGCACGGAAATATATAAATATGCTCGCAATCCTGCGAGAAGGTTACTTACACACATGGCGGCAGGGCAAGTGGAGTCTCCATCCCGGGGAGCGGGGGGGGCCCGTGGCTCCCGGCGGCAGTGGCCAAGCTCGTGCTCCAAGGGACCCGCACAATGGGCGGAGTCGCCGACGAGAGTCCCGTTTTTATAGGCTGATCAGATCTGACCTGTAGGCATTCTAGAAGCTTCTCTGCACCCCCACACTGACTGTGGGTGCCCCTGAAGCCTTCCAAACATCCCCCACACTGGCCGCAGGCACCCAGCGGCTCAGTGGCGCCTCGGCACTCCCTTCTCCTAATGGCCCTGGCCAGGGTGCTCTGGGGCCAAACAAAAGAAGCTGTTAGCCTCAAGTACCAGAGAAAGAGGGAGATGCGCCCACTCCTTCCAAACTGAAGGGGGGCAAGGGGAAAGAGAGGGGGGTTGCATTCCACCACACCATGGGAATAGGAAAAAATACGTGAGTCAATCTGTTGAATGAAAATAAAACTACACAAAGTTTGGAATATCATTTGGCCTCTCATATGGAGTAGCTAAGACCTTTATCAGTAGTTAATTCCTTTTGATCATTTGTTAATGTATATTTCTCTAGTTGCAAACTTTGAGGTTTTCTGTATCAAGGAGAACCTGCCATTGTAAATAAGCTTTAATTATGTCTAGAAGTAAAAGCTGCACCAAATGCCTTCAGGCTAGCCCTGTACTGGGGAGAACTGACAGTTCCTTGCATCTGGTGATGATCAGCATGAATTAGTTGAGTGTTAAAGCTGATTGCGTGGAGGACACTGCAGTATGCCTGTGCATGCCCTGCTGCACTGAAGGTACCAGCTTAGTTACAGCTCTGATTTTGATTTAAGGATGTGCTTTTATACTTGCTGTTATTAACAGATTCAGACCAGATCAGAGTTGAATTTCTTGTACTGGCCTGATTTTTCTTGTGGAGAGATTTTAAGTGGGAAGGTATTTCTGTCTTTTCCACTTTATGTGAGGTTTCTGAGAGCCACTATAGATCAAAGTGAATTTTCCTCCCAGGGCTTTGAGGCTTTCCCAATAAGGGAATAATCTGTGCATTGGCTGAACTTTAGTCTTGGTGCCACCTGAAAATTACATTTTGCTGCAAGAATAATGTACAAAGTGTTCTCCTGATACTTTGTAGATTTCTGCACAGGCAGGATAACAGCATTTAAATGCTGTTTTATCTTTAAATGGGCATTCACTCCACAAACATGGGTGCGGGATGCGTGTGAGCCGCAGGAGCCTCATGCTTTGGGTAACGAGGCACAGCGGGAGTGGGTGTTGGCAGCCTGAATCTCCTGTCTTTCCTGACATGCATATTGCAAAAACCTGAGGACTGCTCTCTGGCATTGGATGCTATTGCTCTGTTGGGTGCCATAACACACAGTATTAAAAAGTAATTAAAAGAGAACAATATCCATTCGTTGAGCCCAGCAGCCTGGTATGCCAAAGGGCGATGCCAGAAATGTGAACTTTCTGCGTAGAGTTGTACAGCAAAGACTCGCAAGAGTTTGCAATTTCAGACAGCTATGAAAAATGGCATTTTCCTTTTAAATGGGAATGCAAGTATTAACTATGTAACTGAAGATTTAAAAGGCTTCCAATATTTTTCTTATATATATATATATATATATATATATGTAAATATATATATATATGACTATGTGCCTGAAGTGTCTTGTATCTTGTAACACAGCCTAATAGTGTTTTTTCCATGACTCTAGTGTTAACAGGCATTTGTGAAGCTGTGGAGCTTTCTCCCTCTGGTTCTATACCTGAAGGTTTGCTTCATGTCGTTGACATCCTCTAAAGCCTGAAATAATAGATTTTAAGAGGCCTCACTTTCAGTTAAGCTTATGCAGACCCAAAGGAACAGTGCTTTCTGGTACACAGAGTTAAAGACATCTTTTGGGAAGCCAGCAGTGCTAAACCCAAGGGAGGAGTATTTTTAAATATGGGGTTTTGAAGTTCACCTGTGTAATGAGGTATTAAGTCAAATTTATTGATCTTTTATTCCTGTTTCATTATTCAATACAAGTTTTTCTGTCACTTGGTAAATACTTTGGCTCTGAAATACATCTTATTCATCTCTGATGGAGTAGAGGTATTTGTGAGGATGGACCTGAGCTGAAACTTTATTTTGTGAAGGCATGGTATCTATGGTGCCTTATATATTGCAAGTGATGAATCTGGTTGGAGAAAAAGTCTTCACTTTTGTAAAATAGACATCTCTTGCTAAGAGGGGGAATGTTTTCTATTAACAGCTTCTGTTTTCCTCCCATCTCTCTCCATTTTCCTCCCACCAATGACTTCATGAGGAAATGAGGGGTTTTTTTTGAAACCAATTAAGTAGAAACCTGACTGCTGAGTTTTGTCTTCTGTAACACAGCATGTAAGTAGAATGAGAGAAGTGTAATGTATTATATCCTGCTAATGAATTTACCTCTGCTTTGCTTTATTATAGCAATATGTAAAATATTTCATTTCAGCACCACTGAAATTAATTAAATAAATAGCAGGCTACATTACCTGTGGGTCTTCTTTTTTAAATTGTTAGCACTTATTCAGGATTTCACTGCAGTTGCCTGCAAGTTTTGCACTGATAGAACTTTTACAAGGCTCCTTTCTGGGCTTTATGTCTTATGCCAAACTTCACATGAAAGTAATTCTAAACTAGGTGAGTATGAGGTGGATTAACCTTTAAAATTATCCTTAAAAAACAAGGTAAATCTTCTATGTATTAATGCTTCGTAAAGGATTTTGGATTTTTTCAGAGTTCTTTCTAAGAAGTTTCAGCTCAGTTTTAGCTCTCTGACTACGCTATATTGTCTTCGTATCCCTGCACATGTAGTATTTTTCCCTTATTACAGGGCACAAGGTACTTGCTGCCAATTCGCTTTTACCTCTTACAAAGAACTCCCATCCTTATCATGCTGAGTAGCCATAGTCTGTGTTGTTCTTTGCGTTACATCTTTAAACCCATATGGTATTGGGTAAACAAATTAAGTTTAGGATTTAAAAATAGCAATCTTGTAAATGTGTAGGAAACTTTCCTGAAGAATATTGCCTATGTGTCTCAGGAAAGGAGGCTTTAAAAGTACTGAAGTTATATCTCACACTCTGTTAACAGTTCTTTTAGGAAAGGAGACATGTAACCTCCTATTCCTCCATCTTTAAAGTCTTAAAAATTCCCAGCAGCATGTGATGGACACTTCCGGGGGCAACTACCAGCTGGTAGTGGGAGGGAAGAGAAGAAGAGGAAATAATAAATGAATGTGTGACCCCCATCCTTGACTTTCAAGGGCTGGTTGGATGTCAGGCCAGCCAGTCACTCAACCTGATGCACGTAGGTGTCATCTTCTGCTTGTGAGATGTTTTCATCCAGCCAGCTGACTCTGAGCAAAACCCTGAGCATGGCTGGGATTGCAAGAGCTTGGTTTATTAGCAGCTTGGTAATGCAAAATGTGAAGAGTAATTTGCTATCAGAAAAAGAAAACAAATTAAGACATTGTTCAGTGAATAAAAAATGATTTTGTAGTTTTCTGCGGAATCAGAATGTTTCTTTAGTATCTGTCATATTTCAGTTGCTGAATGAGAAATGAGCTATAACTGTAAAGGAGCATTGAGCAAAGGCTCAGCTCTGGCCTTTGAGAGGGTGGTTGCAGGCAATACTTTGGAAAAAATGTGCTGGGACTCAGCTGGTGTAAATCAGTGCAGCTCTGTTTATTCACATGGGTGTACATCTTTGCAGGCACCTTCCTTGTTGGCTCCATACACCCGAGAATAGATGTTTTTCTCTGTGTACAGGCTGTGTTCTCATGTGATATGGAACTGTAATTGCAAACTTTTCTGCATGCAGGTGACACTGAACAGAAATGCAGTTTCAAGAAATATGTGCATATTACAAATGAAGCTGAAGCCCATTGTGAACAAAAGCCTTGATCTGTTATCCAAAAACTTATGTTACAAGATAATATTGTGTCATATAAAAGCACAGGCTCATTCATAAACCTGCTCTGATATGCTGGCTTTATTTACTAGGGAAGATAGTAATCGATCAGACATAAAATAGTCATATTGCTTACTCTCTCCATTTCGTAAACAGAAAACCAATGTTTAATACACTTGAATCTTCTCTTTTCCCTTTCCTCTTTTACTTGTGTCTGAATTGTACATCACATGCCAAAAGCAGGTTTTCTGAAGTGCATCTTGATTGCCAAAATTGCCATTTATAATCTGTAGCTCAAACATCCTTAAAGCTGAAAGTTTCTAAAAATCAATGTGAGGCAGTTTTAGATACTGGTTTAAGAGACATGTTATGAGAATCTAAGATTGATATGCCTTAACTGTTTCTTAAAAGATTTCAAGGACAATAGCTGATTTTTTTTTCTGCCCTCCTAAGAACTAGTAAAAATACATAGCTTTTTCTGTCACATCAGCCCAAGCACGTGCCTGAGGTACCATTTGCAGTAGGCCTAATTTGAATAAAGATGGACCTTAATGCCTGTTTTAGTGTTTTCTGAATCAGTGTCCTAGACTTAGGTATTAATTGAGCAAGATGCTGAGCATTCACCATAAAATTGTGTCTCTTCAACCACCACTGCCACTCATACAAGCTGTCGATACTCAGTATCTTTCTATAAGCTTTCAGAATGTGACCTTTCAGCTAAGTGTAGTGATTTCAAGACACTTCAAATTTTGAAGGGCTAACAGTAACCCACCTTGATCAGGACAGCTGCTTTTCTAGTTAATAATTGTCTATGGTTAGGTAATTTAGGCATTTAATTTGACTTATGTTGAAAACTTTGTATAATCTTGTCTGAGTTTTAAATATGCATATAAAAACGTTGTCACACAGTTTCTGTGTGTCCACTAATTATGTGTTGCCATTATTTATGTGACTTGCACAGAGAAAAGAAAATCAGAAGGAATGCATGTCCCCTGATTTTTTTTAAATTCAATTTTTTTATTGTTATTATTTTCTTTTTCTTATAAGCGAAAAGTAACCAATAGGAAAAATTGCATTAGTTTGAACCTGCCTTGAAAAGTACTGGACAAAATCAGTATTAGTAAGTAGGAAAAAGAAATAAAAAAGGCTACAGAAATGGAATATATTTCAAAAAAAGGTGTCCAAAAAAAGAGGTCTCATACAAGAACTGAGAATAAGACAATTACCAGTCTAGGATCTTAAAGCAGTAGGTATTCTGAACTGTTTGAGTGTGAAATAGAGCAGGCTTTGAATTATACAGTATTATGTTTCATTCTTGTTGCTTTGGTTCTTCCTTCTCTGTTCTTCCAAGTGCTCCATTTAAAATACCGTGGAAGCCATAGCAAAACTGGACTCTCCAGCTGTCACTTACAGGAGGAAAACTGTCCCATGTTCACTATTTGTCTTTACAGTGTGCGTGTATATCACTGCATAGCAGTATTTCTGGCAATTGAGGTCTGAGTACATCAGAGAGAGCAAATAATATGCTTTGTGAGAACAGAATGAGAATTCTTCATAGTGCTGTTTGGAGCACAACATGATCCAAATGGCCATGGTGTAAACTCTCAAACCTGTCAGTGATCGAGCAGAACAGCATAAAGCAAATTCTTAACAGTGTGTAGTATGCTGCAGTGGGAATGTTCTCACGTAAATATGATTGCCCTGATGATGATTACATCCAGAGGAGAAATCAAAGGAAATTTTAGTCATCTAGTTATTGTGCTGAAAGTTTAGGGTTGGATTTCTGTATTTCTCGGTGGGTGAGAAATCAGCTGACCTTGTAAACTTTCAATTTGGTGAAACTTTTCTGGGTCATAAAGAGGGATTTATGTTTTTAGAATAACTCTTGCTCAGGTCCTTTTAAAGTTTTTTAAAAATATTCTGTAGTTACTTCCCTTCTTGTAACTCATTTTCTTCTTAGAACATAATATAGTTGTGTATTTTTGCTACTATTGCTCCATTCTCTTGGAAGGGGCAGAGATGAGGTCCTGCTGACCTCACTGCTTCTTATCACTTTATCAACCACTCAGCAGTTCAAAGCAGAGTAAAACTGTAGCCAGGACAAATCCTCTTTTGTTTGTTTTATGGAGCTTTTCATAAAATCTGTGCAGTACTCCACTCCATAAAAAAAACAATTTATCAGACCAGTGAATGCAGCTGAAAACTAAGGATAGTGAAACACCTGTTTCTTACTAGAGTAATCTCTTCTTTGGGCTTCATTTACTTTCAGCAAAATGTGCTTTCAGTGCAGATTCCTACCACTTTTGCTATATATTATGTTATTCTTGCTGATACTTTGATGGTTTTGTTGCTTTTGCAGCCTTTTAACTAGCTTAATGATAACATCATGCTGCTCATCTGCATTCTTCACATAGTCCAAGAGATCAGCTGTGCCTACACTGTTGAGAAGTTGATTTTTCTCTCTGATAAGTGATGTAGTTAGTTTTCCTTGTTTCATTGCTGTAACATCTCCCTTTCTACTAATTGAGTGAGATCTTTAAAATTTACCTCTGAAATGTTATGATTTTCCTTGCAAGAGCAACATTGCTTATGTTAAAGGATGAATGCAGTCATTTTGCTGTTCTTGTACCCGATCCTCCATCATTTTTCAGCCTTTGTGTTGTCAGTATTTCAGGCCATGCATTTCTGTGGACCTTAATTAATTGGGGGTGAGTGATAAGAAACTGCAACTCCATTCTTTCTCTTACTTTCCATCATTATTAAATACTAGTTGTACTGAAGCTCTCTCGTGTGTCTTTGCAAATTTTCGTTTCTGTATTTGCATATCCTATTTATTTGTTTAGCCATTTCCCCCTCTGGTTTGTTTTTTTTTTTTGTTTGCATTTCTGAAGAAAACAGTGGACCATGATATGCAGGTGCTACCAGCTCCAATCTTTTGTGGATTTGCCTTCATTTATCCACATTTCATCATTGATTGTTTCAATGCAAGCCCCCTCAGTTCCTTTTGGAGCTGCAGGCAGTTACACTCTCCAAATCCTGCCCAGTCCTCCCAGCTCCAGTCAGCAGAGAGGAACAGTTCCAGCAGCTCCAGGGATATAGACCCCTTTTGCCCAAAATGAGGCTGCAAAGAGCAAGGACTACAACTGCAACCGCCCTGCATATGGCTTAAAGCAAGTTTCAATGGAGACAGGAGATGAGTACACCCTAATCCCTCCTGCCTGGTGTTTTTGAGAGCTCAGAAGTCACAGGCAAAGTTACTGAGTACACTAATGTCAAAGCAAACAAATGGGTTCACTGAAGCTGGGAGCGCAGCTCCCTCTTCCAATTGGGCGACACTTGCTTTCACCTTCATTTAAATAAGCAAAATGAAAAGTCTTACACCACCTGCTAGCTGATTGTTAAGCCACAGCTGCTAAATTAGAAATAAATGGTTAAACTACACAGTTTCCAATTTTCAGAAAATCCGAGTGTCTTAAAATCTGGCACTCTTTCAAAACCCACTTCTGATCTCTGCATTTGGGCATGTACCTTGTGGTGTCGGGAAAATGAACCCAGCCCTCTTACTGGACTTGCAAGGAAATGGATGAAGAAAGTGTCAGGAGAATGGGTAGATGGTCTAGTAAATAATTCGCTAGAAACTTCCGAAGTGCTGTGGGGTGAGGTGTGCCAGCTCACTACACTGCGGTGGGATGCAGTTTCTGTTCAGCCACAGCCTCCCCATTGATCTTACTGTCTTCTGGATGAGAATGAGTATCTCCCTGGGATTCTGCCCCAACCCCACTTAAAATGTCTCTTCTGCTTTTATAGTCAGTGACTCTCCATCAAAAGCAGGCTGACATTTCCTCCGTTTTTAGGAAAAAAATATTTCTGTAATACTTAGAGTTTTTCATTATTCATTCTGCTTGTCTGTTCTGTTCCTATGATTCAGAAGGATAGAAGTATAAAACTCTTGCTTTTTTAGCAGCAAAATACTGCTCTTTGGAATGAATATACCAGGCATCATGCTGCCGTAGTTTGTAGGAGGCACACTTGAAACTGAATCACTTGAAATAGATTTTTAGTGATAAGGTTAGACATTTTAAAAATTACTTGCTTTGGGAATTCTGATAAGGTTCAGTATAGAAATCAGCAGGATACTTAGACATCCAGGAAGAGTGCAGATATATCTAGCACATGTACCCAACACAACTGGAGCTCATTATTAATGCACTCACTGTTTCAGAAATATTGTAACACCTGGACCTGCACATTCTTCAAATGGCAGCATGACTGGCTGCCTTCATTCTCTGCAAATTGAACAAACGGTTGCTTGAAAAACCTTGACAAAATACCCACTGCTTCACTGGGCTCCGTGTGGCTGCATGAATCTATTCAAAATTGAGATTATAACAAGATCAAGACCTCAGTTGGCAAAATAAGGAGTTGGCAAACTCTGAATGATCTGTTCAGATTCTGGTATCACGCTGTTCTGTGAAACCGAGAACCAGGCTCAATATATAGGTCTCGGTATACTTTATCTCCCCAGGACTTTTAGGTGAGACAAAGAATTTGCATTATATTAACTTTTTTTCTTTTTTTTTTCAGATAGTGAGCTCAGCAGCTCAGTTAGCCCAGCCATAATATTCCATCTGCCTTAGTATAGCAGTTTTCCTCTCTATTGCAAATGTATTTCTGTCATGCAGGGAGCAGTCATGGGCTTCTATTGTGCCGTGCGGATGCTGTTCCTTGTGCACACGGGGTGGTGAGTCCTGGGATGCTGTCATAACGTGACACACTTGTTCCTCCCATGTGTGTGAGTGGGCACCAGGTCAGAGACAAAGGGTTTCCAGTATCTGAGAAGTACAGTTTGCTTCACTGCTTTGGAGTGGGGTTTTGCTCTGGGAAAGTGTGGATTGGTTTCTATAAAAGCCATTGTGTCAGATCCCGGTGCAGTGATGATTCTTGCTGGGAATGGATGTGATCCTGCATATGCTGGTTTGTTCAAATAGTTATAGTTAAATGATGGTACAGTGAAGAAACATAATTTTATTTTAAATAAAAATGTTTTCCTGGCTATTTTTATGATGATTCAAAGGAAGATGCATAAATTGGGTCAGTTAATTATTTAAATAAGCTCTCTGTCTGAATGGCAGCTTTAAAGCCCTTAAGTGTCCCGATGCAATGGTGTGGCTTTCCCCATGCCAATGGGATTGTACACTGTGACACTTAGTAGGAATTCATGTGTGTTAACTAAGCCAGGTTTATGGTCTTCAAAAAGACCATAAAGCCAGCTTTATGATCCAAAAGCAACATTGCTTTTCTGATAAGCCAGAGTTTCCAAAAAAAACCTGTGTAGTGCATACCTGGAATTCAAATGAGCCAGCTGCTGAGCCAGCACAGCAGGGTTTGTGGAAGTACATTTCATAAAAGCCTCCCACAGGCTTTTGGCCTTTCCTCCCCCTCCCCCCCCACCTTTTTTTCGTTTAAAGAAAAAAGTAAGTAAAAAAACTTGAAACAAATCTTTAAAGAGCATATTTAGAAGAGGGCTGTCTGTTTGGGTGGGTTATTCCAAAGGCTTTACAACTCAAACAGGATAGGGAATCTGAAATGCAGAGTATATGCCTTTCTGTACAGAGTAAATCAGAGGAGATTTTAAAGGATATGTAAACAAGCATGGTTTGTGAGCCAGGGGGTCCTTCTGACAGAAAATTGCCGTCTTCCTTCTGCTCAGCAGTGAAGAAAACCATTTTGTTTGTTCCCAAATCCTAAGGAAGAGACCTTCCAGCATAGAAATCAGCAGCAGCTGCTTCTTCGCATGTATTAAGACTGAGATCTTCCTTGGTGAAATCATTCTCCCTCTGTAACTTCATTTGAGAGCTCACAAGCTCTGTCAGTGTCAGAAGAGCAAACTTGCCTTGTTGAGGTCAGCTGTAGTCTTCTGCGTGAGTTTTCTTCCCAGTCTTTTCCTAATCCACAGCTTTCAGGTCTGCAAAAACTTTCAAAGTCTCTTCTTGCTAAGGATCAGTTTCATTCAGTTGAGATGTTTTATAGTTTCTGCAGGTCCAAAGCAGATATCAGAGACACTAAGTCTAGTTTAATGTCAGAATTTTTTATTCTGATGATAGGATTGTTTGCAGACGGAAGGAGGCTTCTCAGCACAGGTGGCTGGGAAAGCAGGAGGGACAAGTTCTCAGTACTGCTGCTTCAGCATGGAGCATCCTCACAGAGGAGTACTCTTTTCACTTTGGAACTAAACAG
The DNA here is from genome assembly GCF_964273445.1 of Streptopelia decaocto. Taxonomy (NCBI): domain Eukaryota; kingdom Metazoa; phylum Chordata; class Aves; order Columbiformes; family Columbidae; genus Streptopelia; species Streptopelia decaocto. The sequence continues at coordinate 139,655,389 of NC_138655.1, read as the reverse complement.
TGTCTCCTTTTGCATGTGCTACACTTTGGAACTAAACAGTGTCTCCTTTTGCATGTGCTACACTTTTTAATTAACTTGTAATTTGGCTAAACTGCTGCATCGTGGCACTGGTTTGAGGGAGAGTGCAGCCTCTGTCAGAAGTTTTACTTTTCTCCTTTTGCTGCTAATTTCAGATCTTCTTCCTCCAGCATAAGCCCCTTGGTTTTCAAAATAAATTTGCCAAATCCTCTTTTCTTAGCATTTTTATCATTCGTCTCATTCACAGAAGTATTTTAGTAAGAATCGCTAAATAAAAACACAGTTTATTCCACTACATGAACCTTTATGGAAGTTGTAAGTTACTATAATAGGGCGTTATGATGAGATGTGATTACCTGCAGGAAGAGGATGCTACAGCCCAGAAGAAGTTGTTTCACACTTGCTTTTTCTCATTGTGAAATTTAAATTAAATAACTCTGTTTTTCCTCTCTCTCCAATTTAGATTGGGTTATGGGCAGATTTAGTTTTTAGAAGTCATCTTACTGAGAGCTGTTTCTGTGATTTCAAGTGTAGTAGGTATTCAGTAGGTCCTTTTTGGAATAAAAAACCCTCTCCTCTGGCTGAGCAGTTAAGGAAACGGGCATAGCAAACCTTGATAGTGCTTTGTTGTCAGGCTAGGGATTTAATTTAATCCTGTCATGATGGTCTACAGCGCTGGGTCTGTGGTGATGCCTGCTCTGTCCCTCCTCCTCCTCCTCTTCCCAGCTGTTGCACCCAGCTTGTGCAGAGCGAGTAGGCAGAGTCAGCTCTGCAAAGGCGGACAAGTGTGGTTATGAAGCCTCCGGTCCCTGTCGTCTTCCTTGTGTTAGCACAGTTGCAGAAGTGTCTCTGCCAGGGTCCCGCAAAAAGGTAGCTGTGGTTACCATGGGTATGAAGAGAATGATGAGTTTGTTTACTTGAGCTGCAAACTGCATGGAAACAGTGTTGGGATAAATGGAACTTTTCGATCAGGCAGCTGCTCAAATATCATTTATATACACAAAGTGAGGTTGGAAAAATCACGTATTAAAAAGGTTTCCTGGCAAGACTTCTTTGTATTTTGCTTTTATGGGGAAAGGACATTAAGAATGGTTGGGTTCTTTAGTGTTTCAGGTACCTCATTTTTCATCCTCAACAGAGCTAAAGCACAAATATTAGTTGAACTTGATTTTCTTTAATTAATGTGTGTTGTTAAAATTTTGTGGGAATGTTGATACTAATTTCATGTTTTGCTTCCCTCATCCACGCTGGCACATTACCTAAATGTTTGAGAAGCCAGCTTCATCATAAATCACTCCTTATGCTCAAAGGAAGTGTTTTTATTACTCACCTACAATGGAATGACGGTATTCCACTCGAAGGCTGAAAGAGTTGGCCTTTTTGCTGTAGGCGAGCCTCATTCTGTTCTTACTGGTTCTTTTTTTCACATCAGAGAATAAGCTTCAGTAACTTCTGTTTTTTCACAGAACAGCATTACTTCACCTACAGCAGAAACAAGTTTATCGGATTGATGAGGAGGTGCCTTCTCTGTTTTATGTTGCTGTTGTGTCCTGTACTCATTATCTGTGTAGCAGAGACTTAGATCTCTTGAAATAATTTCTTACCTTGTTTTTTAAAATTTGTTGTTGTTGTTGACAATGCTTATATCATTCACAAAATAACTTGCAAAAGAAATACTCCAATAAGCTTGTTTTCTAACCAGCCTTGTTTTCTCTTAAATCCGTAATTCTGATTTAATGACCTGAATGAATGCAGGCCACATTAAACATTTTCTGTTACACTTTACATTTGTGCATATGAAATGGTTAGGGTGAATTTCTTTTTCCTTCTACCTGTGTCATCACTGCAAGTTTTGCTGCCTTTTTTAATGACTTTGATAGAATTTACAGAGACATAAGGAAGCAAAAAATACAACCTGTTCTATACATAAGAATTTGCATGTCTGATTTTTGTCTGTAAAGAGCTTGGGGCTCTTGTTTAACACTTTTGTTCTGAAGAGGAATCATACAAGTTACATCACTTCATTTTCTGTATGCTTAATATGTTGCATCTCTCTTTGGCTGGTATTTTCTTTCTTGTCTGTATGGGAATAATGAAGGGTTGTTTTGATGACAGCTGGCTGAAAAAATACAGAAGGAGTTTTCTAAGAAAAAACATTTTAACTATACAGTTTTCAGGTGCTGAACAAGGCCTTTAGTGTTTTCCACATAGGATGAGACTGGCTTGGTCACATAGTCTTACTTCAGTTGTTTTACATTTGAATTGATGTGGATTCTTGGTTTAGGAACTATATATCATTTTTACCATTAATTTAATGAAGCAAGGCTTCAATAATTTAAATCTCAAAGACAGTGAATAGGCATATGGTCTTTATTTTTTGTTAATACAAATAAATATATTTTTGCCATCTCAGCAAATAATGAGGTGACTTCTTCAATGCAGCTCATAATCGTGGAACACCCACAACCTTCCCAAAGTTAAAATGTGTTTGGCCTCTATCTAACAAATGCGTAAGTGCATTACACAAACTGATAGGTTTATTGTCCCTATGGAAACCGAACTGCTAAGCTCCTGATGTGAAGAAACTACTGGTGTTGAGGCAGTTTCATTTCTGTCACTATCTTTTGGATATTCAACTTGACACTGAGCTGTCATCCATCGTGCCCAGCAGAGAGTCGCAGGAAGCCTCACTGCAGTTGTCACTTAGCAGACTCTGAGTCAGCATGCATAATACACAAATAGTTGCTGATTTTTTTTTAAGACCAAATGCTAAGATGAAGGACAAAGTTCCTACTTTAAGTCTTCACTACTACACATGTTTTGTGCTCACTGACATTATCAGGTGCTAATACAGCACTTTCCTTGGTTGTGGAAGATGGGATTAAGATGTACCCAACAGTTAATCCTCCAGAGGGGAGTGCAGCAATAATTGGGTCACCTGGGTAGATGGCTTAGCACCAGGACAGACAGCAAAGGAGAACAACCACGTAAGCTTCTCTTCTTCCATACCAGATGGGACATTCCCTGTTTAGAGGTGGCTCTGGGAGTGATGGAGCTGCCATAGTGCAACTCTGGAACTTGCACTGCTTCTCAAGAGCCAAATCTAAAGCAGCAACACACTTTCCTCTAAGGAAAAGGACTCCTAGGTTTTTGGCTAAGTTGAAAGTTTCATTAGAAATACATGTTTTGGGAGAATATAGCAAATTATTGTTGGAAAACAGAACATTTGAAACTTCCATATCTCACTCAGAAGAGAGAGATTACTGATTTGGAAATGGCTCTGTGGTACTTTTTCCTCTTCCTCTTTTTATTAAGTTCAATTCCTCAGCTGTTGTTTCCCGTGGTACATCATAGCTAAGGACTGACTAAACGCAGTATGTTTTACCCAGGAAATAGGAAGAGCAGAAAGAAATCATGATGATCCTTAAAAAGTAAAATGAAATAAGAAAACTTTTCTACATACAGCTTGTAACTTCTAGTTAAAATTCTATGGCATTTTTCAACAAAACCCCCTTTTTATCAAAAGAAAAATAAAACCACTCTCCTGACATTTTTTTACTAAACTTTGTTTAGTCAAGTTGGCCTAATGTGAAAAAACTTGAAAATTCAGAAAATTGCTTAGCCTGATTTCCATAATGTTGTCTAAGGAAAGGCAGCTCATTTGCTTGCTGGTCTTGTCATACTGCTCTGTTACTACAAAACCCCCAATAATACCCCTAGCTGCACAGTCTTTGTCATGTTGAAGTCCAAACCATTGCCTTTCTTGAGGACTGTCAGATTTTAAAGCATTGTTTCAGTAATATATGGGTTTGCATATTTAAAGCTGTAGTGGAAATGGAAATGCTTGTTCTTTATTAATTGTGTGAGCATTTGGGAAGGAGCTGGTGGGAAAGATTTGCATCGCTGCTCCTCTCAAGAGATTCAGGTGATCTCTCTGGACAAATTGTTACCCAGAATGACCTCATTACGTGGCAGCAGTAGGGAATGATTTTGCATTCAAAGCAGAACACAGGACGATATGTATGACTAGTTCTGTTGATAGAGTGGCATAATGCTCACCATAAAATAATGACTCCTTTGGACACCAGGGAGCATGTTAATTGGGGGAATGATGAGTCTTTGTAAAATCAGACACAGAAAGCAAACAACTTCTTTTTTTTTTTTCTATTAAAAATTTAAGTCAGTGCAAGAGACCTTAATGCATTAGTGTTGCATTTCCTGGGCAATATTTTTATGTGGAAACTTGAACAACAGGTTCTGTTTTTGTAACTTTCTGCCAAATTGTAACAATGTCTACTGACAGTAAGGGTATTTGGCCCTCAGTACCCTGAGGTAAATCTATTATTTTCCTATAAATAGATTTCTCACCCTACAAAGTAGATTAGAATCTGATCCTGATTTTGAACAGTGAGTTTCAAATTAGAAGGTCGTTTTATCTCGTTAGTTAGGGACTAAAAGAGCCCAGGGTGTTTTATGTTACAACTGTATGAAGGGTGGAACAGCAAAACCCCAGTAGGGTTTGGAGTTTGCTTTGCAGAAGCCCCAACCATCCTGGTCCCTGGAAAACATTAAATCCATTCAAAATTTGAGAACTGTAGATTATTCTTGTGTTAGTAATTCAATTAAAAACATAGGATATCAAACCATGCAAGTTGAATGTTTACTTCACTGAGAAGAAAATTATCAGTAGAGAAAGCAAACAAGTTAGTCTTATTTTTTTCAAATAATTATCAGTGGTAAACATAAGCAACAGTATCAAGTTGGGGCTTGACTGCTCTGGCAGTAGTGGTTATTTTCATGTTTTGGAACACGAAAGGGAAAGAAAAACTGTTAAACTGTAGAAGAGACAGAACTCTCGGCGGTGTGGTTGGGATGAGAAGTGGTGGGCCAGGAAAGGATAGTGTAGGGCTAGGAAGTCACCCGTGAAATAACAGCTCCTGTTGTTCAGTTGTTGTCCCCAGCTGCTGTATCTCCTGTATCTTCCACTGCCACTGGCTGCTGTAAGGTTAGACTTGATCTCCAGCACTGGCTGGGTAAACACTGGTTTGCTACAGCCAGCTCCCTCATGTACTCAGTTAGATGCCAAGGTGGTGCCAGTGGTTTAGTATGGATAATCAGCCTTACCTGCTAACAGACAGTTAGTCCCTTATTAGTCCTTAATTCCCTTTTGTAAGCCCTAAAACAGGGCTTCTCCACTGTGGTGTTATATGTGAACTCCACTTTGCTTTGTTCGTAGTATGTTTCAAAACTCCTTGCTTTGGGTTGCCTAATCCCATCATCAAAATTGAATTGATTGCTGCTTAAAAGCATCACTTGCAAAATGATGCTTACAAATCTCTTTATGTTGACATACCTGTGGACAGTGACTGTTCCATCTTATCCAAACCTACAGCTGTTCCACTGCTGTCTTCTCCTTGTTTGCTGGTCGATAGTCCCATATTGTGAATTTCTGTGTTGGGCATTTTGAAAGTCATATGGAAGAAGGATGATCTTTACACTGTTTGTACTATGCATTAAAATACATTGTCTGGATCCTCCCCTGAACTACAGAGTGGCCCCTACCTTGAAAATGGTAGGTATTTAGGTGACAGAAAATGACCCTGACTGCTACCCTTGACAGAAAGTGTAAGTAGTGGAGGCGGTGTGAATACTCCAATGCACAGAATTTGTTCATAGCTGGATTTTAAGCAGTGTAACAGCAGATGTGCTAGAATATTAGAACTGGATTGGAAAACTAGTAAAACAACCAAAAAAAAAGTAAGTCACGTAAGATTCATTAAAAGTGGTCTCCCGTGAAGCCCTCTGTTACTAGACCTGGTGGTACCTTGAAAATCAGAATAATCCAAGTTCTATATTAAACTGGTCTGATAAGTATTCTACCTTTCACTGGAAGTTTTAGATTTTGTTAGCTGGTTTTAACATTCATCTGTACAGTCCCTTAGCTGAAAATGTCTCATCTAAAATAATATACAATTAAGAACATATATTTAGAAGGATGTGGCTAATTTTCTTATATTCATTACGTTTCATGAGAGAATATTCCTTTGATTTTCTAAGTTGCAAAATTGAGGGCTGCATTTCTTAATTTAAACCGATGCAAGAATCTGTGTTTTTAATCCACGGGCTCCCTCTCCTGGTCTGGAGGGCGCTTGGCACCAGGAGTTTGATTAATACACAAACGAGATGAAAGTTATTTGCAAATTGATTTAATCATGGCATAGTGTCAACAGTGTCTCCTGACTTCTTCTGTGTTTAATCAGAGAACTCTTCTCTCGCTAATAGCAATAAGGAAATGAATATGGGTGTTGTGATGATTGAGGGTTGCAGGGTGAGGTTTGATCTTATTCAAATGCTGATTAAGGTATGTTTCATGAGGACTGAAAGCAATGTCCTACAAATAATATTTACAAATAAAATCAGTGAACTTGCATATCCAAATAACCACATGAATGAATACTGTCTAATTGAAATGATACTGTCATTTTTGTTTCTCTGACACCTTCATGCTCTGCTTTCATCTCCTCCTGGTCACACCACAAATAAATTGGACTATTTTCTTATTGTATTTGATACTGGAGAAATATGGTCTTTGCATTAATATTCTTACATTAGATATACATTAGTATTGTAAATTGCTTAATATATTTGAGTCCCTAGAGTCTTAAATCACACCTGGGAGGTATGAATTGTATCTATCTAAGAGGTCACTTACTTTTGCCTCAAGTTTTTAAGCCAGTTTCTAAATTTCATGAAATAAATTTCTGGCAGAGTCTAAGAGAAATGTTTTGTGGGTTAGCTTCCCAGTCTTGCTTCTAAGATTTTTTTTCTAAGCTTGAATTTATTGACATAAGCATAGTTTACACAGTTTAAGAAGTACAACACATATTCTAGAGCAGTCCTGCCTTGGATGCTCCTGATATATATGTATATTGCAGCAGACACAATTACAAGAAAAAATTCTTTGGCTCCAAATGACTGGGAGTAGATGTTTTGCAGCCTGCCCTGGGGTGTCACAAACTTTCACATACTTGGACCAAGGATTTTCACACTAACTTTGTGCTTGTTTTCTGCTTGTGTGAGTGACCACAGAATATCACAGTGACTCTAGATATGCTGATCTGAAAGAATTTATTCAGATTTGCATTGCAGGTAGGAGCAGGGGATTTTGTACATTTATGACAATGCAAAACAAGCACCAGCTAGTGTGAAATGTTTTCACATTAGAATATTAGCCTTTTACTTCATGGCCTGAGCTTATAGCAAATATTGAAAACAGTCCCTAGCATTTTCATTCATGTTAGAAATTGGGTGTAAATTTGTAACAAGGAAGATCCTGCTAGTGAAATATCAAATTCCACAACTCATTCAAAATGCACGTGTTGAGCTGCTGCATTAGGTGTTCCTCTCAGCTCCACTTACATCAAGTTTTAACAGTTACATCTCATGAAGCAAGAACAGGTTTGGGAGAACTAATGATAGCAGTTCTCTCAATTTATTTATTATTTGTGCCAAAGACACAGGGGTGACATTTTCATGTGTGCAGAGGTTGGAAGATGCACATGAGAAGTGTTAAATACTTTGCTGCTGAAAGTCTGAATCACACTACAAGAAGGAGGACAATTGAAATGAAAAGGAACAAAGCATAATGCATAGGTCAATAGAATTTGTATTTCCTAAAAATGTGCTATTTTAATGTATATTACATCCACTTAAAATGACAATTATTTACTGTGCATTCTTGTTCATGCCAGTCCCTTGGTCATCTGCTTCAGTATCTGTGCAAATCTTCTGTCCTAGCATCATTTGGTATCTGCTCAGGGATTTAAATTATTTCTGAGGTAAAATATCTAGCCTGTGTAATATCAGTGTTCTGAGATATGCAGGTAGCTTGACACTAGTCATTGGAAAGTAGCTTTAACATATATTGGTTAAATAGGCAACCCCACAGGAACACAGAACCATTATGTGCTTTACTGATTCCACTGGTAATCATCTAACTTTTTGTACTTTCTTCCTCCCTCACTTCCCCCAATAATTAAGCCTAGTTAAAGTTTAGATTGTAAGGAACATTGAGCTCTTTGGAGGAGTGGCTTTATGCAATGCTATGTTGTTTCCATTAAAGCAATGTGTGGTTTTTTTCTTTTTTTTTTTTTTTCCTTTTTTTTTTTCTTTTTTTTTTCTTTTTATTTCTTTTTTTTTTTTTTTTTTAATTTTATGCACAGGTACTTGGAACACCAAATGAAGATACATGGCCTGGAGTCCACTCTTTACCCCATTTCAAACCAGGTAGGTCAAGTTCATTCAAATTCTCTTCCTGGAAATACAGGACACAGACAATTACACTCCTGCCCACAAGCTTCAAAATGACCTGGTACACAGTACTTGAACCACAATGCACTTTTTTCCAGCTGCAGATTTTTTATTGTGCTCAGGGTGGTTGTTTTTCTTTTAATTTATCTGCTTTCTTTTGGTTCCCTTTGCATTTTCTCCTGTTAATTACAGTATGAGCCCTCACCTCCTTGCATTCCTTAGCCACTGAGTCTTGTACCTTTCAGATTGCTGGTAGGTTGATTTCTGATCAGTTTTACTTTTCTGCAGACCACTCTGAACTTTGTGGAATGCTAAAGGAAACTAAACAGTAGAGAAAAGACTTTGTGAAAGGTGAAATTACTACTAGATCATCTGTTAGTACCTTTCTACAAAGGTTCAGTTTTTTAATATGCATTGTACTTGAAATTGTCATATTCTACGACCATTCTTGAAAAGCTGTTTCACCATCTGATACCTTTGTGTAAGAGGGAGCAGTTTGTTCTCTAGAGACTGTAAGTGTGTGGTCAGCTTCATTATGCTATATATGTATGCATGTGTATTTATAGAATATGTATAGTAATGTGAACTTTTGAGTCAGAATCTTAGAAACACCGTTTTTTAAACATACGGAGCAGGCGAGTGAGTAGGAGATACATTGGCTGATGAAGATGTGAAATAACTGGAACTGCCTGTCCAGAGAGGTTTGACATCTCCATCCTGTTTAAAGCCTGACCAGACAGGACCTGAGCAGCCTGAACTTGTTGGACCTGCTGTGCGGGGTTTGGACTAGACAGCAAAGAGAAGGTCACTAGATGTGTTCAGATGAAGCACTTAATTGGCTCCCAGTATATTTTACTAGGATGAGTCTTCAGTTTATAACTGTATGACTAAAGTCTGGGAGTGACAGAGTTGACCCAGGAATCCAATTTCTCGCAGGCCCAAGATCTCTCAGTAAACTGGATCTCCTTTATTGCAGATGATAGTCCCTCCAGCTTTTGTCATAAACTGTGTCAAGCTGGCATCATTTCAGGACAATGGAGAAGTTTGCCTTGGTTGATGAGGACTGGGTTAAGGACCAGTTAAGCAATCCGGACATCCATAAATCCATAGGTCTAGATGGGATGCACCTGTGGGTGCTGAGGGAGCTGACTGAAGTAATTGCAGGACCACTCTCCATCATCTTTGCTAAGTCGTGGGAAACGGCAGAGGTGCCTGAGGACTGGAGGAAAGCAAATGTCTCTCCAGTCTTCAAAAAGGGCAGAAGGAGGACCCGCGTAACTATAGACTGGTCAGCCTCACCTCCATCCCTGGAAAGGTGATGGAACAACTTATCCTTGGTGCCATCTCAAGGCATGTCAAGGATAAGAGGGTCATTAGGTGCAGGCAGCATGGCTTCACCAAGGGGAAGTCATGCTTGACCAACCTCATCGCCTTTTATGAGGACGTAACGAGGTGAATAGTTATGGCAAAGGAGTGGATGTAGGCTATCTTGATTTCAGTAAAGCGTTTGACACAGTCTCCCACAGCTTCCTTGCTGTTAACTGAGGTAGTGTGGACTGGATGATCGGGTAGTGAGGTGGTCTGTGAACTGGCTGAAGGAGAGAAGCCAGAGAGTTGTGGTCAATGGGGCAGAGTCTAGTTGGAGGCCTGTATCTAGTGGAGTCCCTTAAGTGTCAGTACTGGGACCAGTACTATTCAATATATTCATTAGTGACTTGGATGAGGGAATAGAGTGTACTATCAGCAAGTTTGCTGGTGACATCAAGCTGGGAGGAGTGGCTGACACGCCAGAAGGCTGTGCTGCCATCCAGCGAGGCCTGGACAGGCTGGAGGGTTGGGTGGGGAAAAATTTATTGAGATATAACAAGGGCAAGTGTAGAGTCTTGCATCTGGGTGGGAACAGCGCCAGGTTCCAGTATAAGTTGGAGAACGACCTGTTGGAAAGCAGTGGAGGGTAAAGGGACCTGGGGTTCCTGGTGGACAGCAGGATGACCATGAGCCAGCACTGTGCCCTTGTGGCCAGGAAGGCCAATGGCATCCTGGGGTGTATTAGAAGGGGGGTGGTTAGTAGGTCAAGAGAGGTTCTCCTCCCTCTCTGCTCTACCCTGGTGGGACCACACCTGGAATATTGTATGCAGTTCTGGGCCCCTCAGTTCAAGAAGGACAGGGAACTGCTGGAGAGAGTCCAACATAGAGCAACAAAGATGATTAAGGGAGTGGAGCATCTCCCTTATGAGGAAAGGCTGAGGTATCTGGGGCTCTTTAGCTTGGAGGAGACTGAGGGGTGACCTCATTAATGTTTATAAATATGTAAAGGGCTAGTGTCACGAGGATGGAGCCAGGCTCTTCTCGGTGACAACCAATGATAGGACAAGGGGCAATGGGTACAAACTGGAACACAGGAGGTTCCCCTTAAATATGAGAAGAAACTTCTTTGCAGTGAGGGTGACAGGACACTGGAACAGGCTGCCCAGGGCAGTTGTGGAGTCTCCCACTCTGGAGACATTCAGAACCCGCCTGGACGTCTCCCTGTGTAACCTCATCTAGGTGTTCCTGCTCTGGCAGGGGGATTGGACTAGATGATCTTTTGAGGTCCCTTCCGATCTCTAATATTTCTGTGATTCTGTGATCCAGTTTTAATTCCAGCCTGTCATATTAGTCAAATCTGCAAGATAATAGTGGCTTCTTTGGGGCAGCAAAGAGGCAGGAGATAGGGCAGGGGAGTTGAAAAGGACAGAGAGATCTAGGCAGGTCTCAAAATAAGAGAGATGAACAAATATATTGTGGGACTTATCCTGACAGTAACACAAAACCTCAAGAAAGAGGAAGGCAGGCAGCTTTCTTGGACATTGCTTTTTGGTTTCTGTCCTACTGCTGTTTTATTGCTGTATGGTGAAATCTCTCTACATTACTGTCTGTGAATTAGTAGAACTTTTTTAACAAGTACAGTTTTTCACTAAAATACCAAGAATACTAGTTTTCTTCCTTAAATCAGTGTGTCATTACGTTTACAAGCTTTTGTGTTTTTCATTCTTGCTACTGGTTAAAAGGTGAGCATATACACAGAATCCTCACAGAAATATAGTGGGGTTTAACAGCAGTCCAAAGACATTGTGTTTTAGCCAAGAATAGTAAAGAGGAGGAGAAAACCTGGAGATGACAGTAAGTGATCTTTGGGTTTGTTCTTGTTTTTATTCTTCTGTGTGATACAGAAAAGTTTGAACAGTAGATGGCAGCCAAGAAATGTCCTGGTTTCTTTTTTCTGTTTGACTTCCAAGTGTTTTAAGGGATGGGGGTTTATTACTACAGAAGAACATCAGGAAATAAATCCACGGTAGGCACTTCATTAAATCTAATTTTTATACAGGCATTGCTTTTATTTTCTCCATCGCAGGCAATGGATGTTGTCAGCTATGAATACATAATATTTATACAAACGCAGAACTGGGACAGGAGAAAAGATGCCCCAAGACAGAAAATGGTCACTCAGTATTTTCACCATTTCTGCCTGATATGGTCTTTATTCTCTCAGATCCTTTCCACATCTGTGAAGTATGTGAATTTGCAAGTCAGAGTAATTACTGTTCTTGTTGGCAATTATTTACTCTTTCTAGGGCCTGTTAATGCAAAGTCCTGAGCTCCTTAATTCTTGTACACTGTGGAAGTCTGAGAACACTCCAAAGGAAAAAGCCCTCTTCTGCACACGTACTATGTTCTGCACTCTCTTTGTACCACCCCATATCCTTCATGGATTTGGTAAAAGGATTTTTTGCTTGTTTGTTTTACTGTTCCTTATTTGCTGATTTTAGAAATTACAGCAATAGAAAGCATAATCTAATTGGACGACTAAAGCTTGGCTGAAATACCCCAAAACTGAGTAATTGGACTTTTTGTTGGTAAAGTGTAGAATTGTTAGAGCAGCAAAACATGTCACTTCTAGGATCATACTAGGGTACCAGTATCTAAAGCATGCTCTGTACAAAGTGCTTTGACCTGTGGGCTGGGCTGGAGTTAAACTATCTGCTCATGCCATTAGGGTCATTGGAGCTGTTTGGTCATGGATACCAGGTTCTCTTTTGCTTCTTAAAACCCTGATTTCCTTCATGCCATTCTGTGCACAAAAGTTTTCTGGCTACCGCAAGGCTGCATTGTCCCCTTCCACAGATGCTCAGCCAGCCATGCTCCCCTCCCTGTTGGCCTGAAATTGTTGTTAAGCCCTAGAGAGAACTTCCTTAGTGTACGGGACTGAAAGGCTCTTCTGACTGACTTATTTGGAGCAAGAATGGAGGTTATTGCTTTAATAATACATCTAAGATGGCTTAGTCTTTTTCTTTCCTTAGCAGAAGAATGCAGGAGAGAACGTGAAATGTCTTGCCAAATCTGAACGAATTCTATTATCCCTTAAGATTTGTGAAATCACTGCATTTAAATATGGGGTTAAGTAACTCCTGGGCTTTATGTATCTTTGTGACTTTTAAGACCGATAACTGCAAACAGTAAGTGTGATAAATTGAGAAGTACAGAGAGCACTGGTGGTGAGGATATGAAATCCACTCACGCAAGGCTTTGATGCTGTAAAGTGAGTTGTTTAAGTGTAAAAGAATGGAACTTGAACAGAAAGTATCGGTAATAAATAGTTACTGTATTTCAAAAAAAGCTGGGTACATTAAATGCCTGTAAAGTTGGGAAGAATGTTAAGAGTAGAAACAAAAGGTCATTGGATTTCATGTTTGCATACAGACTTAAATAACTATTTTTCATGCTGTGATTTGGTAGGGCACAGTCCTCTGCTACAGAGAGTCAATCACAGTTTACTAGGAAAACTTGTCTGTAAAAGGTGGCATTAGTCTCTTTTCCATTAGTGTGGCCAAGTGTCTGATTGTTATGGAAAGCAACCAGTGCATAAACAACAACGATCTCTGACATCTTAATATGTGGGAATGTTTCTGAGGCTGAATAAGAAATGTGTTCCTAAGGCTGGCTGTGGCTGGCTGTACACCATCTAAACCGCTAACCTCAGTCATTTTAGCAGCTGAAAATAAAATTGTTGTAATTTGTTTTGCCATTTAAAATTTAGAAAACAACTTGTATTTTATCTGCCTGCTTTGAGATCTTCAATTAGTTTCCATTTTACAAATACTTTAAGTAATCCAGGAGATGATTAAAGCTGAAAGTTGACCTGGTCTTTGAGTTTCCTCTGTGCCTCAGCCTCAGTCTTCTCAGTTTGTGTACACAGACACACATGTCTTGCTTAGTAAATTACTTAAGGATGAACTAAATAATCCATCTGAAAATTCTAGAAGTATTTCAGTAACTTCAGGTTACCTCTATGATGCATTTTGTAACTGTTATGACTCCTATAATCCTGAGTGGGTCTTCCAGTACTCAGGTATTGCCAAAGTAACCCACCATTCAGAATCACTGTGGAAGTAAATAATCTGTCCTTAACTAGGAAGGCAGTTTGAGGAAATTATGACAAAGCATTAGTAGTTGTTTCAATAAAATCTCAAGGTTTCATCCAGCATGGAAGCCTCATTTTACAGGTTACTGGACAGAGACACTGTAAGTGATGAATATGACCCTCTGACACATGACTTGGAGAACATGTTTTCACTATTTATTCTTTTGTTACAATACTTTAAGAAATGTGTAGATTTGCTGCACTAAAACAGATCCAACCACTGGTACTGATCCACCCTACTGATGTTTCCAGGAACAAAAAGAAAATAGGCATCTACTGTCTCATCTGCATGAGTGGAGATGAAGCAGTATTCCAAAAGAAGCTGCTTCCTTAACAGTCATGAAGCAGTATTCCAAAAGAAGCTGCTTCCTTAACAATCTTGTGTCTGAGTCTTCCTGATTTTTTTGTATTATTCTCTCTACTGTCATTAAATCTCCTGTTTTTCTTAGTCTGGAGTCTTCCTCTCTCCTCCAGCCATTTTGTCTGGATTCGGAGTCCTGTCCAAATAACTGAGCAAGATAAGACTTTTGTATCAACATCTACACTGAAGTCCTCATTCTTCCTACATTCTCAGTCAGTGTTTGGGATGGATGTTGTGTAACTTCCATCCTGGGAAGTTAAACAAAGATTTATCAGAAGGTACTGTCAGTGGGCACAGTGGTAGAAGGTAAGATTTGGCCACAACAGAAGGTAAATGAGGTGATGTTGGCCACGAAGAGATGGAGAGGTTGAGGACAAGTAGTAACTTGTTAGGAAGGTAGAGAAAGCATGAGATTGCTTTGTAATGTTCACTGTGTCTTGGTTTCCTTACAATACTGTTTGTAGGTGAAAGAAAGTTAAATATTTAATCTTTAGCTGATGATGTGGAAGCCTGAACCTTGCTGAGTTCAAGAGGTGATCAGATATAATATGAATTAATATACCTGAAAGGTGCCTTCATGAGACAGCAGAAACATCTCCTGAGTACTGTTTTTTAAAAGAGAATCCTTAAAGTCAGAATGGAAAGAGTTAAGAGAAAGAAACTCTCCTCAAGGAGAAAGTAGGAGACAGAAAGAAACCAGAGAGAGAAAACAGCATTCATAGGAAATAGTGCATAACAGAGTCTGCCAGAGATTGACAGATACTTCATGGATTTATTAAAAAATCTCGAGTCTGTGAATAATGAAACCACTGCAGAGCTGGTGTTCTGACTCAGGAATTCTTCTTTGCTTCCCAGGTGATCGATAACTATAGATTTGGTTTAGAAATATGATCTGTCTACCTACATCTTAACAGCTGATTGATAGCCAAGTTTTTACAAAGGATCAAGTCTTCATTTGGAGTAGGGCTGAGCTGAGAGACTAAGCTCATTTGCCACAAGCCCATGGAAATACTGTATATGAGGACATATGGCTTTTCAAACTTTCGTAATAGTTTTTGCTATAGAGTTTCACTGAAGTCTGTCAACAATTTGTTACACACTGAAGCAATATCTTGTTTATTTACATCTACACTGATGCCAGTGAATGTTCCCAGGCGATGTGGGAGTCTCTGCTGTTAAATTGTTGGAGTAGTCTTTACCATGCCTTTAGCTTACAACAACTAGCACTTCCAAATAATTAATTCCTGGGCATGGTTTGGTTGTTAGTGTGGGCTGGGGACCATTCCCAGTAAGTAGTGTGCCTTGCACTTGTATTGGAGGATGGAGGAGGAAGGTTGCTGCAGAAGTATGGACATGGACAGTGATGGTGTCTCAGCCAGACGACAGTGCCAAGTACATTTAACTTACTGTAGTCTTCAGGAATTTGCGTGCTTGAAGTAAGGAAAGAGAGGGATCTATAAAAGAGAACTAATTTCAAATTTCTCCCCCTCTTTTTTAGTTTTGGCAAAATTGTAACAGTCAGTATTTCCTCAAGTCTCTGGTATCCACAACCCAAAGGAAGCAGAGTTGTCAATGTTTTCACCATTCTTTAAAGAATATTGCATGAAACTGAAAAGTTGAACTACTATATATGCAAAGGAGCCAGGGAGGGCACTGCTAAAAGATGGAGGTATTTACTATAAAAGCCCGGTGCTTTAGACAATGCTGATTATTAGAATTACATTTTTTTATCCATGCTCAGTAGAGAATCTAGAAAACAGCATTTATCCTTCCTCTTTACACAGCCTGTGCTCTGCTAAAGCAGGTGCTTTGGGGAGGAAGGAAAGGGGATAGAGATAGAGGGTGGGGAATGGAAGTAATTTTTCTCAAGGCATTTGGCATACAAAAGCAAACTTTACCTCATGATCGTGATAAAACTCCAGCTGTGATTGGACTTCAATAAAAACTCTAATTGCACATTAGGACTGCAAATGGTTCTCAAATTTTCATTGTCAGCATGGATGCTTGTCTTTATATCTTTAGCAAACATAATTTAAATATTTTTAGGATTGAATCTTTTAATAAAAATAGCATGGGTCTTACATATCACAGTACAGTTAGTCACTTTAGATTTTTAATTTAAATGTAAAGAAAACCCATTTAAAGAAATCATGCATTAGACTTTTCAAAATATTAATTATGGTGATGTTTAAATATTTGCATTTAAGCTAATCACATTTGGTTTTAAATAGAGAAGAACATTAATCAAGAAATGCATATTAGCCAGCATGTTTTGATTAACAACATAAAAAATGCCTTGAAGTCAAACTGCATTTTAAATTTTTTGGTTTAGACTAGCAGCTGGTTATCAATAGTGCTAAAAAGGAGCTAAAAAATAAAAATGTAGTCTGCTTCTAATTCCTTACATAGCTTTTCTTGCCTATTCTAGGTCCTTTCAAGGCAACGGTGGCAAAGGTATAATAGTTCATGTGCTTTTCTGACTGATAAAATAGAAAAACCCCTCATCTTGTTTCATGTTACTTAAAATGCAAGTGCTTGTTTTTTCAATTCTCACAGCAGACCAGTAGTTCCTTCAGTGGTCTGCTAATAAGCTCACTAGTGAGTTCTGCTGAAATTCACTGCTGTTTGAACCTGCCCTTGATGCAGGGCTGTCAGATGGAACGTGTTTATCAGGCAGATAATGATGTTTGCAGTGGAGAGCATGTAGGTTTAGATGTGGGCACAGGAGCGAGTACGTGTATAGAACAGTGTTGCTGTATAGCCCTTGTCTAAATGAAATAAGAAATAGAAAGAAATAGAAATATTGTCTATTTCTATAAGAAATAGGAATACTGTCGTTTCTAAGACCGCGTAATCCAGCTGGGTGTAATGGATGAGCTTTTTGGCACAGTTGTGGGTTTTTTTTCCCCCAACCCTTCAAGCTGAGTACTGTTTGTGAGCAGTTGTTTTAAGAACATTTTTTTTTGATGCATCAGGCTTGTCAAATCACTGAGCTCAAGAAATTTTCTCCCTTTCTTCCCTCTGGCTGCTCACTCTGCTTCCATCTTGTAGTTGTTATTCCAACAGCTTCGTAGATGCTCCTGTTTGTGGGACACAGTCACAAAAACTTCCTTGACACAAGAAGCATTAAGTTGTGCTGCAAGGTCTGAAGCAGAGAGCAGATCAAATCCATTTACTGCAGGAAGAATGTTTGTGTAGCGGCACCCCCAGCATCTGAGCGGGTGGTGGGTAGTGCCCAGCAGAACAGCAAGTTTTGGGTCCGAGGGTGGGCTCCCAGAGCTGCGGATGTCATATATTAGCCTACTCCTTTGCTATACTCTTTTAAAATCTTAAGCGTAAATGGTATGCTATGGAAAGATCATGCAATCACTACTTCTTTACAGTAAGGAATATGAGTACTGTGTGTTTACTCTCATTTATGCTGTCCTATGTGGGGATTTCGTTACACAGCAATTAGTTAAGATTTGGCTAACTTGGTCTTCTAAGAACCAAATTATGAACACTTTCAGGTGCTGTGGGATTTAAGCAAAAACAAAAATCTCTTCTTTCTTTTGTTTCACATACGCAAAAATCACCTTTGACTAGTGAAATACAGCACCCTTGTGAAAAGCCAGCTCTTTAACAGTGAGACATGTGAGGATGATGACTGTATATTTGCGATAAAAATGCAGAGGATCAAATTTTGTTACCGCAATTTGTTGCCAAAAGATTTGCAAATATCTAAGTGTTTGCATAGAGGAAATTAAAATAACACTTTTTACTTTAAATTTCAGATGAGTTTACTGTGTTGGTCTTCCAGTGTTTTTATTCAAAATAAGCACATTTAATAAGAATAACCTGAAAAGATTTGAACTCTAGCATATATGCTCACAATTTGAACTGTAAGAGTTCAAAATACATCTGAGAGCACGTCTTGATGTGTAAATGTATTTTCAGGAGTCTTTAATCTCAGAGAGTGAGCAGCTGCCTCAGCAAGACAGTCTGACTCACGTTCCTGACAGCGGCTTCCATGTGCTGGAGGGTGGGTGGCTGGCAATGTGAGTGTCTGCATGAAATTCTTGCCTGTTTGCCTTTCTGTTCTGAGGGAGGGGTAGTAAGCTTTCGCTACACAGGGTTGCTTCCACAAGCTTGGACCGAGATTTAGTTTGCCAGTGCTGCTGCCATGCATAATATATGTCAGACAAATATTATTTTTTAGGGGAGCATTCATGGTAATTCCACAGTACTTCTAGGATCACACACACAAGACCTACTGGCTGATATTACTATTTTTTATGGTGGAGTCAATGGGAGCATCTCAAAAACAAAACCAAAGCTGTGTGCTTGAAAGTATCATAAAAGGCAGTTTCATGCAGTTGGTTGGAAACACATATGTGTAGCTTTAGATTTAGTTGTATTAAATCCATCTAGTGCAGAGGCATTAATACAGCTGTGTGAGAGTCATTCACTCTGAAAAGTAACTTAGAGGCAAACTTGGGGATGTAATTGTGAGACCGGATTCCCATTCTGCCATTAATTGGCCACAAGCAGGAGATCCTCAGATAAAAGTTGGGAGCTTAAGCTACCTCTTTTTTGGCCTGTGTGGTGAATGCAAGATTGGTGTTCATAGGTATGTAATATTGTGGTTTCACAGTTCTGGATTTAAAAAAATGGATCATGATGGACAAGCTCAAGGACAAGATTGTTGTAGCTTCTCTGTTGTGGCAGCTCTGAAATAAAAATCAGTTGGTTTTGTTGTTCTGGTTTTTATTCTCTAAAGAGGGATTAATTCAAGAAAGTACTAAGAGCTGTACACAAGGCTGGGCTTAATAACCACAGCAGTCCCATCTAGTTATACTGTCCATGAAAGTTAACTAGACTGGTTGACCACAAAATTGTTTAGAAAACTGTGAGCCGTATTTTATCAATATGCCATTTCTTTCCTTATAAATAATTTAAGAAGCCTCAAATCTGCTTGGAGAAGGGGGGAAGAGTTGATACCAATGGTTAGGAGAAGCACTATCTGCAGTCACACAGCATATAAATGGAGTTTGAAATTAAGGATACAGGACTAACATTTGCCTCTCTATACACAGGGTTTCACCCTATCCATGTTTTTCCCCTAGTTTTCCTTCGCTTTGCCTGATAAATATGGAGTATAAGATACTTATCTAAAAAGAGGTTTAGAGATGAGCAGCAGATTGAGTAAAGAAGGAAGATCCCTTTGCTAAGTTTGTTCATTTTGTTTAGGTATGTCCCTTATGGCAGTATTTCCATAACTGGTTCCAATGTATCACTTTTTCAGTAAAAACTCATCTAGCATAGTAAATGAACCTCTGACAGCCCAGTCAAGAAAATATGTTGTATATGATCCTTCTCAACTGTTTTAAGTGGATGTAGCTATGTTGAAGTCAGTGTTGTTGTGCCAGCTTGAATCAGCTCGATATCTTACCAAAACATATTGCAGAATGACAGATAAAATAAAAACCTCTCTGTCCCCAGGTCTAGGTTAGCTTTTCAGCAATACTTCGAGTCAGTTCAGTTCTCTTTCCACACAGCACTTTTCTGCACCAAAATAGATTAACATGCAAATCTGCACTTCATTAGCTAAGTTCTGTGTGTAGCTCAGACTTGTTGTCACACAGCTCTGTCTAGCTGCATCTTATTTTTCAGTCCTTTGTCATAAATGAATGCACAGTGCTATGGTTGGACTATGTACTTATACAGTATAGAAAAATCTTTATTTTCTTCCATTTTTTATGAGTATCTGCTTGCGTATATGTTTTTAATTCACATTTGTAAGCTGAAATTCAAGGGTGAGCTCAGGTTCCACTAAGGCCAATGCAGCTTGGTTGTTAACCTTACTGGAGCTCAGGCGCTTCCTCTGGAGAGCAGAAGCTGAATTAGTAAACCACAGGTACAATTTGAATTGTAGCGATCCTCTCCTTCTGAAGTTTGGGTCACACTCTCAAAGCCAGTAGGATGCTTGAACTACTTACGGCAGAACATGTACTTCAGTATTGAGTTTTTATTTGTGCAGCTGGATATTGAAACATAACCATAGGCACTGACTGCAGTGCCACATTACTAGTACTGAACCACGGTTGCATCTAATAATGATCCTGACTATTTTGCCTGTTTCATTTAAAGACCTGCCTTGGGGCATCAGCACAGCTGTAGTAGATGCATTGCATGCAATGTATAATAGAGATTTTTAAAAATTGGCACTTCCTACAGTTTTAATCTGGATGCCTCTGGTGTGATGAGTTATTTTGTTGTAGTACGTGAACACAGAAAATTGTAAGGAAATCTCTTCACTTGCGGCTCTCAGTAAGAACATACCAAGGAGCTTCTTTTTTTCCCCTCTCTTTAACCCTTGGGTTCTGCACTCATTGTGGTATTAAGAGTTAACAGAAAATAGAGAAAATAACTACCTCAATGGTTTAAATTGCTTTTCCTTTGCATAGTATCCAAGCTGCTAAGTGCCTGGGATAACTGACTTTACCAGTAATTGGAAAATACTGTAAAGCTTCTACTTTACAAAATTTAGGATAATGTCAGTAGTGTGGCATTCAATCTAAATGCTTCTCAAGCTCACTTTAAATAGTATGGTAGCATTTTCAACAATAAGACGTATCTGAAATGAGCTGAAATGTGTTGAGAACTGTGCACAAAATTGGCAATAAAATACTTTATTTGGGGAGATATATTTATAGAGCAATATATTTTCTGTCAGTAAAATGTACCATGTGACCTATAATTTATTTCTTACAATATCCTAGTCCTGACAACAAATTAAGTTTTATAACACTGTATAGCATAGTTCATAAAAATTCAACCTAATAATTTTAGTTTGTTAAGAACTGTGTAATGGTGGCATGTCTGAGAGTTGCTGAGAGTCGTCTCTTAGCTAAACATCTTAATAGTGAAAATAACACAGGGAAGTCAAGTAGGTGCTATTTTAATGATCATCTACAACAGTCAAATATTTTCCAAATGCAGAAACCTTTTGTTGATAATACAGGAAAAAAAATCAAACAAAAACACCAACAAAACACCACAAAAACAAAACAAAAAACTTTACAAACTTTTGTTTCATATATTTATCTACATCTAAAAGCTTTTAATGGTATGATTATGTAGCTAGCATTTAGGGGTTTTGCTAAGGAAGTTTTTTGAGTAAATTTAGACACAATATTACAAAAGTTATATTTACAATTTATATTGGTGCTAAAACTAGTTATACTCATGAAACTTCCAGTTTCCACTACACTTGTCATACAGACCTAAGAGGGAGTGATTTCACGATTTCATTGCTTTAATTGCATCAGTGTGGTTAAAGCAACAAAATTTGCAAATGTGAAGTGGCCCTCAGATGCAGTTTGCAGGTCTACCACTTACCAAAATTTCTGATAGCGATATCATTGAGAGTTGAAGTTTCTGCCTAAATCATTTTAGATAAAGGAAATAAAAATTAAAATAAAAGAAAAAAAAAAGTGTGAGAAACAAGATCGTCCACATTGATGCTAGGATTTTTTATATGCCATAGTTTTTGCATAATCGTTACATCTGTAGAACTGACTACGTATGACATATATGAAAACTTTACAACTGACATAAATGAAGTGTACGAATACAGGAATTTGAACATAACCACTCCTAACATGATGCATGCATATGTGTGTATGCATATATATTTATATGTGTGTATATAAACATACTGTTTTAACTGTACAGTGTGGCTATTAAATGTCCTGCTTATAGGTGGAGAGAAAGTAAAATTGATTTTTGAGATTTTATGGAGTACTTTGTAAGTTTAGGACTTCTTCACAGCAACTAGCACCATCACATTAGGGTGGCTGACCAGAGCGAGTACCAGTCTATGTGGTAGAATTTCAGTGTGATGAGGCTTAATGGAAAAAGTTATTATATTCTCCAGCTGGATTGCATTTTATTCCTCTGAGGAGGCACTTAGCTCCTCTTCAAAAGACTAAAAGAGGTCTGACTCTTCACTTCTGCAGCAGCTTTCGTAGAATCTTCCTCTGACATCTAGGGTCCTACTGCAGAGGCAGCATCTTCTTGGATATGAGAAGGAAAGTACTTATCTATGAGCTTAAGAACTTAAAGTTTGAGTAAATGAGATGTCATTGTAATTGTTACTTCTGCTCGTTATTTATATGTGTTCTTTAGAAAGAAAACTCTTCTGTGGCCATCATGTTTTTTGTGTCTCTGCGTTTCACGCAGCCTCACTCTTACTCTTAGGCCCCCTGAGAAGCACATAAACATGGCAGTGAGATCACAGAGAATTGTATTTGTGACGGAGAAAAAAAGATATTATATTTCAAGCTTCTTTTTTTTCCCCCAGCAGTCACATACGACTTTAAAAATACAGTAATTGTAAAAATTTCTATTTCTGTTAAATTTCTAAATTTCTATTTCTGTTAAATGAGCTTTATGTCATGATAGCTTTTTGAGGTTTGTATGTTTGTTTGTTTTAACAAGCTGGGGGCTTGGGGTGGTTATTTTGGGGTTTGTTTTGCTTTGGGTTTTGGTTTCGTTTGTTTGTTTGTTTGGGCTTGTTCGTTGGTTGGTTGGTTGTGCTTTTTCAGTGTTTTTTTGTTGTTGTTCTTTTTTTCTCTCCCTGTTTGTATGGCAATTGCTCCTATGCAGTTTTTCTTTTCCTGTCCTGGGACTTGAGCTGCAGTAGTTACACAGAAATGATGAAATGATGAAAATTGACTGTAGATAAATATATATTTTTTTAAATCTTGGTTTTAGCATAAATAATTGAATGTGCCTCTTCTTTTTCTTACAGAACGGTTTACACAGTACAGCCCTAAAAGTCTTAGACAAGCATGGAATAAGTAAGTCCCTTTTTTTTAAAAAAAAAAAAAAATTACTCTTTTGACTCTTCAAGGATATGACTCATGTCAAGCTGAAGTTATCACAGTTAACTTCAAATGGCTTTGTCCTTTTTAATTGCAGTATTAATGTGTAATTACTGAAATATTATTCTTTCCTGTTTCTGCCAGTTTTGAATGTTTTTGAATTGCCAGTTACCTGTAAATAGAGAGAAACTATGTAGTGTAGTGTTTTCTTCTTGGGGATGTCAGCTGGCAAGTATCAAGCTCATTGAGAGATGCTGTGTTACTGCTTTGGGCCATCAGTTTAGAACCTTGTTTTCTCTCTTCCACTATAACAATTAAGATACATTTAAATAATACATTTTTAATCAACTTTGAGTGCTGTTTCCACATAACCAACCCCTGTTGCCAGGTCCATCTGGTCATTGCTGTGAGCTGATGCTGTGTATTTTAATTTTCATGGCTGAAAAAAGTCAGTGTGAATTCACCACTTTTTTTTTTTTTTTTCCTTTTAATGTTTCCTGAAATTTGTCGCATTTACCTCAGGTGGAAACTGATATAAAAGTACTGTGCATAAAATCCAGAAAGGTTGCCAGTAAGCCGGAATTGCCTAACCAATCATCTGTCAAAGTTTACCAGAAAATTTCTTAGCACATGAAGAATCTTTGTAGACCAGACATTTAGACAGCACTGTATTGAGTGATTAACATCTTCTATATTTTGAAGAAAGCATACACAGTTTGAGTTGGAGGAGCAGGATTACAGCTATGCCAACAACTGGTCTTGCCAGAAAAATGGTTAGAATTTTTCTCCGCTCTCCTTTGACTAGCATTTTTGCAACAGGGCTAAGCCTTTGCTACACCAACACTGATGTTTTTTTTTCTGATGCTCATTCCAAATTTTATTGTTGGTACCAGCAGGCTGCCTTGTTAGTAGTTTAACAGGGAACTCAAAAGATAAATTAGCAGGAGATTGAAGCATCTCCTCCTCCAAGTTCACCACTGAAGTTGAAACCTTTTGGTGAAGGAACTTCCTTGTTATAAGGAAAAACAATACTGGTAGAGTAAAAGTCTGAATCCTTTTTCAAAATCCTAATTTATTAACAATGGAGTGTGTGAACACCTCTAAACTAATAGCATGGTCACTTGCCCAAGATGTGATGAGGTTTATACTCGCTTTGACATTCTGCTATTTCTTTTCCATCTGCTCCTTCCCAACACAATTTGGTCCCATGCTTTGAACTGAAGCACAGAGGTGTTTTTCATTAAAGGAAAAAACAAACAAACCAAAACCCAACACACAAACAAACAACAACATTTTGAAATTGTGGTTAACCGAGGAGAAATCTCTTAATGTACCAGGTTCACAGTTAAAATTAGGTGCTTCTTGTTGGATGCGATGCCATCAAATGTTCATCCTTTGAGTCAGAACCTGTATTTCTGCAGTGCCAGGCATCTTTCATGACCCTGTAGCTCACTCTGCATTATTACTGGAGCCTCCATGGTTAGGAGTAACTTTCTGATTCCTGCAATGAGACACATACATTTTGCAGAACTGAAGCCAGTGAGGCCTTCACAAAAGTTAAGTGTCACCTGAGTTCATTGACTTTCAGCAGTCTATGGAAAAGTTCAGACTGGAAGCCTAATTTGGTGGCTTTCGTGGAAGAGTCTATCTCTTATTTACTCTAGAGGAAGCAATAGGAATATTAGCTTCACTTACGGTTAACTTTTGTGAATATCTCAAACAGTTTTGCCAGCTCTTGTGATCCTTGCAGGCATCTTGCAATGTTTGACTCTACCTCAGCCTTCCTGTTGAAATAATGTAATTCCCTGAAAGTCACAGCTTTCATTTAAAAAAGTAAGTCACTAGAATTGTTTATTTTCTGTCCTTTAACAATGAACAAACTTGCAAGTTCATATTTTCTTTGAAAGTAGTTAATGAAATCCAAAAGCTTGGAAGAAGCAATTATATTACAACATGGGCAATTAGATCTGGATTGGGAAAGAGGGACAAGAAAGCTAATATCGATGTGAGTCTATTTGCTTGGGGGCATATATACACGTAAGTAATGTGAATAGATACTGGCACACTCTTCCATCCATTCTGCAGGCATGGACTGACTGTTTTTCTATATTTTAACAGCAATTAGTCCTAGCAGTATCTGCTATGTATGAATAGGTACAAGAATAGATTTGAATTTAAAAATTTGACATCTTATACTTCCTTCAGGAACATTGCATGAAATTTCTGTTTTTGTAAAACAGGACAAAAGAACAAATCCCAGTTTGCTTAAAACAAACCCTCAATCTCTGAGACTTCATAATTGACCCAAGTTATGATCACATCACAGGCTGATTCAAATGAGAGCTTTTTCATTTTCTAAGAAATGTCTTAAAAAATATGTATACATTTTCAATGCTCTGTGCATACAGGATTTGCAACTTTTCAGCATAAATTGAGGGGTTGAAAAACCAAAACCAATGACAATACATAGAGTTCAGCACTTCACATGTGCGGTTCTACTGTAATGGGAAATATTTAGTGCCTCAAAATTATATATCGTTTACATTTGAAATGTAAGGGATTTTCTCTTTTTCTAGTGTAAGGCTTTATCTGTGGTTGTATTAGAGCACTGTTGCTTTCACAGCTGTAGTAAAGGGTGTATAAACATTTCTGTTATGGACATCATATTCCCAAGGCTTTATAATTCAACTGTAACACTTAACACATAGACTGATTCATTCTAGAAACTTTCTTCCTTTATTAGCATAAAGCAGCAATCACTAATCTTAAAAAAAAAACCAAACCAAACCAAAACAAACCACCTTTGAAGACTGTTGATGACACGGAATTGTTTCATTTGAAATAGAATTGTTTCAAGGGTACTTGGGATAAAAGTGAGACCTAAGATGTGGGCAAAAAACATACAGCCTTTTGTTTTTAGATATGTGTTGGTTTTGTTACACAGTTACTTCTTCTCAACATGTTAGTACCTTTGAAAGAGGTTTACCTCAAAATGTACATTATAATTCAATTTATGTAAGGAGAGGTTACCAGAAGGAAGAATAGCACTCTTCCAACATCTACAGAGCCAGCTTCATGTCTGTAAGGCAGAAGAAACAGATACTAAAAATTCAGACCCCAAACCTTCCAAAAAGCCACAGATGTAGATTGGGGGCAAAATAATTGCACCTAACTGACTACACCAGCTTCCACAAGATGTGAATTTTAAAGGCAGAGCCAGACAATGGAACAATGATGGACACAAGCCAGTGGCTCTTTAATTCCCAGTCTAACTGGAAATTAGCTGAAAGTGTGGAATGTGACTGTAATGATGAAGTGATACCCAGCAGGCTCATTATGTAAAATGTCAGATCCCTAGAATTCTTAAGATAGAATTGGTCAATATTAGCGGCTACTTTTGAGAAGTGTTTGAGGGAAATAATGTAGCTATCATTCATAGCGTGTAAAGTTATTTGGAGATTTTACAGCTGAATTTCTTCACTGATTGTCAAACTAAGGAAAGATTATAAAGAGAATATTTACTAGATAAGGAAACAAAACTTGCATTGACAGTTGCATCTATCTAGCATGAAGCTTCACCTACATTGCATGATATAACATATTGTGTAATATGATTATAAAATACTGGTCTAAAAAGAATTAAGATGTGGTAATCCAATCTTCCTGTAGAGTTCATAGTGAATGATATTTTCACCTTTTTTCCTGAACTTTTCTGTTCAATTATCTCTACACAAAAAACCCCAGAACAGCTCTGCCTTCAGAATGCAATGCAACCTCTTTCAATTTGCAAAAGCTTCTCCACAATAATAAACCCTTACAGAGGAATAACAAAAGAGAACTAATTATCCTTGTGTATATTTGGTAGGATATAAAAAGCTTTTTTAGATCCTTCTGTCATAATGGCTTGCATTGTGAGAAATTAGATTGGAAGGACAAGGTGCAGTTGAAAACAAATTTGCTCTGCATAAATAGGACTACTACTTTGTAATTCCCCAACGTGGCAGTATTTATTATATAAATAAGACTTTACTCTCTCAGCTAGTCTCACTGCTGGGGATTTCTTCCTTTGACAGGACAGCCTCTGTACTTGAGGACCCCCTTTCTGAGGCCAGGCTGTTTAAAAGTTGCATTGCATTCCAGGATGGACTGGCCTGTTTTGGAACTGTTATTCAGTGAAAACTTCCTGAAAAAAGCAGAGCAAGTGAATAGGGATGAGTCCATGTATTTCAAGTCTGTATTTCATTTCAAGCACGACATCGACTATGGAACTGTTTAGACCTGAGACTTGGGAAGGGTTTTTGGTTTGCTTTTTTCATGTTTGTTTTTTGTTTTTAAAAAAATTTTTGCTTTAGTGGGGTTTTAACTAAAGAAAAAACTCTCTTCTAATTATCACTTTTGTCCCCTTTGCCTCCTATCCCTTCAGCAGCATTGCTCATTGTAATACAGTCTGTAGTGCCACTGAAAGAATATTCAACTCTCAAGCACAGTAGGATCAAAAAGCCTTAGTGTTGTCATTGCTAGAAACTTTCTGATACATAAAACTAAGCAGTAAGAATTTAAAACTATAGCTGTGCAAAACGTGGGATATATGTGCACGACTGTGTAGTTCGAGTATACTGAGGTTGCAGTGGGGCTGTCCCCTCACTTGCATTAGAGGAGCGACCAGGAATCATGCCAGAGGGAGAAAGGATGGAAACTGGACACAAAATGAAAAGATTTTGTGGAAGTATTTGTGATTTAGAGGCATATAAACCTTCCTCTCTCTCATGATGACTTGCAGTGATACTGCTGTACTGTGTACATTGTCTAGGAGGCAGATTTACCACCCACATGCCATAGTGGTGGGCTGTGACTGGGTGTTCTCAGGGGGCCAGCAGAGGCAGCAGGACTCTATGTGTGGTGGGAGACGTCAGAAGAGGCCAAAAAGTTTTACAAATGTTTTCTTAACACTGATTTTTTCTTTATTTCACTACTTAATGGCGTTTATTAAATCAATTTCAGGGTGGTGGAAGCTGCTTGTTTACACTGATGTGCCTTTTTTGTGTCTACTACTGTACATTGCTCCCACTTAGTACCATTTTATATGTTTCTGGCACCATAAAGAGGCTCAGCTGTGAAAGTGCAAAAGGCAAAGTTCTCAGTGCAGCTCAGGGATAGTTAATGCTAAACTGAAATGCACTGCAGGTTTTGTCAGCTTTATGGTAATGAATTATATGATGCTGACTGAAGCCAATGACTGGAAAAGATCTCGAGTTTCTCTTTTTATCCTATTGCCAAGTTCAAAAATTCTTTACCATTTCTATTTGAATGTTTCTTTCAAATTGGAGCAATAGTAAATTGCTCAAATATTATACCTTTTAAAAATTTTGGGGGAAATTATTCCTAACAGACCTAATTGCTAGAATGTTTATCCTGACATTAAACTCATTTTTGCTTTATTCTAAATACCCCCTTTTTTGTGTTGCTAAGCTTTAGGTATTGTGTTACATCTTCTTGGCCCAGTTAGATATATTAATAAACCTCCTAAACAGGACCACAAAGGCCTTTGTCCTCTTTTTCAGAGCGGTAGTAACTCTGTGTTTTTTTCATTATAGTAAAATTACATTGTTACCCTCCTATATATTTCCCTACCATGACAGCTGTGAATATGCAATCCTAAAGTACATGGATGTTCTTTGTTTGTTATCTTGTGCAACATCTAATTCAGTTTCTGGCTTTAGAATAGAGTTTGTTGGCATTATTATCTCTGAACCTACCCGCATATTGGGTTATTTCTCCCTGGAAGTAACTGTTTATAGTACTCTGTGCTCTGTCTTCGTGGTAGATTTTCTGCCTGCATCTCTCATGTCTATTAGCCTCTTTGTCTAATCTTTTTGTCTTCTATGGTGTTTTCAACATTTAGTTTCATCTAAGAATTCATTCAGTATGCAGTGTATCTCTTAGTCCAGTTCATTAATAAAGATGTTAAATAAAACTGTGACTAACGCTAATCCCTGTGGCACACAGCTGGACACTTCCCTTCCAACTCAAGACATTGCCACTCATCATTACCCTTTGCCTATGGTTTGTCAGCCAGTTTTCAGTCTCTGGAATAGCATATCACATCCCAGCCCTTTGGAATTTGTCCCCAGAGCAGGAGTTTTCAGAGAAACTGCATCAGACCTTATCTCTTGTTGCTTTGTTCCACCGATGTTTAAGTCACTTTTAAAAAATAATAAATGTATCTGATGTCTTTTTCATTAGTCATCTCTTCTTTTGGTTGCCACCTTGTTTTAGATTTTTCCGTAAAACTAATTTTGCTTCCATATTTTCTATATTTTGTTTCTATTGTCTGTATTTTCTTCTCTATTGTGTGCCAATGTCCTGCAAAATATTTGCCAGGATTCTTCTCCTTACTTGAAAACCAGAAAGGAAGCCTGTGTATATGTTTCTTTAAGTCCAGTAAAATGCTTTGGAATGCAGAGCAAAATTAGCTAATGTTACAGTAACTTATCTACAGTAATAAGCCTGTAAAAAGAAATGAGAAAAGAGAATCAACCTTTTTGTGTAGACTTCCTGAAAAGACTTTTAAAAGGTGCCTTACATTTGTTCACTGTCCTTACAATTCCCTAAGAATTCCTAAAGATATTGAGACATATATCAGATAGACATGTTTATTTGGTGTTTCCAGGTATGATTTTTTTTCAAAGTATGTTCTTCATTAACTTCTTGAGTACTTACTGATCAACTCTTTTCAGATGTTTTCTGTTGTTCTTTTTCCATATTAATTTCTACATGGCAACATTTTATTAATTTCTCAGAATTATGTTTTTGGTAGTCTTTTACTCATATGTTGCCATAGTGTTTGTGTTCATTTCTTGGTTTGAAGTCTAATACTTTCTTATCGAAGGCACCACACATCATTATATCCTCACATTCCTAATTCTGTCCTTCTGCTAGAGTTCTGTACCGTTGGCCTCTGTGATGAAATCTTCTCCAGATAATGACATTGCTGACAAAACTGAGTCTCTGAGATGTGTTTTAAAGATATTTATCTGAGGAACTGAAGACATACTGTGAAGGCAGTAATATAAGTGAAGTAGACCTTACTGATGAGTCTCTCATTATTTACATGTGGCTGTTAAAGGCGAGAGTTTTCCAGTGTGAGAGCCAAAATGATGGGCAGCTTAAGAATTGGGCTGGAATTCAAAAGTGCCAAGTGCTAAGTAACTGTCGTTACTGGCTTGATATTTTCCACTACTTTTTGTCATGTATCATGAATAATTTTTCTTTAATTAAACAGCTCCTTTGATTCTCAGGAACTCAGAAATGTATATGATTTTGGAGGATGGTGCAGACAGGCAATAAGTGTAATAATATAAATAATGCTACTGAGTTTTGTCACCTCTGCAAATAGTTTAAACCAATCCTCAAACCCATGCCATTTGGCCCTGTTGCTAGCCAAAGACTTACAGACGGTAGTTAAGGTTTCTGCAGTGGTACGAACGTCACGAAGTGTCTTTACCTTAGACAAATACTTACTTTACTGACTTTTATGATGATTTGATGTGGGTTTTTCAGCATAATTTTGACCACCAGCTTTTCTATGGTAGGATGGCAATCGTAGGTATTTGGATGTTGCCATTTGTGAGAATCTCCTGTGATAGTCTCCCAAAATTAATCACAATTTTGTCAAGAAAATCTTAATTTGTTCCTTTCCTCTGTTTCTGGCTGTGGCACTTCACGTATCTGCCTTCAGATTTCTGGCTTCTTTCCTGCCATATAGGACAGAGAAACAAGAATTTTTGCTTTTTCATGTACTTTGTTTGAATTAGTGATGCAGAAACACATGGCATTGTAGGAGACAAGTGAAAACAGCGATTTGTTTCAAAACTTGAAGTCATTTGCTAGCCAAACAGTTTTCATAATTCAATTTAGCTATTTTTTTCAATAAATAACCTAGCTTAAAAAGTTGAAGCTTTTATTTGAGCATTTGTGAAAGATGCTGGGTGCGGGCAGATCATCATGTATATAATTTCAGTGCCTGCTTGACCTGAATGTCAAAATGGAAAGATAGGAGACAATAATCCTTGCTGATGCATTGAAATGGAGAGGTTAGATTGCACATCTTCAGCAATACCCTGTGAATAACGAGCCTCGGCGCAGGGCTGGTGCACCTGTCATTGCTGGAGGGCAAAGAGGCAAGTGGTTCCAAAGGGAACTGACCTTTTTCTTTCAGGCATTGAGTCAATCCCATATCCTAAGGCACACATTCTGCGTTAAAATTATTATAACTCTCCTGGTATTATGCCTAACAACAGACTCTGGTGAGAATCTATGGAAAAAAAACAAAACAAAACAACATAACATAAAATGATGGTGATGGTGGTTTGTGTATTGTTTTTAATTAAGCCTTTATAGTAAATATATTCTGTAATTTTGAAAGACATCACTAAAACAGCTAAGTTCTTCTCTGATTAAGATAAATTTAATTGAAGTTTAAAATAAAATTTTGAAATGTTCTTTGTCTGATTTAGCAGCTTGCTGGGTGCCAAAATGTAAATGACAATATTTATCACTTAATGTGATTCACAAAAAACCTGCATCCTTTTAAATAATGTAATGTATAATACAGTGTATATCCATTGTCTGCTGCCTCAACTGAATTTATATCTGTAAGATCTGATTTACAAATAGCAACTTTCTGTTAAATTATTCACATCTCATAATAATTGATCTTACACAGTAGATCTTATGCTGGAGCATATTTGATCATAAATTCAATGAAAGCAGCCACCATTTTTGTGATGTTTGTCCAGCTAAACCCTTCAGTGAATAAAATAATAAAGATGCCAGCTGTGTTTGTTTTATGATCACTGCTGCAATAGGAGGCTGTAAATACAAATGAATAAAAGCTCTTATTTTATGTGTTGGATTTATAAACTCAGACTCTTACTGCAAAAAAATAAATTGAAAAAATACGATTTTGACTTCTATCACATTCTCATAAATGTAATATTTGCTCTTTTTTCTTGTTGTTTAGGAATCCAGAATAGTTTTTAAATATTGCTGTTGTTTGGACACAGGCTTACTAAATCCAAGGAAATTATTAAAAATAGATGAAATTATACTTTTCTCTCTGACACCCTTGCAAGTTAAGAATGGACCATTATTTTTTGCATTGCCTTCTTTGGTTAGATTGTATAGAAATCTTAAAGCTCTGTTTACTACTGTGTACTGTTAGTAGTGTGCCTCAAACTAATTTCACCACCCTGACATAAAAAAATCATGCTCTGGATTATTATTGGCCTTCCTTCAGCATTATGACTTTTGTAGAATAATGTTATATGCCTTTTATTTCTTTCATATGTGATCCTTAAAGTGCCCTTGAGTCAAGCTTTATTCTGCAGCCATGAGGGCATGAATCTTCCCTGAGATGCTGACAGACAGTGTTTGGTGAATCTCATTTTTCTGTCAGGTACAGCCTATGTGTCTGCTGCAAACTAAAGCAGATCTAGGACTGTCTTCTGGCCCTGGGGCCGTGTAGCAGACCTTGGCTACAGCTGCTCTAAGTAGCACCTGGGCATGCACCTCCTGAGGGCTTTGTGTGGTCCCCATGCAGCTGCAAGCGCAATCATTATTTTTGGGGTGTTGACTATTCATTTTTTAATCCAAAATTTCCAGACTAGCATAAGACCAACGCTTCAGACCATAAGAACTGTATTTTCTAGCATAAGATTGAAGGTAATATATTGCAGGCCCTGCTTGTAGGAGGCTGGTACAAGCTGCCTTTTGGGAATGGTCCGTGGCATGGGTTGTTCCCTGAACTGTGTCTAGGAGTGGTTTTGGAAAATATTAGTTGGCATGGGCCACAATAATTCAGGAGGCGATGTGGAAACTCAGTAGCTGAGTGGTCAGGTGCTCTCCCTAGCCCAGCTTAATTAGGCAATACAGACTTAACAGAGTCTTACTATTCCCTGCCCTTGCACACTTGAGCATATTCTCCATGAAGTTTTTGCTCTTACTGTAGTTCTAACATTCTTTGTCATCTAGGCCTGGAGCCTTAGGGACGTTTATCTTTCCTTTCCAATCCCATGCATCCAGACTGCTATATACATTTAGCAATTTCTTTTTCTTTCCAGCTTTTTCACTATACTTTTTTTCTTTCCCCAACCAACTCTGTCACATGATTGATTATCATAATATACTTCTGATGTCCTCTCCTGACCAATGCCCTTCTTCAGATCATACAAAAAGCAACCAGTGAATTCAGTGTATTTTTTGTGGATTGTTTACTTCCCCTCCCAGTGCTGGCTGTTTCACTTCATCATTTTTGGGCTCCTTCTTATTCTTTTCAAAATCCTCCATAATTATGCCTCTTCCTCTCTTCCTTCACAAATCCATAGATTTGCTCCTATTCCCAATTCTTAATGTTAGTGATCCCTTACTCATGTTTAGGCCTTCTCCTGTCCTCCCTTCTGGGAATCAGATGGGCTTGTGCTCAGATAGTGCATTACCAGTTGATTGTGGGGTTTTTTTCTCCAGGCTTCTTCTCAGTTTGGAACCTTCTAAGACTAGTCCTTGTCTGCCTCAAATGCCTGCTTTCACAGAAGCTTAATATCCATTTAGGACCCTAAAATGGGACCCAGATGTTTATTTACCTGCCCATCCTGCTTTGGTGACAGTGTGCATCACCAGATGTGTTGCAAAGCACCATAGATTTCACAATTCCATGTGTGCAAAGTCTTTTGAAAATCCACCTGCTTATTTTGGGTCATTAGAAGTGGCCCAAGTTCTGCTGGCAGTCAGTATTTAGTGATGGCTGCTTCTTTAGGAAATCTGACCTTTAGTGGTCACTCCTATAGAAAACAATTTTGATTTAAGTTCTTAAATCACCTATGCTGATTTATGTCTAAATAGCAGTAACTCCCTGCTTAGCTGTCTGTCTTCCATAATATTTCGACAGGATGTATTTGCAAAAATAATTCAGGATTGAGTCCTTCCCTATAGCAAGCCAATTTCTGAATGTCAGATAGCACTGCATCCTCAGACTTACATGAGTACAAACACTTAAAATCTGCATATTTCAAAAACTGATAGCTAAAGTACATAGAATTTGTGGTTTGATCATTCATCTCCAACCTTCTTGTAGTTAAAAAGGTGTAAACTATTGTGTTAAGTGTGAGCAACTTTTAAAAAAGACACTTCAATACAGGTACGTGTGGATATGTAGTGTTTCACTTAAAAATAAATAAATAAATGCAAAATAATGTTGTTTTCTCCAAATCACATACTAGAGATAAATCACCATTTTCTCCTTCTACAATGGTCTCTGTGCCAGAGAAACCCTTGAATCATTAGCCTTGTTTTTTTTTCCCTGTTCCAGTTCAAATTCAAATTCAGACTTCTAATTGGCACAAGCATATTTGTCACTTAAGAAGTATTACTGCTGTTGGTATCAGGCGTGGATTTTCATTCTCCCTACTGGAAGATGACCTACTGTATACACCTCCATTGATGTAAAGAGGAGTGGTGTGTGAAATCACGAGAGTGAATTTGGAGTAGGAATGGCACCTTCTGCACTACGATGCTGGAGTGAATGTGGCGTCCTATCCTGTGTTCTCTTCTAACATCACCTTAACTGGGCACCTGGGGGTCATAGAGCTGCACTAGTTCTGTATTTTATAGGTCTGTTCTAAGTATATAGGCATAATAAGTATGATATATACTTATATATGCATGATAAGTATTTTTGGCTGCATAGCTTTCAATATATTGCCCATATGCTCTCATTATAAAAATCTTGATCTCCTCCTCTCAATGTTTACTACTTCTGTGTCATTTCCCTGTCATGTCTTAGCTTAGGAGCAGAGTTGCAAAAGCATCAGGATGTCTTTTGTATGCAATTGCATTAGGTTCAGCCAGGCAACTCGTATACATGAAGTTAAACACGTGCATATGCCTGGGGTCTGTCTTCCTGAGCTTTCTAGGCTTGGGGCGTTCTCTCTGCCTCCAAATCTCTATCCACCTTTAATGAGCTGTATAAATAAATACAAAGTACTCCTGTTCGTTCCATATCCATAAATGTATATTTTATTAGCTGAGAGGTATACAATAATAGAAAAGATCAGCCCCATCCAATGTTTAAGGGGGCTGTGGGAGGACACAACAAGTAGTTGCTTCCAAGTGGTCGATGGATCTGAGGCCCTGACAGGACAGATTTGTAGGTTACCTGTGATAAATGATCTTGGGCTTCACTGATTAAAGCGAGGTCAGCCTTGTCGGGGCACTGCCTGCTTGCTGCAACATTGCAGCAAATTGTTGTTGAACTACTGTGCAAACAGACCAGTTCTTATTTACATTGGAATGAAATGAAGACTTCTCAAACCTGAGGTGATAAAATATCAGACAAAAGGACAGAGATTTATAAGGCAGAGCTAATGTTTATTTACTAGAACTTAGTTCTGTCTTATTTTGGTTTTAGTTTTCAAAAGACAAAAGGTCCAAAAAGAGAGTTGGTTTTTCTTTCTGTAGTCATTTCATAAGGGAAAATAGGGGAAATTTTGTTTACTGCCCTAGAAGCTGCACCCACTGACAAATTTGAAATTCAGAGTTTGGTTGTTTTTTTCTTTGGAGTATTTTCTGCTTAGATTTCTTTGGAGAGAGACAATCCAGGTTGTCGAGGGTGAGAGAAGGAAGAGCAGAAAGCTTTGACTGGATTGTGTGCCAAAGGTTTATTTCAGCTATTTCTACGTTGGGGGGATAGGGGGACAGGTTATTCTCTCATTTTCTTTGGGTTGTGTCCAGCCAGTGTGGAAATATATATGTGAAGAAATAATGCTATGGAATGTTAACTTTGCTGCCGTATTTTCTTCCTTTTATCATGCCCCAAGATTCAGTGAAGTTGATATAAATTCACCATGCCTTCTTTTAAAAAGCATAACAAAAAGGCATTCTTCCTTCAAGAGTCAGACTGTAAAAGGTGATTTTCTTTCACTCAGTTTGGTTTAAGCCTGTAAAAAGCATTAAGTGAAAAATCTGATATATTTGTTAGGGCATTTATTGCATTACTAACTTATATTTTCAGTTCTCAGTGAAAGGTTTATAGCGAACATAAACCTTGAAGAGTTTTTGTTCAGGATTAAAGATATATTCTCTCAATTTTTTGGTGAAATAATAGCTCATAAAATGATTGGGGTGTTAGTAATTATTTTTAGCTCTATTTATTTTCCAAGGATATTTTGTTCAACTTGCTGAGTTGCACTAAGAAGGCCTTTAAAAGACTGCTCTCCTTGATCAGAAGATTCATGCCCTTTAAAGAATTTCAAAATAATCAAAAGCTTCTGATTACATGTAGCCACCACGTTGTTGTTCTTCATTAATTACACTTACAGCAAGCAAAGATCTTCCAGTAAACTATAAACCTACCATATTCACTAGTAGTCTGTTGTGGTGCAAGTAACACCCTATGTCTCCCATAGTTAACATCTTTAATACTAGGCTAATTGGGATGCTGAAAGAATTAAAATAGCTGATTATTGGTGACTTGTAAAATCAAAAAGAAGTAATTGCTAAATTCTTTCTAGGGCAAAATGGTAAGGTGTGTTCTAATTAAAATTTCTTAGGAATTACTTTTTCTGGGAAATATCTGTATCTGAGAGAAACTGCTGAAAGCTGAGTGAAATAATGTGAAATGCTTCAGGTATTCTTTTAGTTTAAATAATTAGTTGTGGTTTTAAACAGTATCAGAACACTGTACCCAGCAGTCATACTGCCTGGAATTTCACAGGCTCAGAATTCCAAGGAATTAAGGAAGTTATGTGATCATATCACAGAAAGCCACATTCTCGATAGCTTAAATTATGTTGTCACTGGACATATATTGTATATTTGCGGTTCAAATAGGCTTATTTTTCTTTTTCTTCTCTTTAATGTCTGCCATGCGGACACCATAGTTCTTGCTTCATTTCACTCTCCAGCATATATTATCCTGGCAAAGAGATACGTAGTACGAAATGTAAACCTTATTCTGTATAGAAGAAGTGGGGGAAATATCTGTAATGTTGTCAATGAACAATATTGGCTTTGTGCCCTAAGCTCTCATTAGTTGGCACTGGGTTTCTTTGGAAGGTTTCATACCCCAGCCTATTTATTCTGAGGCATCAGAGCAAGTGCTGGCCTGGGTGTGTCAGCCTATAGAGCGGCAAAACCCGGGATACTGTTATGTCTGTAAATTGACAGATTCTCTTTAAGCTTAACATTTAAAGCTCAAATCAACCAAATTACATTTTTAGAGGTGTGTTCTATAAGGGTGTTAATGTTCTGCTTCCTATATGAGCAAACCTTTCAAGCTGGATACCTCAAGCAGTGGTGTGTTACAGAAATACAGTAATACATCCAAAACGGACACTAAAACACATCAAATCTAGTGCAGAAAGAGCCAGGGAGAAACAGACTCATATCTAAGTTTTTGTCTTGACTTACATTCAGCGATGGCATATACAAATGATTTTATGATCTAGTAATGACTGAGCTTAATGACCATTATCAAATGTGAATTGCTGTGAGAGGTTGGATCACTTCATTGTCTAGCTTAGGTGTGACCAAACTGAGTCTGTGAAGCTTCAAGTGACTTGCGAGCAATTTATGTATCTTAGTTCTCCAGTCTGAGAAGTTCAGGAGCTGCCACTATAATTATGATTTACCCACAGTGTCAGTAGATTCTTTTAAAAATTTACAAAGTGCACAAAAATTATATACCTCGAGGTAAAGCTATAGTAATTAAAATAGAAAACAAAACAACTAGTTGCCTATATTATTAGAACCTTCATTTGTTACGTTATCTTTTTTTCATGAAATGCTGTTTGCCTTGGCTGCTTTCCAGCTAATGGCATATGTGCAAATGTCAAGTGATTATTAGTTCAGATAGGTCAGGGTTATTATTACCTTTCTGGAATGCACTAAATGAATGTGTCTACACAGCTTTCCAGATGGGGCTCTGACCTCTTTTGCATCACTGGTAACAGCAATACCAAACACCGATACTTTTAGATCTGTGCAGTATCAGTTAATAGTTATCATTTATTGTCACAGCTTTTATTTTAATAATAAACATTTAGACCACCTTTTCAGTACTTCCATAGATAAGACTGCTGATGCTGTGGTATGGTAATATCATTAAACAAGATCAAAGTAATTTCTAAATTTCCAAAGGGATCATTTTAAACACCCTTACGGAAATCCTGAAGGTTTGAAGACTGTGGAGTGCAGTGTTGTGCAGGAGCACAGATGCTGGGAGTGCTATAATCATGTTAGTGTGGGATTTGCCCCAGCTGAGCTCATCGAAGATGCCCGAGCAGGATGCTGCACTGATGTGGCACTCTTGCTTCTACTGAGGTACCAAGCTAGAGGAGTACAATGGAACTGATGATCTAGGGAGCCTGGTAACTGTTCTTTCCCACCTTACATGTGTAGAGAGCTCAATGTTTCTGAATCTAAACTGCTGCCAGCA
The DNA here is from genome assembly GCF_964273445.1 of Streptopelia decaocto. NCBI lineage: Eukaryota > Metazoa > Chordata > Aves > Columbiformes > Columbidae > Streptopelia > Streptopelia decaocto. Next base: position 139,616,882 of record NC_138655.1, on the reverse strand, counting down.
CCCCAATTTGGGAAGAGCAAGAGGGGCACTAGGTGTTTGGAGACATGCCTCTCCTGCAGAATGTGCACAACCCAGCACAGCGTTAGGACTGCTGTTTTGCAGCCCCATGCAGGTGTGGGGGCAATCCCAGCACTGAAGTGTGCTTCCCGTGCCTCTCTTTAACTGTAGTGTTCACTATATAGTTTGCCTTGAAGTACCTCTACGCTGTGCTGTAGAGCAAATTCTGTATTTTGTGATTGATCAACAACAAGGTAAACCCTGCTTCAGTGAGCCTTCAAAAGCTTTTGTCTCCCTTTGTTCATCAGTTTTAGTCCTCAGTACCCTTTGTGTAAAACACTGAGAAAAATGTTAACGTCTTTACTCCGTTAGATTCTTGTCTTGAGGTGCCACTTTATGCCTTCATCTGTATCAAAAGCTAAAAGCATCGCATCAAAACTTGCGTTTACTTGTTGTGGTGGTTTCATAATGGCTAAATAAACTCTACAACAGCTCCATGGAGGCACACCAGGCGCGTTAGGGAAGAAGCTTCTGCATGCTGGAGCTGGCACGTCAGGTCTTTGAAGACAGTAGGTGTTCTCTGCACGGCTGTAACAACAGAAAAGGCTGTTGATATTTAGTAAAAAGAAAATGTTACTTAAGGTAGGCCCTGCTCCGATTTGTGTGCTGCTTAGCTGCTGCTAGTGGGGTCGTGCATGTATTCAGAGGTGAAAGCTATCAAGGCACGTGAGGGCACATCCATACCAGCTGGTCAGAAGACAATGAATTTACAAAGAAAACATTAGCTAAAATATACGGGATTCTGACACTGAGTTTTGTGTCAGAGCTCAGGAGGGGCCTAAAGCCTCAGACGAGGGGAAAACACCACTATCCTCAAGCAGACTTGGGTGAAAATGGGGAATATGGCTTTTCTGGTAGTATGATGGTAGGTGAGATACCACAGGGGCTGCCCAGGAGCCCTGTTGTTGAAGAGAGCACGGTGTCCTCTGCAAAACGAGCTGTGAGGGTTACCATACAGCCTGTCTGATTTGCAGCAAAATGTGATTTTTTTTGTTTATTCTCTTCTTGCCATCAAACCTCAAACTCTGCCAAATGGTGTGGTTGTTCGGGTTAACTGTGGTTTTGCCTTTCAGCACATCAGGTTGCAAGGGATTACCTAGAATAAAGAAGCAGAGCTGAGATTTCCGAAGGGAATTAGGTGCCTCACTCCTCTAGGCCATGCTGTAAACGCCAGTTAAAAAATGAATTTACGATACACTGCAAGAGTCGTATCTTCACATGGAAAATATGCACAGTAAATGATTTTTGCTTTGGGAAGTGTTTACCTCATGCTGTTAGGAGTATATAGACAGTATATTATCTCCATTTGTTTTAATGCCCATTTCTCTTAATTATTAATGTGAATTTGAGCTGCCTTCTTCATTGCATTTAAAAGCAAATCACCCCAAGTTCAGAAGTTCACTGCACATGCCCCAAGCTTTTTTTTTCTCAAGAACTTAAACCAAACTTTAGTAATCTTAGTCGTGTTCTGCTTGACCAAATACTGACCTTCCTCTGCAGTAGAAAGACTTTTAAGCCTGTTTTCTAAAATTAAATCAAATTCTTGTAATCCAATGAGATTTACAACTGCTCAAGTCTAGTCAGATTCAAATATGTTTAAAGTGAGACATTCATATGGTGTTTGTTTTTCTTGAGCTAAGACCATACGTAGTGTTTGGTATTAAGTTGAAAATCAATGTGTTTCACAAATGTCATCAGACTAGGTCTGTAAAAATATTCCCAATATTTCTCAAAAAAAAAAACCCCTACATATTATTTAATACTCATACCCAGAAGTTTCTCTGTATTCTGTTGTATGCCACATTTTCTGAAAGTATGTATGCTGTCATGGCGAGTAACTATTCCTCAGTGATTAGTGTGACAGTAAGTGAAGCGTGAATATTGAAACTTGCCATATCATGCATGCCAAGTTCCTATACGGCCCAACTGCTGTGAGACAAAACATGCTATTGAGTTTCAGACACAAAGCCATATTGTATGAAATTCCATCCTGTCACATACTGAAGTAGGTGTGTTTAAAAATAAAATATCTTTTTTTCTTTAGTTCCTTTTGTTAAATTTCCTGTACTAGATACTTAACTAAACCCCATCAGAAAATTTGTCCCTATTGAGGAATCATGTTTCAAACTGACATCAGACAAATTGTTAATATTTTAAGGAGGCTATTTTAAAGAGATTATTGGGTAAGGAAAAAATAAAGAAAAATAAAAAGAAAGAAACAAAACCAAATGTTCTGATGTTCCAGACCACTGAGGTTATGCGCTAAATGGGTTTCTCCAAACAATTCTGATACACTAGATATCATTTAAATATTGGATCATACAGTGCATTTTTCATAAGTAAAAGAATAGCTTGCTCTCAAAGCAGTAAAATTAGTCATGCATTCCACTAAGGCATCAGTTTTAAGACTGACAACCTTAGGCACACATATGCATATGCCTTTTGCAGTGTCCACTGATTTCCAGTAGTGACCTTCATGGAAGACATGGGTTTTAGAGAATAATTTTTTCATTGCTGAGCAAAGCTCTGTAAACAAGGCCAGAACTTTGATGCAGAAATTTAAAGATGTAGCTGAACCTAGCTAAAACCGATAATTTGATCCATGAGTTACTTGGATGATCTTCTTTGGCCTCTGTTGCACAGGAGGTGAGACTTGATCATTATGGTCCCTTCTGAGTTTATAATCTATAAATACTTGGGAACATAATGTTAATAATGTAGCAACTGGAATCTTCAAAGCACTGTATAAACAATTAACATCCCCCCCTGCCAGCACTACTCAGAGTATTATCAGGGCAGGTAAATGTAATAATTATAGCAGATTAAATTATTTTTCAGGCTGTGCAGTGAATTTGGTCTGTTTTTTTCTATTTCCTAGTTACGAAAACAGTTCTATTTTTGACTGATTTATTCATAGTTATTTCAGTAGTTGATGTGGTTATGTTGCAGCCCTAGATATTTTTGTTTGGTTTATATTGTATTAATGTATAATCTGCTGATTATTTGGTATTTACCTTTGGCTTCTTGATTGATCTCCATAAACTAGTATCTTTTCTGTTTTTAAACTGGGAGGATAACTTTGGCTTCCTAAACTGTTACTATTTAAAATATTTTCAGTTTATATTCATTAATCAGATTTTCTTGCTAAAAAAAATCTTAGCAGTGTGCCAGGTGAGTGGGTGACCATTAATACAGTCAAAATGTCAGCACAGCTGGGTTCAACAACACCGAGGAACTAGGGTGTCATCCTCCATAATTTCATATGCAATTCAGAATTCATTACCATTTGAATGTTCTTTTCTTATTCTTTGCATCACTTAGTTACCACCTTCACTACACTAATGGATGAGCTAAGGAATGGTACAGCTCTTATATTGCAGGGTAATCTTCAGCTACTCATATAAGTAACCTCATTTTTCTGGCTTAACAGTAGCTTTCATTCAAGACAGAGCAACTTTACTATAGCTCCTAAAAAGAATGCAGCTACCTCTCTGAGGAAAAAAAAAAGTACATTGGTGAAATTATTTGCCAGGACCTCTGAAAAAATAGTTGGTGCAGGTAGGATTAGAACACAAGGCAGACCTCACAGATTCAATTATCACCTGTCCATGGGAATTTTGGATGTGTAGAATTAATATTAATTCTCCCTGAACATTTACCCCACCTTTTCCTTTTCTTTGTTAAGAATAGCCTTTTCTCCTGGTATTTGTAATGAACTTTTCTGTAATTTTCACAAAAGCTTAATGAAACATTTTCTACAATCTGGTAGTTTAAGGAGTTTGGAGTTAAACTAATTTAAAATCTAATTTGTAGGCAAAGACTGTTTCATTCAAGATGCCTTTATTTTGTCATGAACTGAAAATGAAAACAAAAAAAAAAGGATGCCCATCAGAAACAGTGGAGTTTGGCATCTGTTTAACCTGGAGTGGCAATTCCAAATCCTAATGCTGGGAATTCTGTAAAATTATAGCTGTTGAGAAATCATATCCTGAAGTGGTCAGCAATTCTAGGCAATTCATCCCAGAATTCATCATTTCTGAACATATATCCTGCCAGTTCTCAAGAAGAGATCAGATAGGCACAGTGTTTAAAAAAGTCGTATCTAGTGTACAATTGCTAGAAATTAAAAAGACAGCCAGTGGCATATTTTTTTGAATTGTTACAAGTATCAGCATATCATACACGTGCCAGCACATAATTTAGCAGAGATGGTTTTGACTTTTAATTTTTTTTTTTTTTCTTCACACTGAGTCTAGTCTGGCCATGGACAAAAAGTTGTGTCTATGACGTTTGTCACTTAAAGTTCTTATTGTAATAACAATATTTTGTTTCATTTAATGTTTTCAGTGTTATCTGTTCTTTGTTGTAGAGATAGTTTTCACTTGTGCATACACTGATCCTTATAAATTATACCATGTCAGCCCAACATTGAGTACATGAAAATAGAAGAGTAACTCTGTTTAATCCATTGTCCTTGAATGGTTTCCTAGAAAGTCAGCTTAAGCTGAACAAAAATAAGCATTTGCATGAAACATTCTCTATCATTATTGATTTTAGCAAATAACACCATCTTTTTCAAATACTGCAATATTTTGGACTGTGGTCTACTGTATCTGTTTCAGGAAAACAGTGCATTGAAAAACATAAGACCTTTTGTACACTTTGGCATTTTACCTGATAAGAGATCTTTACTGAGGAAAGACATGATTGAACTTCCAAAGTTACCTGCTATTAATAGCAACACAATGTCAACAACATCCAACACCTCTTTTCTGTCTACATATTACTAAAGTTTGCTGGCTTTGGAAGTTTAGGAGGCAGCTGTAGGTTACTAGAGCCAAGCTGCATCTTGCTGATTACTGCTTTACTCTCTACTCTCCAAATCTGTTATTTTCTTACTATATTCCCAAGCATATAGCTCCCAGTAAAACAATGAATTTTCTCAGAATTCCCTTGGTAGCATAGAAAAGATAATGAACTCAGACTTTAACGTTTGCATTTCATTAACACCTAATGAAGAGTCAGCCTCCTGCTATGTGAAGATACGAAAAAATAAGAAGTCAGTACTTCCCGAAGGAAAAATGCCTTTCTGAAACATGATGCATATGTCACATGTTAAGAGTCATTGGATCTTAAAATTTGATACTTTGCAAAGTTGTATGAATACTGCTGTTATTTTAAGCTTGGATTTCATGGGTTTAGACAGTAATAACCATTTCTTTCCAGCGCTGTACATTTTCAGTCTGTCACTATGCTCCAATAAAATGCAACTGGAAGAATCAAAACAGTTGTTTTCAAGATGCTGTTGTTCATGATCCTTTAGTGTACTGGGTGGGAGTTATGTGAAATGATGTATCTGTATGCTCTATATTTGTAAAATTTGTATGAATTTTGAGCTGTCAATCCACTAATAATTCTTTGATACCATAACCTGAGGAATATATTTTCTGGTAGTGCTCCCAGACTGTCTTTATCCTGTTGAGCAAGACTCCGTGTTTCAACTGTGCTGATTGCAGACGGAATTAGTAAACAGAATAATGAGATTATTTTTCAGAAAAACCTTCTTGTTTGTGTTTCAGGCTGAGCTGTGTGAATCATGCAGAAGATCTAGCTTCCAAACTACTCCAGTGTTTCCCAAAGAACAGATTGTCAGCACAGGCAGCCCTGAGCCATGAGTATTTCAGTGATCTGCCCCCACGGCTATGGGAATTAACTGATAGTGAGTATGACCACCTCCAAATCGATTAAGAACAAAGACACTAGTTCATACAGATGCATATGTGTATGCTAAGCCTCACATGCAGACGACTTCGTGGACATAGACAGCCACACACAAAATATGTGAATGCAATTGTGTGGCTTGAAATTATATAGTTAGTTTGACATAGGAAAAAAATTGACTTTTTTTTTATTCTGCTATCTCTGCTCTGCAGTCTGCAGCCAGCTATCTTTGTATTTGATTGTGTGTGCAGCCAAGAGAATTATCTGAATTGTCATAAAGCAAAAGGAAAAATACAATTTACATATTTAGTACTTTTCACTTTTTAACGTGCAGCACTTCTTAACTAGCTGCAGAATACAGGATAAAAATCCAGCCATGTGATTCACAGAATCTCTATCTGTTATAACAGTAACCTTTAAGAAACAACTCGGCATTCAGATGTCTGAGAAACACAAAGTAGACAATCAGTTAATTTGCTGAATTAGACTGTTTAAGAAGAGGATGGCAGATGATACGATTAACTAAGAACGCTTTCAGTATTTGCATACATCTTTTTATTTCTTTCATTAAACAAAATACATTCCACTTGACTTGGAAAAATTGTTCCTATCATCATGCGTGCTGTCAATTATCTTTTTAATAACTGTGGATAATTTGTATCATACCTGTCCATATCATTTTCCATTGTTGAAAGCACACTACTATTTGTTCCGAGGAAAAATATTATCATGCATGATATTTTTGATTCGGAGATGGTTCTGTTATTAAAAATAGGTTACACAGGGGAATAACAATCAGCATTTTGCTTTAATTCAGTGTGGTAAAGAGAAGCATGCTTGCATTAGAACAATGTACATTATTTTCTGCTTTCAAACATACATCCACTAGCAAAAGACCTAAATCCAGTACTCCGAGGCAAAAAGTTCAGAGATGGAACCATGGCACGTGTGTGTTTAACTATGGCTGATTTTAAAGTCTGCTTGTTAAACTGAGTTCCCTTTCTGAATATAAATCCACAATAGATTCTGTTTACATCAGTGCCATTATGAAAACTTCTGTTTATCTTTTCCAACCTTGCCAGCCATCGTAGTCACATTTTGAGCTGGTTCTGTGGCCTGGCTGCCCAAGTATCCTACTCCCAACTCTGCTCTGAAGAGCACTCTCCCTTTTGCAGAATATGAATGTTAAAATCAAACTAGCACCATTAATTTTTGTCCATCACTGGCTCTGTTGTAGAATGTGTCCTTGCTCTGCAAGAAGAGTCCCAGTTTCTTCTTCTGCCTTGCTAATCCACCAGTCAGTTTGGTGACTGTAGTACTTTAAAAAGCTGAAAATGCAGAAGACGTGGAATAAATTATGGCTGCTGCTGAAAGTCTGCCTTTGCTGGAACTGATGCAAAGAGATTCATTTCTTCAAGACTAATGAAACATCAAGAATGCCAGTTCATTTATCCTTTTTTCCACTAAACGGAAAACAAAAATCACTCTGCAGTGGTGACATCTCAATCCTTCTAACTGTGTGATTTAGTCTAGCCAGGATTTTGAATTCTGAATTCTGCAGTAGTACTTTTCTGTTAATATGGACTTATTACCCACTTGCCACTTAGTTTATCAGTCAGTGGCTAAATCCAGTTCTATCAGTGAAGTAAATGCCTACACATTATCACTCTGCAGCAGGCTGCCAACAGAGACAGTCTTGTCCTAGTCATTAACAAGCACAATGTATGCAGAACACCAGAGGGGAATTAAAACCACAAAAAATACCTCAGGGTGGTATTTTTAATATGAGAATTTAATTTGTAATTTCACAGATTAAGAATTTTGGCTGCATTAATCCTTTTATCAGCTCACAGCAGGTTATTTGCAGAAGCATAACCATAAGGCGATATTCATTGGCAGAAACACGTCTTTGCATAACGTTAAACATCAGGAGCAGTGAAACCTTTTGAAGGGGGGAGAATAAAGATGAAAAATCATTATATTTTAAAGCAAGGTTCTTCTAAATGCCTCCAGTAAAATTTTGAGTTACAGAAAGACTATTTCTGTGTCTAGTAGATAATCATTATGAAGCATAAATCCAGATGCAAGAAAGGACAATCCCAGTATCAAATACTACAATCGTTTCTATTTAGTATGATTTGGATATACTTGTAAACATATTTACAAAACAAAGAAGTCATATACTTCGGAGAGTTGGGAAAATGTTTACTGTGTAGCCAAATTACCAATTTTTGTGATTCTGGTTTTCTGGGCTAATATTTTGCTTTGGGAAGGACTTGCTATTGATAGTTAATTAAATGTAGGTATAAATACATTGAGACTTTATGCACAACTTTATGTACAGACAAAATCTACTGCCTCCTAATCAAGACAGTAATGTGACTTTACAAATCTCTGATGTATTTATCATGGACTATGTTTCGGGATTTAGCATTAAAAGCCAGGAAAAGACTCGCAGGTGTGAAGGAAGAAAGAGAGAGAGGGAAAAATAAAAAGTAAAATTATTTTTCCATCAGAAAATATTGTTTCTTTGAAATGACAGTATTTCACAGAAGTATGCTGTCTCTGTCTTTGCAAAAGTCAAAAAGAAGTGTTTAACTTTCTCTTCTTGTTCTGACTTTAGTACTATATATGTATATTCTATGTAATATTTTACAGGATAACATTTTGATCTTGTGTTTTATTCTAAAAATATGTGCAAAATGAGTTTACGTGAGAAGCAAAATTTTGATTTTTGATTCAGTTTGCTTTCCAGTCAAGGCATCATTTCAACTGAATTAGAAATTCAGTTTCCAGATGAGCTCTGTCTACCATCTAGGCACTTTCAGTTTTAAAAAATATTACATTAAAAAGGTAAGAGTTGTGCAATTCTGCTAAAAAATTATTGCCTGGGAATACAATACAGTTGATGAAGAAACACAGCCTTCATTCATCTCGGACCTGGGCAGTAATTGTCAGATTAACTGTTTTTACTAAATACGTGTACCTGTTATTTTCTATTGGCAAAACACACACAAACACACACAAACACACACACACAAAGAAAACAAACGAACAAAAAACCGCCACAAATCATTCCTTCTCCTTTTCTGCTTTGATATTTGAGAGCTCATGTTGATTAATTTGCATAGAATATATGCTGCTCATAATGTATATTACCCAGGACAGTGGAATATCAAATGCAAGTTGAGATGTCAAGAAATACAGTGGGAAGATCTTGTGCATAAAACAATAACTGGGTCTTTTAAATGCATTCACTTTTACAAATAAAAGAGTAACTCCAAAATCTTAACATCTATTCTAGTTGTTATTGTGAAAACTAGGAAAACTGTTCTAGCCCTCATCGGTTCTTTAAACAATTTATTACCATTTCCGCATGCAATCATGTAGTGACAGCTCTCCAAGAATATTTTTGTATGGACATTTGTTTTCAGAAGGTATTAGAAGTCAGTGATTTTTCCCCACCAGGCATCCTAAGTAAAAATTATTTTTGTATCATCAATGTGTGAGTCCTTAACCATTTTCAGTTTGATTCCTGTGATTATTATCATCATGTTTACTAATAATTACGTGGAAATCTTCAAAGTTTTTTTAGCTCATGCAAAAGGAGGTTGTTTTATGTAAAAGCTTTTTGAGTTGTTCATGTATTTTTATCAAGCCTAGTTAATTTAATAGTTAATAAAATGAAGTAAAATAAAATATCTCATCTCAACTAGCACCAGGATTTTGGAGATGTAATATGTGATGTCACTGAAAAACCTTGCTGCATTAAATGCTGCCAGAAAGGAAATTTTAAAACGGAAAATATGAACTATATAGCAGTGTAAGGACAAGCAAGCACACATACACACACCCTGGAAATAGTCTTTTCTTTCACATGGATGCAACTGAGAATGTTTGCATTGTACATCTTCTATCATAATGAATGCAGGTTCTTTCCATTTGGAATTTTTACAGTGCTTACTTGCATGAAGAGGTAGTATATGTAAAAGCTGTAGGTATTTACTCAGTGTTGTGTTTGCCATGTATGCTAACTAGTTATTTTTAAGTTGCTACTTTTGTAGAAAAAATCAAAGTTTCTAAACTGACGCTCTCTTTTTGCAGTGTCTTCTATTTTTACTGTTCCGAATGTAAGATTACAGCCAGAGACTGGAGAAAGCATGAGAGTCTTTGGAAAAAACAATAGTTATGGCAAAGGTGTATCAAACAGCAAACATTGAAGAGTACCCATGTTCACAACAGGTAATGCAGGTAAGACATGATTATTGGAAGGTATATCTTTGAAAATACTGTTTACTTCAGATCTCTTCAGAGAAACAAAATATAAAATTCAGCTACATGTTTATTTAAGTGCTTATGTTCAAGCAGATAATCTGTCTTTGCAGTATAGATGGTCAATATGAGGAGTATAATTTCCTGGCCTTGTAGGCAGGATCAGTGTCACTGACAGGTTGAAATATTGCAGAAGTTGGTGCCAGCAGATTAAACACTAGATTGCCTTTGATTTGGACTAATTTTTTCCCCCCTGGTAAGTTATGGTGAGGTAAAATATCTCTTGCCAATCTTGTTGTTAAACTTTGGGGCAAGGACTAAAAATGATTCTTTTAGTAGGTTTGGTAGCCTTGATAGCAGAAGCACGTTCTTGATAAAGACAGAGGTATTGTCGTGTTAATTAATTTGATCTATACCACTGGATTTACTAGATCCGGTTTTGTTCTTGGATGGTTTTCATTCAATACCTGTCTTTTTAACCCTAGTTATTCAGCAGTGAAATAGTGTGTAATATGACTTCAGATATTCTAACAGTAGAACAGAACCTGGGACGGGCAGGCGAGTAGAGAGGCTACTTGCTAGTTTGAAGTAAGGGAGTGGTGGTTATTATATCATAAAATCATAGAATGGTTTGGGGTGGAAGGGACCTTCAAAGGTCATCTACTCCAGCCCCACTGATATATCACAGCATTAACTCTCTTCTGCCCGTATGCACCACACCAGTGTTTGTTCAGTGGGATTTACCGCTTGACAGACTCTTTCAGATTAGCAGTGTTCCCTGATAGAGCTGTTTTGCCTATTATGCTTCTCTAAATAGTTTCAGACTCACAGTGTTTCACAAAATACCCAAAGTGCAGATTCATTTCATTCAAAAACTTAGGCCTGCCTGTTTTTGTTAAAGTCACGATGGCTTTTTCATGTTGAGTCCATTATACCAGCTTTTTATGGAAGTTCTAGGAGCTGAGAGAAATGCACATGCTGCTCAAAGGTAGTCTCAAAAATAGTTTATATTCTCATGAAGTGTATCTTTACAGTATCAGATATAACTTTCCCTAACGAATTATATTCAGTTTTACTGTTGTATGTTCATGTTCAATTTTTGTAATGTTACAGAGGTTCTTTGCCTGACAGGCAGCAACTACTGAAAAACAGAAATGAATTGATTTAGGTCTTGACAGCCTGCCCCAATTTTCGCACATGCTTTTTGCCAACAAACCATTTAAGATTTTCTAATGTCAGAAATGAGGCTGCCTCAGAGCAGTCTGTTTACATCTTTATTGACAAGCTAATCCCCACTTTTTCCTGGGGCTGTGTCCCTGCAGACATCTCTTCAACCTTGTCTGTTCTAACGTGACATATCATCCATCTAAAGTAAATTTAGAATATACCCATCTGTGCTAAAGACCTTTTGTGCGGAAGCTTATGTACAGAATCTCATTTCTCATGTACAAAATTTCCTTTCTGTTGCTTCCAAACAAATGTAATTTTTCATTTATACAATATGCAGTAGAAAGTTTGTATTTGCAAACAAACATGCAAAGTAGCACAAAAGAGAACCTTTTGATCATTCTTACTGAATATCTATATAAGCAGATACAGGTGACTTCTTAAAATTCTATATGCAAGCAGAGAGCAGAGCCACGTGTACCCTTGACATACATCGCAGTACTGTTGTGGCTACTCAGCAACAGCTTTAATACAGAATAGCACCTTTCATTGTGTAAGAACTGGAGGCACATAACAAATATTAAGTTGTGACATATACATTATTGATTACAATTTTCTATCCAGCTTGGGATTTTGTTGTGTTGGGTGCTTAAAATGCAATAAAAGATCAGCTCCCGGTTGTAGTATTTGACTTATAATATAGGGAGCAGCAGATAATACTGGAAGAGTAATAGTACCAAACAGAAGTCTTCTTACTTGTAGAGCACGGAAATGAAACTGGAATAGCAGGGGAAGCAGGAGAAATGTGGACATGAAACGTGGACCTGGGTGAGGAATTGTTAGGATGGGTGGAAACCTTTAAAGAGATGAGACCACCAAGCAAGAGGAAGCAAAAGTCAGTGTGGAGGGTGAAAGGAGTTGGAAGAAAAGACTGCACTTATGATAATGTGAAAAGGAAGTCTGGTGAAGGCTTAATCTGAATAGCAGGTGGCTGTGATTTTACGCAGTAGAGTAGTGACTGGCAAGTAGGATGTTCAGTTAGTAAAATGGATGAGTTAGGAGATGAGTCAGTTATTCTAGCAGAAGACTAGAGTTGCAATAAGCAGGGTAGTAGCATTAAGAAAGCAGTATTTATTATGAGATATTCAGTTAAAGTCTCCATTCACAAGGCTCAGTGAAGCAAAAAGATTCATGAAAAGGCAGAAGAAAAATTACAGTAACTCTCCAGCGCCATGAAGTTAACAGGTAAGTGAGACAAATAGAGGGATGGAAGCAAACCGTACAAGCTGTAAAAATACCAGCAAGCATGTTCAGATAACATCACAGATAGTGGGGACAAAGGAAAATTAAAAGGTGCCAATATTGCAAGGAAATAGATCAGATTATGGGGGGAAAAAAAAAAGGCCAGAGGCAAACAAACACTTATAGCTTGTCTTCTGGACAAGGCGGGTACATACCTGTTTTACCCATCATCTTGAATTGACTTTGTGCATATATAGAGGTGGTAAGGAAGTTAAGAAGGGATGGAATTTTGAAGTATTTCAGTATTCACCAGGAAGCCGTGAAAGATAAATATTTGTAGATAGTTGCTCTCTAAATCCCTGACATATTTGTGGAGGGGGATGGTTCTGTTTTTAAAATACATTCTATCTATTTCTATAGATGTGTATGTTGTAAAGGAATTTATTAGAAGACACACACAAAAAACCTGAACAAGGAAGCATCTTCAGCCACCTCCAGACCCTTGATGGTGTTGAAGGAAATTCTGGTCTTATTTCATGTGCCTGTTCTTTCCTTTCAAGTGTTTCTAATTTCCTTTTTTCCAGGGGTAGAATATGAAGTAAAATATAAAGTGCCAACAAATAAACTGTGCCAAATCTTGCTGTGATAGTTGAAGAAATTATCACCTCCTGCTGTTCCCTCCACACACTTCCCAGAAGTTACTGCCCTAATAGTGCACCCACTGATTCAAATCCACCTCTCTTTAGGATTTGGAAAGAAAAAGCACTGGGCTTTGCCCAGGAGTAGCTGAGACACAGGGGAGTATCATCATCTGCCAACTTTGGAAGCAGCAATTTCTGACAGGTTGTTGAAGGAGAGAAGCTAAAGGCAGTAACTTTGTAAATGGCTCCATCATCATTTGTTAGAGCTCATCTGCTACTCTCAGAAGTAGTTGTGAGGAACAGCTGAAGAAACTGGTGCATCCCTGAGAATGTCTACTGTCTTTGAAACCTGGTTGCGCTTCAGCTGCCTGTCTGCAGCATAGCTGCTTACAAATCCCCAAAACTCCCTGAAACAGCAGTAACCTAGGACATGTTTCTGAAAACCTAGATAATCCTTGTCAGACACGGACTACTAATAGGGTCTTTGTGGACTACACTGTGTCATTGTCATGGGCTCCAAGAGAGAGACAACACGTTATTTCAGTGCCCATGGGGAAAGAGCTGACATTTGGAGTTACCAAGGTCAATCCTGAGACTGCTCCTTACTGGAGAAAATTAGCAAATACGTGGTAATGAGCTCCGTTTTACACAGAAGAATCTATCAGCAGTGAATTACATGCGGCCTTTGGGGGAGAAAGAAAAGAAATCTTTTGGCCACAGCCAAGCATCCTTAAAGCTTTGCGATAAAGCAAAACATGTTTATTTTGTACCTGATGGTTTTCACGGGTATCTTTGTCTTCCCCATGGGCCGGAAGCATCTCTGTGGAAGCATTCCCCATCTCTACACATATTGTTGAGATATATTGTATAATGTGTTCACCCATCTCTACAGATACTGTTTTATGGAGATGAAAATAGAGGAAACTCTAGAGCTGTGTTTTCCATTGGCCAGTGGAATATACAGCTAGAGCTTGTTCCTCACTAGAGAAGGATGAGTCAAATTTTAATTGAAAAGACAAGGCATTACCTGATACCCGATAGCACGCAATGTTTTCTTGTGGTGATTTATAATCCCTGGTTCCCATTGGTAGACCAGCGACAGGAGATGGGTTTCTGGCCTATTGTCTGCTTCCCGGAGCCAGCAGGGACAGCTTCATTCAGGATGGTAACACCATATGCTTTTAAAGTATTTAACCTGTATTACCATAATGAGATCGCCTGGCTTTCTAAATCTCTTTGACAATTCACTGGAGCAAAACAAAAAGTGGTCTTTATTTGTATTGCTTCACCACACGCACATGCATCTGAGCAATCCTGAATTTCACTCTCAGGATGCTGAATTCTTTCTTCTGTGTCCATTTAAGCCAGCAGCTGTCAGTCAAAGGGACGATGGCGCCATTCGGGACAGCTCAGCTGTGTAAAACAGAATAGAGTTGAAGAGGTGACCGTTACCACTATAATGGCAAAAAAATGCTAGTTACTGATTCGGTTGCTTCTGACCAGGGATGTTCAGCAGCACAGAGTTGTTATGTAAAATTACCTTTTCCTCATTCCTAACCAGAGATGTGACTGTTGTTGCATCTCCATCCAAACAGCTTCATTTTTTTTTTGTCATCCTCAGTTTTACATTTACAAATTGTGTGGAAGTGCCTCTTCTGCACTGCTGTGTGGGAACATAATTTTTGCCTGCTTTGCCCTAGTCAAGCTGCAGGGAAGCTGTAGTCCAGCAGTGTATGTTTCCAGCAGTCAGCAATGAAAAGTCATTCTCATTCACAACTCCCCTGCATTTCTCTGTCCTGGGTATCCCAGCATTGCTGAATCACCATGGAAAACCATATACTGTGCTTCTAAGTCTTCATCTTTCCAGCTTCAGGGGATAAAACTGTAGTAATTATAGTGGAAAAAGGCCTGATAAAAGAGAAATTCTGGACTGACTTTCTGTGTGTCAGCCAGATTTTGTCATTGTTGATTTAATCAAAAGCTAAAAGTAGCCAGTAGTGCTTCATAGGTGTGAGATATTGAATTTCTGTGTAAATCTGGCTTGGGAGAGAAAAGCAGAGTTATGAAAGCACACCAATTAACAGTTTCATTTTTTAAATGCACTTCTTTTTTTTAATAGTTGGATTCAAATAGATGTGTACAAACAGTCATTGTGCTGCTGCAGTTGAAAAGATGGAGGCCTAAACACTGAAGATGGGAGGTTTAAATTTCTCTTGCATCTTTTAGTGCCAGACAATGTCTATACATGAGTGTTGAGGGTCAGTCTAATTATTTAACTAATACTGGATTTGCATAAATTGGCTTTCATGAAAAGGCTAATAAGATGCAGTTGTGGTGGGCAGCTGAAAGCAATTTGGGTTTGTGTCCAGTAATGACAGTACTAAACACAGCGGAAATTGTAACATCAGTTTTGTAAAATGTGAAAGAAAACTGCAGCATTCAAGGTATTTTTTGGCTCTATAACACTTTTAGTGCCATTATTTTCCTATGTTAACAACATAATGGTTTTATGAGACTGCTCCAGCTGTGCTTGACTTAATATCAAGGAATAAGATCATCACATTGATAGAATATGCCCTAAATTTAACACACAAGGGAAAAGCTCCAGGCATTGGTCTACATTCTCCTCTTGATATCTAGGAATTTATTATCTTGCTTTTACTAGTCTAAAATGAGTTATGGACTGAATTTTGCCCTCTATTCAGCTATAAAGAAAAGACCCCTGTATTCAGTAAACTATGCAGAGGCTGAAATGGACTGAGGGGATAGCTGGCCAGCGCAAGACTGTTTTCATATAAATCCCGCATCTCCCTGAAGTGACATGCGGTGACTGAGGATGGAGAAACCATCCCTAGAGAAGTCCATCATGTCCCCCAGTGCGCCACAGTGAAAGGAACCCACCACCTGATCAGACTTGAAAATGTGTTCAGTGATGTTCCTGTGTCAGTACTGCCATAGCTCGCCTTGTCTGTTGTCATGTGAAATGCACCCTCACTTAATTGCACTTGTTATAAGTAGCGGAACATGCGGTCTTGTGCCTTTTATCATAGAACTCCTTGTTCGGAGCCGGTAGCGTAATGCACAGAGGTGTGGAAGGTGAATCAGTGAAAGTCTCCTCAGAGTCTCGCTAAGCCGGCTGAACACTTGTGCTGAGAGCCTGTCCCATCTGTAGACCAAAAGACCAGGACAGCAACTATGCCTGGAAATAAGTGAGCATGAACAGGATTTCTACAATGATGGACAGGAGTCTAGGAGGAGAGGTAGTTTGGGAGTTTCTTTAGGGATGAAGGCAGAAGAGGAAAAGAAAGGATGCAGGACAGAAAGAGGAGGACTTTGCATTTATTATTACCTACTGTACTTGGTAGGACAAGTGTTACAAACCTCCATGGCTAGGAGAGATTGATGTCTTCTTTGCAATTATATATTCCATGTTATTGTGTGTGAAATTAGTGACTACATACTTACTGGAATGTTTTTTTCTTAAGTTGCAATGTTTCGTGGCCAAATCTGCTGCAGAGCTAGCAAAAGAAAAAGGAAGCATTACTGCTATTGTGGATGAACTTTTGTCAAGGGACAAAATATTTTCTTGTACCATTGCGTAGGCTGAAGCCTATTTTCAGTTCA
The DNA here is from genome assembly GCF_964273445.1 of Streptopelia decaocto. Lineage (NCBI taxonomy): Eukaryota > Metazoa > Chordata > Aves > Columbiformes > Columbidae > Streptopelia > Streptopelia decaocto. The sequence goes on along the minus strand of NC_138655.1, from coordinate 139,600,158 downwards.
TTTCTAATGCATGGCAACTTGCCTTCAGCACTGTGAAGATTCATTTAAAAATAATTTTTAGTGCAGAGGCTTTTAATTTAAGTTACTTAAGCTGTAGGGAAGATGGTATTTGCATGAATGCACGTGCTCAGTTGCAGGGCTGTTTATCTGTCTTTCCAGTTCTCAAATTTAGGAGACAGAAGGTGGAATCCTCTGTGCCATAAGTGCACTGTATTGTATTATTAATATTGGGAGATCAAGCAATTCCCACTAGATGGTCTTTGTGGTCCCTTGATGCTTTGAGAAGTGTCTACGCATGAAAGGCCATTTAAGTTGCAGTGGGCTGATAGTCTGGGATGACATTTGAATGTGGAGAGGACAATGTATAAATGACAATGACTGGGGGGGAGGCAAAACGGGTCTAAACTCTCCGTATTCTCCCATGGACAGTCACCTCTCCTTTAGGATTATTTCCTCACGTGACTCCTCAGTTAGGCTTTGTCTAGGAGGAAAAGTGGAACCACTGAAGGGGAGAAACTGAGGCTTCTAGACAAAGCAGAGGCTTCCAGTGCTGACACTTGGCCCGTAACCCAGAGAGACAGCAAAGCTAATGAGAGGCATCGCCTCTCGGGCATCATTTGCAGCTTTCAGAATTAACATGTTACTTTCAGCCAAATCATAAACAAAAAATAAATTTTAGCAATGCCATATACCAGAATTGTTTCCGTGGAGAGCAAGCTTTGTGTTGCTATTTTGAGCCTGTAGTTTACATTGCCTGATTCTCCATGAAACAAAGAAACTAAACCAACCACTGCAAAATTGGCTCTGAAGGCAACAGCCATTAAAGTAAATGTGCACTGAATACTCCTAGTTGTGGGGAGATTCTTGCCTAAAAATGCAGCAATAGTTTACAACTCAGTTAATAAAAATACAGTAATATATTCTGCCCCATGAGTCAGGGTGAGTATGCATGAGTTTCCAACATGCTCCTATTGTTACATTGCTATGAGAAGTCTAAGGAGGAAACCCCCCCAAAATCAGGATAAAATAATAAATTCTCCAATAAAAATATATCATATAGAAGAATAACACTGAAACAGTATCTTCAGATATTTTAAGAAGGAGAAATACTATTGGGTATTTCCATAATTTTGTGGTCTTATTATAAATTATTAATGTTGTTTTGGAGTGGAGCATATATGTATTTTGAATTAGTAAGTAGGGGTGATCATTCTCTGCCATTAGTACCTAGCTATCAGTTCTGTACAGCATTTTCTGTAACTGTATTTTGACATTAATGTAAGGACTAATTGTGCATTATATTTTCTCTCATGTATGTTGGAACAATACAGTCACAGCATGTAATATGGTATAAGCCTTTTTTTCCCTGAAATTTTTACTGTATAAATGCTTTTAATGCTTCTCTTGCTCAGTATGCGCATTGCATGTGTATTAAAATCTAGTTAGTTTACAGTCCACCTGCTAAGTTTGATTAAGAACCAAACTAGTTATCTGAAGGCTAAGAAAATCTACATAATTAAATCTGTCCTTGTGTGCTTGAAAGATTCATCAGTAAGGAATCCGTCACATCATAAACCGAACAAAACCAAAACAACTGAGTCATTATCATGACTCTGCTTGGTTTCAGCCCACAAAGTCACATCTAGACTATGTAGATACTGTATTTGTTGTTTTATGTATTGGTGTGCAGATACTTGTACATACAGAGGTGTAAATGCTGCCAGCATTTAGATTAGGTTAAAAATGCTATTTATGGCTTGCATCAACAACAAAAAAATATTCATAATCATCCCTAGGTGAAGACGCGCATATAACGAGCTTACAGCTCCTAATTAATTCTGTAAAGAACACCATTTGGTGGAGCAGAATTATGAGGTTTGCATATTGATGGTGGCAGGGAAAAGTATATCGGTTTTCTATTTATGTGGTAAAATTAACTTGTGTTCTCCAGAAAATGGCACATCTCGGAGGTATTGCTCTCAAAATGATCTCAAAGTGGAAAGAAATCAATAATTACAGCACCAGGCATTCAGTTCTGTCCTAATTTTCCCACCAGTTTTTCAATGTTTCAGCTGCCTCCGAGACTCAAAGCGCTCTCATTAGGTCGCTGCAGAGGCTGCCTGCGTGCCTGCTCCATCACTCTCTCGCCAGCTTTCTCCCTTGCTCCCCCCATCTCGCTCTCCCGTTTTTTGTCCCCCTCCTGCCTTGGGAGTGACTGTGAAGATCATTTGCTGGCATGATTGGCAGGTTAGAGGATTCGATCAGATGAGTTCCTCTTAGTGCAGGTCAAAAAGGCTAGTTAGCAGGAGCTGTCGAAAAATGCCAGCAGCATTCGAAATGGGAAATGTCATGACTTCCAGGCAGGGGGTGCCACCTGGAACAGAGAGCCCCCAGCTCATTAGCAAGTTCCAGGATGCAAGCTTAACTGGAGGGAGCAGCGGAGGAAAGATAATACCCAATAGGGAAAATTATTGTGAAGTGGAATTGATTTCATGTATAATTTGTTTATCACTAGAGGGGACAAATGCTGTCCTCCTGACATGTGCGGAGGAGTGTGGACTATGAATGAAGCAATTTAGCATAATCTCCAGGTTGAGCTCTGGGTTTAAAGAATGCCAACTTCTTTCTTCCCAGCTGTGGAAATGATCAGGTCATGTTGTATTAATTAAACCTGACATACTCTCAAATGGTTTATCTGGGCAATTTTAGCAATTTAACAAAACGTGGTAGATATGAGCTGCATTCATTATTAACACAGCGCAGTGTTTTGTTTTCTGGATGCGGTGGAGCTGGGGTTTTTTTGCAAGCTGCTGTTGTGAAAGGACATGTTTCTGTTGCAAGATGAATTATAACACAGCTCATTTTTAAGGCTTAGACTGCATAAAATCAGAATGCAATGCCAGTTGCAAGTTCATTTCCAGGAAACTCTACACACCCTTAGAAAGTGTGACTTTTAAAACAAATAAAGCATTTAGGTCTTGTGTATAAAATTTAATCTGAAATGAAGACTACAGGGTCTGCTGCCTGTCATGGACTTACATAAAATATTAGCATTACAAAATGCTTACTCTTCTCTGAGACATTCTGCAGAGGTACAATTGCGGGCAAACTCTTGATCCCAGGCAGTTTAGCTAGCCCCTTGCTATTAATGTTGCTAACCATTCATTTGCTTCACTGGTCTGTATTTTCACATAAAAAGCATAGTGCATATCAGTAGAAATGAATTGCATAGATTCCCCTCCACCCTCCCACCCCGCCATAGTTCTTTTCAGAAGTATTAAGAAAATAAGATGGGATCATGGTACCTTCCAGAGTCTTTTATCGTGGAATCTTTGTGAGGCTTTGAGTCTGGCTCTGCTCCTCCTGAAGACAATGGAGAATGCCAGAGACTGCAATGGGAGCAGGGCTGACTCCCTTATCAAAACTAACATAGACACAACAATACCATCTCAGCCTGACTAAATGAGATTTAAAGGCTGCAAGCTGTTCCTGAAGAACTGTTTTGAAAACCACATATCTTCTTGTTAAGGAATTTTGTCTTTTATATTTTCAACGTGTACTTCTCGGAAGTTTGCAGCTCATGCTTAAGCAGTCTCTTGGTTGAATGCTGAGCAATGTTTGCTTAGTGTTCGGATCTTTGATGATTTTTTTTTGTCTTTCATTTTCTTCCATCCATCAAAATTTTAAAGTTGGTAATGTAGTAGCAAGGGTTTGCTTTATTGAGTAACCACAGGCTGCTGAATTTCCCTTTCTCTGCCTAATATGAATCAGAATCAGATTTTTTAAAAGGACTTTCTTAGTCAAAATATTTGTACAGAGGCTTACAGATGAGTGTTTTCTGTTTTGTGTTTCCTATAAAAAGCTCAGCATTAGCAGTCTGCTAATTTGCCAAAAAGAAGAGTTACTAAAGCGCTGTAAACACAGGCATTCTTTAGCTTTCAGATAACTTTTTAGTGCAGAGTTCTTTCAGATAGACACTGTGAATATTGGCTGCTGTAGTCTGTGCTAGTGAATGCACAGGCTCGGTCCCTTGCAAAGTTCAATAAATAGAGCAGAATATCAGAATAAAGATGTCCTCTATGCAGATCCCATGTGAGAATTTTTCCCACCTTGGGTGGTTCTCCAGGTGCCCATCTACTATTTAAGTAAAAAATGGGAAATTAGTTTGAAAAGGTCAGAAGCTATTCACTACTCAGTGTCTGCTCTGGTGCTTTGTTTGGTGATATACATATAAATTATTTGAATAGAGTTTGAAAATTAGACTTCTATTCAGAAAAGAGAGCAAGCTGTCTGGGAAATCTCCAAGTCTGTTAGCTCAATGGAATACAGACAAGGGCCAGTAAGCACTGGACAGACAGGCCAGTCTTTAGCCCTGAGTATACTGGAAGGACCTGTGGTGACTTTCACATCTGTCTGCATCTGGCAGCCTCTGCTTGAACACGAGCGGAAGGGTATTTTGGCTGTGAAGTCAGGCAAGTGCAGTTAAGTCTTTCCTAGGACTGTGTGTGTCACAAGTTAGTGACCTGTGCGGTCCTAAGTTCATGACCAAAGAAGTTACCACCCAGAATTAGAAGAAGATAGTTGAACAACTAATATTTCCCACATATCTACATTTTCTGGCAAGTAAAAGAAACAGCCTGAAACACAAGAAGAAACTTAACCATCACTCCTCTATTTCTTTTTTTTAACCAGACAACTTCTGTTTTTTCAAAACTGACTCGGTGTTTTCTTAGCTTCCAGGAACTTCATAATCCAAAAGAAGAATAGTACCCAGGAGGAAATTAGTAAATACCTCACTATACCTCAGACTTATTATTCCTGCAGTTGTTTGTCATTCTCTACCCAAAATAAATCCTGGTTTGTTCCTTGACTCTCTAGTGAAGATCAGGCAGGAGCAGTTAGTGGGAGAGTCACATACTCATCATCTGTTTTGTACATCTTTGCTTTTCTCCCCAAAATTTCTGAGAAGTCACTGGAACTTGCTAGTTTGCATTCTGTGAAGTGACCCATCTTTGTGAATCACTTTTCAGCTGAGAAGAAGCTCTGACACACGGTCCATATTCCATGTCAGTGAATCTTTTTATCGTTTCTTGTGTGTAAGAACACTTGCTGAATTAATTGCCTGTGTCTCTTTTTGAGGGAGGTGGATGCACAGAGCATGTTGGGAAAATCCAGTGAGGCCTGAGGTCATCTAAACAGCTCTATGTAACATGAGCAGCGGCTGATGAAACATCATTCAATCAGTAATATTTAAACTTTAATTTTATGTACTATATTTCAAATTAAATGGGTAGTATAAAATAATCCACAAGCTGACTCTAGGACTGGGCCATGTCATTTTTCTAGTGTGTGTCTGTTGTCCTTGACTTTGATATCATTCACCTTTTAATCTTTTTTCCATCTGCATTGTTAACCATGGGCTGCAGTAAACTGAGATCTCTCTCTCTAAACCCTTTTCTAAGATTTTGCCTCACCACTTTTTTTTTTTTTTTTACTAAGTCCTACCCGTACATTAAGTATCCCACAAGCTATTTACACATATTACTAAATCTTTATAGAGGTATGTTTAGATAGATTGAGGCACATTGACCTGACCCTGTCAAAATCCTTGACCGGGAACTCTATGCATAAGTCTCTATTTTGATTTTCTTAGCAGATGCAGCATTGCTTTTGGATCATTAAGCCTTGCCATATTTCCTCAGAGAACTTAAAAGCTGAGGCTTTCAGAATTGTCAAGTCGTGGACTTGCTTTCTTGTGTAGGCTGTACTCATCACTCCCCAAAATCATCTCCAAACCTCACTGTTGTCTGGGAAACTACTGTATCAGCTTGTGTGGTATCAAAAGTAGGAGCATTACTAATAAGTCACAGCGTTGCTTATGTCACCATATTCAGGACATAGTCATCTCTCCTTCTGCCAGACTCCTAAATGCACACCTGGGCATTTATAAAGGCGTTTGAAATGTACCTTAGTGGAGCAGAGTGATTTAGAAACCTAATTTTCTCTCTGTGAGTTACTGTGAAAGGCAGAGAATAAAGGTGACGCCGTCTGGATGCATGGGTGCTTAAAGCATAAGAGGTAGAAAAAAAAATCTCCAGCTGCAGGACTGTAGGAAGCAATGCTGCTCGGGAGCAGCTAGAATGCTGCAGACAGAAAAGCAGGAGCTCTACCAGGTGAAATCTCCACAGCTTCTTATCTATTTTATGTTGCTCATGTATTTTATCTGCATGAAAACAAGCATAGTTTCTTGCTAACATTGTGAAAACATCAAAAATGTCAGCTTTTATCTATTGAGAGAAACTTTTACTGGGTGCTCTGAATTTCTGTTGTTAATCCACTGTGTGTTGTGAACTTGATAATTCACAGAAGTTGAACAAACAACTTCTCACCTAAACTTCCTCTCCTAAGAAAATAAAAACATCAGACTGTGATGATCAAGTAGTTGACCATCTCGATTTGAATACCATATGCAACAGCTTGCCAGCTTGGCTCTTAGTGTGTTTTTGCCTGCCATGACAAACCGCATTGATCCACAAATTTGGTATGGTCTAGAAATAAAGGGAGGGGAAAAGGATTTTAGAAGCATTTTACCCAGCTTAGTCTTTAAGATTCATTCTTTAAAATGTGTTTGTACACTAGCGTTTGAAGAAAAAAAATGAAAATCTTTTTATTCTAAACTGTTCTACAAGTTTAAAGCAAATGTAGCATAAGGGTATGTGCTAAAGGTAGGTGTATGCTACTGAAAAGTGAAACCAGAATCATTAGTATGTGAACATAAGTAAAATGAGTGGTTCCATGACGTTATTGTCTGACACTTCGCACCCTCTGTCCTTTATCTCTGTCTTTGTTTATTCACTTTGTTTCTTATATTACGCCTGAAACCTTGAATGTAAATTCTGTAGATTGTGGATTTTACTCACCTTATTTTTGGAATGTCTGCCACATAATCATAAGGAACTTAAGTCCTATGTTTGCCTCTTTTGCCACAGTTACTGAATTTGCAACGTTAACACCCCCCCTGACACACACACACACACTCCCCTCCCAGCCACATCGCGGATTCTTTGCAGAAGCCAGTGATTTCTTTGCTCTTGGTGCACGTCCAAGTGGAAAGGAGATTGGAATGTGAAGAGGTTTAGCTTTGTTGTCATTTGCTTTGTATACGGACTACACACATTTATGATGGATAGGTATTCTATATGTCCCAAACTTTCTGAAAAGCGAAAGAATTGCAGCAAAGTCAGTAAGTAAACTGAGAGTGCTCTCAGCCCTTCCTTCATTTAACCTAAACCAGAAAACAGATAAGGGCAGACTTGAGGTTACATTTTGCCTTTTAAGGTAAATAATCCATGTCAGCTTCCCAAGACATTCCCAAGACATCTCAAGAGAAACAACTGAGGTCTGTGTATAGGGCTGGATCCCCCAGTCCTTCTTCCTGTGTGAACCTCTGCTGCACACGGCGGAGCTTGGTCTGTGTGTGTGTTGTGGGGAGGGGGCATGAGTAAAGAGCATTATGTCTGCATAACTCTTGGAGATTTTAGGTCGATCAAATAAATAAATACTCCGGTGCTAATGGAAGCAGAGATCATGTATCACCATATCTAAGGAATTAGAAATGTATATTCATGAGTCCTTGTTACCCAAATAGGATGTCTGTCATTCTGTATTAATGACATAGCTATATTCTACTCATTTCATTTGTCTTTGTGTTTTACCCAGCTGAATAGTTCAGTGCTGCCATGCGGTCCTGTATCGTATGGCAGACTTTGCCTTTTGAACTGCCTACATCACGGTTTTCTGCAGCTCCCTATCTCCACTGTCATTCCTTTTCTTTACTCTAAATGTTTCCAGGGAGGAGGAAAATAAAGAAAGAAAATATATTAAAAAAAAAAAAAAAAAAAATGAAGGGGAGAAAGAGACTGCTGTGGAAAAATAAAAGTTTAAAAGAAAACCAGAATGAATGCTTCACTTGTTGGCTTTTAGCACAATTACCATACCTTAGGAAATATGCAGGGAATAGTTAATTATGACTAAATGAGCTCCTTTTAGAGTTCGTGGCAGGCCCCAGCATCCAACTGTCAGTGTTGTGAAAGATACTGAATTGAAGGCTGGTCTCCCTGTCAGCCGGTGGGATGGTCTGCTGGAGTAAAATAGACAGTGAAAAGATAGCTGGGTTAGAGTAGCCTCAGCAAGGGAAGCACGCAGAGCATTTGCATACTTCTCCTGCAAAGGGGGTTTAATCCGAAGAAAGGAGGAGATTTTGGTATTGTCAGCCAAGGCTTTGTTCAGGGTGAAGAGCAGAAGGAAATCTGATGAAGGGGCCTTTCTGAAGCCCTTGCTCACAGACTGGAGGTTGGTCTAGTAAAGTTATGTACTTTCGCATTGTTTACACACTATTGTCTGTTTGAAGATTCTCTAAACTGAAAGACTCAAAGTATTCCTCTTTGCTAACACAAAAGCAGGGAATTTGTGTGGTAAAAATGACTTACACTGCAGAACTGAACAAGTTCTTTTCATTATCTGCACAAAATACCCTGAAGTTCCTTCTTTGGTGTAGACAAAGTTCCCTGATACTTCTCAGCCGAACTCATATATCACAAAATGTTTTCAGACTAGGAGAAAAACAAGAGAATTGTGTTCTCAAAGTTGAGAGAGCAGAAAAATCAGGTACCCTTCAGGTTTAAGTCAGCCAAATTCTTGCTGCTTCTTCCAAAACAGCTCTTTGTTAATCAAATAGACAGTTTCCTGCCAACTACAAACAGTGGTTTAAAATTTAGTTGAGATAAAGGATTGTGCCTTTACTAAGATCTCTTCTGCACTTTGTAATATTTTTCTCACCTGAGAGATGAGCCCCTAACTAAACCTCTTTTATAGATAGTTTGTAGCAGAACCAGTCCATTCTTACAACTTTTCCAGATTAAAAAATGTGATTTGTTTTTCAAAAACAAAACCTATTTAAAAGTGTTTGCAAGCAAATAGATCCTCTTTGGAATGACTATCCACTTACAGGGTATACTACCACTTTCCAAGCTTTTCACATGGGAAAAAGTGCATCATCTCAGGAATATAATTAATGTTTAGGGACCAAATAGGCCATCTAACAGTGTAGCACCTGAAATAGATGGCTTTAGCTTTTTGTTGCTGTAATTTTTTTGTGATTAGTTTAATCTTAAAGGTTTTAGATAATATTTAATTATTTATGTGGATCACAGTAAAGATCATGTTACTTGTGGAAATAGTTTATATATTTTTTTTCTATAAATATATCTGTGCATATTTAGTTAGCTCATTTTCTTATCAGCTTTGTAGTTAACAGTCATTGTAAAGCAAAGTATGTTTCCTTGTCATGCTTTGAGGGTGCAAGGGACAGCAAATTTTCTGAATTTGCTATAATAAAAATAAGTACTCTCTTTAAGGCTTGGCCAAATTCTGGGAAAGAACATGAAACAATTTCTAAGATACCAAAGAATATGAGGTTGGATATATTTGCGTTCACTCTGCAGTTGTTTAATAGTTACAATTAAGGAAAGAAATTACAATCCTTTTAGTATTAATAAACGACTACGCGTATGATGCAATTTGACGCTCAGTTGTACATGCTCTAACTTGTTTGGCATTTTTTTTAGCCTCAGATGCTTCCTTACACTTACCCAGAGACAGACATTGGTGTTTCAGCTTAGTTTTTGTTCAGCTGTGACAAATGTGAATCATGAAATACTTAATCATCCGTTCGCCTTGTTTGCTCCCACATGGTTGCCATAAAACCTCACAGAAACACGTGGCAGAAGCCGGTCTGGGAGGAATAGGCCACAGGGCACTGGGGCACCTCTGGTCTTCAGAGTGTTGATGCAGCTTAAAAATCAGGTGCCAGAAAGGGGAGGTGGTTGATGGAAAATGTGCTGTATCCATTTGCTTGCTGAGCATTATCTGCCATCTGGACTCAAGAAAAGCCTGATTGAATTTCAGCATCTCCCTTTCTCTTCCACCCTAGAGAAAACTGGAAGAGGAGATCAAATTTTGGCCAAAATGGGAGCTGCATTGGGGCATCAGCTGGCACTCAATGTGCAGTTAACGCCTTCTTTTATTAGTTTAATTTATGCCTTAAAAGTGTTTATATTTTTCCAGCTGATGTGACTAGTAGGAAATAGGGTACGGTGTGTTACAAGGGTTATTCACCAAATGGTATTTACTGCTGGGAAGCATAGCAGCGCCACCTTTAAAATAGGTTTTGCCTCTCTACAGAGGCAGATAAGTTGAATCTGACCGGGGTATAATGCACTGTGCAATTTCCTAACAGTTACTTTTATATGAACTAATAAGTTTTTATTGCTTTATAAGAAAACTATAACATCGTCCTACAGTTTTTACCTCCTCAAGGAAATAAACTCCTGTGACTTTCTCGTGTGCTGGCCAGCTTTGTACAGCCTTCCCTGGCTATAAAGAACTCATAGTCCAAAACACAGTGTTGGGAAAACAAAGGACGGACCACGGCCGTAATAAACATGTCATTTAAACCTTACAGGAAAATGAATGTGGTTTATTCAAACATCCCTTCTAAAGAACAGCTAATGATAATATTTTAGTAACACAGGGGGAGATCTTCTAACGCTCCCATTCCTGGGCTCTGTTCCCACTGAAGCCAGTAGGAGCTGCACGTACAGATCCAGAGGGTTCGTGTCTCAAATTCTATCTCATATGGAGTTGAATAGTTTTAAAAAATAGGAACCAGGCTCAGTCCAAGGCTTACAGTCTGCATATAGTGCAGTAATGTTTTCACTTTTCATCTCTTCCTTTTTGTTTCGCGGTAACGGTGCAATCCCCAATTAGAAATGACCCTTTGTTAGCAGAGTCGACGATGCCTTGTCCCGGTTTGCGTTTTTCCTGTGAGAAGCGTGTCAGAATTTGGGGGAACTAAATATCCTCCTTTGTTGGTGAGCTTGTCAAGCACCACGCCGTGTTCGCTTTCCCACCAGGAAGGTCAGGCCGCTGGGGGGCCACGCTATTTTCTGCAATGATCCCCACTGTCTGTCCATGCTGTCTGACAGATTGAAACAGTTGTCTGTGTCACCGCTTTCAATGCTTTTTAAATGCCTCACTTTCCATGAAAGACGTAAAATATGTAGGCAGTGGGAGGGGGGGAATGTAAAAGGAACTGTACTTTTTCCTGTGTAAAGAAGTATTGGGTTTTCTTTTCTAAAGTAAAATTAATTTTGGTTAAAATATGTTAATAAGCTGACTTAGGAAAAAGAAAAGAGTTGATCTGGAAGAATGGGTGAGTCGCAGTTTATATATTCTATTTCTGGAACCTTGTTTTAAAATGAGGGTATTAAAATCAGTAAACACACACTCATTCAGTAGTTAAAGTGAAAGAGTAAGGGGGTTTTGTTCACTTATATTCCAGTTTAATATATTTTGATCTGAGGTATGTATAAAGCCTGAAGAAATTGGTACTGTGCTGAGCCTTCAATACTCTCCAGATAATTGAACTAATTAAATCTTTACCAACATTAACACAACTCCAGCAATCCTTGGACAGTGGTTAATTATTGCATGAACATGGCAAGCTTAAACTAAACAGATGAAAATAGAGTCCTGTGGAATGGGTATTGAGTTTATTCTTTATTCATCTTTTGATAAGGTTTAATTAAAACTGCCTCTCTCCATTGTGGTGAGAATGAATGTGCTTGTTTTCTTAGTGAAAGCCAAATTATTCACTTCAGCCATGGTTCAATAATCAAAGCCTTTGCAAAGTTTTGGGTTATATTGTAGCTGTGGAGATATAATTGCTGCAATTCTCTATGAAGGCTTTATCTTTTTATTACATTTTCTTTTTTTTTTTTTTTTCATTTTTTTAGAAAGAAAATTAGAGCATCCATTTTCTGCTGCACTACTTTAATGTTTTAAGCAGGGCATTTTTGTAAACAAGGAGTGAGCTGTTGAACATAAAATTTAAAACAAATGACTTTTTTATAACTGGAATGCAAAAATTCCTTTAAAAACACATCTAAATTCCAGTCTTTTAGAATAACACACAAAGTAAAATTTAAGCATACATCAAAAGTCATCCTTATCAACTGTTGAATATTAATAAAGGAATGGTTATTTCTTTTTATGACAGTAACGGTAGGGTGATTATGGTGACTCACCATACTTGTACATTAGCTAGTTACTCACTGGGCAAAATGTGTTGAAAGAAGCGATGCCGGCTCATAATGTTAGAAGATGCAACTTTGTAAGGTTGCTAGAGCTACCTAACCATGTGTACGAAGTGCAAACTGTGGCACCAGTGTTATGATGGAGAAAACAGATCCTTGGAAATCATGAGAAATTTTGCTTGAGAGCAATGGAGTACAGCTGAAGGAAAATGAGACCAGGTATGCATGCACACAGGCTGGATTCGTGTGTGTTGCCACGGACTTGCCTTTCCACTTGGAAAGCTCTAAGCTGTAGAATTTGATTTTGGTTTTTAAGTATAAGCTGCTCTTGCAAATCCACATACATTCATTGAGAAGTGAGACAGCAAGTAAGAAATGGATCACTGTTCATTTAAAAAAAGTTTACTGCTCTCCTTTCATACATTTCTGCAGGCAGCTTAGATGGACCACCAAAAGGTCATCAGAAAAGTTGCACAATTTTATTTATATTCTGATTGCTCATTCTGGCATGTTTTGGAACAACATCATGGCAGAACCCTGAATCCCTGACAAACTTCTGCTTTTCTATTTACAAAAATATTAATTTCATTTTCTGTGATTTATCATAAACAACCATGATATTGTTCTGTCTTGGGCTCGTGTTGTCGTGAGGAGTTTCCAGGCTGGCACAGTGGTTTTGATTTAAGGGAGGAAAAACTGCTTTTGTTTTGTTTATTATTTCATTGTTTCTCTTACAGTGAATTTCACTGGGTAATAAAAAAATCTAAGACTATGAGTCAAATCCTGTGTCTCTTGAACCTGGAGCTGGACTTAATGGTAATTCTTCCTCCATTTGAGTGATACTCTGAAGCACACGTGGTGCATGTCAAGCAAATCCAGAGCTACAGATAGAGAGAAACGCAGTACCTGTGCTCTTTGCCATGAAGTGATAGCATTTGTGTCCCAGCTAACCTCTGTAAAGATTCTATAAGTGCAGCCATTTATCCAGGCTTTACACTGAAGTCAAGATTTGCTTTGTTTCTTGAGGTATGGGAATGTCGCTCAGTCTGGAAGAGGGGGAACACCATGTGTCAGCTTTGGCTTGAGTGTGTGCACATAGTCATGCATCTTCTAATGGTGAAAGTTGTGTTCTACTTTCCTGCTGACAGAGTAGAAAATTCATTAGAAATCCCAACAAAATATATTAAATTAGGTCATCCTCTTTAAGTTTTTTTCTAAATGGAGCTTATCAATTTTCTGAAATTTATATTTATTTGGCATAAAGGAAGTAGATATGGCAGAACTGTTATTTTTTTCTGAGATCTCTTCTGCTACATTTTTTCTTTCAAAGCACTAAAAGTCTGGTGTTCTAGGAAATAGGTTTCCTAATAATTTTCTGGGGTTTAATGTATTTTTGCATGGATTTCACTCTATTAGGGCTTCTGTACATTTATTGCATGTAAAAATTTTACAACATTTATTACAATTAGGCTGTGGTTCCACATGCATTGCGATGGGATCTGCACACTCCTGCTTTCCCAGCAGCACAAATTTTATCTGGACCAAGAATGGACACCTGATCTCGTTTATAGAGAGTGCAGTGGCTTCATGCTGGTTCCTGGGGAAACACCATAAAACTTGCTGGTTCAAAGTTAACCCATCAGACTTATTTTTTTAATCAGGTTTAAAACAACAGAGTTAGATTGTACTGGGTCAGCATGATTTTCACTCAGTCATAGGAGCTTTAAAGCTGGATTTGTAGCCTTGTCACACATAATTCTGTCAATCAGATTTTCCTGAGCTCTTAACTAAACAATTATCTTCTAATATTTGGTTACATTAAAATAATTTTGCTGCATGATTTGTTTTTAAATGGTGATAGAAATCTTGAATCAGATAGGAAAAACCTGATGTCCTGGAAATGAGAAAGGGTGTCTGATTAGGGTTGCTGAAAAAAAATGCATGCTCAAGAGATGGTAATCTAATCTGAGTGGATTGAAAGATTTGAAAATGTCTTCTTTAAATGTGAAGAGATTGTTGCATGTCAATTATTTATTAATTCATGTGGTTTAATACCCATTAGGATTTTTTAATATGGGCTATACTGCACTGTGACAGCTTTGCATGTCATCCCTGCAGATGTCTCAATTTAGTGAGATTCTTGAGCACTTGGCTAACACCAGGCATACGCCAAAATGTGTATGCAGATGTTTATTAAAGAGCTTCCCAACCCTTCCCCAGTAGCCATTAGGTAAAAGGTGCCTTCTGAGGTGCAAGAAGACAGACTAAACTATCATGACTTTTGACTGCATTAATTCATTTTGACATTATGTGATTTTTTTGTCAAATGATGAGACTCCTTCGTGTTTCTTAAAATTGCTACGTAAGCAAGAATAATTCTGCTTGCTTCCTTGCTTTTTTATTTGGCATAAAATCTACAGGAGTGCAAAAAGGTGATTTCCCTAAAAGCAGACCCATGTATAATTTACAGGGCTACCACAAAGAAATACTAATGACTTACACATGCATTACTATTATTAACTTGCCTCCAGCCACAACATTTACATGGTAATAAGTTGTCATCTTTATGCTATCAACTACTACTTGATCCAGTTCAATCTCATATTTTCTTTTCTTTATAGTTACTATGTCATGATGATCAGTAATTGTGTTTGCTGTCAACTTTGTTATTCCTTCTTCTTAGCAAATTCTTCATGATCTTCAGAATGCGGCTGGTCATTTGCCTGAAGTGGAAAACAAGGTTTTGACATCGCAGTATTTAAAAATTTGCCACATTTTTGCCTCTAGAACTTTTGGGCTTTCTTTAGGAATGTTCTCTGTATTCTGGAAGAGCAATCTCATTATTTTACATTTTAAGATTTGGCTCCCATAGAGCAGAACAAGGCTAAGTTCAGTTACACTAAGTACCATGCAATTCTATATTAAATAATATTCTTTCTTGAAAGATCTTGAGTAATTATTGAATTGCTGTATCTTATAAAAAATTCTACATGCCCTATGCAGACAGATAGCAAAATAGCATGTAGATAAAAAGAATATTGCTTTAGGAGAAATGTTAATTAATGCACAATTGCAGACAACCCCATGAATGCATATTATTCATAGAATTCACATTTTTATGAAGAACTAAAAACTGAAACAGAAGTAAATAGCTAGCATTTATTGAACTTTCTTTCCTCTAACTATCAGTGCAACAAAAATATAACCAAATGAAGCACTTTTTTAGGCTACAAAATATTGTTTCTATGTCTCCAGTGTAAAGACTCACTTCCTTACCTCCTTCCACAAAAGGAGTCGAGGTCCAAGCTTCTGTGTTGATGCGAAGAACGGTTGTGACAAGCAGGAGAAGTGGCTGAGGGGAGGAATTCAGTCCATTTCTTGAGAACACTGTCAGAAATGTCTGTGTATCTATAGAAGACAAAGTAGCCCAGTCTGTTTCAATGGCTACATTAAGCAGGCTTTGTTCACTGTTTTAACTATCTTGGACTTGATCCTCTGATCCAGGAAAGAGAAAGTGAGACCATTTTAGAAAAGTTCAAGAACCATAAGCCAATAACAAATGAAAATGTGTACAAAGCTTGACTAAAACCAGAATATACAAACATGCCTCTGGTTAACTCATTACAAAGGGTCACAATTAGAAAGACACACTCTATTGCCTCCAGTCTTTACTACTGAGTATATCTAATGGACCAGTAAAATAATACTAAAAATGCTTCAGGAAAGCTTGTGGTTTTCCCCCCAGAAAATACCGAGAATGCGTGGCTGTCAGTCTGAAGAGTAGCCTTGCCAGTTACGCACAGAGCATTAGTTATGTAAAGACCATTGCTGGAAAAGAGAAAAACAAAATCAAAAAAATAAGTAAAGGGAAGATTCCCATGCAAATGGTGATGCATTTCATTCATGGAAGAGCTGAGTGGTTGAAAATGATCTGGCAGCTATCTCCAATTACCACCACCAAGGGGCAAAATCTATTAGAGATAAGCAACTATAATGAGAGAAAAAAAAAAACATAGGAAAATGACCTCGTGATATACTTGGATGCAGAGTAGACCTTAACAGAAGAACAGGGCAAAACAGCCTTTTAAATTCAGAAGCAGAGGAGACATGTATCTGACATTCTGTGAAGCATGCTTGACAGAGGACTTCTTAAAAGACAAGGCTGGATAGCTTACTGTCACATGAAACTTAGTGTACAGATTTGTCTGAATGCCTTGGCATTGAAGGGGTTCAAAAGATTGACTGAGTATAGATAAACTATGTTCTTCAACACAGCTTGAAACCTTCCACTAATTTTTCACTGGTCCTCAAGCCAAGAACACCCCCATCCCCTACCAAATCTGCAGACATAATTTCCTTAATGAAAGGAATTCAGAAGTGGGAGTTAAACCTTTCTGTGTTCCTTTGGGTTTTATACAATCTTTCATCATCCCAAGGAAATCAAGTACTCTAAGTGAAGAATCAAATCTCAAAGCACTGCACGAGTAAATGAAATCTTTTTTGCACACTAGGGACCCTTTCATCATAGTTTTGTGTTTCAGGGAATTTCACAACCTTTACTTGAGGGAAACAAATATTCAAATCCCAGTTAGACCAGAATAGAGGAAATATGCCAGGTTCAATTACCAGTGGAGTTATCAGCCTATGAGATTTTTCTCCATTTGTATCTTCACCATCTTTTTCATGAAGTTCTGCATAAGCTGTTCCTGGCATGTGGGAGCACAGAAGGGGACTGACCACTTTAAAACTAATCAGAAGAAGCGATCTGCTCTAAGTCCCAAAAAGTGCTGGAGTCCTGAGCAGCACGTTTCAGGTAGGGTCTAACACTGATGGTTTTTAAAATCTTCATTCCTATTAATTTTCTGGATATGAAAATCCACCTGGATTTACAGATACGTATAGTCAATCTTTTTTGAAGACAGTGAATTTGCAAGAAGCCTTTCTCAGTTTTTTTTATTATTATTTTGGATTAGATAAAACGTATGAAATCTACTTAGTGTCGCATGTCCTTCGCACTCAAAGAATAATAGGAGAGAAATTATTATCCATTAAAAACAAAATCAAATGAGCAGAAATGACTTTGGAGATACTTCATACATATAGAAGTGCCAAAAGATAAGTGGTGACATCCCTGGATATGTAACATCTATGGATGTTTATGATGATGACCAAGGAACAAATGAGACAGTATGGACTGTATTTTCTGTGGTTCCTCTGTTGTTTGGAGCTGGTGCAATGTAACAGTATTTTGCTCACTGTGGCATGGACCACGGATTTTGTGGCTATTTGCAGCTCTGCGTAATCTGCTGACTGCATGTGGATAGATTTGACATTTTCAAGTAAGTATCATTCTAGATTCTGTGTAGCTTCAGGGGCTTCTGACATATTTTATCTATTTCTTTGTCCTTGGAGACTGATAGATGGGAATGTGATTAGTTCCCATGCTTATTAGCTCTCATGCTAAACCTGCCCCCAGTCTCTTAACATTTTTGGAATACCCTGTGCAGAAGATCTTGCAGCCAGCCTGTACTGTGTCCTTTTCTCTGAGGCACTAAGTACTGTAGTACTGGTTGTCCTGTTTCCTCCTCTCTGGTCTCTACTGTGGCTTCCTCTGGTAGGTGACGTGGACTTTTTCACAATCTTGAGCTCCACCTCTGTACACAAAGAGAAATGCATTGGGAGAAAAAGTTGACAGTTGCTGAAAATTGCGAAGAATGTTTCTACTCAACATTTTTTTGCTTTTGCTGCATATAACAGGACTCAGATTTAAAAAAAAAAATAATACAAGGGTTGAATTCAATCACTGATATTGCCTGCTTTAAAGAAGTAAAAGCATCTTCTCAGGAAATCAGCTGTGCAGCACAGTGGGAGTGTAGACCCAGTCTTCATTTGTGTAAGAAATGTGTGTCCTGATTCTCCCCACACTTACTGCAGGACAGGGAGGAAAAGCTCTACTGCAGTCAATGAAGTTTCACCAGTTTAAAAATAACATGAGGTGAGAAAAGAATCAAGCCCTGGGGCATTTCAGAACTATGTGCTGAATCACTGAATCATAGAAAATAGGGCAGGAAGAGCCTTGAGAGGTCATCTCGTCTATCCTGCCTTCCCCAAGGCAGGATCAGCTGTATCTGTGTTATTCTGACAGATGTTTGACTAACCTGTTTTTAAAAACATCCAATAATAGTGATTCCACCACCTCCCCCAGGCAGCCTGTTCCAGAGCTTTGCTGTCCTTCCTGTTAGACTCCAAGCTTGGCTGCTCCTGCTGTGATTCAAGTCCATAGTTACTTCTTTTTACCGCAGACACACAGAATAGTTGGGTTTGCAAAAGCCATTTAAAATATATAAACACTGCAGTCCTCTGTAGATTATAAAGCAACTTTTTCTTTTTTTTTTTAAATCTTGATAAAGTATTTTGACTTTTTGAACTCTATAGGACAGAGATGGAGGACAGATGATATGTTTGGGATTTAGCAGAGGAAGACACTGAGAACTGAAGTTACAAATGAAGTGTCAAATTCCCACCCAGCAGTGAGATGGGTGACATTGTTTGGACAAATGAGTGGATGCTGTTCTGGTAGAAGAAATAGTATAACAATACAGACCTATAGTAAAGTCACCATTTTCAAGGGTGTTTGTATCAGGAGAGAATTAGACCTTAGGGTTTTAGCAAACAACTTACATAGGGTAAAATGGTCAGTAGGATTATATTCAGCACTGCTCTAAATCCCTCTGTGATGACTGTCCTCTAGATCAAGGCCATTATTTCATATTAGTATTACTAATTAATAGTGATTCTCCACCAAGAGCCTTCAGGCATAAGAGGTTCAACTTGCATTGTAATGTAGCTGCTCTGAAATAAGTTCACATCTGACACTATTTGGCTTATTGCATGAATAATTCCTGGGAGTAACAGTCTTTGATGGTACGTAGTGATGGTTGTTTTCAAATACAGGAGAAAAATATTATTTCAGACAAGTGTTTGATTATGCAAACATAACGTTTTTAAAATCATAGAATCATAGAATTTCAGTTGGAAGAGACCCTCAAGATCATCGAGTCCAGCCATAACCTATCTCTGGCACTAAACCATGTCCCTAAAATCCTCGTGTCTATGACTTTTAAACACCTCCAGGGACGGTGACTCCACCACTTCCCTGTGCAGCCTCTTTCAGTGCTTCACAACCCTTTTCATGAAGAAGTTTTTCCTGATATCCCATCTGACCTTCCCTGGCACAACTTGAGGCCATTGCCTCTCATCACTTCTGCTTGCGAGAAGAGACCAACATCATCCATGCTACAACCTCCTTTCACATGGTTGTAGACAGCAATAAGGTCTCCTCTCAGCCTCCTTTTCTCCAGGCTGAACAGCCCCAGTTCCCTCAGCTGTTTCTTATGAGATTTGTTGCCCTTCTCTGAACTCTTTCCAGCACCTCAATGTCTTTATTGTCATGAGGGGCCCAAAACTGAACACAGGATTCGAGTGCAGCCTCACCAGCGTAAAGTGCAGTGGCACAATCATATCTCCAGTCCTGCTGGCCACACTATTCCTGATACAAGCCAGGATGCTGTTGGCCTTTTTGGCCACCTGGGCACACTTCTGGCTCATATTCAGCCACTGTCAATCAACACCTCCAGATCCCTTTCTGCCAGGCAGCTTTCCAGCCACTCTTCCCCAAGCCTGTAGCGCTGCCTGGGGTTGTTGTGACCCAAGTGCAGGACCCAGCACTTGGCCTTGTTAAACCTCATACAATTGGCCTCAGCCCATCGATCCAGCCAGTAAACGTAGGTATGGGCTTTACTTCCATTACCAAATTATCTTGATTTATTATCGGGCTTCATGTTAGGGATCATTACCCTGCCATCAAAAAGGTGTTCAGGTTAAAGCTTGCCTAGTAAAACTGACAGCAGTCTGTAGCAACCACCTTTGCATTACCAATAACTTTAGGTATGTTTGGATCTATGTTCAGGCTTTTCAGCATGGGTCAGGAAAACGGGTAGTCCAATGTATACTGCTGTCATGGTTTAACCCGAGCTAGCAATATAACCACGATAGCCGCTCACTCACTCTGCTTCCCTCCCCCCGAACAGGGGAGAGAATCAACACAGAAGGGAGAAACTTGGATTGAGATAAACACAGTTTAATAAAATAACAAAACACTAATACACTAATAGTAAATATATATATAAAATAGAAATGAAAGATACTCAAGGCGATGCCTTATGAACATGCTGGGCAGCCAGTCCTAGGAAATGGCACCTGGTCCCACAGCTGATCCCAAGGAGAGAAAAGAGAAGAAAAAGGCAGAAAAGTTGAAAGGCTTCTGCAATATGGCAAAGGGCCGAAATAAACGTCCCGCACCAAAAACTCCACTCTCTGCGCCCCAGAGGAAGAGTAGAAGGGAAGAAGAGAGTGAGAAACCAGAAGGCCCCACTCTTAAATCTGGAGCATGACACTAATGGGATGGAATACTCTCATTGATCAGTCTGGATGTCAGTCAAGCTCTGCCCCATCTCTGCCCCCCTTCCTCGATGCCTCACACCTGTGGGCAGAGTGCTCAGAATATCCTTGGCTCTCAGACCAGAGCGATTAAAAACATTAACTCTGTACCGAGGTGTTATCTACTTGTTCTCAAACTAAGTCCAAATAATGAGCATGCTAGCTATGAAAAATAAAAGTTTCTAACTGCATGAAGAAAATTAACCCATTTTCAGTCAAACCAGCACAACTACTAAGCTAAAAACTTGTTGGAAATGGGTCAGAGTAACAACCGTGTTGTTGGAGCAGATTGGCCCTGATTCTCAAGCTAAGATATACCAGCTTAGCCCTGTGCCTTTACCTAATCCTCCTTCCTACTAATTAATGCAACGAAAATATCATCCGGAAAATTTAACAGTTTAAACCTGACACATTTAGTCTCCACTTAATGTAAAATGATGTCATTTTTTTAAGGAATAGTAAACCTTTTGGGTGTCAAACAGATTGTGCTACTAAGAAACATCAGTGCAGGCTGTACAGATCACTTTGTTGTGTCCAGTCTAATGTAAGCTAGCATTCAAAGGACAATATTAACCAGTAGGTTTTCTGCATTTGAAAAACTATATCAGGAGCTTATTTTTTACAAACTGCACATCATTATAATGAAAATAAGCTTATAACTTGGCAGAGATTTTGTAATTCTCTGCTGCTATGTCCATTTTGCTCTGTGTGCTTTTTTCTTCTTGTTGACCCTAGCGTACAAATCTGTAATGAAAAAAATTGATTGACTCTGAGAGTAGGGGATTGCAATGTCATGATTTCACGCTTGGTTGTTGGCTAACCAGGCTCTGTAGTTTTTATTTAGAGAGGCCTAGTTGTGAAAAAAATGAAGAATTGTGTTAGTCCCAGCTGCCAAGGTTACAGAGCAAGCGGCTTAGAGGGCTCCAGGGTTCCAGGCGAGAGAGGGATTGTCTCTGCCCAGCAGGTAAGGGATAGAGCTAGACAGACACTGTTGTATGCAAGATGCTGACTGACCCCAGCAATTCATAAATCCAAAAAATTACAATGTCCTCTGCTTATCAGTAAATGGAGCAGACAGTCAACTGTGTAATTAACCCTTTGAATGTTATGGCTGTGGTGCAGCCAGCTCATTTCAAAGACGCGTACCCTTTTCTGAATGCCTCAGTCGTAACATCCTGATGATACCTTGAATAGTCAAGGTACTCACACACTACCGGCAATCTGTTATATATTATACGTAAATACTTAAAGTAGTTCATATATCCATTCTAAGGATTGCTTTTTCCTTGTTCTTATATCTTATGCTTGTTTATAATATATCTTTCCATGTATCACTGAAATGTTATACTAAATTCTCTGAGCTGGTTTAGCTGCTCTGGGCACAGATCATGGGATATGTGAAAGTAGCCCAGATGCCCAGTCCTTACATGGCTCAGTTTCAAACAGATTTCTGATTTTAGTTGATGGAAACCTGCCCTAAAAAGTCATCTGTCGAAGTTGCCCAGCAATTCTGAGTTTTCATTTTGTCTACTCACAGGCTTTGCATGAGGCATTAAGTTATATAAGTTGCAGATAGTTTTATATACTTAACCTATTTATCTTATATTGTTTTATTAGTGTTCCATTTTAATAATTTGCTTTTTAATAAATCCCTGTGTGACTAATACTCAAAGTGTAAATAAAAATTTGGAAGGCCATCAAACTCTGCCTTTGCATACCACCACAAAAATCATTGCAGGTTTAAAAAACAAGAGGAAAATAGCAGACAGCTACTGCAGTGATGCCAAGCCTCCATGGAATTAGCAGACCCATATAAAATGATTCATTTTTTTTTTTTTTAATGGAGCTGTCTTCTGACCTCACTCTCTCTTTCTTCTTTTTTTTTGATCTTTGTAAGACAACAACCTTATCAAGGTATGCCACTTACTGTCTATCATCAGGCAAACTTGTGTATAGTGAGTGCATTTTTCCCCTGACCCAAGTTCATCCCTAAAAAGAATTCCACAGAATTCTTCAAAAGATTCTCACAAGGTTTCTTTATGCACAATCCTTCAGTCCAAGTAACAGCTAAACCATGAACTGTGGAGTGAGTGGGAATACAGGAAAGCATGGATTTGCTCCTTCAGTCCGTCATAGCTGAATGGAAGGAAATTCTCAGGCACCTGGGCAAGATATAATACTTCTGAGTGAAAAAGCTCCTCTCGGTGTTGGCTTTGCCCCGTCTCCCCAGGAGGAACTACTGTCCTCTGATTCTGCATTCCCTGTGCATCTCCTGTGTGTAGCTGTATATTACTAATTGTGGCAAACCAAGAATAGCCATTAACTCAAGCCAATATTCATACAAATACATCGTCGTCTTTTGTGGACCTTGTGAGGTTTGGTAATCTTGGCCAAAATATTCTCTCCTTTAGACTTAAGGTTTCTTTCTTTTTAGTACATCTTGGTACTGTATTTTCTCCCACAACTGCTGACACTCACTGTGCCTTTACCTTCCAGATGTCATTTGGTGTTACCCAGGTGCTTCTTTCCTATAATTCCACTCTATCAAGATGCTGCATTCTCATGGTATTTAGGTGCAATTGTGACATTTGAAAAAGTACATTTAAGGCAACACGCTTCCCCCACCCCTCTGGAGTATCTGTTGTATCATATGTACTTGCTTCTGTTTCGTTGTCACCTACTATTCACATTTGCATTTATAAATCATGTGTGAAACTCTGCAGATCTGCAGGCCTTGTTCTTCTGCAATATTCTATACTGTAGTTAATATCCTTTAGCATAAACTAAGCTGCTCTTTTATTGTGCCGCTTAATATCACAGTTATAGGAGATTTCCAGGATATGACTTTTTTTCTTCTGAAAGCCTGCAAAACTGTGTGACTGTTTTTAAGACCATTCTTATAAATCTGGGAAAAATGCCTGTATTTCAATACAGTAAATGCTTGCCAAATTCTGCTTTTGAAAGTAAAGCTACTTTTTAAAAGTATACATGTGTAGCAGACGTTCTTATGACCACAGACATTTCCATTTGTTTTGTGCTCATGTCACTTACAGTCAGCTGAAAGAATTTTTTAAAAAATACTTCCTTGGAAAGATTTGCATCATTACTGTTATTTTCAGGTGAACTTCAAATCTTTATGTAAATTTTTTCAAGCACTAGAATGTGTTGCTTACCCTATCAGATAAATAACTATCTAGTTAGCTGAACAGAAACATCAGGCAGTATGTTATTTCTGATCCGATGTTGCACAGCATATTGTTTTCCTTTTAATTAAATTGTTCCATGGTGTTCCGTCCTTAGGATTGTGCGCTTGCATTTCATTATCACTTGTTATTCAAACTTGCATCTCATTTGAAATTTGCAAGCCTGGCAGGTTTTTCCTATCTTTGTTATAAATTATTACTTCATTTCCCATATCATCTGTTAAGAGTGCAGACTATTTTAATGGTGTTTTCTCATGTGTAATGTTTCTCCAGCTCTGGATTCAGTCAACTTCGACTTCATTTCCCCCTGCAAAGCTTGCTGGATCTCCATGGTTTTATTACTTTTGATTTACTTTCCTTATGCAGCTTCCACCCTGATTTGCTGTTCTCCTCCTGCTGCCATAGAGCACTTCTGTTAAAAACTCCTCCTTCTGGTTCAAAATAAATGAAAAAGGAAGGAAGTAATATGAGATTTATGGAGTGAAAAGTACACTGGTTTGTTTAAGAGGGGGCAAAAGTGTAGTTGGTTCCTGTCAGCAAAGAAAGAAGCTTCTAGCACATAGTAAGTTTTTATTTTATCCACTCTAAAAAGGCTAAGAAATCTGTACAGCTTGTAGCAATCTGTACAGCTTGTAACCAAACTAGGTACAATGTATTCAGCTTCCTATTAAATAATATGTATTGTTATCTGCTTACAGAACGTTTAGGAATCTATCAGCTTCTGTCATTCTGCCGTTAAGTTACACAGTGAAATTCTTTGGTATTTGGATTGCATGGTTCCTTCCCCATTTTCCTGGGATGAGAGTAGAAGTTGGTCCCATTTTTTTTCTTAGTCATGCCCTCTGTTCCCACCACGTGTGTTTATGGATACTTAAAATTACCCATGGAGAGCTGGAGAGAGCAGCTGAAACCGAGACGCTGGATAGAAACTGCAGGAATTTCAAAAGAAGCCCCTGAGTGCTATTTCACCCTTCAAATGCTGTTTCTTTGTACAAGATAAAAACTGTCATGTATGAAACTATCCTCAATCCATTTTGCATTCTGACTTTGCCAGTTTTTAAATCCAGCTGTGAAGTGTACGTCTTGAATGCATGCCATGTACACATAGCTTTCAATATTCATTCTGAATTCGCCATGCTGTGTTTTTACAGCCCCACTGCAGGCCCCTATGGAAGGACCACCATAGGAGCTAGCTGCGAGGGAGAGGGCTGGGGGGCTGTGTGTGCTGGTTTAGCCCTCTTTCGGCATTGCTCCTGGGGGCTTCAGCTGCCCTAGAGCCCCTGACAGAGCCTAAAGCTCTTCTCCCATTACCCCTTCAGGGGGAACCCCATGGTGGTGACAACAGGCAGATCCACTCTCTTCTGCTAAGAGGAAAGTGCATTTTACATGTCCCAGGGCCAGTGCTGCTGAGCCTGGTGTTGTAAGTAGAGCAGGGAGGCAGGCAGCTTTACAGAGAAAGCCTTTACCAACCAGCTGAGAAATGCGTGGTAGAGTTGTCCTTCTCCTGCTGGACTCAGGAGAAGTCAAATCCACGCTGTAGGCGTTCATGCCAAATGTTGTCTGTCCATATGCCAAGGAGATGCGCTCCATGGGATCAGCTTTTGCAGAGCCTTGGAGGCAGATTGGGCGATAGGTAGAAGGTGAGGAGAAATAATGGGTTTGCAGCTATGTGGACCAACCAGCCATTCTTCATTTCCTACAGGGTGGAAAGCAGAAGGAGGAGACTCGTCTCCAGAACAGTATGGTCCTCGCCTGTGCCAGTTTTTGTGTGTAAGCCTGGCACAGGGAGAGAGAGAGGGCTTGTATCTTTTCTGGTTATACATGCTCAATCCTCTTTCATTTGGCTTACAATTTGGTTATTAGATGTCTTTCTGTTTTTTGTTGTTGTTGTTCATTAGGTCTTTAAGTGACACAGGAACTCAAGATGAAAAGAAAGATTTAATAAATTGTCATTTTTAGGAGAGGAGAAATCTTTAACCTTAATACAAGAAAAAGGCATATTGTAGAAATATTTATTATAGCAAATACATCTAATTTAAAAATGACAAAGTAGATGGATAAAACCTGTCTGTATAGAACAGGATTGTAAAGATTAAATATATAAATGCACACCTCAGAACTGCCAATAAAAAGTGGCCGTCACATTGCTTATTGGTGTCCTTATCCGCTTAAGGGAAAGGCTTGTATATAGTGTTAAAGTCTGTGAACACTTTATTTAATATTCAGCAAACATTATATGTTGGCAGTAGAAACAACATATTATAGGCTTGTGGTTTGAATTATGGTTACAGTGCAACACTGATCTTGCAGTCAATTTGCTATGGAGATAGCTCTCTCAAATGAAAAACAGCACCATTTTTTGACAAATATTATCTGACACCTTTGCATCGCTGTTAACTGAAAATATAAAATACTTGCTTAGGTGTCAGGTTCACTGAAAAATGTAGACTAATGTTATGGATGGTATAATGAGAGGAAATAGATGGGAATTTAGGACTTTCAGTTTCTCAAGTATTTTTTCCTGTCGGGAAGCCCCTGGAATGAAATAGTGGGTTTTTCCTTCATCACTTAATCTCTACTACTGTAACTGTGAGGAGCCTGGGCATGACGAGAATTCAACATGAACTGTCATCCAGAGCTATCTTTAACTCAGAGGATCTTCCATATATAGCAACATTTGCCTCAACCATTCTCATCCTACTGTCCGCATAAGTGAGAGTATTTTTTAGGGTGGGAGGAGAGGATGTATAATGGGGGCAAATATGTATGAAAAGCTTCTTTCTCATCTTTGCCATATAAGTAAAAGAATTGACTTGAACTTTGGACGTGGCTTCTAAGGCTTGATTCTATCTCCAGCTTTCGATGTTTCATGTTCTTGAGAGTGTGGCTGATGGTGCAGACACCTCTGCATGGTCCTTCTCTTCCAGCATCCCTGGCGCAGGAGATGCTGGGGATGCAGTTTGGGTCTCCTGCCTCCACTGGAAAGCATCAGCCAGTTAGAGAAATACCGAAAGGGCTGCATTGCATCTGTGATAATGACGCATAATAGTTGCAGATTTTGGACATCTAAGGAGATTTGTCACACACTAGTGGGCAATGTTTAATTACCATTGATGGATTTTCTTTGCTGATTAACTTATAGGCTGTCACAGTTCATCAGAACAATTTTTGTTGTTAGTATAGTGCTATGAGTATTTTTATCTGCTATGGTAAATGCACATTCTTTTCATAAAGTATTGTGTTTGATTGTAGAAAAATGCAATTTATAAGACACATACTGACATTGAATCAAATCCTGGGATTAGGTATTTTGTAGTCATCGTTATAAAGGAGTTAACGAGCTGCAACTCAGAAAGCATTGAAGTTAAGGATTAGCATAAAATATATACAATTATACATGAAATTTAGTGTTAAAATACCTGTACATAACTATACTACCACTTTTAAATTATGTCCTAGGCTTAAAAAGTACATTTCTCAAAAAGTAACTGAGCTCACTGGACAGGCAGATTACCTGAGTACTTGCATAGTCAGAGTTTCAAGGTTAACTGGCTCCCAAAGTAGAGTTTTCAAGGCTTCTACAAACATGAAGACATCCGTATTGAGGCAGACTGAAAGTCCATCGAGATGAATATTTTGCCCCTGGCAGCTGCTGTTGGCAAGCGGTGGGGAGGAGAGCAGAAGATGACACAAATATGTAACACTGTGTTCCCAGTCTGCCTCCCAAGAAATCTTCAGTGTAGAAACTTCCAAAGACTGAATCTGGAGTTTTCTAGCAGATCACATAACCACTTCCACATCCTCTTCTAAACCAACCTGTTTCTATTTCATGTCTTCCCCTGACCCACTTAACACTCTGAGATAAGCTTTTCCCCAGTACTGCCAGTTCTGTAGGGAAGAAACACATGTTTTTGAGAATAAAACTGGTTGTGAATGATTTTTTTCCCCTAAAAATACTTAGGATAGTAGCATAAAATGCAATAAAATCATCAGTACTGAGGGTTCATACCTATCATAGGTACAGGGCATGTCCCTGAAAACACCTGAAATTTCACATGAAGTAGAGACACACTTTCACTGCTTTTCTGTAGGATCTGTATAATTACTGTTTTCTGATGCTTTTTCTCTGTCTGTTAAATGCAAGAACAGAAGTTCCTCTGGGCACACTTTCTCCTGTACCAAAAGAAAATGAGTAACGTTTGTAAAACACACCAATCCCTATCTCACCGCAGTCCTGGCTGGTGATCCATGGCTGGGGGTGTGGAAAACAGAACAGAGGAAAAAACCACCCCAACCTGCCACTGATAAGTGTACCATGAAGCAAATATTTTTATTTAAAAGACAGAGAGCTGAGCAGCAGTTATTTGATCCATGCTGCTTAAGGGACAATGGGGAAAAGGGTATTTTTGTGATTGCTCTTCAAAGATTCCCGGTGCAGCCTTGTGGCTGCAGCTCCAGCAGAAACTGGAACTGCAACAACAACACTGCAGTAGGCCAGAGTTATGTTGCAAGCATTTTTGGAGTTGTACTTCACATTCACATCCAGTTTGATTGCTTCCAGACCTAAGACATTTAGTTTGTTTTTTAAACAATAATGAGTATGAAAAAATAACCAAAGAGCTTTATCTAGCTGAAAAGAACTTGCACACTGAAAAGCACATATTTATAAATGTGAACTTGCAAATTAAGCAGTTCCTTTGTTTTGGAAGGATTATTCCTATTGTTGTCATCAACATTTGTTTTGCAACAGTGCAAAAGGGACAGTGAACTGTGCTAAGAAATCCTCTCCTCTCCAGGGTACCTTTGTGTAAAACTGGTGTGCAGAGATGCACGTACACGCCAAAGGGGGTGAATAGAGCCTTTGGGAGTGCTCAGCCTTCAAATAATCTATTGCTTTTATACAATTTAGTCTGCTTAAAGCATACGGGTGAATGTGGAAATGTGCTTTGTGTTTGTATACATGTATGTGATGTCTAAATAAGAAATATTTGATCACATGGTATTTCAGTGCTCTCTTTGCATAACCCACCTTTATCGCCTTGCCGTTTCTAAGCTATAGTACCATCCCTGTTCCTGTTGACAGCACCTCTAGCTCTCATCCTACCACTAATTCTGACCAGGCAACATGAACTCAAATATGTAAGAAAATGAAATAACTCCCAAATAATCTAAAGTAGCAACTGTTGAAGGTGTGGGGCTTAAGGGTGGTTACTTGAGTTCTACACATGCTAATATTTCCTATCTGTCCACTTGAAAGCAAATGATGACCCCACTTCAAAATGTGGACATCCCACTTACCAGTTGCTAGTTCTTGAGAATGTGCAATGTTTGACCTCAAATCTGAGGTATTTCTGCATGCGTAGAATTGCCATTTCTGGTCCCAAGCTGAATTATTTAGAAGCCATGTCTGGCACTGTCAGCCTGCAGAGCAGCTCTGTCACTGCAAGACTTTCTTTTCCTTCCCGGCTCTCCCAGACGTGCTGCAGCATTTCTCACCCAAGTAGAAGAGCAGACAGGGAAACCAGTGAGAAGCAGAGGATGACAGTACAAAGGGAAACAGGAAAAGAAGGGAGGCACTAAGACTGTGGTTATTTGTTATTGTGTAGCAAATGTCTGAGAATTTTCCCGAAAGATTTCTACACACACGCGGATATTATCAGCATCTTTGAAAGAATATTAAATAAAAAGTTTATCTTTTCTTCCTTGTGTAACCAGTAAATGTAGAATTTTTGCCAAATCCACATCTATTCATTTTGGAAAATCAAAATGTAAGCAGCATAAGGAGTTTTTAAAATCTATTAAAAAGATGAAGATTGCTATGAATATATTCTGCTACATGCCTAAATTATTGCATATATTGTAAAGGGAAGGAAAGACTGTTCTGCAGCTGGAGGCTTTTTTGTTAATGGCTGTATCTCTGTTTTGAAAGCCTGAATGTGTTTGTCCTGAACATCTCAGTGGGCCTGGCCTATATGTGCATAAGTATACAATTTAGCTTTATTTATTTTGAAATTAAACAAGTGCATAAATTCTAGGCTCACGTGGAGATTGCTAATCAGCAATTCTCTCTGTAATTTTAGAAAAGAAATCATGAGAGCTTTGTGTAAGAAAACAATCTGCCAAGTAATGAAATCATTATGAGCTAATTGTAAGCTAACTACTTTAAGCTAGCTACTGTTTGCCCTACTCCTCTCATATGGGTTAATAATTATATATGAAATTATGTTACCAGCATAACATAATAATTATAACCAGGATATTTTTAACATAGAATTATTGAAGAATTCTCAATCTCCCAGCTCTGTAGCCTAAAATGGGAGCCTTGCACAGGGCTGTGCTCTGAATCATCTCTTTGGTCGCTTCTTAAGTGGAGCTTGTAGTGGTGCGTGTTGTTAATTACAGTGTTTCGGATGTAATTATCGTGCTTACGGGATGACTCTTAGGGCCTGCTGGTCTCCATATATTGATTATCTAGTTGGTTGACCCATCCAGTGGAAAAGTTGTCACACCCCACAGAAAAACATGAAATATTCATCTGTCGTGTGCCCAGTAAAGTTGCAGAAGGCTGTATGGAAGTTGGGAATTCAGGTATGCAGACTCGGGGCTGTCTCCACGTGTCACTTCTCCTCGGCTCCCGCTGTGCCGTACAAACTGCAGGAAACTGAGCTCTGGCTGGAGAATAATGCGAGAAGAAGGAACTGATGGGAAAACAATATGTACTATACTATGGATTTGCAATAGAGGATGTGGGAGAGAGAATTTCAAAGTGAAATGGGTGACAGGATTTCTCATAATTCTGATGAAAAGCTTTTTTTCAGATATGTTTGTCTTATGACTCTTTGCCCCTTCCACTTTCTCTGGAACTTTTCCTTCCCGAAGAACATGAGTCCTTAGGACATATTAACATTTATAAAAAATAAAAAAGCTTAAAACTTATTCCTACATTAAGATAAGGTAGCATTTGCAGATTTTTTTTTTTTTTAAAGACTGTGGCTTAGAAGAGCAGTCACAGGGCTGAAAGCCATGGGTAACTTTCTGCTTTCTCTTATTTCTGCCACCAACTGTCTTTAATTCTTTTCATTTATTCAGGCATCTACCAAGATAATTCGCTTAAGAGTGAGAAAACATTTGTAAAACAGGTGAAGTATTATTCGACAGGTAAAGTAAGACAGGCAGCACTTGTGTGATCTTTCCTGATGCCAAGTACGTCACTTAAGGTACGGGTGCGCTGGCGTTGCCACTCGCGGGAGGAAAACGTCGGTGCTTGGGCAGTAATGGTGGCTGTAGAGCTGCAGAGGTGGGGACTGTAGCCGGGTCAGCGGTGGTGGAGCCGAGGAGACACCTTGGCACTGCTGGGAGTATTTGCCTGCGTTTATTCTTCAATTCAGTCTTGCCAACTCTTGTTTGTCCAGTGTAAGGTTAAGCCGTTCCCAGGAAAGCAGGAAGAAACAGTCCAGTATTAAAGCTTTCTGCTTAAAATGAAACAAAACAGGAGAAACCTGAAGACACAAAACCCCTTCATGCTGAGCTGTGGTGGCTCAGAAACCTCTCAGCACCTCAGGTGTATTTGGGCCAGTGGTTAGGAAGACAGGGCTTCAGTGTGGGAAGATGCGAAGTGGAGGAGGATGCCTGCAAGCGAATGGGAGATGTGTGTGTCGGGGAAGGTTGTGTAACGACTGGGCGAGGGCAGGATGGTAATCTGCTGTGAAAAATAACTGCAAATGCATGTGTAAGTGAATGCCAGGCATGAAGGGGTTTGTGACTAAGAGATTAAAGGGCTTACTGTGCAAGTGGGTGTTGGTATTTATGGTATGCAGAAAGGGACATTTGTAATTTATTCTGCTTAAGGTGGTACCTTTTTTTTTGACAACTTTGCAATCTTTGCTAGAGTAGAGCAATTCTTAAAGCATTCCCCCGGCCCATGGTGGATGTTCCGTAGAACTGCATTAAACAGTAACACTTCAGAAATTTTTATAGGAGGTTTGAAGGTTGCAGAGTCCTGTTGGTTCAGATGTTTGGAAGGCTTTAGTCTAAACCATACCATTTGGATTGTTTCAGCAGTTCATACTTCGCAAGTGAACAGTTTGTAATCAAGATGCTTTCTCAGTGTTTTATTCTTTACACCTATATTTCATATTTTCTATTGTTGAAAGTGATTACCAGTAACTAAAATTGTGGAAACTATTTTGAAACAGCATAAAATTGTTATAGTGTCATCAACTTTTTATCTTTGCAGACAGATGTGGTTTGATAAAACCTTGTTGTCTGAATACCTCTACCAGCTTTCAGCTTGCACAAGGTTGCCAGAAGTACGAGACATCGCTTACTGTCTAGTCATCTCATTTGTTCCATATTTCAGCCAAAATAACTTCTGTGTTGCCCTACCCATTTCCTTCTTTCCTCATGCAAGATGTCAGAGCTGTGCCTTTCTTTTTTCTTCTGGTCAGGGAGCATAGTTTTGTTCATCTGGTTGAAGCACCTCAACAGTGAGCATTACAAACATCCAGGTTCTCTGAACTGTCTACGGCCCGACAGATACTTTGTTCACTCTCCTGTAACTGTCCTCTGAAACAAGCAGGTTTGGAGGTGATTTGTATCTACCCGCAAATCAGAACTACATGTTTGCTACCTATCTATCCTAATTTTAGGGTTATCTTGAGATTATAAAGCTACTGATTTCATAAAGGTGAAGTTTCATGAGGAGATACTGACAAGAATTTTATGGGAAACTATTGACCTATGTATACAAGAACAGATATTTATGTATATTAGTGTGTAGGATTCAGGAAATGTGGACATCTGGTTTCTCTTAATAGTCTCTTCTACTATTTAATTAATAAGAATTATTTTGATCTCATTCATGTCTGACCTGAAGAATTCATGAAATGAAGTTCTCTCTTAGTCAACACATCTCCACTGTGTATACATATTCAACACATCTTTGTGAACTTAGTAAATCCATCTGTTTGAAAGGACAATGTGAAATTCTGTGTTAAACTGTGGTCTGCTACACACATGTCCATTCTCCTTTTATTTTCTTTGAACACAGAACACAGTAAAATGTATTGTACGGTGTACCAGTTTGATATCACTTTGATAGACATGATGTGACCTTATATACACACTCCAATGTACTCTAATCCGTGGTCTCCCAGCTGCCACTCGGCAGGATTTCTGCGATGTTGATGGAACCCTGTGATTTCACAGAGCAGCTGCGGTGACCCCTCGCCCTGCTCACTGCTGCTGACAGCTGCCTACCATGTGTAGAGGAAACCTCACAGACTAAAATCTCCCTCATAAAGCAAATATCTTTAGATAAACATGCAGGTCTGATCATGCTACTACTTTAAAAATAAATAGTTTAAACTCAGAACTTTTTGTGTGGCGCTAAAAGAGTGGTAGCTAAATATTCAAGGCATTCTGCCCGGTAAAAATAATGGATATGTGACACAGTGTCTCCCTTTAAAAAAAGAAAGAAGAAAAGTTCAGTGTAAACAATGAAAGGCATCCTAAATGCAAATAATCTGCATAAGAAATTAGTTAATCTGTCTGTGAGGACAGGTTTGACTCGCTAAGCAAGGCTTATCCGGTTCTTCTGATTTATGTTGGAGAGTAGTGTCGTAACCACCTGAAGTCAGAAAAACTAAGCCATCCAATAATTCATGTATCAAATGCGAAAGGCTGATTTCATCTGAATTGTAACTTTTGCCCACATGGTAGATTTACTTTTATCAGGATTTTTATTTAGGAAAAAATAAAATGGAACGGAAGGGTGGGGTACAAAAGGCAGCTGAAGAATTAAGATGAAGTTTTGTTTGAGGTCTTTTAAATACTAAAACTTCAAATGATGATTACTTAGAAACAGGTTGGCATTGTCCTTCTTAAGGCATTTAATTCCCATACAGTACTAAGAGTTATATCATTGCTAATGTTTGCCTGCTGAGCTACCATCATCTTTTGTCTTGCTGTCATAATATTACATTGATGTACCTTCCCCATTTGGGTAGAGGTCATTATCCTGGTGCCCGGTTGCATTGCCTCTGCTGAGCAGGTTAACTGCTTGAGGTCTTTTATCTAGACAAATGTTTTACCAGCACTTTTGCTCCACGATGACACAAACTGCTCCTCAGAGGTCAAATCCAGCTGAATTAGCAATGCTGTGATAGCATGTTCCCTATACATTCACACACTCATTCAGACCCATGGGAGTAAGGTATCAGCTTTGTGAAATGAATAAAAATAGTGGTTAAAGTGTCCCTTTTTTTTCAGTATTTGCTTCTCCCAAGTAAGTACTTGTGTGTTTTCTTCATTTAGTATTGTTAAGTGTCACTGTAAGACTGAATTGTCAAAAGAATGACATTTTACAGTGAATTTTGACAACTGCATAGTAATCATAATAGCCAATTCTCACAAATAAAATGTGTACCTAATGAGCACAATTCATAGTTCACACATTTTTGATGTGTTAGCTAATTCTGTCAATATATCCCCTTAAAATAGTAGCTTTGAGACTTAATTGCCATTCCCTGGGCCTTTTTTGTAGTTTCTTTCTATGACGAGTGATAACCAAGAGGCCAAATTACAAGTGAGAAAATGCCCTAAAGCTTACTCAGCTGGGCAAAGGTTGGACAACATCCAGATAATATGGGTAGTCCACAGGCAGACAACATTAAAACAAGATGTAAGAGCCTGTTAAAATGCATTTTTAGGCTACCAAGAGATGAAGTAGAAGTTAATTTTAATGTTCATTTGTACAACTTCATGTTGAGTAAAATATAGATATGTATGTTTAACAGTAAAAACAAAGAGGTGGGAATAGGAAGAAAACTTTGTTGTTTGGAACTAACTTCTATACTATCAATTTTAGGTAAAAAGGTCTAACATACTTCCCATGTTCAGGGTTTTAGCAGATTGTGTCAGCCTTGTCCCAACCAAAAAAGAGCTAATCCTCTGCATCTCTTCATAGGAATTTGAAGGTATTCCTTGATTTGTGAAATAATATTTGATATGACCTCGCCGAACAGTGTGATGAGCACTGTAATTTGTCATACAAAGAAAAGTCTCTTTTCATCTCCTGTTCATACAAACCTCAGTTTAGGAATGTAGCTGAACAAATATTTAGCTTTAGGGATGTGATTAAGACCTACTGAACCAAATGAAGTTTTTGGAGGTGCCAGTGTGGGGAACAGGAATTCTTCTCTCAATCTGGACTACATTTGCTTTAGAATTTAAAACTTCTAAGCTTAGAATGACAGAGGCAGGATTGAGGTCACTTGCCTTCTCAAAGATCTGAAAGGTATCAATGCATAGCAGGATTTCAGTATTTATTGCTTTAGCTGCCAGTATTTAATTTATGTTGAAAATACTGATACACAAATTTAACTCAGTAATTCCCATCTCTTCCTGTCTCCCACTGGGAAAACCACATTGACTTCAAACAAGCTCTGTGTGGGTACCGGTCTCTTTGCACCGAGTCCCACAAGGGGTCAGGGCTACAGTCTTCATATGGTAGTAAAACAATGAAGTTCAGTTTTATCCATGTGTGCACAGAGAAGTAGAAATACATATATATCAAGGTATGTCATGTTGCTTCATAACTTACAACAAAGTGCACCTCTGAGCTTTGGAGCCAACACTTACTGGTCGTGGGTGACGGCTGCAGTCGTCTTAGGAATACACGTGCTGCGTGGAGAATCTGAAGGAAGGTGATGTTTGTATAAGCAACATATCTTTTTTTTTTTTTTGTTAGGGTGGGTGGTGGTTTTGGCTTTTTTGTTTTTTAAGTAGATCCTCTTTAGTAGCACATACAAACAAGCCTTTGGAAGACTTTTTATGTGTGAAAGCACTGGGAGACGTAGTGGAAGAGAACTGTTCAGTCTGAATAACAATTTAGGCCTGGCAAAGACTTAGTTCTTTGGACCGGTTTCACTCAGGAGTAGAGGGAGATTTTCAGGTGAACAGGAACTGATTCAATTAGCGCTTAAATTAATGAGTCATGTCTTTTCTCTGTCCGTTGTCTCCACTGGGGATTAGACTCAGTCTGCTGGGAAGGATACAGAGCTCATCTGAACTACTGAGGCCATAAGGATGCAGCAAGGGTATAGACTACTGGTATTTTTATTTTTCAGTTAGGGCAATTAGTTGTTTTAGCTTAATCATGCTTGGTTCTCACAAGGAAATTTTCTGCTTTGGTACTAAAAAATGATCAAAGACTGTCACTAGAATTTGATTTTTGTTTGTTGTACGAGTTCATTTAGAGTATGCCAGCGGCTGCTGCAGCCAGTGAACCTAAATAAATGTCTGTTGGATATCTATTTAGCAGCAGGCTCCATTTTTTTTCAGAACGGTCTCTGTGTAACCTTTTAATCTAGTTCTTGTCTTTCTTCTTCATATTTTATATATTTAACCCCTTGATGCAGATATTTTGCATTAAGTGCTTTAGAAATCCTGATTTACTGCCTCAAGGGATTAACCAGAATTCCAGTATTCTCGCTTTATCTACATTCATTTATACAGCCCCTTTATTTCTAATAAATACATTGGCCAGATCATATTTCTCTCCAAACTCTAAGTCCTGAAAATAAATTTATGCAGTGACATAATGAAAACAATAAAAACTGTCTTGCCTATTGCTTGTATTCTTGCTTTAAATATCAGCTTCCAAAGACACAGTGGGTTTATATTCTCCAAGTACACAGCACCTTCGAGGTTTGTGCTGCAAACTCTAATTTTTAGTTGACTTCTAAGAGGATTTAATCAAACTACAGGATATATGATTCAAAGCAAAAAATGTAATTAAGAAAAAACTTTTTCTGTAGGCAAAGAGCAGCTTGTTTTCATTAATTTTATGAAGAATGTTGTTTTTCTTGGCTAGAAACTTAAACTCATGGGACAAAGGAAGATTTATGGGGTGATCCACAAAATCACACAGGTTTTGTGTTGCAGTGCTGTTTTTGCAGTGACCGCTAGAGTCCCTATAGCTGAAGGTTTATCAGTGTTTCTTTTTATAAATCTCTATTTTCAGAAAGGGCTTTTACTTAGAGATTAGCTTTGAGCTAAATATATGCACACCAAGTCTCAGTATATATATAGTGTGGTAAGCATATATATTTTAACGTAAACAATTTATACTACTTTAAGAGCTTTTACATTACTAGAAAAATGAAACTGAAGTAAGGATGGATATTTAGACCTCCCATTCCTATACTGCATGTGCTTCTTTGTCGTTATGCTTTATTTCTACATATGGCAAACTCCGCAGCAGTTGCTGAAGGCCACTAGAATAGAAGATCAGAGACATGATGTCTCTTGCCCTAATCCTTCAAGGTGTCAGCACCACTTGTGAGGTGCTTGGGCTGAAGATCTGTGCCTTGTTTCACATTTTCACTTTTGTGGTCATTAGGGTGGAGGTATGGAGCCTGAGATGAGGCTGGGTTATTGGGTGGCTATTTGACTTATTTCTCTCTTCTTAGTTTTGACCCCTTAGATGTGAAGTTCAAATTCGGCTTTAACTTTGACACACATATTTTTAAACCAAATAATGTTTATTTAGTTCACTGTGTCAAAAGAAATACTTTTTGTATCTTTAAAAATCTCTCTTTACGAAGATCAGTAGTTCATGAACAATAATGAAACAAATATCTTAACAGAATGCTCTTTCATTACCCATAATGTCAGCAAGAGTGTCTACTTGTTTAATATTGCAGTAAACAGAAAAGTTCATGGTTCAATGCTTAAGCCTCTGAGCTGTCTCCCCAACTGTTCCTGGCTGCCAGTATTTTACTTACTCAACAGGAAACTAATTTAATTAGTACAAAGAACAGGCCAGTACAGACGCCTGTATGAAATTCTTTTAGTTTTTAGAAGGCATATGCTAAACTCCCTCCATTAGATGGAAAAACAGAGATCATAAAATTTACACAATGGAATATCTGTTATCCTGTATTATCAAAGGTTGCTGCCTCAAATTATGTTACTGTGGTCTTGCAACATCAAACCAGACAAAATATTTCAGTTGAAAGACGTAGAAGCTGATAGTAAAATTGAGCCAGGCTTATGTTTCATATTACAAATCTCTTTATCTGGTTCTACCCTCTTCATCTCTTCCTTGTGACTAACTTGGAGTATGTAACATTAGTTCTTAGCAACACTGTCTTCTCCCTAATTCTGCTTCAATAATTTTACTAGAGGGACAAATTCAAACAGTGGTTCGGAAATACAATAATTAAGGTTTCAAATTTAATTTCTTCCACCTATGGTTTATGCATTCATCTACAGTCTTCATTTGCAGGGTCATATACTGTTGTTTCTTTGGCATCTCAAATTGCCTTTTTACAGGATAATGGATTGTGGATGCAGATGGATAGTTAATGTTTATTTTCGTCTTCACCATCCAGTATTTGATCCTATTCATTATGGCTACAACATCCATAGCTTGCATCATTAATTTCCATGGAGGCTTTTTGTGACGCATAGTATCTTAGTTCCTTGGCAGCACTGGGAAGCCACCTTCACAGTACCTCCATGAGCTGAGATCACAAAATCATAGAATTATTTGGGTTCGAATGAACCTTAAAGATCATTAGTTCCAACCCACCTGCCATGGACAGAGACACCTTCCACTAGACGAGGTGGCTCAAAGCCCCATCCAGGCTGGCCTTGAACACTTCCAGGGATGGGGCATCTACAACTTCTTAGGCAACTTCTTCCAGGGCCTCACTACCCTCATGGTGAACATTGTCTTCCTTATCTCTAACCTCAATCTATCCTTTTTCATTTTAAAGCCATTACCCCTTGTCCTATCACTACATGTCCTTGTAAGTCCTTTTCCAGTTTCTTGTAGGTCCTCCTTTAGATACTGAAAGGCTGCTATAACATCTCCCTGGAGCCTTCTCTTCTCCAGGCTGAACAACCTAAACTCTCTCAGCCTTTCCTCATAGGTGAGATCCTCCAGCCCTCTGATCATCTTTGTAGCCTCCTGTGGACTCACTGCAACAGGTCCATGTCCCTCTTATGCTGGGGGCCCCAGCACTGGATGCAGGACTCCAGTTGGGGCCTCATGAGATTGGAGTAGAAAGGGAAAATCACTGCCGTCAACCTGCTGGTCACACTTCTTTCGAAGCAGCCTGGGATATGGTTGGCTTTCTGGGCTGCAAGCACACATTGCTGGGTCATGTTGAGCTTCTCATCAACCAGCAACCCAAGTTCTTCTCCTCAGGGCTGCTCTCAATCCATTCTCCACCTAGCCTCTATTTATGCTTGGGATTGCCCTGACCCATGTGTGGGACCGTGCACTTGACCTTGTTGAACTTCATGAGGTTTGCACAGGCCCACTTCTCAAACCTGTCAAGGTCCCTGTGGATGGCATCCCTTCCCTCCAGAGTGTCAACCACATCACACAGCGTGGTGTCATCAGTAAACTTGCTGAGGGTGCACTCAGTCCTGCTGTCCATGTCACCAACAAAGATGTTAAAGGTGATGGTCCCAACCTGAAGAACACCACTCGTCACTGGAAGTGGTATGGAGGTGTCCATTTTACTCACTAGGAGCTGAAGCACAGGTATTAAAAGGGCAATTGTTAAAAATAAGTCAGTTCTTCTTGTATGACTTCTTAGAGCTTCTAGCATCTTTTAGTGCGTAATGTGCTCAGGTTGGATTTCATTTTGCACTGACCTCAGTTAGAGCCGTGAATGCTCAGTGTATCAGCAGCTCAAGCCAGGGACCATCTTGGATTATACAGAAAATGAGACTTGCAAAGTAAATTCCTGTTAGAGACAAAAAAAAAAAAAAGTTAATAAAACTTTTCTAGCATCACGTAGGAGCTCTTATAAGGCTTTTCCAGCATCTTGTAGGAACTATGGCAGAAGCAGGACTCATATGCAACTTTCTAGGCATTCAGCTACTGAAACTTTATTACTTTTTCTCGTCTCCTGCTCAACTTACTTCAGACCTTCCAACTTCCACAAAAAAGAGTCAAGGATCTTATTTTCAATAAAACTCTTTGTCTTACAAAACCAGCCTATAATTTGAACAGTGAATGTGGCAAGGTTCTCATGTGGGACAAGAAAATGATCACGTGTTAAAGACTACTGCAGATGTAGAAGGGATTAGATGCAATATTGCACAAGCATTTTTAACTCCTTTCAAAAGTTGTAATTCCCTGTATTTTCAGAAACTGAGGAAGTGAAAGAAAATAGTTTCAGTGTGTGGAATCATACCGATGCCTTCTTTGACCTTCATCAAGACGTGTTGTCAGTGGGATTTGTACCTTTCAACCCGCAGCATGAGGCCCATAGGTAGCAGTAGGAGGTGATTATCCTCTGTGTCAGGCTGACACAAGAGAAAACACAGTGCACTGTGCAAACAAGCTTACCTGCTGTTTGTTGGACAGGAGATAATGTTGTGTGACCCAGGAATAATAGGTCCTCCTGCCGCTGCTGAGAAGATGTGCAGCCTCCTGGCTGTAAGCTCTTTGCTGTCTGCCCTCTGCCTCTCTGTGTCTCTTTCTGCCCCTTTTCCTGACAGTCATGTCCCTGTTCCCTAACCCGGTGCTTCAGCCCATTTTCCCCTCCTTGTCAAAAACGAGTCAGCTATAGGATTATGCTCAATAGTACCTGTCCTGATTACTGGGTGTTTGACTTGAAAGGTATTTTTAATATTGTTCTAGTGCTTAACCTCCCCTTATTCCCTTCCCTCTTCCCTCAAAAAAAGAAAAAAAGAAAAAAAAAAGGTATTTGCAAGCATGGGAAGAGGATCCATCCCTCTCCTTATCAAAGTTAAATGTTATGAAACTTGGTTATTTCTCTTTCAACATGTTATCCTTCTGTCTGTTTTGTTTGCCTGCCTGTCCTGGTCAAAGATCGAATGACTGAGAACATGGCAAATCCTGGCTTTCTCATTTAACCACTATTAATCACTTGACATTGCATTTAGAGCTAGTTTGCACAATTTATGTGGAAAGCAAAGAGCCTCACTCACATGCTGGCTTAACTGCTGGGAACATTTTCCCCTCCCATCTGCTGCGTTCATTTTTATTTAAAAGCAAATGAGGAGGCAGTGTTGGATTAGCAGAGTGGGTGGCACCAGTGGAAAACAAGCTCTGTGTTGCAGTCACCCTGCCAAGTTCATGTGAAATTGCCCATTTCAGCTGGCAGCTTCAGCTCGGCTTGGTGTGATGACATATGGGCCTGGAGGGTAAGAGTCTATTTCCATATTATAGCAGCTTCTGCTGCACAGCCTCGTATTTTGTAGCTGTGTGGTTGCCCGGCTTTGGCTGCAGACTGCCCTCCTGGTCTGCTCTGCGGTGCTGGACTCCTCGGCTGTCGTCTTGGCTTTTCCCCGAGGTCCCCTCGGCAGCTCTACCTGTGTGTTAACACCCGGGTTGGCCCCGGCTACTCCCTTGGTCTCAAGCCATAAGCGTGTTCAATGTCAAGAAGCAAAACAGGGAAGCTCATAAGCCTCTCACTGTGGGGCCCCCAAAACCAAAGGAGAGAAATCAAGCCCTTGCTTTAACTCTTAAGGGTCAGTAGTTTCTCAAAACAGTGGGGATATGTATTTTATGTTTGAAAAATAAATAACGTAGCGTGTATGTTATACATCAGTTCTAAACTCAATCACCTCATAAATAGGCAATTACAAATGAAAAATTAACTTCTTTAAATTAATAAAAATCCTCTGTTTCAAATATTAGTGTTCTAAAATTTTCCAGGATATGATTTCAGCATCCAGTGTTGTCTATTGTACTTCTGCATAAAGGAAGTTTTGGTGCCTTGCATTGAAATCCATGTGACACGGATACCACCAACTTAGTCAATTCTGTAAAATAAGCTTAAAGATATTTCAGAAGCCAGACTGCCCCTAAGTCCCTCAGCTGTGATTAGTGAGTTAACAATAACATTTCTTATTTCAGAAATCTCTTTTTCATCCTCTACTTACTATGTAAGGAAAATAATTAAAATAACTCTATGCAAAGCCCTTTCAAAGCACAAAGTATGCATCTCTCTCGGAGTTTACAGTACTGTTATTGTTGGTTATTACTTGTAAGGATAAAAATGTTCTGAGGAGGGAGAGTTACAGGCTGTTGACATGCCTTTAAACTATTTATTTTAATTTCCAGAATTTCCAGTGCCTTTTTTTATCACTTTTTTTTAAATTGTTTTTTAATGTTAGGCATGCTTGACTGCTAAACCTTAGTTTAGAAACCTTTGTTTCAGGGATAGTGAAGGGGAGCAGAGAAACCTCATTGTTTAGAGTATGTAAGCCACTTCCGTGCAGTGTGAAAAATGGATGAGTTTATTCCTATTGATCTTTGTTATCACACCCTGTGCATGAAAACAACCCTGGTCTTATGTCATTTGACAAAGGTGGACAAAGCATGATGGGTGATGCCATTAAAAAACCCCAGGCACTTGTAGTGAGGAGATCAGCTGTACCTCAGAAGAGCAGAGTTGGGGCAGGTCTGCCTCCCTACCTTTGCCCGTCCCTCTCTGCTTGTGCATGACATGGCTGTTAGTGTCGTCTTCCTGCTGTTGGTTCAGCGATGATGTTTTGAGAGCAGTGTCAGGAAACGGGCACACACATCCCAATCGATGATCAAAATCACATGCTCTTGAATATGTGTGTATTTATCCCCAAATGGCTGCAAAATCAGAACATAAGGCACCAGTAAGGTGGTTATATAGTATCACTATTAATATATCAAACCAAAGGCCTATGTTTTGGAAGGATTTCATTCCATAATGAACTTAATTTGTGAAGTCCCTGCTGGGGGTGAAAGGTGTGATCAGTGCTCAGGCTCCAGCAGCAGCATCTTTGTCGCTGCCTCTGCGGAG
This sequence comes from Streptopelia decaocto, assembly GCF_964273445.1. Classification (NCBI taxonomy): domain Eukaryota; kingdom Metazoa; phylum Chordata; class Aves; order Columbiformes; family Columbidae; genus Streptopelia; species Streptopelia decaocto. Next base: position 139,557,471 of record NC_138655.1, on the reverse strand, counting down.
ACCTGACCACATCACTGGGGCGCCGAGGGGCAGCTTCAGCCTTTGCTCGCTCTTTGCAACCTAGATACTCACTTCTTCATGCATAACTGTTATCATCCTTCATACCTAAATTGTACTTTATCTCTGGATTAAATAGGAGTTGGACTCGATGATACTTGTGGGTCCCTTCTAACTCAGGGCATTCTATGATTCTATTAAATTTAAAGAAAGCTATCGTTTTTGGAAGGGTCTCATAATCTGAGATAATAGGTGGTGTTTATAGTCACACTGGTTCAGAGAGCAACACAGTGTTCTCGTGGTGCATCTATTTCAACTTCTTTTGAAAATTAGATCCAGAACATGTCTGTTATATAAATGCTGGGTATCATTCTGTATTGTTATTATCTACCCATCTGTTCATCTCTTTCTTTCTCTCCTGTCCTGTAACAGTTTTCAGCCTTTGATATTTTTCATAGAGACTAACTACACTTCACATGACTCATAAAACGAATATAAGCTAATCAGGTGGATTGGACTTCAGTCTCCATGAACAAATGAGGGCTTACTGTAGTGCAGTGCTGTTCAGTAACGCTCGAGAAGGTTCAGTTTGAGAAAAACCATCGTAAATGAATTTATGTGCCCACCCAGATTTATTTTAATTAAAATCATCCATGAGTCTTGGCTGTTGCTTTGACTACTAAGTACTTACAAATAAGCTTAATAGACATGTTTGTTTTTTCCACAGCTGTAAAAATACATATTCTGCTACATGATTGTTTTTTATCTGATTTATTTAAATAGAGTTAGGTAAAGATGCAGTTTATATGGAAGGTTAAAGGGTCGAAATCCTATTTAATTAACTTACACCCACTGGGAAGCAGCCAAGGTAAAAGAATGCAGTGAAAGTAAGCTTCAAATAATATGAAATCTTTGAAAAGGACTAACCACCTTTGGTGAAAGGCTTTCCTGTTCTTAACCTTGTGTCATTTAAACTATTTAAATGAGCTATGCAAAACCTTACATTTATAATGGAGCTTAAAAAAAAAAAGATTAAGTATTTCTTGCAGTTACAAGAAAACTGATGCTTATGGCAGTGAAAGAAAAGCTTTTAGTACTCCTTCTTACCATGATCCCTGCCTTTGCATACCACAAAATGCCTGGTATGTTGCACCTGATTTGACATTTACTATTTCTGCCACATGTATGAAGCCTCTCAGGTGTGTGAGACTGCTTTTTAAAAACATTCAAGTCTTTCAAAAAACAACTAGGAGTGAAGGGGAAGCCTCTGTAATATCTGAAGGAGGCCTCATGTTCAAAGGGTGTGGATGCTGCACAGTTTCTAAAAGATGTGTCAAGGGGAAGTACCTCATGTTGGATTTCCCAAACCATGCATTATATTTCAACATCTTAGTCATACATGTGGAAAAGGTTCTTGCCACAGCCAGAGTGGGAGCTCTGAGAAATAAAATAACTGAGCTGCTTTGTGATCTCTTTATATGCTAGATAAGATATCCTCATTGCTGTAGTGATGCTCTGTAGAGGTGCCAATTCTGGAACATTTTTTCCATTCAACGCCACAGAGACCACACTGTGGAAATATGTCTGTTTCACAGCACTCCATATGGGTTTGTATGTAAATATGGAACTGGCAGGGAAAAATGCAGCTGGCCTAAAGCTGCCAGTAACTATTCCTAATGTCATAGATTTTCAGCAAGAATCCCAAATGGGAGCTGTATAGGTAAGTACCAGCAGAGCCTACGTGGAATGAGAACGGAGGCAACCAGTATTCCATATAGACACCATTGCATTTCCTGAACTGGGACATTTTTCTCCCCTGCTCTATTCCAGTCGTCAAAACTGCTGGGCTGGGAAACAACTCAGACTTGAAAAGGTCAACTCCAAAGAGTTACTGATCTCTCTGTCAATACCATTGTGTGGCATTCATGGTGTGGGTGGACACATAGCTTAGAGCTTTGGACACAATGGTATTTGGAAATATATTCTGAAATTTAAATACAGCTATTACTTAAACTTGCCATTAATTCGTATACTATAATTGTGGGAAAGATCCTTCTGATTCAGCATGTGAGGTCTGCATTCTGTCTAATTTTATGTGTGCTTAAGGGTTGCAGTGCTGTCGTAAAAAATGTATTTTAATTGACATGACCACTTTGGCACGATGCTGCTCAGCCTCTGAAAAGTCACAGCAGCAAATAGAATGTATAACCAGATGGTGCTTAGCTAGAAGGATCTTTGCTATCCAGAATGCGACTGCAATGATGTCTGTTCTGTCAAGCTAAAACAAAGGCACTCATAACTCCACATTCCAAATTAATTAAGAATTGCTTGCTGGTTTGAAAAGTGCTATCCTTTTTGGAAAAAAAGAATCTTCGAAAAACACTAACAAAAATAAAAATGCAGGTGAGAAACGCATTTTTTTCTTCTTGGTTTACCCATCCCTTTTTTTCTTCCTTTGCTATCTGAACATTCATTGTCTCTTCTCCATAGAAGAACTAACAGACATAAGCCTACTACAATGGTTTTAGTAATGATAAACATTCACACTTTGTTTTCTCAGTGTTTAGCATTCATCTATGGGGACTAAGGTAGTTTATAGTGTTGTGATCCCTTCTGGAGGGAGTTCCAAGGAATCTTTGTTTCTGTAAGCCAACTAGCACAATGTCCCACACCCATCTCAAGACTATCCCACAGCTACTTTGCACTGATTACACTAGAAGAATTAAATGTGTTCCAAGAGCCCTTATCTCTCAGGAACTAATTTAGGTAATATTAAGAATCATATGTATACAGAATGTCCTGGTTTTAAGTACCTGTGGATACTTTAATCTTTGCATGAGGCAGTGCATAATTTTTGGGAGGAGGTGAATGCTAATGAGTCATCTGGTCGGCATTTAGTCTATCATGTGTCATTTTCTCCAGCAGACTTTGCTTTGGGAATAAACACCTTGACAGGGAAGAACAGGAATAAATTTCCAAATAAGTTCTCTGAATTTATTAAGTTGTTGTGTTAGATGGGAGAGAGAGGGAAGGAGGTATTCAGGTACATCATCTCATTTGGCTTTTGAGTTGGTCAGTTGTTGTGCTTCAAATAGGAGAAATATGCTTAGGTTTGAGTCGATAAATAGTACTGGTAAATAACAGTGACTATCAGTCCTGAGACTGGCAATCAATAAGTTTCATTAATGATATTTGGATTGGGGTAGAGTTGATCTGCTCTGCCTGAACTTATGGTATTCTTCATTCAAAGCTAGATACAGACCTGTAAAGAGTCAGATTATATCCCTTCTGAAGTCTCTGAACTCTGGTTAAATATGATTTGAAGCTTCAGAAACTGTTAAACATTTCCTTGACATGTTGGCAGGCCAACATATTTTTATTGCTCAAAAATGAAAACTAACCAAAAAAATCCAAGGCACTTTCAGTCAGAGGCATGGGCTCTCAGCCATCTCTTGTTTGCTGCTCCCTTGAAACATGTACAGGAGATTATCCTTATTAGGCAACCTTATGGGTATTCCCAGATCTTTTGAGTATGGTTTTCTTCCTTTTTAATTAGTAGACCATTATGCAGCAACTTCTGTCTGCTCTGCTAAGTGGCCAGCTAAGGCAGATTTCACTGTGTTTCTGGATACCTGAAAATAATTAGCCATTTGTGAGTTGGGAAGTGGCTTCAGACATTAGAAAGTGAAGCTTTGTTATGAGTAATGAACTGGGGAACTGCTGTCGATGAAAAATAAGGGTGTAATTCCACTTTTTTGTCTTTGCAGGCAAAACCAGCCTGATAAATTTCTGTTTAGCCCTACTCAGGCAGGTCCTTCTTGATCCCTCACCAGTTTCCAATCCCGTTAGTTGTGCTGGTGCAACTACTTAAAAATTTGATAGAAACTGGATCACTGAGATCTACATTAAAAATAATCCCACTTCTGATACTTTTAAGTGTGCAGGAAGTCCCACAGTTTGATAAAACTGTGGCAGGGCACACGTTGTAGGGTAGTAAGAAGGAGTGAGGTTTGCAGGCAGTGGGAACTTCTGAAGCTGGCTCTGCCACCAAGATGAGACGTGGTGGCAGGGAACCACAGCTCAACTCACTGGCGCCCATTGCTCATGGTTGAATCTCCAGTCCCTTGGCTGTTTGGTTTAGCAAGAGAGTGCAATGAGGAGAACTCTTACCAGCTCTTGCCGGTGCTCCTTTTCTGCAGAGAGGGGTTCAAACCAGTAATAAACCTGTTAAACAGAGCATTAGTGGCTGTATATCATCTTCCAACAGGTATTTCCTTTTCTGAGTTCTATGCAACCATGATTACTAGGCTCCTTTCTATTTTTTTTTTCTTTCAGATGTTTTGTTTTGTTCAAGCATAGCATTTACTTATCTGTTTCAGAGTAGAGGGCTGGTACTACAGCTGAGATAAGGATCCCATTGTGTCCAACGCTGGCAAAAAATTGTAGATTTAGCTTCTCTCACTATAGATCCAGGAAGACAGCATTTCTCCAGTTCACATTCAGTCAGTTCCTCTTTGGCAGGCTTTTTTGCAAGTTATCAGGGTGAGAAACATAGCAATTTAGACATGTTACATTAATCAGGAAAAAAATGAAAAAAAGAAGGGGGAGGGCTTCTTTGGGTTTCTTGCATATTGGAATCTAGAAAATCTTTGAGCTGTATCCTTCAGTTTTTCTAGTGATATAATCACAAGTGAAAATTTATGCCTTTATATGGCTTCAGTTTCAGAGGAGACAAATCTTTAAGCCATTAAAAAGACAAATAATATACTGAATCCCGAAGCCTTTGGAAAAGGAAAAACAAACCAGGAGGGTGTAAGAATTTGTAGGGATTTGGCTGTTTGTCAGGTTTGAGAAGCATGTTCTTGCAAACAAGTAGCACTAATATTTTTCTGGTCTCAATGTGTACCAAAATCCTCAGCTTGCTTTTTTGTTTTTAATAAGGTTTCTGTGGCTTTGCTTGCAAACTATATTGAGCTCAATAACACTGCTATTTTTGTAGTATCTTCGTCTGAAGTATTAGCTTTCCCAGAGCTCACTCTCAGTGGGCTGTGCTTTATTCTCAAAAACTAGAAGACATGTAGTAGATTCAGTCCTGGCCATTTTTCATGTGAAGCCTTATTCAAATGGTAATTGTAAAAGGCTTTGTGAACTTTGTTCTCAACTCAAAGAAAAAAACTTCAGCTGTGGGCAGCTAGGGTAGGAAAGAATTTTTCCTGAAAGGCTCAGAGAAAACTAATTTGGAAGTTACCACAGCCATTCTAAAGTTAAAGGTATACCTACAAATCAACACTGAAACTATTCATGTTATCAAATATCACTGGAAGTGAATATTGTGAATAAAATATATTACAATGAGGATCAGGACTTGTATTCCTTTTTTTTTTTTTCCCTAACAAGACACACTGTGAAGGAATTCATTACAATATTTTAAAGAAACCTGTTTGCAAAGTATGCATGATTGGTTTGCAATTATTGATATGCATATACGCTGCTTCGCAACTGGTGTATAATTTAAGTCTTGGCTCTTCAGAATCAGCCTCCCAAAACAGACTGTTGGATGCATGTTTACAAAGTCCTAGGTGATGGAGGACTTTCATTCTGGACACTTACTGTTCATAAAGGTACAATTTGGAAAACTCACAGTCCAAGTAAGGGTTTCAACTTCCAAAGTTTGCAGCTGTTTTAATATTAAATTTTTGTTAAATTTAACTGTATTTATGCAATTTGAACTATTGGTGGCTACAGCTAAAATTGGGCGCTCATTTTGGGAGACATTCTAAACCCAGAAGCTGGGATATAAAACAGAGCCCTTGTTACAAAACAGAGGTTACAGGGGGATAAAGTGACTTGCTCATGGTCACATTCACTAGCAAATCCAAAATTTTGGTTACTACTTTCCAGCCCCCTATCTGCTGTACCACAGGTTGTGTCACTTGATCTACATATATTCATAGAATTGTTTAGTTTATAATTGTGTTACTATTCAAATGTGTTTGTTTTATTTTTCTTTCTGACTAGTTTATAGTCCCTGTCTAGTGCTCACTTCTTCTAGAGTCATGCCCTCTCACCCACCCTGAAACTGCAGTCACTTCCCAGACACAAATCCCTTTCTGTGAAGTTAAATTCTTAAGACAGGAACATGTCCATATGCAGTCTGTATTACGATTCATACATCAGAACTGTGGAGAAGAATATGCAGCCATTTTTGTCACTGAAGACATAGCCAGTGTATATAAGAATACCAGTGCAGTAACTAAGACACAGGAGAAAAGAGCAGGAAAAAAAAAATAATCATTAATCCTTTGTTACTTATTTTTCAAATGTGGTTTAATTTTAATGACTGATAGTAGCAGTTATTATAATGTGTAAGTATCCTGTACCATGCTGCATCTGTGAAAGAATAACAGCCAACAGTCACCAAGATAATCCAGACGTGTCATTAAAACACTAAATTAGATTAAATATTGCTAAAGAAATGTAAAGTGAACTGGAAAAAATGAGGCCCACGTGAGGGGAGGAAGGTGAGGATGTTCACTCTTTATTAAGTTAAGCCCCATCCTAGCAACATGATTGAAGTCGCATTCAGAATGTACTTGGCAAAGGAGGTGACATCTGATGTTTTGGCCACACAGATAATTTGTGTGTATTTTGCTAAGGCTTCTTTAATTCTTTGGTTATAGTGGCGCAGGATTCCAAGTTGACATTATGAACCGACCATGGCAATAAGGGCTTTGACACAAGCTGAAATTAAATTGTAATAATTCGGCTTCATCCAGCTCCTGAGAGTTGATATGTAGACACATCACAGAGAAGATATTTTGTTTCAGTGCTATTTTAGAAGTGATGCAAACCCACCATTTTCCTGTGTGTTACAAGGTATTCGAATTCAGCAATCACATACCAGCCTATAGCAGAAAATATTTTCTTCAAACCCTTCTCAGTTTGTAAAAACATCATAGTTTTTTTAGTGTCTTTTTTTTTTTTTCAAATAAATTTTTAATGACAGCCTTATGTCTTGCCTCTCCTGTGTGTTTTGGGGCATGGATAACTAGCTAAAACTAAAGCCCAGCAGAAAGCAGTTTTAGTAATCTTATATATAGCCTTAGTGAACAGTATTTCTTGGGAAACCACAAACAAGGTATAGTCCATCGAAGAAAAGCTTTCAGCAAAGCCAGGCTGTATACCGAAATAATCTTTGAACTAACACCTCTGAAGATATGCCAAGCAAATTCATAGGCAGCAGTCAACCGAGCTCTGTCTGTGAGGTTATTCAGAGCCTGAGCTAACAATACTGCAGATCATTTATTTTTCAATATTTGAACAATTGCATTTATTTTAAATCTCATGGAAGTAAAACTTGCCTGCAAAGGACAGCACTCTCTACAGTGTGGCAATTCTGTATTTTAAAGCATATGCTTTTAAGACTGTCTTTATGTACCTGTACTTGCCACACACATTCAGACTCATACATGCACATTATTTTTCTGTTTGCATTTTTGCACATATAGACACCGATATAAAATAAGTGTATGCATGTATATATGTATTTTATGTATATATATATATACTTGAAAGGGAAAAATAATTTATGGAAGGCTGGCCAGATTTAATTTGTCTGCTTGTATTTAGCACTTAAGGGCTTATATAGTCAGTTTGGTCAAAAGAGTGAAGAAGCACTCCTTGCTTATGCCTGAAATCAGAAATGCATGAAGTGCAGCTGCAGAGATAATACATTCTCCCCAAAGGCTTTGGCTGAGCAAATTAGGTGTCAATGGGGTGCCTGCGCAGGCAGTACTCTCTCTAATTAGTCTCTTGAGCCTAGTTGGTGGTGGGTATAAGATGATCTAATCAATTGGTCTGTGTCTGATGGTACGTGTAAAAATCCTGGCAGGCAGAGCTGTCTCCCACAGGTCACTCACCTGCACAGTGGGAACGCTCATTTTCATTTTTCATCTCTTCCATCACATGATGCTGACAGTTGGTTTTAAGAAAATTGAATCCAAAAAATATCTAGTTCATAGGGCATGTAGGTCAGAATAAAGTTGCATTATGGGTATTGGTGATCCAATTAATTAATATTTATAGCAACGAGTTGCATATAGATATTATCCGAGTGCAAACAGTATTGATAATGTTTGGTTGGCTTTTTAAAATGAGCTCTCTAACAAAGGTAGGAATAAAAGGTGTGGGGAAAAAATTCACCTGTTAATAATATGCTTTTTTAGAGGGGATGAACAGTATCTGTGGTGTGTGCCTCTCTGGTGGAGGCAGAAGCAGGAAGAATATATTGTTGATGATCTTAAATACCGTCATGTTTCAGTTTATAGAGAATACAGTATCTCCAGTTGTCAGCTCACATTTTTATTTTAAATCTGGTGTTGTAGAATGAATACTCTTATAATAATGGTAAATCAGCTGCAACATAAATAGACCTGCACTCTGAGTGTGCTGCGCATGCTAAGGACTCTGTAGGAGCACAGCTCCTCCCTCTGTGATAATTTATACAAAAATTAAAAGCACCTAGAGAAGGATGCTGGTGCTGCCAAATGGAGCGTGTAGTGAATTGGTGATTTGCATTTTTACAGAAAAGGACATTCTTTTACTAATTAAAATTAAGAAAAATATTTGGGATTTAGTCACACTCCTCTGCCTCATGTCTGAGAGCATGATTAATGTTTAAATTACAAGCTTCAGTATCCCTTTCTAGAACCATGGTTACAACATCAGCTACTGCATTCTGAAGTTGGCGTCTGCTGGTTTTAAGGTGGGTTAACACCTTATTTTATCCCATTTGGGATCTGGAACAAACAGGATGTATGCAGCAGATGATTTCTCTAGATAACAAACATACAATTGAGTTATTTGATTTAGGTCACTTGATACTTCAGGCACATCATTAACTTGCTTATAATCTTCTGCTAAGTTTAGTAGAGACGTCATGAAAACCAAAAGTAACTGGATGTGTGATGAAAAAAATACAAGTTCATTTCTAAGGCAGTCTGTTACATTTCAGTTTTTGTTGTTGTGTGGGGGTTTTTTGTTGTTTTGTGGGGGTTTTTTTTGTTTGTTTGTGGTGGGCTTTGTTTGTTTATTTTTGGTCGGTTGTTGTTGTTTTTTAAGGATATCTGAAATAACCCTATTTTGTTCTTGGGAAATCAGAAGTTGTAAATATTCCATTTAACAATTTACGCTTTTCTAAGCAAAGCTGTGACCAGAGGCCATAAACACAACCTGCCAAGTCACCAGGCAAAACTTTGATTTGTATGATCTGGAAAATGTATTAAATTCTAAGCAAGGATATTTCTAAAATATATCCTAAAAAATGCAAATGTGGAATATTGAGCCATCTGGGAACTGAACTGTGTGGAGGGCCCTGCCTCAGGTCCTGGTTGTATTGAACAACTGATGTTTGAGTTCAAGAGCCCCACAGAAGAAACAATGCTTTTTTATAAAAAGATTGGTTCACACCAATCTAAAATTTCCGTTTTGTTTTATTGCCGGTATCTTGCTGTGGACAAAGAGACACTCTCCTCTTCTTCCAGTTTAGGGGAGGTGTCTATTTGGTGTGAGGCTCACCTTAAACAAAACCAAAGCAAAGAGAAGGCGTCTCCATTCCCACAGCACAGCAATTACAGGGCTCCTGTGAGAAGTGATAAATGTGTTCAGATTCTTCCTCTGCCTCAGGATGGGTTGCCCTCCATTCCCCATCGCCAGGGAGAGGGCTGGCACTCCGCAGGGGAAGTCCGAGGCTGAGGGAAGGGATTTCACCTGTTGACTTGCTTTGAATTGACAACAAACATTCAGGGAATTAGGGATTCAGATGCAAATGTCACATGTTCCCTGTGTATATACTCCTAATCACCGGACTTGTCTGCTATATCAAAGATAGCGCAAGGATTTTATACACAGTGGAATTGTCTCAGCAGCCAAAGCAAGGGTTCAGCCTCAGAACACCCTGCCGTCAGGGTGCTGCTGCAAGCAGTGGGTCCGTCACGCAGGCCGCTCCCTGACCCAGGCAGGCTGTGCATTTCAACGCATCTTCAGGGAGATCGTGACCACCAGCCCTTCCCTGGTTCCAGCTGCATGATGTCTGCTAGTGTTCCTCAGCCAGAACCACTGGGGAAATGTGTCATCACATCATCTTATTTTCCAGTGAGTTTGCTGCTAGATCTAGCCTAAATCTTGAGCCTTTGCAGAAGGTGAGAGGTAATGTTGCCCACCACATGGTTACATAGGCTCTTGGCTTCAGAAGAAACCAGTTACCCCAGTTCCAGTACTGGTACAGTGGGACCCAGCAAAGCTGGAGCTGAAGGAGTTGTGATCATAAAACTGCCAGCTGCCTTATACTGAGCCAGAGTAAGAAAACAAATGGCGTTCAGCAAAAAACTTTGCAATCTCTCTTGCACATTTAGGTAGCCTCCGCTACCCTTTCTTGGTCCTCTGTGTTCTGCCCTTGCTCTGCGTTGGTGCTGGCAGCATCTTCCAGTATGCAAAGGGTTTTTTTTTTTCCCTGTGTTAAATGGTAGTAGCTGTCAGGTTGTTAATTTCTAAGGAAGCTTTTAATGTTCTAGGGCTCGATTCTAGAGGTGCTAATCTTCTGATGAAGGTATTTGCCGTTTCACAGGCTCAGGCTCTGCCCTGGAGAATGTGTCATCAGCTTTGCCTACAGAGCCAAACCAGAAGTCAGAAAACGGAATATTGTCACTGGGAAATTGTAGCACAACTCTGGGAGAAGTGTGATGCTCACCTCCTTTAGAAATTGTCCTGAGATCCACTCACAGAAAGGAAAAGTGATGTGTAATTACTGTAATTGCAGTTACTCTCAAGTCTGAGCAATTTGGTAACTCCTGGAAAAGCCTCCATCCAGAGGCTTTTTATCGACCTAATTTTGTTACCTGTTCTTTATGACCCTGCTGCTTATCCCAGTCTCTTGAACTCCAGCAGTGTGGGCTTAGCCTGAAATCAGGCCAGCTGTTCTGGGCCTGGGCAGATGTGACTTCCAAACTGCAAACCTTCCACAGCTGTGGTGTGTGGGGTGGAGGGGGAAGATGCAAGCTCAACATTGGAAGGAGCTTTGGGAGCCTAGCTGCTTTTTTAAAAGGAAGAGGCTCCAAAAAGATGACCCCTAAAAAGTGCTTTTGAAGGAAGGGAAATGTGGAATTTGGGGAATATTGTCTACAGTGTTTCATCACTGAGCAGTTATGAATCTCTGCATGTTCCAAACACTGCTTTTTTGCTTAAGCTTATGAAGGATAAATGAACTGGGGTCAACTCTAATGTATTTTTTGGAAAAAAAAAAAAAATTATACTTATTGGTACTTCAGCCAAGCCCCTGGACCCTGGGCAAAGTGGGACTTTCATGTGGAATAGAAATTCCACGCAAAGTCCAGAGGCATTTAGGGAAAAAACCCAAACAGCACTTGAAGAGGTGGTAGACCAAGCTCCAAGAGGGCCCAAGATGATGCTGTGCATCATTAAGAACAGGCTTTTGTTAATCCAGTTCAGGTGTTCTGGTGCTTAAAGGGCAGAAAAAGAGCTCTCAAGAACCACAGCACGAACCCTGGAAATTGTGAAAGTTAGATGTTGTGTAGAGATTAGGCTGTTTTGATGAAAACCACAATTAAAATTTTATGCTTGAAACGGCAGTTCAAAACTGATGCCTTGTTTTCTCCTGCTTTTGAAATGAGGACTAGACTAGATTCACTGGCACCTGCATCCAGTTTGATTTAAATAGTTTTAGGACATGCTAATACAAACCAGTTCCAAGCTCAATGAATATTTCAGTGTTCTTTTTCTTAAGTGCTGAAATTCCTCCATAGCTGACTGTCTTCCTCCAACTTTAAAAAAAATCTAACAGGTCTGTAGTTACAATCCTTGGTCTTAAAAAACCTTGTAAAATAAATATATTTTGAACTTCAGACAACTACAGAATTTCTCAGAAAGTCTCACTTTATTCCCTGGCATAGAATTCTACTTGGACATTTATGAAGAGCTAAATATGTTAATTATAAAATCCTTCTGATGGCTTCAGTCCATCTAGCCTTCATTTAGCCTTCACCTGGCTCTTCTTGCAGTTGTTGGATGTTTCATTTTAAAGTGATACTTAATTTTAAAGTAATACTTCTCATGTTCTCAGCCTGCCTCCTGTTTCATGTAAGTCTCAAAAACACCATGGTACCTTCTTGCAAGCCCAGTTGCTGATTTGAGCCTATACAAACAGGAATGATCACCAGAGTGAAAGACAATGTAAGCAAAGCTATTGATATAGTGTTTATGTTTGGTATATGAAATAAAAGGGTTTTGTTATCTGCCTGTTAATAGTCACCAAAATAAATGTTAGTATGTCTAAACACAGCACAAGAAGGAGCTCCATAACCTCGTTATGTTTGCAGAAATGTTCGTGATGTGCCCCAAGGCACCTCAAATAACTCTTGGGAAGCAAAGCTGAGGAGACCTTTTCATAAACCAGTCGCAGGTATTGCTGTGAAGGTGATAGCTAGGGACTCTGTGAGAAAGGGAGCAGAAAGAGCTTGTAAAGTCCTCAAGCTGTGCCAGCATTTAGCAACCTTCCTCTGAATTCATGGGGTGTGACCACCTTTAGAAGAGCCAACTGTCTACTTACGGCTGTCTGTAATTTCCATGGAGAACGTGAGTGCTGATGGCACCTCTGAAGATTAGCACTTGGGGCAGAGATATGTGAATATGGATTAATATATCTCATTTAGGCAACCACCCTGAAAACACTGGTGTTTTAAGTTCATTTTCTTGAGATATCAGCTCTAAAAGTGCTTTGAAAGTCTGTCCTTTGTTCTGAGGCTTATAATAATTTGTACTGTTTCCTTACAGGATTAAATATACCAGTTTGGAGGAGGGAAACAAAAACCTAATGAGGAGGCCGATACCAGGAAGGAACTGCGGCCTGTTTCCTTTCTTTCTCTATGGTGGATTTCATTCAAAAGAAAACTGAAGCTGGCAAGACCCCTTTTTTTTTTTTTGTTTCCCTGCAATTTATTTAAAACCTTGCACGCATTTGGATACCTTGTGATTTCAGAGAACTATGTGAAGATTAAGCTTTTGCTTACTGATACATGGCATGTACTCTTTCAGTCTTTTGTGTTTGATTTTGATTTTCCACTGCAGTGCTGCATCTTTGTAAGGTTTTTTATGCTTTTCACCAGCAATGTCTTAAATACATTAAGACAACACATTTGGTGTTCACCCTTCTTCAGTAATGACTTCACAAAAAAAAGCCAACGGCAGCATAAAGGACTGTGTATTTTCTTTGAGAGTTGTGCATATTTTGCAACCAATGGGAAGACTGTTTCTGCCAGAGCAAGCCCAACTTGTCTGATCGGCTGACAATTACAGCACCTTGCCATTATTCCCAGAGTGTTGTTGGGTTATTTCATTTTTCATTATCTCCTCAGACCACTCATATCCATTTTAAAAACATGGCAATAATTGCATGTTTACTTCAATACTCTGAATTTGGTTACTCTGCTTAGGCTATGTAGCATGCCAGTTTTCAAAATAGGCCTGTGAGAAAGACAAAGCAAAAATGATGAGATGTAGGCAGCTGACATATACAATGAATTCTTTACGTTTTTTCTTCCCTTTAAGAATATTTCTTTCTTTTATGGGTCTTGGCTAGCATCTCTTTGTTTTTCCTCACACTATTTACCTTTTGGAATGTTTTCTTGAAAACAGAGATGATGAACTGGTTCTGTTTAATTCAAGGCAGATACTAAGGTACAGAAGAACTTTTGTTGGATGAGCCATTAAAGCTAGCTGTATTACTTTGCCACACACAAAGCCAAGTGGAGAATGTTCGCTATCCCAAACTGTTTGCTGTTCCACAACAAAGCAGCTTTCGAGTTATTTTTCATATGTATTCTGAGCTGATTGGAAGGTACTACCAGATATCTTTAGATAGTTTTTCTGAACAAATCATTCAAATGCAAACTTTGCAAAACACAAAGTTGTATGATTTTAGAAAAGGAAGTCCCTGCTACATTTTGGCTGGGGAGAACATTGTGTTCAGGGATGTGATAAAACTGCCCTGACCATATACGATGCTTTGCATTCAGAGAGGACAGATACGGTGCAAAACCCACTGTTGAGTTACAGTCCTGCTCAGTCAGAAATGCTTGCTAGGCAATATTATTCTACACATAAATTTGACATCCTTTGCTTGCTGGATGCATTGAATTACATTTTTAAGAAGTGTGGTAACACTTTGGTCAGTTTTCAGTGTTTAAGAGAGGGGAAAGGATTTGTGCTACTGCCATCTTATTGAACTCCAGCAGTGTTTAATAAGGAAAAAAAAATACCCCCAAAAAAGGCAAATCCTTGAATGTGCAAGTAGCTATGAAGGGCCTCTTAATGAACTAGGGTACGAGCCTACTTTTTCAAAGAGCTGAACTGTGAAAATATTCTCAATATTTGCACAGCCATTAAAAGACAGCTTTCCCCAATGACATCTGTGTTTCAGGATCTGGCAAAAGCCATCTGAAAGCCACTTTCAGTCACAATCCTATTCAGAACTTACTACAGCTTTTCCCCGGTGTTTATTAGGCGGGAAAAGTGACCACTGAACTTTCAAATTTATCACACACTGAAACTGCCTTAGACTAGGTTTGTTTGGGTTTCATGTTTCTTTTTTTGGTAAGAGAAAAGTCTTTTATACATTATCTTTGCTACTTAAATCGTGTGCAGTTTGATGATTAAAATTAGCTATTTTTAGAAAAAAAAAAAAACTTGCTGCAAAAATCTGAAGAATTTTTGAAACTGTAACAAATATTTCAATTAGGAATATAAGAGTAGTTTTATAGATGCATCTACTTGGCAGCATAAACTGTGAGGCAAGCAATTATGCTGCTCAACTAAACATCACAAGGTTTAATATAGAGAGGAATTCCTCAACTGTTCCCACAAGCCTAGCACATTACTATTCAAAGTGACTCACGTACAGTGTTTGCTTAAGGTATGTATGTGTTTGTGTGTGTGTGTGTACACACATGCATGTGAGGTTATCTTCTCTGCCCCATTCCCACTTGTAAGCAACCACTGAAATAAAGTTGGTCCAAAAATCGTCAAACTCAATTGCCTCAAGGAAAGTGGATAAATATGTATGTTCCTAAATAGTAACTTGATTTTCAGCAGTGGTGAGGTTATCTCAGCTACCGATCAATTAAGGAGTGACCAGGATCTCTTACTTGTGCACCTGCCTCCCAGGCACCCCGATTGCCTGCGGTGACTTGGGCTTGCAGCTCTCTGCGGAGGTGCTGGGCCCTGGGGATGCTTGCCTGGCACCAGGGGGACCTGGGCTCAGGAAGCTAATGCCATTCGTATGAGCGCTGCAAATTACTCTTCTGCAACATCAAATCTGCTGGGAACCATCCAGGTTTTTTTGAGAAAGTAGAAGCACGTTTGTCCAGGGAACTGACAGTACAGCTTTATTTCCCTCTTTCTCCTTCCAGCAGAACCTTTCCATGCCTGGTTAGCCAGATTGACGCCCATCAGTTAGGACCCCTGGCAGCTTGTCCACTTCTCCAGTATCTTGCAAAAGTGGGGTTTTCCCCACAGCTCTTCTCAGTGTTGCAGAATGGACTGTTTAAACCACACCAGTGCTCTTGAGACAGCTTCAGTAAAAATCAGTAGTGTTGCTCTCTTCTTCTGTCATCCTTCCCAAATTGGTTCCCCACAGAATCTTCAAAGGGACAAGAAGAAGTAGCCTGGCCTTTCAGAAGTTCTGCAGATGCCAGGAATGTTGTGTTTCATGCTGTCAGTTGTAAAAAATGAGCTTAAGTGACCAGTAGTCTCTAGGGCACAGTCCTTGAGAAACTGTGGGACTTGTTCAGAGTCATTGCAACTTTCACTTTCCTGCCGCTTGGCTGAGCCCCAGCAGATCATCCTGATGATGCTGAGAGGATGTGGCTTTGCTGTGAGGAGGGGGAACAGCCACAGGGCAGCGGGTGTAGAAGGCACATAAAGGTGGGAGGGCATGTTCTAACTCTGTAAGAGATCTAATATTAAGTGAATGGGGAAGGGGAAGGGAAGATGGTGATAGAGATGGTCTGGAGGATACAGAGATTCCTTACAAGTTCAAGTTCACAGAACCTGACTTTGCAAGTCAACCAGCTGGAGATGGCTTGGTCCTCTCTCCTCCTGGGTTCAGATCAGCTCCAATCCACACCCAGCAGGCACCGCACCAGTCAGGTTATTCCAATAATGCCAGCACTATGTGGCTGTACAGTGTCCCGGATCGGCTGGGTCCTCTTAATTCTCACTATTGTTTGTAATCAGAATCACAGTTTAGGCTAAGTCGTTAGTACATGCAACACTGAAAATTCCATCTGCAGCAGACAGAGGCACCAGGGTCTTCACTTTCTCTTTGCTCCACACGGGTCCTGCGCTTCAGCCCCCTGGGGAAAGAAGGTAGGACAATAAATTCCCTGCAGGCTGGTGGGTGACATCCAGCCCTGTGTGCTCTGTGTCAGTGCACACAACCAAATGTGTAGTCAATGCTCTGGTATGCTCATATACAAAATACTTATCTGTGAATCTTATTTGGTTTGTAATCTTTGTTATATAACACATTTTGGCTGTACAGACTGGGGAGCAAAATGCAGACACCCCATATAAACAGAATTACATTGCATTACGGAGCATAACAATACTTTCCCCTACCAGCATCTAGGTGGAGTGACTGTATGTTACTGCCTTGCATTTTTCACATAAGCAAAAAATCTAAAAGTAAAGGATGCACTAATAATTCCCGTCCCCCAAAATGCATTTCAACGGTGCTGCATACAAAATCCCTGCTTGCCAGCTTCCATGTGGATTTTTGTATGGTGCACTAAGAGGTGTTCTTTTTTTAACAAATAAAAAGGGGAGGGCTGGTACATGAAAACAATGTTAATGTAATTAAATATATATATATATATATATATACTTCAGAAGAACAGCATAGTAAGCAGTACGGTAAAATAAATGTTGCATTATTTGTTACACCTTGTAATTTGTCTGTATTATGAAAGATGTAATGGTTTGTCAGCTGTAACTGTTGTTTTCTTGTAACATCATATTGAATAAAGTGTAGCAGAATCTCTCTTCTCCTTTGTATATGTGATCTAGGCCTAACCTAGGGAATAAAGCCGTTCTTTCACTTTTTTTTCTCAAAAAAAAATAAAAAGAGCAAGGAAATGGTTGCAAACAATAGATTTTTAAGGAATGAAAAGTACTTGGAAGCAGGCAGGCACTAGACAGTAATTACTTGAAAAGATTAAGCACTGATTCAGTCAAACACGAGCTTCATCAAAACTACAAGGCAATGCTAACTACACAAGGTAAGGTTCCCCGCATTTCTGTCTGTACTAGTTAGTAAGTTAATTATTCAGTGTCTCTTTCCATTTTGTTATATGTGTGACAAAGGACCTATTTACAGTACACTGGGATTTAATTGAAGTAGTAGAAGGGCCAGTTTTCTGGAGAAAAAAAAACAACTGTGATTTATATATATCATCGTATGGAAAATAAACTCTGGCTTATTGCAATTTATCTTGACATAAAAGCCTGATAATTCTAGTGGAAAATCAGGCAAAACATATGATATACATTTTTCACAACTGTGATGTAGCAGTATGCTTTACACCTATTTATACTTGGTTATTTATCGCAGTCAATGAGTATGTTCTGCTTGGATTCTTAACCTGTTTTTATTTGTGGATTATAGCATTAGACAGCTAAGTTCTCACTCACGTTGAATATAATCAATATGTGCCTTCAGTATTTTCTCCTCCTTTCCACTGCTTCTAGCTTTTTTGGTACCGGCATCTTGCTAGGACCTATTTTTAGACAACAGAAATTAAATTGATGCAGCTTGCAGAGACTTGATTAGAATACTTGACTGAAATGCCAGAATATGCTGTCTTAGAAAATGTAGAAATCCATAGGAATCTGTTGGATTTAACATCATTTTGGTCTGCAATGGTGGATGGCTGGAGAACAAGTGCTTCTGTTCTCTAGGGCGATGGGGAAGCCACAAGCCTAGAATATGAATAATGGAGGACCTAAATTCTGGTCTTGGCTCCACCTGATTAGGAGTAATTAAAACGGTCTTTGAGCTAGCACAGTATTGGCTTGTTGTGGGTCTTCGGTGTCCCAAGTTTTATCAGGTTTAATCATGTTCTGGCTCAGTTCTAATGGCAAAACTCTTCAAATTCCCACTTCTAAATCTAGAAAGTTGCCGCAAAAATTACATCATCTGCACCTTGAGGGCATTGCACAAAACCAGACCAAGGAAACGCATCCATGTTCATCTATTTCTGTTTCACTCCAGCTCTCACTGGCTAGGGCAAATTCAGGAAGGTGTTGCCTTTTCATAGTCTAGATGAACAATGGTGCTTTCAGCTGAGTATCTGATTTGTTTGGAATTCCTGAAGCACTACCCGTGTGGCAACTTTAACCTGCAAATCTGTCAGATACAAATGAGGACCAAGAATTATTACCTAAAAAGGTTTGTATATTTGAGCACCGGATACCAGGAAGCATATTCAGAGTGAGCTTTTAATTATGTAGTATAATGCTTAAAGCTGTCTCCTGACCCCCTTGGCTGCACTCCTAGTCTGTTTAGCCCCAAGGTTTTCTTCCTAAACTAGCCTGGCAGCTGCAGCAAAGCAAGAGATGCACTGAACCAGAATAGCAGCCACCCCTTCCCTGATAAAAGAGGGAAGGTGTTGGAGCAACCCTGTGCCACTAGGTTAACATGTACAGTTTCTCAGTAATGCCTCTCGTCGTAAACCAAACCCTACAGCCGTGGAAGAGCCTGCTGCTACCAGTGGGGGGTGGTGTCATAGACAGTAGATTTGAGAAGCTCATATAGCACATGGGCGAGGATAAAGGGATACAAATCAGAGGGAAAAACAAACACAAACAAACAAAACAAACAACCTGCACGTACACACACACACATACAACCTGAAGAGATTTAAAAAAAAAAAAAATCCAGGGCCAAGTATTTACTGCTCATTCCTGCTCATTCCCCTTGCTAGTGGTGTTCTATATTGTCTGCAGTGAGTCATGCTGAGAGCGAGCCAGGGACAATAACTGAGAGCAGTCCTGCAGACCCTTCGTTATTGCCTCTGCCAGCTCATACTGAGTTGGGCAAAAGCAAGGGATTCCAAAAGTGGTTTGTGGTTTTATTTTTTCCCCTTTTCTCCTGTTTCCCAAAGGACCTGGTAGTGATTGTTGAGGCAGTATTACCTTGAAAGGACTGCTAAACTAAAATCAAACATATTTTAAAATTAACTTTCCAAGGATCGATATGGTGATTCAAATAAAAGACATAACAGCTTTAAGTGCTACACAACAAGATACTGCAGTGCTATGTACACTAGCAAAGTCTTGAACCCTACGGAGATTTATGATATCTCAGAAACTTTTCAACCTCACCTTTCAACTGGAATTAGGACTACAGCGTAGGTTTCAAAAGAGTAGGTGTTCATCTCACAATCCAGCTAATTATAATAGCTTGCCCCCAGCTTCCACCTGAGGTGCTCAGAGATATTCATGCATTAATGAAATGAGCTGTACACACAGCCCTGGGATATACCATGTAGATGTAAAGATCCATATTTTGTAAAAGGAAAATAAAAACCAACCCACCCCAAAAAACAAGGCACAGATTCAGTTCTCTATTTTCAAAGCTTTGCATGGGCATAAGCAACCTAGAGAGTATTTCAGCTGGTATTTGGCGAAGACTGAGCATTCAAGATACCTTTTAAGAATAGTTTATCACAATAACAAAGAAGTGCAACTTCTGTGTTCAAAACAAGTCATTTCACTGTATAGACAGAAAGATTCCACTACATGACACGACGAAGAGTTGTGATCTAGAAGGACTGTGAAGAGTTGTTCATTGACCAAATACCCAGCAGCATGTCAGTGTGGAGCAGAACTTGCATGTTCCCTCGTGTTGGCTAACCTGTGAAATACTGTAAACATGAACTGCCTCTTGGCTGCATCAGGGGACACAAATATAACTGTCAAACTACTCAGAGAGATCTCAGGTGTTCCTTTTTTTTCACAACACACAATACAGATCGCAAAGCAGAAGTGACTTTCTGCTTGGGAGGTAGTGCTCTATAGAAATAGCGCCTTTCATACAGGTAGTTAACATTTTATAGATACTTCTCTCCCAGCATGCTGTTCTGGCCCATTACATGTAATAAATGCAAACCACTATAGCCCTAACATGCCCTTTTCATGTACATTGCTGGCTGCTACAAGGGCCTGTTTATCTACTGAGTACTCAGAAAGAAGCCCAGTGCAGGGTATTTTGGAACATAACTGCCTCTTCGGTGTGAATCATGGAAGAGCCGCAGTTTGGTCTCCCACAGCCACTAGGTCCTTTCCAGAAATGCCTGTTTGCATCTGAGCAACATCTGTGTTCTCACTGACGGCTGTTTAGCTTGCACTCGTGCATGTGGAGTGACTAACCTGGAATAGCAGGAACCTGTAATTTTGGGAGCAGCTCCATTAGTGGTCAGAGGTACCTTGCTCTTCTGCCAGCCCAGACAGCAGCAAGTGAGCTCTGTCTGGCAGAGGGAGGTTTTGCTGCTCCACAGCTCCAGTCACTCTTCTGAGCTCCGCTCACACACAACAGCTGTCAGTGTAGCAGGACTGGAGGTGAAGCAGCAGGAGAGAGCGCACAAGACAGAGATGCACGTGCAGCCTGAGGGCAAGGCTATGAATCTGGCAGTGGTTAGGACACAGTCATAGACAAGTTTCCTTGTTTTATAAATCTCCTGAATGTTCACCTTATAACTCTCTGGGTCCTTCTTTTACAACCCCCACATGAGAAAGGGACATTTGGATATCCTCACAAACCCTTTCCCCAAGCAACTGCAATTTATGTGTAAGACAACCGATCGATCAAAGAGGAGAGTCTCCAAGGGTTTTGGATAATCCCTTACAAGTCCCTAAATATGACAAAGTGTGCTGTACACTCGCCATCCGCAATAACATGGAGCTTTGAACACCCCAGTGTGTTTCTGCAGTGGGATTTCCTATGTCAGTACTGCTGAAGTAGAAACAATACCCAGATTTGGGGAATGGAGGCTTGTGACAAACCCCGCTCAAGCCACAGTGCCAGGTGGGCTGGTGGAGATGCCACCTTCACCAGAGAAGAAAGTAACTGGGGCCTGGAAATGACACCAGCCTCTTACTGGAGGCCTGAGCTGGAGCTCAGGTGGCTTTGCCCACTGCAGCCAAGGCTCTCAGCTGTTCCTCATTAGCCCTCATTAGCCCTGTGTCCATCGCTGTGCAGAAATAAAAACATCAGTGGCTCACTCGTGTTCTCTCATCCCGTCCGACAGGACTGTGTGAGGTACAAGGCAACTTTCTGGCAAGAAACACGCGAAGCCCTTGAAAACACTGAGCCGGGTGAATTCCCACACCTGCGACTGGGGCCGCTGGGCTCCCTCGCTTCGCACCAAAATATTTTGACTGCAGGAATCTGTCTGGTAGGAGGATGTGCCAGGAATGAACAAGGAGCACATTTACGGTCGCTGGCCTTGCTGAACGCCACTTCAGATGCCCCGTTTTGCACAAACACATGTTTCTCAGCAGCTCTGCTGGCCCAGGCCCAGGTGCCGCGCAGGGGCCACAGGCGCGATGGTTCGCCTGGAACGTGAGGGAGGACGATGGGAGAGACGAGACCTTAAACCACCGTTCAAGGGCAGTCCCACGGAAGATGGAAGCTGTGCTCTGCCAGCAGACACCGTCACCGCTAACGTCCAGGCCCGGCCACTGCGCCGCTCCCACTCGTCGAGGGGAGAGCGCGGCGGCCCCGCGCCGCCGCCGCTCGCCAGGGGGCGCCCTGTGCCGGGGCCGCCCGCGCCGGGGGCGGGAAAGGGCCGGGCCGGGCCGGGCCGGGTCTGACCGCGCTGGGCAGCGGGAGCTCTGGCGCCAACGGGAGGGGAAAAAAACACCGGAGTACCCGGTGCAGAGCGGGAGGAGGAGCTTTACATCCCGAATCAGCGTGGGCGCGGCCTGCCGCTGGGCTTGGAACGGCGGAGGAGCCGCCTTGCTGTGAAATTTGCTGAATTTTTTCAAACATTTTACGAAATGCTGCCGTGAATAGGGGTTTTATTTCTCTCGGCTATGGCTCGGGGCTGCCATCGGACAGTGTAGGGCGGAGTAGACGCTGTGTGTGGGATGCTGGGGCAGCCCGTGGCCCCTCGCTCCCGTCGTGGTGTCCTCTCCCCCAAACACATCTTGGGGGTGTCCCGCACTTCGAGCACAGCCTGGCCGCCAACACCCGCATCCCGCCGTTCCCCTGACAGCTGCAGGGGACCCCAAACCCTCCTCTTTTCCACATAACAGCCAATACTGTTACCTGCCAGGGTTTCCTCTGACTCAACGCATCTGAAGGCACTTTGTTACCACCCAGCAGTTCATGTGCAACACCTTCAGTCCTGTTCACTATAATGCCCGAGATCCAGACTCTGCCCTCAGCTACATCCATGCAGCAACTGGCGCAGTAACAGGGGTTTGTGCTGGTGTATGAACACCTGAAGGTGGAATTGGACTCCATGCCATCTGTCAAACACAGTATCAAACTCACAATTGCCCCAGACCCTGATCTTTCATTAATTTCTTCCACACAGAGAAGAAAAAAAATGCAAACAAGTTCTTTTAAAGATATCTCTGGAGCCCAAGTTAAAGAAATGGCCTTAGGTGGATTTCTTTTTTTTTTTTTTTTAACTTGGACATTTACTACAAAGAGAGAAAGAAAAGGTGCTGTTTAATCTCTCTTCTCATGTGATCCTCAGCCTCTACCTGGTTTATTTTCCCCACATACGATCTCTCTTTGTTCTCTGGTAGTAGTCACCTAAACAAGTGATTAACAGCTGAAGGATCAGCCTGCAATGCTCCTACTGCAGGATGCGGTGCAGGGAAAAAACAAAGAAACCCACACTGCTTATTTTCCTGAGGTGCCCCACAGTACTGCATTGTCCCAACAGAGAAATGTTGCTGTTGTAGCAGCACACACACCTTTTTCTTTTGAGGTGTCCCTCAGCACTTCCCCAGATCTCCCAGACCTCCCTGCACCTTCTTTCAATTAAATTGCTTTTCTTAACTTAATCTAGACTGTTTAATTAGAGCTGGTTGGAAGTTTCTCCCAACAAAGCAAGGTTATTCAGCAGCTTTGAAAACCACTGATTTATCAGGAGAGACGGACTTATCTTTCAATTAACTTCCTTCACCTGTGGGCTGCCAGGAGCTCAGGTTTCTCAGCTCGGTGGCAGGTTTCCATTTCAATGACTGTGGGGCTGGAGACCTCAGGGACGCTGGGATCCTCCGGTGTGTGCAGCTATGGGCCGGTGCAGATGCCAGAAACTGGTGTGAATATTTTGGTTTCAGACACCACAGGCTTATGTCTTTAAACTGGCCAAACTGCTGTCCCCAGATATTTCAATATTTCACAGTTTTGACACAGTATTTCAACTCCACAAACATGCTCGTGGTTTTGCTTTTAGTTTGGAATGAAGCATTTCTAGAAAGCATTCCCCTATGAAAGAAGGAAAAACTGATCATCATTAGCAATGAAACCTATCAAAAGGGGATAACAAGCTTCACTGGCTGGAGAAGACAGTAGGTAATTTCAGACTACAACTAAGATGTATTATTTCTATAGAAATAACTTAATATATCATCGTACCACTCATGCAGGAGAAGTCTGGTTTTAATCCAGTTTAAAATAAATTGGAATCCTGGCAATCCTGAAGTAAATGAAATTTTTTTTCTGTTGATTTCAATAGTGCTAGGACTTTATCTGGGATGACTTGCTAAGGTAGACACTGCAATTTAAACACAAATAGGAGCTTGAGGCTAGATTCCACTTTGTGAATATTGGTGGCTTATGCAAGCAGGAAGTCACACTTGATAGCCTTATAATTTGTTAATTATGTAAGAGGTTGCAGTGGCCACATAGTTTACTAGTGGAGAAATTTAGATGTCTTTTTTTTTTTTTTTTACATATTTTCAGATGTTACTGGTACCATTGCTTCATCTTTTGCCCTTATGTGATGACAGTTTGGTTTTTTTGTGTACTATAAATACATATATATATATATATATGTTTCTGAGAAAAACAAATGGGATTGTCTATGCAACGCAGTTCAGAAGAAGGAAGCCAACCTCTATCCTGTGCCCAGTATCACATCATTTGAAACAGTGCACTTATCTCAAGATCTTCTGAGGACAGAAACTGCGTCATAGTGGAAAGCTTGAAATCTTAATTTCCAATAGCATAAAGGTCCTATTTGCAATTTGGGGAAAATCCAGTTATTCTGCTTGAAGCTTATTCTTGTTACAGCAGTAAATGCTATCTGTTGTAGCTTCAGTACACAAGGAAAAATGCCATCTGCAGAAGGACATTATTTAATAAAAATATAGCTACTTCTGCTAATTGTTCCTTCAAGAATACTTTAATTGAAAAGACATTGAAGTAGGGTGTAGGTGACTGGATAGAGGCTAAAGTGAGGTAATTCACATTTTATTTTGTTTGTACTCAGAATTGGTTACAACCTTTTCTTTCTGCTGTGATTTGCCTCTAATCAGCATTCCCACTGTTCTAGAAAATTGATTTGAATTTTAAGTTGATCTAGGAGATGCATATAAACAGATCTCACCTCCCCTCCTGTGAGGGCAAATTATACAAAATAAGTTTAGGGGCTCTGGGATTTCAAGTTTACTGACTTTTGTCTGTGGGAACTGGAGTGCCTCTTTGCACACCATGAACATTGTCTGTGAATTACCTGCCTTAAGGGGGATTGTTAGCACATGAATCAAAAGTGGCTGACTAATGTAGAACATCTCAAACAAAAGGATTAGACAATAGCTCCGATGCACCAGAATGCATTTTAAATCAGCTGGAGTGAAATTAGGTGCTTTTTAGTCTAAGACTGCTCTTAAGTACAATGACTGTGAAAATAAGAAGATCTGGGTACCCTCATTTTGCTACAGAGAAGATGCCATCTATTTTTTTTTTCTTTAAAGGCAGTCTACTTCCTTTACCCGTGGTAATGGTGCTTGCTTAGTCTTATGTGCTCCACTCACAAAGGAAGAGCACTCTATTCCTCCATGCCACAAAGTCCATAGTGATTCTCTTTTGATTATGTAGGTAATGCTCTGGGGAATGAGACGATTATGCACATGTATTTTCGTATATTTTTATATTCAAAAATAAGGTTTTTTTCAGGTGCTCCAGAGTTACTTTCTGCTGCCATCAAGGAACCTTTGCATTGGCAGCCTCAGTGTGATGTTTGTCCTTGAGAATACTGCCACAAGAGACATCCATGCCTGAGCCAAGCTCGGGTCATTTGGGACGTGGGATCTTGCAAACACTGTGTCTCATCCCTTCCAAACTTTCAGGGAAAGTTTAAAGCATCGGTGGGCTAAATGCTATTCGGCTTTTGACAAGTGGAAAAGACTGATTTCATCTGGTGTAAGGAAAAAACGAGGTGGGTCTGCAGGGTGACTGTTTTGGGTGTGAAGATGATGTCTGATGCATGAACTAATATGCTGTCTCCCTCATCTCCAAGCCACACACCATGGGAGTCTGAGACAGCTGAAATTCATTGGTTTTGGCCAATTCTGACCCTGCTGAAACAGGAGCTTCATTCAGCGGGATCAGAATTTGGCCTGGAGGTAGCAAAGGTGAAGTGTTTAAGCATTTCTTTGATAACTTTCTAAAGAGCGTAGAGAAGGCAAACTACTGCTGCACTGAGTAAGTATGGCCACTTTGGGCAACAGCTTTTAGAACCAGAGTTGAGCAACTAGGCTAATGTTCTCAGCAAACAGCTAGTAATACTTATTTATTTTAATTAGATCTGCATGAATGACTAGTCCTATTTGGAGGAAAACTGTGCTGGCAATGTGAAAAAAAGAAGGCTTTTTTTCTGATTGAATAAAGTATTTCACACCGATTTGGAACATTTCTAAAGAACATGAAAGCAACGTGAAAATAAACTCATGCAGGGTACAATATTCACAGAGCTGAGGAGGGGACATCCCCTTTTGCACCCAGCAGTGCAAACTTTCGCTCTTTAGGTGGGAGACTCCAACTGCCCAGTATTCCCCAGATTTTCCTCTTAGAACAGTGTCCTTAATGCCAGGCTGTAAGGCCAAGTGCCCAAACTGTGCCTCAATGGCCGATCAAATGAAACTCCTGTGATGGACATTGCCTCAGAAAGTAGCTCTGCTGGATTCACAGCTGCTTGGCAATTTGTGTGCCATGGGGTGGAAGAGGTAAAGCAGCAGAAGCTGTGGTGGTGAGCTCTGCCACCAGCCTGGCCCTGCTCCCTGGTTTCTGAGAGATGTGGAGCTCCTGACCACTTGAAGGTGTTGTACTCGGGGTGGAGCAAATTCACTGTGGCAGCTATAGAGGATACAGGGGAGCCTCTCTCTTGAATGCTGATTTGTCCAACCTCATGTACCTTGTGAACGTTCACTGGGTAAGAAAACACACGAGGATTATGGTATAGTCTCATCTGAATTTTCCAGTCTCTGCTTCCAGGCATCTTAAAAGGGGAAAAGTCAAAGGTGTCCCACTAGAATCAGTATCACCATGAAAGAGGCAGGAGGCTCATGAATTTAAGACCTACCTTTAAAACAATTAGAAAAAGGAGTGGATATTTGCTTCCAGACTCACAAAATTTAGTTGGTATGGCATAAGGATGCTCTTTTCTCATTTTCTGTTGTTTCAGAAATTATTTTCAAGTCAGCTTGTAAGTCTTGCCTGAAAAGTCAAGGCAAAAAACTATTGCAAAGCCACCAAAATAATCCCTTCCACATTTTATTTCAGGTGAAACTGTTGACTACATTTGACTTGACATTACAAGTGTTTATGTTTTTCTGTGACTAAGTGATTCCTTACACGCTCTGTGCTCAGCTCTAGCATGAGCTCTGCTGTTAGTTCACCCTCCCTGTATTCTGCTTTGGGAGCATCTAGGAGAAATGCTCCATTGCTGAGCTGCAGGCTGCTTTGTGATTGCACCAACATTTCCAGCAAACTGGTTTCTATGATAAACACCTGAGGCGCTAAAGAAGTATGGCTTCAGTCCTCCCCTTCCAAAATCCTCATCAAACAACTGTTGCCTATATATATTCTAACCTAGTAGACATTTAATTCACTCTATAATCTGTGGAAAACATAAGTATTGATCTCTCAGCAATGTTGCTAAAAGCCACAGCAACTTTGCTTTGTTTTCACTTGGAGAGTGTAACTGTCTTTTTGGCAGATTTGATTCCTGGGCAGCTCCTGGCTGAAAACACTGTTGTCAGCAATGGCTTCCCTCACAGCTTGTCCCAGGCAAGCCATCCTCCGATCCAACAGCAGCCCACAACTGTCAATATCCATTATTGGACTTCTTAGCTGCTGTGCACTGCTCTTATACTGAAAGTAGAGATGGGCCAGAGGCAGATCTTCATCTTCAAAACATAAGACTTCTTCAAAATGTACAGACCTTGGGCTCATTTTGAGCCATGAAGCAATAAAACTGTGTTGTTTTCTTGTACCCTGGCACTCTCCACTCCCACTGAGGTGTCACATCTTGCTGAAGGATTTTTACGTGTAAATCTGGGCTGCCCTGTGGCTCCCCTTCCTCTTCCCTCCTGCCAACCTGGCATCTTATTAAAGATCCCACTGAAAGTGTGAACTCAGCTGGAGGGGGGTCTGTCTCCTTTTCCAACTTGCTATAGACCGCACATCTCAAAGCAGAAGAGAGGCGGGTGATTTGGCCCCTGCCCTCTTCCAACAGCTATATCTTCAGGGAACCACAGGAGGTGTTTCCAACTATGCTGCCTGCACTCCTCGTCTGACAAATGAGCAGGTTTTCTGCCTCGCTCCCAAGGCTGCCTCTTTGTCCAAACCACCACACGTGGGCCATCCTTTTGTCACCATCTGTTGTTAGCTCTTCCTCTGTGACCGTGTGTTCTCCTGAAAGAGAAGTGGCAGCTTCCTTGTGTGAGTAGCTTTGCCACCTGGAGCCCCACAGCGGGCAGCTCTGCTCCCACAGATGCCCCCAAGAACTTGGCTGCCACTGCATGGGGCTCTCAGGAGATGGAGCCCATGTCTATGCTGTGGATCTTGAGAGCACTGAACAACTTCTGGGGCTCAGTGTGTGCCATGGATGTCCCCTGCCTCATGAAAATGGCCTTAATTCTTATCACAAAAGTCCTCCAGCCTTGTACCAAGCCCGCCAATCCTCCTAACCCCTACCTGGCAGGCAGTGCCTGAGGAAGGACATGTGAGTAAAGAAAGCCCATAGCAGTATCTCCTCTAAGTAGTCTCCTAGCTTCCAACAGTGTCCAGCTGAACTATATCCTGAGCTGGACGTGAGGACCTGTCAGGGGCTGGTGAATGCCATTTTACTGCCCCATGAGATAGAATGTGGATGAAATGGCCAGAAAGCTCCCTAGCAAACTGACTAGAGCATGCCCTCAGACCCACAGCCATGCCTAGCACTGCTGAGGACACTACTTGGCTTGAACTCTCTCTCCTCCTTGACCTTTACATCCAGATGTCTGAAGGGCAGAAGCTGCTTCCTGTGCAATGTAGTGCTGTGCTGCTGAAAGAAACCTGGAACTGTGCTTCATATTTATTAGATCACCTTTAGTTTGGGACATCAGTGAGGGTTTCTGTGTGTTCTTTAGTTGCCTTCTTCCAACAGCTTCTGTCTTTGTGTATAAACTCTACTTCTCTACTTTTCCAGGCTGTAGCGCACATACGCCTCTTTATTTAGTGCTGTCAGTGGATATACATAATTCTTTCTGTTAGCTTGTGCTGGATATTTCTAATTGCCAAAGTCTCTTAGTGGTCTTTAATTGTCTATTTTATATGGTCACATGGTAGATCAGGAAAACCCATGTCATACTGTAGATTTGGGATCGGTCTGGAGATCATGCAAAGACACAAACATGCTGAGAGAAAAATCAGCTGTCGCCCTTATGTATTTGAAATCTGATTCTATATCTTGATATGCCTGTTGTTCTGTATTGCAGGTACCCATGGCAGGGATATTTCTAAATCCCACAGGCCTGGTTCTCTGTTTTGCTCTATCTGTTGCAAAGCGAGAATATGTTTACTATAGTTAGCCTCAAGCTATATAAATAAAACTGGGGAAGTGGAAGCAAGCCCTATGTTTTTAAATACTCGTGTGTATCTCTGTCATAATCATGACTTCTGTAGCATCAAAAGGATCTTCCTCTTTATCCAGCTGCTGTGCTAGCTTTTATCTCAATTTATAGGTTGAGTTTTGCATTACACTCTTTGTGAGCCTACTGCTTCAGCAAGGCCCAAATAGTTGTTGATCATCTGGACTTTGTTATCACAAGGTTACACTAGGAGAAGGTATTTTCCCTTCATTCTCTGCAACTTTTTTCTCCCTTTGTTTCTTTGAAAACACATGAACCACTATCCTTTCTGTGGTATTGCCTGTGACTCTCCTCACCTTTGCATGTATGTTGTTTTCTGACAAGTCAGGTTAGAAAACGCTTCTCTAGCAGCAAGTGAACTTTGAAATACTGAGTTATACTGGACACTGTATCTCCCCACTGCCATTCATTCTGTTCTAAAATGAGAGCAAACCTGCTGAGGTGGCTGGTTCTGGCTAGGTGTGGGCTTATTGAGATCCTCAGGAATGATAAGTTTCTGAAGTGCCAGCCCTGCACCTCTGGTGAATGGGCAAACCTACCCTGTGCCTGGACTCCAGCCAGGA
Source organism: Streptopelia decaocto (assembly GCF_964273445.1). Lineage (NCBI taxonomy): Eukaryota > Metazoa > Chordata > Aves > Columbiformes > Columbidae > Streptopelia > Streptopelia decaocto. The sequence continues at coordinate 139,527,688 of NC_138655.1, read as the reverse complement.
GAGCAGCAGCACAGGAACTGACAGCCCAGGGCTGGAAGCACACAGGGAGGCCATGTGTAACCCTCTTCGGGCTTTATCATTCAGCTGAGATTTTCAGCAAGATGGAGAAGACACAAAATCAATTTCTCAGCTATGGAATTCCTGTTGAGGGTGAGATGTGTTGAATCCCCATCACTGGGGAGATTAAGGAACTGGTGAGCATCTGTGTACAAACTAGATATATTACAGCCTGCTTAGCACAGCTGATTTCCTGAGAGCCCTTCCAGCCCTCTTTTCTGTGACTGAATCTGGGAAAGCAGCCGCTTGTTTAAACTATGCAATTAGGGGTAGGGAGAACATTAAGAGACATGGCTGCTGCTTGAGATGCTTCTAGTGATTATTTTGTAAGTCACACAGTTTTGTGACTGAACTCAGAAACAAGATGCATCTTAAAAAACAAAACAAAACAAAACAAAACAAAAACCTAACAAAAACAAAAAACAAACACAAAACACACTAACAAAAAAAACCTGTGCCATAAAGCAGGAGCATTTAGTGTCTGTTGTTAGAGATGAGTCCCAACAGCACAATTTGGTTTTCAAAGCAAAGTACAAGCTCTACTCATCCTTTGCTTGGATAAAAATACCGCTTGTGAAATGGGAGGTGGGATCAGCAGCCAAAAATGTAGGTGTTTGGGGTTAGGATTTTAACTCCAGCCTATCAGTACTGATTGCTTTTACAGATATTGCATTAATGTTAAGGAAAAGAAGAACAGAGTATAGCACATGAAAAGAGTGACCCCTCTTCCAAACACACATGCTCTTGTTATAAATGCATATTATGGGAAGATATTTATGCTTAGGGTTGATTTACCAAAATGAGATTTTAATTTTAAGTGTCATGGACACATGTAGTATATTTTGTGTTGGTTTGGGTTTATTTTCCCAGTTGCTGTTCATTTCATGACATTGCCTGGGACTTGGAGATGCAGGCAGACAGATCTGCTGAACACATGAATACTGAGGAAGTGGTTTCCCTAGTAACAATAAGCCCGTAACAGCTCGCCCAACTTCCTGCCCTTCCTTACGGGATTTGTTTGTTTGTGTGTTTCTTGCTGGGTCAAATGGAGGAGCCACCAAAATTGGAGCTGGCTAAAAGGCGTCCGGGATGAGCTTACTGGAAGTGGGGAGAGCAGAAAAACCGACAGCTGCATCTGCAAGTGGTGTCATTACAGAGTTTGGCTTTGGTTTGGTTTACGGGAGTAATCTGGGGGCAGGCTCAGAGCTGCCTCTGAGCATGGACTAAGCAGCTCTACTACAACTCAGATTCTTATTTCAGAGCACCTTTTTACAGATTTTTTTTTAACAAATGAAACTATTGTCATAATGGCTAAGTGCAGCTTTGAGACAGTAATCGATTAATGGAAAGCAGAGTGGGGGAACAAATATATAAAGTATGCAATCTCAGTGCAGTACTTAACCGGTAGCACTTTAGAGAAGGTGAATTAAGCGGCATTTGTGAATGTGGATGATGTATATCTGAGCTCAGACTGCTAGTAGGGGGTTGTCTGTCTGGCATGCTCTTGCTGTCGAACAAGAGGGGAGATTCATTCTTTAATACATTGCAAAGTATTCCTCAAAGAAAGTAGCTATACTGCCGTTCAGGTAGGGGATCCCGGTAGGTATTATGTATGATCATTAAATTGGGTTATCTTTAGTCTTCTAATCAGCCGGTCTGTTTAGAGCTCACTTGAAGCCAGGTGGACCAATTTACAGTACTAATACCAGGTGTAATATCTGTTTCATTAGGCATTGTAAAGCTGAATTACTGGATTTCGTTACCCATTGTTTATATAGGTATATTAAATGTTGTGACCACTTTTGTGTCAGTTTTTTTTTTTTTTATTAAAAAGGCACTTTTGCTGAAAAAGAAAGGTTAGTTTTACCTGTCAGCTCTCTGTAAAGCTGTGTCTTACTTAAGATGGGTCTGTTACTGAGCAAGCTGAAATGATTTTATCCATTGCTAGAAGGAAAAACTGATAAGGGCCAAACTGCAATCAGCTGTGAGTTTACTGTTAAGATAATAACATGAACAGACACTGTGCAGAGATCAGCCATGCTTTGCTTTTTCAAGATCTTTGACCACAATGAAATCATGACATTATCTCAAAGCCGACACATGTAACTCTAGTCATACAGATATTTACAGCTGAAAATGATAAGCTTGATCCTGAGAGATGCTGGATACACCCATCCTTGCTGCTTTTAATGGCAGTTCTGGGCATTCAGAACCTTTGCATCAGACTAAGATCGACTCAACAGATCACAGTGAGGGAGACAGAGAGGAAATGGCTATCAGAAAACCAAAGACAGGCCAAGATTTTATCCTTATCAGACTGAGATGAGGTGGTTCAGAGCAATATACTGATTCTTTTCCCAGGCTATATCAAGTATCCAGCTGACCAATGCACTTTAGTCCAGGATAATCATAGAAATAAGCATGACCACATTTGTAATGAGCACTTACACTCTCCTAGCATGTATAACTCCACTATCACAACATTATCTTCCCATCTCAGATAGCATATTTTAATCTGGGCATTTTAAGCAGTTGTAGTAAGGTCTCCAGTAAACCAGCTGTGTTGGAACCCTTATCAACCAAAATCAGTGTCAGACCTGTGCGCAATGCGATCTTGGCAGATAACAACACTGTTTTGTGCTCTCGAGACCCTTGACAGTAATGAAACAATGTTGTTAGCTTCCAAATTGAACACATATGAAGTCTAGTCACATGAGAGCACATTACATTCTTAGATTAGTAAGAAAGCAATGGTTAGTAAAATTTACCTTTTGATTTTACAATTTCCCTGAAGGTACAGAGTCTTCCAAATTATTGCATGCTTTAGAGAGTTTATTTGTTTCTGTTTGCAAAATAAACTTTTTTATTAAAACTGAATAATTAAATAAATCCAGTGGGTCTACATGTCTGGTGACATGTGCACCCCAGCAACAACCCTATAAATGCATAGGCAGATAGGAGAGTGAGTTCGGATGAGTATGGGAGCATGGCTGTATTTCATTCTGAAAATAATAATCCAGCTCCTAATTATGTAAATGTTTGGCTATGCTGATGTAGTCCAGTATATTTATTCTCTGTTTTCTAACTGTATATCAAGGGACCTAAAGACTGTAAGTTGCCAAAATTGTATTGGATGTGCAATAAAAAATTTAAAACACTTACTGTTCTGTTCAATACCAAAACATTATTGTTTTCACAGAGGTGTAATATGGATCTTACAGTGTAACAAGAGCTATGAATCATTTGAAAAGGTGCGATATCTTTTGTATGTCACAGACACTTTTCTCATTAAGAACTTTTCACTGTAGGAAGACTTTTATATGACTCCAGCTTGTTTCCCAGTCTATTTCTAGGCTAAATTTACTGTAAAGAGAGAGGTTTTGCATCTGCCTATGTCACTTCTCCAGTGTATTGAGGTCAGCTTCCATTCTCCTTGGCTCTGATGCCTGACTGTGTAAATACAAATTCCATTTCCATCCTATTATTTTTCTAATCAAGGGTTTGTCATGCAAAAGAAGATCTGAGGTGACTGTGTTTGCCATTATGCAAAACATGCCATTATGATAATATCTTCAGGACAGTCTTATAAAAGTGCCCTGCCCAAAGAAATCACAAATGAGAGCAGCGAAATAGTAGACAAATCCTGCATAATTTGCCCTCTCATTTAACATTCAGGCCACAGAGTTCACCCTAATTTGCCATACACATTTCCTCTGACATTCTCGATCTGTACCTATGGTAAAAATAAGAATTGGCAGCTTTTACTGAATAGACTTCTCTTAAGTGCTTATCAAAAGAAGAAGAAAGGGATTGTAAAATGCCGTCATTTTTAGTACATCCTTGGCTTTTTTTTTTGCTTTCTCTCCTAAACTCGCACTTAGTAAAATCTACAGTCAATTAAATTTACCTTTTGAGCTCAAGTTGTTTCCATTCAGAACAAAGTAAAAAATACACCAGCAAAGAGAACCTGATATTTCTTAGAAATTCTCCTTTCTTATGCCAAATCCCAAGGGGCAGGGCTCCACAGAAAGGGAGTTTATTTTCTAAATCCTTTGAACACAAAGCTCTTACATTTTCTAGGGCAAGATGTTTTCCTAGACAATCTCAATATTGTACCTTTGTATTAATACTTTTGTCATAAAGGTGAATACACACTTGTATTTTATTGTATGTATTTAATTTCCATTAGATGTCATTTCAATTATTCAAATATGAATTGGCTTACAAGCAGACTCCTGTGAAGACTTGTGTCTGAGTCTTGGCAAACACACATATTTCTGCAGTTTCTGTGTATTTGATTCGCCTGTTCTCTCTTCTTACTGTGCAAATGTGTGTGTTGAATGTGCATGTGTATGAAATTCATAGGACAACGAATCTGCACTGACTTCTTTGTTTGGAAAAACTTCTGCATTTGTGGGGTTTCTACAAGTTTTTAATGATGATCGTTGTTTTTGACTCTTTCTATAGCCAGCCAACTAAATTTTAGGGCTGTAGAAAACTTAGGCATTTTAATTATAATCCAAAATAGGTAAATGATCCTTTTTTTCTCTGGCTATTCTAGTGTCCTTCCAGATTTGGGAAACAGTATGACATTGCTGGTCACTCCTATTCAGGGATTATTCCACTACTAAACAGAGCTTTACTTAATGCAATGTTCAGTCATGAACTTGATATCAGCTTTAGGGCCTTGACTGCACTTCTTTTTCCCTTTTTTTTTTGTGTGTGTGTGTGTGTGTGTGTATCATATGTTGGTGTGGTCTGGTGTATCATCATCATTATAATATTTTAAATTAAAGTCAATCCCTTGCCTTGGCTTCTTGATTCAGTCTCTGATCTATCCAAATATTTTCCATTTCTACCTGCAGTCTTTTGAAATGTCTCAATTGTCTCCAGTCTCCAGTCTCTTGCAATTTTATCTCATTTAATGGAGCTCATTTCAGTCCATGAAGGAAAAAGAAATTTGAAAAAACCCATATGGATATGAGATATATTATCCTTATTGATCCATAATCTCATCAGCTTCCTTGAAGCGTTTGTGACTAAGTTGCATGTCTGTTTTAATTCATCTTTACTGAACCACTGATGCTGAGCTGACTGAAGCTGATGTGGACATAACTACATGTAGGACTAGACATCTCCGCGACTTCCCTTATGTTGCATGTCAGCACAACGTGTGCTCTTCCTTCTCCAAGATGCAGTTCTTGGAACTCCATTTCATTTTCCTGGAGCTAGTTTTAAGTTTTCCAAGGTGGCAAATACTACTTCCATTGAAACAGACATATTTGCCAGTAGTGCCATATCATTTCCAATTACTGAAAAGCTTTGCTGTAGATTTTTCCAAATTATGCCCTCCGAGCCATCTAACAGCAACATTCAGCTTCATGATGAAAAGTGAGTGTGATTCTATGTCCCCTACTCCTAAATGGAACTTTTACTTACTCAATTGTTTGATTTTTCCACCATTTCGTACCATGCTATGGGAGTCTGGATACGTGCCTTTTATAATTACAGTTATCTGAAACTCAACATGATACCTGCACCCTCTGAATTATATCCACTCAAACCAAGTCAGTTGTTTTCCTCCAAAACCTTTAATCCACCTTTATTACTCCCCTCCCATCAGTTGTAAAGAGTGATAATTTGATCAATATAGCTTGCGTCTGCTGTGGAGTCACACCATTTCTGGCCCTCTGCTTCCTCTGAAACTGGCCTTAACCTGTTGGTAATTTATGTTCAGGATGATTTTGTCCACCAGTGACTAAGGTTAAACTTCTGTAATTATCTGGATCAGCAGGCTTTTCCTTTCTCTAAAGCTAGTACAGGTATTGCCTTTAGCTGCTTCCCTGCTACCTCCTTGTGCTCCTGTATGTCCTTGTGTATCTGGTTTTTGGCTGCTTCGTTGTTACGTGCACTGGCACCCTTCAACTGCTCGGCCATTACGCTGTCCCTGCAGCTTTCTCACTTCTGACTGCTTCTCTGCTCTTCTTGCTTTTCTTCATCTGCAAACATAAGAAGAACCAATATATTAAACAGCATAGCTACCAGGACCTTTCAAGTCAGTGATGTCAATATATTTTGCACTTTATTAAAAAAACCCATATGATCAGGATTATTGGACCATAGCCCAGTTTATCACATCTGTGTGCATGGTGAAAATATCCATATTTCTGCTGTGTTTTTGAGGTCTGATTTCTTCAAAATGGTCCCCAAACCAAGTTTCCATCTTCATGGGACATAAGAACACAGCTTCTGAAAACCATCCCATGTGCATGAATGTGCATTGTTTTGCAGCCAGATTTAAAATTCTTGGTTAGAGCAGGCAGTTGTATGAAGCCTGAAGGCTAACACAGGCCTTGGAGTCTGCTCTGTGGTTCTCCATGGTTCAGCAGGAACTGTTTGGATGGAGCTTGCTGCATCCGTTGCTTCTTCTGCCACCACTGCTGCCATAGCCACTGCTCCTCTGTTGCCATCGGTGTTTCAAAAAGCGAGCCAGCACAGCATTGGATGTACATTGGCTAGCAAAACGTTCACAACACTATCTGCTCTCTTCTCCCCAGTGATTCTGACCTTAGATGAATTTGGCTGGAGAAACTCTGTGCCCAGATCACCTACCAGAGCGTAACAGGTTACTGTGCAGCTGCTGATCTGTGGTAGTGCTTGTTCTTAGCTTGTGAAAAGTGCAAAGGAAACAGGGATATGAAACTGTAAAAACCTGTGCATCCTACAAGCTGTGACTCTGTAATTGTGCTATGGTCACACACACAAAACCCAAAGCCCCTCTGTCTGCAGTTCTCAGCATCCAACTCCAGGAAGATGCTCACTGCAAGAGCTTTTCAGATATCGTTGTATTTTTACTAATTCTCCTTGACTACTTCTACTCACCCTTCCTAGCTGCCACGCTATCCAAAGCCAGCAAAACAGACATGCTTTCTGAACCAAACTGAGAAGCTCCAGCCAGCTCATGGTTCCACTGTGCCTGGTCAGAGCTGGGCATCTTCTGCCCAGGTCACTTCAAACAGCACCTGTGCCACTTCAAACATTCCCTGTGCCGGAGTGCAGCAGAACTGTGAGGTGACGCAATAAATGAGATTACATACTCTGCATCCACTGCCGGATGAATTTGAAGAGTGGCCCTGCAAAGGAGTGCATTCTACCTGCTCAGTACCAAGGGCTCAAATACCACAGTTTATTTCCTGGATAAAATGGTTGCAGTTTCTTGGCTATAAGCATGTGAACAGAGCTGTGTTTTCTGTTCACTGTCAAGACTATTATCTGTAAAAGTGTACATTCCTCTAATTAAATAGCAAAGAATGTGTTTGCTTAATTCTATTTTCCATTGCAAAAACATACAATAGTGGAAATGATGGATTCTGATGTCTGCCAGCTCCCTGATACCCTTCTGTGTTTTAGAATCTAGGCAATTAGAGTATTCATGTGGTAATTCATCCATTATACTTTTCACATTAATATGATAATTTCTTCTGAATTATTTAGCCAAATTAATTGCATCGAGCCTCATTTTGGGTATACCGAGGATTCTTCTAAAGACAATTATTAAACTACCAATTTTTATCTCACTTAACAATTGCCTTAATAACAACATTCAGGAAAGCTGGTTCATGATCTGATATGCTGATAGCTCCAATTTTTATATGTGTTGTGTTGTCAGGCAGCTTGTGAGACAGTAGAAATGATCCACTCTTGGCTAGGGAAAGGATGAGATGTGAAGTTTTCTCTGCTGGAGTGCATATGCCTTCAGACTTCAAAGCTTTTACGATTTTCCATAGAGCAGAATGGAAACGGGACATTTTATCACCTGGGGTGCTGCCTGCTCCCTACTGCTTTGCCTGCCCAGCAGCTGCCCAGGGCGGGAGCAAAACCAGTTCAGATCAGAGGCCAGAAGCAGGGCCATACTCCTGGCTATGGCTGTGGGCATCCACTGACAGCAGAGAGATGCCAGGATGAAAAATAGATGATAACTATTTTTCTTGGGAACTTTATAATGACAACAAACCTCAATAAAGAAGCCCTATCATGGGGAATTATAAAACAAACACCTGCAGGAGACGTTTTCTTTGCTCTTTAAATGCTCTGACCTTCAACTGCAAATCTATATTCTCCTTCAGCATGGTATGAAAATAAACTGCAATCGTGTAGCACTGCCAGCCTGTTTTATAAAGACTATAAGATAAGCTAGATGTCTGCTTACAAAGTGGGAATCTCCTAAAATACACACCCAGTTTCTTTGTCATTAACCTATAGCAACATGAGGAAGCTGCACATAAGGGGCTCAGACACGACGTCAGCTGCACAGAACTGGCGGTCAGGGAGCAGCAGGGAGAAAGACTCAGTGGGCTCCTGTCCAGGCGAAAGGGGTTTCTGAACAATGTCAGATATGAATTTGGAAGGGTGACATTTTTATTTATTTTTATTGGGTAATTATCCACTTGTGAGAAATACAGGCCAAGACTTGGGTCTGGGAAAACTAATGATGTCTGGAATTTATCTTGATAAAATATAAAGGCAGATTATGTTCCTTGGGTCAAAAGCTGTTAGCATAAGTATGAGATTATGAGTTCCTTGGTTCTTTACTGTTTTGACAGAGAGAGATATTTTTTGAAGAAAAAACAAGAGTAGTGAAATAATGACTATATGCATGCAGACAGAATATGTTGATTAGGCTGGTAAATACTTCTACAAAATATTATTTTTGCTGATTTTAGGTGTCATGTCCATTACGTCAGCCCAAAGGCTGTTATCACAAGCTCTGTAGTAAAGAACCTTCCCCGTGGTTTGTCTTCTTGTTTCTAAAAGATCATCTGATTCTCTTGGGCTGAAAAGTGGAAAAAGTGGGAGATGATCCTTTTAAATGCAAATGAGATACTGAAGGAAAACTCATTTTCATGTGCTGTCAGCTGCAGCCAAAGTACCGCTTTCTCTATACAAGAGAAGGAGAAATATTTGGGTACACACTAAAGACTGTGTACCCAGGAAACTTCCACTTCATACCCCAGCCAGATTCTCTCTAGTCAGATAAATAATCACCCAACAGAGAAATTAACACAGCCAAGACACTAATCAGCAAAGTTAAAATGTTGGCTTTTTTCAACCTTCCATATCTCAGTTTCTTGCCCAATATTTTTAAATGTAGTTTAGATTTGAATCCTGAGGATGACAATCTCAGCCTACGGTTGAGTTATCATATTGGTGATCATCATTAGTGACCATCTGCCTCTGGTCAAATTTATTTTATTAAAATGTCTAAAATTTATTCCTGGAGGATTTGCTGCAATGTACAAGAAATACCCATCTGTCAGTGGCATGGTCTCGACTTCATTGGTTAGAATTGTTGAGATACAGTTAGGACTCTTCACCTCCTAGCCACAGTGAAAAAGGTTTGTGACTCCTCTTGCACCATTTAATCTTGACCAAGGGCTCCTTCTTCTCCCCTGAAGAGACACGCTTCGTAGTGTGAGTAGTGGCACTGGGAGATCCACTAACAGTAGATGTATAACAGCAGATCTGGCTCATAAATTAAGTCCATCTGCCCAGTCCAGAGTTTCTCAGCAGTGGGCATCTACTCCCTCACAGCAACAGAGGAGTACAGCCCCTTCAAAACCAGCAATCTACAACCCAGGTCAGTAGAGATGGCAAGTCTGCTCTGCACCACTGTCCTTGAGGTTTCCCCTCCTATTAACTGATACTGTGTGTGCTGCTTACACAGCCTGACACGCACTTAAATTGCTATTGACAGTGGCATGCTGAGAGAGACATTTATTAGCTAGACCATAAAAGGGAGGTAGGGAGAGGAAACTGGGGATGAAGCAAGTAAGCAAATAAATAAATAAATACATGCTTAGTCAGAACATTCATCTGTCATTTTAATTGCTTTGTAGATAAGAGAATAGTTATTAAGAAGCTTGTATGCTACTATGAGAGAATACAGTTCAAGGTGATAGCCTGGCTACAGACTAATATTATGACTTTAAATAAATCCATTTTAAAGAGTCCTGCCATACGTAGCAGGGAGGAGGTGATAAATGATGGCCTCAAGTGCTGTTGCCCCTCTTTTCAGGGGACTGAGTCAACATCAAGGTGACTCAAGGCCTTTTGTACTCCCAGGTCCCTCAGCCTGGTGCATCCCTTTGCAGTAATGGAAGGAATAAAGACGAGAGATTTCTCCCCACATTTGTCACCTCAGCAGTTGCTCCAGCTGTGTCTAGATTTTTTTCTTTTTCAGATCAGAATAACTAATGATTAAATTTACTTTGTGAAGGTGCAGTTCAAGCTGCAGCTTCATGGCCACTTGAATGTCCATCAAAGCCGGGGCTGTTGCTGGCAGGACTCATCCCTCATCCCACCCTCTCCCATCCTTCAGCTCATCACGCCTTCCCTTTCCCCTCTGCTGTCAACCCCTGCAGCCATGCCAGGAGCTGCAGAAGGGAACTGGTGCCGCTGGGAGTGCAGCAGGTTTTGCTGGCAGAGTTTTCAGTAGGGACAGCCCAACACCCGCATCCCACCACCTGCATCTCCACGCTGCCCGGGGTGCTGCTGCAGGCAGCCCGAGTGGGAGAAGTAGCCAGGAGTATGCAGGACCATCTCCCTCAGGGGCCTTAAAACAATTGTGATTCGCAGCCCTCCAGAGCTTTCCAGGGAGGAAAAATAGGCCTCAGGAAAAAGAAATGTGTGTGCCAGCTTTAAGTTAAATTCCCTTTTCTGTCACAGACTTCCTACCTGACTTTGAACAGGTCATTCTAATCTCTGTCTGCGTTAGATTTCCCTCTCCAAACTGAAGACAGAGCAGTACTTTTATCTTTCAGAACAAACACATTTGAGATTTTGAGGTGTTGAGGTGCCCAGGTACTCTGGGAATAGGGGCACAGAAAGACTTTTGATAGGTCTGCAAATATTTTTAAAGGGCTTCTGCCTCAAGCTTCCCTTTTTAATTGCCTTAATTGCAGACAGCATTTGTATAGCACAGCTAAGTTCTTTGTAGCTTAATATTTTGAAAGTATCCACACTTTTGAGAAATCATTGGTGTAACTGAATTCCAGATAATAGAATTCAAAGTATAAAGATGACATATGGCAAAGGATGGAAGGGCTTTTTCAGGCATTAAAAATGTTTTCATTGTGTTTCAAGTGGCAGTAACTTTCAGTGGCATCACTCAATGACAGAGTGAGCAGGAACTCCATGGTGAAAACATCAGCTGTGGTCCATTTTACACGCAGTTACCTTTCAATCAGTTGTACCACAGCACTACTCACTCCATTCAAATCTCAGCCTGATCTGAGATCAGTGCAAGCTCATCAGACCTGATATTGTCATATTCCTTTTCCTGCAGAGATAATGCATGTTTTAGTTTGAGACCAGACCCAACACTTACAGGACGTCAGGCTAATAAACTTCCTTTAACACAGAGCAGATGGAGTGGTTGTATGGACTACAACTATTTTTTCAGCAATGGATGACAGTACTGTACCAATAAGGTCTTTGTGGTCCTTTTCCTAGTCTAAAAAGCACTGACGACAGAGTAATAATTGAAATGTTTGTTTCTAGAAAAAAAATATATGTGGTGTAGCCATAACAAGTGGTAGAATATCCCTTCTGCCTCAGAATTTGAGATTAGAATGTCTATATTTAGAGCTAAAGGAGAATACCACTAGAAATAAATATTTACTGAGGTGGTGATTTTATTACAAGGGCTGATCTTCATTCTAAAAGAAAAAAAATCAGATTTGTATTTACAAAACTCAAATGAGAGTTTACAGACTAGTTATTTTGGGATCCATCTGTCCACTTTGGCAACCTGACTTTAAGGGGCCGATTACCACACAGCACAGGCACCAGCACTTTTTACTTATAAGGTCCCTGAGAGCTGCTGGGACCAGGGGCACTCAAAGGCCTTGGTCTGTTTCTGAAACCATGTATCTACATTTTCTCCCTGGCTTTACCACAAACTTTTTTTTTTTTTTTTTTACCTTGGAAACACAGTTCATTTCTCCACATTTAAGTTCCTGCATTTAGAAAATGGGGATTAAGAACACAGAAGTAAAAGTGCTCTAAGTTTACTGATATTTGCAGTTTTCAGAGCTATAATGGGTGGCACTGTACAAACACAAAGTGTTCTTTACATTGTACTGAAGTGATACATTTTTCAGCTCCCCACAACATTGTACTGCAAATCATCAATAAGTGCGGATTTGACAATTTGAAGAAACAACTGATTTAACTAAATGGTTTTTCAAAGATATGTAGAGAAATTGGTGCAACCCCATCACGGAGATAAATTTCTATCAGGCTGAGTGCCTCGTATTGATTAAGCTTATGTCAGCAAGGAATCAACTTGCTAATTCCATGAAAAGCACATTTAAACTGAAATAGGAGCGTCTACGCAGTGGGGTGGTTTAATACTCGCACTTTTTTTCCCAAAGAACACAGGCCTTTAAGCCCCATATCCCTAGTGCTGTGCATTTCAAAGGGAAAGAAAGAAGGAAAGGAAGGAAGGAAAGGAAGGAGAGGAAGGAAAGGAAGGAAGGAGAGGAAGGAGAGGAAGGAGAGGAAGGAAGGAAAGGAAGGAAGGGAAGGAAAGGAAGGAAGGGAAGGAAGGAAGGAAGGAAGGAAGGAAGGAAGGAAGGAAGGAAGGAAGGAAGGAAGGAAGGAAGGAAGGAAGGAAGGAAGGAAGGAAGGAAGGAAGGAAGGAAGGAAGGAAGGAAGGAAGGAAGGAAGGAAGGAAGGAAGGAAGGAAGGAAGGGAGAGAAAGAGAGAGAGAGAGAAATGGTATAGTAGACATGGAAAAATCAATTAGGTTTAAGATACATCCTGTTCTTGGCACTCTGAGTGCTACATTGGCTCAGGATTAGGCTTGTTATGATTCGAAGCATCTTTAAGTCTGCTGCTATTTAACACATTATGTGAGAGCACAGTTCTGTCACAGTTTTTCAGTGGCTCAAACGACAGTGACTGGCATCTCCCAGAGATGTCGGTTCACGGTTGTGGTTCCATGACAGCCTAACTTCTGCTGCAGATCAACTCCAACTATGAGATCTTTGTATCATGCAACCTGGAAGCCACAAATACATCATTCATAAGAAGCATGGGAAAGCGCCTCCCAAAGCAGTTTGGTAAACCCATTTCACATGCTGTGGCAGTGGTGTAGATAAAGTTTAGGATGAGCTATGGTTAGCCCTTCTCCGCCAAAACGAAGACCCAGACCTCCAACTCTTAGTTGCCATCACGTATGTCCTTGGAAGAACGCATGTGTAGGCGCAGTGCACTGTATCACAGACTTTAAAGCAAATATTTAAAGCAGAGTCTGCATCTTTAAAAAGTCATGACATATTCAAAGAAGCAGCTATACAATTGTAAAAAAAGTATATAAATAGAAATATAAAAACTCAGTGGCTTTGCATAAATACTAACTTTTTCTGCCTAGCTAGCTATAACAAGTAGCAGAGCAACAGTGTCCAAAGGAATCACATTAGCAAATTGCCTAGTGAATTTTAACAATTACTTGAACATTAATTTTTAACAACACATAAGAGCCAGAAAATATACAGTCCTTCTTTTCCCTTCCTATCCCTTTCTATTGCTTTCTATTCAGTGTTCATATTTTTATATATATCCTTCCTCATGAATCAAAGAGCTTCCAGAATTGAAGAGTAATCAAGAAGTCCTCGTCTCCCTCACTTTCCTGGTACAGTACATAAGGGTGGAATTTCCCTTGCTTTCCAAGGGTGTGACAGGACCTTGCTTCCTATGGTGTGACTACCACTGAGAGTCAAAGTGGGAAAAAGAGGCATTGTCCTCTGAAAGCACAGAAAGAAATAAGCATTCCAGAGTCTTTTGGATGTCACAGATATAGGCAGCCAGCTGTTGCACCAGCTGTATCTCTTGCACATGGGCTGATTCCTGCCCAGCAGACTTGAGGCTCAGGGCATTCCTGCAGTGGTTTGCTGCTGTAACTGGGCCGTGGCTGCCGACACTAGCCATCCCTGACAGATCAGTCCAGTGTCAGACTCTGAGGGAAGGAAGAAAACCTTGATAGACTCTATATTCGGCATGTGGCCAGCTGAAGACCTAGGACACTGAGATGACGTGGCTTGTCCTGCTGGTCTTCAGTGCTGGGAACTCCAGGATAATTTTCTTAATGTCAGCAATACTATATGAAAGTACACAGAATTACAATAATCATCTCTGCGGATGGTAAATGTGTGGCTTTCCACAGATAGTTCCAAATCCAGTAAAAATTACACAATCTTATTAGTCACTATGGAAAACAGAGACGTCATGAAATCGAGAAGCAAAGAGTCCAGATGCACACTGATGTGCAATAGCTTAATGTTCTGACAGGGATAACAGGGGAGGAGGGGCTTGAACACTTTGCAGTTGGGCTGTATGTTGCGACTGCATATGTGAGCTACACAGAACGACCACCTGTGACAATGAAGAACGAAACTTTACATCCCTAAGGTAACATTCACTACTGTGAACTTTGAGATTTTTCTGAAGTGCTGTTTCTCCTCCTTGACCGCTGTGGGATCAGACAAAGGATGGTTTATCTGGGGCCCATGTGAGATATCCAATACACTCCTAGAGGTGCCGCAGAGCAGCTGGGCTCAGCAAGTAAGGGAAATGATAATTAGAAAAGTCAGATATAGCACTAGGAGAAGGTCTAGAAAATGAATCCTGTCTATCTGTAAGACAATTCCTTTCACATAGCCAGCCCAAAGTTTCTGAAAAGAATTTACTTCAAAATACAGCTGACCCCTCCTATATGAAGAAGAATGTGTTTAGTGGAAAAGTGCTTACAAGCAGATCCTAGTGGCGCATTCCTTTCAGTCTTGCTGGGCAGTTTGCCTCTGTTTACACTGGTTTAATATTTAAAGCTATCTTTCCAAAGTAAAGCAAAAGCCCAAAAGATTTCTTCTAAAGTGAAAGTTGAGATTGTCCTTTAACACGCACCAAGCCACATTCCTTGGAGAAGGGCAGAGGCAGGCGGTGAATTACTCCCTGCTCTGATCTCATACTGCTCACTCTTTCAAAAACATTAATGGAAAATACATGCACACCTAAAAGACATAGAAAAACAACTTTCCTCCACTCTATCCCTCCACCTCACACACATACCTTTTCAATTTGTGTACCTTGAAATACTAAGGCAGAAAATATGATCTGAATGTCATTTACATCAGTGGAAATGGGGAGTAATTTCTTTAAAAGAAATGCACTTAAGGCATGGCAAAAGCAGTGTGATTACAAAAGTAAAGGCTCATCACGTAATTTCTCCTTGCATCACAGCCTTGTGAAGCTCTACTCGCTTCCCTTGCATCCGTGAAACCAGCAGGTCTACTCCTGGGAGTAAGGATTGCCGGTTTAGGCCCTTAAATCAGCCTCTCTGTGTTTGAAGAACAAGAGAGAGTCTGTGTTTTCAGGCACTGTATGTAACTGTAGAACTCACTCAAGAAAGGGAAATAAAAAGAGAGTAAAAATGTTCGCATTCTCTCTGAACAAAATGAGCTGTGATCTGCAATTGCCCTTTTAAGAGTTGTGACTTTTTCTTGTTCTCCGGAAAACCTCTGGCAGCAGCAGCCAGGCTGCAGCCCCTGCGCCTCTCACCCCAGCAGAACATGTCAGGGGAGGCTGGCAACATACGGCTTCAATTTGCAAGGGATCATCTACATTTCTTCTGAAGAGAAAAAGAAAACCAAATCAAATCTCCACATACTCAATCTATCTTGAATAAACAGCATTAAGGGAAAAATGCTGTGGGTATTGGGAGGAAGAGACTCTTTGTAGTCTGCTTTGACTGTGCATACCGTTTCTCCTCGTGCCTCTTTAAAGCATATAAAATCACCGTAATGGGAGGCTGACTTACACACAGTGCTAGTCAAAGATTGCTCTTTATTCCTAGCCCATGCTACACGGTAGGAGTTTGGGTTACAATAGGTGTCACACAGCAGGAGTAAATTACCGCTGACTTCAGTGGCTAGTGCTGCATTTCCATTCTATTTCTCCTACTCCCACAAGCCCCAAATACAAATAAAAGTACAATTTTTACCTAAATTGACAATCGCAGACTAATACAGTCGATTAATATTAATAAAAGGCAGATATAAAGGCATCTGGGATGAATTTAAGGGTAAGATGACCTGGGCCACCTGATGGTAAGAGAATTACTTGGTATCTTGTCAAATGCCTCTTAATAACAACTGCCCCCGCGCTGAGATGACTTTGTGAGCGCTCAGCTGTGCAGCCTGGAGACCCTTCGCTGCAGGAAGGATCCTGGCTGCTGACTGCACCGTCACCTGGGGTTCCTGCTCAGCTCCTGCTGATTTTCTTTGCCAGTCACTGCATGTGTTTGTTATTTTTGTCAGCACAGGCACACTTCCAAGAGTCTTCTAGATGTTCCAAGAAATAGTCAATGTCCAAGGTAGGCATTTACATTTTAAGGACTTTTTTTTCTTCTGGCAAGACTAGAGCCATGAGATGCTGTGGCCTGTGGCTCTGGGGCAGATGGCTATGTCACTGGCATGTTGCAAAGTGAAATATATATTACCGTGCAACTGTAAAACCT
The DNA here is from genome assembly GCF_964273445.1 of Streptopelia decaocto. Classification (NCBI taxonomy): domain Eukaryota; kingdom Metazoa; phylum Chordata; class Aves; order Columbiformes; family Columbidae; genus Streptopelia; species Streptopelia decaocto. The sequence continues at coordinate 139,511,055 of NC_138655.1, read as the reverse complement.
GCTTGGGAGTCCTGTCCAGGTAATTTATCCTCAGAATTTTGGTCTGTAGATCTGTGTGTCAATTTGTGTCAAACAATTTAGTTTAAGGAGTTTGTATTATCTGGATTAAGGATTTTATCACCAAAAATATATGGTAGCTTTAACATGACAATGTAAGGGAATACTCTATTTCATCTTAAAATTTGAGATGTATGACACTGTAATCACCTCTCCTTCATTTCACTGCATTTACCCTGTTCATACAGATTCTTCAGCAAGCATCCTTGTCTGTGTATCACGAGGACTAGTGATGTGTACTGCCAGTGTTGAAGAGAGAGATGCCAAAAGGAGACCCAGCTAAGCTGTGAACATGTACTGTCTCATTTGGAACTTATTTGGTCGTTCCAAGAGACTTCATAAATATAGTATATACACTGCTGCCCATCACAGATTACATACTTGAACTCTTCTCTCTACCAAACTATCAAAAATCCTTTGTTTCCATCCAGAACTAACACCCCTGCCCCCCTCCCCCCAACATCAACTGTTCTTATCAGCCAAGATAAGGAGACAAAAATCAAACTTGTCACATTATGTATTATGATGATCATACTTTTAACCTCTTATTTAAATTAAATAACAAAATCTTGAATCAGCTAAAAAGCTAATTATCTGAGCATAACTTTTGCTTTCATTTGGTAGACAAACATACATTTATGTTATCATCTGTGTTTAAATTTTATCCATTTGGGTGGTCACTAGCCTTACTATAAATATTGTTTGTGCTTATATTGCACTCTCTGTATGTAACATATGTCTGTGAGATAAAGCTGAATAATTTCCTTTAGAGAAACTAGATTTTCTGCTTGTGGAAAGGAAGCACTCTATCCTACTTCTGACAGCTACTTACAGGAAAACAAGAAAATATCCCAACTACTTCTTGCTTTGTTCCTTTCCAAAATTACAAATTTGCATAGTTGCTTTTTTTTTTTTTTTGGCCAAAGATTTGTGTTCTCCCTGCACCCACAAAAACAGTACAAAACAACACCCTGAGAGCAGCAGCATAGTGAGGATGCTACCAGGATATAAACAATGTAAGAGGACAAAACTCAGTGCTCTTCCCATCTGCCAGAGTCCTAATTTCCCTGACTGGCTACAGTAACAAGTAACAACAGTGCATTGTTTTGAAGTAAAAGTTGACATTTCTTTTAAGGTATGACTTTAATGCACAAATTCTGGTTTCTCTTGGAATAGAAGGCTGTATTTCCATGGGAAGGGGAAAGAAGAGTGCCTGTGGTTTAAGAAAGACACTATTTGTCTGTGTAAGAACATGATCGCCATTGTACTGACCCAAGCAAAGGTGGCATCCAGTCCAGTCTCCTCTCCCCCATGGATACCTAAGGAATCATTAAAAGAACAGGGCAGACACACAGTGATACTCTGCTGTGGATGTGAGGTGCAGTACTAGGGTTGTACGAAGAAGCAGTATATTTTATTTGACCAAGAGACACGGGTGGAAAAATCAGACAAACTTTTGGCCATACAAACTTTTCTGCAGGTTAGAAACACCAGTTGCAGTTCACAGTTAAGAACAACTGCTTAACATTTACTAAGCTATTTATTAATTAAACCAGGTCTGAAAGGAAGAAGATGGTAGATGTAGAATAGACAGGATGTTAATGATGCAGAGGATGTTCAGGATGGGAGAAAGAGTGGCATTTACTAGCTAAGCAAAAAGGAGAGACAATTACCTTACAGGCTGTTGATTTGGAGAGGTAACTGGGGGCTGGAAGCAGAAGAAAATGAATCTACTATCAGACTAGCATCTCTACTGAGCCTCTGTTTGGGATGCCGGGCAGAGTTAGGAAACCTAGTTCCCATGCTTACCTCTGTGGGACGAGTTCTGTAGTAGCAGATGGGCATCAACACATCTCAGATTTCTTGCTCAGGCATGGTTTAAACCGATCTGGTGTTCTGGACCACAGAGAATTACTCTTCTAGTGATGAGTTTTGTGGTTTGGGGTGCTTGAAATGTAGGACAAGTGCTTCTGGGAAGATTCTTTCCACACAGGATTTTATTCTGTTATGTGAAAGGCCATTAAACAGTTAAAACCAGCAAGTCCTAGGAACTTTCCTGAATTTAGCAGTGCTCAGCCCTCCTTCTGCCCTCACAACACCCCCTTCATTCCCATTTCCACTTTTTCTTTCTCAGCTGGTCTCACTGATCCACCCTTATCTAAACTCTAAGCAGTTGTTCTCAAGTTGCATTTAGCTTTGGCAGTTACAGCTTCAGAACCAAAAAAATAGCTTGTGACTGATACATTTCTGTACCTTTCCTTCTATATCAGTTGGTCTGAAAAAAGATATTACCTACATGTACAAACCTTGTCCTGTATACACTGATCTTTCCCCTAGAACAATCTTCTGGCTTGTTGCACATAGCAACTTAGAACAGTGACTTTTCGGTGTTTTCCAGTGAGAAGGGAGTATTTCCTAAATATTTCAAATGCAGACCCCCATAGTTGGATTTTAAGCCAACTGATGATGGACGTGGATGTCTTAATTGCCCTTCCTGGATTGTGTGATGCGTCCCCAGGTCTAAAGACTATGGAGGCTTCCTGAGACTAGTCAAAAAATGACACACATTTTTTATGAGGCAGAGCATGTATAATACTTGTTCTTATCTGAAGAGCCAGTGTGCAATTGTTTTACGATGAATAGGAAAACATTTAGGGCTGAATATAAATTAGGCTTTGTGCTAGAAAGGAGTTAGTATACTGATGTAGATCTGAAGATGGAAATCTGTAGCTTAAAACTGTAAGCACGATATGCAAGGAATCAAACTTTTTTCAGTAGAAGATGGAAAAATATATCATTTGGGCATATCATTTTTGAACTACAGTCCCCTGAGAAGAGAGTTCTTGACAGAACAGAATGAACCTCAGTAAACGAGGACATCAGCAATTGACATATTTAAGGTCATGCAATTTCTAAACATGATCCCGCTCCTGCAGTCATTACACAGCATAGATCTTGCTATTAATTAGTTCAAATATGGGACAGCACTGCTGGGAGAAAGTGGCCTAAATAGCATGGTCCAAATTTTATCTGTAGCTATCCAAGAAATATGGATGTCTTTTATTAACCCTTGCCACCTGTGACAGCTAGAAAGAAATGTTGGGCTTGTCTTATTCCTAATGGATTTTTGCAGCTCATTAGCATATAAAGTGGAAATGGGGGGAGCACGCCGCAGAGAAGGAAGACAGCTGGCCGGAGAACTTTCATGACTGGTTCAGCTCTGAATGGCAGCATTAACCATTGGACAAATGTGAGGCCATTCATGTCCACGACACAGAGGCTTGGTTACTGCATGTTTGGAGAACGTGGTAGGATTCTCCTCCTCCTCCTCTCCAGGAGCACGGTTGTATTATTCTTATTGAATTCCAGCGAGTACAGTAAATTCCCCATTCAGCCTCCATCATTTTTCTGGACTACACGTTTTGGAAGAGCCAACAGGACCTCCATTCTGCGAAAGCAACAGGGCTTTAGACAGAAATGGCCGCTGTTGGTGGTCACTGTATACCCATTCACCCCCTCCTCAGAATATAGCAAGTATTTAAAAAACCTGACAGGAGGTACTTGCAAATCACATAATGTTCACCTGAATTAAGCTGGAATAGCTGCCCACTGGAGACGGAAGAAGGGGAATGGGAAAGCCCTGTTGTGATTATTTTCGTATCTCAGGCTGCTACTGTGGACTTGATAGGAGGAAGACGCACATAAAATACTGGCAATAACTCGGTAGCGAGATACTTTAAGTGCCTCTGGGGGGAGGCGAATTTGGCCGCTCGCACATCACCGGCTGCGTGAGATGCGAACATCGCGGTCTGTGCCTTCAAACTGCCGCCGCTCCTGCCCGCGCCCCGAGTTGCTACAATAAACCCGTCTTCCAGGTTTTAGCCTTGCAAAGATACTCCTCGATTGTTCACTGTTCCCTGCAGCCCTGGCCACCCCCCCAACCCTGCCCTTTGCTCCGTGGCAAATAACGATCCCCCCCGGCCCCTGCCGCGCTCTGAATGGAACCGAAATTAGCACAGCTGGCTTTCCGCCGCGGGAGATGCCGAGTTTGATGGGCCCTCGACCCCTCCGAGGTGCGCAGTTCAATGGCCATAACTATCGTCATCACCGGAGAATCCAAAAACACCCATCGGGACAGACATGACCGGCTACTCGGCGGCTCCGCCGTGCAGCCGCCGCCGTCCAGCCGAGCCGCCCCGGCGGGCCCGGCCTTTCCCTGCCCCTCCGCGCTGCCGACCGAAAAGGCACGACCCGCATCCACACACCCACCCCCGCTCGGCTCCGCACGGTCCCGTTTCCCCCCCCGCGGCAGGGCCCCCCTTCCCGCCCCAGTCCTCGCCGCCGCCTTTGTGCGCGGCGCGGGGCAGCCCCGCGCCCGCCTGCGCCCGCCCCCGGGTGAGGCGTTGGGAGACGGTCCCTTACGCAGGAAAGTTCGGCGTCTGTTTCAAGGCTCCTCCCTCCCGGTGAAAGGCAGACTGCGGGGCGCCTGGAAACCGGTCGGAGGGAGCGCGGCGCGGCGAGGGGCGCGGGCTCGAGGGGCCGGCACAAATGGTCAGGCGGCGGCGGCGGCGACGGAGGCGGCGGTAGTCGGAGGCGCGGCGGGCGCTGCCGCCGGTGCGGGCAGAGCTGCGCGCCGCGGCCGCGCGAGTGGCGGCCGGGGCTGCCCCGTCCCTGCCCGCCGCTCCCTTCATGAGTCGCAAGTTCGGGCCGGGAGGAGCAGCGACAGCGGCGGGGAGACGGGAGCCCGGCTGGGCAGGCGGCACCGACTGAGCATGGCTGAGCGGCGCGGGCCGGCGGCGAGCGGCGGCGGGGAAGTTGACGGCGGACGGCGGGCGGGCGGCGGCGGCCGGTGCCCGCGGCTGCCGCCGCCGCTGCTGCTGCTGCTGCTGTGGGCGGCGGCGCTGCCGGCCGGGGGCCAGCCGCCGGCACCGCAGTACAACGGCGAGCGGGGCATCTCCATCCCGGACCACGGCTACTGCCAGCCCATCTCCATCCCGCTCTGCACCGACATCGCCTACAACCAGACCATCATGCCCAACCTGCTGGGCCACACCAACCAGGAGGACGCGGGGCTGGAGGTGCACCAGTTCTACCCGCTGGTGAAGGTGCAGTGCTCGGCCGAGCTCAAGTTCTTCCTCTGCTCCATGTACGCCCCGGTGTGCACCGTGCTGGAGCAGGCCCTGCCGCCGTGCCGCTCCCTCTGCGAGCGCGCCCGCCAGGGCTGCGAGGCCCTCATGAACAAGTTCGGCTTCCAGTGGCCCGACACGCTGCGCTGCGAGAAGTTCCCGGTGCACGGGGCCGGCGAGCTCTGCGTGGGCCAAAACGCCTCCGAGCGCGGCACCCCCACGCCCGCCCTGCGCCCCGAGAGCTGGACCAGCAATCCCCATCGCGGGGGCTCCGGCGGCGGCTCTGGGGGCTCGGGACCCGGTGAGTCCCGCGGGCGCTTTTCCTGCCCGCGGGCGCTGAAGGTGCCCTCCTACCTGAACTACCGCTTCCTGGGGGAGAAGGACTGCGGGGCGCCCTGCGAGCCCGGCCGACTCTACGGGCTCATGTACTTCGGGCCCGAGGAGCTGCGCTTCTCCCGCACCTGGATCGGCATCTGGTCGGTGCTCTGCTGCGCCTCCACCCTCTTCACCGTCCTCACCTACCTGGTGGACATGAAGCGGTTCAGCTACCCCGAGCGGCCCATCATCTTCCTCTCGGGCTGCTACACGGCGGTGGCCGTGGCCTACATCGCTGGCTTCCTCCTGGAGGAGAGGGTGGTCTGCAACGAGCGCTTCTCTGAGGACGGTTCCCGCACTGTGGCGCAGGGCACGAAACGGGAGGGGTGCACCATCCTCTTCATGATGCTCTACTTCTTCGGCATGGCCAGCTCCATCTGGTGGGTCATCCTCTCCCTCACCTGGTTCCTCGCTGCCGGCATGAAGTGGGGCCATGAGGCCATTGAGGCCAACTCCCAATACTTCCACCTGGCCGCCTGGGCCGTTCCGGCCATCAAGACCATCACCATCCTGGCCCTGGGGCAGGTGGACGGGGACGTCCTCAGCGGTGTCTGCTTTGTGGGCATCAACAATGTGGATGCCCTGCGGGGCTTTGTGCTGGCCCCCTTGTTCGTGTACCTGTTCATCGGCACCTCCTTCCTGCTGGCCGGCTTTGTGTCCCTCTTCAGGATCCGGACCATCATGAAGCACGATGGAACCAAGACGGAAAAGCTAGAGAAGCTCATGGTGAGGATAGGCATCTTCAGCGTCCTCTACACGGTGCCGGCCACCATCGTCATTGCCTGCTATTTTTATGAGCAAGCTTTTAGGGAACAGTGGGAGAGGAGCTGGGTCACGCAGAGCTGTAAGAGCTACGCCATCCCCTGCCCCAACAACCACAGCAGCCACCACCCGCCCATGAGCCCCGACTTCACCGTCTTCATGATCAAGTATCTCATGACCTTAATCGTGGGCATCACCTCGGGCTTCTGGATCTGGTCTGGGAAAACCCTGAACTCCTGGAGGAAGTTTTACACCAGGCTCACCAACAGCAAGCAGGGCGAGACCACCGTCTGAGACCCCCGTCTGCTGGGTCAGGGGGACAGTGGGCAGCCGGAGGACCGGGGCACTGCCTTGCCAAGCAGCTCCTTATCCAGCCTGGGCAAACTTTGGGGACCACCAGTCGCTTCCGCAGGTGGCGGGGAGCAGAGAACGAGCCAGATGGGGAACCCTGCGCCCGGGACCGCCCGGCTCTGCCCTACCTGCTCCTCCCGGGCTGTCTCCTGTAGGAACTGAACACACTGGCAGGTTGGGGGAGAGGGATGTAAATAGCCTCTGTAAGATTTTGTAAGTATATTTGTATTTAAATTACAAAAAAAAAAAAAATCTCACTTTTTTAATTATTTAGGACACTTTTAACCCGTTTGCGGATTTTGCTTCCTTGCCCCCCCCTTTTTTTTAATTTAAAAAAAAAGAGGCGCTGGATTTTTATTTTGTAGGGCAGGATGGGAAAAGCTGCCGGTAAGAGTAACCAAAACAAACCCCTTTCTTCTCCCCCCCGAGGTTTTGCATTGGCTTTGCTTGTGCTTTCAGCTGCTTGAGCCGCGGGGCCCGGAGCGAGGCTGCTGCCGCTGCCGGGGGCGCCTCCTGGGGCGGGCTGGGCCGCAGGCCCGGCTGGGTGTGCGGCGGGGGAGGTGGGCTTGGCTTGGGGAGGAGCGGCGCTTCCCGCCGCGGCCCCGGCCCGCGTGGGGGCAGACCCCGCTGTCCCCGCACGGAGCGGAAAGGCAGCCGCCCGGGCATGGCACGGGGTCGGTGCTTCGCCTCGGCCAGCCGCAGCGGAGCCCAGTGCCGCTGAGCCAGGCGGGATCCGCCGGGCCCTTTTTGGGGGGTACAGACAACATCCAGCCCTGCCCGGCCTTTTGTGGAGGGCGACCCTCCCCGCAGTGCCCGGGGCTGGGCTGCCGGCTGCCCTCTTCCCGTCTTGTACAACTTATTTAAGCGTAGTTCAAGGGGAGCTGGCCTGTTGTGTTGTAGGAGTTGAGGTTCCACAGCGGCTGCACCTGTAGCACGTCCGATGGCTGAGGAGGTGCATGGGGACACGGATGTGCCGAGCTCCCGCCTGGTGTGTGTGCTGGAGCCCCTGCCCGGTGGCGGGAGCGGGGTCGCTGCCCGGGGCGCCCCGCAGGGACTGCGCTGCCGCCGGCCCCGCTCCCGCCCGCCGGGCTGCGCTGCCTGCGCTCGGCCGGAGCAGGAAATACGGGGTCAGGAGCAAAAGGTTCGTCGGAATGTTTTTATTTTTTCCTTCTTAATTATATCGACAAGCTGGCTCTGCATTTGTGAAACATTGGAGCCATTGCCATTCCCCTGAATTTTCATTCATTGACATTTTAGTTCATTACACATCATGAGGGTGTGATGACTTTTGCTAGTAGTAAAAGCAAAGAAAGGGAAAGCAGAAAACCAGAACGTTTAAGCGATCTGGTGTGATGTGAACCCATAAAGAGCCTTTCGTGTCTTCCCCCCTCCCTTTTTTTTTCAGTACAGTAATAACGTTTCATACTGCAAAGAAAAGATACCATGTGTGCAGTATATCTACTACCTTGTATGCTCCTGGGTTGTGTGCGATTGTGCTTAATAAATAAAAAAAGAGGTTAAAAATGAAACTGTAACTTTCAACAGATGCATTTGAATATTTAGTCCTCTGTATGAAAACCAGCAGAATGCATTTCCTCTGATTGTATTGTTTTAAACTTTTTTATATTACAAATGCCTGTATTTAGGTTCGTAAACATTATCTATGGCTACCATACCCTGAAATGCAAAATTATTTGAATTTGGTATGCATTTATTTCTGTTCATTATCACAAGATCATCTATATTTATAGAGGAATAGAAATTTATATATATTAAATACCATATTTTTAATTTCTCTGAAATAAATTGAGGTTTTGTACAAAACTATATTGTCCCTTTACATATTCCTCTGACAAATACTGTGTGAAAGCAGTGTATATGCTACAAGATGTGTGGGATTCCTTTTTTCTTACATTGAGTTCACAGTAACAAGCTGGAATTCAGTGTAGGAATTCATTGTGTGTTTCGGTTTTTATCTGTGGACCAGTCTAGATTAATCCTTCAAAAGAGGTAACGTAAACTCTTCAGGATCTCTGACAGGGTATGGTCGGTGGTGTGAAATCCAAGAAGAGATCTGCTATATGGCAGGAGAAGAAAGAAGCTCACCAGTTCTTTTTTTTTTTTTTTTTCGGTTTTTGGTTAAAGAAAAGAGTTCTCTCAACTTGGCCTTTCTTCTCTTTTTCCTATTAAAATTTAAAAAAAAAAAAAAAGATTTTCTCACTGCTCAAAGTGACACTCAGACTATGTTTCAATATTGTCAGAATATTTTAACGAGTAAAATAGTTTTGTTTTCCTGAATTTGGAATGTTTGGTTAATCCAGAGTTAAACGATATGTTCATGGAAGCATTTCAGCGTTATGGAAAGTGTGCACGTTCTTAAACCTTTCAGCAGAACACATTTTTTTTTTCTAATTCATTGTTTGAAGTGCTATTCTTTGGGTTTGTTAGGAAAGACTGGCTAATTATGAGACTTGATTTCTGAGTTCCAGTGTTGTACAGCATTGTATTCTGTAGATCTGGAGAAATATGTAAATTATTTGTGGTTGTTTTTTTCCTACAAATCATGACGTGTAAACAGTCATACAGAAGTAAGGGAAGCTTGAAAAAATTGCTCTAAGGAGGTGAGACAAGGGTAGGGGTTTTTTTGTTATTTTAAAAATTTGTTTTAAATGAACGTGGTTCCTGGTTTCTCAGATATTTTGCACATTTTTCACAAGTCTTTCCCCTCCATCCCCTTAGATATATATTTTTTAGCATTTAAAACTGTACAGGTCAGCACTCAGCTAACGACCTGAAGTACAAACCATTCACCTTCAGTTGCAGTGAAATTCTTTTTGGTCCGTGTATAATTACATTTGAGCCATTTTGATTGATCTGTTTTCTTGCAGCTGAATGTATGTGATCTATTTAATCATGGGAGAACACATTTATTTGTAATAGAGACTTTGTATTTGTGGTAGGGATGGGAGGACCGATTTTGAGAAAATACTTTCCAAGATGAGTAATGGAATTGTCATTTCTACATGAAGCAAAATGTTAATATTTGCAGTTCACGATTTACAGCAGATGTGGATCCCCTTCAGTTCTTTGGGATTTTTTCCATAGATTCAGAGGTGAAGCTCCATGCTCCCTCTTGGTTATTTTAATAAAATACCGGAGAGCACAATATGATCATTTAAAAATAATTTAAAAGAGCAAACCCCTGCTTTTTTGTTTGCTGATTCTTGTGAACTTTCACAGTTCTGTCATTTGCAAAGGTCAGTCATTACTGAATGCTGTGGTGCTATCGGTATGACTCACCTATGTTTTAATACTTTTATTTCTGAACACATAATGGTATTTGAGACTATATTAATATGATACAAAGGTGTCTTTTGCATGGGTGTATTGCAGTCATCACTAATGTTTTACCTCACTGTTAAGTCTATCCATTCCTCCAGAGAATTTATATAGGATTTTTTACAACACAGTCTGTATACCTGATGTGCCATGTTTACCGAAGAAAGGACCACTGTATACAAAGGAGTGTTGCCCAGCTCTTTTGTCCCTAACAAGAAGGATAATATGACAACAAAACTGTGGTTTAGCAAAGTTTGTTGGGCTAGAAGCACTTGCTAAGACATTCTTTGGTCAACAGCTTTGCTTTCTCTCATGGGATGTATTTACAGCCTGAAGTGAAGGGACACTCAGAATCACCATTCCCCCAAAGAGGGCTGTAGCCTGGAGAGCAGGGGATGCTGATTTACTGTTCATCCTTCAGTAACAGTAATGCTCTTTAATGTAGTGGCAAATTTGTGGTATTGGAATGAAGTTATATGCTGTTTCCATAACAAATCCTGTTGGAAAGGGGAAGGATTTCTGGTTTGTTCATACAGTAATGCCCCAAATTTCTGGTGTGTGCACATACTTTTAGAGGTGTTGGTTTTTTTTAAATTCAGTGGTAAGGGTATCTAGGGGGATCAAGGGTATCAAGGTGTCAAGGGTATCAAGGGCATCTAGTGGGTATGAATTCTGCTGCCTGGATGATGCCAACCCTTCTGCTGCCACTTCAGTGCTTGTTGGGCACAAGTACAATTACAGGTGGTGCTGAGGGTTCATTCCATTTAAATGGTCAGGGTTTGCATTTTTTGTATTATTCAAAGGGATAATGAGGCATGGGAAGAGGCTGCTGTCTATGTACAGGATGAGTATTTGTCAAAATGGCTATGGGCTAGTACCTCCTCAGTCTTTTGCCACTCCTAGTCATGAGACAACTTCCAGTCCAACTAGGTGAACCTTTTGAAAAGGTGTGTACCGTGCAGCTCACCAGGGAAACCAATCATAGGTTTGGTGTGACATGCATATGCACATGATTGAGGCAAATATTGCAAAAAGTCTGTGTTTGTGTGACATAACTCCTCCATCCCAGTGCCACATGGCCTCAGAAAAGACCTCCAGCTAGCAAAACTCGTGAGAGCTGAAGAACTGGTAAGTAAGAAATTAAATGCTTACCTATAAAAAAAAAGGAAACTGAGGTAATGCTTTATTTTCATAATGAATTGACCCTCTAGTGCTCAAGCACTGGAATTGCATTGTATTTGGTAGATGACAGCACTACAGGACTGTGTGGTAATACCATGCAACACCAGTTCTGAATATCATCCTCTGCTTTTTCATTTTGCTAGATTTGTATTAGTTGTTGTTTGCACTTGTTGAACGCAGAGCATCGTTGCTCTACATGTTTTGCAAACTGAGAGTGAATGCATCATATGGATTACAAATTCAAATGTTGATTTAGAAATGCAAGTCCTTTAGCTGCTTGGTCCCATTGGAAGTGAGGGTTTCTCTCTGGTTCATAGCTGTGGAGGTAATATTTGTACATCTCTTGCCTCTAGTTCATCGGTTGAGCTGGAAGGCAATGATTCTCACTCATATGGAGAAAGGGAACTTTGCTTTACTTGCTTTGGACTGAACCGCTTGCTGCCTGTGTGTTTACAGCACAGAAATGTCACTGGAGAAATACTTTGTTCTGAAGGTCTTGACCAGTTTTGAAATAGTAGTACTGTGATTTAAAACATGGGTTAGTGAGTTTAGGAAGTTAGACTGAGGATTTGCTTTTCATAGTTTAGTTTTTAGAAGTCTCCAAACACTTCAAGATGTGAAATAGCTGCTTAAGGACAAACCAAGCAGCCCAGGGTTAGGTTCTGGACACATGCAAGCATTATAAGCCCCATATTTGAGAGCAGCCCAGTGACAGTGTCCAACCAGTCTAGATAATACTATGCCCTGTAAGAAAAAATAATTGCATTTATTTGCCAATTGAAATTCACGCTGCACCTTCACTTAATCATTTGAGGTCACTAAATGGAGAAGCAAATGCCATTTCTGTCATATGGGAGAGATTTTAGTGAATTAGCAAAATAGCCCTTAATAAGCAATATATAATTGCAAGTGCAACATTTTCCAGACAAAAGCAATACCCGTTTGATAGTTTAGTCATAGACAATCCCTCTAAAAAATTTAAATGCTATAAGAATACATGCTAATTTTGTAGGCCATGACAACTGTGTTTCAGATCTCAACTTGTATTTAGTGTAAACTTCCAGTGTCACCACATCAGAGCATCTTCCAGGTATGAGGTCTTACCCTTGTTTGCATTCAAATCAGCAGCATTAAGTTGCTTCTCTTGAGGTTGAATAAATAAACTCTTGTCTTCTACTCAGACAGCACTTAATGAAGACCCCCATTCAGCCAGCAACTTTGCGTGAAATGCTGCTGGGTTGTGACCCCACGGGCCTTGTCCAAGCATCCCCAGGCTTTGTTGCAGTGCGTGAAAGTATTGGATGATTGCACTGCACTAATGTGGAAGCTTCACAGTAACTGTTAAACTGATATAAATATGCTGCGTTGGGAGGCTTATGTCGGCCACAATATAAAGTCTTTTTGATGGACTATCTGAAAAATAACTTCTTCAAAAATGTGTTTAGTGTTTAGTAAGGTGTTAGCCAAGGCTAATGTACAAAGCTACCATATGTCAATAGTGCAGAATGGTAGGTGGAACTTGTCCACAATATATCACCAGGATGCCTTTGAGTAAGGGAGAACAGTATTTTTTCTAATTCTAGTATAACTTGGCTAACATTAATTACTTGCTACAGCATAAATTTAAAAGCCGTTTATCGTGGGGTGGTTTGATGACAAAGATCACAAGAACAATGAAAGTGGCCTGTATCCCTCAGGTGGGATGTCTTGATGCTGTTTTCTTGCATACTTGTTACTATAATTCAGATCTTTTGTAGCTGTTTTACATTCTGTGACTCAGTGTTAGTCTCATTGCTGTGTTTAAATTAGACTAACAGTATGACTCACTGATGCTATATGACTTATTGTGTTGTCTTGTTCATGTTAATTACTATTGGTTTGTTACTGGTAACTTGTTTGACCTCCACTACCATACTACAGAAGGACAGAATGATAGCCACAGGAGTGTGCAATCTATTTAACAAGACAAGAACATGTCAGTCCCCGCTGGCAGCTTGCCCACCACTGGTTCAACGCCCGCTGCTGCGTCTTGGGCGCTGGGCTATCACCCTCCGTCAGAGGTAACGTTTGCGTTCTGCAGACTCCATGGGCGTCCTACTGGCAGCAGCATTTTCCTGGCTGTCTGAGCAATGTGCTGGCTCTTCCCCCTCTCCTTTCCCCCCCGCCCTCTATCTAGGGTGGAGGCTATTCTGCCTGCTCTCAATCCCTGCATTTGACAGAGGAAGTTACAGGCAGTGTGTGCCATTACAACATCCCTGGCTGACCTTCTGTGGCTCCTATTCTGCTACTTGCTTGCCCATGCCCTGTCTTACAACGCCGCTGGAAGTTGCCTTGCTCTGACCATTGCCAAAATGTAACTCATTCAGATCCCAGTTTATTCTCGAGGACTCACTGTGCAATATTCATCGTGTTCATCACAAAATCATTGCTCTCCAAATAGGGAAGTGACTTACTCTCAAGTTGTTTGACAGGTTTTTTTATTCATGACATTTTACTGTTAAATATAAGCACACATACTATCCCCAAGGAGCTGATATTGAGCTAACACTGAGAGTGTAGTGTGAGCAAATAAGGATTTTCCACGTGTTCACATTCAAATATTACTGTGCATTATGATAAGTTTGCTCTATGTAAAATTGAGAAGGGTGCGATCACACCTTCATGATTGCCTTCAGGAAAACAAGCATTTCATTTATAGCCTACTTGTGTACAAATGCATCTAAAGAGGAAATAAAATAATTTTTTAAAAGCCAACACGAAACCTCAAGGTGAGCTGCTCAAAATATTTGTATAAATGAAAATAATTGCAGGATCAACAGCTCATCATAAAGTCAGATTTTGCTATGACTCTTGTTAACTTTTTTGTACTTCTTTGTCATGATGAAGGTTCACTTATTTTCTGTGAACAGGGAGGGGAATAAGTCACTTCTTAGCACGAAGCCCTCTGTTAAAAGACCGCAAGTAGTTTATTTACTTCTTAATTAAAAAAAAAAAAAATTGAAGTGAAAGAAAATTTTGCAACAAGCTCAAGAGGTTGGTATTTTGCAGGACGGGGCACCTCACTGTTACTGATATTAGTGGAAGCAAGGGTCAGAAAACGGGATCTGACCAGCTCCAATTAGGAGCGGCAACTGGGATGGCTGTAATATGATGTCTGAATGCACTTTCTACTTCCTGACACAAGGGCAAAGGTTTGCAGTTCGTGAGTGGTGGAGCATACCATCCCTAAGCCCAAATGTGACAGCAAATGGAGACCACCATGAATGAACCCTGCTAGACCTGTCACCCTTGGCGCTGTGCTGGGGCTGCTGTCCCACGGTGCTGAAGACATGGGGAGAGAGAGGAGGACGTGGGGCCTGGGAAGGCGGGGGCCTGTGGCATGTGGGCAAGGAGAGGTCAGAGAGGCAGGAGGAGATGGTTGTCTGCATGGGCCATATTTGAGAGGGTGAAATGGGAACTATGGCCGTGCAGGATTGGTGCGTCTCCTGCCAAGGGTAGCTGAAGGCCACAATAGCTCAGATGTGGAAAGGCAGGGCTCCCCACATCCTCCCCATGTAGAAACCATGGGGAGGTCCTCCGGCATGTTCCCCAGAGGCACAGAACATGGAGGCAGGGAAATAATCTTTTGTCTGGGTGTTTCTGAACCACAACAAGACAAAACCCTCTTGGTTGCTTTGCACAAGTGGGCTGTGCAGAGCAGGTTGCAGAGCTGGGGCAGAGGGGGCTCGTGGTGGTGGTGGTGATGGGCCAGGGAGCGGAGCAAGGTGAGGAGCCCAGCCCAGGCCAGCCCTCTCTAGATGGCAACCACAGGGTTTCCGCCAGGCTTCCCTAGATCCTGTTTTCCTGTCCAAGATTAAAAATCTCCCCTCAGGGGAGAACGAAAAGGAAATTGTGTGGTAGGCTTTGCTATGTTTCCAGCTGACTTTTTCCATAGAAGTGGGCAGTTGGGCCCAGTGTTTCTTAAGATGTCTTTACAGTAAGAGTAAAATCCTGGTTCTGCTGAAGGCAATAGCAAGCCTCCCGTTGGCCTCAGGAGGGCTGTAATTTCATCTTGGCTTCAAGATGCATTCAGTAGTGCATGGAGATCCTGGGGACAGAAAAAAGGAAAGCCAAAAATAAAGATTTCCTCATCTGAAAGCTGTTCATAGTGCTTAGTTCATTTCATCACGCTTCAAAATGTTTTCAGTGTTTTTCTGATCCTATTTATTAAGAGTATATAGATACTATCCAGGGGCAGACATCATCTAAGGATCTGTGACTTCAGTACCTCACTCCTCAGTTTTGTCAAAAACGAGAGATCAAGATTAGTTTCTCAAAAATGATCAGTTACAAAATACTTGTTTTGATTTTAGGGTCTTTTTAAAAAATAATAATAAAAAAAAGCTGTCATCTCTGTTTGAAATGGGGTTACTTTTACTTCTATGCGTGCTGACAATCTGAATGTCTAGCAGGTATTTCTACCACAATTTGTTTTTCCCATTTTTTTGTAAAAGTCCTAGTTTATACTTTCTCAGAAGTGTTTTTTTTTTCTTGTAGCAGTTCTGGAAATAGCTTTTCTTCACAGCCGGTGAGAGGATGTGTACCATCCGTGAAGGCAGCCTGGAGAGCAGGCACAGACAAACTGCAAAACAACATAACTTGTGGAATTAACACTTCACGTTGACACCCATTAAAAATATTCAGAGATTGACTCAGCCTGCCCATGTTGCACAAATAACATGCTTGGCTCTGAATGATTCAAGATCTTATCTGCTCCCAGCGCAAGTTCAGTGTGGAGGGCCTGATCCTGTTCTCATTAACCTCCAAAGGAGTTTTGCTGCTCACTTCAAAGAGAATTACATCAGCAGCATTTGCAGTGAAGCACATGCAGTTCCTGTATCTTTCCCCTTTTTTCTTTCTCTCTTTCCCTTATTTATTTATTTATTTATTTTTTCCCTTCTTAAATTGTATTCTGAACTACAGCAAAACAAAAGAAAGCCTAGGAAGCAGTAGAAATAAACCTGCTGTCTGTTGAGCAATGTTGCATGAAAGCTCTGTTTGTTTGGAGTTCTTAAATGCAAATCGAGAAACCATCAAGAGCCGAGATTATCAAGGGTTTGGTTATATTTATAGCTGAGTACTCTCAGTTCCCATCGTCCTTGTGATGGGGACCTTGCATGGTCCATGATATTTCTTCACACTTTGCACAACCATTTGCAAAGAACTGGCACTGGGGCGTTGTGTTCAGCTACTGGTGATGTATTTGAGTAAGCAGCAGTGCCTGCAGTGGTCACTGCAAAGGGCTCTGCCAGGCCCCAGGGAAGGTAATCACGTTCCTTCTTTGTTTTTGCTGTGCGTGGCTTTTGAAAAGGAGCAGCCACGTATGGAAGAGGGATGGGATGGAGCAACCATTGGGGATTTTGTTTGTTTTTCTGTTTCGTCCAGGCTATCTGGTTAAAAAGCACAATGAATTCACTGGTATTTTGCCTTCTTAACTTTATTGTTTTGCAGAAGAAACAATATACAAATATATAAATATACCAGTTCCTATGGGGGAGGGTGTAGCCAGCATGTTACTCAGTCATTTGACATGTGTTTTTAAATCCTCTTTGTGCTGGAAGATCATGGCGGCCCAAATGCTACACCCCCCAATGGTACGTACAGCAAAGTCTGCCCCTGGTTCCAGGAGAACCATCTCTGCCTGTGGAGGCCCAGAGGGCCTCCTCGCCTCTACTGTGCCCTTTCTTCAATCTCCACCAGCACCCTTCTTGGTCTAGTTGCTGATCTCTGCTGTGTATTTGTCCAGAAGGAAACCATACAAGATCGTCATCTGCTGCTACCTGGCACACAATGGTAATGAAATGGTGACAAACTTAGGTAGTTATTTCCCTTGTCTGCCAAACTCAACCCTTTAGACTTCAGTTTAAAGGGTTTTTTATCCCTGTTTCCTATTCTCTGAATCTCCCTTACCTGGTTTCAAACTGTGATTCAAGTCATTCACTGTGGGGGATGCTCTGTGCTGTCCCGAGGGAGTAAACATGAACCAGCTCGCTTCTAGTCTTTGAGGGTTTTCTTCCCCCCTGCCCTACTGTTGCCCTGTTTGATTTTCTGTCAGCCTTGCCAGCTCTTCACCATGCCAGAAGATGGTTTCCTTACCCCCACACTGCAAACACCCTCTTCCCTCCTGCCTGTGGGCAGGCATCCCTCCAAGCTGTTTCCTTCTCACTTTGGCAAGTCTTCTAACACGGGAATCGGGGCAAATGATACGTGGGGACATGAACCTTTGCTTTTTTCTCCACCATAACTGCCTCAGTCACTGGAAATTTTGCCATTCTCTGATAGGTTTGGATCAGCATCATCAACTCAGTCTGTATCACTTTCCACAAGTATTCACTGAAATGCAATGGGAATCTGAGTCTGTGGTTCAGGGCTTAGTGTGCCCAGGGGCACCTAGAGTCTGCGTCCATATGTCTGCTCCAAGGCCAAGAGAGTGGGAAAAGGACTCAAATTTTCTTTATCTCCCTTGTGTATCCTGGTAAATAGATTATTCTGAGGATGGGTCCTCTCTTTTTTTTACAAAGGCACTAAGAAGCATCTTAGGTTTCTCATAATGCAAGACAGGAAGAAGACTGAAATTGTAACATTTCAGAGGACAGATAGGTGACCTGTTTCAAAAGCATTAGTAGGTGACTTCTTTTCAAAGCATCATGACAAGTGCCTGGTGCTTGGCTCTTTAGTTTGGCCCTAGCACTCTGTGCTGTCTTTCTGGTGTCAGGGAGGAGAACCCAAAAAACCTTTCTGAAATCCATTGGTGAATTTTGACATGGTTAATATGGAAACAAGCACACACTTTTGACAGTAAAACTGCTGAATGAGGGAAACATCCAGGTTAAATCATTCTAAATCTTCCTTCTGGACTTAAGCTCAGTCTGTCAATGTCAGCTGGAGGGGTTCACCGGAGCCTTTCTAGCCACCCTGCAGTAAGTGTACTGCCTGATATTCAGAAGTTGCTCTGATTGTTCTGTTCCGAGTTCCACTGGTGGACATCATCAGGGAGGTTCATGCAGAGTCCCAGAGAGCACCCTAACAACTGGGGTGAAGACTGGGGGCTGCATTGCTCAGCAGGTAGATGGAAAAGCTGCAAGAATGAGGAAAGGCATGAGCCCTAACCTGCCACCACTATGTCCCTCCAGAGTGAAAAGGATGGAAGAAGTAAAGGAGGACGTGACAATAGCTCATAAAGAAAGCCTTGATGTTCTCCTGTCATGCTCCTGCTGGAAAATGATTATTTTAGATAATCACAAAAACATGTCCTGTGGCAAAACCCAATCCTCACCACCTCTGAGCCTGTCATGCTTTTGGCAAATGCTTCAATAGCCACTGAAATGCCCAATGCATGTTAACGATTTAACCAGTAAGTTATAGGTCCCTATTTTTTTTTTATTCATTGAAGAACATTGACAAAACTGCAAACACATGTTTCTGCTGGTAAAGCTTAGTCTTATCACAGTTTGAAAATGTGGAAAATCAATTACATGCTTTGAATTACTCCCTTTATTGCTATAAAAGAATTTCTTCATTCTTTCAGGGCAGTGTACACTTGGTAACATCTACCGCTAACAGGCTGTTAGGACTTTCTGCTAAATTAATACACTACAAGTAAACTAAACAGAAGGCTGGTGGAATGCTAAACATCCACTTTCTCCTCTGTTGTGGCTGCGCTGCAGCTTGGGAACCCTCAGCCTTGTTGCTACAACATCTGGACAACATTTGGGGCTGTCTCTCAAGCGCATGGGTGTGCACCTCCGGTGAATTTTAACTTTCAACATCTCTCTGCCTCTAATCTATATTTAATGTTTCATGACTAGTAGTCAAAGAAACTTCAGCTAAATATCAGGTTGGAATGAAAATGATCCTTGGGAAAACACTCATTTTCAGCATTCGCCGGCAAAGTATCTGTGACAGAGCCGCTCCCTGGAGATTTGTAGCCCATTCTCTCACAGTAATAATAATTAAGACTCGGTATTACTGTGCCCACATAATCAAAGATCGCTTCATAAAATGTACTCCCTAAAGGGACGAATTCCCTGCTCCTAACTGGATGTCAGTCAGAGGGATCAGCACCCCCAGGGATCTGGAGTCTTTGCTTGCCCTTTTCATTACTGTGTTGTTAGCATTGTGTTACTTCATATTCTTCTCAATGCAAATGAGTAGGTAATCATGTGTAAATCGTGCCCTCCAGAAGGCACATGTGGTGAGTTTTTTTCCCCAAATCTACCACAGGGATTTCTCACATGGAACATAATTACATCTCTGCCATATGGGCTCATTTATATTCTATTACAGGTTAAGCTAATACGACTCAGAAATATGCTAAAAATACCTCAAAGTATTTTAAGCACTGTCAAAACACTTGTCATTTCTTGCTTGCCTGTTTGATTGTGAATGACTTTATGTTTATTTAGAGATCTGCGGTGCCAACTACAGAAAAACAAAATCAGGCTAGTTCTGTGTTGCCCGGTCTCCAAAAAATACTCTAAATTCTCTCCCATGACATCCTCTTTCGGGAATGGCAAACACATCAGTGAACAATGGAACTGAAAAACCTCTGAGATGTACTTACGTGCCACAACACCTCTGTGGGTTTTAGGTTTCCCAGGAGAAAAGGAGCATGCATTTCGGTTGTATAGCTTTGTCATTATTAGGCTAGATCAGGTCTGGTTTTGATGTAATTACTTTGTCCTGATGAAGCTATACTCGCACTTCAGCCATAAGAAAAACACAAACTTCTCTACCCACAGAAGAAGGGCTATTGTGGAAATAACTGTTGCCTATAAGAGATGGTAAGATAAGAATAGGTCAGTGGTGAGTGTCATAGATAAAACTGAAGCAACTAAAGGTTGTATGATGCTGTTTTCAAAATAATATGTTATTTTCCAGTTTCAGTGGAAATGTTTAATTTCACTGTAAAATTTTATTCAACAAGATTTTTTTATTATTATAATTTCACTGATTTCTAAAACTAATACCACTAACATCTCTGGTTAAATCTGGGTCCACCGCAACTGATTTTCATTTTATTCTTTTTATTCATACATTAAGTATTTAATCCTTTGAAGTTTGATCAGGTTTCCTTTATTCCACTAGCTAAGGAGGAAACACGTAGGAAGCAATATATAGTTAGAAAGATTAGGCCAGAGGAACTGCACATGATACTTCAGATGATACATTGCAAAGCAGTGACTGACCTTAGTTCCAAGGAGACACTTACTTTGAAAACAGCAGCTGTATGTTTCCTATAACCAGGAGATAAAGCTCAGTCCTGTTCTAAAAAGCCCTTTGAGGTTTTCAGTGATGAAAAGTTCTATGTAGATATAAAATCAATTCTATAACTATGAAATAAATTCTGGAATCTTTCTAAAATTGATTACTGTTTTTTAGAGTGTTACTAAGAAGTGTTTGCCATTTTGTTTTTTTGTTATTATTGTACCACAGAATAATCAACATTTTAGATTATTCAGCATTGGAACACTAAGCTCAACCTTTCCAGAATGCTTTTTGCATGTTTTCAGGGAACAATAATTATTGCTAACACATTGTGCTCAGACATTTATGCAACAAAGTATGTAAGCAACAACCATTAGAGTGCATGAAAAGTCCTTTTGAAATCAGACATTTAAGTATTTTTCTTAATTAAAGCCTAGAAGCTACAATGATTGTTACTATGCAATAGCATCAAGCTCACAGGAAGGAGTTTCCTTGGAGTTTACTCTGTTCTTAAAAGACACCTTTCAAAATCAGCTGAAATAACAGGGTTTTGGTCAGAACTGTGCACTGATCATTGCTGAATAAGGAGAGCAGTCTGTTCAACTGAGCGTTCAATGTAGAAGTGAAAAATATTCAGGCTAGCTATGAGTTTATTACCCGAGAAAAGTATTTTTCCAGCCTTCGTTATTCCTGAAGCAGTGTAAGGGACACTACAATGATTTCATACATCAGGGAGGCATAAAAAAAAGGGTGGTCTCCTGGGCTGTGGAACAAAGAGAAACAAACTTCAAATCTCAGAGCTAACTCCATTAAATAATGTTTTAATTCAGCTGTCATAGACATTTGATTAAAGAACCTGCTATACAATTTATTTTGCAGTTTCTGTAGTCCCGATACTGTGAAAGTGTCCCATGCCCTTGGAAAAACAACCTCCCCCTTTCACGCACAAAAGGGAGTCTTTTACTCAACATCTTCACAGCTTGCTTCCTTTTTCTTCAGGCAAGGTTTTTCATTTTCGTTCCACAATTTCGATTAATATAAAAGTACGGTCCTTGCGGATGCTGCACTGAGCAATGTATGCCTGTCCTGTCTTCGTGCTCTTCCCCGGGCATCCAGCATTGCGCACTGCCATGGCTGGGTCAGAGCGGTGGCGTGAGCTGGTGGCCATCCTGATGTCCCCATGTCACACCTGAGCATGGGCAGAGGCAGCGAAGGGGGACAGGCTGAACAAGTGACAGCATTCTCAAATATTCTGAATAACAGCCTTTCCAGGAGAGAGGATGACTGTTAATGTGCCCTCCTAGGGTCCTCCTTTATTAATTGCATGCTGGAGGTGGCAATTTGGTGATATTTGCATTGCATATTTGGCAGCCATATGTCAGTATGTCAATATTTGCCTCTAGATGGTGGGCAGCTGTGGATTTTAAGCAGAAATATCTAGCTGGTGCTGCATGTGTGTGCTGAGTTGTGCGTTATGGGTCAAGCATTTATTTGTGATTGGGGCCTGGATGGAAAGTTCCGGTCTGCATTGGAAATGGGTGCATTTCATCATGCATACGGTTTGCAGGAATAGCTAAATCAAGTGCCTTTGTATGAAAATTTGTTTCTTAATGTCCACAATAATGTTTTAAATCAATCATTCCTGGATATACAAATAATCTCATGATTAAGTCTGGACCCTCTTTGTCACTGGATGGATAAATGTGAAATTATTTTGCTGTCAAACATGATCTACTCCCTGCTAATACCCAGCTCTCTGAAACCCTTTGTAAATAATTATAGTTTGCATCATCCATTTGGCTAACACACAGTGTCTGCTTTCCAAATCTGTGTAGATGATAATCTGTTTTAATACCCGTACAAATCAATTAAATTTATTTTGTGCACTGTTCAGTGTATGCCAAATTGGGTGGGAGACTAAAAACATTTAGCAGTGGAATCAGACTTCACATAAATGTGAATTAGATAAACGTTGCAATGTGAGTGGAGGGGGAGGTGAAATCTAGCATTTAATTTCCTCATCTACAAAGATATTAAAAAGATGGCTTCCAGAAACAAAAATATAGGACAGGATTGTGGAGCCCTTACTCACGTTTCTCATTGTATTTATCCCACTGAAGCTTAATAATATCACCTCCAAGGTGGCTGAAAGGATGCAGAGCTTCTTGCAAGGCACTTTGTTTCTTTGTCTGTTGCTGAACATAGCCAAAATGTCTTCAAACCTCCTTGTGGGGACAGACTTTTGACTTCTCTTTGCAGTTTCTGGTCACCATCACTGCAATGTAGGTTGGGAGCCTGTATGTCTCCAAACTGGCTGGCGGTAAAACCACCAGGTGTTATGGTGCACCTGATGGGTTCTGTAAGAGGGACCTGGTTTGGTCTTCAAGCCTGTATATCCTGGCTTTCAAGCCTTTATCTCAGACTGCATGAAATTCATCATTTGCAAAATTAAGCCTTCTCCATGCAAAATTTACCTAGGTAATCTCCATATTCCCCCTTACATGTCTCCTCCCATAGGTCACATGTATAACAGTTGCACTGGTAAAATTTAAAGTTGACTGTGACCAAAATGCTTTTTACTCCCAGTTAATTAGGCAGTGATGGCTTCAAGAATAAATTGCAAACACAGTTCAAAACATGGGAGCAGAAGGATGAAAATCTGTGCCAAGGAAACTATCATAAGACTAAGTATATATCAAATAAGTGTTGCTGAAATTTTACAGCACAAAACATGTATAGAAAAGATCATTGTCAGAGAGAAGATGGATTGATTCATCCTGATATTACAGTAGTATTCCCGATTGCAGGTATGTGAGGACAGTTTGGTTTTAGAATCAGCAGTATATCCTTTGTTCACTTGTTTTCTCACTGTTGAAAAAATATGATTTTCCTCCTCCCATCATATGTAGAATATGTAAAATACTCCACACTATAAAATTGCTTGGGAAGGACAAAATACTAAGAAAAACTGAGTGAGTATTTTAAGATCCTTTGTCTCAAAAGGGACCATTATGTGCCTGTACCCTTCCAGTTCTTTTAGAGAAGAATTTGCTGGGTAGTGCGTAAGGAGGGCAGGCAGGTAATCCTGCTGCTGCGCTGGTCAGAGAGACTGATTCCTGCCATGACCTTGCTTTGGGTCTGTGATCCGTAAAATGGGGCAGTGCCAATGTAAATGCAATGGAGGAAAGATGCTGAAGAACTACCAAGTGACACGGTATTGTTGCAATGAAGGTATTTAACGTGCATGGTAAAAAGTAACCACAGAATCATAAAATCACGGAATCATAGAATGGCTGTGGTTGGAAGGGACCTCTGGAGGTCATCTAATCCAACCCACCTGCTAAAGCAGGTTCATCACCCAGAGCAGATCACACAGAAATGTGTCCAGGCGGGTTTTGAATGTCTCCAAAGGAGACTCCACAACCTCTCTGGGCAGCCTGTTCCAGGGCTCTGACACCCGCAAAGTAAAGTTTCTCCACCTGACTGTGGTAATAATGAAGAAGATGGCAGACCACATCCTGCTGGTGGCATGTGGGCAGGACTGTCCCCAGCCTCGTGTGGCAGAGCTCCATGCTGGAGGAGCAGCAGGATTGCTCATGGTTTCACGCAGAACAGGCCTGCTGCTGGGCTCGCTCGCATGTCCTGCACTGAAAGAGGTTACGGGTGACTGGTTTTCCTGTGTGAAGTCCACACACACTTTATTTAACTCTTCAAACTCAGTGATGTGACCACTTAGGGCCTGTTTGGGTGGATCTTCTAGTGACTCATTCACACATGCAAGAGTTGTCCTGCTAACATGAGACGGGGCCAGTACAAGTATGTTTTATTTAGTGTGAGGTGCAGAGTCTTTATTTAAAAAAAAAAACCCATATTGCTCTCTTGTTTCCTGGCCTCCAATTCAGTTGCCAAACGTGTATTTTTTGACAAGGGATGCCACTGAATTGAATTTCTTTCACTTTGTGAAAAATAGTAAAAGTTAATCCTGCTGTCCATCACTATGTGTGTGACACAGACAGGTTTTGCAGAGGCAAACCCAAGTGTACTTGCTTTTGAAAACCTTGGTTACCTTTCCTCCTCTTTATAGTTGAGAATATTTTACTTGCCACCAACAGCCTGCATGCTGCTGGCTTAAATTCAGCACTGTGAAAAATCTCATAAAAAATGGAAATACCCATCTTTATTCAATGTTCCCAGTAAATTTCTGCAAAGCCTTTTGTAGCTAAAAATGTATTATTGATTTTTAAAAACGTGATGGGAAACCGATCACATTTTGGAGATACTTAGAAAATCACCTTATGTCATGTTTAAAATGCGAAAGTCTGAAGGACTAGCCATCTACCCCTCTGAAACTAAAATAATAAGTGCTATAAGTCACTTGAGTTTTTACATTTGATTCTCTTTCCATAAATGTTTTGGGTATTTTCAGTGCCACTGTAAATACACTCCAGAGTTTTTTTTTTAATTAAAGGTAAATGTACCAGAATTCTTTGATTGAGAATTTTTATTACAAATATGGTTTAATTTTCCACTACTTTGTATCCTGTATAGCTATTTCCACCAAAGAAAATAAGTTTTTAAATAGTGTAAAACCAAATGTGTTTTTACTGCACCCTTGTTGCAGAAAAATGCTGTGTAAGATGCAAACATTCAACATGTACATGGATTTACCATTTATCAAATACCAATGCTATTTAATTTAAATGAGTGAAGGATTAGAGGAACAATATCATACCTTCATTTAATGGGAAGGAACAACAGTTCTGATGTTGTAGCTCATGGTTCAGAAGCCAACTTCATGTTAATCACCGAGTCCCCAAGTGGCAATGACCTCCATCGCTGCTCCTGTGAGCTGGATTTGACCTGGTGACTTAGAGGTCAAAAGGCCATACATTTCCTTTTATTTTGTATGTCATTTACTAATAGATTTTTTTTTTTTTTATCCTGTTCAAGCTCTTGTAAGCTACCCACCACTGTAGCTGAATGCTTTTATTTGAACGCTTTCTGAGGGGACAGAAAGTAACATGACTCATGTCATTCCCAGTTTTGCTTTTTCTTCATGTACATAGACATTTCTGGAAGTTTAGAGACCCTACGCTTTACTTTTTCTTTTTTTTTTTTTTACAAATGGAAGTGAATTAAGGACCTTGTCAAATGCACGAAGCAGTTCAAACAATGTCCACGGCATTTGCTCTGCCTCACTGGAAAGACTTCTGTCTTGCACAAAAGACATGATTTCTTGTTACAGAGGGAGCCTTCATGCCAAAGTAATTCAGTAGTCAAGTACATTCCTTGTCTCCACAAATTTTTTAGGATATTTAATGGGATCATGAGTCTGAAGAGAAGCTCTATAGAGAGCCAATGTGGTCAGACTTCATGTTTTCAAAATAACTAATATCACTGATGGGGAAGAAGTGGGCTGCAAGTTGCAGTTTCCATAAACTGTCATTTTCTTAATAAACAGACTTATACCACTGTAATTTCTTCGTATGGGTAATTCCTGTGTAGTCACAAATAACTTCTACATAGCCTTTATATTTCTCATCCATGAGTCAAAATTAGTGACCAGCCCTATGCATTCAACTGCACTGAGGCGCATGAGTTGAACTCAGGTTAAAATTTAGCCGTGAGTTTTATGCTGTCTCCATCAATATGAGGTTAATGGATGAAAGTGTGTGCTTCGCCTATTGCATATTTAGAAAAAAATATATGCATGAGTTTTAGCTTCTGGATAAATTCACAGTGAAATGAGAATAACTCTTAGGATCTTCTACTACAAGTGATATTTGAGGGGTTTCATGCTAGTTAAAGGTCTGTGGTACACTGACCTCATTTGCATGTAATTATGCAAAGGGCAGAGATTTTCAGAGAGATATGGGGCATGTATGTGTACAGTGCATTATGGCATGTGATGCATAAGTAGAAATATTATGGAGAGCCCAAGGCAGAAACTGAGACTATGACCCACTGATTTATGGCTCTCTCAAAACAGAGTTGGACAAGAAAAGCTGCACTCTGAGTCATCCTGACTACACTTAAAGGCATGATGTGCTGAACTGGTTACTGGTGGCATATTTTGATTTTGAGGATTTTGAGGATTTTGAGGATTTTGAGGTTGGGTAGTGATGGAGACAATCTAAATAGGGGCAGGAGAAAGTTGTGTGTGTATGTTATACTGAAGCATGGATGTACACGTGTCCTGTGGTCCTGTCTTCCTGCTGGATGAAAAAACCCAGTACCGTCTGGCAGTGGGGATGGTTCTAACTGGTTGGCAGTAGGTGCCCAGCACTGTCATTTTATCTGCAGTTCCCACAAGGCTAAATTTTCCTATTTGACAGTATATATTGTTTATATCTTCCAGACTAGATTGCTTTCATTTCTTGTAGAAGGGTAACATTAAAAAGAAAAATCGAATAATTCTAGAAGAAGTTGCTGGTCAGCAAAGAGGAGGAAACAACCTTGCCCTGCTACTATTCTGCATCTGCACTGAACCACAAGACAGCAGCTGCCTCAGAGCTGCCCCCACAGCAGGGAAAGAGAGTCATCTACATTTAAAGATTCAGTGCATAGAAAACAGAATGACGACATCTCCTCTCATTTCCATGCCCAACGACATGCACTTCAACAGACAGCTATGCTGCCCCTACAATGTCTCTTTATTTTCCTTTATCTCTGCTTTTCTACCCCCTTCCCTCCTAAAGCCCTTCTTTCAGCTTTATTTTTTCTTGTGTTTAATCTGAAACTCATGTTCTTCAGTGACAAAATCCTCCTCCCTTTGTCTCTCATCAGAGCCTTCATTGCTTTACATCCACTGGGAAGAACTGATCCAGTTATCTCCCAAATTACATTTCAAGAACCTGCAAGCCTGACTTCACAGATAAACTGGAGAGCACCCCAACTGGTATAAATATAGGACATAGCCTTTTCTGCTCCCTTCAGCAGTAGATTATGATTACTCAATTTTGCTACCAGAGGGAACAGCATGCCCTGCCATCATTCTCAATATTCAGTCATTATATAGTGATTGTTATTGTCTATTATTTTATATTAGGGTAGCAATTAGCACTCTCAGAGCTTGATGCCTCCTGTCCAAACAGAGATGATGGTTTCACTCCCAGATTTCTCACAGACAAAACACAAGATGAGATAAATCGAGCCGGCAGCTCAGAGACCAGGGGAAATGGTTACGGATGCAATGAGTCACAGCAGTGCCTTGTTATAATTTCTGCATGCTCTGTCTTTCTGGCTGCAGAAGGCAGAAACCCCTCTTGTTTGATTTTGTTTTGTTTGGAGTGTGACATGCTCCCTCTTGGTCAGATCTACGCTCTCCTTATAGCTCTGCATCTGACTCAAGATTGGTGAACATGGAAATGCATCCCTTCCTGGAAGGAAAATGCATTTTCCTTAAGCAACAATGCCAGTATTTTTCAGCAAAGTGCTGACTGACAAATTTCCACTCAGTAGAAGTATCAAGGTAAGTATGAAGCAGCCACATTCCTGGACAGTGATGTGCTCTACGGCAGGGGGATTGGACTAGATGATCTTTCGAGGTCCCTTCCAATCCCTAACATTCTGTGATTCTGTGTGATTCTGTGTGATTCTGTGATTTTGTGCTTCAACCATTTCAAGTATCTCCATTTTACCGTCAGCATGACTTTTGTAGACTTGGACAACACTGCTAGTACCCTAATAGTCCTGCAGAGGTACTTAGGGATAAGGTGCCAAAGAACATCTTACTGCATTAATGTGATGGTGTGTATGTTTGCTTGACTTGATCTTGCATAATCCATCGAAATCTTCATGAATAGAAAAGGTTGAATCAGCCTCACTGGTAGAAATTACATTCCCACTGTTATCTCCCTGGTGAGTCATCCACTTCACTGCTGAGGGGTTCGTATTCCTTTGTTTTACAAGGCACTTGGTAAAATTTCTCTTCTTGGGCAAGCAGAGGTTTGAGACCACAGTTTAGAGAGACCATCCAGTCAGGGGCAGTGCTTGGTGTTTGCTTTTGGTTTGCTGTCTATATCACACCTTCTGCTTTATTACAGGAGGCAGGAAAGAGTCACAGAAGGAGAAAAATCAGGGGAACAGTTAAAAAGGCATGAAGCTCGTGTTCCTTTAAATATACCTTATTGGAGAGAAGATTGTTTGCTTATTTGTTTTCAGTTTTTCAAAAGGAAAAGGTAGGACTCTGGGGTACATTATTCAAAGGTGAGCCTGAGCTCAAAGTTAGATTCGGACACTCTTGAGCTGCCAGGCACTGAAGTGACTGTTTCTCACCATCAGACAAGTAAGTGCAGTATCTCCGTAACCAAGATGGCTAAGGACCACTCAGAAAAACATCTGCCAGGAAGGGATTAGCAGTGGCAGCTTTGCTTTGGAGCTAGGAGCTGGACCACACCACTCTCCCCGTCCCTTCCGTGGTTCTGTGGTAAGCAAGACTCCAGAAATCACACCTCTGCTTACAATTAGGATAATTTGATTAATATTTAAATACTCTTTCCTCTTCTGGGTTTGTAGAGGCTCCCATGCAGCTTCAGGTCTGTTTGATATATTTTGACCTGGCTGGGTTGTCCCATGGGCTGCTCAGCATCTCTGCGCGCTGTTGTGCCCAAAGGCTGTCCCACCAGGAGGTCTCTGCATAGTTCCAGCACTGGAGAGTCTCAGGAGAGCCTCTGGGGCTGGTGCACAGCTGTAGTGTGCGACCTGTCCAGAGAGCAGTCAGGGTTTTTCAAGCCTTTTTACATTTGTCCAGCCCTTTTATCCAGCAGAAGACGACTGAAGGAGGGATGAGAATCACACCCCTGGGTTTTATCCCCAGCTGTGCCATTGACCTGCCAGGTGACAAAAGATGCTCCGATGGGAGGGGTCAGCATTGGTCCATCTGTCTTTTAAATGAAAATTATGCAGATTGTTTCTAAACTATGATTGTGTAACAATACGTTTCTAAACTATGATTGTGTTATTTATTTCCGGTTATCAGACAAGTCTATTCGGTCACTTTTCCCTTCCTCACCCCAGGGATTTCCCATCTCTGCCCGTTTCCACTGGCACCTTTTGTGTGCCCCAGGCAGCAGTTGAGTGGTCAGACAAGCCCTGTGCCTGCCCTGAGCTGAGCACAGTGGGATGCCAGCCTCATGGAGGCCTGGAGAAGCTACTGTAATGCAAATTGTATTTTTCCTCCCTCTGCCTCTCCCCTTTTGTTAGTAGGGGGCTGACGATGACACCACATGGTACAAGGACTGTCCTGCTTGGAAATAAAGCAGCTGCATAGGCTTGCTCAGAAAGGAAGAGTAATTCGCTCATGCAAAAATATTTACAAGTGTAGAGTGCAGTTTGAAATAGAAAGAAAACAGCAAACTTTAAGTGGTGGTGTTTATTTTTCTTTTCTAAGCTGTGAACTCAAGTCTCCCCACAGCCTGTGCGAGCTCCACACTTCATTTCATGGGGCTGTGTTGAAAGGACCACTTTGTCCCCATGTCTGGGAAGCCACCTTATTAAGAGCATACTCTTCATGGCTGAAATCCACTCTTTCCTACCTTTCCTATTGCTTCATTACTGTCCCAATCTACTTCTGGCCTGGCTTTCATGTTTTGCTTGTTTTTTCCCCATGAAACAACACATTTGTTTTCAGTAAAAGCACTACCCAGGAAAGAAGAGCAGGACTTCTGTGCCTTTTGGTATGTTTTAGCTGAACTATTCATCACAACTGAACAAAAATCGGCGGTTTTGGAGGAGAATGATTTTTTGTGAGTGACAATCTTTCTAATATGTTGCAATTGAGTTTCTCAATATAAGTTTAAAGCCATCTAGGGTGGCTTTGCTGACTTCTTCTGAGAAAAAAAACCAGAACTATTCAAGTGTTGAAAGGGAGAGTTATATTTCCTGATCTTTTTCAGTTCTCATCACAAGCTGTGTTTTTTCTAACTCAAAATTCTAGAGAATTTTGACTGTTTGGATGGTGTTTAATATATTCCATGGAGAACTGGTGTAATGACATGAAATCAGTATAAAAATCAACAGAAATTGAATTTGCTCCTCGACATGTGACATGTGACATCAGCCATGCCTGATTGTCAGATGCCCAAAGTCTTTTTCCTAACAGAAATGGTGGATGCTTTTCCACCTTTTCAGAATAAATAAATGAAATGAGCTCTGTACTTTTGATGTTATTAACATCTTAATTGTCTTATTTATTGAGTTTAAAGTTTAAATTTCTTGGATGAAACTACTCAGATTAAATTGCTACTTAGTAAAACTTTGGGATAGTGACGGTTTCTTTGTTTGGTATTTACACAGACTAATGAGGTCCTGCACCTTATCCTGGGCACTTTGATGCCCAGAGCTATCACTAGCAAATGTTAGTGTTGTGAATCTACTTCTCCACCCCCTGGGTAAGCTACTTCTTCTGTGGCTTTATCTCTCTTGTTTTTTTCCTGACTTATCACAAATAAGATGTGAGCACCCCGCTGTGTCGTGACCTCAATGGTAGAAGACACTGTATGTCCTTGTTTGTATGGAGGCCAGCAACCTCTGGGCGGTGGCCAGTGGTTTCTTTGATACTTGTCTGCTTTCCTTCTTGTCACTGATTTCCTCACCTGCTGCTGAGCATAACCCTCATCCTCCTTCAGCCTGACCCCTTCAAAAAATATCTTCTTATGGGAAAGAAGATTCAGGTGAGGATTTCTCTGGAGTGGGAACCAGGACAGCCCTTCAACCAGACCCTCATGCCTGCCTTCTAGGCTACCACACCGGGCCGAAGACTTCAAAGCATGCTCAAACCTTTTCCTGTACTCCCTGCCGTGTCTTATTTTTGACCTTTCCCCTGAGAGATAGGTCCACTAGTGAAAAGAAGATAATTCAGCTCATTTGGTCTCTTGAGGCTCCCACTACGGGGAAGAATAACAATTCAGCAGCAGCTTTACTGATCTGCATAGAAAATTCAGGCTTTTTTTTGCTGACCTGACTGGCTTGCCACATACAGCTGTAAAACTTTATGCTCGTAATCCAGACAGGCAGTTGGAATTTTCAGCCATAGGCTGTCAAATGTCATGTTCGTATCTTACTGGATTAAATGATAATAACAGAATAATTCTTTTAATAAGATATTTAAGACATATTGAAATAGAAGTTTTTGTGAAACAAATGCATAGGATTTTTAAAGCATCAGAGCAAAAACAGACACTGAATTTTGCAGCTGTGTCTTTTTAGATAGGATTGTTATTAGTAATTCAGCGGATCTGTCCTGGTAGTGTTACATGCATGCTCATGACCTCAGCTCCTAGTGAAAGACCACCAGGCCATTCATCTAGAAACTGAGGGTGCCAAAAATCTGCCACTTCATGATGCCCGTACTGTGGGGCATCACTTAACATTCTCTCTTTCACACAGATGTCCGACCTATGCAAAAAGTGACATTGTATGAACATGGACTGAAAAGGGCCATTTAGATCATTGAGCCCAACCCCTTGTTTCTGTATTTGATAGATGTTCAGCCACAAAGGAGCCACAAAAAGCTTGCCGGCTCCATATGACAACTTGCATATCTATAGCAAAAGGTGCAGACACACTGGTATTTGTCACAGAGACTGCTGGGGGGATGAAGGGTTTCACTGCTGATTTCAGTTTTCATTAGCGGTTATGTTGTTAGTTAATTATCAGATGATTCTGACAATTATAACACACTGTCCTACAGATAAAGGTAGATAACACTTGATCATCCCCACCAATCTGATTTTGTGGAAAATTCCTTTGCAACCCCACATCCAACAGCTGGTATGTATAACTTTCTGGGTATATCTCAAAGGCACTTGAGGGATTTATATTTCAATAGAAGCACCAATGTAGCCTATCTCTGATGCTTCAGATGAGAGCCAAAAAAATCACAGAAGTCAAGTTTGTGGGAAGTGAGGAAATAAAAGGTCTCTAGAAAGGCCAAGCAAAATCTGAGGCATTATACAGCTGTGGTGCAAATGAACACAATGAACAAATGCCTCCTTCTTTTGGAGACAAAGGACAAAAGGACTCATCACAAGTTTAGACTTCGGATACCAGGATCTCCTTCTTAGCCTACTACGCAGTCCCATTCACAAAACCGTCAGGCTCTGTTTTACAGCTGATGAGGATCTTTGCGTTTCCTGGCTGGTCAGGAGTTCAGCTCGTCTCTGCTCATCAGTTTGAAAATATGTTCCATAGCTCCTGAGTCTATTTTGCATTTTATTTGTTATAATCTTAAGCAGAAGGAATTCCTTCTCTCTTTCACTCATTATACCTGACAGACACCATATAACTTTCATGCCTTTAGCAGAATCTTGCCTGCTTCATTTTTTTTTTTTCAAAACATGTTATGTTCCCACATGGGAGCACATAGCTGGCTGGTTAAATTGTATGAAGATAGACTGTCACCTGTTTTATTTAGTGACCTGCTTCTATAAATGCAGACATGTTCACACCGGAGGACTGCAGAAGCAGCTTAGCTGTTCAGAGGCAGCCTGTGCCCACAAGGATGCATGTTAAACAGTGTCCAGCTGTTATCATTTGCACACACAATGAACACAGTGGGATGTGATGTGCAGGAACATGTCTCTCCCCATCTTTGAATCAGAACAAGAAGTCTGCTGACCTTTGCACGAGCGACCTTCAGTGCCTAATCAGGAAAATATCTTCCTTGCACACACATGCAAATTGAGAAATAGTCATATTCATTGGCATAATCATTTGAATTCAAATATTTGGCTTTGATTGCAAGTAAGAGCTATGCGTATGTAGGTGGATACAAATATTTCCTCCTTTTGTATGCCCCTAATGCAGTTTACAGTTTTAGAAAAAAAAGTGACTTTTCATAAGCTCTAGCCCAATTTAATTAGCTTTGATTTTTCTAACATACTTTGTTTTTAGAAATGCTGCAACAATCTATTAAGGAATATTTTTTCAATATTTTTTCGTAAGACAAAACTAAACTTTAGCAGTTTCCTCAGTGACTGTTAATAAAGGATGTAAGAGCCCAATGTTTACATAATAACTTACAGCTGTTGAGAAGCTATTTTAGTCAGCGCATACACCAAGTTTACAGTTGCTGTCTCCAAATACCTGTGGTCTAGCCACTTACTTCAGTCTGCTGATTATTTAGCTGAAAAAATCTACCCATGGCTCCTCCTTCGTCTCCCTCCGCCCCGACAAGAACCAAATGCGGAGCCATTTATAGAAACCTGAATCTGGCTTCTGGGCACTTCCGTGACCCCCAGGCTCCCCATAGCTTTGCCACACAGGTTTGGGCTGGCTGTGACAAGGGTGGCGGTCATGGCGTGTTCAGAACCCCTGGGGCTGACGTTGGGGGAGATGTCACCCGCAAAGTCACCATTGCTGAGTGGGGAGAGGTGGGTCCCCAGTGCTGGGCTGGGTGATCCCACTTCCAGCCCAATGTCTAACATTTGGAGCTCACCTGCCCAGTGCGGGTGGGAGGAGAAGGAGTAACAGAAGAGGGTAACGGATTTTTTAAAAAATATGTAGTTTATTCATGTCTTTATTTACTACACGTAATTTCTTTTGTTCTTCTGCTGAATTAGGGGAAATTGCACATGCTGATATGGATGGAACCTGGCACTGGATGCTGGATTATTTAATTATGAAATTTTTTGACAAGAAATATTTTCATATAATTTGATCATTACCTCTAAAATTGCTTCATGCCTTTAATATCTATGTTAGTCTAGTTCCAGAAACAAAACACATCTTGCTAATGAGCCCCAAAGATTAATTTGTATGCTTGTTTTTCCCAGTTATCTTTATTTCTAATTTTTTTGGAAGAGGCTCACTGTTCACTCAGTCTAGGATTTTACTAAGGCTTTTTTAATCCAATTCTTTTAATGAGCATTTGAACCAGTCTAGGAAACTGTAATAGAAGGTAAATCCCTTTTAAACAAAAAAAAAATACAGCTGGGTTATCTGCTGCCTCTCCTAGGGTTAGTAGGGTTGTTATGCTTTTGTATACGAACTGCTTTGGGATAATAATGTTTTCTACTTGCTTATACATTTTTCATCAGACAAATCAGGCAAAAAGGTCATATCATAGAGATCTGTAACCATAGCTGCTTTCCTATCCTGTAGCTGCAAGGGAAAATGAGATACATTTTCATACTCGGAGAAAAAGGGTCAGAGTTAGAGGGGAAAAATGGTATAAAAGTGCAAAGCCTTGGATATAAGTAGCTAGCGCCTAAAACAGGTGCTAACAAGACCTTCTTGACAACCACTGGGTTTTGTGCATAGCAGAGGAAAAGTTACAGCTGAAAGAAAAGGACAGGCAAGCAATAGCATTGTACTGTATCTGCCTGGGATTAGAGCAGCTGAATGAGTCATTGTTATAAAATATGGGCAGCGGAGTGTCCTTTCATGTCTCTCGACGCAGATTGAATGCAGTCCTGACCAAGATGACAAAATTCATTTTGATTGAATAGTTGTCCATATTTTTAAATGAAATGCATGCGGGGCTGTTAGCTCAGCTCCCCGTTGAAGGCGGCTGCACCGCAGCCCTGCCATATGTTTGGCAGCGTTTGAAGCACCTGGCATCCTCCAGAACAGACACTCACATTTGAATGGGGATAAATATTAAACCATCTCACAGCTTTCTCTTCCAACTCCAGGGTAGGTATTTTTTACATTAAAAAAAAATACATAACACAATATAAAAGGTTAAGCAAATAGTTATGTACATAAAATGTTTTATGAAAACAGAAAGGGAGAGGAGGCCAGGACTGGCAGGGATCCTGGGCTCCTCCCGTGTCTGAGGAGGACAGGATGGGCAGGGACGAAAGCTTCTTTCATTGTCTGAAGGAGACTCTAGACTTCAGGGTCCAAAAAATATAAATAATAAATTGTGCTTTTTTTACGGGTTTACCACATTATTATTAAAGCTTACATGCCATTTCTCAGCCTGCAACAATCACTCCCACAAGTCTCACCCCTATCAAATTTTCATCTGTTTAATATCATTAAGAAACTGACATACTTAGCTGCATGCTGAGAAAGTCAGTCCTGTCCTTTGGCTGAAAAGTGAGCAAGTTACTTTTCCATTGAATAAGGCTTAAATCTTTAGTGACCCTTGAGTCTGGATTTCAACCAGACAGGAATATTGCATGTCTGTGTGCTTCTCCTGGGCCAATTTTTTCAAGTGTTACCACAGATTTATGGTATGTTTTGTGGTTAAAGAGCTATCAACATGATTACACAGGGCACTGTTAGAGCAGTCTCCATTACCTCCACCACTGCGAGGTGAACTAAGAGGGGAACAGGTGAAAGCAAAGACTAGGACAATAACCAGAGAATGCAGAACCCATCACATGACAGGAGTTAAAAGTACTTTGCTAGTTTTATGTAGCAAAGGAAGGTCTTATAGAAGATACCATCTATTTCTCTAAGCATGTGTCCAGGAGGCAAAGGATTTTTCTTCTGAAGGGCAATGCGGCACAAGGATATAAAACATATGTGAATACATTCATGTTGAACACAAAAAGGATGCACAACAAAAGAAGTTAGAGTCTCCGCTGGACTTCTAAGAAGGTACTGAAGTCTCTAACAGCAGTTTGAAGCAAATTTTTGATAACTGTATTCATAGAGTGTGATGATATGCTTGTATACAAGACCAGGAAAACTGCCTTGGTGACAGGAAAAAGAAGTCTTTTCTAATAATTTTATCGGTGTTCCTAATACTAAAAATGCCTTCCAAAATAGATTGATGAAGAGTACTGAGGATTTCACAACACACTTTCTCACTGGAAATAGGGCAGCATCACTTCTTTTCTTTTCGGTACAGTGTAGGGGTGGCATTGAGCTGAGTGCTCGTGTTGTTTCACTCATTCTGAAGGATCATTTTCACATACCACTTGTATCATTCTTCTGCCTGCAGCTGCTTCCACAAACATCTCAATGGGTGGACTCCATCTGAAAAATACTTGTGCTTCTGCCAGGATTTCTCTCCCATTCCAGCTCCCTACCTTTTAAAGAAATTCTAAGTAGTATATAGCAATAGTGATACAGAAAAGACACTGTTCCTGGAACACAGTATTTTCTGTTGGTGTTTTATTAGTTAAAGTGGATGACCAGCTCTGTAAGAGGATGGTTCCTGTTTATTTTTCTAGATTATTATTATGACAGTACTTTTTTTTTTTATATATAATAACATTCATCCCTGGTCATCCATGTCTTATACAATGTTGAGGTACAAATAAGCAAAAAATACAACCACTTTTTTACCATATTTTTGACTGGAAATAGTCAAAGTGTAATAAACCCAAAGACAAATCTGCTAAAATGAAGGAGTTCCAAATCTTGACCACTTTTGTACTGACCACTTTTGTTCCAACTGTGTGCTGATGGGCATTACCGCGGCAAGGTGAGCATTGCCCAGCTTGCTCACCATGCCTCCCACCTGAGAGGCTGCAGAAACTCCGAAAAAGCAGGGCCAGAAAAGCGTTGGTGTAACTGCACACTCATTTACTAGTACCGAGTACTACTGGAACGCCATAAAAATGAAAACAAAAGAAGAATATGGTGATGTCATAAATATACACATCTCTGCATATCAATATGTTTCATTTGTAAGAGTAGCTTCAACCTCCATGGAATTACACTGCTCACTGCAATAAAAAGGCTGTTCCACTAAGAGATGCCAAGCAAGGTTATTATCTACATGGTTTAACCACAATTTCCACAAAGACTTGTAGGATAAATGACATTTTACAAGCTTCAAAGTGTTTAAAAAATAAAATGAAATAATCTTTTCATCCGTACATACTATTTTGTTTGCTGTTTAGGAAATGTAAAAACAGCAGCCTCAGACTGTTATCTCTTTGTCCATATGGTACCAAAGAATAAATATATCATTTGAAAACAAACCAAAATATTAATAAAGACAGCATGAAGGAGGAATTGCTGAGGCCAGTAGCCTGTAATTAGAGCTGTTGTCTGTGTTGAGGTTCCAGGAAAGTGAACACATGTCACGCGGTCCCATCGGCTCTGCTTACACTCCAAACTTTAGCTGTACAGGCCCTGAATCGTTTGTGTGCTCCATATCTCACACGGATGGGCCAATCGTTATACCGTATGGTGTCGTATGCATATATCAGATCACGATTGCCAACACCATAGCTTCTCTATATGCTTAATAATGGATTATAACACAGGTTATAACACATTGTTTCATAGTACAATAAATTACTAATACATTTAATTGAACATTTTCACCATCTTTTTTTTTTTTTTGAATCAGTAGCTTTAAAGGAATTCAGGGGAAGTTTAAAGATATTTGTACATTCTTGATATACTTCTTAGGTTCTTTGTTTCTGCTTACATTCCTTTCAAGGACTAGGGAAAGAAGTGCTTCATTGTTTTGACTCAGGCTTCTTTGGTTTATAAAGCAGAATGCTGATAAAGGCTGTGAACTGCTCCAGTAATTGTATGTAAGGGCTCAGATACCATCACTGGCTCTAGCATTTGTGATTCCTGCTTCCCGGGTTGGCTTGCTGCTTCTCCCTGGCCGCAGCACCGCTCTAGCTTTGTTGTCCTATAGTTAAATTGCTATCTGGGCATGTCTGTGTCATTACATGGGCATGGTGACCTTTGGTAGTAAATCATTCTGACTGAAGCAGATTGCGTTGAATTGCAAGGAGAAAACAAATGCATGTTTGCTTTCAATTTACAAGACAAAACAATTTAGATCAGTTCAAAGTTTGGTTGCAGAAAAACATTCTGAACTGTGTATTTATATTTCATCATATATCTACCATGTGGAATTTGTTTATTATGTATATAAATATACATATAGTGTTTATTTATGTGTATAGATATGTATACACGTAGTTATACACATGCACTAATAGATATGTATTACATACATGCTAATAATATAGCTCCATCATTAAGAAAACACAGAGACTGGGTTTCATCTCATTTATACTTACCCATCAAAAAGCTGACATCTATTCTAAGCCAGCCATGTAGGTTCCTCTGAAATCTATGGAGAGAGATAGCCAGTTCCAGAGGGTGACCTATACCAATCTATTCAGAATGGCAGATACTTGTCTCTCTCCATTTCCCTGCAGAGAAAACCTACATGACTAATTCAGAGCAAACATGTAACTTCCAGAATGCCAAAGTTCGGGACAAAAACCCCAAACCAACTCTGTTCTCAAAGGAATCCTCGTTTGTGGAGCTGACTGATCTAGATTCATGCACTACTTCTGGATCTTATTCTTGTTTTTTGTGGTGGTAATAATAGTGATGGTGCCTACCACCAAGTTAGGAAAGATGTTTTCCACTTCAAATCACAAGGATTTTTTTTTTTTTTATGGTTATGGTAATGATAAAAGTGAAGAGGAAATTGTTCGTGTTGCCAATTCATCTTTTATTTTGTTTTTTAATTTTCTCCTTAAAAATGTCTTTGAAGCAGATAATTGTATAAATGTGACTTGATCACTGAAATCACTGGGTGGACTCTGAAATCATGAGGGAAGAAGGAAAAGGGAGGAGAAGAATTCATGAGATCTACAGTAAAGAGAATTATTAATCTGCAGAAATATGTGCCTCTGTTACTACTGGCTCTATGAAAAACTGATTTCACATGTTATAATGTGCTTCCTAATACTGAAAAAAATAGGAATGGGTGTGGAAACCTACATTTGTACA
Organism: Streptopelia decaocto; assembly: GCF_964273445.1. Classification (NCBI taxonomy): domain Eukaryota; kingdom Metazoa; phylum Chordata; class Aves; order Columbiformes; family Columbidae; genus Streptopelia; species Streptopelia decaocto. Next base: position 139,471,942 of record NC_138655.1, on the reverse strand, counting down.
GCATATGAACACTTTGATCTCTTAAGAAGGCAGATGTAGAATAAAATGTAAATTAGATTTGGAAAAAATGCAAACCCATGAGAGAAACAAAATTAAAGACCAAAAATCATGTCTACTGGTTTAATGGTGAGACTTGGCAATAACATCTCTGGGCACTTCTGAAAGGAAAACTCAGATGCTTGGCTCAACGTGCAGCACAGAAATTGCCTTGAATATAAATTTTATCTCTGCCTTTCCAGTACATATCCAGAGCCAAATTCCAGCACGGTCTGAGAGAATGTAAATATTTCTCTACAGTGACAGTTTGAATCAATAGTTCATCCTATAAACAAGGAAAATAATTGTGACGAAGTTCTTTGCATAAGTAAAACAACTAAAAGTGGAGAACATGCTGTGTCTAATGCAGGCCAGCTCCAGAGCTACTGTAAAATAGCATGCAGTGCTTTGTAAAATTTGGAGGACGGAGTAAGGGCATTAAAAGGAGTGGTAACTGCTCTGTGACACACCAGAGCAGTTTTGGAGATAATAAAAAACTGGTAAAAAACCTGTTAACCAAGTCAGTAGCATTTTACTGCTATGTAAGATGAGAGGGGTTAGGACCATAGTAATTTGCAAAGCTAATCTAGTTCACTAGTTCAGTGATCCGCAAGCTGTGACCTTTGACAACCCTCCTGGTGATCAGAAGAATAGAGCATCTGGACGTCAGGAAGATAAGAAGGTTGGGAAGGCAGCTGGGTCTGCAAGAATAAGCAACCAAACCCCATCCTGTGAGGTTAGTAAATATACCTTTTGTTTAGGTAGATGATGGATAAATTGGATATATTAACATCTAATTTTCAAAAGTTGCTGTTGAATAAATATGCTTCAGTTTCACAGAGGCCAACTAAAGAAATTCTGTGCCAATTTTCATAGCTTCAAAGAGCTATTGGTTTCTAAATTAGATAAACAGAGCTTCCAAAAATTATGTCAACTATGTGTCAAGTTGGCATAAAAAAAGAGAAACACCCTATGCCGGTGTTATTTAAACAAACAAGTTAGCAACTAGTCATAAAGGCCATGAAGGGAGTAATTTAGAAGAATGTGTGTTCCTGACTCCAGAATTCCAGTTCTTTGACCCAAACAACAGCACTCCCACACACTGGGGAATGTACGTACGAAATAAGAATTGGAGCGCCAAAGCTGGAAAGCTCTATCAGAAAAGGCCAAAGACACAGGAAACTTCAGATTTGGATTTGGATCTGAAATTCACCACTTTGACCTCTTTCTAAAATTAAGTGCAACTCCCCTGAGTTTTGGGGACAGCTCAGCAACATACTGCAGGGAAGTCAGTGAGGAGAGGCAGAAATGAAATGGCCATAGACCCCCAGGATGGCAAGAGAGGGAATGCTGGACTCAAGAAGATGCCATTGAAGACAGGAGTTGTTTTGAAGGAACTAGATGCAAAGGAGAACTTGGAGAGAATTGGGAGGGGATGAATAAAGTGGAATGAATTTATGTCTCATGATGACTCTCATATGCCATCAAAACTTAGCTCAGCTTAAATGATTAAGGCAGGTTTGGCACAGAACTGCTCTGAATAAAAGTATGGGATATAAATCCTGCTTTTAATTTTGCAGAAACAAGTCCCAGGGATCATTCAGATATCAGTCTCATTTTTTAACCAAGTCCCTCTATTCTAAATGTACAGACACCCCTCAGTCTCCCCAGGGAGATAAATTTCTTCTTTTAGTCTGGTCTCAGTCCCAGGGAAAAACAGATGGAGATATGAAGGGCAAGTTGTTTGTATGAATAACTTAATGTCCAGACCTTTAGAGCTCTATTCATTGCTGGTGATATACAGTCTTAAACCAAAACTCTCAATAGGAAACAATTATTGACATTTATCTCTTCTGTAGTATACTGATTTCACTGAGCTAATAATAATAATGATGATGAGAAACTTCAAAAGATTTATGGAGCCCAAATACTTGTTTCTTTTTTTCTAACCTCTTTAATGTGTCTCTGCCATTTTTGGAAGCCATCATTTCTGTGAAATTTCTTTATTAAAGGGTTTGATGACTTCAGTAATGATCTTGGGATGAATATAATTAATGAGTTAGAAAAAATCTTTAGGTTATATTAAGATGGGGATTACTTGAGGAATATTTGGAAAAGAAGGAAGCTTTCCCCTTGTTATCACTAAGTATGTCCAATACAGTAGCATGAAAAATGCATCTCACTGTGACGGAGACCATCAGATGAAATACTCTGTTTGCAGCTGTTGTTTTAATGGGGAGTGGCACATCCTCCAAAGACAGAAAAAAAGTGAATGAGAAGCCCATCCCAAATTCTGTTAGACATCATATGTGGATTTGGGTTTGCAGCTGGAAACCAAACCCAGAAGGACATCGGCATGGAGCCTGGGAATTTTTGATTTTGGATCTACACTTTACAGCAGATCCTGTTCTCTATAAAACAACTACAATAACACCTTGAGCTGAATACCAAAGAGATGGGGAAGATCCAGATCCAGATCTGAAAGTTATGTTTGCCTTATTTCTGATCTCCTGATAGAGGGACAACCCTTACAAGTGCACTTCATCAGATGATCTGGAGCCAGTACTCTGTCTTCTTCCTCTCTTTTTCCTTTCCCTCTTATTTTCTTTCCATCCAAGACCGGCTTGTAAGAGATAGGATGCTTGCTGTGAAAAAAGTTTATCTCATCAGACTTCTTAACTATTTTTCTTCCATGATTTATGGCCACAGAAAGGAGCTTGAAAACTTTCAGGAAAACATCTTTCTTGGTCCTTCCTTTGGCCCTTTTGGAAGGCTTGTGATAGAAAAACTGGAGAAAAAAAAAGAAAAAACAAAAGAAAGAAAAATTACAGGAAAATGTTTGGTTTGGAATGAAAATAGAGAAAAGGATCAACTAATGTCTAAAAAGGTTTTACTAATTATTTACTCTAATGCTGCCTTTACTGCTTCATTTCAGTGATTTAAACCACTTTCATAGAATCATTGAATGTCTTGAGTTGGAAAGGACCCACAAGGATCATTGAGTGCAACTCCTGTCCCTGCACAGGGCAAGCCCAAAATTCACACCAGGCGTCTGATGGCATTTTCCAATCACTTCTTGAACACTGTCAGGCTTGGGGCTGTGACACCTCCCTGGGGAGCCTGGTCCCATGCTCCACCACCCTCTGGGTGAAGAACCTTTTCCTAATGTCCAACCTAAACCTCCCCTGGCACATCTTCCTGCGATTTCAACAATGAATAGTATTCCCAGTAAAATTATTAGGTATTTCCAGTGCATTTATTCTGTAACTAAATGTTATGGCAACTGTAATTCCAATATATTGTGGTCCAAATTTGTTCGCATTTAATACTTCACTGCACTTATTACATCACCATGAATGTGTGGATGGGTGTGTCACATACATTTTCAAGCCTTTCATCTAGAAACATGAATTTCTTCTGTGTAAGAGCTCTAGATAACAGTGGTTTCAGACGTGTGTGGATAACCTTTATTTCAGTTTATGAAACAACATTGCCAATCCTTCAATGCTTTCCTGTTGTGTTTTTTGTGTGTGTGTTTTTGTTTGTTTGGTTGGTTTTGGTTTGTTTGTTTTTTCCTGTTTCATAGGAAACTGTTTCATAGAAACTGTCAGGGAAAATTACTTTTTGCTCTATGGGTAGCAAACCCACAGCAGTGACCTATTTCTCATTTTATTTTTTTTAAAGTATATTTATATATTTTCTACACACATGCAGGAGTAATTGGTGTATTCCTTATAATTAAAGCAAAAAAATAACTACTTCATATATTCCAATTAGTTTTCATATTTTCTATTTTCAAAAAAAGAACGAAGAAAATCTGTGGTTTTTTTTTTTTTAAATTAGTATTTCATATCTTTAGCACACATAAGAACCTCAGGTCCCCTTCAGGGCCACTCTAGTTTATTTAGAAATTTAGCTGTTCATCTTTTTAACCATCAGGAGACTTACAGCTCTCTTCAAAAGCCATGTCACTACCAATTCCTTTTATCAGTACCAAATTGCCATAAAATCTGGAAAAATAATTTAGTTCTACACCAGTTGTTTAGCCAAGACCAAATATGTTTGAGGTGATCAAGCAAGAACAGTTCTCATGATTCAAAGAGATAAGAACAATAGATTTTTATGTTAGAGTGTAGGAGAAACTAAAATAAAGGACTGAAAGAAACATCACACAGAGGACTTACCATACGATCTATTGACAGAATGACTGGGGCTTGTAGCAATAGAGCTGCTGTTGAGTAGAGGTGAGGCAACAAAAACACATTTTCAAACTATTCAAAAATTACAAACAAGCAGGATGGTCTTCACAGAACTTGAATGTTGAACACAGTCTACACAATTGAGGTATAGTTTGAATATTACAAAAATCCTTTATTCCTTTTGAATTAGTACAGTTTTGGGTGAGAGAGAAAGTGAAAGGCATTAGCGCAGGGCACTACTTGTTCCGTGGGACAGTATTTTTCTCCCCACACAAAAAAATCTAGATCTCGCTTCTGCTGTGTCAAGGTCGAGCAGTTTCCCTGAGGATTCTCAGCCGTCAGAGTTGATGCAACAGGGTTGCTCTCTGCCAGTGTAGTATTTGATGTGAAAGATTTATCTGTCTTTCTAATTTTTTTATCCTTAACTGACAGTGGTATATTATGGATCAAGCAACTGATACCAGTCATTTGTGTTGTGTCGTGAAACATTCACTTGACACATCACAATTTCCCACTTAGTCAAGTTGATTTGTCCTGTAAGCAGGGAAGAAGGTGCTTTGCCAATTTCAAAATAAGTAAGCTTACACAATGATAGCGTTTTAAATTGTGTCCTATTCATGTCACATTCATTTTTTTTTTCAAATTTATTCCTAAGAGAGATCCTGCATTAAATACACACAAGTTTGAGCTGTATAGCCTTTTTTGAGACCAGCTTTTGTAGCCCTGTCTGGGTGTTTTCTATGTGAGTACCAAGTGCTCAGATCCACAAGTAATTGGCAGTCTTTCATGCGAATATTCATGATCCCTAGATTAAACTCTCAGGTTTTTGTCACAATACATGTTTCTCATTTAGATTATTCTCATCAAATTCTGCAGATGGAAGCTGCAGGGTATTTGCACATATTCCAAGGAATATGAGGAAGGATTTTTATTGTTTCTATATGGTTTCTTCTTTTGATTCTTCAGTCCAATGTACATTTTGCTTAATGGTAAAGTGACAGTTGCTGAACCAGGTTTTTAAAATGCATGTCTATCTGTCAGCTCCAATGCATCTCACAGCGGCATTCATTAACTTATCATGCTTGGAAGTACAAAAAGATTATACTGCGGTGAAATGTTAACAAGGTCATATCATATACACACTAGCTGGTTGCACTTTTCTTCCTTTCATTGCTTCTGTTAGGCATTATTCCATGTCATGCATAAATAATGTTGCTCTAGAGAGAAAGTCAATGTACTTTATATTACTGGTGCTACTATACTGTTGAGACAGGCCGAACTTCTGGAGTGGATGTCAGAATATGTCGCTTGCTAAATTATTGGTACCTAGCCATCAAAGATGAGTATAGTGGATGAATATGTGTATTCATGAATAGAAGATTACTTTCTGCTTTGGATCGCGACAGCAGTAACAATATTGATATAGTTTTCATACAAATGAGGTTTGGCAAATCACTGTCTAGCATCACACATCTGATTTTACTGGGCTTTTGTGGAGTCAGTCAGACTGTACTTGGTGAAGCATGTGAAAGCTCAGAAGAGCAGCACAAGAGGGCAATATGTTCACCAAGGAGATATTTCACAAGCAGAAAGTCTCAGCTACTGAAAACCCTGACAGAGAGCCAGAGATAAATAATTTTCCCCTGATACGATTCTGCAGTGCTGTGGTGAGCGTGCCAGTACATCTGCTGAAAGACCTCAGCTCCTCCCTTCACCTCTCTGCTCCCAAACATCACCAGCAGCAGGCTTGGACCTCCACGGCGTCCCAGCGCTGGGATTTTCGGCTGACAGGAATGGGTCTCTCTGAACCCAAGATCTGTCTGTGTGGGCTGCCTAGGCCTGCCGCCTGCTTCCCACCCCTTTTTATTCCCTCCAGATGGAAAACTGTGATTTTTAGGCTAGATATTCCTGGCAGGTGTTGTGGTAAGAGGCCTGCTTCAATCTGTGTCCCCCAAGATAAATTACCACCCACATGCTAATTTCAGATTTAATTGTAAGTAAATCTAACATAATCCACGAGCATTTGCTCGAAGGTCTGTCACAGTCTTTGCCAGTGTATTCTTTCACATCTTCACATATTTAGCAGAAAACCTCATTTTGCCCAAGTCTAGGTCAAGGCAAAGTACAGCTATCTGTAGCAAATGCTTTATTTCCATGGATAACACACTGCAATAATGATCAGTAACAAATGGAGTCATAGAGGTCTGTCTGAGGACAAGGGGAAGAGGTAAATGAGTGAGTGGAGAACAAAAGCATGTGCTGTATTATTACAGTTGCTTTCACAAATGCTGCTTGGTTATACCAGCTTTTATGAATATTTTTTCATAAGTAGACCCTCATTTTAGTTTACTCAATAATTCTGAGAAAGGGGAAAGGAAATGCAAGGCTAAAGACAGGTTCAAATTAATCTGATTAAACTGGTTAAGGTAAGGGATTGCAGGTCATGCAGGTTCTCCATTTGAAACACAGCTGCATCCAGTCCTACAGCCCCTGAGTTTTCTGTTATCACTCTCCAGCAACCTCTGCTATTATGGGCAAGAAAAATTAAAAGCTGACTTCCTGGAACAGAGATGAGCCAGTTTGGTGATGTAACTCATAAAGTGTTTTGTGGTCTTTATAATGAACTTTGACTCTCTGCTTTTAACAACATGAGCCTTTAATAAATCTACAAGATAATTAACATAGACACAAATAGATATGTAGGGGAAAAGCGATCTAAAGTTGTTCTTCTCTGTTAGGCTGCTAGCAATCACTGATATTTATAACTCTCAGTTCAAAGAAGAAAATCTTGGTTTCTGGCTCTTGGAAGACGGAAACTCTTGGGTTAGAAGAGTGTGGGATAGGCAGCAACTTCTCTGGGTGAGGCTTCCTCCCATAGGATTTTATTTCTTCCCTGAGATCATGAGGTAAAGCTATTTTAAACTCAGGATTTCTATTTAATATCAGATGAAGCTTTGCTCCAATGTAGCAGGAAAAGTAGAAAATCTTGATGTAAGGGTCATTCAGAAAGACATTTGTTTGGGAGAAGAGTGAGTAGTTCTCTGTTTTTCTACATTAAAACAGGGAAACAACTGTCCAGTTCTCTAACGAAGCCCTTCGGGAGCTGGGGTGAGCCAGAGAGCAAACAACAAAGCAAGTACTTCAACAAAGACCCCCAGCTCAGGACAAATTGACAGTCATGCCATTGAGGTGAGGGTTCAGAGGAGCATCCACACATTTCCTATCTGCCCTGGGTCTCCTCATTGATGCAAAGCAGAGTCACGATAGACTTGATCAGGAGCTGTGTTTTTTAATGACTTCTCATGTCTCATGAGCAGCCTTATGGTGGGACTCCAGTAGGAGTAAAGACCTGAATGCCCAGGAGTAACTGGCATGAGGGATTTTGCATGATGAAGCAGCCGAAACATATATTGAAGTAAGTTTGTCCTTGAAGCAAACCATGAGACTATTTGACAAGAAGCCAGGCAAATTTCTGATACACCCTGAACTTTCTTTTACTGGAAATTTTTCTCAGCTGACTACTTTCCACAAAACTCTTCAGCTTAGTTGGAACTCTTATTTTCAGATCAAAAAAAGTTTAATCAGAAAATTCCAGACCAGCTCTACCACTGAGTATTTGGATTGCGTTACTCGGGGGCTGTCTTAATAAAAGCAGATTATTAAATTTCACTTTAGTTTATAATTTATAACATGGCTGTTCAGAAAATGAAACTTCTGTCCATAGTGCAATTCCAGTTTCAACATTTGTTGAATCTTGGAATAGGATATTTAAAAATATGAACAAGTTGGATTAATTTTATTTGCATTTATGTCACCAAGTGGACTTTCATTTGCCTGTGAAATTGTTCAGATTTTGATAAAATCTCCTCCAGAAAAATGCCACAGGCTATTTTTTCTTGTTTCTAATTTAGTCAGTTTCTGCTCCTCAGAGACTGCTAAAATTAATCCATACTTTCAAATGAGGAAAGGTTATTCCTCCAATGAATTATCTATGAATAATGGAAGTTAAATAATTATGAATTTGTGCCCTACATCTTCTACCTATCCTTTCTGCCTGAGCTCTTCAAATTTCTGGCTTCACTTCTACCATAAGCACTCATAGTGGTCCTGCTATTTTTTGGGGGTGGGGCAAGAGCACATCTGGGTCCTTTAAAACAAGTTAAACGGGAGGAGGAGATGTATGACCCTGAAATTTCCCAGGACTCACTGTAATCTGAATAAGTGACCTGCTTTAGGGTTTCCACAAGGACAACTCCACTTGTGGCGACCGGCATCATAAAAAATAATGCTGACAGATGCAGACATGTACCATCACCCAGATGTGCTGATTAGGAATGAAAATCCACTATGTGCACTGACACTTTTTACTCAGTGCTGTTGCTTCATTAAGTTTTTGCTTGTATGTACCTTGCCACTCCATGCCAGATTTAAGCCACAGGCCATTTCTCCCTCGTTTTGTAGACTGCCATTTTACTTGAAAAATTAAACTAAAGATTAATAATGCTTGCCATTTCTATAGTATAACTAATGTCTTTGGACTTAGACTTCCAGATAACCTTGGCCAAATTATACAAATTTCTGTAATCTCTGCAATGAGGAGGATTATTAACAGAGAGTGAAATTTCAGCTCTTTTACAGGGAGGAATTCAGCGCGTAGTCTGATATATTTATGACTTCAAGAAAGCAACAAAACCAGGGAAGGTTTATTTTTCATGGTGAAGGTGGTGTTTGATTGCTGTTGAATACGTTTCATGTATTTTTAATAGTTAAAATTCAATATTCACTGAAGGATCAAAGCACAAAAGGCCAAATATTATTCTCAGATGCATATTTTTTTGGCTCATACTTTTCTGGGATCATCTGAAATTCGAGGCACAGCCTTTTGCATCGTGAATGTTGTAACCTGCCCCTGTGGCTGTGCTTTCAGTGCACCTGTGCCAGCGGTGCTGCTGGGCTCGCACATAGCTCCCAGAGAAGCAGGCAGAATAAAAGAGCGGGTCTTGTAACATCTTTTTGGGTATTTAGTTGCTCAGCGTGGCCCCACGTCCGCAACCCCTCATGCTTGCTTCTCTCAACCTCTGCAGAAGCAGCTCCCCCTCATTCTCATGCTTTCCACTCCCTCTCACCTCCCACCTTTTTATCTCACAACTTCACTTTTATCAATAAAATACCACATTTCAACCGTGGTGGTACCAGATGCTGGGGTGTCTTACCCCCCACCAAGCTGTGTGGGGGGCAGCAAGTGAGCCCACCTGCTCCTGCCATGCCCCGCAGGGGACCGGCGCCACCACAGACGCTCCTGCACCCCGTGTCCTGCTGACACTTCCGTACCCCATGGGGCCTGCAGGGCTCTCTGTCTGCAGGGCGAGATGCCACTTCTGTCAGGTGAATCCAGTTTGGTCACAAGGCCCTGCATTTGCCATGTGGGCTGCACAGACACAACTGCCATTTGTAGGTCCGCCTGGATCCTTGCAGTATTAACACAGTGATACTGAACTCTTAAAGAAAGCAAAGCCTCACTTTGAAGTCTATCAATTGGGGCATTCATTTATTTGGGACATAAAAGACAAGAATTTCTGTTCTTCCTCTCCCAGTACATATTTAAATGTATTTCAACTCCATTAAATATTTGCTGGGATGTCTGACTCCAGATTTTCCTCTTTACTGTAGGCACTGGTATATAGAGTCATTGTGGGAGTCAGTTCCCCTGTACATCAGAATAGTTTTGAATTTGTCTATGCACAGTGGAGCAGAAAGAGCAATTTTCATCATGTTTATCCCCGACTAACATGGTGGCCAAATTACTTGCTTGTACAGATCTTGATTCACATCCCTTCAGGCAGAAAAGAAGATTGAACATGATTTCCCACATTCTAGGTCAGTGTGCTAAACCCAAGAGTGTGAACTGAAAGCAGGTATCCACACCATGTTTAGGGAAAGACTGAATTCTATGCCTAGAAATTAGAGAGTAAAGCTGGAAGTACATAGGTTTTTTCCTCTCTGGTTTCGCTTTGGACCTGGGGTGTCTCCATGGTATATTGCCTTTCATTAATTGCACTGTGAGATGCTCATCAGTGTCCCCATGTCATAGAGACAGCAAATGCATTCAGTTCAGGGCTGCAAGTGCCAGTGCCAGGGAGGTGCTAACATTACGTGCAAAAGTCCTTTTAGCATCCATGATGCTCTTCATAAGCTGGGGCGGATGAGCAATTGTAGAAGGTATTTTTCACCTGAAAATTTTGAGGTCTACCTAAATGATGGGCTGAGAGGGCCAAAGCTCCAGCTGGGAGTGGCCAGCCAGTGCCGAGTGCACGGCCAGTGATGCGCTGATCCCTGCTGAGGGCAGCTGCAAGGGGGGAGCTGCGTGCCAGGGAAGGATGCGTGCTGCTACCGTAGCCCTAAGGCCAACCTTGCAGACAATGTTTGGGAACAGTGAGTGAATGACAGAGCATGGAAATAAAACTAGTCCAAATGTTGAGTGAACATCCGGCATGGGTGCTTTCAAACCATCATCTGTACTTCATTCTGCTTGCCAACACACATCATTAACTTTTAATGTAAAGAGCAAACAAATCTATTTGTCAGTAGGAAGATTATCTACCATGCATTTTTTCCACTTCTGAACATGTTAATTATGGTTTCCCCTAAAATACTTCATTAATGTTCAGATTTGAAGAAAAGATTCCTGTAAGTTAGAGAAGCTCATGAGGACAGTTTGATTTTTTTCGAAGCTTCCAAATCCTTTGTGTTTGTTACACCTAAATATTTATGTGTGCCCTGCTGCACTGTCAGCATTCCCAAATGTCCCCAAGGTGTTACTCTACATCGCTCCTTTTTCTCAGTTTCACAATAAGCCTACCATTCTGGATCTCTGTGCAAAGCAGCTGGCAAAATTCATCTCCCAGATGAGGACAGTATTAGTTGTATTTGGAATAAAAACGACTGAGGGCCTGGGAGGATATGCAGAAAATTGCAGTAATTCATGCTCTTATTCAAATCAGTTTATTTCATCACTGATGATACCAGAAGTGGATTTTTCCAACCTCTGTTTTATTCTGATCTCACTATCAGAACCATCAGTGTACTAACACACTTCTAGGAGATGTCAAACTTCGACTATTACCAGCTGAGATCGGAAGAAACTTCTGACTGTTGGTTGTTCTGAAGACAAGACACTGGGCTTATGGAGTTAATTTTGCCTAGGGAGTCACATACACAAATCTGTTCTAGAAAGTGAACAAAATGTGTACTCAAGCACCAAAAAATTGGAACAGAAACGAAACAATCGGAGAAATTTTTGTGTCTGGAGCTGGAGTCACCCTGAATATGCCTCACAGGAGCTAAGTGGGCTGTAGCTCTTCCCCAGGACTGCTAGTACTCTTTAGAGCAATGTGTGCAACTGAAGTAGCAATAAATAGCCAATAACAACAATGAAACACTTATTTCTGGTGCTGACTAGTTATGGAAGTCTGCAATGAGGGAATGGTTTGTAAGGAAAGATGTATTTTTAAAAGCCATCATTTTAAAATACTAAGCCAGAGTTCCAATATCAAATGAAAGTTTTTCTCCAACATAAAAAGCATATTAAAAATGTCTATACAAAAGTGAAAAGAAAAAAAATGTTACTTTCCACTTCTTTGTAGTCTCTGAATGTGTCAAATCATACTTAATAAATTCCTGCAATACAGAGCAATTTTAACACATTCAAGGGTTAACAAAAAACTTTTCAGTCGGGGTGGGCCTCTGACATACTGAAGAAAATCTTCTTATTCTTGGACTCCAACAAGCCATGAAATATTTAAACACAAAAAGCTATTTCCCCAGTTACATGGAAATATTGCAGCTTTAAATATTAAAAACAATAGCGCTCTAGTATTCTAAGCAAGTACAAGAGTTCATTGGCACCAAATACCTCTCATAATCTCTTGCTGGAGTGGTAGAAAAGATACTTTATTATACAAACAAGGAGAGACTACTGAGGAATGCACAATCCCCAGATTCCTTCCTATCAGAGTGTGGAGCAAAGAAAAATCTTGCTGATTTATCTATCTAGGTATTTATATAGTACCATTCTCAAGAGTATCTGGATTAGTGGAGTGAGAAATGCAAGAGGGACCAGTTGTTTGTTATGGGAATAAGGTACATAATGTGAGACAGACAGGAAAGATCCCCTGTGAGTGTGTATCACCGTAGCTCAAGTAAACAGCAGCAATGGCAGTTTTTCAAAACATAGTGAAAAGGCAGGAAATATATACCAAAAGCTCTTTGTTCTCAGGTCAACAAATGACACAAGCATACACAGAGAGCTGGAAGTAAAAACTGGAGAGAAATTCATCCGTGCAACTGTGATGATGTGACTCTCTATCCCATCAGGTGGGGCAGATACTGTGGTAAGTCAATTTGGAGGCCAAAGGCCAGAATTAAATACATTAGGATATGCCTGTTGTTGAGTTCAAGTGGAGAACCTTCAGAGACAAGCGCAGCAGTGTAGCTACTAATACATGACCCCTGGCTTTCCCTTTAATTTAAAGTCTAACTCGAATTCTAGGTTAATTTTGTCTACTTGTTGAGTTTTGTGGTCTGTGCAGCAGCTCTCCTGGTAATATATTTCCTGAATCAGTTTCAGTCTTCTACCCACCACAGTTCTCATCTTTTACTCTTTCCTCTTTGGTGTCTTTCCTTCTCTCACTCCCTTTCCATTACCTGCTTCTCCTAATTTGTTATCACATACTTCCCTTCAGTCTCTGCTTGCAACCTGCACCATAAGAGATCCCTTAAACAAACCAGTGACAAAAATGAAGAAAAATGCCATAAAGCACAGGTCTGTCCTGCAACAGGACTGCGGGAGGGGGTTTCACCCCTTTTGTGTGTTGCCAGCACACTCATTTTTTGTACTCTCATTGTATGCACAGATGCTGGGACTGAGTGGGAAGTGGGATAGCCAAGGAGACATGTGCACCTATGTCCCATTTGCCAGGACTGGCCCATTGGGTGGTCAGCTACAGATGGTGGTTGACAAGAGAAGGAAATAATATAACTTGAAAGAAGAAATCCAGGTGCCATTATAGTACGGATGCCTGGCATTACTTTGCTCACATCTTATGACTGACCTGAAAGAGAAGAAAGTTGACCCTTTTGTTAGGCACCCATGATCTGTCTCCATGGGCAAATACAGGTGTATGCAAGCTTTTAATACTATGCCTGTGGCCCAGAAAAAGCATTAGCTCCAGATTCATATAGTCAGATAAGTCCAACACTGTGCCTATTTAAATGCATATCTATGCAGTTTTTGGACCAGAGCACCTTTGCCTAGCTTTGCAGCCAGGAGGAAGTTATGCACATCTGCCTGCCCCTCTGCCACCTAGAGAGTTTAATGGCCACATGGGAGAAGGGGTAAGGAGGGCATGGGAAGATCCTGCTGTACTCCTGTCACCCATGGGAAACCACAGGCACTCCCAGCACTGGTGCAAAGCTCTTCTTACCGCTGCTGATCCCCATGTGTCAAGTTGCAGTAGCTCCCAACACCCGTCCTCTGTAACAGGGTCCAGGAATACCTATTAGTGCTCAAGGATGCTTAAGGCTCTTCATTATAATACTTAAGATAAAAGGTGCTATCTACTGTAAATGCAAAGTTTAACCTGTGAAATCAGCAAAAAGTTTCCAGTGCTTGAGAAAAAATAAATCAGAAACTGAACCTGACTTTTTCCTTCCAGCTTTTCCCAGAACAGGTCTCATTTGTCAATGAATGCTACATAATCACCTTACTGCAGCTTCCAGACTTCCCTGGTACAGGAATAAAAGTACAGCATGCACCTGTCTGTAATACGCCAAGATATGAGAGCACAGCCAGTTTGGGAATATTGTTAGCTAGGCCTCATTAATAAAATAAGGCTAATGGTTTATTCATATCCAGGACAATAAGAGGACAATGTAGAGCAGTTACATTAATGATAAGTAGATGCTTTGGGGGAAAAATGTGAACACTAATGGAAATTGGTTCTGTCTGTTTCAGTGTTTTGTATAAAACAGCATGGGTGATTTTTCTGACCAAACCAGTACATTAGGGACACAGAATTCCCTATTCTACATATTAAGATAGGAACTAGGAAATTATTCAGATTAATATAAGAATATATTATCACTTCAGTGCTTGAGTAACTCTCTCAATCTCATTTCCCCACATGCAATCTTTTATTCTATCTTTTTATCCTCATTTTCCAGAAGCCTTGAACTTGCTATTGTAATTATGAATGCAGACATTATTGCTGTGAAAATAACACTCTAAAAATGATCTGTGAAGACACTATTTGAAATGGTTACTATTTAAAGCTGCCTTAGCTGTGCTTCTGCTATACTACATTATATAACGTGTGCCCTTCCAGAACAGTGCTGTAACTTTTTTAAACTAGTGGTAGAAATTCATGAATTTTCTTCTCAGAAAGCAGAGTACGTGAGCTGTGCCCTTCACCTCCCAAAAAATTGTGTACCAATTTGTCAAGTAAAGTTGTGGAGTTTCTTTAGTCACCTTCATGGTGTCTAAATAGCGACTCTGGTTTTTTTGGGTTATTGTTGGTGAGATTCAGCAGGATCACAGTCCTAACCTGGGGAAAAGTCACTCCAGTTTGGAGCAAGTGCCATGCTCCCTGTGTCCCTGTTCACAGCTGTCCCAGTACCAGCCAAGAGACAATGCGATCCACAAACCCCAGTCTTTTCAGTCATTTTGCTGTACCAGATGTATTGCAGGCACCTGACCTACATACTCTAGGGTGAAATTTAGAACAGAAGAGAGAGTTGAAAGCTGTCAAGATCCCATGAGATCACCTGATCAAGCACTGGTGACCTGAAGGGTGCCAGGTGACCACGCAGCTGCCCTTGCCGCTTTGGGGGTTCGAGCTGAAGTACTTTGTTACTGAGCTGCAGCATGACCACAAATGTGGCTAGTTGCAGCATATTACCTCATAAGCACTATCTCATTACTTAATTTTGAACTTGCATCTGTGTTTAAATAAAAAATAAGAAAATGCAAAGAAGAGATAAATTATGCACTGTCAATGACAGCGTTATGTTATATGACCTAGAACTCTCCTATAGTAATCCCAGTGATTAAAAAATGGTTATTTTTCCACCATGTACTAGTCCTCTAATATTCCGACTGCATTTGTACTAATGAATGAAATGTAAGAGGGCCAAGCAGTGGGGTCTGAGACCTGGTGACTTGTGTCCACATGCCCGATCCGTTTTCCCTCAAACAAGAGAGCCACTTACATCATACCTGCTAGGAATAGCCCCTGGCCCCTCTTACAGACCTAAAGTGTGGGCAATCATTGTCTGGAAAGGGATATTTGGCAAGAAAGGTGCTAGTAATTACCCAGTACACAGGATGGCATGGTAGGGCTCTAGTGTAGCACTTGTCATGCCTAGTTAACTAGCATTCATGTAGTGCTTAAGATTGGCAACCTCTCCTCTGCTGTGGGAAAACATTTCAAGGCAACTAGAAACTTCTGACTGGGCTTCTACTGCCCTAATTCCCAGGAAAGTGGGTTCACTTTCAGACCCTGACCCCTGCAGGCAAACAATACCTGCCAGAATGATTGAGCTGAACCCCAAAGACAGAGGAACCATCTCCGATTCCCCTGGGTTATGGCAGTAGGCACGTTAAACACACTTCTTGGCTGAAATCCTGGGAGGATATATATTTATCTTACCTGGGAGGTAACATAACACCCCTGTCACAAGCTGAACACCTTGTCACCACAGCAGGACTCGGGCAGGGTGAGAGCCATGAAGGTCAGCAGCTGGAGTGAGAAACACCAGGGGAAGGGCAGGGTCAGCGGTGCAGGGTCGGCAGGCTCTGCACTGTAGGTTCTGTAGCCTAACATCACATGGCCTGGCTGTTCCAGGCATTCTGATTTTTTTCCTTCCATGCCTTTTTGCCTCCATATTTTCTTATTTCTAATGCCGTTCTGTTCAAAGTTGGTTGATGCAGAGTTTCACTACTTCAATAAATAAATAAATTCCAAAGGAGTTACAGGTTTTTTTTTCTTCTCTCTGCCACGTATCTGAAACCATGTTGAAAAATTGCTGAGTGATAGGTAGTCTAGGGAAAAAATGGGGGAAAGGGGAAATGCACACTAGCACAAGTATCAATATCAGAAAAATCAGATGATTTGGAGTGGGGGGAAAAAAGAGTTTGTTCCTTTTTAAAATAAGATATTTCACAGAGAAGAAAACAGATCAAATCACATTCTTTGACCATTCCAGTGCTTTGTACTGGGACAGAGGAATTGTCAAAGTAGTTTAAACCACCATTGTCCTTTCTTTTAAGACTCTTATTTCTCTACCAGGTTTGATAGTGTAACCTACAAAATTTAGGTCTCGAATCTGTATTTCACAATATTATTGTACTCTGTACATCAGGTTTTGGGATAAACCTATTAATAATTACTGTTATTGTTCAAGCTATAGCAACAGATTTTTCTTCTATACAAAGGGTCTACCTCTGATCTCATTCTTGGTTTATATATATATAAATCAGTGATGGACTGAGCCTCAGTTGAACTGGAGAAGAGGGGGAGCTGTATGCAATGCCAGTCAGGTAGCAGAGGGAAAAGAAAAGATGTTAAATTACTCTTTACACTGCTCTGTAAATCTGTCCTGTAAATTATTGCATCAAAGTTCCAGGAAGCTGCAGTGGTCAGAATCTGGCCTCAAGTCTGTGGTGAGATCTAGTAAATCATCCTGTAATGCCTGGGTTGAGTGAATGCTCTACGGGCTTTTGAATTGCCTGTAATTCACCTCCTGGACAGGTTAATACTACTTTTTTTTAAACCCAGACAGGGCCACAGGCACAAAGATCTGTCTTCTGCCCTGTGTTATCCTCTTTCTGTTGCAAGGCACAGGAACAGCCTGCACAGCTCTCTCTTCTGGTGGCTCTTCCCAAAGGGCCCCCATTTGCTCACTCATGATTTTGCTATCAAAGTCATGTAATTTCTACTGAATGTTTCAGCAGATCTGTTACTCCAAAGCTCCTCCTGTGCGCTGTGGCTGTGATGGATCAAGATCTCTGTCTCATGCAGGTGCTGTGCAACTTTGGATGTCATACACTGGGAAAAGTCATTACTGGTAGGTACCTTTCGAGCCTCGATGCTGTCTCTTTCAAGTTTCTGCTTGCTATTATGCCCAGAGACATAAACTGATCTTGTTTCTTGATGTTTCTGCAGTCTGTCATGATGTTGATGCTTCAGAATGTTTCTTTGACACAAATGCTGTGAGTCCTGCTCACCAAATGCTTTTTTTTTTTCTGCTTTGTCTACCTCTTTCTATAGATTTCTGGAAAACATCAGACAGTAACTTAATATCATCAAGCAAGTATAGGTCTTCCTAGCACTTGACCTTCCAGCCATTAGGGATAATGTTGCCTGTGCAGCTCTCTGTCATATGTTTATTTCATAGATTATTTTCTACAGACAGAAATGGGTACAGAAAACAGAAATGGGTTACTCTTAGCAGATAATCACTGATTTCCACTTATAAATCAAACTAGGCTCCTCACTAAAACATCAGAAATGTTATACTAGGGCAGAAAAATGAGGCCAAGAAGTTTACTTTAATTTTTATAATGCTGTGGTAATTAAAAGAGCTTGGGAAAACCATCATCAGCAGTCATCTCAGGATTGCTACACTTTGGAAGTGGTGCAAATTTCGGGGTTTCATCTTACACCTCTTGTCTACAGTTTTTAAGATGGCTGTAGCCAGTTTTGGACATGCAGAAGCTTATTATAAATAATAGCACTTAAAAAAAGAGTCAGTGCCTTTAATGCAGCAATTAAATATCCACATCATACAAAACACACCCATATCCATAATTATTTTCAACCACAAACTGTTTCTCCAATTTCCTTGGAAAAAAACCCAAGATATTTCATTTCACAACCAGTTTGCTAATGTTACTTTTGGATTACTTTAATGAACTAACTTAATGGTCTTCATTAACAGTTCTCTTCATCATGGTTTAAAAAATAAATATATGTGCCTGGTGCATTATATAAGGCAAATTCAGTAAAGACACAACATTTGCACACACTTACAAAGCAAATTATGCAAGGTAATTGCAGAGGAAAGCAGAAAAGTAGCAACATGAGAAATCTGAGTATGAAAGAATCAAATTCAGATAAATTGGGCCATTACAAAATGGTCAAAACTGTACTATACACAAGTGTACAGGACAAATCTCTCTCTTTCTCTCCCTCTACCGTCCCTTGACTTCAAGGCAATGGTACTCAGGAAAGTCAGGACTGAAACTGTCATTCAAAGTTCAGTAGCTATGCTGTGCCTTACTGTTGAGTGATCAGTCCTACTCATCAGCTAGTTATCTACAATTGCGAACAACTAAGAAGTATTTCAATATGGTGGGCAAGGAAGAGGCCAAATTTCCCTTTCCTGCCTTGGGCATGTCCCCTCACTTTTGGGTCCTCTTGCATCCTATGGAGGACCATGGGGGAAGTATACGGTGTCTGTCTGTCTCACTGCACATCAGAGTTACCTCCTCACCCTTCTGCATTGGATGACACAAGAATTTCAACCCAGCACCATGGTCCTTCTGCCAGCACTGCAATCCTCACGTGGTATCTGGATAAACTGATCTAAATACAAGAGCCCGTCCCTCAGTATAAATACAACTGCCACAGCAGATCAGTTTTATTTATGTCAAGTTAAACAAAGCTCTGCTTTTTGGCTGAGAGTTAATGACTTTCAGCCAAAAGCAAATTCTTACCTCTGAGTTATATAAACCCCATAAGTAGGGCATTTATAATACAAATACTAACAGACATGCTGCTTCTATACAGTGGTGCTTCCAGGTAACGCTAGCAAGAAAGATCAGCTAAATATCACAGGAATGACAAAATGGTGCTCTATGGTGGATACGAGCCCCTTACAAAGCCCTGTGAGGAGACACCAGACAGAAGGCTGAAGCGAGGAGACATTTATTTTTAGGCTCTTGGTTTTTAAGAAGAGCAAAGGAACTGAGAGGGGAAAACAGTGTCAACAGTTCACACAGGCTCGCTTTTCATGTTTGGGAGAAGCCGAGCTAGACTGAAACTATAACTATGATGGGATTTAAGAGTAGACACAATAAAGGCAGCCACAATCTATACCTGTAACAAGGAAGGTCACTTCCAGGAGTTTTTGATGTAGTGAAACTTGAAAAATATATTCATTTTTGCCCAAAGGCAGAGGCTGGCATGGCAGCTTGGGGACGACAACGGTAATTGTTCCTAAGAGGAAAAAGAAAATGTTCCATAAAGTTCCAATTGCCTTTAAAAGAGAGAAACATTTGAAGGACTCATCGGTGCCATTCCAGGTTCAGCAGAAGGAAACCTCTCTCATAGGGCTGCTTTCATCTGTAGCTGTGGCTGCAGTCAACACAAATTGCTGGAGAGAGGAATAGGTCAGGGGTGGAGGGAGGTGTTACAATGGCAAACTGAAACTGGAACAAACAGCTTAAAAACCAAAAAGTACAATTTTTCTGTAGAACCCTGAGCAGTTTTAAATCCAAAAAGAGGGGGAAAACCAGAGAAGTAGCAAAGAGGCATCAGGAGGAATTTTTTCCAGGAAGCTGGTCTCCATCGGTTATTTTGTTGCATTGTTGATTAATGTAATTGAAGTATATATAACTGAAACAGAAAAGGAAATAAGACTTCTTCAGGGACCCATTAATTTCTTAAGGATAGAGTGTTTGAAGGTTCAAAGGCTTTGTTAAAGCTTATTTTAAATTTAAAATTTCCATTGCCAAGGGATTGATTATCATTCTTGCTTTAGCTTTGTCAAACAATAAGTTGATCCCAATCCTTTCAAAGTTTTATGGTGATGTACATATGATATTCAGTTAATTGTAAAAAAGAGGGGACTGTCTTCTATACTCAAGGACAGATATTTCAAAAAAGGTCTGCAAATGCTTTTTCAAATGTTTGAAATCTTGGAAACCATAGCACTTGTATCTCCTATTACAAGTCACAGTATTTTGAGGAATCATAATTATTTTTTAATATTTCATATTGGGAAAAATACGTAATACCACACGTCAATATTTTGGAGTATGAGCAATATTGAGTAGCAATGTAACTTCAAGCCACTTAATAGAAATTATGTCATCCTGAAAAAAGGCCCTTGTGACAGGCTGAGACTCCTGTTTTTCTGCTAAACTCTGTTTTTTAATGTGACCTCATCATCTTGACTCATTTCTCTCTCCTCTAACTGACATCTAGGTCTGTATGTCTCCTGGAGCAGGAACAGACTTTTCTCTTACAGTGACTACTGCAGCGGGACTCTCATTTTCAGTTGCAGCTCTGTGGCCTTCCCATCATAACAGTAAATAAAGGGATATTATATTTTTCTTATTTTCAGAATAAACTGGCAAACAGGATCAATTCAAGCATATATATGAATACAAACCAAAACACTTAAAAAGACTTCTTCACATGGAAATGTAATCAGTTAAATAATGATTTTTGAACTTTCAGAGAAAATTCAGATAATTGCTTTCATTTTTTTTTCTAATTTCAGGTTAAGGTCAGTCTCTCATTGAAAAAATAACCTTTAATTAAAAACAAAATAAAAAAATCAAAACAAAATTCTCAAAATCAAAAGATTTTTTATTTCTGTTATAGTAAGAACTAAAGACTTCAATCATATTTTCACGTCAAATCAAAATGATTTATTCAGTATCTTACACCTCACTCAATAGGACTACAGTTAAGTCTATGATGGAGTAATTTCTAAAGCTTTAGAGTGCATTAAAGAAGGCTCTTTCAAAATAAAAGTACATTTGGAGCCTCGTTTGCAATTTTTAATCAGAAGAAAATATTGCTGTTTACTTTTATTTTTCTGCTCTCCTATGTTCTAAAATGGAGCTGTTATTAAAAATGGTGAGATGAGATTGGTCTGAGCTGCAAAATGTGTTTCTGCACTCCAATTTTGGATGGATATCATGTGTTCTGGCTCTCTTATCTGACATAGATGAATTGTTTTTTTGAGGCAGGAGAAGATGAGGACTGCAAGGGAGCCAATGACATAAAATGTTGGCGATGGTTGACATTTTATTATGAGTCTTAAAATGTTTGATATTTTTCTTAGAGCTTCGCCTGTGGAAAGAAGCTATTAATGGCAGCCTAAGGTCCCATTTTAGGAAAAAAATGTAGGCTTCATGATTGTGATCACTGGCATGACCGTGGAAACGCAAACCCAGAAGGCAAATAAAAAGCATAAAAATATGCCATTTTGAAACAAGAAGATTTTAAAGCTCTCTCCTGAATTTAGACAATCAGTTCATGTTATCATCGGTGCCAGTGATAGCAGCATCTGTCAAAACAGCAGCCTGGGCATGGATTGGAGATGGAGAGAACAGTGGGGCCAGCAGTGTCTGCTGGGAAGTTGGTGAAGGAGCCGAGACACCAGCAGCTCCTCTCACCTCCTCTGTGCACCAGCAATACTTTTGTGCTTTTATATTTGGGTTTTCTTTCGAGCCAGATAGGCTAGAAACTTTTATTTAAGCCACCACAAGCTCAGAGCCTGAGGAAGGCAACATCCCTGCACATATTCCCTGGGAAGCCTCTCCGCCAGCCAGAGGCAGAGGGAGATAGGGTAAGTCTTTCAAGATGCATTAAACAGGCAAAGTCATTGTTTACAGTCAAAAGCTACCTTTTAAGATTTCATGAGTTCTTTATTTAAAGACAAGCAAACAAATTCAGGTCACCTCTTTATCTTGCTTAATTTAGGAAGGCAACTCTTCAAGTAGATTTTTGCCCTGCATTTTTCCTGCTGGAATCACCATCATCTTGTGCATTGAATTAGGAAAAATGAGAAAGTAGGAAAGGCTGAACTTGGTTCATCTGGTAATTTAGATGAATCTGTATGTCAGGGTATCCCACAGAGCTTTTCAATCCCGCAGCACCATTGCAAAATAAACATCTCACCTGATGACTCTCACTGAAAGCCCCACAGAAAAAGGGGAAATTATTCTTTTAACCTGTAGAAAAAAAATGAATATCCCATCACAGGCTGTGTGTTTTGTCTTAAGTTTTTTCCATTTTTCCTCAACAACAGCCATGCATCATCAAGTTTACTGCTATAAATTTTAGCTGATCTCCAAAGCACAGCTCCCACCTCACTGGTGAGTCAATGATTGTCTGGATGAATTACTCATCTGCCCTGTTAGCCTTCTGTAATGAAGATCATTTGTGTAGGTTGCTATGTCCGTAGTGACAAAACTACATTATAGAGGAATACAAATAATACCTCCATGTCATAAGAAGCATATGGTGTAAACTAAGTGAATACACACAGCGCCAGCATAACAACAGGCTGGGAGGAAATTTGAGAGGAGGGAACAGAAGGAAATACTGGTCCTGGAAAGTATGTTTCACAAATAGAGCAAGCAACATATTTCTCTAATTCCTCATGAATCTTCCAGGTTAACTCTGACGCTAGCAAGGTTGCTAATAAAGCAACTTAACAAGAACGCAGGAAAAATGTGGTTTGTATTTGGAATTTCAAGGAAACAAAACCAGTGGACTTTTGGCCAGGTGCAAATTATTCCTTAAACTCCTCTTCTTACTTTCACAGCAAAATGAAGCTGATACGGGCTCATACTACTGTTAGCTTGGTGAATCAGTTTTTCTTTGGGAGCATGACCTCATTTCTGTTTTGCCTCAAACCTCCAAAATAATGTTTATAAGTTTAATACTTGCAGGTTTTGAGCTCAGACAACTCCTTTTGGGTGGGAAGAGGTGAGGGAGGGTCTGCGAGGGCAGGGTGGGGGCAAAGGAGAGACACACAGGTGGTGAGGAGAAGCAGGCATGGTGCAGATGCAATGTATACACATCTGTCTGCACAGCAGCACAGCTGCAGCTACACATGAGCTTACGCTGATGCTTTTCTTTCTCCACTGAATAACACATAAGCATTGTGTCTGTAATTAAAGTCTAGAGCTATATGACCTCTGGGTAGCAGCACCACCAGGTCAGTGTTTACTCTGGGTTTGACCATGCCCATATACAGGGCAGCCACCCACGGGAGGGATGGGGGGAAACCCCTGGTCCTTACATCAGCTCATCCATGCTATGGAGCCGAGCGTGTATGGAAACAAAGGCTCTATTTGCTGTGTAGTGTGTGGAGAAAATGAGCCTGCAAGTGGGCCCATGGGGAGGAGCTGGGGATGAGAGAAGACAGAGGCCTGCAGGCTTCATGGAGGGGCATCAACTCCTCTCTTGCAGCAAAATACAGGACACGTGTGCGACTTAAAGCACAAGCCAGGACTCGCTGAGGCAAATTGTCTTATGCAGTGCAACTTTTGCCTTGAATTATACAGCTTTCTACTGCCTGTCATAATATAAAGGTCCAAACTGTCCCTTTTTATATACCTGTTCTCATGCAAATAATGAAGCAGAGTAATAGCAGAATTGAAATATTTATTGTTTCCCTGAATTAACAAAAAACAACAACAACAACAAAAAAAGCTTTCAGAGGAATTTTAAACCCCCAAAGGAGTACCCATTCGCACTTCAGTTATGAGGTGTTTTCCAGAACCTGGACATACCTACAACCCACACACTTTCCAGGTAGCTGGAGCTGATAGATGCTGCTTGCTACAGCACGTGGTGAATGAGAGTACAGAAAAGTTTGCTTTTACAGCTCAAATATCTTTATTTGGCACTGAACACAAAAAGCAACAACTCACAATCATGTTCTACTGGCTTAATGACAGTATAAGTAATCTCTGGGCCATGGCAGTGGTAAGATGATGTCTTCAACCAGCCCAGCCACACCTGGAGGAGGTTATCTGCCTGCTCTTCTTTCCCATGGCTCAGGTGTCAGTGAGCTTACCCAAATTGTAGGAAACAAGACCCAGGTTCCTTTCTGAGCGAATTTAAACCCGTATTGTCATAGATTCCCAAGTCTTTTGGTGTGGGCCTTCCTTTCTTCTAAAAATTGCACATTCACTAGCTAAAAGAGACAGAAGAATTGTATATCCACCTATGATCCCAGTCCCAGTGTGATGCTTGTAACTGCGCTATTTATGTTAGATATCCATCAAAGCAGAGTTTGAATCCAAACCTCCAACAGCCAAGATCTACCTGTGAAGCTCTAGAGGCTTTCCCAAATTTGTGCCTGTATTCTGATGCAAATCTATCCCTCCTTGTAGGTTATCAGAAGGATGAAAGGATAAGGCAGCTTTGGTAACATAGGTGTTAAGGTCCAAATCATCCTCTAACAGAAGAAGAACCCAGAACCTGAGTTCCTGCAAATCAATGACTGGGTGGATTAGGTGCCCAGTGTGGTAACTAGTCACATCACAAACCCACCCCGCTGGGGATGTAGTCCTTTTCTTAAAAGTAGTTCTTTCTTATTGGTGTTTTATAAGTTTGCCAAAGCAGCTCCAGCTGTGATCTATTCTAGTCTAAGCATTTTAATGACTTTTGGCTAAACCTTCGTAGCTAATAGTTAGATTGCCAAATGCTCCATAAAACAAAAATGCAAACAATTTTCTAGTTAATCATCTCTCATAAACGGACGTACGCAGCTGCTGAGATATATAATTGCTGTTTCATCAGGGTTGGTACTTTATTTACATAATTCCCTTACTGATTTTAACATAGATTTTTTTTTTTTTCAGAGAAATACAGAGAGCAAGAAATGCTAACATAATGTCTCATTAAATGCAGCAAGTCAAAGAGACCGTTCTGGTCGCAGCTGGTGGATAACAATAGTGATTTTCTTTGATGTATTTTTAAAAATAATTGAAATTTGTATATCTGCATATTTATATGCATGGATGTATGTGCATGCATTGTTATATACTTACACAAAATATTTGTATGTACAATAGGCATACAAATGTTTGTGTTAACATATTCAAATTAAGATCTGTTAAAAGAGCAGAAAATAGGTCTTTTATGCAAGTGAGAAAGATAAAACATGAGCAATAAAATATAAATCAGCATTTTTTCTTTGATTCTGTTCAGTATTTTTGATTAAAGAGAATATCAGCTGCAGATAGAACACAAGCCTTACAAATTAATGTTTTCTGGAAAAGCGTATTTAGTGGTTTAATGGGGGGAGGGGTGTTGTTTTGGGGGGGTTTAATTATTTTTTTTAGAAAAGTCCCAATTAAAAATGGAAAAACACCTTACTAGTGTTTTCTAATGAAAATGTTAGTAAAAAGTGATTGTTTGATTTCTGATTTTATGTCGCCTTTTCTTTGTCAAGCTCTAGAGAGCTGATGAAATTACCCTAAGCCTAGAAAACTTCAATGCTAAAATGATAGCTACCACAATTGTAGAAATAACACTAGCAAGGAGAGTACCTGCAATACCCAGGGCTGCTTTTCTTGAAATGGTTTTTTATTTGAATGGAAACCCACACATACTGGCTGGGTATTGACAGTATTTGAACCAGAGAAGCAAGGTCTGGAGAGTAAAATATATAGCCTGTGGACTGTAAGTTATTGTTCACTTGTTTGTTTGATTGTTTGTTTTCCTGTTTGCTTTACCTGCATTTACTCTCTTTCCTGTGCTCAGTTTTTCTAGATCCAGGTATGAAAGCTTGGAACAGGTTCTAGAAGAAGTCTCCTCATTACTTTGGGTGTTACATTTATGCCTTTGGGAAACAGCTTAAGTGCTCTCCTTTGTAAACTGTGTGATAAAGAAGCTGCAAAATGTCTGGACTCTCTGAATGTGGTAATATGGTTGACTGACTTGTAAGTTCCAGTGTTTGTGTTGCTCTAGACTTTGGAGATATTTACAAGGAAGATGTTTGCATTCCCTTATTGTGCCTCTTCACTGGCATTTGTCCTGATTCTTGAACTTCCTCTGCAATAATAAAATATTAAATTAACTTCAGCACAATGCTGGAAGAAAAACATTGGAAAATGTGGTTTATTTAACCAAACAGTAGAGCCAATAGTGAAGCTTTTCTTTTCTTCCCTTACCAAAGCTTTTTGATTTTCATCAGAAAGAGCTGTCTTTCAAATGCTAGGTAAATGCGCTCTGCAGCTCCCAACTGTTCGTTGCCTCTTAAGTAGAAAATCTAATTTCAGCTGAAGCCGATTTCCGTACATCTACCAAAACTGGATGGAGATAATGTCTGGCTTTCAAGCAGTATAACCTGACCTGAATTAAAAAAAATGAGTGAATGAAGGGTAGAGGATTCTGTATTCTACTCCTGTATTTCCACACACCAAACTTTAACATGCCAGTCTCTAAATTAACCTGCCTGTAAGGCTGAATGTTCGACACTTCATAACAATGCCAAAGATCCTTGATTTGACTTTAACCTGGCCTCTTGAAAATCTTTCTCATGACAATCTTTAACAGTATGATTGTTCTGTTTGTCTTCTTCCCACTAGGTCTACAACTGTACTTTCTTTCTGTGGTTCCTATGCTAAGCCCCATGTATTTGCATTTCTGAAAATGTGGGAGAGGTTTTTTTTGGCATCTCTCTCCTTTAATCTCATGGAAACTTCACCTCTCCCTACAAAACTTTGGGGATCATTTTATATGATCATTAATATTATGGTATCATTTTATATACCAAAAAAGCAGCTCTTTGTGATCTTTTTTGCAATGGAAAGCTTTTGTGATTAATGGAAACCCTGACATGGAAAATGAGAACCATGGACTGAAACCATCCTGCAGCACCTTTTGTGACCCAGGACACCTTTTCCACATCTGGATGAAGCAATCCTTCACAATCCCTTATCCACTCACCAGCTTTCACGCTCTGAGCAATGTCCATTCTCTGCTCTGAATAAGCCAGGGCGCCCACAGAAAAATGAGCATATAGTTACTTCTCTTGGAGTCCTGTCCTCTTACATGTGTACCAGGAGACCAAAGGCAGGTGCATCACACAGCCTGACTCTGGCGTTTCCTCTTTTCAGTGTTTGACGTGGCAATCTTGGTGTTCTTTTAACAACAGCCTAATTTAATTTCTTCCCTTTTTTAAAAAATACAAAGCTAAAAATGTCCAAGTCATTGTCCTGACCATCTCAAGAGGGATAAAAACTCCATGTTTCTGGAAGTGGGTGATCTGAAGTAACCAATGGCAATAGCATGCTGTTCGAGCCATTTCCTGAAAGGACTGCCACGGTGTT
This sequence comes from Streptopelia decaocto, assembly GCF_964273445.1. Taxonomy (NCBI): domain Eukaryota; kingdom Metazoa; phylum Chordata; class Aves; order Columbiformes; family Columbidae; genus Streptopelia; species Streptopelia decaocto. The sequence continues at coordinate 139,444,561 of NC_138655.1, read as the reverse complement.
TTTACCTGTGGTTTAACAGGTATTTGCTGATAGCAGACTGTTGAGGCTCAGGTCTTGGGTCCTGTGCTGGTGACAGTGTCTTACAGACTAGCGCTCCCCTTTCATCCTTCCCCCCCATTTATCTATGGCACCTTTGCTGCCGTCTCCTGCCACTTGTCTTCCTCCTCTTCTGCTTCTGTCTCTCATTAGCCAGCCCGGCAGCGGGAGTTGTGGTAAGGACTTCTTTATCCAGTATGCTCTCACATGCTGGGGCTTTAAAGTTGCAGAGCTGGCAGTCGGAGCAGTTTGCATTGCTGAGCCTCCCAGTCCCCATCTGAACTAGTCCCTCCTGGGCTGGCATGGAGAAAACAATATTTTTTTTTCTCCCCGCTAACCTCATTCTTGGAACCAGGAGAACTACTTTTGCTGAAAGTTTCTCCTAGAAAATCAGGCAAAGCCAGACACTCAGCATGATTTTCTTCAGTGCTTAAAGATGATGGTTAAAAAGTTAAAGTTCTAAGCAGCTATAGATAAGATCTGCCATCTCTAACAAAGTTTTAGCAAGTGAGCGCACATGTCTCCTCCTCTGCTGACCTGTCCAAGCTACCATGTACTAAGGGACTGACTGACTACTAAACTATTACAATGTAAGTCCTCAATATAAGGCATGCACTCGTGGATGTGGATTTATAGGTTTTACAGACAAAATGTTCTAATTTTTATTTTTCTTGATAAGGCAATGATTAGTTCCTTTCAGTTTGGTGAGCAGTAATGTGGACTTGAACCTTCAAATCCTATCTCTCTTATTTTTTTCTGATGCCACTGGGTCAAACTCTGTCCTTTAATGTACCCACCAAGTCCCACTAATGTCAGCTTTCCTTCGGAGGATGAAATAATACGATTTAGTCCCAGAAAGCAGACCTCAAAGTCAGAGGCCTTTATAAGCATGCTTCTTAGACCAAAGACTTTAGCAGGTGGATTCTAAGGATTTTCTTATGAGGAGCTTGACATGGAGCAGAAACTCTGAGCCACGAGGATGTGCCCTTTCTCTCGGCCAGGCTGTCATCAGATGTGATGGATGCTGAGCTACAGGTCCTCTGCCTTTGTTCCAGCTGATACTGATGGCTGTTCACCTGCTACCAAGCAGGCTGTGAAAAAACCCCTTTCAGCAAATATATTTTACAGTAAATATTTTCTCTAGAATTAAACTGTGGGTGAGGTATGTTATCCTAAGAAAAGTTTATTCAGGATAAAACAAATTTAAATACCTGTAGGGTATTTAAGTGTTTATATGTGGTAATGAGGGAAATTACTGCTTTATAATCAAAATCATGCGCTGTATTGAATTCTTGCACACTAGACTGTTGCCTAAATGAAGAAAAAAATGCAATGGGCTACTACCAATTTACAGACTCTACAAACTTTGAGGTTTCTTTGTGCTGCTTTATGAGGGCTGATTTTACATAAAAAGCTTTTAAGCAGTTATTTATTATTGCATATGCCTGTGTTAATAAAAACAACTGTCTTCAAAAAGTGAAAAATAGATCCTAATGTTGACTAGCACTATGGTTACAACAGGAGTTTTCCGAGTCTTAATTAAAATATTTCACTTTCTTCTCTCTGAGATAGTTTCTGTTGTTTACAGTAACATCAGATTTCTACAGGTCATCAGCAAATAACACATCTCACATTCTTGCAGTAGCTTAGTAGAGGTTAAAACAGTACCAAAAATTCTGTCTGACCTTGTAAGGTATGTGGCATAATCTGTCAGTTGTGCTTTTTCCATCTGTTGATGAAAACGTTTTTGTGATTTTCATGGTGTTTCCTGTGAGAAGTGACTATTCTGTGCTGTACACTGAAGTGTTTGGCAGTGCATGCTGGACCTTCAGCTATTGCAAAGAGATGTAGCTTCATGATCTCCCTGGAGCTGGACTGATTCTTGTGTCAGGTCATTATAATCTTCAGAAAAACAGCCAACTTTGTTTCTCCTTCACTGCATTGGGCACAGAGTTCAAGGTGCAACAGAGAGAAGAAAGCATTTTCTCTCTTTGAAGGAACGGCATTGTTTGCATTAAATCATTTTCATAAGTAGGTGGTCAGTCCAGGACAGCATCTTTGCATGGCAGTTTCATTCTTAGTTCAGATAAATCACAATTCCAATCTCAGTCATTGCCAGACAGTGCCTGTCCTGTAGGCATGTTCAAGTGTGCTGAGCCACATCTCCTGTGGTCTTTCTTCCCCAGAGTGTGCAGTGATGTCTGCTGTTGATCAGGGAAAGTGCTTTTCTGCAGCTGAGGAAGCTGCTTGCTGGTGGCAGTGCTTTGAGCTCAGGGTCCCTCTGGTTACCCCTCAGCACCCCCAGAGCAGTGGCACTGCACAGGGCCTCTTCCACCCTCCATCACCCTCCCCGCACTGACAGGAGCTGGAGGCTGCACTGCAAGACCCAAGTTGTAGCAATGCTGTGCTGTAGCTTGTGCCTGAAGCCATGCAGGTGTCTGGATCTCGTCCAGCATGGAGACAATAGAAGGGTTCAAGATGCCTCAAGAAGGAATAAAGATGTACACAAAGCCATTGCTAAAGCAACTGCTGAGAAAGGTCATGTTGTGCTATGAGCCATCTCTGCAGTATGAGGAGCTGGACACGGGTTTGTGGCTACCAACACACATTTGCTGTCAAGGGTCCTACAGCAAGACTAACCTCATAGTTCTGCCTTTTTTATTTCTTATTGTGATCTGGTTTCCATTCAGTTCCCTTCTACAGTGCACTCCCTCACAGAATTGATCTTTTCAAAATTACAAGTTTAGAGCACTACAGAATTCCTTAACAATAAAAACAGTTACAGAGCCCTGTGAAAACAGGGTGAACTCATTCATTTGCCTCCTTGTGCAATCACTACCTTACCTAAGGTTACAGATTCCAGAAGATGTTAGGAGGTACTTTTCTTACTGTTGTCCAAGAGGGCTGGGAGAAAATATTCCATCCTATGTCATCATAACATTGTCCTGTGACAGACATTTCACACCTCAGCATTTTATTAGGCACAACACATACAGGTTCAGCAGTGAACTCTTTCTAGGGAACACTTCCTAGTATAAGCCTGAGAATGAGTGAAAAAGCTATAGATGGGGAATTGCCAACAAGGCGAGGGGAATGGGACACTATCAACACTTATAATTTCCAACAACAATGGAAAAACACAATTAATTTTACGGAAGACATTATATAGATACAGATAGAAATCACAGTTTAGGGCATGGGAAGCATCGTATTATATTTCTATCATTGGGAGACATAACTGGCTTGCTCTTTGCTCTGACATAAAAAGTTATTCTCTTCATGTCTGGTGTGATCCTACAGTTGTAGGTCGTAAGCTGCAGGACTGTGTGCACATACATGTCTTCAGAAAGCAGGCAGTCTCCAAGAGTTGACCCTCTTCCAGATTCCACTTTTTTACTGTTGTTTACATTCTTGTGCAGATAATATTTATGTGAATGTAGGAAAAAAAAAAATATACTAGTTTTGTTAAAATTGTAGACCCACAGGGTGAGAAGTGAGTTCAAGAAATACTCCAGCCACCTTTTCATCCTCTCCATCTCTCAAAGCATGTGAAGTGCATCTGTTATCCCTGCTGCTGGAAACTTGGTGAATCATTCCTGCAAATTTAGTCTTTCATTGTTATTATTATAAAATGTTTTCCATTACTAGGACTGATCTCTGTGCTGATTTTCAGAAAGAGGCTTTGTTTCTGCAGCTGCTTTGACTTGTATTCAGCAGCACTGTCCTCACGCTCCACCTGGCAGTTATTGTGTGAGCCTGAAATGGTGCCACCCTGAGCACAGCAACCCACAAGACGTCCTTCATAAGCAGGTTGTTGGTGTCCTCTTCACTCTCTCCTGTTGCTGCAGTGGCTGCAGATTTCCATGAGGTAGCTCTTGTCACATCTGTGGTACTGGCCTTGCAGGGCAGCCCCAGCCTGCACTTCAGTGCTGTCTGCACTGGCTTGAGTTGTCAGCTCATGGATCACAGAATATTTTGAGGATTTCTGACTTTGAGCCCAAATAGGCCAAAGGGAAAGAAAAGCAAGGGAAAGAAATTCTGGTGCTCTTTTATCAATTCACTGATCCTCTGTCACAGCATAAAAAACCTACTGCGTTTACAAGTGGGACAGCAATACAACCTCCTCTTTCATGGCACCCGTGCTGTCCCTCTTTCCTCTCTCACATGTCTGTGTGCCTAGGCAAGGCAAGCCTGCTTGCTTTCTCCAGAGACACACTCAGTCCATTTCTGTCCAGCAGCATCAGAGCTGGTGTTGCAGATGCTTTAATGGGTTCATAAACTTTTATTTCCCCTGTTCCTTCTCCACTTCCTGGTTAGGAATTGAATCAGAAGTACTGAAATGCTTCTCAAGAGGTTTCCAGTAACACATTGATGCCTTTCCAAGACTTCACTGCCAGTAAGAGTCAGATGAAGTTTGGGCCAATATCAGTGTTTACAGATTCCTGAGTGAGCTGAACTGAATTTGTCAACCTGAGCTGTCTTATGTTCACTGCAACACCTGCCTATACAAAGCCAATTTTAGCTCTCTTTGCACTCATGACTTCTTATATCTTGTCAGTCATTACTGCACACCTCTCACATTGGAAGGACTGACAGAAAGATTGGCTTTGATCATGCAAGATAGTCTCTCTTTAATGGAAAATTAAGGAAACAAAAGGTACTGGGTGTGACTCATTTGCTTAGATGTAAACATCTAAAATAGGTCAGAGCTAAATCTGTGCTAATCACTCTGGGCTCCATTGCTACTCTAGGGCTCAATCCATCTCATTCTAAAGCTGGTGTCAGAAACAGGACAACTCATCAGGTGCCAGCAGTGCCCCTTTCTCTCTGCTGGCCACCAGCGCAAGGCAGGGCAGCTATCTCAGAACTGCAGTGTAGATTTACACAGTTAGATGAGATGCATCCTACAAAAATAAAATTGTCAAAAGCTGTCTTCTGGTAAAGAATATGTTGAGTCAGTACACTGAGAAGCAATTAATAGTGATTCTCTGGGGATTTATTTTCTCTCCCACCCCCTTCCTCTTTTTCTGTCTTCAGCTATAAAGCTATAAATAGAGATGAGTAGTTGAGTGCCTGAAGCAGTCAGTTATCAGTGTCGTCTCACTGAAGCGTACAATTAATTTCTGTTTCAAAAATACCAGTTGGTTCTAATTTTCTCATTGTAACTGAACAACTGCAAAACAGTTATTAATTCTTGCACTGGAATACACAGGCAGTTAGCAGTTGTGCATACTAACCACATTAATCTTCTAGTTAGTGGCAGAGAGAGAGGGAAATCTTCCTGTAAAGGTCAGTCTGAAATGTTAGTTCCCTTCAGCTCACACATCACGTATTATCTCTTTGCTCTCTTCTTCTCCCGTTTGCGAATTTCATTATTTCCCCATGGGAAACACATTAGGAACCTGGTGGTGCTGCAGGGCTGGGCCGTGGCAGCCTGTGCCTCCTGCTCGACTCAGTGATGTGGGAGTGACCGTGGGCTGCAAAGATGCTGCATGGACCAAGTGAACTCTGCTGATCATGGGCCAACACTGCCTGCAGATCCCATGGAACTTCATTGTGTTGCCTTCATCCACAAGGACGGATCTACATTACCTTAGAGGTCCAACAGGCATAGTAAAAATACTCCGTTGCTTTTCTGTTATAGCCTTTCCTTCTTTTAACTCATTGTGACAATGAAAATACAAACTGATTAGAAATATAATTGTCATTGATCATTAACATTACAAACATTAACATTACAAATCAAAACGTAGAAGCTCCATGAGTACTAAACCATCTATTATTTGTATTCCATCTTGTTGTACTTTTACTTAATCCATTTTCCTGGGATAATAGGTCAGGAACAGCACAAAATATGAGGGAGCATAATCAGCTGGATCACTGAATTGAAATTCTTCAAGTTATGAAATCTGAGAGTACAGAACATAATAAATGCCTTAGGTAATAGTAATAATAATAACAGGAACAAAGATCTAATATTTTCCAAAGGAGCAAAGATTTCATTTTTCATTTTGCATTTGCTGCTCCCACTGAAGGCAGCACAAAGTGCAAAACAGGTTTACTAAAGATAGATCACACTGAAATAAAATGATGCCCTTCCTTGACAAGGTAATAGGTTTGCTTTAAACCAAAAGGGTTTTTAACAATAGAATTGTAGTAGAGTTCATTTATCTGGTTTTCTAAATGCAGTTGACATTATGCCACATGGAAAACAATTAGTTAAGATGAACATGGAGATAGCAGGTGAATTCTGAAATAGATAATGAGCTGTCTCAAAGGGTGATGGCAAACGATCCTGCTGCAAGGAAAGTATGAATTAATAGCTGCCATATGTGCCTCTCAAAGCTTAGTCTCAGGATTGGTCTTGCTTCATATTTTCAGTGATCATTTTGGCACACAAAATAGAATGGACTAATGAATGATAAAGAATGAGAAGAACTCAGGTCTGAGAAGCAGGACATGCATGCTATCATGTGGACAGACCTTGGATAAATTCAATCATACAAATGCAAGGTTGTGTCTGATACAGCACAGACTCCTATAGGCTGACAATGGAAGAGAGAGGTTAGTCGATTGTGCAAATAGGACATGACATTGGGAAAAGAGAAAATGCACTCATACGGACATAGAAATGGGTAAATACTAATGCCATGTACCACACACTGTTGGGACCTTAAGTAGAAATTTGCCAACAATTGCAGTCATCCTAAGACAAATTCAAATATGTATGCTCAGAGGGGAACTACTAAAATTGACAAGGAAATCAGGTCCTTGAAACAGAAAAGAAACTAAAAATCTGGAATTACTGAGCTTAGTGTTGCCTGCACCGGGAAGGCTGGGTGACTCACTGGAATTGTCTTTCAGAGTTACTGACTGCATTTCAGTGCCGCTTTGCATTGCGTTATTTAGACACCATTTTCCCCTTCTGTTTGACTGGTGTCCAGTTGATCAGCTGCTGTAGGTACCATCTGGACAGCATGGGATGGTGGGTAGGGTGTCCTGGTGGCAAGTGTGGTAACAGGAGGAAAATTATTACACTGAGATAAGAAGACAGAGGGAATTATAATGTCCAAAAGCCTGTACCAAGGGCCTCCTACTCCCCATTCCATTAAATATTTCATAACACATACCTGTTGCTGGACAGGTTCCTTATCTGGTGAAGTGGAAACTTTCCAGGTTCATTTTGGAGTTTGCTGTCACTTTTGACACCACTCAGAAGACACCTCCAGTCTTCATGCTGGAGCTCATCATCGAGGGCCTTTAACATTTTTTTGAAGTAGAGTCATCCCACTTAGGAAAGCCAAACAACCACAAGGCCGAAACAAATGATCACACAGCTCAATGACGAGTTTCTATAAGTACGGTGCAATTAGTTTGTAATTACTTTACAGAAAACTCAGGCAAATAGAAAAATAAGTAGACATTATAAATTACTGGCACGCAAATTCTGCTTAGGATTAAAAGCTGTTGGAATGTATTTAATAGATAAACTCCTCTCAAAAAAAAAGTTATTTTAAAATATTACAGGAAAAATTAAGAATGTGAACAAACAGAAAGATTCCAAAGGCTCCCTAGAAGTAAAATCTGACACTATTTTACACAAATGGCAGCAAGTTCTGGTTTTAAGGCAAATGAAATACTACTGAAAAGTATTTTTTAATCACCCTTTCTTTTGTTGTGTCTTTTTGCAGCTTCCATGTTATCTTGAGTTTCATAATCCAAACAATTCTAAGTTATTTGTACAACTATAAAATATAGAGTTTCTCTAATTTAAACAAACTGGACAGCAATCACAGCCCTGTATATACATTTTACATTCTTCCGTCTAGCTTTTATGGCAGTATCAAAAATAAAAGATAAGTACATTTTCCAAACAATTAGCTTCAGAGGGCTATGAGCTAGTAAAAAGTTGAACTCCTGTTTTCTTAGTAAACACAAAATGGAAATTATTTAGGGATTATGGGTATTCTATAAGAAAAGACATTTTGCAGTCACTAAAGACAGGAAAACAGACAAACCCTGAGCAGTAATTGCACTCACTCTGCTGCTCTGGTCTTCTCCAGCAGCTAGTAAGGAACGAGTTATTCTCATAATGGCCAGCTGGGTCCAGACAGTGGGGAAATGCCTGTGGAAAAGGCCTTCCTAGCAAGTGCTCAGCCCTCTAAAGGTCATTGCTCCCAGCCACAGATGGAAAGCTGTGAGCATTTGTTGAGCTGGAAGACCCTGAAAGGTCTTGTGAGATGTGCAGTGTTTTGTCTGGCTGTCCAAACTGAGGTTAAATGCTGCCCACGTAGCATTATTCATTCAAAGATTTCAAAACACTTTCCAGTGGTGAGATGGAGAATTCCCTTCTGTCCTTCACTTTCACACAGAAAAAACCTCAAACAAAAACAGAAAAATGGAGGTCCAGAGTTTGACTTCCTCAAGCCTGAATGGTGAAGACAATCACATTCTCCTGACTGTAAGTCCTCTGTGGACTATTTCCTGGTACTAATCCCACACCAGTCATGAGGTGTGATGGACAACAGCTAAAACAGGGTTTCTGTGCTATTGGTGCTAAGGACCAGTTCAAATTCTAAAACATTGAAATCCAGAAGGAATCATTCATCTTTTTGCCCTTTCAGTCTTTAACCATAGAATCACAGAATCATTTAGGTTGAAAAAGGCCTTTAAGATCCTCAAGTCCAACTTTAAATCTAATGCTGCCAAGTCCACCACTAAACCATGTCCCTACAAACCTAATCTCTGTGTCTTTAAAACACCTCCAGGGACAGTGACACAACCACTTCCCTGGGCAGCTTGTTCCAATGCCTGACAACCCTTTCCGTGAAGAAATTTTTCCTAATATTCAATCTAAACCCCCCCTTGTGCAACTTGAGGCCATTTGCTCTCATCTTACCACTTGTTACTTGGGAAAGCAGAACAACACCCTCCTCACTACAACCTCCTTTCAGGTAGCTGTAGAGAGTGAGAAAGGTCTCCTCTCCACCTCCTTTTCTCCAGGGTAAACAACCCCAGGTCCCTCAGCCAGTCCTTATAAGGCTTGTACTGTTCTAATTCACTAAATATGTGTGTTAATACAGGAAGCCTCTGACCCCCTACAACATGGATGTTTTAGTGATTAAAGAGGTGTTCTGGCATAAATAGGTCAAATGCAGAGCTCTGGAGCTTCCTTCACCATCTCAATCTGAGCTGGTAGTCTTTCTCTCCTTAATTATAAAATCCTGGCAATTGAGGGAAATACAGAGAAACCTGAAATCCTATAAATAACACATAGCAATGCTTGGCTTCTTTGGGGTTTCTCAGGTGTTGTCATGTTCTGAACGGTGCAGCCAGCATTCTTCATACATTAATAATCAAGGGGAGAGACATTAAAGAAGAGGAAATATGTGAATAATACAAGAGACAAGGGAAAAATAATGAAAGCAAATGTCCTTCACCTGACATTGGGCATGATCATTCTGTCCCTGTGCAAATAAATTTCTGGCTTCAAGTTTGATAATGAGGCACTAAGTTGCTTATAAGTTTCTTGTAAGTGCTACTGAAGGCAGATAAAGACAGCTGTACTTCCAGATAGCTGGAGTTCTGTTTTACATAGTACTGCAAAATTAAGCCTTTTAAGAAAAGAGGCAAAAATCAAGGTCTCTTAACTTCACTGTGTTACACTGGGTTCCTGGCATTCCCTGGCATATGGAAAAGCTGCAGTAAAAGCAGTTTGAGAAAACCGAAGCTGCATCCTCCCTGCAGAGCTCACCCAGCCCCACCTCTGTTGGGAGGGCTGAGTCCCCACCGGTAATGACAGATCACAGCCACCAACAGCCACAGAGAAAAGGTTCTTTAATCAGTTTCTTATATCCTGATCATTTAGTATCTTTCTCTAAACCAGAGCCAACATCCGGTTTCATTTTTTTCCTACTCCCTTGCTGTCCCATTTCCCCGCAGTGAGAATTCCCCGAGCTCTTGTTGCTGGCACTGTCTGCTTCCCACACGTAGAGAGGCAGGATATTAAATTCACCAGCACTGGCGTGCCTGCAGCTCATTCTCATGTTTTGGCCCTGAGTGAGGCAAGTGGGGACCTTGAAGATCTCTTTCACTTTCCTGTCCTGTTTCCACTCTGTCTCTGACTTCACATACCTCCTGGCTGCAGAGGTACTAAAGTTAATGGCTCTGTCAGGGTTCAGGATCAACACCTCTGGGTAATTTTTGCACTTCAGTAGCTTTATTTACATAATAATATTATTTAATATGTTAAAGAAAATTATTGAGGAAGAAGTCAGGTGAAGAATACAGCTTCCATCTGGCAAATGTGATCATTAAAAAATTGCAATTCAAACATCACAGCTACTTCTTGTGTGATATGATTACAACTCTTCAGATGCAGAACCCTAACCTTGAATTATCCAGCTCCATTTTTTAGGTTTAAATGGTTTTATCTAATGATAAACTTAATCTACTCTAACTTCAGATGTCTAATAGTTATCCTCATTTTAAAAAATCACTATAATCAAACCAGCGTAATGTGCACCTGCAGAAGATTGTTCATCCCGACTATTTGAATGTGAGCAGATGATTGCTCTTTTTCATGCCCTCTTCATCGACTTCAGTGGTAGGATGATGCCTATCTTAGCTTTATACAGTTGTTAGACCTCCAAGGTCTGGTGAGATAAATTGCATCCCACAGCAGTCAGCTGGGAACTCCCAGGGATCAAATCTCACAGACTCTGTTTGCTGTTCAATGTCCCCAGAACTTGCTCACATCCTGATGACTCAATGTAACATCTGGCATATGCCACACAATTAAATGATATTTAAAAGCAAGAGGCATTGCTTACAAAGAAAATACAATGCCAACGCCAGAATAAGAGTTAACACAGATATATTTTTGAGAGGGGAAAGCTTAGATTTCTCCCGCCTTTTCTCTAATTGAAGTTTAAACAATCACATATTCCATATCAGATCCATGTCCAGAAATTCTTTCTAAGTCCTGCTAAAGTTCTGTTAGAAGTAGTGATTAAATATTGTTAGAAAAAGAATAAATCTTTTTAATAATGAGAAATCAGTCCACGAGGAGAATATGTATGCTGACAGAAAGAAAAAAGAAATAAATGTAGCACTATAAAACAAGTATTCCACTTGATCCCAAACACAACCACAATCTTTACTGGGAGTGACCTTCTTGGAAAACTGTGCCTCTTTTATTTAGGAATAGGTTTGAATTACAGAAACTGAAGGCAGATTTTTGAGCACCACTGGTTGGCACAATGTGCATAAGGGCTTTGGTTTGACTAATTATAGGAACAGAGTTCAGTGACAAGTATCTATTTACATGCTAAATATGGATTCGTACAAATAAATGACAGATTACATATAAACACTCATCCATACTAATCTGTCAAAAAGCACTTAATGCCATATTTTGCAGGCACACTTTAAAAGTCCAGCTGAAAATATTATCCTTTTCCCATCTAGCCTCAAATAACATGCAAAGAAAATAAACTGCCATCTTTCTATTTCAGTGAAGAAATATATCTTTGTCATATTAAAAACCTTACACTGTGACTGTGTTTTTTGTGTGACATGCAGGGGCTCCATTCTGGCAGAGGATGGGAAGGTGTCAGGTGTGCCAAGTGGAGACCATGAAAGGTTCAATATAATGTTTTTGGTTGATCTATCTGAAATCCCATGTGGATCCTTGACTACTGAGCTAGTTGCATTTTGTAATTTGTTCCTTCCTACTCAGCTCAAGCAGAAACTCCAGCAGTCTCAAAAGTTAAATTTGGATTTAGAGGACAATAGTTTCTGTCTTCATTTACACAGACATGATGGGGTTTTTGTTCACAATTATAGCTGTGGATAAGCTATCTTTTCTGCACATACAAAAGGGTACATGTAATACCAATTCTGTGTATGGTTAAGAGATTTATTATTCTATCATTTTGCTTTCTTCTCTAGCTTCATGGCATGCCTCAAAAATGTGTATATCCTCCTTTAGTTAATCATTTGCCTCAAAGTCAGAAGAAAAAAACATGACAGTTTGTAAGCTCTCATAGGAGTAATCCATTAATGAAATGGCTATGGATTTCCATCCAGGACACTGCCCATTAGCTAGTACTGCTTTACAATGCAGAGAAGCGGATGTTTCCTGCACAACCAATGAAGACCTCTGCACTTTGTGCACAGGGCAGAGGAAATAACTGTTTAATTTTCTGTTGCAAGAGGAGCTCAGTGTATCACCCCGTACTTAAAAGCATTTGATCTTTAGCGACTACTGGAAATAGATTCCACGCAAAGCCCGAACTTGGCAATGTGAGTATTTCTGATTGTACGTCTTTGCTTTCATGCTCAGTGCAGTATATCAGTTCTTGTTTGTGAGTGCAACAACTTCCCAAACCCTGGGCTACATCAACCAGAATGGCATTATTTCATCCCTTTTTTCCATGGTGACTGTAGTTTGAGGTGTGTTCATTACGGTTTTTATTCGTCCTTGTATTAGGACTGTGCTGACACTACTCATTGAATTAATGAGAACAGGTGTCTTTTTGTATTTTCTCCCTCCCTGTTCACCCTGTTCTCCCACCCCCTTGATCCTTTTCTTTGAGTACAGATCCGCTACTTCTTTGTTCATGAATAATGTGCTGGTTTTCAACTCAATTAGTATGTAGCATCAAAAGAGGTTTGTCAGGTGGTGTTACCCGAAGCTCTCCCTCACTGAAAACACTGTTATATATTGCTTCTTCAGTATACTGTGAAATGTAGTCAATGGCTAAAATAAATATAGTATCCCAAACTGGAGTGCTTCTTATTCTACAAATGAGATATGAAGGTGATTTCCAGCTATGGGACATGGGTTTCCAAAGACATTTGTGCACCGGTGCCCCAGAAGGGGAGATAAGAGGATGTGTTCACGGAAGTATGATAGCTCAGTTTTCATTCTCTTTTGGCTAAAACAGAGTAATATCAAAGAACTGCATGGATGTCTGTATTATAAAGAACAACACAGAAAACAAAGATATTTTGATTGTGTATTTTATTGCTTTTTGAAAAGCTTCAGGAGTGGTTAGGAAGAGAGGCAGCACTAGAATGAGCTGAAGAAATCTGCAAAATGAGATTGTATCTGATACAGATGATGCAAAAGATCTAGAGAGCATTATATGAACATCTTTTTCTGTGAATGTTCTGAGTTAGGACAGTGGGTTGTAAAGAATATACTCAGAATCCAAAAATATTGTCTAAGAGTATAAATAGTCTAACAGGAGGAAGAAATAACTTGGAGACAGAAGAACGGTACTTCTGGACATGTAATGACTTGGAGCATAAGAATCAATACTGGCTGCATCTTACTGGTTTTGTATTTTGTCAAAATGTTTATTAGTTTTCACTTATTAATACTTAGTATGCCATGTTTTCTGTAGGATGAGAATATTTTCCTATACCTTGAATAACAGTAAAAAATAATTTAGAAATACATGGTATTCATAAAGAATATGATCTTTCCTTAACAATCTCTGCCATCTTGATAATCAAATGTTAAAAGGAGCTTTTCCACACATTTTTCACCCTTAATTGGCATATTTTAATTCCTTCAGTTGAGAATTGCTATCTAACTAATGTGACTAATACCAGTTCTTTTTCAATTAAAATCATTATGTTGGTGATTAGAAAAAAGAAACTGCCTAATCACAAAATAATTGAGTCTTCAATTGTAGAGAGGAGAAAACAGTAAAGTAAATTTCAGATTCGAAGTTATATCTCTCCTTTTTCATTTTCAGTTATTTCATATCCTGGGTTTTATTTTTCCCTGAGCTATCTGGACTGAACTGAGCACATCAACTTTTTTTTTCCTTTTTTTTTTAATGGGCTAATATACAAAATGGTAGAGGTAATATGCAGAAGGGTATAGGGCCAATGAAGCAGGCAGTGGCAACAGTCAGGACTCATCATGGCTCTCAACCACTCTTTGAAAGTTTAGGTAAATATGGCGTACATGCTGTTTGCAATTAAAAGATGCCCACTGTAAAGCTTCTGTGAATTTGCCCTGGTTTAGAACCACAGGGCAGCCCCAGGTTTTCTCCAGACCAACCCTGCTCCAGAGCCTGTGTAACAAGGGGTGGTGGTGGTCCCCTCCTGGCAGGAAGGCCTGTGCTTGGACCACCCGAGGTTACTCCAGGCTGCATTCTTTGGGTGGCTGCTATCACTTTTTACCATCTATAGAGAAAGACATGGCTAGAGGTCACCTGGAGGAAGCCGTCTCCTTCTTCTGATCTGCCCTCGTGTGAAGCATAAGGAGTGGGAATTGTAGAGCCTTGTGTACTCATGGCAAGGGTGAACGTGCACAGCCCAGGGCTCAGGGATGTCACAAATGCACAGTAAATTCACTCTTTCCATGGAAGAGTCACTGCTGTTTTCTAGTAGCAGCCCTCTATGTGCAGGGGTCTTTTCTGGATATAAAGAGAATGGTAAAATGTGCACTATGATGCCGCAGAATTTGTTCTGTTGACAATTCTGCTCAACAAAATCTTCAGTTTTCAGAATATACTTATATTTTCTCTTACCATAAAAGGTTAGACTTCATATTCACATGGGATTCTTGGATCCTGCTTGGATAAAGTGACCGTTAAAAATCAGAAATAAATATTGCATGCCTCAGATAAAATGCTTTCCGGTCATTTACATTGTAAATATTAATAGCTGGGATATAAATTACATTTACTGTCCGATTACACTGCAATAACTGCCTGGTCTTTACCAGAGGACTGAATGCATCATGCAGAGACATAATTGGCTCTATTAAACTTTGTATTAATCATCTTTGAAATTAGTCATGTTTTTTGAACTTTTGCTCATTTTATGAGCTATATAAACACAGGAAGATCCAGTCATTTGCTTTAGCTCATTCCTGATTTTTCCCCAAAATTCTGAGCTTTGATTGCATTTAAAATGTTCAGTTTGGAAGATTTCGCCTTTTTTTTTAATTGTTTAAAACCATAGAAAGAGCATTTGAGCTGAAAGATAAACCTGATAATTTATACAGAAGTACTAAAAAAGTTGTAGAAATTCCAGAATTTAGGGTAATTGCTTGCTGATTCCAAGCAGGTGCTGTAGTGTAAAAGAGTACCGTATATTTACAGGCATTAAAACCAGACACACTGAGGACAAAATCCTTCCAGACTGAGAGCAAGTTATTTAACATTTTCCAATGCTAATCTAAGAAATCACACTTTAAAATTATTTCTAAAATATATAAGCAATAGAGATCCTTTCCAGTTTGTGCTGAAATATGTGTGAGACGAAGGAATGAAATGGAATGGCAGAAGATCTGATTTACTATGCTTTTTACAGTGGTGGATAGGATGACTGAAGAAATGTGTAAATTCTACAAGCCAACACAATAAATTCCAACTGTTTTAACTAAAATTGATGTATTTTTTAAAGGCCATTCTATCATGTCTAGATGTATTACAGGCAGATCTATTTACTGATATTCTTAAGCTTAGATATGTATGTTCTGCCTTAATGTCTTATGTTCATACACATGATGTATATTTGAAAATAATGGTCTTAATATAGGATGTCATGGACCATGTGTAGCGTTTTCCAGATCATTAAAACCAGCCATATCACAATTACCAATTACTAAACCAGGCAAGTCACAGTGCTTCAGAGTAAACTCATTCTCACTCTAAAGGAAGTGAAAGCTACATCATCCACTATGAAAATATATATGTATACTTAATTGTGCATTATAGTGCTATATAGAGTGCAGAAAGACATACCAACAGAAAATGAGACTGTTACCTAAAAGTACTATACTTTGTGTTTTCTTATCATATTCCATGTGTTTTCTTCTTATTCTCCATGCTCTCCCTTCAGCACGGTTATTTTAAAAAATATTTCTTCATTTACTTTACTGTAACTGAATAAAAAATAAACTGCATTTCTCCAGTGAATTAACAACTACCTACCACTGTGCAGTAATATATAATTAACATAAAAAGACACTTAATTAATTGTTTAATGTGTATAAAAGAGGAGATAAGTAGCATGTACTATAACATAAATAAAAATCAGTATTTTTCTATATACTGTTTTGCCCTCAAGAATTGACCTCATTCTTACCAATTGGATGTATAAGAAGGCGACACAAATATTCACAACATCCCACACAAGGGATGTACCAAAAACTCAAAGAAATAGCTTGGATGGACATGGATGCTGAGATCCCATGAGATAAAGCTATTTTGATAAATTTATCTGTTAATTGTGATGTCTAAAGGGCACGTAAGGATCAAAGTTGCTGCCAATAATGCCACATAACTCAGAGCATTCTCACTTCCCCTCTAAAATCTTGTGCTCTGTAGTTCCTGGAGCTCAGTTGCTCCAGGTTGATTAGAAGTTGGAGGACAAATGTTTTGAAAAAACGAGATCTCAGAAGGGAATCTATGGTAACAGATTACCAAGCAGTTACACCATGGTGGTAGTAGTTAAAGACCTGCTCCTCCCTCTGGGCCCTAAAATTAACAAAATTTTAAAGCAGTTCTGCTCCACAACTTAGTGCGTAACTCCTTGGTGCTACCGCTGTTCTGTAGAGGTGATATAAGGTATTTGCATCTCCACCAAGATGTGGTTACCTGTGCAGTTCTGAGTCCTAAAAAATTTGGGGTGCTAGAAAACAGGTTGTGTTCATTGTATGTCCAGTTAAAGGGGTTTCAAATAGATTGATTTGAAAGATGTAGGGGACCACATTTCGTCCTGACTTACAGCAGTGCATGCTGAGTGACACACGCCTGTGTGGATTTGATCCAGCAAAGGAAAAAGTGACAAAGAACGAGTGATCTGATTTGGCTGGGAGGATTGCTGCCTAATGCTCTGCTTGTTTGAAAGCCATTAGTAGAGAAACCACCTCCTTTCTGTGCTAACTGTACTATTTTACCTGGCTCAGAGTTAGTGGAATGTGGAGTATCTGCTGCAAATGAAGCTGAGTCAACAAAACTCATTGCATCCAAAATGTATTGCTGTGCGGCTGTTTTTCTCCTGAAATGTTAAGCAGTGAAAAGCTAGTGCTTTTATCCAGCATGCCATCCGGTCATTTGAGCAATTACTTGCTTAAAGCAAATGATGTCTAGATACTGGGGAAAGATAAAGTTAAAAGTCAATTCATTAAAAATACTTTTCTCCTCAAGAAATGATTTGGGGTTTTTTGAAGTAAATTGAACATAAAGAGTAAGAAGGAAGAAGAAAACTGAGAAATTTTATCATAGCATTTTAAGTTTGATTATGTCACAGAGAAAGTAAATGGCAATAGAGTAGAAAGGAATCTAATCCATAAAGGAAGAGAAAAAGGTTAAAGAAGTCAACAGTAATTAAATGGTGATTGAAGCTGAAAGAAAATTGATCTGTGTTAGCTGAAGGCCATTCTTGCCTTTTGGGATGTTATGCATGAGTGAAGAGGGGAAAGAAAGGTTTTTCTTGTTTTGATATGGAAATATATGTCACATCTTCTTAGCCTATGGTGCTGTGACTCAAGACTGCACTGAGTTTCTGGTACACTGATTCTAGTGTCCTACGCATGATTGTGGGTATTGTATAAAGATAAGATGCTCCAACAAAGCTTGGCAAGGTCAAAAGGCATGGGAGCATCAGCAGTTTGCATGCTGTTTTGTCTTGGGGCAAAAAAAGAAAAGCATCCTGAAGCAGGGGTAGCACTGACACATCCATGTAAAAGCTGTGGAATATCCTTTACTTTGGGTGCAGTGATCCTCCCACCACACAAAGTCTGGGTGATTGGCCAACTCTTCTGGAAGGATACTTAGATTTGCACAAACTGATATGAAAGGAATATATATATATATATATATATATATATATATATATATATACACATATATACAGTGAACTGCATAGAGAGTTTTTTTAAAAAGACCACAGCACTACCAAGTACTTTAAGTTTTGGTTATGTTCTTGAGAGGCTGCAATGATTAGCTTTCTGTCAGGGCATGAAGAAATGAAGCTAAATCTGTGACTCTTCTCAAGGTAAATACTATCAATAACAAAAGCACCAGTTAATGCCACTGCAAACAGTAGTTTCCAGGCCAGGAGAGAATCCATTTCATAGAAGTCTTTTAGTCTTGCAAAGGTTGGTGTAATTTCCAGGCATCAGAGCCTTATAAGATGGGTTATAGACCCTGTCATGAGAGGCTGTGCACAGGCTATAAGCAAGACTCGGCACTGTGCAGGACAAGACCTTGTTGATGATTGTGACAGAATTTAAAATGAACTATAGCGACAAGTTATAAAATCAACAATATTTACTGATTAGAGACCAAATCTTGCAGGGTTTTTTTTGGTCACAATCTCGACATCACTGGGAGTACTGAGTGTGCAATGAGTCAGTACAGCACGTTTTGGCCATAGATATGTAGATTTGTAAAATAAGTCAATTAAAATGAGAAAAATGAAGTAATTTTTATTACTTAAAATATAACAGACTGCTACTAAATGTTCTGAGCTACAGTTTTTATGAGCTTTTTGTCACTAGAGAGAGCTGTAGATACATACAATTAATAATATTTACATTAAAAAAAATTAATTCCTCCCTCAGTGAAGAATTAGGACAAATAACAAATAAAACATAACAACCTTTTCTCTCATAAACCACTATTGGGAATGTTTCTTTTCTGCAGTGAATATGGCACTAGCTGCCTGCCATGATCGTGTTCGAGCTTGTCAAGTATAACAAAGATAAGAATCATTTCAGAGGGCTACTTCAAAAAGTAGCTCAGAAAAGGAAGTCAATTTATTATTTAAAGGCATTAGCAGTCTATGTTTCTCACAACTAGCTTCCAGCTGTAGGAGAATAAAGACATTTTTCATTTAGTTTAAGATCAGGATGAATACCAGCATTCAGGTTTTCTCCTTTCATTCTGTTATTTCTGGGTGTGCTGATACCTTAATTGTAAATCCAGGCCATTCACACAAGTGCAAAAAAAAGCTGTTAAACTATGACTTTACAACTGGTATAGATTTGAGCTTTTTTAACTTAAAGTTCATAAGCATTTCCAGTGTTATCCAGTGGTCAGAGAAATATTGCTTCTTAACTTTATAATTAAGGGTTATTAATATTTCTATCAGTCTTTAACAACAACGCATAAGTAAAATATTGCACCATGTCTAACCAGCTGCTTAAGAATGGCTTCATGTGCAGCTTTTTTGCTTTTTTACACTGCAGATCACTCAAGTTATTCCTTTAGTTTCAGTAAGTTCACCTAATGTTGTAAAGGCCCCAAGTCCCATTTCTAACTGGATACCCAGTCCATTTTGCCTTGCTGCAGTTCAGGCTGAAGTCAGAATATTCTAGGACCTATTGTTAAAAGGATATTAATCACTTTTTTTTTTTTTGGATGAGAAAGAAATAATAGATAAATTGAGCTAATTCCCTTCATGTCGGCCATCATAACTGTTCATGGGCTCGCTCCTAGCTTGTATCAATGTGCAATGTGATTTTTCTTTGAGGTTTAAAATAGCTCACATTTGCTATGCACAGGTGGTTTGTGGCTGTACAGAGTGTACAAATGATCCGTAGCTGCTCTGACACTGGGGTTTCAATTTGTCTCTCAAAATGCGAACACCTGCTGCGCTGGCAGGTACATCTGAGCCTGTCACCATGGGCTCACTATGTAGTCCACGGGATGTACTGTAGACCTCTAAAGTGGGTCAGATGAATCATTCCTCAGCAACTCCCTTTTCTCTCCTCTGAGCACAAGGGCAACTGAGCATGACTAACTCAGATGTAAACATCTACATTGCAAATGTTCAAGGCTGGGTGATACAAGCTCTGAAAGTAAGGATGGGTTAAAATGGTAGGTGGCAATTGAGTGGGAGTTCATGGAGTTTCAGTAAAAAGTAAACATTGGATTTAAGTACAAAAGTAGCAGTCAGTCATATAAATCTTGTTGCTTCAGCCCTTTGGCCCAAATTCAAAGGCACCCACATAACAGAATTTAGACTTTCGAATGAGAGGTCCAGTTCCCCCCTTAGTACCTCAGAGGAGACTGATAAAACTCCAGAGGGAGTGCACCAAAGCTGCCAGACCCTGCTGCAAAGCCTCGGACCCTGGACTCTCTTCCTAACACCAACATTTAAACTCTTTCTGTCAGAGGACTCAGATTCTTTCCCTCAAATCTGAGTGTCTGGGTAAAAGATGACTTTAATATCTCTTTCTCTCTGCTGACTCATGGGAAATTGTGGCTGAGTTCACATTGCGTTCATGGTGAGTTTGAATCTGTATCTCCCAATTTGTTCCCTACAGACCAAGTTACAGGGTCTTTTGGACTGAAGAAAAGCAAAAATGTATTCATTTTTGCTGAAATTCTACTTTATATTGATTCTTTGAGCTATAAGGACAGTCAGTATGGCTCTGCAGCTTAATAGGCACTCACCAAGTAAGGGTGACAGCTGAGTCCTGCCTCTGTACTAAAAGTTACTTACGTGTGTTATCCAGTGATCATAAAACATGAACCAGAAAAAGTCACAGGTGATGAGATGTAATATGAAACTTCCCTTCCAAAACAAATGTTCCACCAGCTAGGCAGTACTTTACAAATGCTGTGAGGAAAAGGAGGAAAGGGGTATTGCCCAAAAATGGTCTGTCTGACTATTGATTAGGGCATGGATGAAAGCCTGAATTATTTTAGGAAAAGCAAGGAATGGAGACCACTCTGGAAAAATCAGAAAGGGAGGAAAAAGCCAATGCTGCTTCTTTCAGCTATTTCCTGTGCAAAATCTGGTTTTGTAAGAATTCTCTGGTTGTATCTAATTCCAGTTGAGTGTAACAATTAACATAGCTGGAAAAACACTGCATCGTACAGCATGAGGGCATCCTTTAAAAACCTGAAGTCATATCCAAACAAAGAACATACAACAGTAAATTCTGGAAGTTTCAACATAAAGATATAGTAAGGCCAGCAAAAACTATTTAAAATGTTTTTTTTTAAAAACAGTAGGCTTTCCAGGGACTTTGCTGGACTACTTGATGATCATGACACAGAAGGAAAAGATTGCTTCAGAGAAGTTAAATGAATTATTTGCATCAGTGTTCACTATGGAAGAAACTAAGGACGTTCCTACTCAGGAGTATTTTTTTTTTTGTTGTGTAATGAGTAGAGTATCTCTTTGAAATTAAAATAACTGCAGAAAAGGAAAAAGAACAAATGGACAACTGAACAGTAAAAAAAAATGCCAAGAGCAGATGTTATTCAGCCAGTTGTTCTAGGACAATGCAAGGATGCAAGAACTGAATTATTAGTGAGGGTGTGTAATTTCTTGCCTGAACTGCCTTAGCAGCAGGACTGAAGAGTGCCAAATGGGTTGTCAGTTTTTAGAAATTATTCCAGGGAAGATCTGAGGAACTGCAGGCCTGTAACACTGACATCTATACAGGGCACATCGGTAGCGTGTTTAATAATAAAAAAAAATAATGCACATCTGGAACTACTCCATGACTTTGTCCGTGGAAATATTGCTTTATAAATGCAGAGTTCTTTGAAAAATAAAAACCCATGTAGATAAGAGTGATCTGGTAGGTACGGTCTACTTGGATTTCCAAAAAGCTTTTTACAAAATTCCTCAGTGAAGATTTTAAGAAAACCAGACATTTGTGGCCTTAAGGGGAATTTTCGTTTAGATGAATATCTGCATGAAAGACAGGAAACAGAGGGTGGGAGTAAATGTTTAGTTTCATGTCGAAGTGAAATCACTAGAAGAATTGTGCAGGGACTGTTCAATATATTTCAAATGTCCTGCAAAAGGGATGAGCATTGGGGTCAAGTTTGCTAATCATACTTAGTTACCCAGAACATCAAAGGACAAGGGCCAAATGTGAAGTACTTTATGTCACTAAGCAACTGGGAAATAAAGTGGTGAAGGAAATACACTGTTAATAAATGTAAGATGATGTGCATGGGAAAATCCTGACTTCATCTAGAAAATGGTGGGCTCTGAGGTGATTTCACCACTCAGGAGAGACATATAGGTGTAAAGGTGGGTAACTCTGAAAACTTCATATAAATATTGAATAGTGGTCAATAAAGCAAGTAAAATGTTAGGAATTTTTTTGGAAGGACTATAACAGAAAGCATCACTGCTCCACTATATAAAGCCAAGATCTACCAATGTTGTAAGACTCTGTAAAGTTGTGGTCTTCTTGTCTCAAAATGGATGCAGGAGATCTAAACCAAGTTCTAGACAATGAGGTCTGGAAAAGAGGTTTAGATCTATCAAACCATTCATGGTATCAAGAGCTCAGTTTCTTCACAAACTCTTCCAGTGCCAGAACTAGTGGACATGCAATATAGCGAAATGGAGCTGAAAAGAGTTGGAAGCTATATGTGAGGCTTAGTGCAAAGTATCATACGGACCTGCCTTGCTCTGATTTCTCCATGGGTACATGCTAATGTCCACTGCTGGAGGCAGAAAACAGAGCTACAGGCATTTGATCTGAAGTTGTAAGGCCATATTTGTGTTTTTAAATTATTTAGTGTTTATATGTGTTCTAAACTGCAGGGTTTGCAAACTAGGGTGCTTGAGAACTCTCAGCCTTTCCATGGGATAGGCATCTGGTGGATGGAAGTTGTGAGGATCACGGTTTGTATAGGAGCTCCAAAGCCAGTTCTCCTCTCCTTTTCAGCTTTTAGAGGGATACTGTTGGCAGTTTCACATTGGAAAAGGCAAGGACTGAAAGGACACAAAAGGATGTCCGAATGCCAAGATCAGCAGATTGTCCGTGTTGCAGTGAGGCTTGTTCCTGAGCTCTTTCTATACTACTTAGTTTGCATATAAACAGAATATTCAGCTATGCAATGCATGCTTGTGCTACTGTATGCAAATCAAATATCCAATATGTGTTTTGCTTGATGCAAAGATAATCGTACATTTTTCTGGTCAATATGAGATACGATATTGGATATCTCATCTTCACAGAACAATAGAATGTCCTGACTTGGAAGGCACCCACAAGGATCGAGTCCAATTCCAGTTCCTGCATATGACAACCCCACAATTCACACCATGTGTCTGGGCAAGTTGTCCAGTGTCGTCTTGAATCCTGACAGGCCTGGGGCTACGAGTACACTTCACTTTCCATTCTAATGAAGCAGAAAGCACTTCACTTTCCCTGACCAGTCAACCTTCCCAGTTCTACTGAACTGAACTTCCAGAAATACTTAACTGCCAGGACACAGAAGATACAAGGATATTCTTATTATTGTTTTAGGACAATCCCTTACTTGTCAACCTTTCCCTTTGCTTCTGTCCTAATATGGTGTATTTGACATCAGAAATGAAAAGTACTTCTTTTGTGCTAGCCATAGGTGTGAAACCATACTCAACTAGTTGGGGCTTAATTTTTCCATACTCCGATCTAACAAAAATAATGACTTCTGAGGTTTACGTGTAGAAAAATAATACACACTTAACCCTGAGCACAAGAGTAATCATGGTGACCGTAACTGTGTCTGGAATAATGAAACCCACTAAATTTCTACCCAAGATTTTGTGGTATGGGGCCACAATTGCTTTATATTTGCATTTCTCGCATTGCTCAGAAGCCATACATTCTGGGTCTAGTTCTGATATGTTTCCAGATTCTTATAGTCTTATTTTATGGAGGGATACTTTGCTTTGAAATGAAATAAATTATTCATAGAGGAAGATACCACTTACCACAGCTGATTATGTTAACTACTAACCCATTGTGTGGCCATGAATATTTGTTGGCTAAGGAGGATTTCTTGATGGTAATGAGCATGCCTTCTTCTGTCATATTAAAAATCCTAAGTAATAAATCTTAGACCAGCCAAAAGAAAAAAGTTTACAAATATTTTTTCTTTCATGTGTTTTTGATAAGGAGATAGGAAAACCTATTTACTGATAAATTCACAAGAAGTAATGGCAAAAAGTATAAAAACCAAGTTCCAAATAGGATATGACTGAATTATCTTGAATACAAACATGATTCCAAATTCTTTAATTCTGGCAAAACAAGTAGTCAGTAAATGGCCCCCCTTATAAAATTATGAGTTCAAAAATTTTTTACAAAAGGAAGTGGTTACCACACAACACCATAGACTTAAATTGTGAAACTCACTACCAAAGTATGTTACACAAGACAAAACTATAAATAAACTTACAAAATAGTTGCATGAATTAGTGGAAGAAAATGTCCATTAAGTGCTATCAAACCCAAAGTCTTGGATGTAAATTCCAGCTATTGTAGTCCATGATTCACAGATTGCCAGGAACCAGAAGGATGTACCAGTGAAAGCAGTAGGGGAGGGTCGTCTTATAAGCATCTTTTCCTGAACAGTTTCAAAGCCAAAATAGTGAGATTTATGCTCTCCTAATCACAAGAAATATTAGTCAAAGTTTCTTCTAAGTGTAAACAGAACTGGTCTGAACCACCAGTCTTAAGTGGACAACTACTTTAAAAAAAAAAAAAAAAGTAAAATAAAACCTTTTAAGTTTCTTGAATGATCTTTTAAGGACAGGTTGCATCATATATAAGTAGTTGCAATACCTTAGCAAAACAATTCAACATTTACAAGTTAATATTATGATATTAATAAAAAATAAAGGGATTGAGTTCCTCCCACTCCACACACACTGACCTGCTCTCCTACTGTATGTCTTTTTGGAGAGCAACTTCAATCTGAAGAAATGTTTCATTCTTGAAAGAACTCTTTTTATTCACAGTGGAACACGCCTGAATTTTACAGATCTTCAACCAAAAAAAAAAAGTTTTTTTGTAAATAGTTGGTGAAAGAAGCCTAAAGAAAATGTGCACCTAATCCTATTAGCTGACTTAATTTAGACTTATTAAAAGCCTTGATACACAGGATTTAACACAATCTTTCTAGCAGGGTGTGATGTAATCTATTTTTCTTCCTCAGCTAGCAGATGGCTTACCTTTAAGTAATTTCCAATATGTTAGGAGATCAAAAGCCATCCTTATGCCATGGAGGCAGTAATCGTTCCTCTCTGCTGGGGGTTGCTTGGTATTGCGGTGGGGATATGCAAAGGCTGCTGGCATTTCCAAACATAGAAGGCCGACATTTCATCAGACTTTGAAGTTAATAATCCTTCAGAAGTTGAAAAACTGAGAGATTTTCAAAACCCTTTTAATGTTCTATATGCCATGTGCAAAAGTAAATATCTGTAAGGAATCACCGCGGACTGGTGCGCGGAAGTGCCACACCGGTGGGCATGGGGCGTGAGCGATGGCGGGGTGTGCAAGGCTCCAGGGAGCGGGGGGTCCAACTGGGAGGTGTGACTCACCCTCGGGACCCCACTAACCAGATCAGTGCACAGCAAAATTCTGCTGGACCTGAAATGCTGTACAGCAGCTCTACACATGGCCTTGGGGCATCCCTTCTCCATGCTCACCCTTTCTGGGGCTCTGTGGCAACACGGTACATCACAGATTCGGTCTGACCTCTCCACAGAGAGAGCAACATTTTGTTTTCATAGAATAGTTTGGGTTGGAAGGGATCTTCAAAGGTCACCTAGTCCAAGCCCCCTGACATGACCAGGGACATCTCCACCCAGGTCAGGTTGCTCAGAGCCTCGTCCAGCCTCGCCTTGAGTGTTTCTACCATATCTCTCTGGGCAACGTGTTCCAGTACTTTACCACACTCATGGTAAAAAATTTCTTCCTTGTGTCTAACCTGAACCTTCCCTCTTCTAGTTTAAAACAATTATCCCTTGTCCTTTTATAACAGGCCCTGATAAAAAGTCTGTCCCCATCTTTCTCATAGGCCCCTTCTAAGTACTGAAAGGTGGCAATAACATCTCCCTGGAGCCTTCTCTTGTCTAGGCTGAACAACTCCAACTCTCTCAGCCTGTCCTCACAGGAGAGGTGTTCCAGTCCTCTGATGATTTTTTGTGCCCATTTTGGACCCTTTTCCTGAAAACGGGAGGCTCAAATGTTTTGAATAAAGCCAGCCAAGTCTGGAAAAAATTGCCTACTGGGCACAACCTTTCCAACTTCCGATCACATCATATTTATTTGGCTATCACAGGTTTTGCTCTTCTTACATTAAAAATAACACTTGACAACACTGTTACTCTGTCAATACAGTTTAGTAGTTGGAAACTGCTAATCAACTTTTTCTACAAAGGATGCAAAAATTAGTACTCAGAAATAATAATGAAACGGTCTGTATTTAAGCATTGCTAAAACTGACTTAATTAAATATTTAAATAATTTAAAATTAACTTTGAAATTAAGTTAACCTATATGAAGGCTTAAGATTACTGAAATAACTTAAGGCCATTTCAAGTTAAATTAAAAATAATACTTTACTTAAGCATATTTATTCTTGAAATTTTAAGAGAGTCCCACCATTCAGAAGCAGGAAGTCAGCGACTGAACACCTGGAAAAATGTTTACTTTTGCCAGCTGTAGCTTCTCCACAGGTGTAGAGACGGGGTTTTTTTCTGCATTTGGAGTTATTCTAGTCAATGACTCAAGCTGACAAACTGATCAGGTACTGAAAAAACAGGAAAGTTTGCTTTTTCTTTCAATCTATGAATAAAAATTGGGCGGTGGAGATTTAGGTGTATTAGTTTAAAACTCCTAAAAAGCAGAATGGCAATAAAAACTCAAAGGCATTAAGGAAATGCAGAAAACATTGTCACAGTCAATTTTAACATATTTTGACAACCAAAATCATAAGTTTCCAGAACATTCCAACTAAGTTTCCAGAACATCACAACTATCTAGAAACATTTTTACAGCAGTTCCCTGCAAGCATCCAAAACCAATTTATAGGCTACTCTTGAGCCAAACGTTAATCATCTAGTTGGCAGGGAGTATCATATATTTGTCTTATGAGCATAAGACAGTGCAAAAATAAAAAGTCTGAAAGATGAACAGTACACCATAATATCATTACAAAAAATATGCATAAGGCAGGCCTGCTGTGCAGCACAGCAGATATTGCCTGGGCGATTTCAATTGCCCAAGGGTGGTGACAACATGCGGAAGCCAAGGCAGATGTGTGCCCACCTGGGGAGGCAGCCAGATGCGCATCCCCAGGGTGAGGGCAGCTGACCCCTCTGCAGGGTGCAGGCAGGACCATGCGGGCCACGTTGGACACCAAGGACCCCCAGTTGCCCATCCCACCACACAGCCTGGGATGGGGCCCTGGGTGCAGGAGAGTTGTGAGTCCCCATGGCTTAGGCAGAGCTGCTGCTGCTGCCATGTCCACACACCCTGGTGGCACAGAGGATCAGGAGGGCTCATTAGCTGCTCTCTGCTGAATTCAAGCAAGTGCAGAAACCTTTTTTCACTGTTTAACTCCCCCAGCAGGAGAACTGACTCAAAGAAAGGTTAGGGCAGGACCATGTCAGGGTTCTGTAGCGGAAAGAAAGGAATTGTACTAAAAGCATGGCCAGGAGTATTGCCTTGGTCCAATTTACTTCTGCCAAGGTTGCAATGGATGTGGCAGGGGAATATCAGACATTGCACACTCTGGGGTAGGGTTCAGCAACCGATTGCTAAGAATAGGAAATAAATGTTGCCAAGGATACTCTTTATTCGCAATCACGAAATGCCTCTTGTAAACATACTGCTATTTTAGGCATACTGTAAATGTCTGTTTTACTTGGGGGAACTAGAGACAAAAAATGACAGTTGTAGTTGTTGTGTACTAATTGACAACTCGCTGTGCAACCCTTGGCTGCAGCAGCCCTGCCCCTCTCTCAGGACCCTTGTGTTCTCCCCCTGTGGCTCGGGGATGCCTGGGGCAAAGCACTGGGCTGAGCTGTAGCTAATTCTTGCCTTTTTCTTCCTGTCTTTTCCAGAGAGAAATCCTCCATGCATGGAGATTTACCCATCTTCCCTGGGACTTCTGCGGCCACACCAGCTGCACACCACCTCCCCTTGCAAACCTTCATGCCGGCCTCACTGTGCATAAGGATTTCTGGAAAAAAAATTCCCCCACCCTGCTTGTGTAGGGGTGCCAGAGTGGGGCCCTTTATGATGTCTCCAGTGACATCACAATGTCCCTGCAGTGCCACCTGGCCACACCCAGGCTCCATGGCTACGGGCCAACCTCAGACACAGGAGGTAGGGTGGCCATCCTATGGCATCACCAGTCCCACGTCACCACCACCATGTGCTGGTGGGTCCCTGGTCCCTGCCCCAGTGCAGGAGATGCAAGAGGAGCCCTTGGGCTGTCTGGCAGTCCCAGGGGTGTGGCAGGAGGAGGCACCACAGGGACAGAGGTGCCGGTTGCAGTGCCAGTGGTGGTGGTGCCAGTTTGTTCGTGTGTGTGGCCTTTGCTTTCTCTATTAAACTGACTGTATCTCAACCAGTGAGTTTTCTCACTTTCAGTTTTCCAAATTTCTCCCCCATCCTGCTGGAGGGGGAGTAAGCGAGAAGCTGTGTGGGGCTTAGTTGCCTGCTGGGGTTAAACCACAGCACTGCTGCTCCATGGAGCTCCAGAGGCTGCAGGGAGATATCTGCTCCACTGTGGACCAGCACAACCCAGGGTCCGTGTTCTAGGGACATGGTCTAGTGCTAGAGTTAGGTTATTGTTGGACTCGATGATCCTGTGGGTCTCTTCCAACTGAAACAACTCTATAATTCTATAATTCTGACACCCTCTTTTCAGGTGACCTGGGTGTATTCCCCTCCCCAGCTACTGCTTCTCTCCTTCTGTGATCTCACCTGTTTGCTTCTCCTTATACTCATACTTCATACAAGTCCATAATTTTTGTTCAGTGCTGTTCACCTGTCAGTCTCCAGAACTAAAGAGTTATCTGATTTATACTTGTTTTCAAGTTGGAAATGGAGGATCAGAACAGGGATGTGATTTATTCAACATAACCCAGGATCCTGGTACTATAGTCAGTCACCACTGCTTCCTCCCTAAGCTCTCCATATTTAACAAAATGAGCCTTTGCTTTGACTTCAATATCTATTGTTAATGAGAAACCTACACTTAGAGGAAGGTTAAAATTAACTTGTAGTCTCACTGGCCAGTGCTTATAAAAATGAAATCTCTTCAGTCAGGTGGAATCAAATAACAGGTTCAAAAAACTAATAATGTGTTGTGTGACCACAGAGGGAAAAGCAGTCAGTCATCCCACATTAGAAAGACACCCTTATATAATCAGGGGAAATCAAATAAGATTTCCTTTGCTGGCACATACGTTGCAGAGATATCTTAGTGCAAAGCAGTGTCTTTTCCCATGGCAGCATGGGAAATCAGAAATCCAAGTTAGCAATAGTTGTCTGAAGAGCAGTATGATTCATGTAGCCATTAAAATAGAAAGGAAAAAAAAACCCTCCTTTCTGATTTGCACTTGCATTTCTACTGGGTATTCTGTATTCTTTCCACTAGCTAAGCTGGACTGGATGCCCAAAGGAAAGTTAACAAATGAGTTTACAATAGGCTGTAAACACTGAATAGCCAGGGTTCACGCCAATTAAGAAAATGAACATGTCCTCATGTTCATAGCTCAGTGTCTTGGATTCAAGTCCCTGTCTGAATACACATTTTCAAACTACAGACATCTTAGCAATGCTTCTCAGGTATACTTGCTGCCTGAAATATGAACTGAGCAGGAACCTCAGGCTGGCATATTAGCAAAAGCAGAAGATATCAGTTTCTTTCGAGCACAGCACAGGGAACAATTATGCACAAAAATCTCTCTGATATATATTCCAGTGCAGGCCAATGGTACACAAGTCATCCCATCCCAAGGTGTCTGGACATAAAGGACTTGTCAAAATGAATATGAGATGACTACTGTGTGTCTGTATATATAGAAAAAAGCATAGCACAGCAGTGACTGCACAGCACTTTCTGTATTCCTACTGCGTACCAGGCAAAGATTTTTCAGTTCATACATCATTCACAACTTGCTACAGGGATTCCACAAAGCCAGTACATCTCCTTTACACAAAGCAAGGGGGAAGAAAAGAATAGATTCAGAAAAGAAAAGATTCTGGAAGTATGTCTGCTGGATGAGTAGTCAGTGTCAGGGGCATGAACAATACACAAAGCATAGCAAGAAGCAAAATAAATAAGTAAACAGTGACATCGCCCCTACCCTGTCCAAGCCACTATGAAGCAGAGTGCTATCTCTAATATCACGGTGTATGTTTTCAGAGTAGAGAGAGCGAGAAACTGCTGAAGGGTTTTCTTCCTGTTCCCCCAAGAGGTATTTGCACCACTTGGCATGCAAAGGGTGAGCGAAAGGAAGAGGAGGAGCATGACTACAAGAAACTACATGGGAGGGAATCAACTCACCCAACTTTAGCAATTTGCGAGATAGAATTCTGATCTGGGATGCTTATTTAGGCTCTTTTATGGTGTATAGGGAGAGAGAGGTCCCTCCAAGGGCTCTATATTTCTTCTCTCAGGCTATTGTGTGAACCTGACAGCAGAGGTGAACATGGATGGGCAGTGGATGAGCAGTACTGTATTTGCTCTTTAGACACAACACATATAACCTTGGCCAGGGATTGAACCCCAGACCTCTTTTGCTGAAGAATTCTCATCTTTTCTGTAGGAAAGTGTCTGCACAGAGATACACAGAAATCTACTCACCACTATACGGGTAGTGATACCAAATCAGATAGTTGTTGGTAGTAAAAGCAATTCAGAAGGCAAATTTGCAACTAAGAATTTCAAAGGCATGGCAAGACGGAGTGAATTAACATAGATCTGGATAGTATTTTCTGGTAAGATCCCTTTTTGGGATTTAAAACAGAAAAATGAAGGAATTTTTTGGCCCACATCATTTGTGGGGCAGAGACAGCTGCATGAAGAGAAGATACACCAAAAGCAAACCACCTCTCTATCCTAACTCCCCCCCAGGTTTTGTTAATAAATTATGATAATAGCTAGTATAATTGATGGATACAGGTAATGCCTGCTTTTGTGTTCCTTGATGCACCATCCTTAATCCACTATTTAAGTAAACTGTGCTGAAAATAAAATTTTGAAGGATTTCATATAGCATTTGTATCACCATTGGTTTTGTGCCACAAGCCAGTGCTGCAGCATAGTGCCAAGCCCAGATCTAATATAAAAATGTGTTTTAACTCTGAAATGAATACTGTAATGCAGACTGCCTGCTAGTTCGGTTTCAACCATATTTTATCTCCTGGGGTTCGGAGCTGATTGTAGCAGAAAAAGATGCCAAGACAGTCTCTTGTATTAAAATATATGGGTTACATATGCATCAAGTTTTATACAGAGTTTAGACTTAAATATCAGCAGCATAAGGCAAGTTGGGATGTAAACTGTTTTCAGATGTGTCTACAGGCTTGAGTGGAAAAGAAAATACTAATGGTACTCAAACTGATGGCAGTCAGGACCCAGAAGGTGAGCTGCAAAGTTCTGAAGGGGAGCTGCTGTGTTTCCCAAAAGCTATAACCTTGACACTGAGGTTAGCTCTATTTCTTCCTTATACAGCAACGTGTTGCATTATGGCTGTCTAAATATTCCTGGAAGCGTTTCAGAGATTTTGTGACCCAGATGTGGATTATGTGTAACACTAACTATGTACATGCTGGAGATTATTACACTGGGAGCTTTCAGATTCCATTCTGCACGTGTAGCACTGAAAAGAAACTTGACTTGTACTTATGAAATTCCTTTAGACCGTAAGAAAAACAGAAGGAAACCCCCTTTGGAGACTTCCATAATGGGAAACAGGAAACAGGGCTGTCAAGAGTGGAAAGTTTGCAGCACAGGAAAAACAATGGACTATATAAACATAAATGCCATTATCAGATACTCTGCAATGGCCTTGCAATAGGTCTGAAGTTGAAAATATGCAGTGGTTTGTGTTTTCATTCAGATCTGAAGATTGCTTTATGGGCTATTCCTGTTCCTGTTGAGATCAAGTGGTATTTTCATATTGACAAATGGGCATAGGTTAAAACCCAGAGGTAATAGTTTAAAAAAGACAGTCTTTATGAGAGTTTTCAGCATCTTGATTCATTTCTGCTCCTTGTTTTTGCATATCTTCACAGTCAAAGCCATTGAATTGGCACACTTTCTTGGGTAGCAATACAATGAGTCACAATGCTAGCATATAAACATTAAAAGCAGGACCCTGGTATTTCAAAGTTCCATCCATGACTAAGTTCTCTACAGGACTGATAAAAGGGCAGATTTTTCACTGGCATGGGAGACCCTGTTCTAGGGACAGCACTGCAACTTCTTGCTTAGAACTCATACAGGGACACTCTTCCAAGCTTTCCCTCAGAAGAAAACACAGTGGATGCTGCAGTCTGTCTGCCTTGCGCTTGAGGACTTCAGAGGAAGAAGCTGATTATTGATTCAGAGTATTCCTACTGTGCTTCAGAGCTCACTGGTGGTAGAGGTACAGCTTGCAGATCCATGTTAAAACTGTTTGAAACAATTCAGCAGTCCCTAGGGAGCAGAGGACCTCTTTGGCTCCCAGCAAAAGACTAAGCAATCTCAAGACAGCTTATGCTAGCTTACGTTTTTATTTTAAAGTCTGTGTTGCAACAAAATTCACTAGAACAGAATGTAACCAAGCCAGAAGCTGCCCTGTTTTTAACTGAAAGTCTGTGACTTTTCCAGGCAAATGTTATCACCAATCATGCTACTAACGTAGCTTCCCAGCTCCTTTGCAGTGATGCCAGATTAATTTCAACAGGGCAAAAACTCTATTCTTGTCCCACAGGTTTTGTGGCACTACAGTGGGGAAGGAGAGGCCTCTGATTAAATATAGATATTTGCACTGAGGTGGTTACCAATGCCATTAATATCAATGGAACCAGTGCATGATTAACTTCCCTCCAAAGATTTAAAAACAGCCCATATAACATGGCTGTTTCTCTGCATTGATTGTAAATTCAGACTAGCTTCAACAAATGCATCCACAATGTAAATGTCAGTGTTTGGGTCAGATGAATTCCATCCCTCACTTACACTTTCTAAGTACATCCAGAAGACCAAGTAGGCCACCTGCATGGTTCAGCACTGTTACCCTGAAAAGGGCTGAATTCAGCTCACTTTTCTCTGTAGCACTGGCTCTCTTTTGCAGACACAATCAAACTGAAGAAGGGACAGGACAGGACCAGCTCTCTCATGCACTTGCTGCAGTCACAGAAGATTTTAGAGAAAGAATGCATTCTCCTCACGGTGAGATATGCACATCCTGGGCTTTCCAGTGCCTTCAGTAACAGAGCGGAGCGGAGGTCTGTTGCACATCACTTCCTCTCTGG
The DNA here is from genome assembly GCF_964273445.1 of Streptopelia decaocto. NCBI lineage: Eukaryota > Metazoa > Chordata > Aves > Columbiformes > Columbidae > Streptopelia > Streptopelia decaocto. The sequence goes on along the minus strand of NC_138655.1, from coordinate 139,411,257 downwards.
TTCCATATGACTGCTACAGTGGGAGCTGGATATTGCTCTTGGAGTCTGTAGACTGACTTAGACCTGGTGAGAAAGATTGTGTTATTGACTGCATATACTGAATGTATCACGTATCTTTTATCTTTAGAGATACTTTACATCTCATTTGTTATTCCTGTGTTTGAAATCATATGGTTCGTAAAGCATCAGTACTTTTTACTTTGTTCAAGTCAGCACCAAAGGTTTGTAGAATTCTCTTCTTCCTCAAAAATTAGAAATATAACATTTTATGGTCTCTAGAAAATGACCTCTTTCATCTCAAGCAACTTAACTGGCAATGTTTAGATCTGATAATTGGATTACAACCATGTTGAGAGATACATCCTCAAGTGAATGAGTAATGTAATTTCTGCATAGCACAAATGATATCTACCTGAAATGGCACCATCCACTCTGGATGATCTCTACTATCTTAAAATACTATGATATAATCAAGGCTGGTTGGTTTAATAAAACCAAGAGTGCATTAGCTCAGTGGAGTCAAATATACTTGTTTATCTTCCAAATACTAAGTTTGCCTTTTCACCCTACCCTGCTCACACTCATCCATCCCTGGGAACTGACCCCCAGCATCCCTTGGGTGTCCACAGTGTTGGTGCCCATGCTCAGATGGGAAGTCTCTGCTGAAGGATGTCCTGTTTCCCCTGTCTCAGCTGCTAGGGTTTCCACTCCCTGTGCCTGGGAAAAAGTCTTTTGCCTGTGATGCTCAGTCCCACTGTGCCTTAGGATTGATCAGAAGTCCTCTTCCTGGCCTTTATTTTCAGTTTCTTTCTTTTGCAGAGTCTCTGAGCAAATGGGGAACCAAGCGGTTATGTAAAGAGAACACAGAAGGGGGCACCTGCCTTTGTGGCCACTCCATGCTCCACATCATTCTGGATGGTTCTCCTGAAATGGTGGTTAAAAAGTGGTGATTATGCTGTGCCAAGAGGACAGCTGAGGGTTTCAATTTGTCAGAGTATTCTCTGCATTTTCTAGTTCTGCAGCTCCATGGAGGTTTTCCTAAATGAGCTGCGGCTGAGGGAAGTACAGAAATTAACTGCCTCTCTTCAGGATATAAGGTGTAAAATTAAAGCGATAAGAAAGAAGAAACCACACTTCTGACAGCCAAAGGCTCAACTTCTGTCGTCTCAGTGCTGAGCTCTCCCCGCCATTGTCTGCCCTTGGAATTAGATTCCAGTTGCCGTTTTCTGAAGTACCTCATTGACTACAGCTTAAACTTTCCTTGTGTATGATTTGAAAAGCCTGGCTATACTTTCTGTTCACCCTAGTCACATCATTTTCAATGACTTCTTTATTCTGGAATTAATGACAGAGCATACTTTGTGGTCCTGTTGTACAGATCCTGGGAACAAATGACCTCAGACTGCCCTAGTCATCGAGGACAGCTAGGACCTTCACAGGGCAATTCATCTTCCCTATCTTAAACACCTGTTTCAGGATGGAATGCATCACCCTCTGGAAGTGCCTGTCTCTTCCCACTGACTATTAAGGGACCCTAGTGACTGGCAGAGAGTAAGTGCCTAACTTCAGAGATCTAAGATGAAGGCCTATGAATCCCATGGCAAGCAGTGGAACATTTTGCCTAGGATGCATTCCCTAACTGGAAAGGGACTCCAGACAAAGGTTAGTATCCCAAAACTTTGTGTCATCAAGAAAAAGCTGATTTTCTTTAAGAACTGAAGAAAAAATGTTATTGAAATGCTGCTTCATTAGTACCTTAGAAGAAGAAAGGAGGAATATCCAATGGAGAACATTAAATACAAGCTGTCAGCAGGAGGAATTCAAAGCTGTACATATTGACTGTTATGAGGTTCCTTTAACTGGTAGGATTATGTTAGAAATAATAAATATAATATTTTGAAACTGTTTATGCAATCAATACTGATGTAAAAATCAATGAAATAAAAACTTCCATTTTGAAGCATAAATTGTTAGGCATATGAACCATCTGACATCCTCCACGCAGCAGGCTGGGCTCATTGGACAAGACTGCATTCATTTCCTAGAAGCAGCTGGATGGTTTATGCAACCTGCTAAAATGTGAAAGATGTAGTAAGAGAACCTAAAATGGGGCTGCTGACCAGTAGCATAACTGCTTCTTCTTCACACTGAGGTACATGTCTGAAGTGTGGTAGGAAATCTTCTCAAAATTAATCCAGAAATGGACCTTTTAGCCACAGAAAAATAACCTCTTCCAGATAACTTATTTTGTTCCCTTCATCTATCTGATCAGAAAAAAGCAACAGTTTGTTCTACAAGTAATCTATAAAAGGAAGCACTGGATACTTAAGAAAAAAGTTCTCAAAAAAATACAGTGAGGGCAACTAAGCTCAGAAAAATAATTTCCTGTCTCTGTATGTAAGGTGCTTTTATAGCAGTCACGATATTTAAAATCTTGAACCTCTTACAGTGAAAAAAATAACAGAATAAGAGAAATGCAAGTTTAAAATGTGTTGCTGTTGTACAGGTTTGATTTCAGCCATAATTACTTGATTCTTAGTTTTTCTGTTTTTAAACTGACCATTATCCCAAGGATGTCAGTACAGGTATTGCTCATTTTGTTCAAGCACTTTGGGAAGCAGCAAAGTTGCGGGAAATGGTAATTCCAAGACCAACAGGTGATGCTGCAAGTGAGTTTATTTTCTGTGTCGAGTGTTGCTTAGACAACTGACTTTTGCCTTCTCTGTGACAGAAATGGTTGTACATGTACACAGGACCAAGCTGATTGCTTACAGGCAAAAAAAATGTTACAGAATAATAAATTTTGAGAAAACCCAGGTGAAGAAAAGTACCTGGAAAGCTCACAAATTTAGAGTCACACTTGGGTTTTTAAAATAAAAGTTGTAAGGCTTAATGAGAGATTAGTTTAGTCACTCTTTAGAAAGTGAAATCAGAAGGTTTTGATCCTTGTCTTTCATCCCTGAAAAACAGTGACTATTGTCATTGAACAAGAATAAATCCTTCTGTGTGTTCTGGCTGGAGTCACTGTTGGTCCATGGAGGCAGCAGGGCCATGGGTGTGCCCAGAGCAGCTCTCCACTGCAGAGCTTCTCTCTGCAACCTGACTCTGAGGAATCTGTTCATCTGCCAAAGAAGCACAAAGAGTTAAAGCAACAGGTGTAGTATTGAAGATGACAAGCCTTTTCCACTTTCATCTCTGAGAAAAGCAGCAGCATAATGAAGATAAATTGGAATTTTACAGACAGGTAACCACATGATAACAGATCCCTGTTATTTAATACCACCAGAGCTATTTCAAATAGTGTTAGGACTTGTCTGTGCCCACTAGTATCAAGTTCTCCTAATCAGTGATCTGTAAATGTGTATGGTTCATTAGGGCTCTGAGAACAGCTGTCTGTGTCCGCTCAGGATCAGATTACAGGATATCATTAACTTGGATTCTATATCCGCTTTGAGGCTTGTTACAACTGACTCATAATTCTTTCTTTCTCTCTTTATTTTTTTTTTCTTTTTTTTTTTTTCTTTTTTTTTTCCCCCAAAACTGTCATGGAAACCAGGAGAGCTAAAGACTAAGGTTTCTGTTTTACCTGCTTCTGTTCAGGATCATTTTAATGTACAGTCAAAAGAAAGCTGTAAATACAATGTTCATTGTAACTAGTGCAATAAAACATGGAACAGTTTCATGCCTCTTGCACATGCCTGTGCTCAAGGTTTATAGTTGAATTGTTTTAGTGGAACAACTTAAATCCTCTCTAATCTCCTACTGCCTGTAAAATATGTAAAAATACATATATATAAAACCACATTATATATTTCAGACCAAGCTTTCCAGTTTACCTTAATGACTGTTATCTGATAAAATAATACATTGGTTTGGCTATGATTGCATGACTTAAGTATAATTCTGGAAATATAAGGCTGAGTTTGATCCTTCTCATGAACTATACTCCAATTATGGTATGGCTTGTTTGATTTTAAATGCTTCCTACTACAATAAGAAATTTGCTGGGCATATGTAGAAAAAATGATGTTATTTTTTTCCTTACTTTTTTGAGGCAGTCCACATCTTTCTACATTTTTTTCTGAATTAATTCTGAGAGAAATCAAACAAATCACAGAAAAAGATGGGTTTGCACTTAATGGCATTGGGAGCAGGAAAAAAAATCAACCAATACATTACTAACTGCATGTGATTCACTTATCTTGACTATTATTCTCCCAATCACAAATTGTATTCATGAATGATTTATTTAAATAAAAATACCCAAATTCAGTAGTTAGGTTGAATACCAGCAAAAAGGCAGGGAAGAACTCTCTAATGGAGTAATTGCTGTCTATAGCAAATATGAGTTTATATTATTGTGTTTTACTCATGTCAGCTATTATGCAACTAAGGGTTAGTAGATCTGGTGTTAGATACTAGGCCTGATCATTCACTACTGTTCTTATAAGCAGATTTCTTATATGAATATGACAAAAATCTACTTGCTTCTATACATGAAACAGAATGAGGTTCCTACTACAGACTAGGGAATATAATTAGTAAGATTAATTAATTAAGATTAATTAGATTAGTAAACTATTAATGCAAGCTATAGATATCTGGATACAATATGATGTTTAAGCTAAGGCTCTAGGGTATAAATTGTTTTTGAAAGAAACTTTCCAGACTTTGTTGCCAAAAATCCATTCATTTTAACAGGCCCTGCTGAAAATCCTGCTGAAAAAAAAAATCCAAATATTTGGGTAGTATTCTGAATAGAAGGGCTCTGAAGTAAGGCTGTCAATCCATATCTAGTCACCAAAGTGAGTGGCTCTGTTCTCTCCAGGAGAAGTTTGTAAAACATCTGCGAGAAGAGTGGGGCTGCTCCCCTCATCAGTAAATATCACTCTTCCTCCAAGTCACTAAACACGGTCTAATGGAGTCCCTCTTTGCAATTAAAAAAAAGTCCCAAATTTACAAAAGCACTTGATAAAGTAAAACAGAATTCACATGAGCTATAGAAGAAAAGGCTGCCTGAAAACAAAAGAAAACAAAACAAAACAAAGCAAAACAAAAACAAAACAAAACCCACACAATACATCTGTGGAGGTTTAAGGTGTCATTTATGAAGCTCAACTGTGTTGCAGGGGTTTGATTGTCTCACATTCCTTCTGAACAAGCCTTTCCATAGGGATGACTTTAGATCACGATAGTTAGACAGTGAGGCCTGGAAATGTTTGCCATATCACTTAGCTTTCCATAGCCTGAATTCAAAAATGTTAATGCTCCTGATCTGGCATGAGAGCTTAATAACGTAAGTGAGCAGAATTAAATACAGTTGTGTGTGCTGTGCCCTTGAACCTATGGCTGTGAAAATGTGTTCACTTTTGCTTTGTATAAATGATGTGCTACGTACATTTTCTTAGCGAAAGACAGGCAAAGTAAGACTCAGATTTTAAACAACTTCAGATGATTTTTGCTTAGAAGAAAAGAATATTTGCCTTAAAAATGGAAGGCACTGAGTACTGCCTTTGACAGAAACCACAGCATGGAAAGCCTCAGATGCTAACCCACCAACTCACAGCCCTTGGCTGCAGATGAAGCAGATAGAAGCCCCTTTTCAATGTTCCTCTGTAAGTGCTCATGCCCTGCCCATGGCTGAAACACCCCTCGGGGGCTACAAGCACCATTTCTTTCTGACAGGACAGGAGACCGTCCCCAAAACCATCAAGAACCCACACAGTCCCTGTGGGTGCCCCTAGGCTGGCAGGCTCCGGGCAGCGATCCAGGGATGCCGGGGTGGGGGAGCCCCACCAGCCCCTGCTACTGGCAGAGGGAGAACGGGGGGCAGGTGGGATATTTCTTGCTATTTGCCCGCTCCTGCAGATCTTGCTTGGCTCCCTGATGATACTCTAGTGGGAAATCTTCTTGGGCAAGACCTTCTTTCTGGTATTTGCAGTCTCGCAGCCCACGATGACAATTTAGATTGAGCAGAAAATTGGGAAAACCAATTTATCACTGGAATATTCTGTTAAAGCAAAACATAACAAAATCGTTGGTGGGCAAATTAGTTTAGTTACAATGGCCTGCAGGTACTGCAGAGCTGGGAGGTTTGTGGCTTGGGTTGGAATGGATTTCTCCCAGCTGGAGATGTTGCCACAACAATGGGAAGCAGACTGTAGGTCATGTTGTGTAAAGCAAAACTTCCGTCCCAGTTGGAAGACCTCAGCACAGAGCAGAGGCAACATGCAGGGCCAGAACAGCAGCCTGTCATACAGCCGTTTGGGAGCTTCTACCAAGCTTCAGAAAGGCACTTTCAAGCTGTCTGTGTAGGACAATCGACAGTCATCTCTAAGCATATATCATATGACTGGAGAAAAGCCACCTCCTTATTCTTTCTAGAGGGTATGTCCCTATAGCTAGAAGCTCTAAAGAAGGTGTGTAATGTTTGCATCCTGGCCATAAGTGTAAAAGATCCCAATACTATTAAAGCTCTGGTGCTGAAACTCATTGGCAAAGCAGAGTCCTGGCCTTAGAACAGGGTAAACAATAAAAAATATGTGACTATTTTATTTATTAGTGAATCATCTCGTATCACTAATAATGCTTATTAATGGAAAAAAAAATAATATCAAGCCATCTGGTATGAAAAGGTAAGTCTCAAAGAATCAATAAGCTACAAATTATTGTTATGAAACAAAACACAACAGATGAGGTACTGATGCTTTTTCACAAAAGATCCATCATTTAGCTCTGTGCAATGACTCCTATTGAAATTCTGGTGAGACCACAGTTCTGTGTTGCAATGCTGAGGAAGGATTAATGTTGGAATCTGCTGGCAGGACAAATCACAGCAACGTGCTTGATGTATTTTTCAAAAGCATTCATTTTAATATAGGAATTTTTCTATCTGACATAGCTTAGTCAGTGAATGGTAATTAAAGGTAATCATTCAACTCATTTAGTGTATTTTTTTCCCAAATGAATAATAGGGCTGTTGTAAAGGAGAATATTGCTACTCCAACTTTCTTTTGATAAAGAAATAATAACAGAAATAACAAAATGCTGTGATGAAAACAAAGTCACAGCTCAGAGTCTTTTCTTACAGCTTTTCTTGCAGCTGAGGCCCAAATTATAGGAGTTTTCCACACACATAACTCTGGCTCTAATTTACAGTAAGTAGGTTTACCATGGGCATCTGGAAATATGTGATTTTTCTTTCATCATATTGATTTATATGACTGTAATTATGACTATTGTGGTGTTTGGGAAAAATACTAGTTCTCCTGTTACCTGCTTGGACTTGTTATGTTGTGCAAACTCCTGCAGGGCTTTTTCCAAAAAAAAAACCTAAAAAAACACATCTGCATGCTGACTCCTTTATCTTGTTGTCCTCCCTGCTCTGTCCTGGTCATTCGGGAGCTGGAGCACAGAGTGACAGGTAAATGCACCGGGCTGCCTGTGATGATGGCAGCATGACTCATCTCCGGGAAGCCTGGTCTGATGAAAGCTTGAAATGTTTCATCGTAAAAATGTAAACCTTCCCACCCACACAAAACCAGGGCCAAAAAAGAGGATGGCTCACAGAATCACAGAATGTTAGGGATCGGAAGGGACCTCAAAAGATCATCCGGTCCAATCCCTCTGCTGGAGCAGGAACACCTAGATGAGGTCACACAGGAAGGCGTCCAGGCGGGATTTGAATGTCTCCAGAGTAGGAGACTCCACAATCCCACTGGACAGCCTGTTCCAGTGCTCTGTCAGTTTCTGCCAGTTTCTTCTCAAATTTAAGTGGAACCTCTTGTGTTCCAGTTTGAACCCGTTACCTCTTGTCCTACCGTTGGTTGTCACTGAGAAGAGCTTGGCTCCATCCTCATGACACTCACCCTTTATATATTTGTAAACATTAATAAGGTCACCCCTCAGTCTCCTCCAAGCTAAAGAGACCCAGCTCCCTCAGCCTTTCCTCATAAGGGAGATGCTCCACTCCCTTCCATTTGTGCCTCTATCCAAAGCGCTGAGATCAAAACCCCATATCCAAACATCCTGAATGTCTCCAGCATTTGAATTCTCGATTCAAATCTGGACCCACACTTTGCATTTTGGGCTCGTTTCTGAACAAGTTGGAGCAGCAGTACCCCACTGATCCAACATTCAAGCTACAGTCAAAAAGATCTTAAAACACAGCAAAGACAACTCCTCAGCATGGCTAAATTCCCAAAGAAGGGACTCAAGCTGTTGCTTTGGAAGTAGATGGGGAAGACTTTCAGATGTCCCAGTCTTTTGCATCAGCTTGACAGTCAGTTCTTTTCATCATTAAACTCAGCGAGGATCATTAACACAGTAACTGGTTCACCTTCACCTGTGTAAAAACGTCCTATAAAAATCCCATTGAATTCTCTGAAGATTCAGAGCAGGAACAATCTCTTCTACTGTGAACCTATGCTCTTTATTGTCTTTAAATCAAGAAAGACCATTATGAGGAAAGATAGCTCTGGGACTACATGGAGAAACTGGTTCAGAAACTGGGGTATGCATGGAGCCTTCAGTTCTTACAGGAAGCAAATCATTCTGCTATGTGAGCAAACCAGCAGGGTTTATTTGTTTGAATTGACATATTTGTATGGCCAGCATGAAAGGGCATAATGGGGGTTAATTTTTAGCCTGGCTTCCTGTGAAAATGAGCCTCGTATATTTTTGTTGTTTGTATAAGTGTGTATATATGTATACAATTTAACTTTTTAACTTCCGGGGTTTGACTTAGTTAGATCTATGAAGTTCCTATGGGCTGTCTGAAAATAGTTAAGACCCTTGATGAGAAAGATAATTCATATTGTTCATATTGAGGGAAAACTGTCACTGAGTGTCTTTGCCTTTATGAAACACCAGAGAATCTGGACATGGGACACCAGCCATTGAGAAGGCAGAGATCCAATGCTCAAAGAGCAATTTGCTCTTTAAGCAATATGTAATACTATGTTAATAAAAGCTATTTGTAAGTTCAGGTTTTAAACCTCAGGATTTGAGAGGTGCTGGAGACCTTTTTTAGCAGATGGGCCCATTGTTTGGACAATGTCCTCCCATGGGCAGGACTTTATAACAAGGGGCATGAGTAGAACATACCATCACCTGCAGCTTCTGACATTTTTCTGAATCAGTTGCTCTGTGGCAGTTGTTGATATATAACCCAGGTTCCTATAGAAACATAACAATGGGATTGCTGCTATTTGTGTGACAGCTTGGGTTTCCGCAGACCCATGCCTTGTCAAAACAACTTTTCAAGATGTTACATGTTTCAACCAAGTTCACAATGGGATGAATTCTCAAAGAGCATTCATTTCCTAAAAACAAAAATGAAACAAAACAAAGCAAACAAACAAACAAAACAACAACAACAAAAAACCCCACTAAACATTAAATTGGGAAACTCTCTACAAAAGAAAATAAAAATACAGTGCTACAAAGCACTGACAAAAGTCGTCAGGCAGAGAGTTCCCACCTTCCTAGATACTAAAGGCATGAATACTGTGGGACCTGCATGTGCTGCTCCACCCTGCTTCACTGTTCTTCACATGTGCAAAATACATAAACTAAGTAGAAAGTAGCGGTTTAAAATGGCTTAGGGCATCCGGTGACTTGCCAAGTATATTTACAACACGTCTAAAGATTGTTGCTAGGATTACTAAAATGTTTATTGGCAGAATATGAGGAGAGAATTTCACAAAATGTTTGCTTCTGGACAATAAAAAGGAGGAGAGGGTGATGATTGTACTTCTGAATGCCTGTAACCCAAAAGCTTGCACAGTCCCAAATCCCAGCCCATTTATAATGACATATAAATGTCATGCCTTCCATGTCTGAGAAGAAGCCAAGCTAAGGACGCATGACATCTGCTCCAGATGAAAGTGATTCATGCTCATAATGTAATTCCACATATATAACAACTTCCTTGACTTTTCCTGCAGTTACCAAAGAATTATTTGGGGCATCTGGGGAGGATTGTCAGTGTAAGAGTATTGGCTTGTTAAGAGAGTTTGGAATTCAAATTCCCCTTGTGAAGATGAGGGTAATAATTCAGTAAGTGCTATCTTGTAAAGAATAATACATTTGGCGCAAACACAAATACGTGAAAGATTTTCTTATGCTGAAGTGGATATTCCAGGCTTCATTTGTTTCCTGTGACTTTCTGAAAAATGTGACTTAGTTTATTTTTTCTTGTGCAACAAATGGTACAGGCTTTAAATAGAAGTAATGCTGCAGTATTTCTCAGTCACAGTGCTCTTCATTAGCTTGGTACTTCCCAACCACAAGGAAATCTAGTTAACTGGTATGTTGCTATGCAATTGATTACAGCTTGCCACCACTGTGAGAACACACTCCCTCCCAACAAACAAACTGGCTGGTATCAGCACCTACATATTTTACACCTCTTATGTTACTGCAGTTGTTAAATCTGTTCCATCTTTCCTTTGGCATCAGCTAATCTAGAGTCACAAATTCATAAGGGCTCAATACTAATCTAATAAAAAGTTAGTCTCTGTCCCAGTAGCATTTACTGCATCATCACTTTTCTCACAGGACATGAATTTTTCAACAGCTTGTGAAAAGTTGTGAACACAGTCTTAATTGAAACCACATTCAACAGAAAGGTATCTCGCATTATGAGTGAAGGAAAGATCTGTGTAATATTAAGCAGCTGTTAAAATACACAATTAAGTCAAGCTAATTGTTATTACTGGCAGCCCCAATGACAGATGAGTGGTGAAACGTTTCACTGAACAGGCCTTTGGTCAAACAACTGGTGTTGCACAGCTATTCTGCAGTAGGTTCCTAACGCCCATGGAATACAGAGACATAATACTGACAGACAAACAATGCAATTTGTACGAGTATCAAAAGCATTGTCCTTCCTCCTGCTCTTACTGAAAAATATTGGCTGGCTGAATTCAGGCTTGAGAAGCCCTAAAGAGAGTTCATAGATTCGAGGGACAGGAACCATAAAGGCAGTTTGATCTTCTGACACAGAGTCACAAACTCTGCTAGTAATTCCCATTCAATAATTCGTGGCTGATCTGGAACACAGCCCGTTGAACAGTCATGCAGTCTTGATTTTACAGATCCCAGGGCTGGAAAACCTTCATATTTTTCCAGAAGTCCTAAAGTTTCTAAAAGTTTCAGGATGCAGCTGACAAAGGCAGCGTAATCATTTCTTGCCTTCCCACCCTCTGGCTATTCCCTCTCTCCTCTGTGCTGCTGTTCCCTCATTTGTGCCCATGCTGCTGTTTGTGGACACTTGCTGTAAAGCAGACTGCTTAGAACCTCTCAATTCATCTTAATTACAGAATAAACATATTGATAACTGCCTCCTCATAGGTCAAGGCATGGGTGCAAACCTGATATAGTCTGGTTGCACATGGTTTATAGTTATTTACATCCAAAGTGTGTGTAAAATGCTACCTTTCTGCTATGGAAAAGCTTTACAGACACTACAACTTTACTGATCTCACTGTGTGCTGAGTGAGTGAGCAAGTTTCATTGTTACTCTCAGTTAATGAAGTCGTTGGAAGGGTGAGTATATAGGCATTCAGGTAGCTAGATACAAGAGCATGAGATCTCTGATTTAGAGAATGGTGTTCATGCGAAGCTCCAAGTAAATCAGATCAGTCAAACTCTTACTTTTCCCTTTAGTTTGCAAGTGGAAATCCTTTCTGGTGTCTTTCCTTGGTGAGGATCGTCTGTTGAAGCTAAGATCGTCACAAGAAGCTAAGAAAGAGTAATCTCCTTACAGGGTCAGCCACAAGACTGTTTGCCATCATTTGACCCTACCTGAGAGACAGGAGAATGACAACCAGTTGCAAAACACAACCAGACCTCCTTGCTTCCTTGGAGTTCTGTGTAACTTCTGCACTTGGAGGGCTTTGTGACATCAGCTGGTCTGACAGTCACACCTGGCAGTAAACGGTCCAAAGGAAGCACCTTACACTTAAACCTCCACTCCTTGGACAGCATGATGCCCGAGTACCTGCACTTCCTACAGACAGTCCTGCTGTTCCTCAGGAACAGCCTTGAGCACGTGGGAAACAGGTTGCCCTCAGCAGCTACAGCAAGACAAAGAAATTTACTCTTGAAGTGACTTAGTGTCCTGGCAAATTCTGTCTCTTCCAAATCTCCACTCAATGTTTTCTTCCTTGTGCCCATGTTCCAGGGGCATCTCCTAACCCTTTAGCATTTACTGCATGAACACTCCATGGCTGAGGAGGCTAAAAGGGAACTTTTATATGTTGGTGTTGGTTTTGCTCTGAAAGGCACTCATATACGTGGAGATGGGCACGTTGGAGGAACCCGTATAGTACAGAATATGCTGCCAGCTCTGTTTGATATTCATTTTCTTCCCTATGAGGTGGTTGTGCTTGCACCTTTATCCTGTGGAAAGACGTTATGGTTCATTTAATACAGCTTAAAGTGGAAAGATAAGAGTATTGTCTCAGTGTGGGGGACTCATCTAAGGCTGCAGTTTGTTTCTGAGCTGGTGAGCAACCAGGAACAGTTATAGGAGACAATACAAGCGAATAGTGTAGAACAAACCTGATGAGATCTGCAGATGAATTGTTCTCATCTCTAATCTCTCCCTTTAAAGAAGAAAAGGAAGGAATAAGACTAGAAATAAAGCACCAGTTTTTAACAGTACATGCAATTAACTTTTGAAACAGCTTGCTGTGGATTCTCCTTCATTTGAACGCTTTCAAATGAGGCAGAATGTCTTTCTAAAATAGATTCAAACAGAATCAGTCTTGATAGTAGGATTCCTGTGTTGTGGGGACACAGATGTGATTTTCTGTAACCATCCTGGCCTTAGATTCCCAGTACGTTTCACTTTACTTGCTCTCCTTCTTTGCATGGCAGGAAGAGGGCATATTTTTATTCATTAAATAGCAAAGCAACAATTGAATTCTTAGTAATTTTGTAAGTATATTTCATATATATATATACACACATATATAGTTTTAGCTGTATACTCATGAAAAAATCTGTGTTTCCATCATGTCTTTTTCTTTTCTTTACTTCTACTGATGAAAATTTTAAGTTTCCATCTCCTGTGACTAAATCCAGAACCAAGAATAGAAAGTAGCTCCCTGTTCTAAACCTACTAGGATTAAATATCAGACACAAATAAACATAAAAATAAAGCATCATATAAAGACACACAGCAAGGTCAAAGATTTTGATACATCTGTGTGGATGAGATAATGGGTCTTTACTGCTTATGATTATCTTCACAGTATGATCTTAAAAGCACTGCTTATTTAAAATATCATCTGGTGCTTCAACTTAGGACACCTAAGGTAACCTAACAGCTGCATGGGCTGCCGTATATAACACCGGACCATCGAGGAGACTCATGTCTTTCCAGAGTGATAGCGGGATGACAGGCAGGACAGCCAGGAGCCCCTGAAGTCTTACTGGTACCTGTGCTTCACTGTGGAGTCACCAGGACAACAATTCACTTCCCTGATATCTAATATATAAAACAAATTATGTCCTTTTTTTTTTTTTTTAATTCAAAAGCACATGAATTTAAAGAGAAAATAAATATGAGATTAAGACTTCCGATGGCCTACACTGGTCTGTCTTCATTAGTTTAAGATAGGGTTATATTATGTTGTATGAGAACTTCTCCCATAACACTTAATTATGAATAACTTCTGTGATAGGTAACTGATTTCAAGAGAATTATGTTAAAGTCATGGCTGTCAGTGAACCTTCCTGCTGGTAATCTAAGCTACCGTTCTGGTCTCTTTTCAGTGTTATTTATGGCTGGGCAACTTGACTACCACATAGAAAGTACACAAACCCAGCCATTAAAAGATCTATTCCAGATAACAGAGTATCTTGGAGGTAACAGTGTTTGTGTTCAAAATTTTGTCAAAATACCAAGCTGGTCCTGTGGGAGGCTGGAAAATTTTTTCCTCCCCTTTGAGGTCTTGGTTCTGTTCAATGTGACCTGTACTGCAAACACTGTGAGAGGATGGTGTTTAGTTTGAGCTTACATTTTCAGGCTTACTACATTTATAATAATTAGAAGAATCTGGTGCTGGTCTCTGTTTTCTTTCTGAATATTAATTCTGTTCGTCATCACTTGCAAGCATCAGCTGGCATTCTAAATAGGTTAATTCACTGCAATTTTATTTATAATCAACCTGAAGAAGAGACATAAGCTTAAACCAATTCCTTGCAATCTACTGTCCAAAATTCAAATTCAGAACCCTTCTCAAAAAGTCACTATTTTGACGCATTGAACTTAAATCCCCAGTGTCTGTGTCCTGACCTTCAAGCATATCTGCAATCTGCTTCTGAATAGTGATTGGCATTCACCCTCTCTAATAATGTCCACCTCTAAAAAAGTTGTGATCTAACAGCAGAACTCAGACAACAAATCAGGCCAGCTGTCACTATTTGGTCAAAAATGAATTATAAACTTCAAAAAACAGAGAACTGAAAGTTGGAAATTAAATAAAAGAAAGTAGAATAATAACAGAAAACAGCTTAAAAAAAAAAAAAAAAGAGGCATAAATATGTTTGTAGTGAATGAATTCTTAATTTAATTTTCCTCCTTCATAAACTGTTTTAAAATTATGGTAATTCCTTATGTTGTTGTCTTTTCATAGTGTTTTTTCTATAATGTTTATATACATTTTGCAGCTCACAGAATGTCCTATAATACACAACAAGGTGGTATCGGCCCCATTTTTACTCCTTGACTAGGAAAATTTATCCATGTACGCTAGAAATTTCCTTTTCTCAAACAAACTTGTCCAAGAAAACATCACGAATATTTTGGTCTTTTTGCCTTGAGGGCAAAACCCACAAGCCACTGCTTACAAAATGTCTCTCAGTATTCTTGATATGATTTCCATAGCTGAGAAATTTCAAGCTTCCTTTCCTGAATTGCATCTCTGTCAAGTGCTCTTTCGGGGAAAGAGACCCCAAACTTTTCCTGCGATTGCAGAGCACTCCTTTCCAGAGACAAGGATCTCACACCAATCAGTTTCTGTGCCATCCTCAAGTTTATAACCTATTTTAAAGGCAATGTTTAAGGAAGTGCAAATGTTTCAATTTTCTCCTTTTGGGCTGCACCCAGCAGACGTACAGAACACTGTTTCTGCTGAATGAAAGCAAGATCATTTGACCATGTCCTTCCAAACTAACTGGTCATATACAACACCCCACTCATCTTCTCCAAGCACAGAAACACCAACAAGACTTGTACCCAAAGAAAAGGAGAAAAAATATCATTTAGTACTGGATAAGTAATATGAAGAAATCTGATAGTAAGCATATAACCACCCAGGAGATCTGAGTAAAATAAATAAGAATAATGTGCCCTAAAACACCTGAACAGAATTCATTAACTTCGGCTGTCTATCAAGTAGGTGACTAATGCAAATTTTCAACAGAATTCCTTGATAAGCAATAAAGAAAGATAGACTTTTTCACAGTGCATACCACCCAATTTCAATATAAGTGTTTACAGTAGGTGGGATGAATAACACTCTAAAGATGCATATCTCCATATGGACTCCCTCCAGAGACACTAGATTATTCGCTTAGACTAGGCACCTAAATTGCAGATAACCAAAATTAGGGGAGTTGGGTCTTGCCCTGGGTGCCTGGCTGAATAGAGAATCTTTCTCAAGTTACTCATAGAATGAATGCCACATGTCTTAGGAAGGCTTCTGATTACTTATGGTCCTTCCTGGGCTTCATAAACTGCTGTACTTTGTACAAGATCCGCTGCAGAGCTTGCAAACAGACTTTGCAGAAATTCTGATATAACAGGGCATCCCAGGTTTGTTAGGAAGAGAGCAAAGCACTGCAGCACTGGGTCTGGTGCAGACTGGGAGCTCACAAGCCCAGCCAGACCTGTTGCAAGTGTTGCTAAGGTGCACTCCAAGCTCTGCACCTTTGGGAAAAGAGCACTTGTCACCAGTAACAACAACGGAGTTTTAATGGCTCCATGCCAGTTCATGGCACTGAGCAAACAAGACCTCCCAGAGCTCTAGAAAGGTGTCCAGCACCACCGCTTCCAAATTTCGGTGGGTTCTGCTGATAGAAACACAGGGCTGGCTCAGCATAGCACTATTTTGATTTGGCTGAGATCTACTGAGTGGAATTGTGACCTAGTCCAGTCCCAAAGTAAGTTTAACTGTGAATGGCAAGGCTGAGTCAGTAGGATCAACTTGGTGTCTCTGCTTTCAGGTCATGTGTAATCCACAGTACAGATAAATGACCCACTATGGACTAATTGCTGACAGCTTTCTAAATTTGTCACTGAAAGTCCTCAGTGCCCAAATACTGTGAACCAAAACCTGTGTGCTACATCAAACGTAGCTAAATCCCACTCTGAACCCCTTCTTCTATCTCCTCTCTGAAAGCATTGAGAGAGAAGCTCTAAGGCTGTATTTTTATTTTTATTTTTTTTTCTGTTGAAATGGGACCACTCTTGCTGCCCTCCCTACCACAGCAGTTTTTCTTGTTAAAACATGCAGGAGCACTGAGGGTCTCACTTGACAGCTCAGACATGTTTATTGATTTGTTTTTGTTGGCCTGAGACCCTCATAGTTGTTGTAATGTGCAAGGAGGTGGTGGCAACAATGCCTGTATGGTCCATCTGCCTCCAGAGGGACTGCCAGAGGTCTGCCTCACCAGCAAAATGCTTTCACACCAGTGATGTTCATTCCCTCGTCACAGAGGAAATTATCCATATTCTTTTGTTGATGTTGCCCTTGACTGGTGTTTGACAATGCTGAACCTTTTCATTCAATGTATCCACAGGGCATCTACTGTTACAGGGACCTTGCTTTCAAATGCCAACCTTGACCTGGTTGGTCTGAAATTTGCTTTGCCATGTATTAGCCTCAGCCTCAAGAGTTTCCAAAAATCTTTGTCACTCTTCCTGACTCATTTTCAAGAATGAGAGTGAAGGAAAATTATTCTTGCCCATGTAAAAACCAAGTCAGTCAAGCTTTTAACTAGGATAGTGTTATTCTGCCACACTTTACCAGGAGGATGGGAAACTGGGCCTATGGGACAATACCTCCCCATTTATGGCCACAACGTGGTATCAGCTCCTGCAATGGGCTCCCAGGAGCAGGACAGACAGGGGGCTGCAGCAGTTTCCTAACCTAGCTAGAGGGTGAGCATTGAACAGACACATGCGTAGCTCCTATGTGAAAGCAGTAAAAAAGAGACATCTCCATCAAATATTTTGACAAGTTTCTTCTGAATTTGTTCTCATCATTAGTAGCACTCCTAATACTTCATACAGGTGTGGTGAAAATCTCAGATAACAGGATGCTTCAGTCTTATTTTTTCCAATTTATTTTTTACAGAGTTTATGAAATTGTACGCAGAATCAAAGGACTGTTATTAGACTGAAATGTCAACAATTCAGTGTGAATGCTAAAGTGCCAGTGCAAGCTTAATCTGGCCTCTGTTGTGTTTACATTACGATAGTGTTTAATTACACAAGCAGAAATTACTTTATGGTCAAGTAACCATCTTTCTGCCACACTGCTGGGAATTTGCTGGTCTGACATCAGAAATGAAGTTTGGAGTTTTTTCTCTATAAATAAACAAACAAACAAACAAACAAATAAATAAATAAATAAATAAATAAAGTTGTTGTATTGCTGCCAACATGGGCTTTCTGCTTTTCTAGAGTTCATGAGTACCTTCAAATGAATACTTAGAAATGTATTCATTTGCTTTTTAACATTAACATTGTTGCATACATAGCTACCGGAAGAATTAATGAGGAAGTGAAGATCAACATGCTTGATGTTAATTTTCTACCCAGCTAATTCATCTAACATTGATGGTATTTGTTAATGCCTTGCCCTGTTTCTAAGGGAGAGAAGCTTAAACCAGGACAGCTGTTGTCCATTTCAGACAGTGTAAGGATGCAAAACTAGGAAGCAACCACAAAAGCAGGGATGCTCCCTTTTCTCTTGAATGTGTGGTGACTGATTATTACTTGGGTGCCTGGGGCCCGAGGAGTTTAAGAATTCATTCAGCTTTGGAGGCTCACCTGGCAACAGTGTCTGGGAAACCACTGCTCTGAGGGATTTTTTACTTTATTGTGTTTTCAAACACAAAGCAAGAGTGTGCAAAGCCTCACATGAGATCAAAATCTAAGCAAATCAACTTCCAGCATCCAGCTATCACAATAACAGGAATCATAAAAATAAGCTGCCTTAGACTACTCAAATTACATAGAGAATTCATATTGCCCAAACATTTGTGCAGACGAAGTCAATCTTACTTAAAAGTTCACTGAAAGTCAGTGGTGCAGGCAACATGAAATCAGATTTGATTTGAAATATGTTTGGATGGAAAAAAACTCATCCAGCCATCTTCCAGACCCACAGTGGTATGGGATGCATTATACTACAGAGACAGGGGCTTACTGCAAATCAACAAAATGCAATTATTTAAACTGGAATTTGACCAGGACATCCATCTGAACAACTTCTACTGAAAAAAATATTACTATTTTGAGACCTAACCTCAAACATTCATCAGAAAGTTTTTGGGATGGCTTTTTTCTTTCCCCCTTGTTCTAATAGCCATTGGATTATTTCCAAAAATGTCTAATTTAGACTTCATTTAAAAAAACAGATTAAAGAACTCCCACAGTAGGTTGTGGTCCTGTAGGCTGCTGGAGGAGGGACAGTCTGCACTTATCACACCAGGATCTTCATGTGAGCATGATAAGGAAACATGAAGCAAACATTTAGTGCATGTTTCAGTTCTCAAGACTTTAATCTTGCCTCTGTGAGAAAAGTAGGCCACATATTGTGGATGTCTCACCATTATCCTGTGGGGACAAAACGTATAACAGTGTGTTTTGACATGTATGCCTGTAGGAGTTTCTGCATACACTATCTCCTTTTTTCTCTTTCACACACATGGGGAATATTTGCTCTTCAAATAACTCAAAGTATTAGAGGACTGTTAAAACTACCATGAGCCAAAGAAACACTACAAATTTGTATGTATGGTATATATGGACTGGCATATAATTATAATGAATTATTCAATTAAATGTGGTGATGATAGCACATTGACATATGAAATTCTCAGGTGAGTAAAGAGGTGCCTTCAAGTGCAGAAATCTTTGGAGTCATCTGAGAGAGAATAAACAATTTTTAAGTATGGATTTCTGAGAAAGAGAGTGACTGGATGACCCTGCTCAGAAAATTCCCCAGTTCAGACCCACTCTCTAATAAACCCCAAACACATCTGGACTTAAGGTGCTTGCTGCCATGGGTTCAAGTGAAATCAGATGCAAGTCATAGCCTCCAGCTCGCAAAGAAGAAGCTAATGGTCAGTCAGAGGAATGTGAGAAAGCATATGGAAGTCTAGAGCAGCAGTCTTCAAAATCGGGGATATATGGAGCAAAATGAAGAGTCAGTTTTCCATTTACACTTTGATTGTGATGGTTGGGCACATTTGTTCCTGTACAGGCAAGGTAGGGAGGGGTTCCTTGGTGCAGAATCATGACAGTGGTGTGGTCTTCCTTTTGTGAACTGTACAATCAAGCACCGTGAGGGTCAATATCACAGTGGTGTACATAGCCTCTGATTGTCTTGTACCAAAATTTCTAGGTGCCACATATACCCTACACTTCAAAATTAAACTTCAAGTGAACAAGTAAACTTTACGCACAGGAAACCATGTCAAGAAATGGTAAGCAACTCTTCAAGTGTATGATTCATCTCATCCACCTCAGCTTGTTTGCAGTGTAGACAGCTGTACCTGAGGTCATGGCCCTGAGTTCCCAGTGCAAACAGTGATGAGAAATATACACTTTCATTCTGTCTGCTTCTTGCTAGACAACTACTTTCAATCAAAATTGTGTCCAAAAGTGCCTGTTTTCCTGTATTAGTTATAAAAGAAGACATGTAAACCAGCATGTTGAGGCTGACACAGGCAGTCTCTTTAAAAATAATTACACAAAGACCTAAAGCCTCTTTGCTTATGTGAGTGCATGTTCTGTGCCATGGTGAGCACTCAGAAAAGTGCAATGAGTAGTTTAAGCTTTTTAGAAGTTAATTTAATTGTGTTTAACTCAGGTGTACATAAATAAAACACAGGCATGTGGTAACATGTCGGCATTGTTTGGGGGGTATTTAAAGCACCTAATGGAATTTTTAGAGGTACCCGGCGCCCAAGTTATCTGAGGTACTTGGGCACCTATTTGCCTCTTTAGCCTCTTCAAACATCTCTGAATATGGATATATCAGAGACCCTCATCTCATCCTGAGAGTTGAGCTCTGACTTCCCTGAATGCCGAAGTCTCTTCCTGGGGTCAATGAGTGAGATGGGTACAGAAGGAATGCTAGGATATGTGTAAAATACTTTGTTTTACTTACCTTTTGTGACTCTGTGCAGCTAGGGATCATATGGCAAAAATACAATTTCTAATCACATATCATTTTTCCCAATGGCCTTTGGCCTCTGCTTTCTTGGTCCAAAAATCACAAAGTCATGTTTATTTTAACATCTGCAGAATGTAAAACAATTTAAAAATATGAAGATAAAGAGGCAGTACCACCAGCTAACTAGCAGAGTAATAAATATCCAGTGACATTAGAAGGCTTTTTCCAGGATACCAAGAGGATTTCAATCTCTCTGTGCTGGATTGCAAAACAGTGATTCCTTTGAGCCAAAAGAAAGAGAAATAAATTATCCTGGTGGTATTTATTTACTTGTGGCAGTTCTCTCAGCTGCATCCCTCTCGTTCTGTGCCCTAGCTTCCCATATCATGGAAAGTGTTGCTTTTCAGGATCTCCTGGAGGAGCAAAACTTGGCAGAAAAAAGAGAGGCAAACATGGGGTAGGGCCCCTGGTCTTGTTTATACCATGTATTCAGTGACAAAAATGGAGGGTGTTTTAGCTCTGGAAGGTAAAGCTGATGTTAGTTGTCTACTCTAAAACCATGGTGAAGACAGGACACTAATATCCTGAGAATGAATCTCTCCTTTGCCATCAGAAATTGTTTAGGAAAGGCTCTTATAGCCACTGCAGACAGTGCTATTTGCTGGAAGGACTGTCTTGTGTCTCCTTAACTCAGCCTTGGTGAGGGGATCAGTGTGGTCTTCACTCAGTATCCAGCTTTCTTCTCTGGTTCTTACTCCAGAGCTTTCCCACTTGGGAAAGGCCCCAGGGAGGGACTGTGATTTTACTGAGATATAATTTGGAGAAGACCACCACAGGAAGATAAGTTACATGCAATAAGGTAATTATTGCATGTTAGTTATCTTGTTACCAAAACAAACCGACAGAAACTCCCACATTTTTGTTCCAGAGAAAGTCAAGCCTTAGATAATTAGGTCTCCAAGCCTTTCAGGCCCACTTCCTCACTCACGTGCAGAGTTGCATGCCAAAATACAAATGGTACATTTTATTCACACGGAGATGATTTTTTTACTGACTTCAGAGATGGGCAGAGTAAGGGCATAGTCTCTGGGTGTGGATACAGTGGAGACAAAGGGCACAGAGGAAACAAAATACACCATCTTCCCTTGGAGGTTCCAGCAAGACTGCTCTTCAGGCAGATCTTGATGGAGGGGAAAGGGAGGAAGATATCATAAAACTAATGGATAATAGTTCACATGCAGCTTGGCCTGAAAGTTCTCATTGATTTTACATACTTCTAGATAGAACTGACGAATGTGAAAACATGATAAACCAATTCCTCATGGTGTTTTTTTCCATGATTGCAGCGATTTAATGCCATATAAGCTCAGTTAAAACAGGTTGCATAACATTTAGCTCCACATATTGAAGTCTGTAGATTTTATACTGGTTCTTATGTGATTCATTTCTGGTCTTTCACTAGTGCTAGGTAAAGAATTTTCTGACTCTAATAAATATGTCTGATTACAAAAATAATTGCTAGAGAAACTAAGGTTAAAAACCCATAGACACATTTCCACCAGTACCAATGCAATAGAAAATTAAAAAAAAAAGGAATGTAGGAATGTAGCCTAGAAAAGATGCTTCAGAATTCATTTATTACCTTTTCATATTGCTAAAGACTAATGCTACCATATGTCTGGATTTTCTGAAATCTCCTCTCTTTCTGTGTAGAAATTCTGAGGATTTTTCTGTATTTGCTAGGTATTTCTAGAGTTACCAGGTACCTTTCAAGTCAGATACTGCTAAGCAGGCTGTATGGAAATTACTAACTTGTGCATGAATGTTATCTGTCAACACTATGGGAAGCATCAGCAACTATATCGACATGGCCTACCTTTGATACATATACAGGGTGTTTGAAAAAGATGGACTCAATTTCAAAGCAGTATGTTGGCAAATTGGGTCCATCTTTTTGAAATACCCTGAATATATAGACACCACAAGTCTTCCCTGCCCTGAAAGTCTCAAAGCCAACGCGTGTACAACACAGCTCACAGAAACCGGCTGCTATCCCAAAAATGCCATGTAGTGATACAGCTGCCCTAGTGAAAAGAGGCTTTATTAACATTGCTGAGGGAACTCAATGGGAGCTGCTTTTGTCTTTCAGTGGCATAAACTTTTGCTTCTGGCTCTGCTGCTGATTTGCACTGGTATCTTGGACAGCCCCTTGCGCCGGGACCCACAGGGCAGCACCAGTGCCACACAGCACATCCAGTACAGCCTGACGTGCTCGTGCTGGTATCTCCTGAATGTCAGACCCTGCGGCGGCATGGCCAGAGCTGCTGCCGCACTCAGCTGTACCTGAGGGCTGTGAAGCATCCACCCATGAAGTCCAGACAAAAGTAGAAAATCCTAAAAATCTGCTCCAGCAGGTTTTTTACTTAGATAGAGAAGAACTGTCCAGAAGAATTTAGGCTTGCAGTCACATTAAGGATGTTGTGCCTTTACTAGGGTACCTTGTTTCATTTGAATGCTAAAATGAATTTATTACAGCAGTACAAAGCAATCCAACAGACTAAGTGTACTTCCCAAAAATTACAGGACGTCCTACACCAGTAAAGCATTCCCAGTGTAGGTACAACCTGTGTTTCAGTCACTCATCTCCAAAACATAAAAAAATGTCTCTAAAAAGGGTACGGTCAGAATTCAGTCATCGGTGGAAGAGATGTGCTTTCAGATCATAATGGAGAAAGTCCAGTTGTATGAAGGATTACATATCAATATCGTATAATCACTTTCAAGGGTTTATGGCTTTATAAAAACATAAAATAAAAATGGTTCTGTCTTGCAAACAAAATGTGACTCCTTTGAGTATCTGAAACTGATCCTTTACTAATTTGTTAAAAATCAAATATTAATCAATGTAATACCTATCAGATACACATTTCTCAGCTCAAAAATTATAAAAAGCATTCCTAGTTGCCATCATGATTTTACACATTTCTTTCTGTCATACTGGACCAGCTCTTCATGTATTTCAAAGTTTCCTGTTGTTGTGTCTACATATGACACATACGAGTTCTTTGTGAACATTGAAATTCAGTAAAACAACTTATGTCTCTTTAAGTAAGCGAGACAGATAGGAACTAAAATTAAGCCTATGAACCAAATCATTATTTTATTTTTCTGAGCACAGGCTGGCATATCACATTTGTTTTGTAACACGATTCATATATTTGGACATTACTAAATGCCATGCCGTGGAGGTAATGTCCAGCTCACCATTTCCTGCATGTTGAAAATGCTGTTGAAAGCATTTCCAACCCCCAAGTACTTTAAAAAAATTCAATTTCATGAAAGATCCCAAGTGAAGTGCAATGTGAACAAAAACGGGGGAGATTACTGACTATGGCAATTTTCCTGTTATTGGCAAGGACAAAGACAGTCAAGAAATAGTAACATTTCTACTAGAGTATCTCAGCTTGTGCTTAAGGATGGGAAATTATGACAATCTCATATAGAAAGATCTGAAGTGTGACTCTATATGCTTCCCCGGACACTTGTAAACTCTTGTACTCCCTCTGCCACCCTTTGAAGCAGCACCCGCAGCAGTGCCAGACCTGCAGTGGCCACTAGAGACCTTGCCACCAAGTCAGTGACCCCAGAGCCTCACCCTCCTTGTGCTGGTCTCTGAGGTGGGACAGCCAGTGGGAGGGGAGCGGGTGCTGGACACCTGCCTGCCACAGGCTGCAAAATGCTCCTCTCCGTGATGGAGCTCTGCCTTGCTGGCACGAAGGACCTGTATCTGACTCATATATCTGACCGTGCAAGTAGGCTTTTGTTGGGTGCAGTTTGTACCAGCGGGGTACAGCAATTAACCCCTTTGGCAAATGGAATATCTGTGGGCTTGAAGGGGGTTAAATGAACCACTGAAGTACTGGTTCAGCCTTCATTAGCCTGGGGCATTGCATTATAGTGTTTTTTAAAGTCCTGCTCTTGTCTGTATTAGCAGCGACTTTCAATTTATAAAAAGGTCTGTTGTCAGACACCCTAATCCATGCAATAAGAACAAACTCACCTGATTAAGCCCAACTACATAAACAGATTAGGCAGCTGTCATGGACTGACAGGCAGTGTA
Source organism: Streptopelia decaocto (assembly GCF_964273445.1). Taxonomy (NCBI): domain Eukaryota; kingdom Metazoa; phylum Chordata; class Aves; order Columbiformes; family Columbidae; genus Streptopelia; species Streptopelia decaocto. Next base: position 139,386,714 of record NC_138655.1, on the reverse strand, counting down.
TAATATGAGATGACATGATACAATAAACAGCATACACATTGTTCAGAAATTTCTATCTCTTCAGGTTGAGATTAAATATTTATGCAACACACAAAGACTGACTTCTATTTGGCCATTGTCTCTTTTCTGCAGGACAAACGCTCATTCAGTAATTCTTCACACATGTTCCATTCATTCAAGTTTCATGCACACCTTGTACACTGTGGGTCAAATTCTCTTCTTGACTGCTTTTTTTGCAAACCATTGGAGATCAATAGATGTGGAAATGATTCACAAGCAATGAAAACAGAGATATGTACTTTTTTTTTTTTTTCCTAGGAAAAGGCTTTTGGGATTATAAGCATGAATTTCAGCAGAATTTGGGCTATGCTACAATGACTTTTCAAGAGGATCTAAAAAATGGATCTACATCCTCTTGCCATATGCTTTCTGCTATGAACATCTGGTTCCAGTGAGATCTCACTGTGGGATATTCTGTAATGCAAAAATGTGTTAAGTGACTTTTGCTCAGAGAAAGGTTTGGTCACAGACCCTTTATCCTCAGTGTTATATGTACAGTAAAGCTCCAGTCTGTCCATTACACATCTGGGAACAATTAAATATCTACAATCTAACCAGGAGGCATTGATCTTAGCAGGAATAACAGCCGAGCTGCAGACAGATAGATTGGAGTTTGTTGTGAGATCTGGGTAAGATGGAGCAATATGGAAGAGAATCCATGGCACAGAAAATAGCACAATATATCGTGCGCTAAAGGTATCATTTTTTTGCTGACTGCTTAGCCAGTCATTCTTTCCTCTGAAACCATAGCCTGTGGCAATTAAAGCAAGGCAAAAATACAAGTTTTCCTTAAGCAGTCACTGAAATTTAAACCTGTTCATTGATGAAATTTATTCATGACCTCTGGCAATTTCTGACTTAATGGACTGAAACCTGAGGGGTTTTTCCTTCATTCAAAATTAATATATGTTCTGCATGTATACACACAATGAATATATATTAATGTAGCTCTAGTTTTTAGGTCTTGAGTTCCCTAAGTGTCTAATGATCTGACTTTCAGAAATTAGATGTCTACTACTTTTTGGAAAACCAAAACCTCTTGAGAAAAATGAAGCTGGACACTAAGAATCCGAGATACTCACGACATAGACCCCTAGCACATTTTATGTGCTTTTGCCTGTGATGATATTATCTGACAATGAATTTCCTTGCCTGATTTGTATATATGTGTTGCAGACTTGCCAGTTACCCCAAGCAGCTTTTACTCAAGGGGCAGAGAAGATGACTGAGGACTGGGCCTCACAGTTCATTATCACATCAAAATCCTCTTGTCCAAAAGTGTACAAGAAGTCGTTTGAAGTTTAAATCAAATAAAGGCACCCTCTTGCCATTTTCTCTAATCTGAGACAGCTGAATGAGTCATGTAAGTAGCACCTGGTGTAATGAATGATAGGACAAGGGCCAACGGTTTTAAACTAAAAGAGGGGAGACTCAGGCTAGACACGAGGAAGACATTTTTTACAATGACAGTTGTGAAACACTGGCTAAAGTTGCCCAGAGAGGTGGTAGATGCCCCATCCCTCGAGACATTCAAGGCCAGGCTGGACGGGGCTCTGAGCAACTTGATGTAGTTGAAGATGTCCCTGCTCATGGCAGGGGTTTGGACTAGATGAGCTTTGAAGGTCCCTTCCAACACAAACTATTCTATGATTCTGTGATTCCAGAGTGGAGATGGCAAGACTGAAGAGGCAACACAATTAGTTTGACAGAAGTTTCCTGGAAAGGCAGATGGTCTCCTTGGGGTGAGAGGCTATACAATATCCAGAACAGGATGGTTTGCATTGGGGAGGGCTGAATCCAGGAAAATGGCAGAAATGTTTGCCCAAGCTGGGCATTAACAGGCTCAGACAAAAAAGCAGCATGGTGGTCAAAATGAGGAGTTTCCTTGGACTCAGAGCCAGAGAGGACTGAGATGCAGGGGTACAGCAGACAGACTGGATTGATGGAACCTCAGCCAGACAGAGCTTGGATCACTCCTGCTGGGAAGCCCTGGGAAGGCATTCAGATTGTTGGGTATGCAGGGGATGTTGCACAGTGAGGTTGCTTTTCAAGAAAGTCATACTACTTACACTGGTAGGTTTTTGATCAGACCCATAAGACCTTCAGATTTTGAAACCAGGTTGATCAAGCCCATCACCAGAGGAGCTGAAGGTGAAAAGAGAGCTTCTGGTAGCACATCTTTTGTGAAGGTCACACAACTCTAAAAAGTTTCCTTCATAATGCTGCTTAACTGGATTCCTGTAACTTTCCAAATACACTGCTAAGAAAAACACTCCTTCAAAATATTTGGCATAGTAAGGATGGTGGCCTTTGAGGTGAAGAAGTTAGGTTCTTTCAAATGGAAGTTACTCTGAAACCAAATAACGTTAGTTTAACTTTAGGCACAAAATTTTGAAGTCTGATTTCTTCCCAATCAAAACATTAAAAAATTAGGAAAATATATGCAAACTGACAGACCACCAGCTCACTGTGGTTTTGTAAAATAGGTGGAACTGACCTACTGAAAAAAGCTTGGAGAACTGAGCAGATTTTCCTCCTTTCTGTTACAAGCTGAAATAGCTGTGAGCACAAGGTTGCTTTAAGGGAGATAATCAGGTTCCTAAACACAGGTGACTGGGGTTTTTTCAGATTGTTTCTGGTTCTCAAAACACCCATGTGGACTGCCAGGCATATGGGAACACAGCCTTCTGCAATGAGTCAGGATATGGCAGGAAATCTAAATTGTGTTGGGCATATATTTTCAGGCACCCAAATCACTGCCTAGGTATCTTCAAGTGGGACTAATGCGGCAACTTGTCCTTCACACTTTTAGAAATCTATCCCTGAATAGCTTCACTGTATCCCCAAAGGTGATTAACAAGCCTAAAGGTGAGCTATCACACAGGTTCAGCAGCATAGAATGTGATTAAATTTCCAACCCCGGGCTAATTTAATGTTTTCCTGCTAGAGTGCACATTTTATACCACAAATCACTGTGGGAGTACATGCTAAGCCAAACCCTAATGTTCCCCACCGGGACTGTGAGCTGAACCAGAGCTGTGGAAACATCTTCTTCCTTGGTAGGGAGATCTGACCCACTGTCACCCCACATTTGTCCCTCATGTGTTTGTTCCAGCTGCCTCTTCTCTCTCCAACAGCTTCTGCTGTCTTGTGTTTGTCACTTTGTTTTTTTAACCACTCTACCAAATGTATAAAATGCTTCAGCTTTACATGTCTATGTATATTGAGAAAAAATGTGATTTTTTTTCCCAGAAGTGATCTAAGCTAATTTCTGTGACTGCCTTAAAACAGATTAAGAGCACTGGGCCAAGCAGCTCCTATCTTCTCCAGGGTCCTGATGGTGACATGGGCTGTCCTCTCCCACTCACGTGGCTGGGATGCAGGGTTGAGCCCAGGCTGAGCTCCAGCACCCAGTGTTTGCCAAGTGTCTCTGTTGTACTGGGAGCCAGCAGCTCTTTGGGTGCTCCTGGTGTTAAGGCTCATTACGGCATGAAAACAACCTTGTCATCAAGAGAGAGAAGCGTTATTACTCAGATCAAAGTCAGGATTTGTTTCCTGTTCTGAGTCACAGCTAGAATTATTGCTCTATATCTTATCTGTCATATTAAAGTTTTGAGTGACTTTAGCTCAAAATAAAATACTTAAACCAGTGCAATCAATGCTTTTAACATATTTCAGCATTTAAAATTGTTATCCTTGACTATGGCATAAGAGTAAAAAAAAAAAGAAATACTAAGATTCTAACTTTACTCCAAGCATTAAACCATGTATAAATTATAAAGATTCTGGACAAGAGGATTATAATGTGAACTCAAATTATTAAAAGGCTTTAACACACTAAGAGAGTTTGCAGCCTTTGGCACTGCTAACGTAGAATGTTTCAGTAATGCTTAAACAACTTTTCTGCAGATGCTCCTTTTTTATTTTCTTTGATCATATTTCTGTCTTCATAGCAGTAAATGGAAAAGTTACAAGTGGAGCATCAGAATGCCTAGGCTGGCCAGGCACTAAAACAAAGAACCCTGGCTTCAAATCATGTCATTTAATTGTCTCCCATTTGCCTCTCAGCTATCGAAACTCTCAGCTATTGAAAGCTAAGACATGTAGTCCTGCTGCTTAAGAAAATGGTTAAGTACTAGTATGGTTTTCTACAGTGTTTGCCACTGGGAAAGGTCAAGAACCACCCCAGCTGGATAAACCAGAATAACCTCAGACCCTAAGTGGCCAAAGTAGATGACAATTAACAAAAGTCATCATGCTAATACAGCGTGGTATTGTCTGTGCAGACAGGCAAACGAGAGGAAGCAGAAATAAGGAGACTTTATCCTCTGAATTTCCCCTGGAAAAGGGGTTCTCTTCCCAGATACAGAGGACAGGTGAAGCTGGGATGAGCCAGGGATCAAAGCCACAGTCAGGATGAGAGTGGAGCATCTACCCTGGGAAGCCAAGATAGCTCTACTAACAGGATAACTTCTGCCACAGAAAAAGAAAAGGGTCCAAAAAAAGCCAGGTGAGATCATCAGTAACTGGGCAGCCTGACCGAACTCAGGTATCTGAGAATAGGTCAAGCAAGTCAGATGGTACCTTCCACTCCAGGCAGTCCATGGAGAAACTAGGGCAAAAGGACTTTATAAGGCACACATGCAACCTCTGATTTTGTTCCGATTATCAAAAGAGTGCAGGGCCAGATTCTGAAACACCAGGAAATTCACAGGCAAGGCAAAATGTAAGGACCAAACACTGATGTGGGGCCCCAGAAGACGTCTGCAACCAGGAAGCCCCAGTGAAGCTGCTGTGTTGTTCACTGCAGAAGAACCTCAGCACATGGAGTATGAGACTTTTTGTAAAGCTGAGAGCTCTTTTAGACACCAAAATTGAAGATGTGGACATATAGCCATCTTTGCCGTATATATCTCACCAAACGTCTTGCACAATGACCGTAACAAGCATCTGTAGTAGTTTTCTATCTCTTTTCTGCAAGACGTTCAAGTGCAGGAGGATACCTGAAATGAATCCTCTTGCTTGTGTTCTTCATAAAAGAACTGCGGGGCCATCACAAAACAGTGTAGCTTATATACTGTGATTTTTCTATAGATATCATTCATTAATGTGGCACCTTGCCTTTCTCTGATTCATGGATATATCTTTCAAAATGAGGCCAATGACAGCATGGACAGTAACTGAACACACAGGTGTTTCATTGTATAATACCCTGAACAAGAAGCACCTTTGTGTCATACATCTTCTCTATGGTTCCAAAGCTTAAAGCAAATACGAATAAATTTAACTCTGCTTCACTTCCTAGGGAGGCAGATTTCTCTCTGTTTTGTAGAGAGGTAAAGCTAGGCACAAAGGGCAAGATTTTCAAAGATATTGAAGTGCCTGAAGATGGAGAAATGTCTTTTGGGATTTGCAAAAGTGCTTATGCAGAGTAGGTACCTGCCTCCCACTGAGATCAGTGTTTTGTATCTGTTCAACAGATGCAAATCTGACAGCTGGCTCTGTTAGAACAATATTTGCTGAGGGTAAACCAACTGCGTACAACAGAGAATGGATACAGGACCCACGCTCCACTTTTCTCCTGAGATAGGACTGAAGTGACATTCAAGTGACGTAGAGATCTCATACTTCTGTCCACAAGAGGCTTCTATCTGCCATTGATCAGGCTGTGCCACGCTTGGCTGCTTTCTTGCCATAACCTTGTCCTTTCCAGGAGCTCCTACAAGCCCCTCAGGGGAACTTTCTGCTATTTTCCCTAAAGCAACTGCCCTTAGCAATCTTGTCTGCCTTTTCTTGCAGCAGTCATTTAGCATCCAGTCACGGATTAGCCTCTGCTTGAAACAGTTACTTCATCTTTCAATGTCTGAAGATTCAAATAATTTTAAATGCATCCATTTTAGGTACCCAAATTCTGGCACCTTCAGAAAAAGGTATCCAGAGGTTCCTGGAGTCTCCTCTTAAGACTTGTGTTCAATCCCAACATCCACTGATGATTTTCCATATGAATTTAGCAACTCACCCAGGAAGAATCAATTCAAAAAAAGACTGGGAAATCTAATGCAAAGGCTTACATACCAGCAAAATTCCAGTTTTTCAAGCTGTGTGTGGACATGCCATGAGCCACCTTCACTTGCTACCTTGCAATTTGACACCTGTGTTACAGCTAAGTCTGCCTTCAGGAATTAGGAGGCATGAAACCTGCAGGTGTGCTCAGGGCACAGGTAGTGTACATGTGCAAAATCAGAGTCTAGAGAGCATGGGGACATTAGCCCTCACTTGAAACAGTGCCCGAGCAACAGCTCCTGCCCACAGCTCTGCTGTCACCACCCCTCTCAGAGTTGGAGAAGACTCAGGTCCACTTTGTTCTTTCATCAGAAAGGATTCAGACCAACCTTTCCCGTCTCCAGCGAAAGGACAATCTAGTGGGCAGTCAGAGGATACAAGAGTGAACATTCACCTGGAGCCAGGCACACAGTAAGGGGGACATCCAAATCCCTGACCCTGACATGCAGCCTGTCTATGTACTTTGACCAACAACTATTTAATGCAATGTTCTACTTTGCCATAGCAATTTGCATTTTATGGGTAATTTGAGGTAAAGTCTGCCTATAGTCCTGGCCAAATGAGGATTTTCTTATGGAAACAGAGAAAGAGTCTAGACAGCTTCAGTGTGGTGCCTTTTTGTGTGTTTGTGACAGAGTTTGTTGGCTCAAGGGCTTATGTTACCGACACAGCTAAACCTGCTCCAACCCTCCCAGGCTGAAGCGGCAGTGCTGTAATCCTGAACAGGATTCTTGCTACTGAAAAGCAGTAAGCTCTGAGATTGAGGAGTGAAAAACAACAACTGAAAAACAGCCTACAGCAAAATTCATTACCTGTGGAATCAGTGCTAATGTTCCAGGGTTATACATGCTGTTCAGCATTTTATCTGCAGTCACACCAGATAAGTGAGCTCCCAAGACAGTGTCTCTCTTTGCCATGAAATGTCTGATACTTCTTATTTAGACAGAAGGAAAGGCAAATAAATTTAGAAAAACCCTCGATTCCTCACTTAGCCCTTCTGTGGTAACTAAAACAAAACCCCAAGTACATTGAGAAGGGATGCTCCGCAGTGCATGCACATGGGCTGGCTCAGCGTCGGGTTCAAAGGCGAGCACATTGCTGGGGCACAGCATGGCGTGCATGGGAACGGGCCACTCGCTGGCAAGCCTTCCTCCTTTGTTCAGTCTCTAGCTCAAAGGAAATTTGGAGGACTGAGAATGCAATATTGAAAAATAAGCAAAGAATTGTAATTGCATACTCATCACTGTCTTTTATAAATGTCAAAGAGACACTGTCAAATTCAAAACACATTTGAAAACACAATTTTGCTATTGATATTCTTTGTTTTAAAAGCCAGAAAAAAAAATAAGATGTATTTACTTTTCTCTGTCAATAGTGTTTATTCATTGTTAGAGGATTTATATACTTAATTCATTGAGAACAGCAAAACAAGTTGGTTCTCCATTCCTCCTCTCTTTCTACTGTTGTCTGTTTGCTGGAAGTAAACAGCACAAAGTCTTTTAATTTGTAAATCCTTTATGATTATAATCTTTAAAATTTCTTTAAGGACAAACTTGTCTGTTTATTTTAAGCTCTCTGTCTATACCTCTATACACACAGAGACACAGAAATACAGAAAATGTATTTTGAACTTGCACAACCTCTTGGCCACACCATTGTCTATGTTCCAAAGGGCTCCAATCATCAGCTGATAGGAGATTCCACTGCAAAGCAAGAAGGAAAAACAAATCCTAGCATTAACTTTAGTGTTTTACCTGGGCAAATGATAAGCAATTGAGGCAAAGTAGGTAGCAAAATCTTTCTACAGTTATTAAAGTCTTGACCCACAAAAGCCACTCAAAGAAAAACACTCTTCAAGTGCTAGCACTTGATCTTATCCACAATACAACATGTGCTGATTAAACATAAGAAAAGCTTCCTCATTCATGTTGCTTATGGATGATTACAGCAAAAAATCTGTTCCAAATCTAGTTCCAGTCAAAATAACAGAACGTTCTTTTGATTTGAAGAGACATTAAGTGATATAAATCAGGCAATTTCATCTTCCAAAGACAGAACCATCACAAGTTTGGCAGTTTGATATAGGGACAGTTTAAAATGAGGCCCTGGATTAGTCACTCTTGGAAATTATTTTCTCCGAACCTCTCCCAGATCCCTCCCATCTGCCACCAACTCAGTGAAACCGTTTCTCAGCAGGGCAGACTGTTCCTGGCTCACCAGCTGTGAGGAACATATATATCAGGATATTTCTTAACTCTGTTTACTAGAGATTCCACAAGCTTGCCCCAGGCAGGAGATTGTATAATTTTGCTGACGAATGGTATATGCTGCTCATAAGGGCAGCACTCCCTACAATCCTCCGTTGTTGGCTGCAAATCTGTCCCAGCATCATCAGAGTCTTCAGGTGGACTTCATCAGCTGCAGTCATCTTATCAGCTAGGCACAGCCTCTCGTAATGGCTTGATAAATATTCTGGCATACCAGTATCGCTATCAAGAGATTCAAATCGTGCCCAGTACTTACTGCTGTTATTACTTCAGAGTTATTGCCAATGAGTCTTTCACTTATCTCTGCAACCAGAGACATTGAATAGTTCTTTTTATGTCTCCAGTCCTGGTCACTGAAAGCAGAATTCATACAGAACTGTCCTCCACCTGGATGGGAAAGCACATTGCCCATGCAAAATTTGAAGAACAGATTTAGCCTGTGTGAGAAATGCATTCCCACAATCCCATCCCTAGCTTGCTAATGTAAGTGTATACTGCACCTGATTTTTAAAATTCTGACATAGGAACAAGTCTCTCACATGGCCACTCTGTGCTTGGCATGGGCCTCAAAGCAGACATGGGTGAAATGATTTATTCTGTTGTTTTTACTCTCCCTGCATCCCAAACTAACAAAATACATTTGATACCTATTTTGGCTTCAGTTAGAGGAATAAGATGGTTGTCCTAGTGATTTTCAACCTTTCTCATGCTAAACCTTCTTCTTTAATCCTCCTCCCATCCAGCTGGGCTGTGGCTAAGTAGTTCTTCCCCAAATAAAATGGTTGTGATGCCTCTTTGAGACTCAGTGCTCTAATACCAAATCAGGGAGAAGAATGAGGTAACAAATAAAGTGGATTTTACTGCCTTTTGGAGATATTCAAGTGAAATGCTGTAAGATAAAATCTTGGTACCACTGGGAAAAGAGTAAAACTCACCAGTACAGGGAGAGTCAACAGAATGGCTCACATCCAGCATAGAAGGACTGAGAGGAGCACTGTGTAGTAAAGGAGGCAAAGGCAAAATGGTCTCCGTGGCCTGCTCTGATGTGGAAACAATGAGGAGATGGGTTGGAGGGATGCGAAAAGGGTGGAGCAGAGCTGTGGTGTGTGAGAGAAAAAGTGAGATGAACCAAGATAGCAAATTAAAGGAAAAACTGAGTCAGGTAAGAGGAAAAAACCTGAAGTTGGGTAAGATGGGAAGGAGTTAAGAAAAGAAGGAAAATGTAAGATTGAAGCAAAAGAAAAATATTAATACAAAATGTGGATGAAGAAATAAGGATTAAATTGGAGCCTTTTTCAATTTTATGTTAGACTAGCACAATAAACCACGTACCTCAGTACATGACATCATGTGGCCACATGCCATGCGAAGATAACTGACAGGTTAATCAACTGACATCAGGAAAAACAGACACGTAGAAGAAAGTCATATTTGAGCTGACAGGATAATTACTTTCACCGTCCCTCATGCAGGCCCCCTCAGGCAGGAACATGACTCCCAGACCAAAAGATAGGGAGAACTATCACAATGTACAGAAGTATCTTTTTCCCTTGTTACATTCTGAGGCATTTCTTCCATTCTTTGAGTCAGAAGACCATGAGAACAGAATGTATTCTATGATAAACATGTAGCCACGATGAGCATTTCCAGCACCAGAGAATCATTTAATAACATCTGCAATCAAGATGTCTCGGGAGGAGTGCCTTTTTTTTTTTTTTTTTTTTTTTTTTTTTTTTTTTTTTTTATCTGCACCCTCTGCAATCCTTGTGGTTGATATAGAAAGCTGTTTATATTATACAGGAGTTTCACTTGAAGAATGGGAACAGGCTCTGGTATAACCAACCCTTCCCTTCCTTGCAAGGCTTCCTCTTGTGAGAGATGAGAAAAATTGCATCATTTGATGATATGAGGTGATAACAACTGATGTGCCAAGTTCAATTTGAGTTCCAGTAGCATCTTTCATTTTCACCAGAGTTTAAGACCTGACTGTGATTATAACTACATTAGCTAGCAAGGGAAGTGATGCATTATTATTATTATAACTCTCATAAAAGGAAAAAATACTATGGATTCTGTGCACAAATAAGCTAGCTGCATTTTTTTCCAATTTCAATTTATGATGCAGAATGTCTGTTTCCCTTCAGGACAGTGAAGTGACAGAAACGCCAGCTTAAATCAGTTTGTGTTCAAGCATCTACCTTACTGCTGATTTTGCTTTGTATGCTAAGACAAGTGACATCTTCCAAATGTAGAATGTCACACAGGTATTTGGCATTTTTGGTTTCTTGAAGGCTTAAGTCAAAGTGACTGCGACTGCCAGGGCATTTCTACCACAACAGTCTCATGCACAGCCTCCTGTGCTTGCATGGCGTAGGTACTAGATATGGAAATATGTGCATTTTTCCACTGTTTTCTATAACAAAGTACTGGCCTCAACTTGGTTCCTCTCTCTCATCAACTGGTTCCTGTGCAGATGAGGATACCTACCTCATTCCCTCACACTCTGCCAACTCCTCCCACGTGCCCCAGCCCTCCCAGCTCTGCCGGCACTGCTCAAAGAGATCGTCATCGGCAGATTCTCCCTGTCCTGGACTGGTGCCACAGTGGCTTGACTCGAGATGCAGACAGACAAGGAAGTTGTGTCTAGGAGAGAACACCACCACCACCACAACAGCAAGTCAGTCAGGCTCTGGGATAAACAAAATTTGTTTGCTCTTCCTCACACTCCAGCTCTCTCCAGAAATATCTTCAGAATAATGTAATAGAGAAAAACACCCTTGAAATGAGACTCCATGTCCTATCAGATGCTCACAGAACTGCAGAATAGTAGGCTCTACTTTGATGCCCCCTCCCACCACCTGCATCTAAGTTTAGCCTTTATAATCACACAGATCAGCCTTTCAGTACTGGGGGAGAGGGGCTTGGAGGCAAATTACATACCACAGCAGGATATTTTCTCCACATAAATGTTCTCAGCCTCAGAGCGATCAGCCAAGCCTTCAGAGAGATGCATCACCAGTCAACATGTCATGGCAAAATCTGACAGTACAGAGTGTTTGGTTGTTTATTCAGAGAATATATTTGAATAATGAGTACATTCAAGAAACCATGCTGCTACTGCACTTATGGAAGAGCGAGCAAAAGGCTAACTTCGCCAAATAAATTACGTGTTGCAAATTACTCTGTTTCCTCAGAGCTGTGCGGGTCCCAGGAGTAAAGAGCTAGCAAAGAAACTCTTTACCCGGGCAAGTGGTAACATTGTAAACAGGATTTCCAGCTTAGAATCCAAATGGGAGGACAAGCAGAAGTATCTTGTTTCCAAAGTGCACAAATGCAGGCAATAGAGACCCCTCCAGGAAAAAAAAATAAAAGAGGACGTACAGGATGCTCAACACAGAACCTTCCTTTCATCAGAGAAGCTATTTTCAAAAATTATGAACCCTAAGTTAGGATTGTACATTGCACATTTACTGGGATAGACATCACTTTCTGCGCTTCTGTTGGCTTCAGTTTATGTGTCCCTCCAGGATCCAGGTGTAACATTGCTGAAATTCCATGGTCTTTGCTTGAAGGCCTGAAAGTTGCACTCTCTTTCCTTCTCCACAGAAACATCCACAATGAGCTTTTTGTGGGGACTTGTACTCTTTCCCTGTTCAAAACCTGGCTGCTATGTGAATTTCTTGGTTTTGACACCTCAGATTTCCTACATGGCCAGTAAGTGGAATTTACCTATTTGTGTTCCAGGAGGTTGTAGCTATGAGAGCTCCTAGAGATAGCAAAAGTCTTCTGAATCCAGCAATTAACTGTTTTCCAAGGGAACTGCTTCTTAAAGGGTTTTTCACTAAACATCGTATTGTCTCTGGACTTTTAGTCTTTTTCCTTACCTTTTCTTTATGAGTAAATACCCCTCTTTCACACCATTTCTAGATGATTGTCTTCCTTCTAGTTTCTACATAGGCAAAGTCAAGAGTATGTGTATTCTCAGTGTCTTTCCAGATTACTTTTCTTTGCTTTCCCCACTTCCCCTTTTCTTTCCTACTATTTCTTACCCAGACCAAATGGAGAGGGAGAAAGTCACTGGCAAAAATTACCATTTTGTTCCTTGTCTTGCACAGCTCTTTGTAGCCTGGGGCCATGCCTGGAGCTGCTAGCAGATACCACACAGCAGAGCATGCGTGAGTAGCCCTGGTAGTTCCCACAGTTGTTGTGATGCCTCCAGCTCCAGTTTGACAGGATGGTTATTGGTCTAGGTCACTCCCAAAGTCCTGGCAAACGCAGCTTCCAGTGCCTCTTCAGAGACAGATTATCACACTCTGCTTGTTTCCCTTCTGGCCTGTGGAGACACCCTTCACAATTTGAATGACCCTGACCAAATCTGTAAGCTCAAACACTGTGTACAACACCCTACTGTTCACCTTCCCTTCCTGCTTCTACAGCTAAATGTGATAAAATAAGGTGCTTAAGGTTTGGCTCCAGTGGGAGCTGTCAGTCACTGCACTTTCAAAGGTGACCTTTGTTTCTTAAGTGTCTCTGCTTGTGGTCTATATATGCTGATGTCAAGGCATTTTTCCTGAATAAAGGCTTACAGATATTAGATTGTTTCCTTATGCTGAAGGACAGCCAGTATCCTCTAGTCCATTTCATTGTGTTTCGCTATTCATCTACAACTGTGGTTCTCATTTATATAGTCTTCCTGTGTGGCCTCTCCTGTGCTTCCTTACATGGCTGTTATCACACGCCTGCCAAGTTGGGTTCTGCTGGACAGCTGATGCTAATGGAGTTGAGCACTTTCTCTCTCTGTCATCCAGTGGTACATTGGCTCTGAAAAAGAGAATATGGATTGCTTAGGAAAAAAAATTATCTGATTGATTATTTTTAGTTTACTTTTCTGCTGCATTGAGTGAAGCAGCTTGCAAAAGCCACGATCACTGCTGAGCAAGAACAATGAGTAAGTATTATTTGTGTGCAGACTCCCCCAGAGACTCTATCTTCGATGCCAGCTTAAAATGTTCCCAGTCACTAATGCATGGAAAATGTTCAGGATGCAGTAGACAGTTCTAAAAACACCAGAACCAATCACCTGGGAAACAAGAAAAACAGAAAGTCAAGTCAAAATGTATTCCAGCTATTAAACAAACACCACCCACCTGTAGGTGAGTGGCTAGCAGCCCGAAGCAATATGTGTAAATCCTTTTTAGGAGTTCCAATATTTTTTTTCCATGTAGAAGAGAGGATTAGTTCCTCTCATACTCTCTGTGTGATACTTAAAATCTGCTGTGCAATGGTAAAACTACAGACACCCCCACAGGTTATTCAATATAATTTTTAAATTGATGTTGAAATGACTATGTGTTCGTGAAACATGTTGGGTAGAAACAAGAATTAATCTAACTTGATAGAAAAACTCAAACCTTAGACTCAAAACTGGGGACAAAAGATAGGTATGCTTCTCATACTTTACCCTCAGTCCCAGGGGATCTAGAGAACTGTTAAAATAATCAGTAACAGGTATTGTAGTTGCGGAAATCCAAACCTAAATCTGAGGATAACACAGGAGGGCTACATCTGAGCTTTTATTATACAAATGGTACCTGCACAGTCAGTTACCTCTCCATTGAGTTTGCTATTTTCTTAAGTTAGTTCAGGAAATAGTTTCCCTTCAATAATATTATAAATTTGCATTCTTTTTTCAAATAAAACTTCTAATTCCATACAGAACAGGTCCAAAGAGAGGGGTCCCCATTGTGAACACCTCAGTCTGCCTGATATGAAGCTTTCATGCAGCATTAAACTATGTGGGTGACATTCTATGCAAGTAATCAGCTAAAAAGAAGAGGTGAAACTGGCTGTCAAGGCTGCTTCTTAGGCACTGTAAAAAATGGGTATCACTGCACCACGCTTACCTCCAGACTTGATACTGGCTGGATAAAAGTGCTTGGGTTCCTTATAGCATGTTTCCTTACGGGAAAGATAAGGAGGCTCTCACTGCTGGCAGTGGGAAGAAAAAGGACTGAAATGTTGTGTGACTTGGTCCTGAGGGAGGAAAGCATGTTTGGGGTGACTTTATGTTTTTCTGTTATCACAGACAGAAAAGAACATGGTCTCACAGAGTGATTTGTGTGCATCCTCATGGCCATGTATGGCCAAAGATTTAAATCATTAGTTCCACTCCCGAGTGCCTCTGATTCTGGTATTTTGGGGGCAGTGGAGAGGTTATAAGTGCTCAGCCCATCTGATAATTAGGCCCCTGAGAAAGACATTCATTGCACATTCCCCAGAACGGAGGTACCTAGAAATCAAGGCACTTATGGAAAATGTGGTTTTAAATGTATAACAATTGTGTTTTGGTTTATTGCAAAATGTGTGTACAAACCACAATAGTGAATTACCCCTTCATTAACACCAGTAAAAGTGATGATAATAATAACCCTTCAGTGCTGTTTCTGAAAGGGAATTGCTCAAGGTTAAGAGAGGTAACCTTTGAACTGGTGTATGTTTTCAAACCAGAAAGATTAAAAGGTCAAAGTTGAAAAGTATATATTTTAAATAGCACCAGATGGCTGTGGTGCAAACACAAGGCTGAATTCAAACTGCTGTGCAGCTAAAGCACATGCACTCGCCAGGACCCCATGGGTGAATTACAGCCTATGTGTTCGCTGGGGCTGTCCATTATCTGACATATACCTACACCTGCTCAGTATTCGGCCAGAGATGACTTTCCTTTCTTAATGACTCTTGGATGAATAGGGCCAGTTCTTCAGCCACGAGAGCCCTTCCCAGGGCCTGTGATGAGAATTGGGTGCATATCCAAAGACAGAGGTTAAGCCACAGCCCAGTGGTTTTCAACTTTTTTGATTTGTGGACCCCTTACTAATTCACTCGCAGAAGTGGAAACCCCAGTGAAAATGGGAAATCTTGTGAAAACATGTGGATTTCTAAAGAATATTTATGAGCTTGGTTTTCACAGTCACCTTTTGCAAACAATTTCAGAGTTCTTCTCTGCAGACCTCAGACAAAGACCATAGCTGAAAAAAGCCTCTTTCGCACTCCATCTAGTCTTCCCTTTGCAAAATCTAGTAGTTTACCTTAAAAACATCCTCTACCAGTTTCACTCCTTACAAAAATGAATACAGCTGCACAGATTTTATTTTACCTTGCAGTCATTTGAAGGTTAACCTAATTTCTTTTGCTCTTTAGTTCTCACATTTATATGTCAGCAGATATTTGGTTTCCTTCCTCCTCCTCTCTGCAGTCATTTTTCTCTCAGACAGCTGTGCAAAACTAGCTGTAAATTATTTGATAATCACTCAGGATATTTTTTTCTGGGCTTATGGTGTGGCATGATCCTATCAGCTTGTTGTCTAATCTGAAAAAGTCTTTTTCCATGTGGGAAGCATTCCATGTGTTGATCAACGAGATTTATTGCCTATTAAATTGACCATTAACTTGGAATAATAATCACAAAGAGGAATCCAGATTATGTGCTATCGAGTCTCGACTCCTTCCAGATCAGTCTTAATTCTCTCATCTCTTATAGTCTTACCCTTACCTAGGATGCTGAAGATGTCTCCTCCATCTGCTACAGAGATCCCTTAAAATATGATGTCAGAACTGAGGGTGAAGAGCAGCCTTCCTACAAGCTCTGCAAGCTAGTATCCTTTTTTTTTTTAGCATTTTTTTTTCAGTCTTCCTGCTTATTTAATTTTTCTGATTATTTGATTGCAAGTGCATTGAGGAGAGTCCATTTGTGTCACTGTGTTTATATCTCATATACAACAACAAAGTCTTTGAGCACTACAGCAATATTAATATTAAAGAAGGAGGAGAATGATTCCTAGGATGCAGCTCTTTCAGTTCAAGGAGGTTTTTTTCAGTACCTGCCTGTGCCCTCCATTGCTTCTCTGATATGACAAGGTTAACTATCAGGTAAATAAAGCAATATGAAGGCATTAAAGATGCAAAATTTTCATTTTATAAAAAGTAATTTTTTTGAGAGGAAAGCTGTAGCCTTATTCAGAAAACAACACAGAATAAATTATAATCCCTATAAAATGAGAAAACCTGTGAGTGTACTAGTGGGAATTTTATATCCGAAAGCCCCACATTTTTTGTGAAACTAAAGTTCTTAGCTGTTTTTTTTGCACATCTTTTCAATTCCTAGCACTATTTTATAGCACATGCATCAGGTCTGCCTGTTTAATAACCATGTCAAAACCTGTACTTTACCATCTTGTTGATTTGTTTCACCAGCTATTGTCACACAGGATTAGAATGAAGTGATTAATTTTGTCATCTAGAATTTTTGGTAACCCAAACAAGTCTTTGTTTTTGTATTTGCATATAAGCAGGGTTATTGTCACATGTCTTAACATTCTGATTTTAACACTACACCTTTCCCAAGAATATAATAATTTTGGTAAATTGACTTATTTTTCTTTCAGACATTCCAGGGCAAGAATCTTGATTCTGTAATGAAGTCCATGAATCGAGCGATAAGTGACTTCTTTCTGAACAATTCAATTTTTTTTTTCTGTTCTGTCCACTGAAGTTGGAACATTTTCTATATGCAAGTGTAACTACAAGAGCTTCCTGCACACTTTTCAGACAAATTACATTTATTGACGTTAGGACATGTGTTTAAACATAGAAATCCTACAACTAGTTCTTGCTATTTAGTTCACACAAAAAGCAGTTCCAAGCAGCCCAACCATTAAAATCACAAATACTATCAATAAATCCATATCTTCATTATGGTTTGAACTTGCATCTGTATTCATTCTGGAGGTAAGCCTGGAGTAACTCCCCTGAAATGAATGGAGTTTCATACCCAAAATAAAAATGCAGTAAGATCTTAATCTAGCCCTGTATCTCAAAGTGCAGAGGTGAAGATATATACGATACATATTTTCTCATTATTTTATGCACTGGAACATTTTAAACTAGATAAGTAAATAATTCATATATTCTGTTATTCTCCTATTCCCTATAGAATTTAATAACTCTAAATCTGTCTTGGAGAAGGAAAAGACTCATACCTTAAGACTAAAATAAACTTTGTAGAATTGTAATCAGAGAGATTAGCTAATGTTAGCGTGCAACCTTCATCTCATAAATGTGGTTTCAAGGTTATCCAGCAATGGAAGAGAGCTAGATTTCATTATCTGAACTTCCAAATAAACAATCTATGCTAAAAAAGATAGCAACATTTTTTTGAATCCTATCATCAAGCTCTTTTTTTCACATAACTACCTTGCTACGACATCTAAGAATGTTTTCAAACTGAACAGGTTTTAAAAATTGTGCCACTTAATTTCTTTCCTGACTTTATGTATGCAAATGAAGACAGACTTCTCAGCAAGTTGTCATTTACTGGTAGGTGAATCCTGGGTAACTGCTGTATGAACCTTGTGACATCACCATTATGCAAAATGTACCCCAAGGATACGTAAATGTGTTTACTTTCTTTCCTGAAATGAAAATTATTTGCTACCTCTGAAAATATTTTAGACAGCATCTTTGGAATTGTGACACTTCATTTAAATGCATTATTAGTGTAAGATGATATGTTTCCCATGGCTTTTACAGCTTCAGGTTTACAATAAGACTGTACTGGAAATCGTCCTTGCAAAAATGCACACAGGATATGAAGGGTAACTAGGTTGATAAGACCATTAGCCATTGCTCTTTAAACTCACTGCCCAGAGCTTCTCTGTTTTTTTTTCCTGGCTTCTGCAAACCTGGCCTATGGCAAATTTCCAATATCCCAGTGTCAAACTCTACTATCTCCTTCTTGCAGCAGTAGCAGAAGCTTCTGGTAGAAGACTTATAGTTCCATGTTCCTCCCGCCTGCAACACCTAGACTTTCAGAGTGCTAGGAATGTGACACCTCAGATCCATGAGAACAAGTGATGGCAAATAAAAGGGGATCTTTTCTACGTTGTATGTGGTCCACCCAGCCTACGTCTCCATAAAATGTATGGAAGACAAACGTTTTGCATGTTATGAGGACGTAATGGCTAGCTGTAACTGAAGTTTTCTTCACCACTGGAAGTGTCAACTCTGGACAGCCTGTTCCATTTCACTTGGCATCTGATAGTCATACTGACTTTTAATTGACACCTTAATGGGACTCATCTCACTATCCAAACTTGGCTAGAGTCATGGACACCTGGATTTATACGGATGTGTTGCTTGTTAGACTAACCTGAATTTTCACTGGACTACAGACAAGTTTAAGGTCAAATCAATCGGTATTGCACTAGCAAAACAGTCAAACTATGGATCACAAAATCTAATAAGAAAGTAAGTCAAGTGAATGCAATAACAAAATCATTGAGTCTGTAAGGGATCTCTTGAGGTCATCTGGTTGAACCCCTCTGCTCAGAACAAGTTGATGGGGATTGTGTCCACTTGGGCTTTGGAAATGTTCAAGGCTGGAGACTGCACAATCACTCTGGGAAACCTGTGCCAGTGTTTGATTATCCTCACAGTAAAAAAGTTTTTATTTATGCTCAAATGGAATTTCCTGTGTTTCAGTTTGTGCCCAATACCTTTGCCCACTCACTGGTACCACTCAAAAGCACCATCTTCTTTATTCCACCTATAAGATATTTATAAACATTTATAAGATTCCCCCATGCTTCCTGTTCTCCAGGCTGAACAGTCCCAGATTTCTCAGCTTCTCCTCATGTGACAGATGCTGCAGCCCTTTAATCATCTTTGTGGCCTTCTGCTGGACTTGCTCCAGTATGTCCATGTCTCTTTTGTACTGGGGAGCCCAGACTTGGACCCAGCACTCCAGATGTATCTTACCAGTGCTGAGTAGATGGGAAAGATCATCTCCCTCAACCTGCTGGGATGCTGTTCCTCATGCAGCAAAGGCCACTGTTGACCTTCCTTGCTGCAAGTTCATATTCTTGTTTCATGTTCAGCTTGTCATCTATCAGGACTCCCATGTCCTTTTCTGCAAAGCTGCTTTCCAGCCAGTTGGCCTGCAGTGGTCAGTGGTATACTGGCACATGGGGTTATGCCTCCTCAGGTGTAGCTCTTTGCAGTTCCTCTTGTTGAACTTCACAAGGTCAGCCCATTTCTCTAGCCTGTTGAGGTCCCTGTGGATGGCAGCATAACCATTTGGTGTATCAGCCATTCATCCCAGTTTTCTATGACCTGTAAACCTCCTGAGGGTGCGCTTTGTCACATAATCCAGGCCATTATGAAGAGATTAAACAGTACTGGCCCCAATATCAACACCTTGGATACACTGCTAGAGGCTCGCCCCCAACTGGCCTTCATGCAGGTGTCCACAACACTTCGAGCCCAGCAGTTGAGATAGTTTTCAGTCCACATCACTTTCTATTTATTTTCCCTGTGCTTCATCAATTAGTCTATTAGTATGCTATGAGAGTCAGTGTTGAAAGCTTCAGTTGCTTAAGTCAAGATAAACATCCACAGTTATTCTCCACATCCACAAAACCAGCCACCTCATCATAGAAAGTCATCAGGTTGGCCAAGCATAATTTCCCGTTTGTAAATCCATGCTGACTATTCTCAAGCACTTTCTTAACTTAAATGAGTTTGGAAATGGTTTTCAGAATTGTTACTTCAAATTCCTAGGGATCAAGATGAGGCTGGCTGTCATATAGTTCTCTATTTCTTCCTTTTTGCCCTTCTGGGATGCAGTAGTAACATTTTCTTTCTTCCAGTCCTCAGGTGTCTCCCTCCCTCAGTCTCCATGAACTTGCAAAGATTGTCAAGAATGGCCTCACAATGACATTGGCCAACTGCATCAGCAATTGTGGGTGTATCCCACCAGGTCCCATGTAGTTGTTCATGTCCTATTTGTTTAAATATTCCCTAAACTGATCCTTCTCCATCAAGACTAAGTCTTCCTTGGTCCAGACTTTTCCACCAAGCTCAGGGATCCGGGATTCTGGAAGGACAGCCTTTCAAGTAGAGAGGTGAAAGAGATACATTCAGTGTCCATGAGGTCCCATGCCCAGTTCAGCTATTGGCCAACATTTTCCCTCGCCTTCCTTGAAAAACACCACCCATCCAACAGCTCAAAATGCCTCTGGGATCAGTCTCTTCTTCAAATTGCCATTCATGCCTTCTTTGAGATATTCTTTAGCTATGATAGCTAGCATTAAATCCTGCCTAGGCTCTCCTTGAGGGTGCTTTATTTCAGATCATACTCTCTGAGACTGTACTCAGCCTCAACCACCAATGTGGCAGCTTTGTCATTTTAATGAGATCTTATAGAGCCAATTTATATTAATAACATTAATAGAAAAGACAAGGGAAGAAAAGAAAGTCAGACATCTAAAACGCCACCACCACTCCAGGGCTGTCAACATCAGTGAGACATTTCAGGTTGCATTCTCTGCCCAAGATGGATGCCTTCCCATTTCTCTTGCCTTCCTTTTGCTTTATCTCTGGCTCTTGGGAATGCAGGTTTAAGATTTACATGGAGCATGACTCCCTCTTCCCTGCTAGCTAGGGTCAGATTTCTTCTCTCCACATGCCTGTTGGAAACCTACCTGAGTTTATATTCCAAGAGCATTCCCTAACTGGCACATTCCGCCAGCCTCACTGGATTTCTTGCTCTTTGCCATGATTCAAGACAGTTACAGTATATTTTGAATTGTGTAATATCAGAACTATTAATTTTCAATACTTCTCATTAGATTTAGCCATATCTAGGTCACTGTGAGTTTTTGATAGAGGCCATATACGACATATTAATAAGGAAGATGACTAGCATGGCATTGAAGTACTTTTTCTATGTAACCTCCTTGAATTTAGCTGTAACACACAGTGACCTGGGTTTAGACAAACCATAACCCTCCTGTTTAAGGAATACAAATTCTACCTTTCCATCTCAGAATGTGTCTTTACTAGATTGCTTAATTAAAATCCAAATTCATATTTTTTAATACATTAATTTTTTCTAATTTCACATCAAATGGTTTTTCTGATGCTGCTAATTGTCTTTGAAGCTATTACATGTTCGGGCTAAGCAATTCACAGTTTAGCTCTGTCCATTTAACTGTAGAAGTGTGTCAAAGAAGGAAAACAAAGAAAATGGGATTATTATTATTTTTTTAGATGACCAACATGTATGCTATTGAAATCCATTGCATCTCTGATTTTTGTGACTATTAGCTTATGAATATCCAATGTTTTCACTTCTTATGACTTTATTGCTAATCTCTTAATGTTTGTTTTTCCTCTAAGCTCCTGCTTTTAATTTTACGGAATTGCTGGCAAATCCTGACTTTCAGGCAAGAAAGAAAGTATCTATTTTGCATTGCCTCAGGAAGACTGTTATGATTTATTATTTTTAATGATATGATTTTTAAATCTGTCTCATGACAATGCAGATGTTATTTTTGTTGAGTTCAAAACCGCCTTTCAATATTTGACATTATCTTAAATAGTACTTGTTAAAGATTTAACCACAAGTGGATTAGTAGTGGTACTAATAGAAGTATTGCCATACCACTTTAGAACATTACTCATGGGTCAGATTGACATTATATGAGCACAGAATGTAAGGATGGTCTTTCCTCTAAAAACTTTACACTCTCTATCTGTGACAAATATTGATTAATGCAAAAGAAAAAGGCTACAGTGAAATAGTTGTGCTGAGTGTGGTAGACAGAACACAGTAACAACATCACAGTTGTTAATTTTTGTAGAAATCTAAAGAGAAAAGTTCTAAGGTGCAAAAAGAAGGAAAAGAAAGGGGACAAAATGGCCCTAATAACTAAAAGAGTTTTGATGTATGAATGAGCTCAACATAAGGAGGGAATATAAAAGGGAAAAGAAGAGCATTTCCCTGTTAAATGATTACCATTTGGGCCTGTGGATCCACATTCCTCCTTCTACAGGACATAATAAAATCTTGGGTGTTGCTTCCACAGCTGCAATCTCATGGCAAAGCCACTGGATTCAGAGCTGCGACATCTTGACATCTGTTCCATTTTTAGGATCTGGCGGGAAGTTTACTCTCCTGTGCCTGTGGAAGGCATTTGAGTTCTGGGGTTTTTCATGGCATGTCTCCTGCTGTTATAAAATGAAAAACATAATATCCTGCTTTTTGCTTCATGAAGCAATATCAGAATCTTCAAGCCATTCTGGAGTCGACTCTATACTGGAAAGATGAACCATTACTTGAGAGGTGGCTACCGCATTCTCCACTGCCTGAAAAGAATGTCTTGACTGAATGATATCCCACTGTTCTTCCCCATAAAATACCTTTAATATGATGCATAGCCCACTAATTAATTGGCATGTATCTCCAATTAGAAAGAACCACACTACTTTGGTGTGGGTACTTATCTTGACCATCTTGCCTTCAAGTGTGTATGTGAGGAAGTCTGAGTGTCTCTGTATCTTCACTGGCAAGAGAGGTTAGGTGTTTCCAGAATGGTCTTCAGACCATTTGCTCATTGTTGTTTTGCTTCTGCATCCAGCCCTTTTCCTCCTCGTTCTGGCTCTACAGCCGTTTTGAACAGCAGCCACTGAGGGCTACAGACAGATTTCCTCAGCAAAATACTTTCTGTGGGGTAGGAAGCTGGGGAATGAAGCAGCAGCAAATGGAGCAGCCTTGTCATGCTCCTCCCCACCACACTCATCTGCACCCAAGCCCATCACCTTAGCCATCACAAAAGTCCACCAGCTCTGGAGGCAGAAGACCCAGCAATGGGGCTCTAGTACAGGTCTCCTATACAAAATACCACTACTAAGACTCTGGGCCAGCTTTAGGAATGTGTTTTTAATATTCATTGTTCACTCTGTCTGTTACAGATGTGCACAGTGCAATTATTGTAATGCTTTACACATGTGGTGTTATGAAATGTGTGCCTTTTAAGTCATGCCAGTTTTTTTTACTGTAAAACAAATATATTATTTCTACCTATATTCCAGTTACTTAGTTTGCCACACATTTAAAACAAAAAAACAAAACAAAACAACAAAAAAACCCACACCAACCTCTACGATAAAGATTAAACTAACAACTATGTAAGCAATACAACCAAAAGAGAACAGACCCATTTTCTTCATAAAAGAACAAGTTTTTTCCATTTGCATGCTTGATTTTTTTCCTTGAGCTCCAGCTCCTCCACAAAGACACACGCTCACACAAACATCTATCCACATTAAAAAAAACCCCACATGTATATAAGCACAACTCATATTGTATGAGAGGAAATCATTCCCAAGTTGGGAAGCCATGTTCTATCCAAACATCCTCAGCTCCAGCAAACTATGTCCTTGCAATAATCACCTTCAGGCTTCACCATTTCAGGTCTTTATACCTGATAGCGAAGCTTCATCCCTTTCTCTAAAAATTCAGCTCTCACAGAAAATGGCAGACAGTCATGAGAGAGACACCTTGTATTTATTGTGCCTTGACAGTTCATTTTGGTTCCTCACTTACTGTGGGTTTCAGTTAAAGTAGATGGTATCCAGATACCATTTGTGGACCTTGGTGTCTCTGAGACTCACATATGAGGTCTTCTGGGATAACAATGCCTTCCTGAACCAATTAAATGATTGATATATGGAGGAGGAAACATAAGTACAGGACACAGATCTTACATCAGAGTCAGACACAGCCCCGTTGAAGAGAAGCTAATTGCTGCAGATCTAATTGCATTCAGAACTATGAACAAAACTCATCTCTTTATCTCTCCTGTGATTTGTTCTGTGCTTGACCACCCAACGGCCACTCTCCCTTTGCTTCCATTTGCATTCAAACATCTCAGTCAGCCAGAACACAAACAATGCTGGTTATCTCTTCAGCAGAGTAGTGTGTGTGTGTGTGAGTGTTACTGAGTAACAGCTTGGGAATTAACCTGACACTAGAGTAGTATGATCTTCCTGAAGTGGTGGACAGAAAACTTACACAGATGTGCTCTTGAACATCTAACTTCTTTTGTAGTCTTCTGAATATGGACCAAGTTATGTAAAATCTGCTAGATAATTGCTAGATATGATTATAATAATATAGGCAAAAGTTTCATTTTAAGTATGTAACGTCACCTAACAAAGTTCCTTCAACATTAATATCTCAGTTTAAAATCCAGACAAACCAAACAATATTTCTAATAAGGCTGTTTTGAAGAGGTGTCAAAACAATATGTAATGTTGAAGGCTTATCGACTTTTAAGTCTAACAATATGTCTTTGTATCATCCTCCCTGAAGAACACATATATTAAAAAACTGAACTTTCACTGAGCTTCAAAATTAATGATGCTAAAGCAATCACAAATCTTTAGCAAAAGCAAATATTCTAGTGATATTCTACCCAGGATCATGAGGCTGTGTCAAACCTATAACATGAAATACTTCTATTACAGAAATAAACAAACGCAACACTTTAGTTAGATTTCATGGCACATTTTACAGCCCTAGTTCCTCAGTCATCTAGATTGGAGATGTTCACAAGGTACCTTTGGTCTACAGGTTTAGGCTTCTTTCCAATGGAAAAATGGGCATGCAGTGGTAGACAAGAGGTAGGTCTGTCCATCCAGGTCTCTTTCCAACACAGACTCAAACTCTGTCCATGATATACTCTGGACTCAAGAGCTGGGTGGCAGCAGTGGCTGGCTTCCCGGGTTTTAAAGAACAAAGTTGAATTAATGAGACAATGATGCTAATTGTCTTTACATGCTCTCACTGGTCCATATCACTTCAGAGATGCACCACTGCCAGATGATCTAGTTGTAATTGCCGATCTTAGCTTCTCAGAAGAGCAACAAAGCTTTGACAGTAGATACATACACCTCAACAAAAAGTTAACCTTTTACTGAATGTTTAATGATGAACAGGATCACAATCAAGTGGCTTAAATCAGGATATCCAGTCTCTGACTAGAGACAAACCAGTTTATTTAGAAAGAGCATCCTATTGAAACTTAGCAAGAGAATGTGCAGGAAAGACTGATGATACTCAAAACTGGCCTATATGGCGGTCTCCTTATACTTCACTAGGAAGACAGACCACAGTCATGGCAGCAGATAACCAGTATCAAGCTGGCTGAGTCTTTATTACTGAAATAAATAGTGCCAGGTCATGGGCCCACTGCTATTTCACAATTGTCCATACTGTTAAATATGAACACAATGTCTGGCAGAGTTTTGGTCTTTCCTGCTAGCTCATTCCCCTGCTAGCCCTTGGAATGGCTCGTGGATGAACATGGGCCAAGGGCTGTTCCCCATAGGCAGTCTAGATTCAGCCACTGGGGTCTGGAGGACGGGAGAGTTGAGCATGAACCATACCCATCCAGCTGGACAGAGGAGAGCCAGGATGTACTTTATCTCCTCTTACAGGTGTAGCCATTGATGTCTTTGACATGGGAGCCTGTGAACTCTGTAGGTCTTTGCTTACAAACAGGAGAATCACATGTATCTAAAATAAATATAATTATATTCCAGTTAAGAATCAAGCCATGGTGAACTTATATTTGTTTGATGTTGTGGTTTCATTCAGTCAATTGCCTAAAACTTCAACTATTTTTCTGAAGTACATCCAGGCTTCTTTGCTCTGGAAATCTCAGAAGATCAATCTCCCTGAGGAGATTTTCCGTACGCCCTCATTCAGGCTGAGCAGACATGTCTTTTATGCTGTGTTTTGATATTTCCACGTCTTCTGGCTGAACACAAGAAGTAGGAAAGCTGCTGAGGACTTAATTGAGAAGGTAAACTGATCTCTTGTATTTCAGAAAGTCTCAGGATGGTTCTTTTTTATCAGAATCAGCTTACCCATTCCTAATTCGAAGTGAAAGGTAGGAGTCCAGATCAAATCTTGATCTGGCTTCAGATTTCTCAAAGTTCAGAGGTATTTGGATCTCAGGTTTTGGTGTGGGCCCATCCATGACTTACCAGAGCTCCTCTGTCACCTCTTACCTGCCTATTCTCCTATATATAAATTTCTTCTTTCCATCTTCCCTCCCCCTTCATTGTTCTTCCATGATTAAAGTGTTTTTATTATCATTATAAACATAATTCCTATAAGAGATAAGAAGCTCCCCAGTGTATCTTTATTAATCCTAGTTAAGATAACATTTTGAAAGCAGATAGGGAAAGAGATTTATGAAGTGCAAGAGAAGACAGTTGCAGATCAGCACAGCAGGGCCAGAATTTTCTACACTGTCTGAATCTGTTTACAAAATGTGAGTTAAAAGTTAACCTGTGTGTGAAGTCCCACACTAGTGTACATGTAACCACCTTGGTGAATCTGAGACTAGATTATATCTTCTAATATGTTCAGTGTTATAATCTTGCTGTGCCCAGGAAGGGCTGCCATTGTATTTTGTCTTGCGTGCGGACCCCTGCCCACACAAAGCTATTTGTGGTATTAAGGTCTTGCTATTGAAGCATGAGTGTAGCCTGTGAATTCAGAAAAGGGAAGAGAGGTTTTGCTTCAGGATGGGAAACTCACAGATATCCAGCAGTCAAGACAGAATGTGTGCAGGTGTTTGCTGAGATTTTAGTTAGTACCAATACAAATTTCTAAATACATACAGAAAATGCAAACCTCCTAGTTCTATCCCAGCACCCTGGGGTTAGAAAAACAGGTTGTTATGGGCAAAAGAAGCACATCACATGTATGCAAAGCCAGTACTTCATTGTTGATCTAACCATAGTCTTAACAATCATAATGAAGAGGGTTTTTTTAGTCCAGTTACAGTTATACTGCACAGCTCAAATTGCATATCATAGTTAAAATGATATATACACAAACTTTCTTGTGCTTAACCCCTTCTCTGGTCTTATGCTCACCCTCCCACTGCCCCTCAGTGTCTTATAGTTGATGGTGTCCATCAGAGCAGGGCACAGGGAGGGTTATGGTGAGTTTTCAAGATCCCAAGACCTTTGCTGGGAGAAATATAATATTAGTATTGAAGGTTTCTTCCTCCTCCTCTGGGATTTGCTTGGGGACATTTTGGTGTTTGCTGACGTGCTGTTCACCTTGCTCATTCATCATCAGTCTGCAGGTCCATGTTGTATCTCCATGTACTCTGTGTGGTCCGTTTTACATATATTGAGTATTTCTTGGTTCTCATCACTACCACCAGGACTGGTTTACACAGTGACCAAAGTTGCGTTTATTTGCTGACCAGTAACTGCCACCAATTTATAGCCCTTGGGTCTCCCATATCTTTCTTTGCCTGTGCTTCAAAGGCCACTGCCTTCATCCTATGCCTTCTCCCCTCTCTGCTGCATTTTAGTCTAGCATCCATGACTTGTTTTCACCATCTATTAGTTAGAAAATTTGATCTAATAAC
This sequence comes from Streptopelia decaocto, assembly GCF_964273445.1. Taxonomy (NCBI): domain Eukaryota; kingdom Metazoa; phylum Chordata; class Aves; order Columbiformes; family Columbidae; genus Streptopelia; species Streptopelia decaocto. The sequence goes on along the minus strand of NC_138655.1, from coordinate 139,359,029 downwards.
AGGTGTTACACCTCAGAGTTGTTCCAAGATTAGGAAAAGCTCAAGCCAAGCAGGTAATGGTCCCCTGATCATTAGATAACTGCTGCTGTTACAAGGTGAATCAAATCTCCACGTGGGCCATGGCAAGTCCACACAAACCTTAAGAGTCCTGTACTGCTAGCCTAATGCAAAGCCGTGCCTGCTACAAGCAACAGAAAAACCATATGTACTGAGCAAAAAAAGCTACAGAGTATTTTTCTATCTGCCTAGGCTCTAACACTTTTTCTGACTTCAGCTTCCCACAAGGTCCTGGGCAGGTTCCTTGGCCCATCTGAAACTGTACAACAGAAACAAAATATACAGTCACCTTAATACAGTAGAAAGGGAGGAAAGTGGCAAAATTAATCAGCCTTTGTTATTTGTTCAAAATTAAAATCTCTGGTTGTCAAAACCAAACAAGTAAAATGTGAGGAATGACATTTTTCTGGGAAAGGTTTTAGGACCCTCATGAAAACCTGATCTGAAATCCTTTTGACAGGAAATAATTGTTCTCCACCCAGATAATGCATGGTGAGAAGCACCGGCATGGTGGAATATCTTAAAGTGATTCATCCCATTCTACATCCAGTTTTTCTTAAAACTGGGAACATAATCATCTACTCAAAATGGGAGGATCACCTTTTAGATACGTAAACAGATAAAAAGTATTTTCATTGTTAAAGTACTGAGAAAATTAGATCATTCACAGAGGCTAGATGAACACTGATAAAGCCTACTTATTCTGGACTAGTCTTGTGGGGCAAAAACTCTCTAATGCATACCAGAAACAAAGTTTATGGAGAGCATAACATATTGAAACCTAAATTAATCTTGCTTATTGGCTGATAAATATACCCTGATCCTGGGGGAATATGTCTAATTTATTCCTTTCTAAATGATTTTGATTCCTTTAGGATGAGCAGCTCCCCAATTTATTTTCATTGTCTAACTTTGTTGGGAAAGGAGTCATTAAATATGAATGAGGATTATTCTGTTTTGAAAAAGTATTACAAAAGAATCACATTCAGACAGTGCTGTTTAGATTGTATGCATTTTCATACTGCAAGGAAGAAAGAGTATTTGGAGCACAGACTCTAAAAAATAAGAAATGAAAATAAGATGCATTGCTTTGTTTCCTAGCAGACAGCTATTGTCCTCTGAGTTTTCCTCTGAAGCCATTCTCCCTAGAGCACATGCAGTACAGACTGGAAGAGTAGTGCGCGTACAAGGAGGGGCATCTGTTCTCAAATGTCGTCATCCTCACACAAGAGAAAAATGGGAAAAATATAAAATATTTTGCTGTAAAATCTTGAAGGGCAACTTAGCCAGGATGTGTTACTTGATATAACCCTTGAGGCTGACCTAGTTTTTAGGAAGGGCTGTTGGCCCTGACTGTAGATTGGCACCCTACCATGTTTCATAGAATGTAGAAGTCCCTACTCAGTCCACCTGTCACAAGATACCATATCCCTACTTAACTGATATGCTTTGTCACACTTGTGTTGAACTCAATTCTATCAGGTCTTTAAAGAGAGGAGCATGCAAAACATGCAAACATCTTGTGCTATGCTTAAAAGACCAGTCTGCTTTGTGGTTTGCACTTCATTCTTATTTCTTCTCCAATATCATTCGTCAATAAATGTGTGCTCTCAGACCTATATGAGGGATTCAAATGTTCAGCAGCCTCTAGTTTTCTACTAAGTCTAATTTTTTAGTTACCTAATAGAATTATGCTCTTCTACTTATGTTACAAACCTTCACTGTTAAATGAACAGTGAGGCAGCATTAAACAAGTGTTTTGTATCTTTGCTTGGTCTTCGATAAAACTTTTATGGAAACCCTATGAAATATAATCATCTTTCTATCACCTACCAAGAAACCGCCCTAGGAATGAACAAAGATTTCTCACTGGACTTGCTAATTGTTCCTTACTATTGTTTGGAAAACTGTTATTAACTATTCAAGTCAGCATGAACCTAGGGGTGGTAAGGGAAATGTTTTGACTGAATTTGGCTTGGTGGATGACACATTTCCCACTCTAAAACAAAACAAATTGCCTTTTGCAGAGTCTTTGCACAATGCACCAGGTGTTCCTCCATAGGGTGTATTTACGCTTGAAATGAACCAACAATCTGCAATAAAAGGGAGAAAATGGACCTGCTTTGTCACACAGCCAATTCTCCTTGTCCTCTGTCCCCAGGTGGAATAAGCTGTGGAGTCCAGACTAGCCCACATGAGACAGGTCAATCTTTTGGTAAGGACTAAGGCTGGCTAATTTTTTTGTTTTAGAGTCACTGGAGTCTGTTGCCTGAAGATACATGATCACTGCCCAGGTTATAACATCAGCTCTAGAGCCTGTGGCTGTTGTCTTTCATTCCAGACCAGGGGTCATTTCTGCCTCTTTTTGGGACAGAAGACCAGAGGTTTGAAAGTTCTCAGTGCACCTAAGCCCCACGAGAGTACTGATAGAATGGAAGGTTATTCTACACGTCTTTTCTCTGCAACAAGGTTGATGGTTTCTGTGAGGTAAATGAGAAATATTTGAATTATATCACTTGCAGGTGAAATATGAAGACACATGAATGTGATGGCGAAGGACTCTGAATGCCTTTTGTGCCATACTGGCAGATCCATGGCCTATGTACCGCTCTGCCTATAGTAAAAGACGCAGATACTATGGAAAGAGTATAAAAATGGGCCAGGCACACAGGGATCCTTCTCTAAGTGTCCTTCCAGTTTCTGGCAATGTTCTGTTCAGGGAATTTCTCAGCCAGTGTTCATTTCCACATACTCCTGGTGATGGATTTTTTTCCTTCCATTAATTTGACTCCTTGTTTTTATGAACACATCAATGCCTTGCTACCCTGCAGTAATGAGTTCCATGGGTTAATTATAGACTGGGTACAAAGATCAGGACATAAAAGTTGCTCGAATCAATGACCATGGCTACAGCAGAGGTAAAGAATGATTTTTTGCTTTATAGTATGTCATATTATATATTTATATAATTTTTTCATTTTATTCACACAGGCTTTCATTGCCTAACATAAGAGATAACAAAAATATTGTTATAAAGACAACACAAATTGCAAAGGTTTCAAAAAATTTTGTGCTTTCTCATTCTATTTAGGGAAGTTGCATAAAGCTCATCTTATTTCTTCCAAACAAATGAAATTTCATTTGAAGCATGGAAGACTGGGAGATCCTGATACTGAGTAGCCAGCTTCTGTTTATGTTAAACCTTCTGCAAGACAAGGAAATATAAATTGGTTTTTCAATTGTTCATCAATCAGATTTTGATTTTGAAAAATCCAAATTGACTATTTCAAATTCTGCCTTTATATTTCCTGCACAGAGTGCTTTCATCTTTGACCTATTTATAATAAAAATTTCCCATATAAACTTTCCAATACAAAAGCTGCCATTGACTAACTCCATACTTCACACAAAATCTAGCCAAACTGTATTAAAGACTCGCTGCTAAGATGTTTAGGCATCATAAAGTGATTATAATAAAAGCTGTTGAGGTTTGGGGTCAAGGTTCCCCAGTGCTATTGTTTTGATAAATGATCTTTGCAGCATTTATATATCATAAGCTACATTTAAAATTAAATGCTGCAATTAAATCAGCTACTTGAATTTGCCCTCTGGGATCATAAGCAACCATGAAGGGATGTGTTCTTTCTCTGTCCACAGCAAGAGGGTTAGAAAGAGAAAGAGAGCAACAGTAATGACGGGTGAAAGGCCTTTCTGATAAAAGCCTTAGTTTCAGTATTATTCTGATTTGCAGTTTTGTGGTCTTTCTTACCAATTATTGGAAGCATTGCCAACAAAACCGAGGTTGCACAAGAACTTTTCCCACACTCATTTCTACCATTCTGGTTCACAGAACCTCATTCTTCATCTCCTAGCTCAGTTGTGTCACAGAACTATGTTTTTACCACCCTCAAGGCAATTTCAAGATTTTCCCAGGGATTAAAGCACTTAGAAGCTTATTGTTTATTGGAGTCCTACACTACAGAATGCAACAGAAAGGAGGATAACCCTAGCAGAAGGCATATATTCTGCTTCAAGAACAGCCTGACTGGTCCACCTACTGTCCTCACTGATTATTATAGTGCAAAGATACTTTTATTAAACATAATGATATTAAATGGACCTGATGAGATTTAACACATTTGTGAGAGTCTTTCATGTCTCGCTGTAGGAGGTTGATATTTAAACCCTAGTCCTCACTGAACCTGAAAGCATTAATAATCCCCTTCTCTTTGGCCCATATGCAGGCTCATTACAGTTGCTCTTTATAGTTATCTATTTTCTCTTAGGCCCTTATGCAGAAAAGAATCCCTATAGAGGAAAAGGCTTAAGCACTTGATTAACTTTAAATACACTGAAGTCAGTGCTCAAAGTTAAGCAGGTGCTTAATGTTTTCCTGAATCAAGGCCTCACAGCCTAGGGTTTCTTTCTCTATTTTCAAAAAATAATGATTGAGGATTTGATTCTGTTCTCAACTTCCTTGATACAAATCAGGAGGACTTCATTTAGGTTAAAGAGCTTTTGTTCATCTTTGTTTAGTATCTTATACAGCCACCTAGAAAAATGGGTGTCAAACATTACCAGTGGAGAACAGCAGAGTTTAAATAAACTTTGCATTCACTTTTTTTTACAGTCGAAATAGACACATGGTGCAAGGGAACTACAACTCTGAGCACCAGGTGGAGCACCAGCATAAAAATAGAAAGCAGGATCAGGCTGAAGTGACTCCCCTTGGCTTGACAGTACAAATGGCCTCTAGACCATTGTAATGAGGTGGGTAGAAGGGGCCTGAGCAGGGGTAGCAGGATATGTAGGCAGTGATGAGTACCATGAGCAGGACATGGATGTATGAAAGGAGTCACGTGAAGACACCTTCCTCTTCCTTTCTGGTTACTGTGCTCTTCTCCCTCAAGGATGAGAAGGGCCTTTATGCTTCAAGGGCACAATACCTAAAATTCTGCCTAGGTCCAGTTTCTTTCCCCAAGTATGTGATATATAAACCTCAAGCAGAACTAATTTCAACAGCTTCTTCAGTCTGCTTCCATGAGAGACAAGAAATCTCCTTGTATATCCTAACTTGATTGGATTTTCCCAGTTTCTGGAAAAAAAGAAAAATCTAGTGCCGATGCTTTCTACTTATGGAATTATGTCAGCCTGGTCTCCATGATATTCTGAGACACAGTCTCAGAATGGAGTCATCCGTGTTTCCTCAGACACTAAATTTAATCTCCAATTCCAGTAACAGCCATTCTATCAGTGGTCTACAGCCATTGACAAATTCCAGACTCCTCTGAAGCTGTAGGTCAAGTCTACATCCATGAAATGGCACCTGACCTTGCTGGGCGAGACCTGAAGTCCTAGACCATAATCATGCACCTATTGTCAGTGATGTTTGCTTGGTCAATGATTTTGGATATGTACTCTAGAGTTTCAAGTGCTCTTCTACCTTCAACATTCGTAGCTGATTTTTAGCATATGATATGAAAGGGATTTCGGGCACATATCATGCATTTAAAGAGTAGCTGCATAGTAGTGAGGGCAAATTCACAGTCTTGACTGTTACTCATCAGAAATGTCTCTGGGTTTTGATCTGGGACAAACCAGCTGAAACCTAGCAGAGATTAACCTATAGTATGGATGACTGAAAACATGGGGCCAGCCCCTTAACCACCATCAAAAGCCATTATTTGTTGGGGCAAAGGGCCCAAATTAGAAGCTGGCATCACCTATCACTAATAAAACAGGATTTCCTAGCATTGATTTGTAGGATAAATAAAACGGCAATGAGAACAGACTAGAGTGAGGTTTTGGGGGTTACCCTAAGACTCAGATTATTCCCAGGACCAGCCAGGTACAGCATAGGTACTGCCTATAAAGTCACAGGTTCAGTATAGCTGTAGTCTCTGGGAGGAGAGAGTATGGCATACAAAATGCAGAGCTGACATTATCACTGCCTAGGCAGAGCACATGCACCTCTTCCAGCGAGAAATAGTTAACACAGAATGAGCACATGCAGAGCTGGTAGATATGCCCAATTGAATGAATCAGTTTATATATTTTAATCCTTCTTAAACAGGTTTATCCGCCAAAGAGTTTCTCATTTCTTCTTTTCCGTGATTTAGCAGCCAGGAATCTTACAGCCCTACTGTGCTTAGAAGGGGGCTCCAATTTTTTATTTCTAACAAGGTTTCCAGCAGATTTTGAATGTCATACAAGTATTCTATTTGCACATGAACTTCTTTCAGACTGAATACATCCAGAGCTAAATTATTATTCTTGAGAACCATAGAGGCGAAAGAGCCATCACTTCCTGTTCTGTGGAAGGCAGCATCATTCCTCAGCAAGGTTTAACAGATACTTTTCTTCTGAACACCTACATTTGAGAAGCATTTTAATATTTAATTGTCTTATCCCCTGCCAAGAAGACTTCCAGACACTTGTCACTGGGTGGGAGACCCATAGCCACATGTACAGGAATAATCCAAAAGTTTAAGTGTGCATGGTTTAGGCAGCTAAACTGAAAGCAGCCAAGTTTGGACTCTCAGGTGTATAGATCTGGCTACTTTGAAAACCTGGGACTTTATAAGAACAAAGCTTATCTGAGAATGGCTGTGAAGTTCAAACAATCCGCCAAGTAACAGAATTTGCCATCGAATATTTTGAGACAAAGAATTGAAGAGGAACAGTATCACGGCTGTCAGAAATATCAGGACTAGATTCATTAATAATCCTCAATAACTCATGGAAGACATGGGACTACTGCAATCCTGAGAAATAAATGGAAAACTTATACTTTGACTGTGCTTCATGTGAAACTACTTTTAATGTGAAATTCTGTATCTGGTAAGGTTTTACATGCAAGCTGATTCAGTTTTCTGCATAGACATACATCATGCTACTGCAGAAGCAGCAAATGCCATGATTATTTCATTCCGTGACTAGAAGCTTGGGTATAGTCTGTCCCACTGCATGATGATCTCATCATATGGAGGGAAATAAACACCATACAGCTCTGCCTTGTAAAAGCTTTTAATGGCACTTTCATACAAGAATGACAAACAAAAATTTTTCATCATTTCTGTATATACATAATATAATCATCAGTCATTTAGCTCAAACATCAATATATGTATTAGATAACTGTATATCCGATGACACACATACATGAAAAGATACAGGCCATATGCTGATCGGAAAATGTTATGTAGTAAAATCTAATACTTATTTATACTGACCTTTGCTATTTTCTTGCAAAAAGCAATCATTCTTCCAACACAGAAGTATGTCTGGTGTGATATTTGTCCATGAAAATTCAGTACATTTCATGAAACAATCTTGTAATAATGTTAAACGAGTTTGATTTATTTGGCAATATGTTGAATGAAAATAATCAACCTATACAACCATCAGCAGAAGTTTTGAGACACCACAGGGATCATCCTGATACCAAAGTGTTACAATTGGCATCCTTAGCCATCTGATGAGACACATCAAATCTTATAATAGAAGTGACCCCACAGTGATACTTACTACAAACTTCCCATGACATCCTTTTGGCACTAAAACAAACAAACAAACAAAAACTAACAAAAAAAACCCAAGCAAACAAACAAAAACAAAACCCAAACCTACTGTGAGAACTGATGGGGAAAAAAAGAGAAGTGGGGGCGGGGGGGAGAAAAAAGAGTAAGAACCTAATTCCAAATTTACCTAAGTATTACAACAAAAACTTGAAAATCTCTGTAGTAATACTGATTGTAAAACAATCTCAGCTGGAAAAAGTAATTCTGAGAGGATGAAAAGAAGATAGATAATATTTTCAGCTCCCTCGAATCAAAGTTATGCTCAGATCTGGGTTCGTTAGCAGTAGCTGCAACAGCCAAGCTCATGACACAAATGTATATACACTAGAAGACATTTGATGAACCAAAAAGCAAGTATGAAACAGCTGTGCTGCAAGACACAAACATGTAATTCCTGAGCTTCTCACCTTCATCGTCATGTCTGTATCTACAGTTCTCCACCGACTCAATTTGGACTTGATGCCTTAAGTGCCAGTGACATGCAGAGAAGAGAAATGTTTATAGAACACTTAAATGACTTACAGATCCACAACCTTTGGGTGGAGTTTTCCAGTTTACTCACTCAGATCTCTAACTTAATGAAATTCAGGTATCTGATAAGTCATTCTGCATAGTTTAATTACTCGCATTCCTCATAGAGGTGACAGGAATGATAAATTTCTCTGAGGACATGCAGGTGAAGACCCTGATAGATTAGGTTAAGTTCTTCCCTCTTTCTACTGACTGTATGAGAATCTAGGAGCCTTCAGACATTGATCCAGTTCCGCTAATTTAGGATTTTACTTCATATAGGAAATACAAAAGATTTAATATCTCTGTCTGCTCCATTCACAACTAATAAAACAGAGCTTCAGCAGACTTCTTCACAAGCCCTCAAGAGGGCAAAAGCTCGACTTCATCAGGGTCTGCCTTTTACGCTACTTACACAGCAAATGTCAGCTAAACTGCTCTTAACCTCACTGAGTCCACATTTCTTTGTCCCAAAAAGTTTCTCTAGTTGCCAGGCCATTGGAATTTGGATGTTCCATATGGTCCCCTAAAGCAGAGACGCTGACAGATAGGATTGCAATAACTGCAAGACTAGAAGCACAGGTGCTACCATGTACCCTGCCTGATGCTGCTGAGACTTCAGCACAGTGAAGAAGTTAATCCTTTTTCATGGAACAGCTTTTACGTTTGTTACCAAAGAGTACTACAAAATATAGAACAGAAATACTCTATATGAAGTATTCCTACATATGCTATATGGAGTATAGTAGTTCAGACTTTTCAGACTACAGCAGAAATAAACCTGAATTCAATAAATTCCTTGTTCTTTTCTGGAAAGTCCAAGAAGGTATGTTTGAAATTATCCCACCATGATCATGGTGGATGGTGTTACCTTTCTCATCAAAACACAAAAGATCTCAAAAAAAGGATTGTGAAACTTTAAGCATGAAGCAGCTACTTTGTACCAAGATTCAGGGGTTTTGCAAATGGGAAATTGAAGTCAATTATGTTCTTTTGTTTTGATGAGTAATGAAAACTTCACTGAGAAAGAGGACATTTTTTAACATAAATCTTTTTTTCCAAGGAAAAAAACACTCTGTCAATTTGCCCTTCCTGTATCAGGTGTTTCACTTTATATTCTGTCTCTGTTATAAAAACAATAGGAAAGAGGGAAATAACTTAGTTTTCACCTGTTCCAGGGATATCTAAACAATTTAATGAGAACAGTTGCCCATTATCAAACATTAACTATCAAGCGTACAGAACAAACTTAACAAAAGTTCTGAACTGTAAAAACTTTGAGGTCCAGTATTTAAGGTTCCTCCAGAATTAACTTTGAAAGTTGCATCTCATGCTAAAAATATAAATTATCCATTTCCTGCCCAATCTAGATGTGAAAACAAACAAACAAACAAACAAAACAAAACTCAGCAAAACCAGAAGTTACATCTATAACACTTCTAGGTATTTAAAAGGTAACTCTTTCATAGTTTTTACTTTCAGCAGCCATGTTTTGGGGGGACAGTGAAACTGTATATTGGGCAATGGTAAGGAATTTTTTAATTAGGGCTCGAGCTGCTTTAGTGTTAGAAATTTTTGAATAAACCCTTGCAACCTGGATAACGTATTCAGATAAGCTTTTGGTTTTACTCTTCTTTCATTTCTCTCTTTGTAGAGATAAAGCAGCCCAAAAAGGTCATGCGAATACACTTGAAAAGTCACAAATTAATATTACTATTTGACATTCGTCTAAAAAAGTGTCTCAGTAACAGCAGTTTTAGAAGTGTGTTAGCATAATGCTGGTTTCCACCCCAACTGGAAGGTTTGTGTCTCAGACCAGGCAAGGTCACAGAGGTCAGAGGAAGCATCGCCTGCAATGGCCGCAAAGCATTCAGCTGCTAAGGATGAAGAGCAGCTCCTTGTCCAGATTTATAACTTCTCCTGCTGTTTCAACAGCTCAACACTGGCATGTGCTCCAAAGGGAAATGTTCTCCCACATCTCTGGCTGAGGGGGGAAAAAAGTGAATATAATGGAAAAAAGCAGCAAGAAAGAGCCTGACAGTGAGCACAAGGAAATGTTTTCACAAAGTGAACTCTTTGAACACAAAGGTTGGCTACACATGTTGATACAGCGTAGTGGCAGTTCAGTGACTTAACGAGATGTCGACAGTGGTTTAGCTCTGTAGAAAAGGAGAAATTCTAGTGAAAGCAGCATGTTTCACATCCATCATATGAAACCTTGGTTAGAAAGTTTCCTTAGAGATGCTGGTATTTTTCTAACTCTGATAACATTTGGCATTGCATATGGCTACTGATATTTACTCTTTTTTATTCTCCCCTGTACCCTGACGTCATGACACAGTAAACTCGCTATAGCAGCTGACAAGTAAAACAAATACACAGGTCTTAATAACACTTACGAGGTGGACAAAACTCCAGGAAAAATAGGATTCCAGTTCTCCTTAAAGCATTGGTGATTGCGGAACATCCCCTCCTTCAATGTCTGACTGCAATTTGTGGCATACTCTCAGTGTAAAAAGAAGAGATAACAAGTTCAGTTCCATTTGCTTTTACTGAGGTTCCATCTGGAGTCATCCATCACTCAAGTGGGCCAACAGCATCAGAATACTACGAGCTCTGCATTACAGGAACGAAGAAATAGTTCTGTCATGGTTATCATTTTATATCCTAGCAGCTGATATATGATGGACATTTTCATATTGTGTAAATTCAACCCCAAAAAGGCAAAGCCATTGGCATGCATAAGAATTGAGTTTGGAGATGTACAGTTTTCAATCCTTGTTTATGAGAGCTGGAGAAATAAGTTCTGTTCCATCTGTATTTTCTTTCTTTCCTCTGTTGCACTCAGGTACTTTATAAACAGAGGAATCATTTATATGTAGCACATGATCTGTTCTAACCTTCATGTATTAGTAAAGTTAACACAGCTCATTCCATACTGCTGTTTGCACAGCTGGATGTATCAGATAGAATTATTTCATCCTTTCTAAGATTATCTTAAATCCACAGCCTGCTAGTGTCTGTCTTATTTACACCAATCACTGTTTCACATTTTTCCCATTAGGCAAGTACTTTTTAGTGAAGTCATGTTCTTGGTGCAACCCTGTGATTGCACAAATGTTGATAAATTACTTCAGCACACTGTCAGATCTGAGTGTTCATCTTCAAGTGACAGAATATGGCTATTTATAAGTAAAAAGCCATTGAGAGTCATATTAAGAGACCTACAGCTAACGACTCATTGATAGTACCTTACTCTCCCCTGGTCAAAATGAGTGTCACCTTCCATAATGAAAGAAATCAGCTTACAGGGATAATCATAGAGGTGTGGAAATAGGAACATGGGCTTTGCTTGCATGAAAGAGACGAAGTTATCTCCAGAGAGTTCCTAAAGGTTTATTCTCTGCTAAAAAAATAAAAATCAAGGAAAGTCATGTTCACTGACATGAAGCTGCCTACCCAATTGTTCTCCCTAGCCTAGGGTGAGATAGAATGGATGCTGAAGGAGAAAATGCTGCTATGCTTTACAGAGCACCATGCATATACCAAGGGTGAGACTTAGGTCATATCTTAAGACAAAAAACAATCCTGCAGGTAGCTACGTGTCTGCAGGTAGCTACGTGTCAGCTAGAGTCCAAGCTCTCACTGCACTCAGTGAACATCTGGTCAGCACAGTCAATGACATCACAAGAGCAGCTCAGCTGACAAGCCGCTGCAGCAGGAATCTGTACTGAATCATAGGTATGTGGCACCAGCTGGGAGGCCCAGGGTTATCCAGAACACCTGTGCCAGAGTAGCAGACATTACACACCACATTATGCTGCTGCATCAGTGGCTGACGTCCAGCCATCATTATTTTGGGATACCTTTTATGACACTAAACATCTATGTCTAAGTGAATTCCTCATATGATAGGTGCTGTCTGTTCATTCTTTTCAGCAAGCTGAATCCTGTCCTATGGCACTGTATACTGCAGGTGTGCCATAACTGTGTATTTTTAACTTTCCGTTTTTCATGGGCAGACTGTCTGGTTTGTGGATAAGTTGCCTTACAGATGAAGACACACCCAAGCACCCTTCATTTGGAGAAAGCTGTGGTCCATCAGTGTGTTACACTGATTTCAGCCCCATAGAAAGTGGGTCTGTACTGCTCTAGAACATGAGCTTCACGTTTACTCACTGCTTTACCCAAGGAAATAAAACTCATACAGAATCCAAGAGGATGTGGAACATGGTTCAGAGACAGCAAAGGTAGGTCTTACCTCACTTAAGCTAGTTACTGGAGAGAAACAGGATCCTAGACGTACCACCGTGGTCAGCTCTTAGCTGCACTGTGCCAGATCTCCATTGTTATTTAGTCATTATGCAATGATGCACCATTAGTCGTTATGCAAGTCATTATGCCCGAAGTTCCTTCAGAAACAGAATTCTCTTCCAAGCCCAAGCAAAAAGCCTGTTTTCTCTGTTTTCTTCCCCTGGTTTGACCCTTAACTCCACTGTTTCCTCTGCTTTTTTCTGTAGTCTCCATGTTAGTCCACTCAACCCTTCTATATGCATCTCTTCCATGTTTTGGTGACACTTTTACTCTGGCCTTTTAGATCTGAGGTTCCCAAAATGGCCAAGTAAACTTCTGAAAGGACTGTATCTACACTGCAGGACATCGTGCTGCCTGGCAATAGGTAAATAACATCGACTGCTAACTCTACCTTGGAAGAATTTTTTTACTTAAGTTGGTTTGACATAGATTTTACCTTATGCAGGGATTATTTTATTAGCTTAATCTTTCAGTTTAAAAGTAAACCTCAAAAAACTGAGCTTGGACAATAAAGTTCCCAAGGACAAAGGCAAAAAAAAAATAAAAAAAGGTGTTTGGTGGTGGTCTGTGTATCCCAGAGGCTTTTTATAGTTAATTTTGAAACAGGCATTCTTTTAACTTCAGTCTACAGTATTTGCATGGCCAGGATGAACACAGTAGATAAGTGGATAAGTAGATTTCTTCAGAGCAGGAGAAAAATATCTCTTGGAGTGACCTTTTGAAGTATTTCATGTTCAGATTTGATTCATAATCAGGGATAAACATGAACTACTCTCATATTCTTTATCGCATCGTTTAGTGGGAAACATATCAAATGCCAACTAATTACATCTGTGCCAAAAGGTATTTTTACATTCTTTGCTGAGTGAGACAGAATAGAAATTTCCCTGCTCTCTCTAAAAGAAATTTGATGAGAGAGCAGGAATCAATAAACAAATCGATACACAACCATCTTCACTAACAGTTCAAGAGGAACTTCTGGCAGTCCTTACACAAACAACAGTACACTCTACCTGGCAAAAAGTTAAAAAGCAAACTTACTTGTGAATCATTGATTCGAAAAAGTCTCTGAGTGTCTCAAAGGAAACTTGAGGAAGTCCAACAATGTACGATCGGCAGAGATGGGTAACTGAGAGGGGAGAGAAAACAGAGCTTCCAGCACAATGGAAATAAATTGTTAGCCACCTACTGTGGCCTGTGTAGCTGGCAACAGCTACGAGAGAAGATCAAAAACGTGCAATGAAGTGAGACACCTCTGTGCTTGCTTATATAAAGTAATGCCCACTGCAGTATCACGTTCTCATTTTGAGGAAAGAGAAAAAATAATATAGGCAAAATGTAGCAGAGATACTGAATATTCGACTGTGATGTACCGTATTTTGCAGAACCTTACCTAAAACATGAAATCAAATTGGCCAGGGTAGGAGCACTGCTCAGTGCAGGTGAAGTGCCTGAATGCTGAATAACGATTGCTAGTGACATTAGAGCTCAATACTTATTTGGGTGATTGCACAAGATGTGTCATATCAATAAATTCACATTCAGCATTAAAGCAGGGGGATGAGGACAAAAATAATACAGCTTCAGAGATCCAAATGTGAGCCAAAAATAATAAATTAAAGCTCAACTGAAATAATTTCCAAAAGAATGTATGAGGACCCTGAAAGGTCACTTTAACAGATAATTTCCTGAGTACCTTCTTTTCTTAGGTGTTTATACCAAGCAAAGAAAAATGCAGTCTTAATCCCGAATTGAAGTTAACTGTGGCAGTAAAAATAGTATTAATGACAGAAACCTTGATTCAGGAGGAAAGATCAAGTTGAAGGATAATAAAAATGCCAAACTGGTGGTGTCATGAGTAGCTACTCCATAAACATGTGACCTGAATAGTGTTCATCTGAAGGAAGATGTTGGGCAAACTTGGGAAAATATAATTTGAGAGTAATTAAACACTGTCTATAAGATAGATAGATTAGAATGTTGTAATAAAAAACCTCACTGTTTTACATTTCCTCTCTTAGAAGAAACATGTCAATCTATTATATCAATTTTAATGCTTTTACTTCACTGGTGGTTTAAAAATGCTCAAGCAGCCAGGTGAAAATTACTGCCAGGTGAAAATTACCACCCGGTGAAAGACTGGGGTGCTGGCAGAGAGCTCCCCACGTCCCAGGGCGTGTTGCCGGGGGGGCAGGAGGAGGCAGTGCAGAGATGTATCACCAGCCTCTCCTCTCTGCTGAGCCCTTCGGAGGGTGCAGGTCAGAGCAAGCCTTTCTGCCTTGCGTACCTGTGTCCTGCACGCCAGGAACCTCGGTCAGGCAACCAGCTAAGTCACGGGCTGAGTGCCGGTGCAGGCTCTTCGTGATAGATCCTTCTAGTTTATCATTTTGGTATTATTTTAAACACAGCTGGCAAGGGAATATTTCAGAACCCTCATTGTGCTAAGTGGCTTTTTCTAGCAGGGCAATCCCCATTTAATAAAGTGTGGTTTCCATAATAACACAATGACTAATCTCTTATTAAAAAATTAAAAAAAAAAAAAAAAAAAACGCACATCCCTCTCATGCATGGGAATCACCCATCAAAGCAGAAGCTGAAGTTTGACGAAGTCCACTTGCAACGAGTAATGAGGATAACACTGCACCAGCAAGGTTTCCTTGAGGAGATAACTACATTCAGAAAATCATTATACCAGTTGCTGTTAATAAGAGGGAGGAAGAAGCGATTCACAAACAAGTCGTGTAACTTGCCTACAAGAACGACATGGGGAGGAGTCCAATTACTCATTATGCTGTGTGTCAGCTCCAATGAGGCCAGAAGCACAGCGGAACAATGCCCATGACGTCTTGGGTGGCCTAAGGTTTCTTATATTGTTTTCACATTCATTGTGCACTTGAAATTTTCTCAGAAAAGAAAGGAAGCCTTTAGACCTGCCTGTAAGAAAGAGGCTTATTCCCTATATGAATTACATGACACGCACTTTAATTACATATAAACATATATATGTATATATATCTCACCATCCCACAGAACACTGGAGAAAGCATCTGTTTTCAGCACTCTTCTAGCTTACCGTTCAGAAGAGGGGTGAGGAGAATACTTAGGCTTATACCATGGTTGTCCCCCGTTCCTTTTATTTGTGTTTAATTTTGCAGGGACAAGGTTTATTTTTGGCACAGTCCCAAAAAGGAAAATTCTTTTATTCCGTAGTTTAGCATTATGAATGCTTGTGGAGTCTATTGTAAGGTTTTTCAGGCTCCATGGAATGAAGTGAAAAGGGGTTTTCAATCTTTTAATGCTCCATGCTTGTGGAAGAGGCATAAGAAAATAGTCCATGGGGATCCTATATTATTATTTGAGGGATTTTTATTTTTCAGGCCTGGTCAGGTTTTATGACTGGCACATTTCTGAGAATGCACCTCTCAAGCACTGAGGTTTATAATGATTTCTCCTTATGCTATTTATCTCACTTTTCCAGTTGCAGTGCATTTATCCTTGCACAGACAGAAGCATGACAGGAGAGGAGAGGAGACGTCAAAGAGATTCTGCCAAACAGAGGAATATGGATTTCCTGCTCCCCTCCCTGAAGGATATTTTTGAGAAGATGTAAGGTTTTGCAATGCACAAATATATTAGCAGTGCAAAGCAAACAGGAAAGGCTGTGACATTTGCTGAAGTTCTCCTAAACTAACTTGGTTTTTGAATAGAGGGGGAAAAGGATTTGGGGGATGGCAGCTTGCCCTAAAATGCACGCATTTTACAGGTTGTCCTCTGTGCTTCCCCAGTAACATCTCTTCCATCTACTGCAACCCAGAGAATAATTTGCTCTCAATCAAAAAATGAAAATACAAAACAGTTTATTATCATCTCATTTTTGCGAAATCTAGATGTACTGGATGATTTGCTCCCTCTGTTTTTCTGTAGCTACTTAGAACAGCAGTTATTTTCAGCATCCTTCCACTGGAACACTGGCTGGGTAAAAAATGTAAAGATTAATCAACAATTCCAACTCCTTTTTTTAAATACACACGCAACAGATTTTTGAACACATCACTGTTGTTTATGCAAGACCATATTCATTCTGAGAGAGGATAAGTTCTTACACAATGTGGTGGCAGGGAAAGGCAGTCGAGCACACTCTACTAAATAGTCAAATGTTGGGTCTTACATGCTTTTTCCCAGTTAAGAAAAAAAATATAGATATTTTTAAACTTTAGATCTACCTTTATGAGCAGATATAATCCTAGATGGGTAATAGAGAAGACACTATTTTCTACAAAAAGGGATGAGAAAATATTTTCAAATGAATTTTCAAAGGTACTAAAGGAGTTAGGAGATCTAATCTTATGGGTTGGCATAAGTAGATTCTGTAAGCCTCTTTGCAAATCACAGCTGTAATGTCCATAAAAAAAGGACTATTTTGCAGCCCAGGCACTTAACTGGGAGTCAGTAGAACTGAGATTCATGCCTGGCTCCGACTTTGCAAGCCACTTGCCCTCTCTGTGCCTCAGTTTCTCTTTTTGTGAAGCAGTACTGAGTTGTTCCTCAGCAGCACAGAGGAGTGCTAAGGATGCAGTCATTGTCATGTTGGAGGGACACACACTTACTGAATTTAAAGTCATTTTACACAACTCAAAGTGAGAAGTGGGATTGGACAGAAGACTTACTATATACGCAGAGAAGAATATTAATTATGTTAATTACTCAGATCAAAAAGTAATCAAGCAGAGCTTATTGTTTCCTTGATAGAAATATAACATAGAAGATATTTCCTCAGAACTTTAAATAAGGGAAATGTTTCCTCCTAAACAGGCAAAACTTAGTAATTATTATTTTGAAATAGCTTCACTCTGTGAAGTAACATCTAACCTCATTAAAAAGAGGCAGGAACACAGACAAAATGGGAATGAGCATGAGGTCAAACAAAATTACCACAGTGCAAGACTGGTCACAGAAATGTTGCCTTGCTGTGTG
The DNA here is from genome assembly GCF_964273445.1 of Streptopelia decaocto. NCBI lineage: Eukaryota > Metazoa > Chordata > Aves > Columbiformes > Columbidae > Streptopelia > Streptopelia decaocto. The sequence goes on along the minus strand of NC_138655.1, from coordinate 139,341,594 downwards.
GTATCACCGTCTGCAGGGCTGAGCAAGCTCCTCACACCAATAAAGTAACTGAAATTGGACACAAACTCATCTGCAGACTAAGCTAACCAGGGACCGTGACTTCAGGTCCCTTCATTTTGCTGTGATGCCACACTTTGGACTTCAAAAACCTGAATGAAGCAGATCTGCCTGACAGTGGGTGCTTCAGGTGGAAGTGGGGATGACTCAGCACAGCTTCCTCCCAAGTCTCCCAGCAAGCAGATGCTAAGGAGACAGCTTTTGGGCCCTATACACAAGATTGCATCATCACTCACCTTCCAACTGACTAACCCAAAACTCACTGAGAGGGGGCCTTGTCTGTCCCTCTCCCTCTGGCCCTCGAGAGAGGCTCACCCTGATGCTGACATGCTCTGAGGGATACTTTCTAAACCTATGTGCTATTTCTGAAGGAAAGCAAAGGGGCTTCCATTTACCCTCATTTGTCCTGGCTGTTTATACCATTCGGTGCTCTGGTTTTCTTCAGGCAGACCCTGGGCTCTGCTCTCAGGCCTGCTTGTTAGCAACACTGAGGAGAAGGCAGCGCAGCAGTGCCTCTGCTTTCCCTGCTAGTCACACAAAGGTCATCACTTGCCACAGTGCCACTGAGGCTACAGCTCTCCTGGTAGGTCTTTCCCTGGATTCTTCAGAGGAAAATGTGTAGAAATCTGTCCAACAGAAATGCTGCAGTAAAAGTCACCTACAGAAGCAATCCCGTCAGTAAGACGATGCAAAACCAGTACAGAAAGATTTCTTGCCACTCAAGGTTTCCTACTGTCTCTGCTCCATTAGTCTCCTTTACCTGGGTCAGTTACATCCCAACACAATAGAAAGTTCTAAAATATCTCTTGACGTACTCATCACACAGCTCATATACTCTTTCATTTTTTCAGTCTTCTGGACTGCATTAAAATAGCTCATTTCCACCGGGGATGACTCTGGTTGCCCACTTTTAGTTTAGTTCCTGATTTGTCTTCAGAGAGGAAAGGGATTCAAACTCAAAATCTGAATCTTCAGTGAGTGTTCAGACATGGGATTTGAATTGCCTTCTATAAGTAAATGATCCTTTAACCTCAGATCTTTTACCAGAGGAGACACAGGGCTCACCATGTTTGTGACTTGCTGACAGCTGCCTGCCCTGCAGTCCCACTCTGCCCCAACACTCTGCCCTGAAATTACAGCTGAACTGAAACATAAGCAAAAGGGAAATCATGCCATTTTGCACTGCCTCCATATTAACCTCGATTTTAAATATCTTTGTTTCTGCAAGAGATATAAGCCATTCCTCCAGACCTCTCTTTAAGCACAGTGTGTTATATTTCAAAGGCACATTAGGCTTTCTTCCCATCTCTGGTGTCCAAACAGGATGAATCTGCATAAAAGGGTGTCCACAAATGAGAAAATAAGACCAGGTCTGCTGGTACCTTTAGCTTGTGCACGAGAGAGCTGAGGGGCAGCTCATCTGCAGTTTCCTTGTATTTGGGCCAACTCTGACTGTTGGCACTAGTCCCAGCATAGATGAAAACAGTTTGGGTATTAGCAAGGTATAGCTGTAGCCAAAAGCACAAGAACTGCAAGGGACACCCTATATTCCCTGGATGTTTTTCCATCTCAGCTGAAGAAATCAGATCCAAATCTCACCCCTTTACTGCACTGAAGTGGTTCAAATTGGAATGTAGCAGGCAAAAAAAGCAAAGAAAAAAAAAATCTCACGAAACTACAGCCTGTAAAGATAAAGTTACCAGGATTACGAAAGTAAAGCATAGAAAGGTAGAGGGTAATTTTGGATCAGATCAATTCACTGGAAGCTCTAAATGTTTCTTAGGACACACTCAGAAATGGGCAGCCAGTAGTGCTGAGTCTCCTGATAAATCAGTATAACCATTACAGGCTCCAGAGACTGGGATGTCGTTCCTTCACCTTCACTCCCAGGATGGAATTGTTCATTCATCCAGCCGTAGGAGAGCTTTCAGACCTCAACTAGCAGAGGATACCTAGCTGGAGCTCCTGTAAAGGTCTAGATGCATACCCACCTCATTCATGTGTGTAGTTCTGACGTGTGTCCACCTGTGCATTATTCAGAGTATTGACCTGGGCAATATCCAGCTGGTCATCCATATCTACACACACCTCACACATGTACATGGTGATAAGGTTTTATGGGACATGTAGGATCAAAACTCTCTGCTTTTGATACTCAGGCCTTCCTTTCAAAATATTGTTCCCAAATAATTAATAAATGACTAGCAGAAATAAATTGATATAAAACATGAGGATAAAATAAATTACGTCCAGTTAATTAAAAGCCAGAAGTACCCATGCCATCCTCCAGGCCTGGCAAAAGAGTGATTGAGTGTGAGAACCCACGAGATGGAGGGTCACTTTGAGTGTATGTTTGGAGGTCTCACAGAGCTCCAGGCATCCTGGCAGACTCCAGTGAGGCACTCCTGCAGCAGAAATACCTTTTTACCTCTCCTGCCCCTTTTGTAAAAAGACATTGATCTCCTCCTTGTATTTACGGCAGCCTTTACTAGCTGCATTGAAACAGATCACCTTGAGATTTGGTTCAAACACAGCAAGTCCCTTGAGTTTTTTCCCCAGCTGTTAGGAAAGAAAAAAATGTTTAAACACTCACTTCAGGGAAGCTGCAGACAAAGGCATTACCTCTTCCCAGATGTGGATTCTGCCTGACTTTGAAGTGAATCTATTGAGCCATCCTTGAGACTGCATGTTCTGCATGTTCTGTCTTTATGTTAAACTGCTAATTGTCCTAGTTTCCAACATAATATGCATTACAGTCATTAACATCCACTCCTGTGACAGGTTTTTCTCTCTAGTTATTCAGTCTACTTTAGAAAGAAATGTATTACTTGAGTCTCTGAGCATTATCACCCGTCCCATGGAAATTTGCAGTTTAGTCTACTAGAAGCAGAAATCAGACTTAAGAGGTTCCCCTGTCATGAAGAAAGATTCACAGGTGAAAGGCCTAAAATGACAAAGTATACAAAGCACATTTTAATCCCTTAGATTTAAAGGAACATACCCTATTTTCTGGGAAGTTGCATTTTAAGTTTACTGTCTGTGCTTTAAAATGTTATTATCTGCTTTAGGTTGCCAGCTCCATATTGATGGGCTGATTAATGTCTGGGATAAGCAGGAGTGTTCTTTCAATGGTAGAAAGCTGTAGATAACCATTTGGGTTAATTTGTTTTCTCTGAAGTTGTAGGCCTACTCCAAAACACTTCTTCAGTTTTGTCCAAACCCTCCCAGTTTTAATACAGCACAGGCCACTAATGAGGATACTGAATACCACTAGGAGAGATTTTAGGGATACTGAAACAATCTCTCAAATCTTCCTCAACTGGGATTAGAATTTAGCCCTAAATATCAGCTTGATATTCCAACTTTGTTTTTTCTTTTCTTTTCTTTTCTTTTCTTTTCTTTTCTTTTCTTTTCTTTTCTTTTCTTTTCTTTTCTTTTCTTTTCTTTTCTTTTCTTTTCTTTTCTTTTCTTTTCTTTTCTTTTCTTTTCTTTTCTTTTCTTTTCTTTTCTTTTCTTTTCTTTTCTTTTCTTTTCTTTCTTTTTTCTTTTCTTTAACCAGAAGGTCTGTTACGTCCCCACAATTTTGCAGTCTGGTTCACAACTGGAGAAATATAGAAGAGGTCAGAAAATTTATTTCATTGCTTCAACAAGAAATTAATATAATTGATTAGCCACAGTATCTCAAGGCTTAGATCCATGCTTTGCAGAAGAAATTCATAATATCCTGAAAGTTGAAATCCTGAAATATCATTTCACTGCTGTGAATAAGACCAAATCAGCTATTCGTTGCACTCAGTAAAGATACAGTATAGCGAACAGAATGATAAGCCTAGCGCGCTGTTAGCACTGTAACGAAAGCAGCAAACCATGACAAGGTTAATCCCTGCCATTAAGAGTGACTATAACACACCTTGTTGATATTAATAAGGTTTTTGAGCTTTATTTTGTAAAAGGCTTAATAAGTCATAGTGTGAAGTTGACTTAAATGCTGCTGATGCTTTCTGTCATCGTATGATATGCCTACTTTGCAACTCGTAGAGCAGGATGCTCTGTAGACCCTGTTTCTTAATCAGAGATTAAAGAAGCTATCGTGGTTGTAGATACGGAAACTCTGAAAAATAGTGTGCCTCTTACAGAGTTTTACAGTGTCATTTAAGACCTATTTTGAGACCCACAGCAGAGTCTATGGGACTCACAATCATGATTCTAGCCCCTGCACTCCTTCTTTCCTGCATTTCATTTTTCTGCTATAAAAATGAAATATGGTCAGCATTAGAGTTTTACTTAATCCATCCCTGTGTTGCTAATAGGCAGAAACTTTAATGGCTACTCCGTTGAAATCTAGCAAGATCAAAACCCCTAAAAGAGCAAAATGTGTGCTTGAGCAATCACTCAAGAAGTATGCACTATCAGAGCTCTTGCCAAACTGCAACTGTGGAATTATCTAAAGTGCAAAATTCGAAGATAAAATGCAGGCATTTCTTGGAAAACTGGGCATTCAGTGCTCTTAGGGCTTGGGTGGTGGGTTTTTGCTTGTTGTTTTGGTTTTTTTTTTTGCTATTCACTGGATTATTTTTGGCTGTCCTCTCTATACAAAACTGTTCCACAAGCAATTCAAGCAAGTAGTCTGCAGGTTGTTCACAAGCAATCTACTGGATGTGTCAACAAACTGGTAGCTGAGCTCTGTTGACTTGTTTGAATCAGATGCATTAAACACATTTTATTCCACTGTTTTTTTCCTATGGATAAATCACTAGTATAGAAATTCATATATGTCATTTTCAAGGTACAGAGCAAAGTTATTCCCAATTTGCCCAGCAGCTCTGTAAGAGAGAGCGTCCACTAAAAATACTGTGAAGCTAAGATGTCATCCTTAAGCAAGCTTCTCCAAAAATTCATCACTCCAACACTGTGAGTAACAAAGTACAACCCAGTTATGGGTAGGTACAGAGAAGAGCAGCAGCAACGAAGTAGTCATATGCTCCCATAACTCCTTCCTGCACTCTTATCCTGGCTCACTTATATCTCATCAACTTGTTTTTTCCTTACCTAGTAAACTGTGAGGTCTCTGGAGCTATGTTGTGTTTGACACACAGCTTCATGCAATAACACTCAACTTGGGGCTGCGCAAATGTTAAATTTACTGCCAGGTTAAAAACAAATCCACACTCATGAATATTTGCTGCAAAGAACACAAAAAGAAGAACGGCTACAACTGAGACAAAACCTTGGGTTTTGTTTGTTTGTTTTTAGGCAAGAAACTTTCTTGGTAGGTTTAAACTTCTTGAATGACAAATTAAAAGAAAAGCTAGCACACAAAGGTGACTGACTAGATGTCCTCAGGCAGGATAACATTTTCTCACCTACTGTTCTTATACACTTGCATGCTCTTCCTCTTGGTGCATTGCTCCTGATTTCTCCTCTCCCCAGCAGAAAGTGGAAAGCTCCTTTCTGAATTCTTTTGGGTTGTTATGTCATCAGTCCTGCTCTAAGGTAAGCAGGTCATAATTATGCTGTAGAACAGACAAGAGAAGTGGCTATGAAGTGTATTTTTAAGGGGTTTCTAATGGCTATGTTGTAGATTTTCTCTCCAGGGGAGCTCACTTCAGCCCCACCTCACACTGCCATTAACATATAAACCAAAACAGGCCATTTCTTGGGATACACAGGGAATACAAAATCAAGGCGTACATATACCAGACGGTGAATGGCAGCTTCATTGCCCTTTGCTTCACTGGTTTGTTGCTAGCAATCTTTGATTCTGCATATGTGAAAAATTGAGTGCAAAATGCCACAAATCATTGCTGAAATATTTATGAACACAAAAACATAATGATAAGGTTTCGGATGCTGTTATCATCGTGAGTAATGCTATGTGCACAACCTTCTCAGCACAGCTCGCTAAGTGCCACTGGAATTGATCAAAAATTATTAATCCCAGCAGAAGGTCATGCCATCTCGCTGGGTTAAGTCACAAATTTCCCAGAGAGTGTGTGAGACCATGTTTGAATTTAAGCAAACAACCCCCTCCCAAAAGTTAATGATGGAAGTTGTTATGAGGTCTAAGCAAAGCAATTATTTTAAACTAGAAGCCAACAAAACATTCCCTTTGTTTGTTTTTCTCCAGGATGTCCTTGACTTTCAGAGCTAGAAGACAGCTGCAGGCAGGAGGGCAGCCAAGCTAGCCAAGGAAGAGCTGCAATTAGTTTCAAAAACCCCTCTGAGTGGTACAGGGAGGTGCATGAACAGCCCTCTTGAGGCTTTGGTGGAGAATAAGGCACCCACACATGTTTTTTAAACAGGATCTGCCCCTAAGTTCACCTGCTAAATCAAAGGCAAGTCCTGGTGGAAAACAAGCAGGAAATGAGACAATGCCAAAGATAAGGTTATAAAGGAAACTTTGGATAGAACAACATGAGCAGGCAATAACTGGGGACCATATCTGCCTGACGGAAACCTAGCAAGTAAGATTTACCTTTCCCAGGCAGAGCCCAAGAACAAAGGGAAAACCTGAAATGCTTAGGGATATGCAGGAACCAGGAACGTGGCATTTCAGCATGTGCACAGAGGCACCCAACAAAAAAAGAGAAGGCTGTTTCACATAACCAGAAATGGGAGCAAACAGGGGGAGAGAAACATGTTATTGTGTTAACCCTTTGCTGTGCATAGAAATAATGCTTTTTGGAAATGAACTGGTTTTTGAGAGATGCTTTGTGCAGATGTCGAACACTGTGGTTGTTGTGCTAAACCAGACAACAAAAAAGCAGAAATTACTCTTAAAATCCACCTTGAGAAGGTTCAAACTGAGTAGAGTCACTCTGGGTGAAATGCAGACTGCTTCACCACCCTGACAGATCCATCAGGTGAGCTCCTGGTCTTGCTTCTGCTCCTGCTCCAGCCTTCATATCAGGTGAAATGGGTACAAAGGTGTCCAACAGCAGCTTCAGATCTCTGTGTCCCTATCCATGGGTTCTGACTGTTTCTCAGCAGAACCACTAGTTCAGCTCATGAAATGGATGTATTTTGTTTGTTTGCTTATCCTGCCACTGTGGGTCCTGGATTTCCCTCCACTGCCAGCTCTGCTGGAGCATGGGGCTGGTGCACACAGGCAGACCCTATGGCTGCTGGGGGCAGCACTGTTCAACAAGCCCAACATCAGTACCGAGTACCGAGAAGAACAGAGAAAGCTGTGTAAAGGGGGACAAAGAAGAAAAAAGAGATCATTCCACCCATCTATTTTAGTCCTCTCCTTTATCTTCTGCCTGGCTCCTTACAAAAATTTCAGTTTCTGTGACATAGAATAGCCAGTATAATACTTTTGTTCCTTTAGACCATCAGACATGCCTAATGTATTTTGGTTTTGTTATCAAATTAGAAACAAAAATAAAAACAGTATAACAAAAGGAGGATAGGATCAGTATTTTAATGCAATAGTTTTGGAAAAATGCCTAAGGCTTCTAGACTGTCTTACAGAAGCCTGGAGTGTCACATTTTTTCTTCAGTCATTTTGCACTAACTGAATGCAATATGGCCTTTCTCATAACCAGAAAACTTTTTGTAATAATTCATAATATTTTTTTTTCCCTCCAAGATTTCTGATATATGTAGAGAGAAAATTTTCTAATATGGAAGAAATAAATGTGTGCCTACACTGGGGACATGTGATTACCATTCAAGGCAGTACACACACATGTATGCAGAAAACAATGTTGATATTTTATCACTCTGGACGTCACAGCCAACTGCTTCTCAGTGCCTCTTCAACTTAGATTGACTAAGCAGTCAAAAGTTTTATTTTAGTTATTTTTATGTAAATCTAGCTAATTTTGTTGTGGTGCATATAGTTACTCTGAATATGAAGGCAGAGAGCAGGTGGGAATTTCCTCAAGACTTTACACAGAAATATTTCCACCCTAGATTAACATAATAGAGTCTAAAAGTTGACTGTAATGTTAAGCATCAAAAGAGTTTTTAATTCATCTTTCTGATCTTCAAAGTCAATTTGTCATTGGTGTATCTCAGGTTTTGTTTTCCCCGTATTGATTACATACTTAATTTCCAGTAGATTAAAAGTTTTGCTCTTGCTGATCTTTTTTCTTCTGGTTTAATGGATTTAGGCATAACAAATTCAAAGATGGTCTTTACTATCAGCCTCCAAAATATGTACTTAGAAGTACATAAAACATTTTAATCACACTGCTCCACAATTCCTACTTAAAAATCTATTTTTCCTTTATATAAAAAGGGAACAGTTGTATATCAGCATTCATATCAAATGAATCTTACTCCAGCAAACTTAGCAGAGATGTAAATAATTGGCTATGTCACACATTGGTGTATATTGATCCAAAAACCAATGAAAAATGGTAGAGTTGTGCACTTTATTCTAATTTGGCAGTATTGGCCATCCAAATCCAAGTCATTTGGCAAAGGCGATGTCAGAGAAAATCGCCTGACAAAAACTGCTGCTATATAAGCTGATGTAAAGCAAACATAGTAAAGATATTGCTATGTATTCCTTAAACAAAGCAGGTCATATCTCAGAAGCAAGGAGATTTACTACAAACTTACTGAAAGATTTGTAGCTGTAAACTGATAGCATGTGCAGCCTTCAATCCTCTAAGCATCGTATGCCTGAGGGAAGTTTTGTTGACTTGAATAGATTTACTCCCAACTGGTACCAGCCTAAGTGAAAGAATCAAGCTCTGTATGTAGACATTCTGCTAGTTAACTAAAAACCTGAGGGAAAATTGGATGATGGCATTCCTCCTATTTTCTCCACCCCTAAGATGTAGCAAGATATGATCAAATGCAATGCAAGATATTCAATCTTATTTGCATATTTTCCCAGCATTTTATGAAAGATGCTGGAAAAAAGTTACATAAAGCAAGTATTGCTTTGCCTGGATAATAAATGTAAACTATTTTAAGGTGTATTCAAGGACAGTTCTGTTCATTTCAGGCTTCCTTTGGTAGTTCACACTTTGCAGTTTTTTCAGCCACAATTGTTATGCAGGGCACTGAAAGCTATTGAAAATTTCATAACATTTGTACTTGAAAAACACAAAAGGGTAGCACTACAAGTTTGATTACTTTGGTTTAAACTATAATAATGCTATTTTTTTTTTTTTAAGTGTAATTCATTTCTGGCTTACTTGTAGTGACTTGCAGAGTGGTTAATTACTGCTCGGAGGCAAAAATTGTGGCACAGAGGTCGTTAAAAAAAGAAAGATTTAGGGAGTGCAAAAATAGTCAGATTTTTAGAACTAGTTAATTTGTTCAGAAGGGGATACAATTTTATAGCATGCATAAAGCAGAAATATTTATCTTGAAGCAAAACCACAATATTTTCCTTTCTGTTTTTACAACCATTTAGTTGTTCTACAATATTGTTGGATAGATCTTTCATTGTTACTAGTTTATATTAAAACACTTTCCCTGCCATTGAATTTGGAAATTTTTAGGATGTTTGGCATGATAATATAAATACTTCTCAGCTCTCCCTCAAATTCTGTTGATTGTATATGAAGAAAATATCCCAAAGAAAAGGCAGTGAATCTACAAGAAAAATATAAAAAAGAAATCCTAAATATTTTTTATGTTTTAAATGCATTAACATCATATTCCCTCCAAACCATCTTGAATTTGACACCTGCTATGTTAATCCAGGACATTTCTTTTCAGCAATATCTTGCCCAAACTTGACTGCCTCCCATTTCCCATAGATTTTATTGAAAGCTTGTAGAATTACAAGCATCTTGCAAAATCTCTTCCAACAAAATGAGTCAGGTTCTTAGGTGAGCACCTCAGTCTAATCGCAAAACCAGGCAAACAACTGGGTTATCTCAGAGAACTGATTAGAACAGGATTTGCTTTTGCCTTTGGAAGCTGAGACACTGCCTGCCTGAAAGATGGTAAAACACAGGGGCAGGAAACAGAATTCTGTTACATCAACTTAGTTAGTGGAAACGAAGGAAAAAGCATTGTCTCAAATGTATGGGAGACCAAACACCTTATTTTTTAATGGGAAACATAAATACTTGAGTTTCTAGGAGTAAAACAGAGGTGTTGAATTTTGAGAATTTAAGAAGAAAAATGTGCGTTCCTGGTTTAAGTGCTCAGACTCCTATCCAGAAACAGAAACTTGTAGTGGATATATATCACTATAGCTGGATTGCATGCAATTAACAGTCTATTTTATTTTTTTTTTTTAATTCCCTACATACAAAAAGGCATATTTTTCTCCATCTTTTTCTACTTAATCTGAAGTTTAAATCAGGATAGTTGGTAACAGCATAGAGCCCTGCCCTCATCCCAAAGCACCTATTTATTTGCCAGCATTCCACTAATAAGTCACATTTCAAAGTTCTGGGCCATAGTCCATCCTCAGTAAAATGAAATAGAAACAAAGCCATTGGAGATTTACCATAGTACTTGGCTTCTCGATATATCAAAGTAGTAATTTTTTATTAATTGGACAAATTCAAGGTTCAGACCCTCATGAAGAACTGGCTTCTAACAGGGTCTGAAATAAGTTTTGCTTTAAGTGGGTACTTACCACTCCCTTGAAAACAGATATGCATTCACAAATACACCCACATCCCCACACCCACATGCCCCCTTTCTACGTACCCAGTTAGTAGGGAGCTAGCACAGGGTCTTTACTTACAAGTCTTGTTTATATATGCACTGAATGAGCTGTATACATTATGATTTCTTATTTCAGTATTGTGTCTTTTCTTTAGGCATTTTCTGTATATCTCAACATAACCAAGGAATGGCCATAGCAAGTCATATCAAGGGTTCAATAGCTCATTATGCTCTGTGATTGTAGCCAAAAGCAGATGTTTAGTATAAAATGAAGGAACAGCATAGTGTTACTTCTCCATTATACACTCTTAGTTTCTGATGCTTTGTGTCTAGAAGAAGCAGAACTCAGGAACTACAGACATACAGACGCAGAACACATTCAGTCATTACATTTGTTTTACTCTCTGTGTATTCCAGACTGGGATGGCTTGCAGGGATGAAAAGAAAAATAGCTCTCTGCTGCCTCTGTGGGAGAAAGGGGAAAAGCTAACCTGGGCATACTTTATTCCAGTGTACCTACACTCTCTGTTGTGATTTTTAAAAGATATTAAGCAGCTCATGAGAATGTATTTAATAAAAGGGGGCTGAAACTCTGAAGGCATGTCGTGGATGGACTCTGTCTCCCAGTAGCACCTCAAAGTTGTGCTCACATGCACCAAAGCAGTCATAGTCAAGTGGAAAAAAAATACCACTAACATGTTCCACAATATTTTCACTGTTAAGTTTCTATTGTCTTGAGGTTGAAAAAAACAAGGTGAAAACGATTTCCATAATCATTATCTTTAACCCAATCTAGCTCTTAAGACTGTCTGTGTTGGTAAAATATTAGACCTGGGTTACTTTATAGATCGAAGTGACTTTCCTTGAACTGAATTCTGTATTCTGGTCTTGTCCATGGGCCCAGAGTCTCTGATATTTTGTTTTCTGCCTCCAGAGCTCCTCATTCAAATGTGTAATTTAAATCAAATTATTTTTCTCTTTTCAGTGTCAATACTTCTCATTGACTGCCAGGAACATTCATTACCAAATATAGTTCAGATTCTCAGAAGTCCATGAGTTATTGTGTTACTGACACATACATCTTTACCTCCCTTCTCCATGTTTATACATACCTTGTTTTTGTCTCCTGTGCAACTCTGAGGGGACCAATTCCATGATTAACACATGACACCAGGTTGCACATGGAGGCAGAGGATGCAGAGCACTAGTATAATGTATAATGTATGAGCACCAATGCAGCCTCAGGAATCACATACTCGGCTGAGCAGATGGCTTCACACCAGGGCTATCAGCCAGGAACTAAACATTTGTGTTTGACCAGAAATGAAAAAGTTAAAAGACGTGGAACCATGGTTTCTGCATTTAATTTTGTATATTTGGGTTAAGCCAAGGGCTTTAAACAGCTCTGTAGTCCAGATGCTGAGAACATTAATGTATGTATTGATGTAGAATTTTGAACAACAAACCCAACAATAAATGTATGTTTCATTTCAGGACATTTGCTGGAATGCCTCAAGTTTTCCTTTTCCTTTTCTTGCTTTGGCCCAGGAAGCACAGGGCTTGAATTCACAGCCTGCAGCTTACCCCCACAGCTGGGGGGTAAGACAGCTGGGTGACAGTCAGTTCTGGTGCAATCTTTCAAAAGAGCAAGATCCATCAGCATTGCTCTCCCCTGAGAAACAAGGCCAAGCTTATTTATTTCTTTGGCATGGAATTTACATCTCTGTGCAAATGATAATTTTTGTTTATCAAAGATGGAAAGAACAGAGATACACTAAAGCAGAATATATATGCCTGTAAATTCTTTAAGGATTACAGGGCCTAAAACAGGGGGTCTGGCAGGAGCCTGTAAACTCTGTTATTATTAAAATAATTTCATAGGCCCATGTATCCAGCTGCCCACTCTCATGATTTTATCAAGAATCTCCCTATAGGTGACATGACATTCTCTTCTGGCATCTGCAGATTACATGACAATTTCTACTTTAATTTATAATGCAAAAAGCTACTAAATTCACAAAGAAGTTCTTGAAACCAGGAACAAAATATAAGCTGCAAATAAAAAGATCACATTTTCTAAAATTGATTTTGAAGTCCATCTCACCAGAGCCTCCCTTATGATTTCAGGCTGATGATTATTGCAAGCAGTTAAGGCTTAACTCTGAGGCTGGCTCTGACCCCTGCAAATTTGTACAGAGCTGGGATCTTGGCTCCTAGTCTGACTAATCTATAAACTAACAAGGAAATAAAAGACGTAATAGGGAAGAAAGTGCTGCTTGGGAAGCCAGACATCTAGCACCCAATGAGAGGCAGAGCCAAAAAGAATAATCTGGGGTCTGATGGATGAGCCCCAAGCAGAGATAGAAATGGTATCAGTATCTTGGTTCCAGTGCACCTGGCTGTGGTCCTCACTAGCTATAAATCGCTTTCAGATTCTTCAAGACAGAGTTCCCTGAGTACCAGTTATCACTCCTGTGCCATGCAGATCCATTTCCACAGCTGGATGCCCTGATGCCCACAGTTAGTGCAGCTTGAGCCACCTGCCAATGCAACTCCATAAATCAGACAAATGCCAGGACTGGAAATGTTTCTATAACTTAAAGTTAGTTTCTTTGCAATTTAAATTGGATAGATCAACTTAGTTTTTGTGTCCTTAATGACAGTTTGAAGGACACCTGATCCCACTAGGCCTGTATAGACCCTCAGCTCATCCCATCTTCCTTTAAGCACTGCAAAGGCATGATTAGGGCAATAGATTTCAAAGTGTAACATTCCCATTTCAGCACTTTGCAGAGACCTTTAGCTCAATACACTTGCATCTGCTGTCTGAGGAGACACAATAGTGAAAGTCAGGGAGTTCATGAAACCTGGGGATGGAGAGAGGGGCCCTGCAGGTGGTCCTGTCTGTGTCACCACACTGGTTGGAACTCAGTGAACTCATGTCCCAGAGCAACTTGGAAAATAGCTGGTTTATTGATTTCATAAACTCACAGCTTATGTTGTCCGCAATTGCCTACACGTCTGGATCAATGGCTTACTGTTCAATCCATTTCTAATGTGTTACTGGAAACTGCACTTAGATTTTTCCTGGTTTGGAAATGCAGCTACATACATATTGCTTACCACTCAGCACTTTTTCTCTATAGGTTTCAAAGCACTTTACAAATAGAGACATTTATAGAAAGGAGAAACAGAATAGAAGGTAGAGTTACCCACATGCACACAGTCAGTCACAAGCAGAAAAACTCAGAACCGCTGGCTCCTCATCCATTGCCAAGGCATTGGAGTACCTTGTCCAGTTTGAAAGCTAATAGAGCTTTTATTTGGTGAGTGGCACATTCATTGTCTACCAGTCACCAAATGGACATGATAAACTTTTCTTTTTAGAAAAAGGTCTGAAAATATAAATTCAGTTAGTGCTTTACATAGTTTTGAATTGTTCACTGAAACCCTCATCTAGGACTGGACCTATAGCTGAATTTGTATACAGTGGCACAGATGATTCATTCATGAGAGAATCCCATTTCCAGTGATTACTGCAGGAATAAGACATCATCTCTCCACCATGGCTGGGGCATATAGGGGAAGCTATGCCTGCTAGGACAAGGCTGATCCCTTCCAGCCAAGGCACATGTGTCCCTTCAAGAAGGCAGGTGAGATTTCTGCCATCTGCCAAAGTCTATCTGAGAGGGGAAGGTTTAGTTTCCAGATAGTCTCCACTGATCTGCATTCACTGATTTGGCCTCTGTGGCTAGGTTAACTTGCTCTTGATACACTGCTTCTACAAACACGGAAAAAAAATCTACCTTGTACCCCATTTTTCAGGGAGTATTGGGTAAGCATTCAACAACAGAATCCCGCCACTCTCCATCACAGTGTATAACCCAAGAGAGTGACCGGGACCCAGTCCTGAGCAGGATCATCTTATTGTCTCATGGTCATTCATAAGCAGCATCAGAACCAAACGTATGAACTGCTTCTGCAACCACAGATGCTTTGGTCAGTCTTATAAAGGATTCAATTTCTTTCCCTAAGGCTTCCAGCATTCAGCTTCTCAGCCTGCCTATCTCCCACTATGCACAGGTTGACAACTATTTTTTCCTCATTCCTGTATTCAAAGCAGAAGCTAAGAATGCAAAGGTTATTCACTTCCAAAACCCTCTCTCCATGGACAGGCCTCTGATGGCTCTGATGATGAATAGCACCATGCTGGCATGCAAATTTGCTAAATGTAACCAAGGAAACAGGGTCCTTACTAATACCATACACTTCTCAGAGTGTTTGCTGGAGGCAGAATAACATCTCTGGTATCTGTATGCTGTCACTCACCTCTGGGAATGCAATGTAAAAATAATTACATATGTATAATGAGAAATAGGAAAGAAATGCATTGTATGTAAATATAGCCAGACAGTCCTCTAAATGAATGGACTGATTCAATAAGGCAAGTTGATGGAGCAGAATAGCAGTACTGATTTGGTTTTGATTCCCAGAGGACAACAGAGTAGATATACAAGAAATATACCACTGCTCAGGCCCTGTAGGTACAAATCTGTTGTTAGTATATATCTGGCCATGTGCATGAGTTTAACACACTGTGGGTTGGATTGTAGAGGTATAACCATAGCACACTAAAAAATCTAGAGCAAGATTCCGGCGTGTGTGGGCATCAGTACTATCTTTAAAAAGGCAAACAAACAAATTAAAAAAAAAAACAAACAAAAAGCAAACAAACGACACAAAACCTTGAAGCCTTGAGACAGGCTGAATAGCAGAGGGGATCCTTAGAAAAATTGTGAGTTAACTAGGAAAATTCTTCATGCTCCACTGGTGTGTCAGTCATCCACAATATACCCAGACAAGAGCTTGCTAAAGGTGATTATCTGGGACATGAAACAACAAACAAGATCTGTGGAGGAACTTGAAAAGGGATGAAACCTAAGCATGAGTTTGGGTCATGGTCATGGGTTCTGGGGATGCAGCGTACCTCTTGTGGGCTGCTGTTCCTTGTGTCTTCCACCATGCCCATCCCAGTACCAGACCACATGTAACAGTATTCTTCCAGCTTAACCACTTTTAGCAAAGCCATACCAGGACAGGAGGGCAAAGGGAACACACCAGCCTGCGAGAAGAGCAGAATTCATTCCTTTTTGGGAAATCTGTACGGCAGACATGATGTCAGTGTGAGCTGAGCTAACACATGAATCTTTGAGAGCAGCTGGACTGGCAGAAGGCAGAGGTGGGTCACCACTTGGCAGGAGAGATGTGAAGATACGTGATACTTTCCACATCAACACACAGATGTGGAGTGGCAATGGGACTGTGGGGAGGGGACTATGGTGGAGCCAGGTGACACAGATAAGAGAAAGAAGCGGACCTGAGTTTTCTGGCTGTGTGTTGCAGACTCTTGGAAGACAGTTAGGTCTTTCTAGGATGAGCATTTTTTTTTTCTTTTTTAATTAGAAAAATTGCTAATTTAAAATAAACAAGCCAATAGCCAGGATCCTCTTCTCTCAATCCCTGAGATTTATCTCGTGTATCTCCGGCTTCTTTATTAGGCTCTTTAAGTTTAGAGTTTAGGGCTACACTGTGCTGATCCTAAACCCAAACAATCAAAAATCTTTTAGACAGAGGAAAATGTATAGCTTTCTACTGCTTACTCCATAGACAGTAATATAAGGAATCTGTATCTAAGAACAGGATATCACTAAGTGAAGGAACAAAGTATTATTGATAGTTAATGGAAACATTATAGCTGCTACAAGTGAATTGCAGTAGAGATTGGTAATTCAGTGCCTTTTGAAGGAGAACTGCAAAACCTGGACATCCACCTAAAGCTTCTGGAAATTTATATAAAGCAATAAAGTAAATGTCAAGAAAAAAATGTCTTTCTATGGTTTCCAGTATTTCCTGACATCCTTTAGACTAGTAGTACCCAAAAAATACCTGTGGTATTTTGGTAAATCCACTTCTGTTCCAACAGATTCCAAGAAGTGCTAACATGTAAGAATATGTAAACCTCAAAAAAGTTTCATACTTGGCTCAATTGGGCTTCAGGGGAAAGCTCAAGTTAAATAGTATTTTCCATTAAATGTCTTGTTCATTTTTACTTGTGACTGCTCCACAGCTTCTGTAACAATCCCAATGCACTTGGTACCAGCTCAAGTTCTGGCATTGGTGTTTTGCACTATTTGGATAAACATATTGTGTTTTCTCAGTTCATTTTCTTAAAAGGATGCTAAACAGAACCAAACTACTTTTCTTATGTAGGTGGTGACTTATACTTGGTCATGGCCACCAGCTCCCTATCCATGTCTCAAACCTAACAACTGCAAAGATCAGTATGACTTAAAATTCCTGCAATAAAAAATAATTTTGGATATAGGGGATACTGAGTGAAATCCAGTATAGCCCAAAAACTAGTTATGCATGTGAAATCCAGTATAGCCCAAAAACTAGGTATGCATAAGTGCCATGTATTTATTAGGAGGCTTGTGAAACCGATTTGGGCTCCAAATTCTGTATATTAATGACAAAAAGCCTCATAAGGCATCAAGTGTCATCGAGCCTAAGGAAGACTGGGTGAAGACTGTCTGAATGTGGAGCAACTGGTAAATCTCTTCCATGAGATAACATTGATGCCAGGTCAAAATACAAGAAAGGTGGCATGTTAGCTAGAGAAAACACATTAGTTGCTAGTGGTCTAAGAGATTAGGTTATTCTGTGACAGTATAAGAAGTACAGCAGTGAACCATTTGACACTGACAGACAAAAAATCATATAAAATGACAATTACTGTCACTAAAATAAACTTTTAAATACAAGGCAAGTAGACACTTTGGAAGATTAAAAAGACAAGGACCATTTACTTAAGAAAAGTATGACAGACACATATAACATAAAGAATGATACCAGCAGTCCCAGACAGCCTCTCTTATTCGCTCTTCTTGCTAGTTTACATTGAGCCATAGTACAAGAATAAAAAAGCAATCAAGGAAATGTTAAAAGGTAACACAATGAATATGGATAAAAGCATATACTTTATAACAATAATTTGCACTTTGATAGCACCTTCCCTTGATTTCAAATAATTTTGATGAAGTTAGATCTCAGATTTACATTTGAGAAGATTAAAACACAAGTAGGTGATTTGCAAAGATCATATAGGAAGTTCGTACGGTAGTTGAGAGAACTTATTTTCTTTCATTCTGCTCAATTTAGAATTGAACAATAGAGCTGTTGCAGGACATTGTTGAAATAAATGACATAGATTTTTTCTGCATTTACTAAGAACTTTATATGAATAGTAATTCGGAAGAGTAGACTCCGTATATGTCCTTGTACTAGCACATACATTATTTTAGTCACAGGTATACTATAGAAAGAGAGATAGGAAATCCCCTAAGGAAAGAAATCCAAAGGAACCAGTTCTATGGGATTAAGTACTTTACAATAGTGGCCATGAAAAAAAGCTGTGTGATTCATTAAAAAAACAAAAACAAACAAGCAAACAAACCCCATGGACTAGACATTTCTGGAACTATCAATGAATACTATAAGCACATACTACAACACTGTGGAAGAGTGAGGCTGAAAAAGATTGACCATGATTTCTGAGTTAAAGGCAAAACACCTCAGTTGCTTCCTTTTTTAAAAAAAAAAAAAAAAGATTGTTATCTTGTGGAAGTAAAAAAGCAATTCAGTCTGGAAATAATTTAAGCTTTGGTGACACAACATATGTTTCAAACCCAATTTAGAACTGATACTGTTCTTACTGGTAAAGAAGCTACTAAGGAAGTAATTAAAGTGTGTAATTAATGTTACAACATTACATTAACACATAAATAATTTCTCTGGCAGGTCATGCAATTCACATGCATATTTTATTAAACTGTACGAAATAATTTTCTATGTGACCCTGATCTTCCTGCATGCTTTGAAGTTTGAAAGCCAGCAGTATAGCCTATAAGTTTAAAGAAATTTAGAAAGAATTGTGAAGTTAAAAGGTACTTTTGATGTTTGTTCTTTCTCTTCTATCACAAGGGCATTCAATACAGAAGAAGTAGAAAACATTAATTCCTAAGAAATTTCCATGGCAATCACGCTCATTTAACTCTTTCTAATCACTTAATATAAAAGCAGGAGAGAGCTACTCATTTAGAAGGGACACAAAGATGACGTTGGGAATTTTCTTTATTGCCCATAAAGTCTTCTCTTACTGTTCTTGAGCACATTAACTGGAGTTGTGTTGAGAATAGGTACCTTCGGCTGTTGAATAACACAGCAATTTTCCATGTCTCTGGAGGCTGGATTCAGGGAACACCCTTTTGCCCTAGAAGCATTACTTGTACCTCTGATCACACAAAAATCAACAGATAACATCCACTCCTTTGTCCAAACAGCCTCCTTTTCCTCATCATCCAAACAACTGCATCCACAAACACATGGGCTGCAACGGGACACATCTGTATGGCCTGACGGTGACATGTGATGTTCAGTCAGATTTTTAGTTATATCTTTCAAAGTGATTTGGAAGTTGAAATACGGCTGACAAATGGGGCTAGGTTCACTGTGCTATGAATTCCTTTCCCTTTGCCTCACTCATTCTCACCATTCTTCAAGTCTCACAGGAGCTGAGTCCATTTTCTGGCACATAAATAAAGAAAAGGTATAATTAAACAGTAAATGAACACCATCGCTGCTGAAGTTCACAGGAATTTCCCAAAGGACAGTCGTTCATTTTACAACTGGTAAATATGTATCCAATCAGAACATTTCTGATCAGTAACATCAACAGGTGAAAATATACCAAAGTAAATGCCTTCGTGGAAATATTTCATCCTCAAGTGTTGCAAGGCCAAAGCTTTGTAGCTAACTATACACTTGGCTTTTTGGTGGTTATTCTTGGAAGCATCCTAAGTTTTGAGCTGAAGAAGGCAAATGCAGAGAGTGAAATGTTTCCAGAGTGGATTTCAGAGAGCAAAACGTTAGAAAAAGGAATAAAAATGCTTCAGCAAAGGTTATAAACCCAGGTCTACCCTGTCTCCTGAGCACAAATGTTTCAAGCAGTCCCCCTCATCTTGTATAATTAAGTGTGATTGCCCATTAAAATAGCAGAATCAGGACTTAAAGGGGTCATGGTTATTCCTCTCTACAGTGAACTCTGTCTAGTACTTAAAGACAGCACGAAACACACCCATAGGCATTTGACATCATCTCTACATGTATGTCATGTGAAATATCATGAGATTGTGAAAAGCCCATTTTAATCAATTACTCATAATAATAGTTTCATAAAGCAGATTTCTCAGAAGTATTGATTTAAATTCCTGCTAAACTATTAAATAAAATTACCTGACCACCAAAGATGAGGTTTTAAGTCTCCCAGTTGGTGCAAGAGTCTCTGTTTGCCAGCTGTATTGTAATAACTGAAAAGTTAACATCTCTGACTTTATAATTATATGAATTTTAATGAACAAGATGAATTAAATCTTTCAGCTTAGCTGCTTATGCTGTGAACCAGCCTGAGTTCCTGTAAGATAAGAAATAGATTGTGCTTATTCAACAGCTTTTCTGTGTGGAGACAGAGGGAGGAAAAGCAGCCAGGTTTCTGTGGAATTTAAACTCATTATTAAAAAATATGATAATGGTAATTACGAATATGAGTTGCAGAATTAATTAGTAAGTTTGAGAATAGCTCCAAAATGAGAACAAGGGTCTTTTACCATGTCCAGGGACAATGTGCTTTGTTAAAGGGTGGCCTGTCTGGATGTCCCAGCACACACGTATATGCATATGCATCAGAATGTAATTCCCTTTTAATCACACTGGTTCAAAAATACAGTTGAAAGAGCATGAAAGAACACATAATTTCTGCCAGCTTTCATTATTTTCTCCTTGTTGCTGAAGCTTTTATCAGCCTCACTGGTATCTACATTTCACACAAAAAATATTGAACATCTTTTAAGTTTTTCCATTTCCCTCGGAATGAAAAGGGCGGTAGTATGTTGGTGCAATTTGCCAATAACACTAGCAAACTAAACAGGAGATAAGTAGATGGTGAAGTTGGCTCATATCCAGGCTGTAAATTCATTGTCAGCGTGGCAGATCTTCTAGCCAAAAGTATCAGTTCTTCTGTGAACAACATTAGAGAGAAGGATATGAATATTTCTATGAATGCATTTTCTTTTTTAAATTCTGCATTTTGCAATTAAAACAGACACAGATGCAGCATACACACATATATATGCATACATTCAAACACATGTAAAGACTGACGCCCTTCATCCACATGAATACTGTTCAGCACAGAAATTTACAACTCTAAGTGGGGGATTAGCAACTGCTTAGGGATTTAACCTCATTTCTATGCAAAAACTCCAATCAGAGCTTAAATATGAAGTTATTGATGAGCTAGATACATATGCAGATGTTTCTAACCAATACTGCTCTTCTTTTCCTGCATCATGCTTTTTCTTGTTAAACAACAGGCATAATGTTTTAAACAAAAAGAAATGTTAGTCTCCACAATAATGTTTCTTTAGCCTATGCACACTGCAATTTCAGAGTGAGGATTAACATCTTTTCACATTGCTTTTTTTCCTATCACATATTTTTCTTCCTCTGAGATTTTTAGCGTGCTAAAAATGCCCTTATTCCTCAGAATTGTAAAATAGCCTTGGAAGGGTAAAAGAGCCTCTCTGTCACATACCTTCAAGTTTGAATATTTTGATTTCCTGTGTAATTTCAATTTCGCTGTGAATCAAAACCATCTACAGTAAACAGAAAGCGGAACTGGAGTTTGCTGATATTATGGTCTGCCAGGAACAGGAGCTGTTATTGCAAGTCTGAAGAATTTTCTACCTCTCTGATAGCTTGTATACCATCTGAATCTTATTAAACTGCTTGTGCCTGACCTAGAGCCTGGAGCCTGAACCTTTATATGCGGGGAACCTTAATGCTAATAACAAAATAGACTTTAACGAACCACAGCTTCGAAAAGAAATAATATCAAAATTGAGTGACTTCTTAGGAAGGATTTGACTATCAGCATTGATTAACAAAATAAATAATATGCCAGCAAACCAACTGTGGTCTGTTATATTTGTTTGTTTCAGCCTTTATTTTGGCTGCCCCACCAGTCTTTGAGCTTCTTTATTCCAAAATATGTGCCACAGCCTGATGCCAAGAGTAACATCCCTGTTCAGCTCATTGTGTGAAATACAATAGGATGTCAGCACTAGAACTATCTAGCAGAACTGCCATTGTATATACAATAAAATTATCAAAGATGTGCAGATCAATGCTCAAGAGGAATACACCTGCAAAACACAGGGTTACATGGCAGAATTACAGATACAAAATTGCTTCTTCCCATACTGCAGAAAATGTTCAGGCGCTCCTTAGTTAAGGTGACACTAGGAGTGTAATTTGCACTCTGATTAAAGCCAGTGTAGTGTTCTGATCTGCCCCCAAAGACACAGAATTATTTAAACAGCTACAGAGAAGACTCAGGAGATTTCCTAACCCATAACTCTTTCTCAAAAGTGGATCTACAATGCCTCAAATAGAACAGTTGTCTAATATTTAAAAGACTTAATGCAAGAAAGAACATACTTTTAAAGCTAAAGAAGAAGACTAACAGATCATTAAATAATCAATTTGATTTAAAATCTTGACACTTGTCTGTCATAATTTTGCTTCCTTTTTTTCACAAGCTACTTGCTGTTTACTCCCTGGAGCTTTCCATAATTCATCCTCAAGTTGTACTTAAAGATGAAAGGCAACAATTTTTCAGAGTCATTATTATTATTGTTGTTATTATTATTATATGATAGACAACACGGAAGTTCTGATCTTTTTAAGCTGATTGGAGTTCTAGACATTGATATCAATAAAATCATAAACCACCTTGGGTGAGTTTTCCCTGAGGTGAAAAGAGAAACGGCCACTGATGTTGTCAGAGGATGCATGTGTGTGCATGCATAAACACATAAATACATCTCACATACAGGCACGCATACCTGGGTTACTGTTGGTGGGCTGACACTGACAAAGAACATAATGGATTTCTACAGCTGCCATGTAACTGTGTTACTACTTAGCCCCAAGAAATAGTCACCAGATTATTTAAAATCAGCAAGAGAACTGGATTTCAAGGGAATCATTTTGGGGCTGTGTGGTTCCACCTGCTGTGGTCCACCTGCAATGACCAGATGGTAGCAGGAACCCACAGATGACTTCAGGCAGCACCTGTGCATCTCTCATCCACATCTTCAAACAGTCTAGCTTCACCCTACGTATAGAAAGAACAAGGAGAAAAGACTAGGCATAAAAGCTAGCAGGGCTGAAATAATTTTGACCCAGGAGCAGTCAGCTCCCAGCACGTCAGTGTTATGAATGGCTAGCTACAATGCTGTTAGACTTTCAAATCGAGAAAAAAAATCTTTTTGGTCTGAAAATTTTCATGCCCTTGAGCACTTTATTTTTTAATGACTGTAAGTGTTTGAAAATAAAGACTTACAGTGTGTTCTCATCTCTAGTTTATACTGCTGCTATTATGATGCCACAGCAAAATAACAGACTTGATTTTTAATCATTGCTCACTTTTGCCTTTGTGTGAAGTGCAGATATAAATTATTTTGTAGTCTTGACATTTTATGGGCATATGATACATCCCTTCCACACCATCTAAATATAATGAGTTTGGTGTAGAAGCCCAAATATTATTGTTATAGATTCTCCTGCTGCAAACCCCACCTTGCATCAGAAAAGCAAGCTGTGGTTCTGCCCTCCTGGGCTCTTGGATCTGGTCAGCAGCAGCAGCCAGGGCACGGGTGGGAGCCAGGGCTGGGCAGGAGGGTGGCAAAGGGGACAGAGGGGTGCTCGCCGGCCTCCCAGGGGGCTCAGCTGTGTCCTCTGGCTGGGACATCAGGGGCACAGGAGCAGGGTAAGAGGAGATGGCATCCCATGGGGAGAGGAAGGAAGAAGCGATCCACTGGGGAGATGCTGAGGAGAGGCAACAAAGGAGCATTTTGGAACACCCAGTAATTTCGGTAAATCTGGGCACTGATTTAGGCCTTAATCCATTTCTGATCATAAGCAATGAAAGCACAGACATGCTAGTGACAGGGACAAGAGTAAAACAAAACCCTAACACAGGCAGCTTTCTGTTAGATAATAAACATCCTGTAATGACAACTTAATTGACAGTCCAACTGGCAACACTGGAGTCAGAATTCAGCTACTGTACTACAACTCTGCAGCATTTGCTTTGCTTTCCAGACCAAACTCATATTTTTGTCAGTAAAGCAAGCATATTGGACTCAGATGCATGACAGGATTATATTATTGAAGAAGGTGGTAAAGTTCTTACCTTCTTACCTTCTTATTCGCAGCCACAGTTTGTTTTCTTCATGCATTGATGCAATGTGATTATCTAAACATCTCAGGAGACAACATATAAGCTGTTGGATAATCAAAGTTTTAGATAAAGAACATTTAGTTTTCAACATGAATTTTCAATTTAAAGAGATAGGAATAAATTGTGTGGCCCAGCAAATGGGTAGCAGGGACATAGTTAATCTTGACAAGCAGATTTACATTTTCAAAGTGGCTTATGGAGAACTTCTAACTGTTCCTTCCAGGACACTTACACACAATTACAAAAATCCTAAACCACCATCTCCTATTAGAGGCTTCGGTGGCTCTCTACTTTGTACTTCACTGAGGAAGTGAGGAGTAAAAACTCCACCTGGTTGAAGGTAGTGTAGTCCTGATTTACATGCTATTTGTTCTCTTTAATCTTTTTTTTCCAAATATGATCCTTTTTGCTATGTTGTTTCCAGTGCCAGTTTTACTTCCTGGAGAAGATGGAGTGCCCTGGAGCATTGAGGCAAAGAGCGCCACAGTGCTGCACGCCAGTGCTGGGCTGTGCGGAGCCGGCTGACACAACCTTCTGCCATCCGTGGGCGTTTACTGAATTATGCGACCACCCACAGAATGGCGAGACGCTTTTGAACAAGAAAAAGCACCTCTCCCTGCTACATACCTTTACATTTGGATTTCCTGTGTAATTACAGTTTAGCTGTGAATCAAAACCATCATCAGAAAACAGAAAGCAGAGCTGGGGTTTCTGATCTGTTATGTTGTGCCAGGAAAGAGAGCTCTTCTTGCATGTTTGAAGAGAGCTGTAGTCCTGCAACTGCACATATGAATCTTATTAAATTGCTTGCCACCAAGTGGAGAGCCAAAGCTGATTTTCATGCAAAGCCTCCAATATTAACCATAAGATAGTCTCTTTAGGAGCAAGCATAGTAACTCTGTTGCAGTACCCAGTGGTGGGACTGTCACTGAGGCCCTCAAAATACCTTTTTCACGTTAGACAGTAACTAAACAATTCCTCTGAAAATTCACCTTAGCTATTGCTCAGTGGAGAAACACTTGGCCCAGCAGCCTTAACTTTTCAGTGTTAGCCAAAAAGCACCCAGTGCAGTTTGTCTCAGCGGTTCAGTGTTTTAGCAGGCTGTATGTAAGACACTCTGCCCTCATCCCACCAGCTTGTTTCCCAGCTTCTCATCTTAGCTGGAGACAACATACCTTCCTGCTCCTACGGCTTCACAAATGCAGGAAAGCATCCCTTAGACCCTACAGATCAGACCTCATTCATCCTTACAGCACTCGCCCCTTGGGCAGCAAGGTATTTGCTACCTCTCATTTTTGCAGATGCAGCAAGGTGATCTCCCAGTGCTGCAGACCCCAACAACCTTTGTGAGAAAGCTGGAAAATACATATACTTATTTGTTCCTTCTTCTGCAATACATACTGCTTTTCAGACTCCTCTTTTCTTCCAGAAGCAGAATCCAGCTAGGACCCAGTTTCCCACTACACTTCCCAGTGCCAGGGAATGATGCCAATTCACCAGTTCCTGGTAAATAACTTCCTCCTGACAGTTTGCCAGATGTGTTTCCCTCTAAAACCAACAGCCACCCAGATGTACAAATTTCACATGGGGAGGTCTCGATGGGCTCAGAAGGAAAAGATAAAGATGAAAGATTCCCTGTTCTGAGGGTATCTGGCCCTTTTCTTCATGAAAAGGTGTGTCTGCAGGGAATCTAGCAGAAGACCTTGCATCCAAAACATGCCATCACCTCTCTTCCATCCTTGGCAGCTCACTCCATATCTCTGTCTTAAGATTATTAGCCTTTCTGGCCCTAACTTCACAGTAACGTTACATTAGAGCACTGATGCTGCAATACGGGAGCAACTTTTCAGTGAAGATCTACCAGATTAAAATACAAATAAGCATGAAAATATTAATCAGTGCATCTTTTACCTAGGAATAATAAAAGAGTTAATAAACAACAAGGCTCCAACACTAAGCTTCACATATAGTCCTCTTTCTCTGATGTTCTGGAACGTATCTAGGATTGATATGAAATCCAGGTAAATCAGAGTTTATCTTCTTGCTGCAAGGTGGACAAGTGTCGATGAACAATTAACCCAGGCCTCTTTGCACAAAAGTGTCATGTTACAATAGACTGAATGACATAAAATGATTTTTTTTTTATGGGAATCAATTCTGAACCCATCTGACCACTGTGAAGTACCATGAAGGAACAGAAATTTATCTCTTTTTTAATGATTTCTGCATCAATCTGAGTAGATTATAACATCTGAAAAATTATTACCAGCATAGCATGCACTTTAACAGTGGCATTTTTTTGTTCTGTGTTACTCAGTTGGAAATAAATTACAAGAGTCTTGTATGGATTACCAAAACCAACTATTTTATCAGCTTCACAGATGTTATAACACACAAGATGCACCTTACACCACTGCAGAATGCCACCATATAAATGTTTTCCACTTGAAAAACTGTATCAACCCTTTACTGCTATTGGGGCATCTCAAAGAGATCGCATTTCCTCCATTTTGTTTAGAATCAGAAATGGTACTGTGACATCCAGCTGTGAAGGTGCAGAGACTGAGGATGCCCAGCACAGAAGCCAGGAGTGTGACTCTCTATATAATATGTGCCGGTGTTTCAGGGGTCCCTCTTGCTTTTCAAAAGAGGTGGCTATATCCAATATAAAGGTGACTTCTGTTGCTAGCTGACTGATGTTTTGGTGACAGTCACACTGTATGTGAGATACGATTAGGCAAACCAAAATGGTCTAGCTGTCTAATTACCACTGAATTATTAGCTAAATTAAGAAGATGTACAAAGTCCTCGTGAAAAAAAACTATACTCTTGGAAGCAAACACTGAATCTTTAAAATACCAGCAAACATATTGTAACAGAACAGTAAAATTTGTGTGTTTTCTCTGGTGCTGAGAACTGGTTTACCTCTAGATCTGACGATGAAGAAAAACAGACACTTTTTCTTTGGCATGAAGAAAAAAATACATCCTCAAATCTGGATTTAAATGGAAAATTTGGTCTTGGAAATTAAATACAAATATGGACATGAGTGTGCCTTTTGCCCAAGGCTTATTTTCAGACATAACTCACAATATTGAAATAGCAGTAATCTGTAAGAAATGGAACATCCAAAATTAATTTTCTCTACAAATTTTTCACCCGGAATCCTGACAACTGTGTTTTATTAAATCATGCCACAGTAGTGGGATGATTTTTAAACAGGATTGCAAGGTTTTGAAACATTTTGTAAGTTGTTTGTTTGGGTTTTTTTAATATATATATCTATTTGTATATGTGTCTGTGTTTCAAAAATTACACGTTTCTTGAAAAAAGAAAAAAAGTGTGTGGTTACAGATGTCCCACAAATCAGACCCACCAGAATTGCTATAAATCAAGAGAACTCTCCACTTTTCTGTACTATTTCATAATTCTCACTGACAATAACTCCTACTAGGTAGGAAATACCATGTTTTTCAAACATTGCCTAGCAGTTCCTGTGAACTGACCAAACTACTGTTGTTGTTAACTTCAGGGTTGCATATTAGATCATAATGAGTCTTCTGAAAGACAGTAGGTGCTTTTTAAAACGTGCAAGTTGTTTAGATGGTAGATTGCCTCTGATTAACTGTTTTTTAACCTGCTCTGAAGATTAATTAACTTCCAAATGCTTTTATAAGTGAAAGGTTTCTTCTTTTCATTTGATGTTTCCTTTTTTTTTGTTGGTTATTTGAAAAAAAAATCTGTAGGGGATGGAGCCATAAAAATGCTTCAAAAAATGTGGGAGTCCAAATTGAATGTACATTGGAAGCCGACAGCATGTGCTCAGCTCAGCCTGTGGTGCCTCTGCACTGCACAGGCCTCTCAGCAGAAAGAGTCTACAGCACTGCCAAGACACAGAAGGCAAGTTATGGATGATATTTCAGCTTTCTCCATGAGCCCACTTCCACTATGATCAAAATTGAAATTAAAAAGATCTAAGTGGTCAGATTGTCTGTCTTCCCATCCTGAAACTATCACACAGTTCTTGTTTTGTCCTTTACATTAGGACACAGTGACCCAGAGAATCCCAGCTTACAATTTCATAGATTCCTTTTTTGCAGATGCTGGAGAGTTTTTTATCTGATGTTTGTATGAATTAATCATCTGCAGCTTTATTCCTCCTTGCTGAGATATTCCTAGCCTTAAATTAACACACTTCCATTCAGAGGCTGCCTCAAGGGCACAGCAGTCCCCACGCCAGTCTCTACATCAAGTTTTCAACCCCTTCTCTTGGCAATTGCATAAGAGGAACGCAAATGCTACTTGACCAGACCTAGGACCTACCTAACCCAAAGTCCCACTTGCGATGCTGCCATGCCGAAAGCTCCAAAGCAGCTTATCTCTCATTTTAAGTCCATAGAAAACAGCTGGTCAAAATCTTTGAACACAAGACACATGACTTCCCAGGCTCAACTGAGTTCAATGGCTGAAGAACACATTTAAATGTGGTCTTCATAAGATTCATAGTGTCAGTCCTCTACAATTGTGATTTTTTCCTTTGTTCCTGTAAATGTTTTCCTTTTTAGTATTTTTCTGCTTTCTTAGTATCAGCTACACCCAGCAGCACATATTTCTATAGACCATTTGCTTGTTAGTGCAAAATATTTCCCTTAAAGTTTTTATGTTTCCTGTATTTCTACTTTATTCAGTATCTCTGCTCTTGTACTTTTAGCACTCAATATAAATTGTTTATGATTTGGTTTAGAGTATCTTTATACATAGCTACTGTATTTGCTACAGTCAGTCTAATTTTTTTCTTACTAAGTAATTTTGTTTTTCTTCATTAGTTATTTCTACAAAACTGGTGTTATTTGTTTATTCGGGACCTCATGTCTTTAAAGCTCTTTTTCTCTACATGTAAAATCTTTTCATCTTCTGTCTACCTATGTCTCTTTTGATTCCTTTTCTAATCAGAAATTAATACAACTTGCCACAGGAAGGCCTTTTTCAAAATACAGAAACTTTTAATGATCTGTTAGTGCAGACTCCCAGAGCTCTTTTGAGAGATGAGGCTACAATGAATTTTGACCCCAGGCATATGCACAAGAAATAAAAAATTCTTTTCAGTCTGTGAGATCTTGCTGTTGGCCATATGGAACTGTCTGCCATAGTACTGCCAATTTAATTATGTTGTGAGTTTCTCAAAGTTTTCCATAACCCTGCCAAATTACGCAATTCTGTGCCATATGAAAATTATTTCAGGTTTCCATTATCTTTTCCAAATGACTGAAAAATGACTTTAACCAAGACAACCTCATTAAAGGCAACATGCGCAGGTCACTAACTGTTCATATCGTCAAAAAAAGGACCATGCTTCCCATCTTTCTCATTTTAGTCAGCTTCTAAGATATAACAGAACTAGGCTTCTCATTTTATTATTTTGATTTTCCTACCAATTTATGAGTGATCTTATCAAAAAACTGTGAAAGTCCACATAAAATACATTCATCAATTTTCTTTTATGCTACTCAAGGAGCTGTAGCACATAATTGCACACAGAAAATGCAATTGACTTTGCCACAGTTGTGTTGAAAATTTATATTTTTACATCTTCTTAGTGATTTCTAACTATGTCCTCCAATTTATTTGGTGATTATATGAGCCTTCTGCAATAAATTTGATTATTTCACCAATGATTTTATTTCTTAACTGTGAGATGTCACCCAATGCCATCTGGCATTAAAGAAAGAGGCAGATTCTTTTCAGGATCCTTAGTAGAATGAGAACTGGCCACAGGGTTGTATTATACTTAGAGCTTTATCATTATATGAAGATTTTAGCAGTCAACATAGCTTATAATTACGCAGAATTTCTAGCAATTACCATAACTTTCCTATTACCTAAAATTTCAGTTATCTAGACTTTATCAGTCACTTGGACCCTCAACAGATCAGGTCAAATCCTTAATAATCAGCACAATACAAAAATTGCAATCCAGACTCTGACTTTAAAAAGTAAACGAGTCACTCACTGGGTCGTCAGAGGAAGAAGAATGATGTAGGTGGTGTTCTGGTACTCCAGCTGATGGTGATGGTCTTCCTCCTTCCCCTTACATCATGATTTGGGTATCCCCTGTATCACACTGGCAAATGTGAAGGCCTTAGCATTCTGGCTGCTGTTGGATCCACTTCAAAACCTTTTGAATAAGCTTATATATTTATGCCTCTCAGTTTATGAGTTTGGTCTTTACCATTTCCATAAGTTAATGGATTCTAAAGAGGTTGCCAGACAATCAATGTGCAAGAATTTCGGCTGCAGGAGACAGCAAGACGCAAGTGGTAACGGCTCCTTAACGATCTTTATCTCATCCTCTCCACTGTCTCCTGACTACCTGTTGCTCTCACTTTGACCTAATGGTGCAATCTCCCAGCAAACATCAGGCCTCAGCATGAGCTACATGTTAGCCACAATGTGAGCGAGAGTTGAGTGACCAGTCACAGGAGGCATCCCTGGCCACCGTGAATCAAAGGGTGTGCCATCCAGAATATCTCACCTGCTGTTATGCTTCCCTGGTCCATAATGGGTGTCACCGTATGCTGACAGCAATGCTGCACCAGGTTGTAGGAGCAGGGGGTGCAATGAGGGTAAAAAGTCACTGTAAACAGTAAGTTATCTGGAGATGCTGTGAGATCTCCCTTCCTGGAGATATTCAACACCCACCTGGACATTGTGATGAGCAACCTACTCTAATTTCAGAATTTTCCTCTGAACTGAACAGCTGGACGAGTAGTCCCTTCCAATTGAGACTATTCCATGATTTTCCAGTCCCAAATATTTATTAATTTTACTTTAATGACTTGAATTTCAGTGCTGTGGCAGCTGTAGAAGTTCCTTTTCCCCTCATCCTGCTTCAGAAAATCAACATGTCTAAAATGCCTAAGAAGATGGTGGTTCCCACATTGGTTTTGGTGATAAGGAAGGCTGCAAGAGTGATTTTGGTGCTTTGATAAAATTTCACAGACTTCCTGACTTCGAAAAAAAATTATTTCTTGTTACTTGTTTTCTCTTGTCAAATTTGTTTGCGTCTTTCTTGTTTTCCAAAACATAACACTGTCTCTCACTGCTCAGGCCTCTTTCTGTGAACTGCTGTTCCATCTTCTGAAGCCACCTGAATAACCAGCACTGCGCTTTAATCACAGAAGGGCTCTGGTTTTTTCCTCTTACTTTCTTCTCTCTTTAGGGATAAATACATTATCTGCTACTCTGACGTATTACACTTAGAATACTTAAAGCCTACTCTGGAAACTTGCATTTACCCACTTTTCATTATGGAATATTTTTAATAATTTATCCTTTTTCCTTTATTCCCCTATGCTACTTTTCAATTTGAATTTGGTTTTGGTTTTCTGCAGGAATATGCATATCCTACAGCAAGCCCCTATTCGCAATACCATACTGCAAAATGTCATAAAATTCCATTCCAATTTTGGGGTTTTCTTTAGGTTTGTTTTTTTTTTTTTGATATTACTGCTCCTTCTGTCTCTAAGAATGAGCTTTTAAGAATATACCCACTCTTCTTGCATAACTGTCTTAAATACTGTGTCCTCACCTCTGTCTTTCTGATACCACATTGATTCTTCAATGCGATCCACGACACTCATTGCTACCATTTATATCCATTTGCTGTCCAGAGTCAGAAGTAACTGTGTCACCTTGATCCTGGTGCAGTCATTCCACTTGCCATTCTAGCCCAAAATGGTTCCTCACACTGCATTTTCCAGTCTCGGGAAAAAAGATGACTCTGCTATTATTATCAATATCCAGGATAACACACTGGGAAAGATGCAAGCAAGAACACGCAGTTGCACCATCTCTAGATGATGTGTCTTCAAATCACTTCTCCCTCTATTTTTCTTCATTCTGGAAGCTGTATCATTATCAAAATTTCCTCTGAGTTCCCAGACAGCCAAGGCTGCAGTGTTTGTCAGGGTACCCAGTGTTGTGGGGTATGTGACATGTATGAGTTATTGTAGTATGTTTACTGTGGACTGAACCTTCAAATGAAATTAATCACCATGCAGCAGAACGAGCTACTGCTTTCAGTCTCATAAACCTACAGAACAGACATAAATAAAGCCATTTCTTAAACCTCTTGTGAAGATTTTACTTTCATCATTTTTATTTTATCTTCCTCTTATTAGGTGTAATTATAATCTGGTTTCTTTTTTTTTTGAAAATCTGAATGGCTGTATAGGCCAGTCTCACTGCAGATGTTGGATCTGCCTATGAAACCCACGTAGATATAACAATACAGCTGTATTCACCTAGCAGAAAAACATAACATTTATAAATAGCTGGAGACAGCCCAAGATTACAAAATTCGCATCCAGAATGGAATTTGTCCTAAACTGGGGGGGAGGGCGATGGGGAGAGGCTTCACACAGGATTTATGTATTTGGGGGGAAAGGGTTTCTCATATGGAGGGTATGCTTATCAAATTCAGCAGTTGCATATGTTTGGTTTTGTTTTGTTTTCTTCAGACTAATGTCTGTCAGCAAACAATTCATCATAATAGATTTGTTTGGAAAAATTACCCTTTCATTTTCCACCACAGAGAGGTGATTTAGATTGACTTAGACAGGAATATGCTCACTACCTGCAACTGTTCAACAAATACGATTGCAAGTACCTTAACAGACAACCTAACTCAATCTTGACATTTTTTCCAGCTCTGCTTCAGATAACTTTTTTCATCCCAAACTAGTAATATTTTGTTGTGAGCCTCAAATCTCATTCCTTAAACACATTTTTTCCATTCTCTTTTTAGGTAATCCTTGGCTTCCAAGAAAATGTACATCACTTAAGAAACAGAGCCCTGTTTAAAAACACAAAATGGTCAAAACTTAATGTTCACTTCATTTGCTTAGCTTCACCGCTTAACAGAAAAACCCAGAGGAGTTTTGCAATAAGACAAATGCTTTCTTTTCTTCTTTAGACTTCATCTCATATTTGGCATAACATCAGTGCTTTTTAAAAGAATGAATATTATGGTCAAAATGTCTTCTCACTGGAGAAAAATGTTTTCTCAGAAAAATTCCAAAGAGGATAAGAAAGGTCATTTACTGGGTGTAAATATCCACAAGAGATAAAATTTAGTTGGGGTTTTGATTTTGTTTTGGTTTGGTTTGGGACTTTTTTTAGTTGGAGTGTTAGTAGTAGTTTTCAGAGAAAACCACACATTTTCCTTAAAGCGTGTGCTTTAGTTCACTGAGTGCAGTGTGGTAATGCTGAAACCCCATGTTAGCCCTGACTGACGATGTTCAAACAGAGGAAAAAGCATCATCTGTCAAAGTCAAATCTGTCATCCCTTTTACTATATTTTATAGCTGGCTCTTATTCAATAAATAATCCAAAACATGCACAAAGAAACTCTAGGAGCCAGCATCATGAAATATGATCTATTTTCAAGAAATGTTTTTAGAATACCGTTTTCAGTTATCCTATGTCAATGACTGATTGCTTGTTATTGCCTGTGTGACTAATGATAAGCATGATGAGTTGACACAAAATTTCACACTACTTACAGCTTGCATTGCTTGTTTTGTCACTCAGAAATATCCCTGCTTATTGTACCACTCACACAATAATTTATTTTCGGCACATAATGGCAGACTTAAAAGCAGACATTCCAGACAATTATTCTTTTTAGTGATAAGTCAAGGTTATTTTACTTGATCCAAAATAAAGAATTTCCTTGCTCAGAAATGATGTATATGTGACCTGACCTAGAGCATACCAAGCCAGACAGCTGAATGATGCAAAGCAGACAATGAAGGCTACACATACATTTGAATAGAAAAAGCTACACTAAGACAAAAATAATGAAAGACAAAAATGTTTAAGATGTAGGTTCTTATTGCTAAATTTGCTGCACTGTTCTCCCCAATTAATGTAAAAGAAAGCATCCTAAACTGAGTTTACCAAGTGAGCAAATGGCATAAAATGCATTTGACTTGTGTGTATTTATATAGCTATTATATTCATATATCACCTAAAAAAACCCCTCATATTTGAGGCAGTTAAATGCCATTTAAGTATCAATAAAAATGTCATGTGCAAGATCTAGGTGGTAATTATTTCATCTGGACCTGGCAAAATCGCACCTATAGTATAGGAGCCTGTTGGGGCACTGTATGTTAAAATATATGTAAATATATATATATATTTACAAATAGGAGACAGAAGAAGAATAAAAATAAGACATTTAGAAAATACGATTTTTATGGCATGATTAAAATAAATTTGCTTTTTTTTGTCTAAGAAATACAGGACTAAGAGGGGCACAAGAACAGTCTTCCAAGAAGAAAACTGCTCTCTGAGTATAGAAGAGGCAAGATCAGAACAAATCCATTTCTTTTGCTGTGAGGAAGATAAGAGTCAGATGTGATGGAAAATTTTCTAAATGACAAAAGCAGGCAGCCACTGCAAGAGGAAAAACAGGAAGGCGATGTTATCTGCTTTCTGGAGATTCCTCATGGAAAAATTAAAAAAAAAAAAAGTAGGTTATTTAGGGATAAACCATAAATATCTTGGCTCTGTGCAGCAGGTTGGAGTAGGTAAAAGGTTTTGAGGCTGACATTGTGTGTTTCAGTACGGCCAGAGAAGAGAGAAAGCTTGCAAGCACAAGCACTAAGGCTGCCAGTGTACTCGTTGGAGATCACCAGAATGAGCATTAATGTCATCTCAGTTTAAGTCAACAAGACAAGTGTGGCTGTGGCTGGCCAGACATGAAACCTACCCGCTACCATGTCCTGCCTCCAGATGCAGTCACCTTACAACATCTGGAGAGACATGTGAGCACCAGACAAACTGACCATGTCTTCAGGGCACCAACAGCCTGACTTACCCTGCTCAGTCTCCAGGGTCCTCCCCACACTGCCCGCAGCCCTGGACCCCATGCTAGCCCGCTAGAGCCATCAGTCTCTGCCCCAGTGATGCCACAATAGGGCTGGTCTCCACTTTCCCACAGCCCTGCCCAGTCACAGGTCCCACTGAGCTCCCCATCTGTGGGAGCCCTGGTCCCCATTGTGCCCTCACATGAGCATGCTCTGGTGGCACTTCCCCAGACCACTTCTCCAGCTTGCAAGGATTTTGTGTCTCAAAGACTTTTTCTGAGCAGTTTTAGAGTCATAGAGCTGGGAACAAAGAACAGAGGTTGTACTTGGAAGGGATGAGACCTTTGGGAGGCAGCGGCTAAATATTTGTAGGTTATGATTGATTACAGGCTAAACATGAGGCCTCTGTACAATGCTACATCCAAAGGGCTCTTTGAGCTCTGGATAAAGAAGAAAGAAGAGCTGGGAGTGAGGAAATGGTTCTGCCTTTATGAGCAGCTCTGGTGAGATCAGTTCTGAAATATCAAGTTCATTTCTGGTATCTACATTAGAAAAGGGCGTTGAAACTTGGAGATGTTACAAAGAGAAGTCACAAAAACAACTTGAGACTTTAAATGAGTACCTCATTGAGAATATTTTAAAGAAGCTCATCTCTTTGGCTTGTCAAAGGGAAGATGCAGGATTTACCTGACATCATTCTGTAAGCACTTACCAAATGTAAATAATGTGCTCCTTAGCCTACCAAATAAAAATGATCAAAGACCAATGGTTGAAACAGAACTAGGAAGAGGAAACATTTTAAATAGCTATCGGTGATTACTCCTTGGAAAAAGCTGCCAAGAAAAATGAAGGATTCTCCATTTCTTGGTGTCTGAAAATCAAAAAGGAAAGCCTTTCTATAAAATAAACCCAAGTAGACACAGACACATGCTGAAGGACAAAATGGGTGAAATTCTGCATTTTAAGTATACAGACTTTCAAAATACTAATTTATTTGGTTTTAATTTGTGTATTGTTCAATACGAAGCAGTCCACAAAGAATATTTTTCAATTCCTTTCTTTATACTTCAACTGCAAGAAAAAATAATGACCAGATTTTAAAACATGGGAGAAAGAGCTAGTAAAGGAGCAAAACAATATGTTAAATCTACCTGTTAAACATATATTTCTATACCAGGACTGTAACTAATTATCAAAAGTAGATTTCCCATGTCTTTGGCTCACATCAAATGACCAAATTTTCAGCTTAGCAAAAAGTGATAACAAGTTGTCTCATATACAATTTGCAATCCTGAACCCTTGTAATTGACATCTGTGTTGAAAAAAAATCTCTACAGATATATCAGGCAGACATATCTAATAATGTCTTCTACTCTGGCTATGTTTCCCCTAATGTAGCTAAAGCCCGTCCAGTTGGAGGGCTGGAGGATCTTCATTTTTCTTCATTGAGCAAATTTTCTCTCCCTTTGGTATAGCTTGTCATGCCATGATGCATGCAACGGCAGCCTTCTCTGAAATCAGTCACCACTGACATCCAGGGTCAGCACAAAAAGCTCAGTCACACATTTCTCTCACTAGATGCAAGAATTTCACCATTTCTACAGGTAGTTCCTGTATTCAGTTTACCTTCTCATGCTCATTTGACAACCAAGTGTATGAGACGGTGTAGGTTGTTAGCAAAGTGAATAGCATGGGAGTACTGGACAGTCAGGCAGCCCATGACAGACCCCTCCACAGCATCGGCAGTGTTATCCCCGCCTCTGATCCTGACCCAAAGAATGTGCCCAGGCACTTCTCTGCTCTCACACTGGGGCTCTGTGCTGGAAAAGAGCCCCTTTATACAGAGCAAAAATTTCCCTCCTCTTCCCTGTCGACCCTTTCCAAACATCCTGCACTCATCCATGACAGTGACACCTTGCTATCCACACCTCAGCTGTGCAACTCCAAACTTTCCAAAATGTCAAATGCAATGGAGGTGTGATAATAAACATTGGCATCGTTTACAGGTAATTTTTTTTCTAAGTAGAAGAGAAGATACTGTCCGGAACCGTAAGGGCTTTTTGTTTATCTTGAAAGCATGTGCAAACAAAAATAGAATAACAGTACAGTTACACTGAATTACCAACTCTGTATCTATTTTTCTGCAGGCTGCTTATGTGCTGAACATAAAATAGCAGTGAACCCAGGCAGCAAATGTGTTAATTCAGTGCACATAAAGATTTGTTATATGAATGATCAGGCTGAGAAAATAATCCAATATTCTTATTAGATTATAGCATAT
This sequence comes from Streptopelia decaocto, assembly GCF_964273445.1. Taxonomy (NCBI): domain Eukaryota; kingdom Metazoa; phylum Chordata; class Aves; order Columbiformes; family Columbidae; genus Streptopelia; species Streptopelia decaocto. The sequence continues at coordinate 139,304,369 of NC_138655.1, read as the reverse complement.
TTATGTTATATTCCATTCTGAGGAAAATGGCAATTTACATTAATATTATGTAATTATAATCTAATCCATATATGTCCCACAAGTGAATTCATTTTCTGGCTCTGCTGTGTGTAGGTACCAAAGGTTAAATACCTTTGAAGATACAGTAGAGAAATAGCAATACATAAACTGTTTGCATTTCCAAGGTGTTTCTTAGATAAAGTGCACACAAACACACACGGTGCTAATTACAATTTTTTTTACAAAATAAATGGACTCATTAGAGAAGCATTTCCAAAAGTATTGCTGAAAACTTTACCCAGATTCTTTGTTGTCTTTTTCCTCTGTATTAATCCTGAATATTAATGGTTCATTGAATAAAACAAGAGAGAGAGGACAAAGAAAATTAAAGTATTTGCAATGTAAAAGTTAAGGTTTTAATTTTGGAAGGGATTCCTCCAAAATTTAAAACAAATTACAAATACTTGATGTCATTACTCTCTCAAAAAATATTCAGAACAGTGGTCCAATCTTAAACAAAATGCATATGTTTGGTTTATGAATGAAAACCACTTCTTTGGATACAAATATAGCTATTAATTTCTGATTTTTCCCATTATTGTTTCAGTCTTGAAGAGTCCCTGGCAATCCTTCTTCTCTTACACTCAAGCTTTACTAAGTACTAATCATTTTTACTCTTTGTAACATTTTGTAGTCTGACATAACTTTTTCAATCCCCAATTCCTTGTTTCCCCAAGGAGTTTTTACTGAAAAAGAGCATAAAGCACCAGAGCTGTAGCTTTGCACACCACAGCCCACCCTTCATTCATTCCCTTCTTCCCATCCACAAAGAGTAGTATAGACAGATGTTGAAATCACCTAAACACCAAGCTAGTAGATTCCATGTGCTGTTTCATCCTCTAGTCTGGGAACCCTGTGACTGTGCTTGAGAGATGTGGTTCATCATGTCTTAAAATTAAGAGATCACCTATGAAGTGAGTGGCAATGGGAATTAACCAAGCGGTTCCAATTTCTAGCCACAGGTTACATTCTTTACTGGTGTAACTTCATTAGTTGTTCCTTTGCATAAATCAATGAATTTCAGACTTCATAAAAGTCATGTTCATTGTGAGCTGATAAATAAGCTAACAAACAGATTTTTAATTACCAAAAAATTTTTGCTGGAAGAGTTGTTCTTGCACAACAGCACAATTCCCAGTCAGTATCTCACGTGTATATTAAAATCCTTAGCAATTTTAGAATTCAAAATGATTTATGTTGATTTTGTTTGGGGTGGCAACAAATTACAACTTCACTCAGCAAGAAAACATTTCCTGTTGCTATCTCTTAAAGACCGCCTGCAGTGTTTAACTATCAGCTGCTAGCATCACACAGACTGGAAGGTGACCAATGGAATGTGCGAGGAGAGATTAGAATGAATTTTTGACGTGCGTTTTCATTTAATAAACTCTAGTCTCTGCGGTCACAAGTTTGTCATTCGTTATGTGGGTTTTTTTCAAAGGCAGTTTTGTCTTATCTGATGTTGAAACTCTTCCATGAAGCTTTGAATGCTGAGGCAGAAGAAAGAGAAATCGGTTGGAAATTTGTCCATGTCTACCTCTGTGCTTGACATTTCTCCACTGATAAGGTACAGCTAAATATTGACTTTTTAGTTAAGTTCAGATTAGCTGTCTGGTCCATGAACATTGATTGCAAACCATTATCTTTTCCCCGCTTATGGGACCCAGTACTTTAACAAGCACACACCAAAAAAGAAAATAATTAAAAAAAAAAAAAAGGAAAATTGTGTAATTTGCTGTAAAGGTGTCATTAAATTTTTCTGGGAAAAAAACAGAACTGCTTTTGATGTTTACCTTTAAAAAGCTACCCTGTTTTCATGCAAACAGTCACCCCTTTCAACTCATTTTTGACCCATTCAAGGAAAATGTCAAACCAAGATTGCCACCAGAACACAAAGCTGGGAAAGATATAAAAGATTCTTCTATCACTAATTAAGTAAATACAAAACCTGGCATTAAATAAACACTATTAAAGGTATTGCTCTATAGGGGCTCAGTGGTACTGCCAATTCCATTTCATTATCCCAGCCCCCCACCCCAATCCAGGAGAATAGTTTGCATATGTCAACATTAGAGCAGATAAGAGAGCAGGATGATGTAACTATTTTAATTTTTGAACAGCCTTTGACAAAGTCCCTCCCAGGAGGCTGTAGAGGAAACTAAGAGATCCTGCAGTAAAAGGCAAAGTATGCTCATAGACAAGGAGTTGGCTAGGAGAAAACAAAAAGGGAGGAATGAGTAAGAAATTTTCAGCTTGGGAGCCCTGTGATTCTGGGCCAGAGAGGTGGCACAGGGGGGACATGGCAAGAGAGCTTGTTACTCCAGCTGCCTCAGGATGTCCCTGTGGATGTCATAGCCAGTTGGAAGAGATTAGGTCAGCCCACAGGGCTCGTGCACACATGGCTTTATTCTGAAGCACCTACTGCTCCTCACTCCATACCATTCAGTTAATCCCATCTAATTTCCAAGTGTAGACAAGTACTTAAGTTGACTGAGGCTGCAGCTGGAACAGCACCAGTACCCTGGCTGCCCGGAGCAGGTGAGCTGCCTGCTGCCCTCCAGTGCCAGGAGGAGGGGAGGGAAAGGGTGACAGAGAGAGATCTGGGTCAGGGAGGCAGTTAGCATTAACACTGACAAAAGCTGGGTCTGTTCCTCCAAGACTGTAACCAGGCCTGACCTGAACTAATAGTGTCAGCTAATTAGAGCATACATATTGGCTTTTACAACTTGAACCCTGCTGGGCAGTGCAGACAAAGAGTTACGTTTGAAATTTTAGGTCCAGCACATCACATCTCCATGTGACCTTAAATAAACAAAGGAGACTATCCCAGTAGGTGAAAAGAATCTGTCCTCAGTGAGGCAGAACTGGCTGGACCAAATACAAAGGGAAAATAGCTCCTCCAACACTCAATATACACCATGGATTTAACAGTAAATTTAAAGATTCTTTCCACTGTAAACTATGGAGCAGTACCCAGTTTTGAACTGGGGACTCCAGGTTGTATCCTGTGTTCCCCTTCTTCACTGTCCTTGCGTACACAGTTCAGATTTCAAATCCTATGCCTGTGGGTACAGTGCAACAATGATAGTTTAGTTATTTGAATTTGATTAAACCAAATACCTTAACTCCATGTGGTTTATTCGTAATTTCAAATACCAGCACCTGCTGAAAGAGGACTTGGCTGGAGGCATGATTTTCTCTTGTGAGTTTTGATTCAGAGCAGTAAAGGGAAGAGAACCTCAGAATTACAGCATTACAGGCTCCATCATGTCACTTTGTAGGGCAGAGCACAGTGGACCCACTAGTACTTCAACCTTAAGCACAAAGAAAACGTGTCATGGGAATATATAGCTGGGATATGGTACGAGTACTGTTACAAATACCTCATGACATAACATGCAAACACAATGAAAATACAAAAACCAGGTGTGTGTCTTCACATTTTATTTAAGGACTCTGTTCTTCAGATTTTCTTAATTGCCAGCATACCACAACTTCCACAGAAGGAGCTTGCAATATTTCAATTTTAATGACTGCCTTTTTTATTTAATAACTGCCTTTTCTATTTCATAACTGCCTTTTCTATTCTCATATTACTACGAATAGCATGAATGTCATCAAAAATTCCCAGACTTAAAAAATAACTCAGGAAGATATTCACAACAGTAATGCTGATAGGCTCTTAACTTACATCTACAGTCCTAGAAATGAATGGTGTGATCTCATCACATACTATAGGTCCAGCTGGGTTTGGGCTAAGCCAGTCTGTGGGTGGGAAACCTCAGTGGAGTTTCGGGAAGCAGTATTAATGATTTAGAGTCTATTTACCCTGCAGATTTTGCTAAGGTTGCAATACAGTTCATTACTTTCAGAAAGCAGGAATACTTTTTAACATTGCTCCTGAAAAAGGATGCAGGGGAACTGTCAGCCTCTAACTACAATCATTCTGTGCAACTAGAAATAAGTAGCTTAATTAGAACAAGCTGAAGACCTCTTGTGGTAACAGGAACCTGTAAAAAGTTGTGTTGATGCTGAAAGTCTTCGTTTTGCTCTGACTACCAATGTTACACAAGGCCTTTTTAAAGCAGCTGTTTCTCCTTAGTACTGTGTTCATGCTCATGTATGTCTGGGAATTGTGGGGCCATGGCCAGTGACATTACACTCCAGAAAGCCTCCAAAGTTCTTTCCAAATTGTGATGGGAATTGTCAGGTTTTCTGAGAGGGAGTTATGTGGAAAAAGCTGGCAAATTATTAGTATGCAAGTGACTCAGGCGGCATCCTGCTTGAAAGACAATGAACTGAGTGAATGTGGCATCTTCTTATCACCGTCCCTGGCTGGGTCAATAATCCTGAAATTACAGCATCATCAAAGTCAGGTGAGCAAACTTGGTGTCTAGATAAGATAAAATCAAAGCAGAGTTCAAATTAATTGCACAGTGAAGATCTGTGGAAGTGAAAAAGCATACAATCTTCTATGCGGGAAAATTAAGTAACAGTGTAAAGAGGACATACCCAAAAAACTACAAATACACTTTAGAGGGAAATTAATGGGCCTTCTGATATCTCAGATGGAAGTGCACATGGCCATATTCAGCTTAGGTGCCTTTCACTTGGTTGTCATTAACCGTCTTCAAAAGATAAGTATTTGGTCTAAGCTGGTCAGCTAGAGTGCCTCTGTACACAGTGAGAACGAACATCTCAAGGGCTGTTCAGTTCCTTGTAGGACAGATGTCAACGTAAATCAGAAGAATTTTCCTCTGAAAGCACTTAAATCCTTACATAGCTTATAAAAGGAGCCTAAATTATTATCTTGACTGGATGTTTAAGCTTTCTGTAGCTAAAATTAGATTATACAAATCCCATGCTAGGTGGTTGTTCCAGACTCTGCAATTGCTTTTTTGTCATTGACTGTATGGGATACCACATTGTCCTGGAAAGTCCTCTAATTGTGAACTCTGTGCCTATAGCAATAGAGCTGCTAAAGGTTTTCCTTTAAACCTTTATTTTCCTTAAATTTATTCCTGTAGAAAGGAAACAAGAAGGGAGATGGAAAAGAGAGAGCAGAAAGAAAAAGAAAAGGAAGGAAGTACAAGTTTGATGGAATAGTTTCATTTCCACATTTTCAGGATGAATAAAAGAAGTCTTGACTGCTCTAGGCCTCTCTTTCTTCCCCTTCTCCTCTTATTTGCCTGTTATTCTAGACAGAAAAGGTCAGCAAATGTAGCCTGAACCCGGAATGAAAGAAAATGCCATTACTTCATTTCATATATTAAAATTTCATATTTTAAATGAAATATTTTCATATTTTGCACAAATCTGAATGCAATAAACTTTTAGCTGTATTTTTAAAAATCCATGAAAAAATTACCATTTTTGAAGCACCTTATTAGGTGACTGCTGTTTTCAATTACCTTTCCTCTATGACCACTAAAAGCTCAGTCAAGGTCTCAATGATGCTAACAGAAATCTTTCAGGTTGTCACACAAAGGCTTTTCAACCAAACCCTAAAGGCATTATTTTTATCAGTATTTGTCAAGTTCAGCTCAAAATATTAAAATTAAATGAGCAAACTCCAGGTCTTCAAGGCACTAACTTGAATAAATACCAGAAAATTAAATCAAATTCAGTCACGTCTCCAGCAATTCCACTCAAGCTAGTAGCATTTCAAAGGTTTCAGATAAAGAGAGAATTTGTCCCAGTCACTGTTTTGCAGTCAATTTACACTTAGAGTTCATTTACTTCAGTGGAAATTCCACCACGATAACCATGACAGAGCTGGGAATGATTATGTACAGTTAAGATATACAGAGCTAATGAAGCATGCACAAATCAGTTCAATATGTTGAATATTCTCTGAGGACTGCTGGTTAGATAATAACTTAAGTAGATTAAGAGTTATAAACAGGATTCGTCTTTGTCTCTATCTTCTAATTAAATAATGACTAAACTACACTAGGAACATAGTGATCTACAAAGTTAATCAAAAGACGATTAAAAGAATAAATAAAATTCTAGAGTTGTTTTCCCACCAGGAGTGCTTGCCCCTTTGTTCTGCATTTTTCCAGTCTTAACTACAGCAATCTTGCTCTGAAATATGTGGAGTAGCTAACCATACATTTACTGTCACTTCTTGTTTATTTACGGTCAAAATACTGATGTAGACATTTCAGATTTGTCAGCATTTACTGCAGATAATTCACGTTATATGTATACACACGAAATGAATACAGTATTGAGCAATCTTTTTTATTATTATTTGTTTGAAGACAAAAAAATGCTTTCTGATTTTTGGAGCACAAGAAACAGCAAGGAAAATACTACAAGGGACTGTTACACTGTCTCCCAGCACCAGGGTCCAGACAGTTCTTTGGCAGCTGGGGAATTATTCTTAATCATGTCCTAGTCACTTCACCCCATTCTGCTGTGTAATAGCCTTTGACTTAAATGAGAACTTGGACCATCATATCTAACTGGGTTATTATCAGTGATAGTAATGGAAATGAATCACCTCTGGTAGAGCTGCATCAGTGCAAATTAATGTAGAATGTTACTCCCATTTAAGATATTGTTTTATACTCCCAAAAGGACAAGGTGCTGAACAACATTCAGGAGATGGGTGGTCAATTTCTTCCTGTCCCCCAGGCGCTCACCGGGACCCTAGCAGCACTTTCATGTGTTAATCTCACAGGCAGTCCTAACTCAGAATTTCCAAAGGCTTGCCATCACAGTGAGATGTGGAATGATTATGTGGTTATCTAAATGGAGTGCTATCAAACACAGGGATGTTCAGAGAATTGGAAAACAACCTCTTTAAGGAGCAAAACGAAATTGTTGAAACAGAAAAAGCCACCAAATGCAGAAATAACTCAGTTGTAATAACATGTTATCTAAAAATATTGAGGCTGATAGTAATAAATAAAGCAATAAGAACTGGAGTGACATTCAATCCATCACAGGATTTGAAGAAAAATAGTCAGGAAGAAGCAAGAATCATGACAGATAAGGAACAGTACAAACAGAAAAAGGTACTGCTAATCCTTGTTAGGGTGAGAAAAACAAACAAACAAAGAAACAAAACCAGCCTTTTATGATCTCACTACCAGACACTGCTTTCAAGGAAAATCACATTGATAGTATCTGAGTTTTTTTCCATATTTTGTGTGACCATTATGACAGCCTTCCAATCTCTGCCTTCTTTTTACGTGACAATTAAGGGCGACCTAAGGAGCAGAGATTTACAGTGGGATAGCCCCAGATTAGGAGCTGGAGGATTGTAACACCAGTCATCCAAAAAAAGCAGAATTGCTCTCTCATGCTAATTCAGTATGCTGTAGGCTACAGACAGCCATGGCGGAACTGTGTGCACAAACAACATTGAGAAGAGCGTATAGACCGGATTCAGAACTTAACCTTACCTGGAAATTGCAAGCAACTCGCATATGAAGAAAAGAAAGGGGAAGCATGCATGGCACCACCTGTCCAACCTCCTGTGTTTGTGGACCTTTGCCACATTATCACCATTTTCCATTCCCACATTGTTTTCTGTAATTGTTCAAGATTGTGTTTATAATCACAGTGACAACATTTTACCCTTCCCTCAGGACAGATGTGCTGCTGATGCCCACAGCACTAATGGCGCTATAATCTAAGAAACACTTGAAGACCTATGTTGAGCTGGTAGAGAAAAAAATGCCCACAGTGCAGAAACGTTCTACAGCTTGAATGAGCTGCAGGCAGAAAGTTCAGCATCACTGTGAACCATTTGTAAAGCCATTTGAAGAACTATGTAGATCTAGAGGTTTTACCTCTGCAGGTTTGGGGAATAGCTCTGAAAGATGCCCTAATCCACTTTCAGTTCTCTTGCTCCAAAGAATTGCAAAAAGAGGTGCTGTAGCATTCATGGCTAAATTCATAGTGCCAATTTTATTAAAGAAAGCAAGTTGCGCTGAATTTCTTACTAAACCAAGATATTTTTTAAAAGTAAAAGAGAATATGTATGTTCATGAGAGTATGAGATTTGAGTACCTTGCTTTCATACTTTCTCAGTGATACCTTCTGCCTGTCTTTTCAAAGACTTCTCAACATGTACCCAACCCGATTTCTGTATAAACATTTGCTGTTTCAAAAATTTATAGTTAAATTGAAAATAAGTTTGTGTTACCAAATAGGCATTTCCTGTTATAACTTCTTGTTTTGTATCGATGGCTACTTTAAAGAAAGCCTGGCATGTTTCTGAGCTTAAAATCCTTGGGTTTTTTCCCTGGAATGAAATCAAACATAAAGCTCTAATCCCTGTTATTTAATTGGCAGGTGACTGTCATTTTGCAAAAATACAGATAACTTTTCTGACAAACAGGTCCCTTACGCAGACATGTCAACTGCTATTGCAAGGTCCCTTTATCTCCTGCAATTCATGTCTCATAGCAGCCTCTCATCTCCCAAAAATGAAACCATGTTGGACTTGGTGTTCAAAACTTTCAAGGCTGAAAATTTCCCTTCCTTTTTTCACTTGCAATTAAAAGGCTGAGCAGTCGTTTTATCGTGGCCATATGAAATTAGAGCCACTTTAGTGTAGGCTTTTCATTATTACCTAGGATTTAAAATCTTTTAATAACTGTTTTTTACATGAAGAAAAAAAATCTGATGAGGCCACTTGTGAGAGAATCACGAGGGTTTGCTGGTCTTTATCTGGGACAAATTCACTATCAGAGTAAGTTCGCAGAACTGTGATAGTGGGACTCCACCCAGTGACACGCTTTGTCCTGTAAGTTCAGTTCCTTGTACTTCATGTACTTCTTTAGAGGTTTGCCCTTTAAACTATAAAAAATGAACTGTGATTGCAAAACTTTGTTGGAAGAATTAGTTAAACATTGGGCAACTGAGTATTAACAATAAATGTTAACTAAAAGAACCATTTTTTTCCAGTCGTGCGGTGCCACGGAACAGTTACGGCAGGATATTTCTGCCATGTTCTCCCTCCCAAATGACTTCAGAGTTGATTTTTCCATGGTTATTCTTTTTCTATTCTTCATTATTATTTTTTAAATGAGTGTCTTATCCCTTTCTCTGTTTTACAAATGCAAGATGGAAAAATATGTCTGTTCCTTAAAAAAAGTTTGTCTCATTTTTAATGCAAATTAGAGCAAAAGGACCTTTATTAACACTCCATTATCTGAACTGAGAGAGGTGCAGCATACCACAAGTAATGGAAAAATCTAGGAAATAAAAGTGCTAGTCAGCCACAGATCCAGCATGAGCTTAACTTGGCCAATGCTGACACAGAGCTCACAAACTTATTCTGAGCAAGTTGAGAGCTCATGCAACCCACATCAAAAATGCCCCTGCATCATGTCTTGCTGGTAACAGGTCCTTAAATTACCTGTAGGTTTGAGTGGAGAAAGAGTTATCAGAAAGCATCGCACCAATAACAGTAAAAGCATGTGCTGAGAAGGTAAAGCATGGAAATCTCCCAAGAACTGGAAGTCTGAGAGTCCTGACGAATATGCAAGATGTCCCTGCTCCAAGTGGGGCTGGGGCACCCCACTCAACCTGTACTGGCACTGTGTCACCACTGCATAGGAAGCCATAATTCCCTCTCATGGAGTGAGGAGGTGTGAAAGCAGGTCAATAATGGCCAGTATGAAGTTCAGAAGGTCTGACACCAAGGGGGAAAGTACCAGATGGCTGTGCCTCTGTTTAGTGTTTCCAGATCTTTGATTTTGTGCAAAGACACCCCAGATCTACTGGGATGAAAAGTCTAGTCTGTGCTGGGTGCACAAGCAACAGTACAGTCCCAGGACCTAATCTGGGCATGGGAGAGGTACATCCTCCTCCACATAGCTCTGTGCCTGAGCTAACTACCAAAATAAGACACTGGTTTCAAAAAGCCTTGGCAGTGGGCAAAAGAAATTTGTTGCATGAGCCAGTAGGTATTTCAAGGATTTGTCAGTGGTGCAGGTTTTGCTAAGGGCATCAGGAGTTGCCATGTATTTTTCTTAATTCATTATGGTTGATCTGGTTATATAAACAGGAAATGGCAATAGATTAGCCCCTGGAGAGTGTTTCATATGGGATTACATTTAATGCTGAAATTCCCGTCAAACTCTTAACTTTTAAAATACTGATAACACAGTACATACTGTGCACTTTTTTGAACGCTTGAGCAATGCATTCCCAGCAACACACTCAGAGCCGTAATAATCAAGATTGCATTTAGAGAAGCTTAATTTTCATGCTATTAATCTCTCCAGTGGTAAGAGTAATTATTCAGTATTCACCAAGAAGCAATCCCATAACATGCACAGGGTGCCAGTATGTTAGCATGGCTTGAATGACCACATAGGGAGAAGAAATGTTGCTCTCTCACCAGCAAACTATTATGCAGGTCCTTAAAAAGACCGTGAATTGTATTTCCTGGATATAAAATTCTTTCTGCTATAAGGATCGTGTTATTTCTGTTTACCCCAAATGACCTCCAAAGCTTCCTAGCTTCTTTAGTATCATTTTTAAGGTCTCCCTTCCAAGACTACCTTTTCTTTATGACCCTATTTCTTTTTTTTCTTTTTTTTCTTTTTTTTTTTTTTTTTTTTCACTGCACTCCTTTGTCCAGAACTATATTCTGCTTAGGACTTTTACCATTATACCTATTTCTTATTCCCCTTGTCTCATCTGAAGCCTTTTAAAATGACTCCTCCTGAGTGTTGTGCCACCCCCTTCAAGTGAGCAAAGCAGAAAGGCACTGAATGCTAACTAATAACTTGTCCTTTCTGTTTAAGCCATTTCAGTTTCCAGGAAGGACAGATACCTTTTTTACTGTGAGTTTTCTTTGGAGAAGATGCATCTTCTAACAAATTAATACCTTCCATTAAAACAAACACAGGACAGTGAAAGACTAAAATGGTCACTTAGATGACATGTCCTATATCTGTGACTAAACGACCTAAAATTCATATGTGACTACCTTACTATTCATTTATCTTACTTTCTCTTGTGTTTGCTTTCTCCTGCAGCCTCCTGTCACATATTTTGACTCTCCTGAAGATAAAAAACATCTATTTTTATCTATTTTTACTGTATCTAGTATATCCTGAGTCATTATTCAGGCTTGTAGAAACCTCTGAAATACATTTCATAAAGTAATAGCAAACACAATAAGTACTAGATTTGAAAAATATCACAACATGAGAACACTCTATAGTGTTTTTGAGAATTTGCCCTCTGAATCTGATAGGTAAACTCCTGGATATTCTGACTTGGATGTTTTTTCAGCCACTGTAAATTTGAGACCACAACTAACACCTGAAGCTCAGATACCATAACTGCAGCCACTCACTGCTATGAATAACTGCCACAGGGATCTTTTCTCTCCCTCTGCCATGTACCTTCCATAGACAGCCACGGTGCCTGCCCTTGGCTGCAGAGGCTCTCTGCTGTCCCTTGCTCCCTTGTTTAAACCTTCTAAATCTTCTTATTCCTAATTATTATTCCATCATTTATCCCAGTCCATCCTCCAGTTGGTCAACCTCTCTCCATATAAACTCGGACTATTCCCAATTCTTCTTCCCCATGCACACTCTCAACTGCTTCTTCACTGGCTTCTTCAATTCCAAGTTTATCAGAAATGTCAGGTCCTCCAGGTCAGGCAAACATATTTCCTCATCGAATGGAAATTAATTCATGTATGCAGTGTACCTGGACTCTCCGTTTGATTTTTTTTAAGGGCCACAAAGTAATGAATAAGCCTCCAAATCACATTTGGAAGATGCCAAATTCCTGCTGTATGAGCATTCCTGAGGGCCTGAGGGTACTATTATATTTGCTTTAGGGTTTATGAAGACGGTGAGGAGCCAGGTTTTGAAAGAGGAATTATTAGCTGCAATGAGCCTGCCACCTCTGAGATGAATGAGAGTGATCCTGTAGGAGTCAGGAATGCATACACATTTTCTGGCTTCCCAGCATCCTCTAAAGGGAGCTAGACTCAGCGTCTCCCTCACAGAACAATGCAGTCTAGGATAATATAGTGTGAAAGGAAGGTTCATGGCATGCTCAGAGGAACCAAACCACCACAGCTGTAAATATTATCTTTGAGTCATACAAGCACACATCATACTCAGTGTAGGTGTGTTCGCTGGCTCTGAAGGCTGCACTGTCCTCAGAGAGTGCTCAGAGTTATGTTAATTCCTTGTACTATGGCTATTACTAAGAAATATTTGTCTGTTTTAAAGAGATGTTCTATGAACTGCAATTATTTATTTTGGTCTCCAGGAAATAAAATTGTTGCTGTTGTTGCATCTTTATGCTGAGAATTTCTCTCTACCACTGATGGGAAGCAAAAGTGTCCCTGGGCAGGGACTAGCCTGGACTGTGTGCTGACCAGAAGAGTTGTTGGAGAAGATGACCACTGTTCGTAGCTCTCTCCACACTTTACACCAGCTTACCACATGAGGAGGGTGTCTCCTGGTGATCTGCATCTCAGTGAAGTTAAGAGGAAACCTCTTGACAAAGCCTCCATTGCAGGAGACAACTGCCTCTTCTGTCTCCCAGGCTGGCCTGGCCACCATCCTGCTTCCTCTTCAGTCTCCCCAGGTTTAACCCTTCCTTGTCCAGAAGTCCATCATTTATCTCACTTCATCCCTCATCAGCCTGCGTCTTTCAGCTCTCTCCACATAAACTTTGACTCTTCCCTAGACCTCAAAATCATTAGGCTTTTGCAGAGTGTGTATGCAGCTGTGTTCATGGTCAGACCTGAGCTCTGCCTGACAGCCAGCAAGGCCAGGGCAAGCATTAATGTGTAAGCAATGAGGAAACCATTGAGTGTGACCTTGAATCCTAAGCTAACATGACAGTATAAACACAGTCCCAGTTATTGCTCATATGCTTTCTGCCCGTCTGAACAACCCCTCTCTTTTTCTCTCGGGCTCCCCCCATTCCCCCTCACCAAACTTTCTTTGCTTCCTCCACCATTCCTCACTTTCACTGTGTGATTGGAGACTTTTAAGCAAGGTGAATAGAGGTATTCAAACAGTACAGAAAGGCCACTAAAAAGCACCTGGTCATGAATGGCTTCACATACATCCATAACGAAGTCCAGAGTCTGTATCAGGATACTCAGAGCCCTCTGAAATTTTAAAATTAGTCAGCCAATAATTCCTTAAAATCACTTCACTACAGTCCTCAGTAGTCACCTGTGTAAGAGAATTGCGAATTCCTGTCCCTAGTGATACTGCCCAGTTGTCCTTCTATCTGAATAACCAACATATCACTGGTTCCCAAAAATATTGACACAAGTGACCTTTGCATACTCACCCATGGCAGAGACAGAGTTAGAACCCAGAAAGTGCCTCAAATTCTGCCTCATATACTTATGGAGAGTAGAGGAAAGCAATATTATACTAAACAGTTTTTAATTAGATAGTAAGGTTTTTGTGTCCTGCTTTGCCTTAACAAAGGGTTACCAAATTTCAGTATATTCCCCAATGATTGCCGTCACTCTTCGTTCTGACAATTGTTTTACAGGCAGGAAATCCCAAGATTTATTAAATTACTTTTTAATGAACATATAATAGCAACCAACAACATATGAAACTAGAGAAGGTAAGAAGGAACCATAATCACAGCCATCAGCTCACTCTGAAAGTGTCAATCCTGATGCTAATTTAATTTGAGATTTAAGAAGATTACAGAAACTGTATCATATTAATTTCCATTTTCACTGCCTCAGCACTGGACAGATGGCAAAACCAAAACATTTTTCTTGCCCCTTATGTATACTTCTTCTGGTAATTTACATTAGCATGCCATGGCATATCTGAAGAAAATGAAAATCACGATGTCTATTAGAATTGTAGAAGACCAGTCTCAATTAGGGTTTATATATAGCCATATCAATTTATTTTCATAGAATCATAGAACAATTTGAGTTGGAAGGGATTTTCAAAGGTCATCTAGTCCAACCTCCCTGCAATGAGCAGGGACATCTTCAACTAGATCAGGTTGCTCAGAGCCCTGTCCAGCCTGATCTTGAATGTTTCCAGGGATGGGGCATCTACCACCTCTCTGGGCAACATGTTCCAGTGCTTGACCACCCTCATTGTAAAAAATTTCTTCCTTACATCTAGTCTAAGTCTACCCTTTCTTAGTTTAAAACAATTACCCCTTGTCCTACCATAACAGAACCTACTAAAAAGTCTGTCCCCATCTTTCTTATAGGCCTCTTTTAAGTACTGAGAGGCCACAATAAGGTCTCCCCAGAGCCTTCTCAGGGCTGAACAACCCCAACTTTCTCAGCCTGTCCTCATAGGAGAGATGTTCAAACCCTCTAATCATCTTGGTGGCCTCCTCTGGACCCTCTCCAACAGGTCCATGTCTTTCCTGTACTGAGGGCTGCAGAGCTGAACACAGGACTCCAGGTAGGGTCTCACCAGAGTGGAGTAGAAGGGCTGAGTCACCACCCTTGACCTGTTCCCATGGTTCTTCTGATGCAGCTCAGGATATGGTTTGGTTTCCTATGTTTTTTCCATGAAATTACTTTTCACTATCTAGTTCTCAAAAAAAAATTAAGCTTTTCATCATTGTCCCCTAATAGTTTCGTAAGCCTGGTTTTCATGATGGACTACATGTCCTACTTGATGGATCAGGAAGAGGTGATATATCATGGAATAAATAAACAGAGCAATTGAGACTGACACACCAACAAAAAACCCAACTAGAAATTGTATCAGTTTGATTTTCAGACATTTTTGTGTTTGAGGTCAAAACATTTGGTTTTACCCTTTCACCCATTTGCTGGTATTTCCCAGTCAGTCCTGGCATCATCTTGATGCTCTGACTCTTGTTACAAATGCCTAGACTGCATCTAGACTGCATGATTTCTTTCCATTTTCAGCTTTCATTAATTATATAAGAAATGCTGTAGTGTTTCTAGACACTCGTATATTCTGTGACAGACAGACCAGGATAATACTAGCTGTTCTTTTCAAATTTCAGTGATTTTAATAGGTTTACAATTCTTGTTCCTCTCTGTTTACAAACCTGGCCACCTGTGACAGTGAGGAATTGTAACCAGCTGTTCAAAATATACTATGTTTTAGCATTTAGATTAGGGTAATATGCTGCCCTTTTTACAAGCTACTGAATACAGAAAAAAAAAACTTGTTCTAACTGTGCTGTGGTTTAATGGGTACACAAAAGAACCAGAACTAACCCTAGATCCAGTAAAGTCCAAGAATACCAGGGTCAACAACCTAATGTATTATTTGTCAGTGTAAGTGGCCCGCTGAATCAAGCAATACAAGTGATTTCTTTATTGACAAGGAAAAGGAGAGGCAAGAAAACACAATCAATATTCAGGAATGTATCTGGAGAAAGAGCAAGACACCTGGCATTTTAGAGGATGCAATGGAGGGAATAAAAAAGCAGGCAGGAAAGAAGACTATGATGAGGAGACAGGTAGTGATTTATAAAATGGGAGATCTATAAAGTTTATGTAAGTGATTCTCAGGTTTCAGTTGCTAGAAAACTATGTCTGCATCAAACATTTCCCAAGAGTCTGAAAAGTAAAGCAGTTGGTATGGAAACTGAGACACGCAAGAGCATATACTTCAGAACAGCACTGAGTCAGAGCAAAGACTCCATCAACACAGTATCCTGCATCTGTCAGTGATTAATACCAGTTCCTTAGAGAAAAAGCAGAAGAAAGACAACAGGTACAATGTGATCTCTACTATGTGCCTCTTGCAAATAGTTGCTTGCAAGGAAGGCCTTCCTGAGACAGAGGAAAGGTAGCAGTCGTGAATGGATCTGTATCTGATTCCCTTGTTAGATAGACTATATTGGCTATCCACAACAACAATTTCATATTTTTATTCTGAATTGCAAAAGAATACACACTGATTTAAATTTTATATCTATCTGTCTGAAAGCATCATGGGGAGTAGCCTCTAAACTTCATGACTATCAACTTTTTAGTCCATATTATCATAAGGAGTAGACTTTCCAAAAATAAAAACTCAGATGGAGACTTCCAGAGCACTCTCACCATCAGGAGGGTCAGATGTGGTACTCCTCCTGTGCCTAACAATACAGGACTGGTCATGTTACCTTCTCCTCCTCGGGATTTGTGTCCAGCTCACTTCTCCACCTAAGTGAGCTCAAAATCTTCTGAAGCATACTCACATTAGTCAACTCCCTCTTCAGTCACTATGTGACAGATAAAATGGCCAAGTGACTGGAAGTTCATGCTGAGCTATGAAGAGGCAAGTGCTGCATCAAGGAAGGAAATGAACACATAGTTTTTGCTCTTTAATAAGTCATCCATGCTACAGAAATAGCTAAAGTGAGTCCAGAATGGGAGCATGCAGAGAGATAACAATCTCTTATGATTATACTTTTCCTGGGGGAACTGTCAATTTAACTGGTGAATCTGTATATACACACTACACTACACTATGGTACACCTGGAAAAAGAATGTCCCAAAGGCTTCACTCTTCACCACGACCCTTACAAACAAAGGGCTCCAATGCTGCCAGCAGAGCACGTGTTGTGCTCAGTACAACTCTAAAAAGAGCCAGTTTCAATTCCCAACCACTTGTCTGCGCAAAAAGCAAAGTGAAGAGTCAAATAAAATAGAATCACAAGAATTAAGTTATTCATGGTTTCCTGCTAAGTTACTGCCACTGCTACTCTGCTGCAGGACATCAGAGACCTCTGCATATTAGTTGGTCATGCAATGTTGATGATCAAAGATCTTGCAAAAATAGAAATTAAAAAAATAAAAATAATGGGAATAATTCTAAACCCTTTTTTTTTTTTTTTTCACAGATTAGGTGGGTTTTTTCCATACTTTCAGCCATTGATTTTAACATGCCAAGAAGCCTGACTGTATGTGAGCAAGATTCACCATCTCCTTCAATCAATGCTTTTAAAACATCATAGCTCACCTCAGATTGTCTACTGCAATTTCTAGACAGGCTGATTTCCAATAGTGTTAAAAAGGCAATCTAAGCACTGTGCTCCTCTCCTTACTTTTTTACCACTCCAGAGAAAAATTCATCTTTTTTTTCCTGCACTGGGCTTGAGGCTGTTAGACTGCTGAATGCTACACCAGCCAGCATGACTTCCAACACCTCATAGCGAGTCATTTATGTCTGAGTTATTGTTTCAAAGCAAACAGTGCTGTAAGCGAGTGGTGCCCAGACTCCCCACAAAGGCAGCCCACAGAGCCCAACCCACCACTTCTGCAGGCACACATGTGCAGCACACACAGCAAAGTCTGCCTGTCTCAAAAGAGCCATATTAATGGCACATACCCTTATCAGCTATGTTGGTCACACACAATAGGAGTCTTCTCCCTGCCATGTGTGGAGCGTTTCACCTCGCCATGGCTCACTCCTGATTGATGTCATTGGGAATCACAATGAAACAAATGAATAACACTGGCATTCTGGTCCCCATCACACTTCAGAGGCCCACAGCCCCTCCTGCTCCCCAGTCATGCCACTTAACATCTGTCTACAGATTGTGTTGGACACCTTTTGCCTTAACTACAGTAAGCATCTCCATTCTCACCAGAATGAGAATTGGGACTTAATGAAAGAAGAAACAAAGATCATGTAAAATAGCTTTTTGAGCACAGAGGTATTCCCACACTTTACTGAGATCCATCATATTCCACCTAGCAAAAGACCTGCAAATCTGAAGGCTGTCTTCCTGTCAAGAGCTAGGAATGCTGTGGGATATGCACAGTAGTCAATGCCAACAGCAACCAGAGCAGAGGTCTTACACCTGGATCCTGAGAATCTGCAAGACCCATGGACTACAAATTTCATTTGTCCTTAGAAGTTTGACTTTACCATGTGTCTGTACATAATTAAACACTCCTGATTTCAAATACCACAGTATAATAACTGCCCATGGTAGATTCCTTTTATAGCAACTACCCTCAGATTTGGATAGCATGCTGAAAAATGGTAAGCTAAACAGTTTCATCTATCTTTACAAATAAAGTCAGAGAAAAAATGAAGTGACATTTACAAGCAAAGGAGAATTTCCTTCTCCATAATTCCAGGAATGGCTATTCTTATGGCAGGGATTATAATAGGAGTAGGAAATGGTATAGACTTAACCCGTTTTCATTACAGACTTAAGACGGCAATTTTGTGGTTGTAATCTAATGTCATGCTTTTGCTATTAGTAGATTTTCTCCAGAGTCCAGACGGAAGTAGACGTGTTCAGAAAGACCTCAGGAATATCCTGTTTTTCTGGCACCAATTTAAAATATTATTCTCATTAGATTGGTGCTTCTTTTTTATTCATGTTTTTTTCTAGAATTAAATATACTTTACCTTCAAAAGAAATGTCATTCCCTTTGTTTTAAATGACAAAGAAGTGCCCTTTAGATCCTATTGCCAGAACCAACATTCTGCCATTCATATCTAAGTTTACTTTGTGATATGGTAATCATCTACCTACAAGCCTGATATTCATATTTAACAGAAAGGAAAAGAATGCTGCTCCTGGAGTACCTTCATGTCCACCCTATTTTTCATATCCAAAGTCAGCAGCAGGGATCCCTGTGATTTCAATGGGAGCAAGACTGGGTCATCAGAAGATCAGCATTCCAGCACAGGGAACAGATCTTTCTCTGTAGTCTGAATGGTGCCAAACACAATAGTTGTGCCAAATAAACACTGAACACTAATAGCAACTAACCACTAACCACATAAAAGTGTTGCAGCTTTTCTTTTGTATATTTGATAAAACAATATATTTGCACAAATTTAAGGTTGCCCCCAAAGCAACTCAAAACCAGGAGGTAGCTCACCTGAAGATTGCCCTGCTTTAAAAAATATGGTGACTCTAAGACAGCACCTGTATGTGGACCAGTACATTGGCTTCTCCCAGTCCTTACAGAGGGCTGACCGCTTTTCCCTCCATACCCTTCCCTTTGCAGCATGGAACCAAAAGGGTGTCCCCATTCTCTGCCCCCTCACTTTGTCCCCAGTGGGGCAATGGAAAGGAGGTGAGACTGGAACAAAACCTGCACCTCGTACATATACAGCCTGATCTTTCTCAAACTCCCAAGCAGATTTTCAGATGAGGTGAGAGAGCAATGTATCTGTTCAGTGCCAGGCAGAATTTTGCCCCTTGCTGATGCATTTCTGGGTAGGATCCTTTGTTGGCTTTACTTTTTTTTTTTCTTTTTAAGCCAGTAGCAGATGGCTCACCACTCTGAATTCATCTGGCAATCCTTGTGCTCCGGTGTTGCCTTCATGGACCACTCCATAGCCACAGTATGGGGCAGTTTCAGAGCTTTCTGATGCATAATTGTCACAGTTATTCAGAATCATAAAATGGCATACTGACAACAGCAATTTATTTTAAGTTCTGGGCTTATTTCTATCCAAGGTTTTCTTCTACATTCAATTTCTTCCTAAGCTGTGATCCATTCAAACTGCACTTTTCATATAGCTGAAAGCAGATTTGATTAATATGATTTCTTTGTGAAAATCTGAGAAGATTAAGGAGCAGTGATGTAGAGAACATATGCCCTTTCTCAACATGACATTCTCTAACATTATACAAGGGTCTGCAGATCCTTCTAGTTATTATATTGTTCCCACTAGTGGCACCTAAATGGAGAAAAAAAAATCTATCTTCAGGGAAGAATTTCATTTTTTTTTCATATTATAGTTTCTATCTCATGTGCAGGTCAACAAATCTGCAGCTGTGTATCGATTTCATTCTGTAACTAGGCAGGAAAAGCCACATTTCAAGGGAGCATTCACAGATTGTTTTTCCTTTGTGTTATAGGTTCTTTTTGTGATAGTCCCTTAGAAAAAAATTAAGATTGGCCAGATGACTTCTATGCTCAGTGAAGCAAAATGAAACATAAATATGTTTACAGCCACATCAGTTAACTGTTCTTTCTCTGTGTATTCCAGAGTGTTGCTAGCCATGGAAACACTTTCCAAAATCAGTGGGGGGGAAAAATCAGTCCAATATTGATTGAATATGGTTTCTCATCTGTCTCATGACCTTTTCCATCATATATAATTAGAAACTGAAAGGTCTTAGCTGCATGCTTGCAGTACCCTCCAGAATACAGATATAAGTTTTGGTTCAGTGCTGTGATAAAATGAAGGCACACAGTCCACAGATTCTGGGGTATGGCAGTTCCAGTGTTTGGTCCTCAAAGGTGGAAATGCAAACCATGCCAACACTTTCAAGCTGATGCAGCATAGTATCTGTACGTCTCCTAAGTGTTTTGGTGTAATATCTTGGATTGGATTGCACACTGTAGAAGAGGCATATGGTTGGCAACCATATGCAGCACAGGAACACATCATACCTGTCAATTGTATGATACAATCTTTGTTACTTGCTGCTGTAAGGATGTTTCTATGTCAACCAGTTGACATGATTTGCTAACCAGTGTTTAAGGAGATGATTACTATGCCTGTTTCCCAAAGAATTTATGTGAGTCCTTTGTGCTGAGTCAAGCTGCTGTTTCTGAAAGTCTAAAACTTTGGGCAGCCATACTGACCATAGGCTCTGTGAAAGCCTAGTGCAATAGCATTTCTGATTTTGACACCTACACTTCCTTGCTTTTGGCAGGATTTAGAAGGTTTGCATGAATGCCATTGTGAACCAACCCTGAGTTCGTCTATACATAAGGAATTATACTACAGAAACATATGCCTTTCCCAATGTGAAAAGCAGAGACATTGGTTGTGGGATCACCAACAGAAAAGCTTAATATACTTCCCTTTCAGATACAGCTCTATTTCCACTTTGATGTGAAAACATTCTAGCAAAGCACCAGAAAAGCTGTTAGAGAAAAAGAGTGCTTTGTGATGGATACTTCCTTCCAGCATGGGGCAGGCTTGTAGCACAGCACAATGTGTTTGTTGGCTCAGTATTTGTAGCTCCTGTGCAAGATTCCTTAAGAAACTGATTAAGGATGGGTAAAACCAATCTTCAGTATTTAGGATGCTGGATTAATTCAGAAGATGAGCAGTCATGGTTAGTTGCTGGTGTCTGGGTGGTTTCCAGTGGACAGCTGCCCATACTGTATAGGACTCTACTAAAGTTGGCACAGACTCTGACGAGAAGCCACAGCAGAGTCCTCATGATGGGTGGCTGAAGAGACTGATCTAATCTTTGAGACTCTCATGCCCTTTAGAAATCTTTTCCAATAATCTGTCTGAGGCCATGGCCTATAGGAACACGACATCTGACTGATGATCCTCTGCCTTTCAAAAATCATACACACAAACACATTTTTTTAAAACAGCTGTCATTCCTTCATGAGTTCAGATACCTGCTCAGACCGCTGAGGACCTGGATGGGCTAGTTAAGTATCTGGCAACATTCTCTAATCTTGATTAGGAAGAAAAATAGAATATGCATTTCAGTAGTTTGTAAAATGTAAATCTCTATCACTCATTCACAGACCATTTCAAGTCCCTGCTTTGGTTTCTGACTTTTAAGCAGGCTTTGTTTCTGTTCTAAGAGAACAGCTTTATTCACTCACTATAAATAAAAGATTTGTACATTTGGTGGTATGCAATTGCCCTGGTTGTGAAGCAATGCACAGTAATTTCTTTTGGCATCATTGTAAATTATTTCAAACATAGCTGTGAACTGGAAGAACATTTCACAGCAGAGTATGTACAGGTAGTATTCTAGACAAAGTTCTTCAAATTGTTTTGACCAGAAATATATATGCATAGTAAAATAATGAGTATCAGTCTGCCAACAAAATTAGAATACACAGAGAGAACACTTCCTTGGTGTGGGTGAAACATGTCTGCATGACAATTCATCACATCTGTAAAAATAGATAAATTTAAAAGAAAAACAAAACAAAACAAAAACCAAACCAAAACAACAAAAAAAATAACAAAATGGGTTAATGTTGTTTGTAAAGTCCCAGTCTTCTTATAAAGAAAAAAAAAAAAAAAAAAAGATGTTTTGCCTGCAAAAGACATGATATAATGCCACCTTCTGGGTAAAATGTGCAGAAAAATATATCATCTTCTTTGTATTGAACATTTTTTATCTATTCTCACACTGGTTTAACTAGGCTGTTTTGTGCATGATTTCACAATTAGCATACAGTTGATTGCTTGGACCAGTTTCTTGGGCACATCACGGTATCTCCACTACTGAACTTTCTGGAGCAGTCCAGCCTGGACTACAGCCACAGTCCTGCTACTGAACAGTTAAAGTTCAGTGCAAGTTTGCATCTTAAGACAAGAATCTATTTCACATGCTGGCCATGGGTTTTGACCTCCAACTTTAACATACTCACTTTTCATAGACTGACTTTTTATAATGTTTCCTTGTTCAAAGATTTAATAACTTTGGCAGCAAAAGTGTTTTAAAATTAGGCCTTTGTGAATTTTCTCTTGAGAGCCTCATGTGTTATTGGAGTCATATAGCTACAAACTCTTAACTCTGCAACACACAGAGTCATTTTCATAACAGCTTGGAGATAAGAAAAATTTAAACATTTTCCATTTTAACCAAAATAAGAATCATTTGCCACTAGGAAAGCCAGCAGCTCTTTTAAGACTTTCAATATCCAACATCCCCAGTCCTTTTGAACTGCCAAATGCTTTAAAATAGTGACAGGACCAAGGTACAGACCGTACTACTGCCTATTAAAGTAAACAGTCGGAAGAGACCCTAAAGACACACACACTTGTACACCCCCACCCCCATATCAAATTCCTCCAATACCCTTCAATTCAGAGGCAGAGTTTGGCCATTTCCTCCCACATTTGAAGAAACTCTAGGAGTAACTTCAGGATCCTGAAGGTCTCCCTAACATCTTCAGCTATTCCAGGGTTGTTTCTAAGGAGGGCACAATCCTTGTGTACTGGTTTAATGTCCCACCCCTTCTCCCCCAGGCTGCACGGTCCTGTCACGCTCTGTGGTCACAGAAATCCCCTCTGAGGAGTTGAGCAAAGGGAGAATCCCAAAAAAGACTTAAGCATGGTGAGTTGGTGTTGTTTCCCACTTCTGACTCACCAGCTCATCATTTTGGAATCCCACTTGCCTTTTCCGCATTCTCTGTGCATGGCAGGCAACGTGGGGAGTGGGAGAGGGATGCGGGGAGAGGCAACCGCTCCAGGGCAGCAGCACAGAGAAGCTCCTTGAACACATGGGTATCACCCAGCCCACAGTTGCTGCAACATATTTCTATGGCTTTAGACTTACAAATATCAGAATTGTCCCTGACGGGCAGTAAATTCCTGAACAAGAATCTGAGCTCTTTATATGATATGAGAATAAAGCTGATCAATGGAGAGAATTATTGTATTGTAAAACTACAGCAATGAGGGCACTGTGACAATTACTGGATATTTATTCAACTGATTTTCCTCAAGGAATTTTAATGAGGATTTCACACTCCATAACCACATGCTTTAGATTCTGTCAGTAAAAATGTTAAATGCTTCTGTTAAAGTAATGTGACACTGTTTTTACTGCAGTACTCCTTGCAAAAAGGATGATATTTTACTGACAAGAGAGCATGACCACTGTTCAAATGTCCTGGGAATGTTTTCAATTACTTTGTGTTGTGGCTGAATCCCTCAGTATGCCACTGAACCCAGAGAAAAATGACAATGCCAGCCCTATAGTGGAATGGTTATGGAAATTCCTTCAGCTTTCCCTGTATAAGTTTCCCTGTGCTTTCCACATAGCTGGCAACAACATTGTGTGTAATGAACAAGGAATGCTTATGGTGGGATTAAAAGTGGCAAAATCCACCAATTTTATACAGAAAATTCCAAAGTTAAACCAATTTATTTGCAGTTATGGCCACCATATGTTATTGATTGTTACTATTACAGAATAATTAAGCTTTTGGTTCCAAGTGCTTAGATTTAACCTCATTGCTATGTCAGCAGGATCCAAATAAGAAGAGATCAATTAGGAGTTTGGAAATTCAGTTTATATTCTCAACTCAGTCACCAATCTACACCATGATCTTCAAGGGCTTCATTTTTCTATGTTTCTCTTCCACTCTTGTCTTGCAGATTGTAAGTAATGTTTTCAGAAAAGCTTGCCTCTCACCATGTACTTTGCTTAATGAGGTGCCGCATTCACTGACGCTTCTAAACTTAACTGTGTTATGCATAATAACATAATAGCCCATAATATACAGAAGTCATCCTTTACAAACTGAAAATTAGGCTTTGTTATTCCAGGCTGACATTACTTTCCTATGATTCTGACCTGGGCTGCTCTGCAGTTGCTCACGGACATGTCCCAGAACTTTCAGACAACATAGCAATGTTTAAAATGCAAGATGTGAAAGTATCTTTCAGGTAATCTGCACTAAATCATTCATTGCCACAGTCACTTAAGCATTTCCATGTATATGGCATGATCAGCTTTTTCTGCTTGAATTTTTAAGGTAAACAATCACAAAAAAAAATAAAGCAAGTAGAGCTGTGTGACCTCCTTGAACACAACAATATACATTTAGTTTTAAGTGATTAGTGTTTCCATAGATGCTTGTGCCAGAGCATTGCAAGTTATAGTTCTCTGAAACAGAACTGAAATTTCAAGTTGGGGCTTTACATTGGTGTAATTCTATGTCATTTTATGAGATTACACCAGAAATTAATATAGCCTAGCAACACAAAATTACTGTATGCCACATTGGGTTTGGAAATGTGTTCTGAAAGGAAAATGTATTGCAGACTTTCATGTCTCTCAGTCATAGTAACTGAAGTCTTGATCACACAGACATTCCATGTAGATGGCTCTTCCTCATTCAGTCAGTTCCATTGATACCAACTAGATAACCGGGTAAAAACAACTCAAGGGAATAAAACCTGTAAGATTTTTCCACTCCAGCAATAGGCCACACTTTTTAAAAAAGGATACCAGAGAAGCATCACACATTAAAACAGATGTGGGTGTTTGGTTGAAGAGAATCCTCTCCACTGAAAAGGTGAGAAAAATGAAAATTCTGAACTTTAGTGAGGGCTGAAAGGGAAATCACAATGACCAACCATGAAGCAATTGAAAACACAAAGATTATAAAGAGCAAGAAGTGTCAAAGTGGATGATGATTAAATATGGCAATATGTATATTGGAGCAGTTGTGAATGAGTTTAAAATTAAAAAGTAAACTTTCTGTGTAAGCTACAATGGTGATTCAGAAAATTTACATGAAACAAAGCTCTCCAAATCTTTCTGTAGAAGCTGTACTGCCTTTATTGGGACCCTCAGCATCCTGATGGAGTTCAATAAGCTCTAAAGCTAAATATGAAGACACTACACATGTCACAAAAAGCAGCATAATTGGGCCCTTTTAATTATAAATTGCTTAGGACAGATAAAGATTGTTAGTGCTCTCCTTTGGGACGTAGCTGTCACTCTGTTGGTACAGTAAAATGGCAATTAGTATAATAATAGCAATTGGTATAGGTATTGATGGTCTGGGCAAATACCTCCAGCTTTTACTACAAGGAAAATACCTGTTGCTGCATTCCTATGTATGGTATAGCAGAAGCCAAGGGACGAGCCCTCTCTGCAGCTCTAATCACAATGACAACATCCATGGATGTAAATGAAAAAGCTACGGGCTGAAGCACTGCCCTGCTCATGGAGGGGTTGCAAAACACCCTCCTGGCCTGGGCATGATCCGAGGAACAGCGGGGTGGAGACTGGGTGGCAGGAGTGAAGCCGCCCTGTTCTGAGTGGAAGAGAGTGGGTGCCATGTGTGCAAGGCCATTTGGCCTTCGGGTGAAAGGATGGGGTTTTGTCTATTTTAAGTACTAGCCAAGGGGTTTTCTGTGAGTGAAAAGCATCTCTAATTAGCAAAAGCAACATGCCAGCAGTAAAACAGCACAGCATCCAGCTTACAGCAGTGACTGACATCTCCTGCTCCAAAAGAAGGTGTAAAAGGGGACTCAGTTCAGCCAGAAGTGCCATGTGCTGTGTGGGGGAGAGAAAGTCCTTGCTAATAACGTCTGCAGGGACCGATGCGTCCCTCGGGCTTACGCCACCTCACGTACCTCCCAGGTATCTAGCTAGGAGACAAGGGATGACAGCTCCGGCCCATGGGGATTCGCCATCTCAGGGGAAGCTGCCTTCCCTCGCAGCTCTCCCTCAACTCAACTTGCAGATAAGCATGTGGGGAGCTCACGCCTCCGCATGGCCAAGGGAGATTAGAGACGGCTTTTCATTTGTGCGGTCCCTTTTGGCAAGCACCCACTGAAGTGAATGATTACACAAAAAGTCAGTTATTCTGTTAAAATAAACTGCCTTTTTTTTTTTTTTAAAGGAATCAACAAAGCAAATTTTTCATTAAAATAGTCATTGAACAAATTTTAGTTTAAAAGCATTTATCAGCACTGAAGGATTCAAAGAAAGAGAAGAATTAGGGAAGCCATAGACAGTCAAAAAAAAAGAGAGAAACTGATTTCTTCTGAATGCTTTCTTTAAGCTGAGGAAGTCAAAAGGATCACAAAGAAGAAAGGGAAATTGTGGCATCTGCATTAATCGGCATTAAGCACTTAAAACAAGAAGCTTCAATAACTGTGCAAATTTAAATTTTTGAACTTGTCCTTTCTATCCTTCCTCGTTAGTATTCATGGGGCAGTTACCATTATTTGCAAACAAAGATAAAAAATGGTGTTTACTCTTGCTGGAAAATTCAGATATAATTTGTTATGAATGCACTCAATTTAGTGTGAAGCACTTTGTAAAACTTCTATTAAATATGCCAAGACAGAGCTAGACAAAAAAGTTTGGGGTTTTTTATTTGTTTGTCTAGTCACAAAAGAAAAAGAGAATGTAATCAATTGAGTTTAAATCAAAAAAGACATTTTATGGTTTTGGAAAAATAGAGTTTTGGTCTGGTTTGGTTTTTTTTTAGGATCAAGCTAATCTATAGTGATTTTTGCTTTCATTTTAAGATCTTTTCACAGTGGGCAATTATTAAACACTAAAAAGAAGTTTATTTTGCAAATGTCAGAAGTAAACATTCTAACATTTCTTAAATGAAACTTTTGTTTTTCTTCAGAAAATTCAGGAAGTAAATGCTTCTTTTTTAATACACTGTCAGTTTTACTATTTATTCAAGTGAATTTATCTGCAGATTATTCATACTGATAAACAGTTTCTGCCTGTACTATTCACCCAAAACATTTAACACAATTTCAGTAAAAACAAGGAGCTGCTTCCCCTTTGTTTGGAGTTTAATTCTGCACCTGAAGATTCAGGACACATTTTGAAAACAACTGTTTATTTGCTTGGCTTGGCTTTGCTTGGTTGAGTAAAACCAGGCCAAGTTGCAGTAGATCCTGGAGTGACTTATATGTTTGGCTGGAAACTCCTGAATGCCTTTCTGATGGGTTTCATGCTGAGTGCTAAAATCTCTCAGCAGGTGAGAACAACTCTAGTGGTCAAGTCTAGTGGCTCTGAAAGGTCCCAAACACAGGACAAGTTCATCCAGAGCTGGCAAAGTGGACATTTACCACCCCAAATTTCAGTATGTGGAGCTGGGCTATGTCCATCAGAGGTGGCCTGATGAGAAGTCAGCTCTGATAGCTCCTCATAGAGTGGGGAAAACAAAGGAAAGGCTGCTGGGAATGGACATCCTCCCTCTGTCCCCAACACCAGCGTCTGCTTCAGACACCTCAGCAGAAGCAAACAAGTTTCTAAGCTGTGACAGAGGGAAAGCAGGCATAGAAACATAAGGATGATCATAAGTCAGGCCAAAGGATCATTTGGTTGAGCATCCAGCCTCCAGCAGCGGCCAGGAGAGGCTGGGGAAGCATGGAAATGAAAAGAAACACGCAGTAATGCTCCCATGGTGTCTAGCACTCTATGAGCTCCAAGATTTTCTGAACCAGAAATGACATCTTTGTCTTTTACAGGTGGTAGTGGATTCTTCTTCTGTGGGTTTATCTAATCCCTTTTGAAGCCATATAAACTTCTGGTATCCTCAGCATCCTGTGCTAACACCACCAACAATTTAACTACCATTTCTGTGGAAAAGCCCTGCTTTTGTTAGTCAGATCTGCTATTCCATGCCCCTGTTTGTGCTATCTCCCTTGTGCTGTTCACAATTTATAGCTTTCTATTCCCTCCTCCCTTGGGCGTTTCTTTTCTTACTCAGGATACCAAGTTTATGTGGTCAATGCACATGTGGAAGCTGTTTCAGAACATTAAGCACCCTGTCACCCTTTTCCAGCTCTGCTTCACCCTTTTTGAGATGTAGGAGACAGGACCACATGCAGTCTTCAAGATATGACCACCTCACAGACTCAGGCAGTGCTATGTTGACCATTTCTTTTTTGCTTTCTATCCCTCTCTTAATAATTTCAGCTGTCAATTCCAGAGTCAACCCCAGGTGCATCAGTTTACATCTTCCAACACTGAATTACATCTGCCATTTTATCATTCTGTCAGCACCTTAAGATCCCTCCAAAACTACCCTGAATTGCTAGTTCTGTTTAAAAAAGCTGTGTCACCTCATTTTGTTGACTCCCTTAACCAGATCTATATGTGTTTGAAAGCACAGAGCTCAGCAACGGTCTCTGTGGGTTTCCACTGGTGCATTAATCAGGAAACCCAAGCAGTTCCCCTTTTGACTTCTTTTCTACCTCAAAACCTGCTATTTGAACATGCTAGGGCCCTTCATTTTATGCCACAGCACTTGATTTCCTTAAAAGCATTTGATGAAAACCTCCTCGAAATTCTTCTGGAAGACCCAGAATGTATCAACAGGATTTTCCCATCCAATGCTGATTGATTCCTTCAAAGAAATCCATGTTTTTAAGAATAATTCCTGGTGTTAAGACAATGCTTGTGTCCTACTCAGTAAGTATGGTCATTCATTCTGTTCTTTATTATAGCAATCATATTTATATATGTTCATTGGTTCTATTCTTTATTATAACTACTACTGATTTGCTAAGTAAAGACGTCAGATTTACTAAGATTTCTAAACCCAAAACTCCCCCATTAAACCTTTTTTTTTTTTTTCAAATTGTGTAATTTTCCTTTCATAAGTAAGGGGCAAATTTTAGAAGACTGTATGCCACGATTGACAGTTCACTTATTTCATAGCTAACTTCCTACACAACTCGTACCATCCATTTTCTTCAAAGACCTCTTTTCTACCAACACTTCAGTTTATAACAGATCTTCTGAGATGTCCCATTTAAAAATACTCCGGAGCAAGAATCCACCTGGCCTCCCACTACGCTTTAAACAATTAATTTATTTTTTCTGCTTTTATAGCTGGATTATCTATTGTTCCCTGCACACTGTCTTGTGTGTTTGCAAAAGAATTTTAAAACTCTTTAGCAAAAGCACAAGGGTGGTCACTCCATAACCAAATCAGCTATGGTACTTTGCCATCTGTATTGCTGTCTTAAATTAACACAGGAAATAAAAAAGAGTTGTAACAAAATATTACTCAAAAATAATTATTTCTTTCTTAATGTCTCATTATGATTGTGATGATGGTAATCTTGATTTCACAGCATTTATTTCCGTCACATCACAGCTATTTACATACGGGCACCAGAGAGAGCCTGAGGACAGGCCAATCTGCTGTGGAGCATCCAGGAAGGATTTGGGGAGCACACACTCCTTGCACTGTCCTCATTAACCCTCCCCTCTTCCTCCTTTGGGTACATTACTCACAATGACTGTCTTTGCTACTCAGGCAAAACTCTTCTTTTTATCTTATTCACCTTCCCCAAAGTATCTGTGAACTCTGAACCACGATCTGGCCCCATTTGTTTTATTTACAAAATATGACAAGTCAGTATAAACATTCTCCCTCTCAAGCAAGCTCAGTTTATGATTTAAAATGGGGTAAAAGTATAGATTAGATACTGCTGAACCAACCTTTGAAGTTGCTATATTTAAGTTAAACATTAGTGAAATCAGAATCCTTTGTTTGAAGCAGTGGTTGATAAATAAATCAAAAAGGAATAACAAAAAGCAGATGCAAATACGTGATGTCTACACATATTTGCTTAGACAAGAGTGCTTCCCACCACACAGAGTTGAAGGCATTTCCCTCCTCATCAAGGTTTTCACAGGAAAGAAACCTGGCTGTGCGGGCTGGAAGGATGCACTTCCTAATCAAAACATTTTGGGGAGCAAATCTGCAGTGGTCAGAGCCCACCTGCCATATAGAGGCCAGACAGTAACAGGTACTGGCATTGTGTCTGAGTTATAGTTTCTGTGTAGCTTAGCCATAGAAATGACTAATCATGACCTCCATCAAAAGCAAGACTAATATACTATATACTGGTGTAGGAAAAAGGTAGCTGCCAACATGTGGCACATGTGGCTCTGCAATTTACCTTCCACTTACACACAGAGGAGTAGCTCTCTAAGAGGATAACAGCTTAATGGTGGAGGAAGGTGTTTTCCATTGTAGGTCCAAGCCAATCCCAAATTATGTCAGTTGTTTTAAGGTGTGAGTTTTGGCTAAAAGTCAAGAGCAAGTGAAAATATTTTTAGCATAACACCTTTCAACAGAAATGCTGATTTATCTATAGAATAGTAAGTTTCGGTGATTTTCCTTTTTAAAGAAAACCTTAGAAGAACACTTTGAAACTGTCAAAACACCTTTTGGCATTTATTTTTGTTTTTATTTCAAAATTGGAGTTCATTTATAGCTAAAGCATTTTAAAAAATCTACAAGGTCAGAATTGAAAGAAAACATGGTGAGTATATTGCAAGATTTCAGCTAGTGGACTCTGACTACCCATTGAGTTATTTTTTCTGTTTGCAAAAATGCATTTTGATTTCCATTCTGCCATTTAGACAGGAAGACTCTTTTAAACAGTAGAAATCTTCACAGAACAGGCAAATTGATTCTCCTTTCAATTCCAGCCAAAATCTTAGCTCAGGTTTGTCCATTGCTGTGTGGTATCTTTTGCCACAGATTAACACATGATGTAGAGCAGAGGACGTGTTTATATTTGCAGCATGATGAGGGGTAGAAAACACAGACACTCATAAAAGAATCCTGAAGCTAAATATTGAAATGATATACACAGAAGTGCAGGATTTACAGCAAAGTGATATTTAAATTTAAATTTAGGAGCCAAAACCTGACACTGTTGAATGGGACGGAAATTTTGCTGAAAGGTTCAGTGGGACCTAGACTTGGCCTCAAATTTCCACATAGAAGTAGCATTGATTTACAGGCTTATATCAGCTATACATTTTTTATCAAAGTGTCCTATCTCACCTTCATACCACTGCTGCTGCCCCTGCTGTTACCATGGTGCCCCCTTATTCACGCTATGGTATTGGTTTCCCTCTGAAACTGAGATGTGAGTTCAGGATCTTACCGATAACTTTCAAGGTTCTTCAAGCCTTGACCCCTCTGTTCTTGCATAACCTGGTCCACATTTTTGTTCCCTTTCGTAACCTACTTTCTGTTTCTCGTTTATCTCTGCTCCCCCATCACTTTTCAAGTTGATTGTGTCAAAATACGGTGCTTTTCACAGCTGAACCCAGTGTGGTGGAACTGAGTTCCTCTTGATATCTGCAGATTTGGGAGATAAATTCCCTCCTTCTACCTCTCCAAGATTTTGGTGGCCTGTCTCATAGGGTACAAAGTGTGGTCAGGCCATGTGATAGAGCTTTTATTCCCCCCAGGCCCCCTCCATCTCCAATTTTTTAAAGTTAAGGGCAGGCTGTGTAAAAGAATCAGAGCTCACAGCAGAATAATTGGAGTCATCTGAGGCTCACGCAAAGGTCATGTAGGTTAGCACTTTTGAAGAATCTGTGATAAGGCAGTGGCTGAAAAGGGTTTGCGATCCAAGCCAATATTGCTGCTTAGTGTAATTTATAGGAGAATTTTAAACAAATTCCTAATAGGAACAAACTCCCTCTGTGCTGTGTTCCTTATCATAAAGCTTATGAGTGCTGTATGCGATATTGGACATGCAAAGTTTCCATCCTCTTGTTTTTCTGAAAAGTATTTGTAGCTGTTATAGCTTAACTCTGCCACTGAGAGCTTTCTTCCCACATATATAACCTTGAAGACACCTCAAGTATGTTTAAGAATTAATTCCTCCTTGAACACACTGTCTTTTAGAAGAACAATGCTTTGATTTTGAGAGAAATGTGAATTAACTGAGAAAATGTTTCAACACTGTTCTAATTAAGCTAAGAAAAATATCCTTTTTTTTACTTATATAATTTTGTACTTCAGAAAACCCTTGAAACAGTTGCACTGCTCACAATTTTCTCAAATTGCAAGAGGAAAAAATATTCTTTCATGTTTCCCTTGTACATAATCATTTTTTCATTACACTCCCAAGTTAGTTGCATCCTGCTCATGCACTTTATGACTACAACACCCAGTTACAGCATCTAAACATAAGAAGCATGATGCTAGGCTCTTACAAAGCTGCTTCTCATTGTAAACCAATGTTTGCATTACAGCAGATTCTTGAGCCAGGACTCCAGCACAGTTAGCACTGAGGAAGGATCGAACAAGATGCCTTCTCAGGGATTCTTTTGTAACTAACTTCATTATTCATATCTGTTAAGCCAAGACTTAAAAAATGTTGAGAATCAAATTCTAAGTATATCTTGAATGTGCTATTACTGCCCTTACCAAATCACACAGTTTTCTGTATTTTGACCAAACTCCATAGCGAGAAGGTTTTAATATAGGTCAGGAATGAAGCACATACCTTGTGGGGCTAAATTTTCTCTGGGCAGGAAATGGAGACTGTGGTATGGCTGGAGAACTTGACCAGACTGGCTTGAGGTTTTGTAAAAGCTAACAGACAAACAAACAAACAAACAAATATATTTGTACTCTGACCTTAACTCACCTTAGAAATAACAGTGTGTTTCTCTTTCTGTCAGTGAACGCCTCTCACCTGATGCCAGCTTGTCGTCGTACAAATCAAATCGAGAAGTCATGCAGCAGGCAGAGAAAACTTTACCTCTTGCATTCAGGTTTCTGGTAACACTGAAATCATATAGAACTACCAATAGTAAATTCTATTTTGCAAAAATAGGATTCAAACCTCTGTTTCATCAGTTTCTGGAACTTAGGCAAAATAGCACCTTCAAGAGTATGTTTGGAAAATCAGCACTCCTTCATTCCCTCTTTCTGTCTACCTACAGTTCACCTTTCCAGCTGTGCAGTGCCCTGACTTGTGTGGACCATTTCAGGGCAGTCAAACATCCACAGTGATACAACAAAGCCCAAACTTGCATTGAACTTTATCAATTTGTAGTCTCACAGGCTCGGGTGATTTGGGCCTATCAACGAAAAGTTCAGTTAAGCTCTGCCTTGGCAAGAACAAAGACTTGATAAATGTTTATCTCTTCATACCATGCTTCCCTCCTAAATTGACTGGCATGTCATCAAAAATTAGTAGGAATCCAATGCTGACATTCCCCTTCTGAGAATCATCTTACAAATGCCATACTTCCTCACTCCCCCTGAATCACAGTCTCCATAGTTCAGAGTAATTTTCAGTTATACTGTTGTTTTTTCCTTCTTTTTCATTTATAGTAAAACATCTGAATACAAAAACACTTACAATACAATGTCCTTTACTGTAAATTTGGTACCAGAAAGCACCTCAATCTGGACAAAAGGTATGATCCCTCGTGACTCCCAGTGCTCATGTCATCATCAGGTTTGTCATTGGTTTGGTAGCTTGTTTTCTTCCTCCAGACGTAAATCCTGCAGTGTTGAAAAATTTTCAGACACATTGTTCAGATTTTCCTTTCTCTCTTTATAGGATCATGACTCTCCCTAAGGGAAATTAGCCCATCGTTCATTTTCACAAGGGCTCTTCAAACAGTAGAAGAAGCCTTTTAGTTATTATCCTATAGTCTGATACAGGTTTTGAAATTAGTAATGCTATGGAAAAATTTAATGAAATCTGAGATCTATTCCTAACTCCTATAATAAAAGCATCATCTAGCACTGAATTATTTCAATAGCTGGTCTCCATTTAGACTATGCTACTATACTGATGCACAATTGATTGTTGGACTCATTTGCTCAGTCAGGTTATGATTAATTTCACAAATTTTGTCATTATTTCAATAGATCTTCCAGCGTAGACATACTTTATATTGTAGTCTTATCATAACTGTTAAATAATGTATTTCAGCACAAATATTTTCTATCATTTGCAATTACACTACAAGTCCATTCATTCTGAGCAATAAAGCAAGAAACATTTCATTCAGATCTTACATTCTTGTGAAGATAAACATGTTTATCAAAATTCTTATTATAGTTTGTGTTTGTGGGGTGAGCTTAAAGAAATGACAAATTCACTTTGGAAAATATATTTCTTCAGAATGTTTTACCCATTTCTGCTCCCAAGAGCTATGCCTTCAATGTGCTTGAAAAAGTTTCTATATTGGCAACAGGAGTGTGAGTTTTAATTTGAACAAAACAGGTATTATAGAAAAAGCTGCATATGAAAGCAGCAAGAAGCCTTTGAGGTTCAAGAGGCCTTTATTATCCTCCTAAGGGGCCTGTTTAGCTCTGGCACAAAAAGTAATTTATACACATCTAGTCTTCTTTATTTTCATAGGAATAATTATTTCTTCCTGTTACAGTTTTCCTTCTTTTGCCGCTTTCTCCCAAGTGCAGTTTAACCTCTTTGTAATATATAGTTACAAAACATTGCTTGCAACATTAATTTCAAAGCAGTATCTCAACCTTCTTTGAAGGTGGTTTTAGTTCAGTATATGCAGTATTTCTCCTGCATTAAGACTTTTTCCAAATTTAGTTAGCTACTTTTATCAAAGATGAGTGGAATTGCTGACAGTACAAGAAGCAGAAAAAAACAGCATCTCACAAATGTAAAAAGGAACAGATCACAGATGCCTATCTGAGTTGTGGGTTATTGCAAATCATACACACTCCTGCTAGTTCTCTCTCTATCTAATATGCATCCAGACATCCTTGCTACTCTGTCTTCACTTACACAGTTCAAATGTCAATCTAGCTAGCACAATAAAGGGCCACAGTGGCAGGTAAAAAAAAGGCATCCACAAATGGTCTTGTATCAAAGAACTGATGTGAAATTTAGATTAAAAAGACCTAAACTTTTGTCAGAGGTGGCCGGATTCATTTGTGTATGTGATTAATCTCTTGGCTGAAGCTGGGAAGCTGAGAGCAGAAAGTAGTGAGTGGCAGTTCCTACTCTGAATGACTTCCTAACCAATTTATACAGGGCCACGTAAATACAGGAGAAGAGGATATTATTTTCTCAAAGTTGTCAGCCTTCTTTGCTCAGCTCAAGTTTACAAAAAGAAGTTAGGCATTTTCTCTTTCTTACACTTTTTTTCAGTAACATACATTGTTCCTGTAATTTAAATTTCTCTCATTACTTTGATACTGATTGAAGCAGAATATGATCTACCTTCCTTTTCCTTTAAAAGGCTGATTTAGATCTGCTGTGCAGAAAACAAACAATAAAAATGTGGTTTTGTCAGTTTTATGCAAGCAGACAGGACTTAAAGATATGTGGGGTTAAAGGTTGAAACACTTTCAATTAATCATCCAGCTCTAGTTCTCAAGTGTTTGGCTGCTCAATTTTGCAAGCAAGGCAGAAATTATATGTGGAAATTGAGAGATTAGAACTCTTATCAAGACAAAGTATTTGTATAAATGTACAATTTAAAATAAATACCTAAAATCCAGATTTAGGGTGTGTAAGGGGACAAAAAAGGACTGAAATATGGTTTGAAAGAGTACCTACCAAAGATAGAATCTATTAAATATTAGCTGACCAGAACCCCTACATGTGTATGTGGGAGGCAGTGGTTCTAAAAAATATCCTTAAAATAGATAAGTATTTTTCCATATCTTTATGGGTAACAGAGCTTTTTTCTTTGAAAATGCAGTACCTCTGAGCATTTCCAAGAATTACTATCATCCGTCTCTGTAGTGATATAAAGCATGTGAAAAGCACCAAGCTGAACATTCCACAAACATATATAATGAGTATTTAAACGGTGAAAAATGTGTTAACTGCAAACAAATGCTAGGCTTTACTAAATTTAAAATCATAATCTTGATATGGGTTTTGATTTTCAGAAGGACAAATACATTTTGTACTTACAAGAAACTGTTGCAATTTTACAAGCAAAGATTTGCACAAGTCTGTTATTCCAGGACTGTTCCTCCTTCCAAAAACCAAAAGCAAAAGGGCTCACCCCTTAATTAGAAGGTCAAAACTATTATTTTTTATTTCTGTTTCTTGGGGTTTTTTTCAGAGTCAGCTTTCTGATCCTCACCTTGATTCATAGGTGAAACTAACTTGAGAAGTTTACTCCTTCCTCAGTTTATTATGACTGACGACCACCACAAACAAATGATCTACAGGTCACAGCAGATGTAAAGCCAATGGCCCTGCTAACCAGGGGGTCTCTGCAACCCCAGTTCATTGAAGCCCCAGTTCTGCTCAGAAAAAATGCAGTGAAATCAGGACATGACCTCACAAGTTCATCCAACAATGCTTGCTGAAACCTGATGAGTTCTTTCTAAAGACAAACAGACAGGTAGATATTTATAATTATTTCTCTACTAATCTTCAAAACATATGTAATGGCCATGTGGAACACAGGACTATGGCAATCCTTTGAATAGGACCTGCAAAAATCCAAGTCTTTTAATTAATTTTACTCAACTGAAGGTCTTTCCTTCAGAGAGATCTGACTTTCACTTTCTGGAAGGTTAACACATGCACAAAACTTGCAAAGTTTGCTTGCAACAATTAGAAGCCAATGCCCATATTCTGTCTCATATCCTGTCTGTGCAATCCAGAAATCACAGATGTTGTCCCCTGCTTGTTTTTTCATTGTGATTACCAATTTATTGAAAAAGAAAATATGAAAAATGTTGCTTCATCCACTTGGGGAAAGGATAGTGAATTAAGTAGAAATGGTTATATTAAATCTGTTTACAAAGTGACTGTACATAGCTGACTAGGAAGAGCTGGCATTGGTCATCAGAAAGAATTTAAAGTAAATTCCAAAAAGAAGTCTTGTGTATGCTTTGAGGTTTACAAAAATATGTTATTCTTTATTTGAAATACGTTTATACATTAGAAACAGAATTCACTTAGAAGTGGGACTATGCCACACTTTTTTATCAGCAGAAAGTCCCAATGGAGCAGTAGTCCTACAATCAAAAAACCCTCTGCCCCTGTTACTTCTTTCATTCAAGGCATCTGCCAAAGGAATACCATCAAAAAAAAAAGACATCTGCCAATAATAGCTGTGACTCCATTACACAAATTATAACAGCAAATCTTTTTCATTTCCTAGGCTCCTGAAGAAAGAGGAAAGATTCCTCCAGAAATTAAAATGAGTCAAGTATTCAACCATGCTGCAATGAAGAATGGGACAATTTTCTGTCTTCAGAGAAGGGGCAGATTAGGCTGCTTTTAGCCTCTTATCAAAATTTCTACTGACCATTCTGCTACAGAGCATGTACCCAGTCACATGTACCCCAAAATATAAATTCAGGGGCAGAAGCAGTATTCCACAAAAGAAACAAAATTTCAGAGTAATTTTGAAGAAGCAAATTCAAGTAGCAATGCTACTCAATTAGGACAGTATTAACTGAACATAAGTGGAAACTTAAGAGCAGTTTGGATACTCATTCTCCAAGGCTCCTTTGAAGTAACTTGCTGAGGACGTAGCATGATGTTCTAAAAGTAATTAGTCTGGTAAAAAGGAGGGGAAAAAAAACCCTTTTAGCTTCTTGCTGTATTTTCTCAGCTTCATATTTCATTATGGAAATCCAAGGTAGAGTGAAAACTAAGTGAAAAAAATTCAGTCACTAAAATAATATTTATTTTAATCACCTCGATTAGCCTTAGCTGTTATTATGTCAAGCAATTTTTATTCTGTCTATGGAATATAACACCTCTATGGGTCAGATTTTCAGAATGTGCCTCAACTTAGTGTGCAGTTATGTGAAGCAAGATTTCTTGCATGTGCCCTTTTTCATATTAGTTATTGAGAGCAAAAGTGATAGAAATGGCATTAACATCATTTAGACTACATAAAATAAAAT
The DNA here is from genome assembly GCF_964273445.1 of Streptopelia decaocto. Classification (NCBI taxonomy): domain Eukaryota; kingdom Metazoa; phylum Chordata; class Aves; order Columbiformes; family Columbidae; genus Streptopelia; species Streptopelia decaocto. The sequence continues at coordinate 139,266,225 of NC_138655.1, read as the reverse complement.
GCAGACACATCCAGAGCACAGGAGTTCTGGGTTTAAAAGTCATCATTTTTTAACACAAAAGGTAGCTGACTGAAGAGCATGTGCCAGTGACTCAGGCATCTCTGAACTGAGATCACACTAGGTCTCTGAAAATTTGACCTTTGTTAAATTTGCAATACTTCTTTCTCATACTATCTGAACAGTGTTATAATTGTTTCACTACAGCTAGCTAGATTTAATGTTAAATGTGTCTGACAATTTAGGTATTTTTATCTTTCGAAGCTCTACATTCAGGGCAAAGTTAATGCTGTGGTGGATCCTTCAGTAGTACTGGACATCTCTAGTGAATATTCTCCCCTCGTTACACACAGCGAACTTTCATTAATATCAATACTGGTTTGGTGCATAGAATACACAATAGACATCTACACTGGAGCTCATGAAACACAATTTTGCTTCCTGTATTAAACTTCAGCTCTTTTATTGATTCTTGTGCTACCCACCCTCCTCAAGGATAAGACTAAATTGCTTGTAGAATTTATTTTAAAATTATAAATTGAGGGACAAAAAAAATCAATTATGGAGGCCTGTAGTGATTAATATGTCACTAACAAACAAATTTTCTCCTTTCCCCATGCATTTTTTCCTCATTTTGTAAGAGAAACATAAAAATAGCTTTTGAAATATGAAAGTGAAATATAGACTTTATTTCTTGGGAAGAGAATCTACAAATTTAAATCATTAAACTATAATTATACTCTGAACATTGGAAGGATTTGCAGTAAAAATATCAGGTTGAGATTAAGTCAATAAAATTAATCATTCGTGCCCCTGAAGGAGCAAAAGGGTCGAAAAATGCTACAAAACTGAAAGGTACCATGAGCAATGGGACTTAGGGAATTCACTTTAATTCACCACAGCCAAGTTCAAATACAAGCTGTTCTTTGTTATTCAACCTTCGGTATTATTTTTCATGCAGACGTTCACATCTGACCAAGCCATAATCACATACTTTAGAGTTTTCTTTATCTGATTGTAGAAGTTTCCTGTTTTAGCTATATATAAGATTAACAACGAACTGCATATGGATGGGATGGTGTCACAGAGTGGATGATATTCTGCTCACTTAACCACATCTATCAGTGTATTAAGTGCCTCAAAGCTGGGACCTGAGCAATGGGTAGTAAAGTCAGCCTTAAATCACTACAGTCCCCCTTACATGGGCCTAACAGACATTTTATATTGTGAATTCTTTGCTTTTCCAACAGAGCAGACAGCTTTCCTGCAGTTGCCTAAGAGAAGGTTATGAATTGCAATAATCCCTTTCTTCTCATCTGTGTTTAATGATTGGGCATGTTGTCTAAAATAGTACTCCTCAACCCCCAAGGTAAGTTGTACCCATGAGAAACTGCAAACAGCAAATGCAGACATCTCCCCTCCAACGGTGCACATGCAGTGCGGATGGGCAGACTCCTTAGTAATATTCATCAAAGAAATGAAGTGTGTATTTCAAGAGTTGAGAAGGACGTAGGAAAGGTTGCGTAAAGGACATGTGATCAGCCACCTAAGAAGTAATTCGTAGTTCAAATAGAGCATGCGTGTGCTTTCGGTCTGAACTGACCTGATCCATCTGCTCTGAAAATCAAGATGTGTCTGTGCACTGTGGGACTGTGCGCTGTGGGTGAATTTTAATTTGGCTGCAGAGATTTAGGTTCTTCCTCTAGCCCTGAGAAAATTAAAACCAATTAATGAGGTCTCCTTTTGCCTCAGCATAGTATATTAGACATTTGATTTTACAGCTATGAAAGTGAGGACAAGCTGTATTTGAAGACTTTAAAGTAATGGAGAAAATTGCTCAACATATGATGTAAAGTTAACACTTCCAAGTGAAACCAATCAAAGTTCAAAGATTTTTTTTTTCAAGGTGTGCTTTGAAAAAATACCAATTCAGGAACCATTTGTGTTACCAGAAACAGCAAAGCAGGGGGTGCCTGAAAAAGTATATATGCCATTGCCGATTAATAAGCAAAAATCAAAGACTACATCCAGTATTTGCAGTGAAAAAGTTTCAGTGAGAACATAATCTATGATAGCACAGCTCCATGTTATTGGCCTGACATGGCTTTCTTTCCAGAATATTTTCAAGAATTAGCTGAAACCTTTGTTTATTTATAAGATTTCCACTAGAGCTAGTTTAAATAGACAGATTTTTTAAAAATATTTCCAAAAACATATAGCAGCCATCTGCAGGCCAGTTTATTCCTGGAAAGACACTTATGAATTTACATCCAACATAAACAAACAAAGAGCTGTTAAGCAATTAAGCTGGAAAAGTGCATTTTTCAGACAGAAAATAAACATTTGTTTCTAGCCAGTTGATGTGCAAATACCATGATTTAAAATTTGATAACGTAATTTTCTGCACTAATGTTCAGACTGAATTTCTGCTTGAAAAATTGGTTGTGTAGGTGTTCTTGACTACGTGGATTTTTTTGCTTCTTCTCAACCTGGAAGGCACAAATCTTTCACATGGTTTCAAAGCTAATCCTCAGTCGCATCTCCCTCTTATTCTTACCCCATATACAAGACCTGCTTAATGAGCTGTACCCTGCCATCCTTTTTCAGGCAAATGGCCATTTCAAGTCGAAGCGAATTTTCCTTGACAAGCCTTGAGGAACAACTTTGGAAGTAAACGTAATTCCTGGAATGAATTTCTTATCACTTAGGGTGGAAACTGAACTTTATTTTAGCCAGTCAGTTCTTAGGTGGAGAGAACTGAAGAGTCTGTCTATGGTAAAGACAGAGTTTTCTTCACAGGTCCATTTTCAGCACTTTCCTCAGCTATTATAATAAATACCTTTGGCCTGAAATATTTTGTCCTTGTTTCTATCCCCATTGATGTTTCCCAACTTTTATACTCTTCATGTTTGAAGAATATTCAGCTATTTCTTTAGATATACAAGACCTAAAATAGCATAAGGGCATTTATTTAACTGAAGATCTGTTAAGCTATCTTTGGAATAGGTTATGCAGAAACTATTTGGCTTTAGAATATCAGATGTAGCACCTATGCAGCTCCTTGTGAGGAAAACTCTAAATCTTTGTGATAGAAAAGTTGTGAAAGAAAAGAATGAGATAGTTACAAGCCATACTCTACGGTATATAAGGTCTTCGTCCAGCAGATAGTCGGAAGATGACTTTCCACATCTATGTGAAACCTCACTAGCATTATTAATAAGAAACCACACTGATGAACCTACAATTATTTGTCTTATATACACAGGCTCTTGTACTCTTCTGGGAATACAAAATGAGTGACCAATGAGGAATGTGACACAAGGATGTTAATTCTGTAGTCCATCTGGACTAAAACTGCATTACTTATGCACAGGAAAAATGAGATGTGACGTCTATACAGGTCTTGCTAAAGCAAAGGAAAGGTAATATAGGGCTTTTTTACATTATTTTCTTTGAAATAATACCTATAGAATGCTGCTGTTCTCAAAGCCACTAAAGAGCAAAACCATTAGATTTTTTTTAATTATTTTTTTTTTAACAGTAGAATTTAGGTGTGGTTCCCCAGCCTGCTCATGGAATAAAAATGTGTTCGGAAGGAGTTAGCTAATGGTTTCTGAGCTACGCTGTACCACTCCCTAAAATCCCTAACAGCATTAGCAACTAGTCAACTCTCTATAGTATTAACTGTCATCTACACTAATATTTATATCATGTATGGTATTCACCTAGTTTTACTTTATAGTTTGTTTTAGAGAAAGAATTGAATGCAGAGAGTTAGGTCCATTAGTGTCTGTTACACACACTGATTTAGATGCACCCTCTGGCTATACAAGTGTCTGTATTGCTGAGCACCAGAATCCAGGAAGGTAAATCAGAGTAAACATCTTGCTACTCTTGCCAAGCATCTTACATATTTACCCTAAATAGTGAAAATCGTCCACATCAGAAGGAGGAGTCTGTGCTAGCCATGTCCAGTTTTATGTGGTACAGACATTCTTATATTCTTAACGTTATCTCCATTTTCATAGTACTTATCACAGCCTCAGCTAAGGCTCAGGATCCCCTGTGCTAGATAAAGTACAAACACGGAATAAGGTTCCTGTCCCAAAGGATTTAGTAAGGCAAAAAATGGGACAGACACACTTTGTAGGAAAGAGAGGGGCACAGAGATACCAAAACAGTAAGAGGCTATTTGTTCGCCAAATAGAGAACAAAATCAGCAAAGCTATTTCTAGTGTTTTCTAACTTCTGCTCTCCATTTCCTGCAAAGTATTTGAGAGAGATGCGAAGTGGCCCTGATGCTACAATTGATATTCATTGTAGAAGGAATTTGCACTCCTTTCCTCTGGTCAACAAGATGCAGTTCTCTGCACCACAGAAGCTGTGAGCTATGTATGGCTCTTTGGAAGGATGGCAACTGCTGTAATCCAAACCCCTGACCTAAACTACATGTGTTGTGACACACAGCCTTCCTGCTACAGAAAGACACCCAGAGAGGCCCCAGAGTGTTCACACACAGTCCTGCTGCCTGAGGGATCTGCAAATATTGGTGATGGAGGCACCACTCCAACCCAGGGTCTGAGAGGACATGTGAATTATGGCAGTACATCCCAACTTCTAGTCCCCACTTCATTCTCCCCAAAAAACAATTTACTCCATCTCTGTCACAGCATTAAACACATAGCTTTTCTTTCCCTTTAAACGATGTTCCTCATGACAGGCAGGGTGACTTTCTACCTGTATGTCTAAAGACTTTCATGGGAGCTCAAAAACACAATTAAGCTCAGAAAAGCCAGTTTCTGGGTGCACAACATCCATGTAAGATCTTGAATATCTAGCCCTCAAGCATTTAAATCCTTACCGTAAACCATGATAGTGTTAAGCTAAGCATAGTCCCGTGATGCTTCAGTATTCCTCATAATTGATTTTCTATACAGATTGCAGAAAAAGGTTTCCCAGAGTAAGCTTGTAAAAGGACTAGAGTCTCCATGGGTTACTTCCTTGTTAAATAAGATTTGAAGTGCTACTACCTCCTGAATATATGCAAAATGAGACAAAACCTTCCATGTCTTGAAGGGTGATTTAAAAAATAAAATTCCGGAAAGTTGTCTGTGAACTAAGAAAAAATATAAGGAAAGAGAGGGAAAAAAGGAAAATGAAAAGAAAAAAGTAGAGAAATAATAAAAGAAGGAAAGGAAAATAAAAAGCAGGAAGAGGAAAAAAGATGAAAGAAGGAAGAAAAAAGGAAAAGGGGAAAAATTAAAAGAAGAAGAGGAAGGAGAAGAAGAAGAAGAAAGCAACCCCATATTTTAAGCTTTAACTTTTGCGTTCCTTAAGAATCTTACTTATTTAAACCAGACTTTGGAAACCTTGCTGTAGTTTCAGACTGTAAAGCAACAATTCGCAATGCTAAAGATATTTCCTTTTGGAGTACTAATCCAGAATATCCTTTTTTTTCTTGATTTAAGAATATTTTAATTGGAAAGATTGTATTTTTTTTAGTTCACTTCAGCAAGCAGTTTTCTTCTAAAACATCTAGCTTTCTGTTAACGCTGTTAACTACTTCATCTTCCTTCCTATGCACATACACGTCATGTCTGGAGCAGAGCAAAATAAGAACCACATGTTTCATATAAACAGTTAGATGCTTTGCATATAGATCGTCCTTAGCTGGAGCAACTATAAAGGAATAAAACAGAAGGAAACAGTAGGTGGAAGACTCAGCATTTTAGTAAGAAAGCAGGAACATAAGCAATTAATCATTACTATGGAAAAAAGTAGACAGCTATAGGAGAAGGAAAGAAGTTACTACAAGAGAGAAAAATATTTTGTTAATCTTTCATTTAAGGTGAGCTTCACCCAACCACAGTCTGAGTCTTGTTTAAAATACACATCCAGTACCACACTCTGCCTTGATGGAACAGTATCAAGTCCTAAACAGCAATTTTCCATAGATATAGGTAAGAAGGGAATTTGTCTTGTCATCATTCCACAAGTTTGCTGAATTTGTTGTTTACATTTCAATTGTTCAAAATTAAAGGCAACGATATAACTCGAACAGGATTTTGATCTTAATTGCATCTGGTAAAACGTAGAGTAACTCTACTAAAATAAACTCTGGTACTTAATTTTAAGTAAACTTCAGTAGGGTTACATAGATTTCTCCTGGTATAACTCAGATCTAAAACCAACCCAGCCAAAAGCAGTATCGGAGTGCACAATGCCAGACTTGTCAAGCCTCATCCTTCAGGCACCAGACATTCATCTGGCCCCATCTCACTCTCCTCAGTGTGGTGCTTCAGTCTCAGGCGACCACACAACAGCTCCTCAGCTTCCCTCCAGCTCCGGGATCCAACATCAGATACATGTGTTTGGGCTGCCAACAAATTGTGTTTGGCAGATGGGTTCCTGGCCAGGGAGGGAGGGAGGCTGGAGCCCACTCTGCAGCCCAGAGCAGGGGCTGTGGAGGGGATCCCATTCTCCGAGTCCCACAGGTAGGCACATGTCCCCAGCTGCAGCCTCATGCCACCGTCTCTTCCCAAGGTGGTCCCAAGCCCCACGGTCCCTCTCAAAGCAGAGAAAATCTGAGCTCTAAACCTCGATGGTAAAAATATTCAAAGGCAATTACTTCAAGGATTCTCACTAGAATGCAACGTTTGCTAAACAGGACCACAGGGTGACAGGCAAGGTGTCTCCAAAGAAAGAAATTTTGCATTTTCTTAACATTTTGTGGAACATCATAGTCCATAGCTGTTGAGTTTTCCATGGTGATCACCATGGCAATGCATTATAAATTCAGTGGATAGTCTCTGTGAAATGTATTTTCCTCCTAAAAAGAAAAGAAAACTAAACACTGAACATTGCTAAATGGTTAACACATTTTTTTTTCTAGGCTAACAGTCACACCCAGGCCAAAAATGAGAGGCGAATGAAAACCAAAAGGTTCTGAGAAGGACAAGCCCAGTATGTTACATAAATCTATACAGGAAATTTTTCAGTACTTCTTATAATGATGCATAAAAAAACATTGTGGCTTTCTGAAAAGTTTTTGCAATATCTATGTGATTAGTGAATATCCCATTGTTGATTAAATTACTAAACAAAATATTGCTTTTTAGCTAAATGAAATTAGCTAATCATAGTAGTCTCTAGTTGCAGTCATACTTTTCATTTTCATTCTTGCAGAGAGACTTGCTACTTTGAGATTATTTTCTACAAATGGAAAAAAAAAAAAAAAGGCAAAGGATTTGTCTTGCTCCAGGCTACAAAAAGGTTAAGAGCCAGATTCTGCCTCGATTTTGCCAGGTCTGGGAAGAGTGGGGGCTGGGAGACAGGGTAGCGGGTCAAAGCACAGTGAACTTCAGTTACTCTTTTATCTCCCTCTGTTTCATCCATTATCTTCATCACCACAAGTGAAATTGCCTTTTAAGGATAATTAGGAAGCAGTTAAGTTTAAAGCAGGCCTGTGGCTGTCCTAAAACAAATGGTTGGAAGAAGAATGATAGAAAATAGCCTCATTTTTTTCCTACATGGAAGCACATGGGACTTAATGAAAAATATACAGAATTAAAACCAGAGAAAGCTCAAGATTTCCTGGCTCCTAGTTCTGTCTGAAACCCCTTATTCCTCATCCAGACATAGAGGTACTTCAGAGCTTCATTTAAGCTTAAAACTCTAATGGGAATCTCTACCAAATCATGGTACAGGTCCTTGGACTACAAATTAGGAGGTAAAAATCATTGAAATTCAACAATAATCACCTTTCCGGTTCACTGTCAATACTGTAAAATAGACTGAAAAAAATTGTTTGAAGCCAAATGATAGTAAGCCTCTCTTGAATTTTCCTGGAAAAAAAAAATGGTTTTTTTAGGGAAAGTACTTTGTTCAACTTTTTTTCATTTCATGTTTTTTCCCACTCTTAAAGAAAAAAAAAAAATTTTAAAAGGTTCAGGATGATGAAAAGATATATGTCATGCAGTCTGCATCTTACTGGTGCTAACCTAATCCATCAACAGCCTGGGAAATATGTGCCTTGACAAAAGGAAGCAGATGTGTTCTTAATCCTCCTAAAGTGAACTACCGGATGGGTATCCTCAATCATCCTGGATGGTTTCTCTGGTGCCCTTATGTCTCTTGGTAAAGGCTGAACAGAGTATTTGTCATGGAATCAGACCTTCACTTGGGATCTGTGTACTTTTTAGTCCTTTGATCATATGTCTCATATTTTACCTTAACTGAAACTTCATGGACTTTTGAAGATAATAATTGCTTTCCATTTTTCATCAGAGAGAGCTACTGGCATGAGCAATCCTCCCTCTCTGCAAGGACTCCTCTTCAAATGTAGGAAGCCACTTGTCCAGCCTACTGAGAGGCAAATGAGGTACAGTAGGTGACAGATTTAGGCTTTTTTCAAATGACAGTTGTTAAATCTTTGCTACTTCTTGTTGATTAGAGGCTCGAATAATCTTTCACTGTTCAGATCCAAGAGGGGTGAGAAAACACCTTTAATGCCAAAAACAGATGTAAGTAGTGTTTATTATACCTTGTTTATGACTAAGATACCATGGCTTGTGTAACACTGGGGGTGTGCAGAGGGCGGTCACTGAGCTCTGTCTGGCACCCCCTCCAGCACTGCGTATACAACAGGCTAAGGCAATATCAGCTCATCTTTGTGACAGGAAAGCTGCCTTTGCCAGTTTTCAGCTAAATCAGTTTCTTGCTTCATCAACATGTAGAAGAGAAAGAGCTATGCTTTATTAATTAATCCAGATGCCCCACCCAAACATCTGGAAACACCAAAACAGAATACACCTTGTGTTCAAACACAACGCACACAACGGACCGCATCCCCCTGGAAGCACCACCCATTGGCTTTTTTAGAAAACACAAGACTGAGAGTAGGTCAATGCAGTCAGGAGAGAACCACAGTATTGTGAAGGAAGTATGAGCTTGAGTGAAGTCAACAGTCCTAGCTCTTCTATCATCAGTTTTCTCCTGGATTAGTGTGCCCTTTATCATTGTCTACTCTGCAGATTCATCAGAACAAGAAGAGAAATATATGATCAGGATATTCTGCACTGTAGCAAACTCAGACTGACATTTAACTACTGCATGAAACTCCACCAAAGCCAGGACACAGTTGTTCAGAAATTCAGAGGTCCATAAATGCTTCATTTTCTTCATATGTGTACTGCCCTTGGCAAAACAGTATGTGTAGAATTCAGTATAGCAACCCTCTTACCTTGCTTGAGAAAGCAGTGTAGCTGTTGTTTGAGTATAATCTACATTGCAAGGTATTTAGAAGTGTGGTGTATTGGATTGATCACAGGACAAAGCACTATGCACCATGACACATAAGTCTTTTGCTCCTAGAAATAAAAAAGCACAGGGCAAGTGATTACTCATTAATATAATTTAATGAGCCAGGCAGAGCTCTGACTAACATACAAGTCTCTTGCCACCCAAATCCATGGCTAAGTCACTAGGCCACCGTTCCTACAATCAGGTTACTTAACCTTTTCATGCCTCATTATCCCCAAAAGTAAAACAATATGCTATAATACTTCCATCCATTATGGTGATGCAACTGCAGCACTGATTTGGCATATAAACATTTATAGCACACTTTGAAACTATAAGGTACTACGTAAGAAAGCAGAAAAAATGTTAATGGTTTAGTGCTTGGTTATATAGTAAGAACAAAAACATGGAGTAAAACTGTGCGAGGCGTCTTCCACAGGGGCAGTACCACAGGAGTCTTCCAAAGCCCAGCTCAGTGTAGACAACACGATGAACCAGTTCTGTGGCACTCCGTAACTCCACAGCTTTTCTGAAATGGACCCTAGCAAAGTATTATAGATGTTTACCACAGTTTGACAATGTTCTTTATGCAGCTAAAATGTTCTCTGACAAAAGACAGTGCTTTATTGTGCTAACTAGAGAAAACAGATTGTTTTGTACAAAATGGGCCTGTGATTCAGTAGATCTGCATTCAGCTGCCAGTTCTACCACAGATTCCCATAGGACCTTGGGCTAGTCAAGTGCTCTTTCCATTCCCCAGCTCCCCATATGTAGCTAGTTCAGCAGCGAAATTGCTGGGATTGTCAAAGGACTCACTGGATAAAGTTCTACAGTAAGTGTTGCAGATTGTATAAGATTATCAGGGCATAAGTGATATAAAATCTATGGTTCTATATGTTCTAGATGTAATGTCTATGCAACTGTTCAGTTTTGCAAAGTTAAAAATTTCAGCTGGATTTATTTAACATTTTTTTAAGCATCCAACGTTTTCTTTCCCTTAGCTGTCAATGTTTTGTGATAAGAAAACTTTTTATTCTAAACCCTTCCATGTTTTCATTGCCATGTTTTTATGAACTACATGACATGGAAGATAAATAAGGGCTCAGCTGTCCATGGTTTAAAAACAAAGAAAAATGCAGTTAAAAACTGCTTAATAATTGGGCAGAAAAACAGCAAGACTGATAATTATCTAGTGGCTACTTCCATGTAGTGGTCTTGAATGATTAATATTTAAGGAAAAAGAAAAATATTCTCTTTTCCTTCAATTAATTAATTAGTTTTATGAAATAACAATGCTCCCTTGTTCCTGTCCATTTCAAATTCCATATATAACCCTCCAATTCAATTACATAAGTGCAGACAATGCCTAGGAAACACAAACTGATAGTTTAGGTATAAGCCATGATGAATATGAAGACTGCAGTGAAGTCATAAAAACATTTAATAGTCAGAAAGACAAAATTTAAGTTGCATATTGTTTTCTGAATTGCCAGAAATTACAATATAATATGCTTTTAACTAAACAAGTTTTCTGTGTAGCCATATATTGAATATACTTTTGGACTTTTAAATTAGCTACTTACTGTATTTTGTAATTCACCACTAGTGTTCAGACTGAATTTTAGTGTTGCACTCACCCCATCTAGCTGCAAACAGCAAAAAGGCCAGCTAGACAAAGACACAACTATCCTTTTGAGAAGGAATGCAAACCCAATTTAACTAAAAGATAGAATTTTATTTTTTACATAAATAAAGTTTGAGACATTTTGAGTTACAATCTTTCAGTATTGTTTAATAACCCACTAAATTAAATTCTGTTGTATTTCACTAATACAGTTGTGGCACTTCTGCACTTTACAGAAAAAGCTATGTCAGAAAAGCATTCTTAAAGGTCCACAGTCAAACACTGAGAAGTTGAGAAATGTAGAAACTAAAATTCTCTAGGGAATTCAATTCAGCCCTTTAGTATGCATGCACTGTTTCAAACTTATCAGTGCAATCATACACTATCTTCCCCTATGGAAAAACAAACCAAATACAGATTAACAATCTGTTCCTCTCAGTTCTCCTTTGCTTACACAGCAGCACTCCCCATGTCCTCTGTCTATCTCAGTCTCCTTGAGAACCACCTAGTCCTTGCCCCTAGCACACGGAGGAATGATCCTCTGCCCATTTTAGTAAGGTTCTTATTTCAAGAAAATGCTTCTTGCTAAGAAAGAATTCACCAAAGCTGCCCTTTCCCTTCTCCCATTCGTTCTCACTGCCACGCAAAGGGAATGAATTAATACAGAGCCTGGGAGAAAGGAACAGAGAGCACAGCAGAAGACTTGAGAATGAGCGTGGTCAAGACACCAGCAGGAACAGGTCTTGACATGTCCAGGGGGCTCGGGAGTAATGGGTACGCTGGCAGCAAGCTGGGGTACAAAACAACTGTGTTTTTACAAACTGGTTATATATTTACTTCTGCCTAGTGAAAGGTCATAAACAGTTTGCTCTATTTTTGTAGCACATTATTGGTCATTTGTACATGGTATAAAGAATAAATCATCCACAGTGAAACAAAATACTAAGTGGAAGAATAAGGCCCATACAAGTGTGTTGACATTTCTCTAGCAGAGATGTTCTCTTGTTTATTTAAAACTGTGAGAGGAACATAAAATGTCCAAGTAACACTAGATGGAATTGATAGTTTAGAAATTAACCCAGCCAGTCATAAATGGCATAAGCTAATCAATAATAATTTGACCATCTATTGAGCAAATTACAAAATTTGCAATCAGCTTTGACCAAGTTCTTTCCTAGCTGTCTAATGCAATCATACATGGTACTAGTTATTGTCAAAGACAGGATTTGGGCTGGCTCTATAATAGCAAAACCTATGCTCTTCAATTCAATGGAAATCCATGTTCCATTGCACAGTTACAGACTGGAACCAGAACCCAGAGCTTCACTGAGCTGTGCACATCAAATACAGAAATTAAAATATAGTAAAGAGAAAAAGGTGCCCTTTCATTCCTTCACCTAATCAATCCATCTTATGTTATGACAGTGGAAACCTTCTTGGTGATCCACAAGGGAAGTCCAAAGAATCTGCTTCAATAACCTTTTAAATTATTCCAATTCTGAAGTCTGCCTCTCGCTGTTTAGTCCTCAGCCTAAGACAACTTAAATAAAGCAAGTAGTTTGTCACCAGCTTATCACATCAGTGTCATTCAAATTAGCAGAAATTCGAAAGACCTGGTTTGTACAGAAGGATTTCAGTCAAGAAATTGTAAATATATAATTTCAAATCACAATTGATTAAATAACAACCAATAACACTAAAAGTATTGATTTTTTGTAGTTAAAAGTTCCTCTTTGTGAAAGAACAGAGGTAACTTAATGGGCTGATGAAATCAGAAACTACTGAAATTTAAAAAAAAACAAAAACAAAACAAAACTTTTTCTTGTAAATTAAAGAGGGGCCTAAATTTAAGATGCACCCAGTAGTTAATCAGGAGCTATCATGCCATCATATTTTCAAGAAAACAATCAATCAGGAAGGAAGCTGCATTTAGGGAATTCATTTAGAAACTCGATGGCAGAAAAAAGAGCTTGCTGACAGTGAGAAAAAGCAGACACAATCTGTAAAAACCACATCTCAAGAAATTCGCTTAAATGTGATAGTGGGTGTAGTTTGGTGGTCTGTGCAAGTGAGGGAGAGCAGAGAAGCAGGAAATCAGGCAAAAACATTAAGACTATAAACCAGCAACCTGCAATGAGTTCTATACGGAGCCTACAGAGTGAATAAAACATCCACTGCTGTCCTCATAGCTTTGGAACACTTAATCTGCAATTAGTTTCTTTGTTAATAGTGGTAGTTACAATACTGAGCCACATTGGCTTTCTTACGCGTACTTTGCCGTGAAAGTCAGTCAAGTTGCTCCAACCTGTATGTGGAGTGAATTTCTGCTGTTGCTGACGAGCAGGGTCTGTAACCACCTCATGGCCTCTCCTGTGTGAAAATCTCACCAGACCCTGCTCTCTCAACACTGGCAATTTCTGTTTCAAACCAGTCCTGAAAATTCCTTCTTCTACAAGCCCTGTGCTAAACTTATGAATAGTGCACCCTGTGTTTTGTCTTTTAAATGTAGATTTCAGAAGCTTAACAGGAAAATGGAGCTCAAGAGGAACCATCTATTTTATTATTAATAACAGTATTAGTTCCTCATCCCATTCTCTCCCTATTGATAGTTTCCATAACATACTGAGGCATACTGAGTCAACTCAGGTTGTAAATTCTATGGAACAGTTATCCCATTTTTGTGAAATACCTGCCCTGTTTTAGGAACCTGTATTAAAAATGAGAATCAGCAGGAGGCTATCCAACAAAGTGCACACCCAATCCTCTCCGCTAAAGATGCCGCCCTCCCTAGGAAGTCATGTAGACCTACACAACTTGATTAAATTTGTCAGCAGTGAGCTGCAAGAATGGAAAATAATAGATTGCAGCTTCTTGTACAGCTATAATCGAATTCCATCTGGTGGCAATTTGCCTCCTTTTCCAGGTTTCTTCCAAGAGAAACAATATTTTTAAAACAAATAATTTTAAGGGAGCTTATGGCATATACAAAAATAAATGTCTAGGGCATCAAAAGCCTAAAGCAATTTTTATTTTGACTGCCAAAGAAAGTTTTAAAATTTCTTTTTGGCTTTGCATACAAAAGAACCATTGTGAGGCTTTTAGAAGCACTTTCTCTGTTCTCCTTCATCTCAAAAAAAATAGCATTAATAATTAAAAGTCTTTCAAAAAATACCATAAACATAGGATTTGTGTGCCAGTGTTTCAGACCTATTAACATGAAACATTTGGAATTCCTTTTGCTCTCAGACTTTCAGGCATCTGTGGCAGGAACCATTTAACAGAGCCTTTTGCTTTTTTGCCCTGGCCGCCAGTATCTCAGCTAATCTAGAACATTTTTAACTGATTCCTTTGGACAGCAATTTGCAGGCAGACTCCTTAAGGTAAGTGAGATCTGGATCTCTCCTGCTGTTGCAACTGGTTTTTTAAGGATCTCTCTCAGATAAGGAAGTTCTGTCCTGTCTTAAACTAGCCTCTTATTCTTTTCTAAGACTTATTTGCAAGTAATAGGTTTTCAGTTGCCATACTATATTTGGGTCTCTTCTTAATTTTTCTTTTGCTTATTTCAGACTGTGTCAGGGAGAAGCTGAGTGTGCATTTATTTGACTGGAAGTCTAGGACATTGCTTTTTACAAGGATTCTACTCTCAACACCTTACAGCAATGCCTATGTGCTCAGCAAATACTATTTGGTGAAATGGAGATGTGTTGTTTCCTGACAATCTACCATATTGGTTTTTATTTATCTTATTATTACTTCTTCTAATGTGGGGACAGGGAAGAAAAATTAAATGAAAATATATTTTCCCTTCTGAGGGAAGAATTTAAGCACCACTCATGCCTTTCTCTACAGTAAATTGGATCTTTCTGAATAGTTAAACCTGTGTCCAGGATGTTCTGGTAGCAGAGGGGATTTGTATTTCTACAGCTCACCCTTCCTGCATATGAATACAACACTGAAGGCCTGAACAGACACCGGGACTGGATTATTCTGCTCATCAAACTTCCCTGTTTGATGGGATATTTCCCTCTATCTCTCACGAAACTTCCCTGTTTCAGCCAGTCTGAAAATGTCAGTACAGCACTGGCTATAATAGGGCCTGTTCAGTACTTTGTCTCTATACTCCTAAAGAGCAGACTTTCATTTAACAGGTTTCTCTGGTGTTGCATAGTTTTACTAATCATATTCACCTGTGGACAGTGCCTCTAGCATCTAGCATGATGCCTAATGGCACCATCCATTAAGAAAATCACTTACTATAAAGAACGTGCTGTCTACTGGCAGTCTCTGTTGCTTTAAAACAATTGTATAGTACTTATTCGTGATCAGCTCAGACATGACCTCCCACTCTGCAGTGTAATGAAGCCAAGTCATTGACATTGTCATAAGATAGATCAGCTTTTTAATCACCTCTGTTGTTGGGCTCCCAGAGCATCAGGAGTGTAAGAAGTGTAGTAAGTACCGAAACATCTACAAATAGGAATAAGTCCCAAGATGAGCCCAGGTCAATGTCTTAAGTATACCGAAAGCTAGGACACCTAATTAACAGAAGAAACCAAACTATAACAAGTATTTCTGCCTTCAACAGCCTCCCACAAAACACATTAAACTCTGGTAGGATACTGAGGTCACCCTCATGTCTAAATTTCTCAACATGTTTATAATTTTTATATTCTACCACAGAGGAAAGACCATGATTTTCATATTTGTTTAGAGAAATTGCTTTGTAAGGAAACTTCCAGAAGTTCATACAGAGTACAAATTCTAATGCAATTACAACTTTGGGAGCTTTGTGCCAACTCTTATCTTTCTTTCAATTCCAGCTCCAAAAGCTTTTTCAGTGAAAGACACAACAGCTGATCTAAACCAAATGGGTACCTTGTATGTTAGGTCTTTTTCCAGAAACTATGTAGTTTTTCATATTTCAACATATTCATATTCTGTATGTAATTCTTGAAAACCCCATCCACTAGGCAACTTGTATTCTGTGTCACTCAGATATTTTCTTTATCTTATCTGTTCTCTAAGACCTGGAGATAACTTTTCTGCAATACCATCTTTTACCAATAACTAACAATGTTTTTTCTTCATTTAGAATAGCATATATGCACACAGAACATGAAGATAAATAAGAATGTTCACAGAACCCCCTCATCAGTATTCAGTCAAACACAGATGCAAAAAACCACATCTCCTGTACTTTTTAGCTTTTGGCACAACAGGCTGGGAAGAACTCTATTTTTATTAACAAGTCCTATAGAGATTTTATATGGAAGGACCTTCGAACAGGTCTGCTAATCTCTGCTAGTAAAGGTCTAGAACATATCGAGTAGTTTGGCAACTCTTACAGTCTAGTAAGAATTTCTGTCTTGCGAGCCAATTATGCCACAGTTCTCCCTAGAGAGTATTTGGTTACTTATCTTTCACAGTAAGAAATACTTCTGTCAGATAGTACATGGAGCTGACAAAAATTTGGCTGATGAACTTCCTTCACAACTCCAGACAAAATCAGTGCTATATCCAGCCCCTTTTCAAGCTGTTTTCTATAAGAAAGGAATTATTTAAAAATTATATAATGCATAGATGAAACATAGGACTTTCCCATCATGTGTAGGCTTTTAGTCTGAATTACCTCAGAGTCTAGATGTTTTCTTCAAATTCCTGTGCTTCAAAAACCATGATAGAAAATTATTTCCCTCCTGAAAGTTATTCTCAGTAGAAAAGAAACACTGCCTCTTATCAGTTCTGCCTGGCTGGTTTGGGCCTTCCTGGCTGTAATATGGTCAGAGTGTTTGGCAATAAAAGAAGAGGATTTTTGTTGCTTTTTTAATCCTTCTCCACAATTCTGAGACAAAATGGGCTTAATAGTCTAGGTCTATATAGATCCTTCTCACAAGTTGTGTCGTGGCTTCTTTAACTATACAATTCCTACTCTGTCACCACGTTCTCCCATATGACAGAATTTTTTCCTCAGGTGTGCCAGCAACATACTGGCATTCTTTGTTCCAGTCCTTAAACCAGCTGTCATCCTAGTAATATTGAAGAGTTTATATCTCTGCTTTCTACAATCACATCGGGTACAAAGGAGAGTAAGAAAATATATTTGCTTTTCAGAGTAATTTTTATTCTTCAAGGGGTGTAGCTTTTTTCCAATGAGAAAGTTCTATGATAAAATATCATAGAAGAAGAGAAAACAACTGGGAGCTAGCACCCACTGTTTACTACCTCTGATAGAAACTAAGAAAACTTTAGTAGAAAGAAGAAATAAAAAGCTTTACTAGCAAGATTATCAGTTTTGCAGGGAAAGCTAAGAATCAGGAATGAAAACACTGAAAACATAATTCTTCTTTTCTGAAAATACTTTAAGAAACCTACTTTATCCAGAAAGTATTTTTTTATAGACTGCACAATGACAAAACAACCAATGCTCCTTATGTTTATTTCACATACAATTGCAAAATGGTCTATATTCCCTATTAAGCTGACATTAATGGTCACACTGACAAGACACGCATCTTTCTATATCTTACAAAGTTCAATTAAAAGACACTACAATCAAAGAGTAATTTTGTTTGGTACGGATCTTTCGAGACCATGTGATTCAATCTCTTGCTCACAGCACACTGATTTCACAGTTGGATTGGGGCCCTGCCTTGTCAGACACTGGAAATCTGCAAACATGACAATACCACAGACTCTCTGGGCTGTCTGTTCCAGTGCTCACCCATTCTCATTCTTCATATCTAATGAGAAATTCTCTTAGTGGCTTCTGTTCTTTCTCTGTTTGCCTGAGAGGAAGCATGTGGCTTCATCTTCCTGGGACGCCTGTTCAGTAGAAGACTGCTATTAGTTGGGTTCCCCACCATTCTGCCTGTCCTTCTCCAGGCTAAACAAATGCAGTTCCCTTAATGTCTCCTCATTTGTCAGGTGCTCCAGCCCCTGAATGTCTCTGTGGTCTTACAATGAACTCTCCATTTTATCGATGTCTCAACCTCATTCACAGACAGTCTCAAAACACAGTCATATTACCAGGGTGGCAGCATTCATATGACAAAATGGGGCAGGATATATATGATCTACTTCTAACTTTTAAATACAATGAGCTTTACCCTTTCCAGTAACAGTCATTTTTTCCATTTAAGAGCTACTATTGCTGTATTTTGCCTTCATAAAATCCGTCCTTTCACATACACACTAATAAAAAAAAAGTTATGATTTTTTAGTTTATCCTCTTTATTACTTAAACAGGAAGAAAATACATATTCTCTAATGGAAATTTGGGGTTGCGGTGAATTATATACAAATTTGTCATTATTTCTAATTAATCATTTAATTAAATTATACCTTCTAATAACAAAGTCATATTTCAAACATATCCCCAATTATTGTCCTAATGATTTATTAAATTAATTCTCTCCCCTTAGCAAAAAGGAAGTAATTGCTGTTTTACTCTGCCATGTTTCATTCCAACTTTTACTCCCTATAAATGTGTTATAGTTCTTCCATTGGCAGTCAGAGAAACTCTCTCTAAAAGCAACATTTACCGCAATTTCTCTCAGAGCCAAGGAATACATATGAAGCTTGACATTTTGGAGTATCTGTTTTCAAGCGTTGATCTACAGTAGTTATTAGAGATATTGCTCTTACTATTTTACACTGTCTTAAAAGTGCAGCTTATGCTAACCTTCCTTGGTAACTTTCATGTATTCACCACAAAGAAAAAAATGGCACTGCAATAAAAATAAATGTTGAAATAGACAAAAAGTCTTCACACAATCACTGCAGGTCTCTAGGATCTCCACCTTTTTAGTTACTGGAAAATAACACTAAGAGAAATAAAAGCAGTCTTTACTGGACGGCCTTCGTAACTTAATTATGCACCAACTGCACATATAGACTACCTCAGATTTTAAAATAATTCTACTCATTCCTGAGGGATCTGGATCCATTTTCTCTTATCTCACCTGTGTCTTTCAATAGTAACAGCTAGACAAAAAAAAAAAAATCCTATTTTTATACTCTGATTTCCTACTGTAAAGAGAAGACAACCTTCTTCTTCTTTGAACAAAAGTTAAGACAAAAATGAAGCTAAAGTTCTTGCTAAAAGACAAGTACAACCTGCCTCAATGTTTTTGTTTTACAGGAGTCAGGATCAAGCCTTCCAGGCACCCTCTCTCCAACAGGCATTCCAACAAGAGGAAATAGTAAGAAAAACACAACTGTGGAAGAAACCTAAGAAAGAACAATGCCTTTCTTGTTAACCAGAAATTAAAATTACATCTATAAAGACTAAATATTCAATAACAAAAGTAAATTGACAAACCTGCAGACACATAAATTACTGGATTAGATTTTGCCCAGATTTCTGACCAAAGATAGATGTTTTTAGACCACACACTGTAGCTTAAAAAGAAAGAGGAAACAAAGCAATAGAAACCTACTTTTATGAAGACTAAGCAAAAAGATTAGTTGTGTGATCAGCAGATAAGTGCATATATGTATGTATTTGAAGAACTTGTAATTTAACTGCAGGAAAAAAATGCATCTGAAAAACAAAATTACCCTTTTCCATACTTGGAGGCATCACGATACTTTTTTGTTTGTGACAGGGACCTTCTTACAGTATTTAACAATCTAGTTTTATCTCCCACAAAGACTTCTGTAACATTTAATGAAACTGCCCCCAAGACACTGGGGCAACAGACTGACTTTCCTGATGCCTCTTTCAGTCATTTGTTACAATCAGTCTGTGCCATCACTGATTCCATTCCAATCCTCGCAGAAGCACACCGGTACTTCTCTAGAGGTCCGCTGCCTTCAAATTTGGCAGATCAAACATCAGAACATTCTTATGGCCACTGCATAGAATTCCAGTACTAATGTCAGAACATTTGCTTACAGCTGTTTATTTAAGGGAAAAAAAAGAATTCAAAACTTTTTCAAAGTAATATAGAAAAATCTCCTTAAAAAAAAAAAAAAATACAAGATCTGGAAAAGGAATTCTCACACAAAAGGTTCTCTATTTGAAAGTAATAGCTGTATCTGATTAATCAATGTATAATGTTTTCAGTCTAGCTCCATGTCTCCTTTAATTAGAGCAAGGTTGCCATTTCTGTAAATTTCAGTTATAATCAAGCTTTTCCACTTTGCTTAATGCACTTGTACACAGAATATAAATCTGTTTCATGTCTAATGTAGATTTCGGACTATATGAGATGAGATATTTTGTCACTGAAGATTCTGAATGAAAGAAAAATAATGTGCAAATAGTCAAGAATAAGCCTATCCACATCTCTTTCAACACAATAAAGAGAAGACTCTTTCTCCTTGCTACCTCTAAGATTTCTTTCAATGTGCTCATTAGATATGTTTAAAATATCAGCCACACAGCCAGGGAGAAGAGTCAACAGTTCTCAGTTCTCTGAAAAATATCTAGAGACATTCAATTCTAGCTGTCACTTTCTGCTCCATAGAAGGAATAAGACATTTCTAGAAATGGTCTTCTTTAAAAAGCCATTTGGTTTTCCCTGTGCACAGGTGACCTCACAAAGAAGTTATGTCATCTACCAGTTCTACTCTGCTTGAAAATATTTGTGGTGCTCTGTTCAACTTGTCACAAAGATTTTTAGGTAACAACCCAAAGAAGCAAAAACCAATAATCTTTTTTCTCCACATTGTTGTTACTACCAGAATGAAGAAAGGATTCCAGGAAACTTTCCAGAATATTTTTAGTTTTTATATCACTCATGATAATATTTTTCCCAATGTTTTTCAATAAATTCACAGAATGACCCATGGTTATGGTTAAATGATAATAATGGTAATGAGTGGGTTGCTAGTTCCTTTGGTCTTCAGGAATTGCTTCAGACCCTGCTTGTTATCAGTCTCCTGAGAACACCCAATGGCTCTTGTCCGACTCTAATGCATATCAGCTTGCTCTTCATGTGGTTCTGTACCATCACTACCCTATTCTCTTTTTTCTGAAGCCAGAGAAGGCATCAGTCTGAATGTAGTCCCCACTGAAAGTCTAATAGCTAGAAATCATTCATGTTAGGGGAGGGATGTGTTCTTCACATTTCTCAGATGATTGCCTTGTGGATCAGAAGCTGTATATACCCTCATTGTGTTCTTCTTGCATGGTTCTTCATCTGGAGGTGATGAAAAATTAAAAACATACAACACAACCAAGTTGAATGGAAAACAAGTATACACTGAGGCTTTTTTTTTACATTGGCTACAGATTAAAAAGAGAAAAAAACTCTAAGCAAAATAAGAAAATGCAAGCAATTATTTAAAACCAATGCCTAAAAATGATCCTACAAGTTAGTAGTAACTCAAACTGTTAAAAAGTTAATTTGTACTTCAAACTCAAAAGTACAATATGTGGATGTTTGATCTTGTCATGGAGCCAAATTGTTACATTAAAATTTCAGAGCATCATTTATAAGAAATGTAAAATAGAATTGCCAGCTCTTGAAGAAGGAATAGCTAATATGAATTGAATCTTGTGTTAAACTTTCTCTGTTCTGGCTGAACTTAGAGCCCCAGAATACTTAGCTTCACACAGACAGTACTGAGAACCAGTATAAATCATGGCAACTGAAATGCCATCAAGAATTTCCCATAAATGTTTTCCCTCCAACACTCCCCAGCTATGTCTTATATATACTTTATAAATAAGGGTTCAGGAGTTACCTAGCTGTTTTTCCACAGCAATCTCATTCCAAAAAAGTTTTTGTCCATAATAATGGGATATTACAACACCTGATTCTAGTTTACAACACTTTTGTTTCACGGTTACAAAGAAATTATATGTTTTATTTTGTAAAGATTAACTATTTTACAAAATGTTGTTATGGCAATAAGTTTAAAATTTCCTGAGCTGTATGAAGCATACCTTTGCAGAGTTCCTCTTCACTAGTTTGAAGTATTTTTTAAGGTAGAGTTCACTATTTGAGTTTCAGCATAATGTGTCATTTCTTGGTCTTTTAAATAAAGTTGGTTGTTTAAAAATCGCAGTTTTCTGAATTTTCCAGCACGGCCACACAACTCAGGAAACGACGTCACTCTCCTAGTGCCAAAAAACAGGTTCGAAGTCCTAAATCTCAGCACACTCTCTCAGCCAGTGACGCAAGCAGCCTGCTGAAGTGAATGAAACCTTTGTCCTATTCACTGAAACTGGGATTTTTCATGCTTTTTTTAAAACTCTGCAAAACCTAGCTGCTGAATATGCTCACAAGGTAAGCTTCAGAAGATAAAAGTCTCAAAAGCAACAAAACAGGTTTCAGAATAGAATGGGATTCAGACGTCTCAGGATAAAATGCTGGCAACATTCCTGTGGTTTAAAAAGTAATTTATTTTTTGTTTAAAAAAACCCACTATTTTAAATCTGATCTTTTGTTTGTTTGTTTAAATAATTAACAGCAAACATGCAGATTCTGAGCAGCAAAACAGGCACTGCAGTAAGTAATGCCAACAGAGACACTGAGAGACCACTTTTTTCCACAAGTGTCATATCAATAATTTAGGAAGGACTAGCTCAAGATCAGCCCACCCCAGTACAGCAATCTACATATAGCTATCTATCTATGATTATAGCTAATGGAGATGAAAATTAGGGTCCAATCCAGGTGACTAGACAGTAGGTGTTCACTTCAGGGTAAATTGATTCACTCTCCAGTCCCTGTCAGGTTCGATTTGAACAGCTATAAATAATGCTCATTACCCTAAATCTTCACATTGTTAAGATAGGTAAGTGAATTCAAATTCAAAAGCTTTAACAGCCCAGTGATAACCCTTCAAGTGCACAGAAACAACCTGTTAATTTTCTTCAGGTAACAGACTCATATGCATCAATCTTATTCTATCCACTACTAAAGATAAAAACAATTAATTCACAACATCCAGAGCACATTACATAGATCACTGCTGAAAGTCACCAAAATTTTTTAATCAACAATGCGTTCAATATCTGGTCTACTCACATTTGTAAGCTCTGAGCATGGTCCAGTGAAGTTCCCCAGCGCTCCCGTGTCAGCATTAACAAACCTAAACAGGCAATGTTGCATGAACACAGATTACCACATATCATTTCCATCTCCACACAATGTCTTCACCCAGAGGGTGGTGGAGCACTGGAACAGGCTCCCCAGGGAGGTGTCACAGCCCCAAGCCTGACAACGTTCAAGAAGAGACTGGACAACGCCCTCAGACACATGGTGTGAGCTGTGGGGTTGTCCTATGCAGGCACAGGAGTCGGACTTGATGATCCTTTTGGATCCCTCTCTTCCAGGCACATCTCCTCAGGACGTTCTATGATTCTTCACCATTAGGGCTGTGAGTCACTGGAACAGGCTGCCCAGAGAAGCTGTGGATGCCCCATCCCAGGAAGTGTTTGAGACCAGGCTGGATGGGGCTTTGAGCAGTCTGGTCTAGTGGAAGGTATCCCTGCCTATGGCAGGGTGTTGGAACTAGATGATCTTTAAAGTCTCTTCCAACCCTAAACGTCCTATGATTCTATGAACTGAAGAGTCTGTGGGGACCATAGCAGACCTTAAATGTTGACATTTCCCGAAACACACAACAAAGAACATAAGGTCATGCAATATCATGGATCAATATGATTGAGGCTACTTCTTAAGCAAATATAATTCAAGTTCTGGCACTGTTTTGTCCTCTCCCTTCACCCCTAAAGTCCTGCACACAAGTTTACTAGTTATCAATATTGCTTAGTTCTCTACATCAGGAACCCTTTTTTCTGTCTGTGCATCAGAGGTACAATCCCTGTTCATGGCAACCCAGATAAATATCTTCCTTCCTTCCTTCCTTCCTTCCTTCCTTCCTTCCTTCCTTCCTTCCTTCCTTCCACCCTCCCTCCCTCCCTCCCTCCCTCCCTTCCTTCCTTCCTTCCTTCCTTCCTTCCTTCCTTCCTTCCTTCCTTCCTTCCTTCCTTCCTTCCTTCCTTCCCTCCTTCCTTCCTTCCTTCCTTCCTTCCTTCCTTCCTTCCTTCCTTCCTTCCTTCCTTCCTTCCTTCCTTCCTTCCTTCCTTCCTTCCTTCCTTCCTTCCTTCCTTCCTTCCTTCCTTCCACAAAATTGTTGCAGCCTCCAAACATCATTTTACTTAATGAGTGGAAAGGCGCTCAAAGTCCTTTCACTGAGACCAGTGAAAGAAGCAGTGTCCCAAATGACTAGATATACCTTTCTCCTACCTTAAAGCAAGCTTTCCAGGCTCTACCTTTTCCCATGACAGTCGTCTTCTAAGTGCTTTACTTTACTTACACTGAGCTATGTGCCAAATACAGGGAAAAATGATACAGATTGGCCCTGGATGATCACAGTGCAGCCACTTCCAGTGCTGCTCAGACAGATGGACACAGCAGCCAGGTCACAGTTCTCTTCACCATTGTAACAAACATTTGCATCTGGCCCACATCAACTGAGGAGAGAAGCTAGGACACAAAGTATTGAATTACAAGGGTAAATATTTATTCATACACATGAGCTATCTCAGACAAATCGGGGCACCCCAAATGTGGGTTTACACATTCCTATACCTTTAAACATTCAGGTACAACACAATTTGACTAATCACTAACACCCACAGTACTGATTTCTAATCATAGTAAAACTTTGCAAAGCAACTATAATTTTTGAGGCATTCTTGCTGTTTGTCTGTTGATCCAGATGTCCCTGCAGTCATTCTTGCTATATTACTTATCTACGATGCCAGACAATGCTGGGAGGGTTTCAAAGACATATCAGAGGGGCTAGGATACTGGCCTTATCTTGGTTGCCCAGGGCTATCCTTTATCCTTCATGGACACCTCTAAGCTTCCAAGAAGCAAAGTCATTATTTCCAGGACTGGACTGCCCTTTAGTTTTACTTAAGCATGAACAATACTGAAGTGTCCTATAAAATTCCACTGCCTCATTACATCACAGTGCATAACATGAACTAATGTTATTACACTTCCGTACTATAAAGACTGATGGATACAACTTTTTGTAATACCTCCCCGATGTGCTGTGGCTGTAGGCAGGCAGCAGGAAGGCACTTTGGCTCCCTGCCATCCTTGTTACAGAGGCAACAATAAAGAATTTTCTAGTTTCTCCTTTTACCTTGTGCCAGCACAGAAGATGGCCCCCATTTGTAATCACTTTGCCACACCTTTACGTGAGCCTGGGCCAAAGACCATCAAGGACCAAATTTCACCTCACCGACTACAAGCCACATACACTGACCAGAAATCACGGGGCTGGGTTTTCACCTTGCTCTTTACAGCCTCTAAATTCAAAATATAACGGGGCTGCCGGAGCGACAAGCCGGTTGGGGACATCTGCCCTCCCCCTGGCTGACAGTGGAGAGGGCGACAGGCAGACACCGCCATTACTCGAGGCCGGCTGTGTTCCTAGTGCTGCCGCCTTGCAGAGCCCTTTTACTCATCATTTTATTTGTAATTAAGCCATTTGCCAGGAGATGGCAGCGTAAGATAAAAATATCCCTGAATTTTTATCCCAGCTATTTCCCAGAAAAGCGATGTCCCCCAAGATCGCCATATGGTCCCCTGTGAAGCCTTCTGCAGCCCCCCGTGCTTAACTTATGTAGTATTTAAACCACGAGGTTTATTGCAGCAAGTATAAAACAATTTGTTTAAAGAACATGTTCAAGTTTGGTGACAAGAAAAGCTGCAGTTGCACCAAGGGAGTGCCAGCCAGGAGCACAGGCCAGCCAGCACTTGGTGCCTTGGCCAGGCAGTAGCCAGCCCTGCCTTCTCAAAAGTGCAAAGAATATATATATATATATAAAAATCTCTTTCAACAGGTAAACAATCAGATCTGCTGTAAAGTCACCACAGTTACAGCTGTGTTGTCCAACCAGGCTCTGACGCACAGCGTCTGTGAGAGTGAAGCAGGAAGTTCTGTCCATGTTTGCAGTGCACCAGCATCTTTTCTTGGCAGTTCGGATCGAGGAGCATCTAAACTCACTTGGTGTGTTCAGCCTGGAGAAGTGGAGACTAAGAGGAGACCTCATCTAGGCTTACAGCTTCCTCACAAGGGGAAGAGGATGGAGAGGCACTGATCTCTCCTTTCTGGAGACAAATGACAGAACCCGAGGGAATGTCAGGAAGATGTACCAGGGGACGTTTAGGTTGGACATTAGGAAAAGGTTCTTCACCCAGAGGGTGGTGGAGCACTGGAACCGGCTCCCCAGGGAGGTGTCACAGCTCCAAGCCTGACAGTGTTCAAGAAGAGAGTGGACAACACACTCAGACACATGGTGTGAACTGTGGGGTTGTCATATGCAGGAACAGAAGTTGGACTCGATGATCCTTATGGGTCCCTTCCAACTCAGGACATTCTATGATTCTGTGAAATCCTTTTGCCACGGTGTTACTGGGGTACACTGTCTTTGGAAGTCCTACTCACTTCTCCCTGGTCTGCTGTGTCCGCAACACCATTTACTTGAGGTGGCAGAAGATTTTGCCATAAGTATTGAAGCTAATCCTCAGGAAATTCATTGTACTTACTAGTTCTTATGGGATTAACCAGCATGGCAGCTCTTTTTCCCCATAAAAAATGGTAAAAAATGGCATGGGCCCCAGTGTGATACAACAATTTAGGAGTAATTCTCATTATGAAAGTAATTGTATTTTTAATATATTTTGAGACTTGTTAAAATACAAATAACAGAAGCCTTCTCTATTTTAGCACACAAATATGAATACATTAAAATAGTTAGAATTTTAGGAAGCTATAGCTTATCTAGATTTTATAACTGTGGTGCCAGTTCTGTTGCCCGGAGCACCTCATCTCAGACACCATTGGAAATTCTGGAATTTCTAAAAAAAAAAACACAGGGAATGCTGATCTGTCAGGTGAATACTTTGGATAAATTTGAAAAGAAATGTATTCACACTGATAAATTATTATGCTGAAATGTGGCTATTCTGTTAAATTTGTATATTCTTCTGCCTTCTAAATGGAGTTTCATTAATAATGTTCGACCATATAAAGTACCAGAACAGTAGGAAAATAACTATCTTTTATACCTACATATGCAATAGGCACAGGAGAATTATATTCTGAACCATTATGTAAACCTGGACAGTTGTGACTGGTTATAAAGAAATGCATACTATAATAGCTCTACATATATCTGATATAAATAACTGCTTTGTGGTAGAAATTAATCTTTTGTTCATACCTCAAGTATCAAATGTCAATTTGATGCTTCTGTATCACTTAATTAATTAGTTGTATCAACTGCAAGCTTACTTAAATTACCTACCTTGATATATTATGCCTGCAGAATAAATTATTCATCTCACAAAACTTCTTAGCTAAAGTCTTGCATCTTCCTAGCTACAGTATTTACATCAAAACAGCAATCGAATACCACAGTATTTGTCTTAATTAAGTGATAAGCAACAGACCCAAATATGCCTAAAAAGGTATGTGGAGCTTACAGTTTGTCAAACTATAAGCTGTACAACTCCGGGATTCAGAAAACAAAGACAAATATCTCCAGGAGGTATGTGTTACTGTAATATCACAAGAGGTCTGTGCTTTACAACATTTGTATGAGTTATTTTACTGTCTTTTCAGCAAAAGAAAAATGTTTAGTTTTGGAAACAAGAAAAATACTTTTGTGTGTTAGACTTGCCTGTATGTGACTGAAGCATGTTAGCAAGCACACTTTTTTAACGTATTAAGTGAATGCCTGGATCACACATATGTGTGTGGAAGGTTTTAGTGTCTGATTTCTTCTGTCACCTGTTATAACAAACCTCAATAAACTTACTTCAATTCAGGAGTGACAAATACTAGACACTGGGACCAGTGGGACACTGGTTGCAATGTTTAATATAAATTTGTCTAACTTCACAGCTGCAGATATGGGTTAAAAATTCCATTTTTTTGGTAACATTTTCTCCTTATGTTGGAAAATTTTATTTTCATCCTCAGTGCTCATGTTGTTTCATAGGCTTTGGTAATTTTTTTCATTAAAAAAATACATGCAAGAGGATAGACATTTTAGCTGTTACATGGGACCTTGATTCTATATATATTCATCAGTCAGCCCATTTAATAAGTTTTCATACAACCATGCTTCTCCAGTGATTCTCAAAAGGAAAAAACAAAATAAACAAAAACCAAACAAATGAACAAAACAAAAAAAACCCCAAACAAATGAACAAAACAACAACAAAGACCAAACTTTAAGTCAGAAGATGTTTTCCATACATCTCTAGCTCCCCTATCTGTTAACCACCAAGCCTCACTATTTATTCAGTAATTGCATTTGTTGTGCCCTGCTTTGAAGGAGAGAATATTTGTCTGTTTCTAAGAGACTGTTCAAGGCAGTCCTAACATAAGTATCATACCTCAAAAATCCCTGAGGTGAAAGTGGCTGAGGTCTTTAAAAATGTTTTTATAACATGTAGTCAGACTATCTAAATACAATAGGCCAAGTTCTACTTGAAATTTGAGTTGACTTGCACTTGTTAACAGCAAATGAATATGATTTTGTAAACCTCATTCAGCAGTACCTACAAGGGGTCTCTAAAATTACGAACTTTACACATTTTACCTAAACCACCTGCCTGCTGCAACCATGCCAGCAGAGTGGCGCTCTGGGAAACCGCAGCACAAAGTGACACTGAGTGCAGCTGCAGGGCAGGTGGTGGGGACAGAGCTGGCACAGCAGACTGTGGCAAAGGCAAAGGCAAGCTAGTCATTAAGCCAGCCTCATATTCTTTGTGATGCTGAGGTGGTTCACAAGCACCATGGCAGGTACATGCTGAGGCCCTGCCTTACTATCAGTACAATCAGCACTAGGTTCAGTGAGAGCAGGTGCGTGTCCTGATCAGACCAAACGTTCTGCATGGTCACCTTTCAGATGGAGGTGTCTCTTATATTTCACGCTTGATCTGTTTGATGTTCACTATAATTGTGTAATCCCATCAAGTGGGTTTTGTACAGCAGATCTAGTGTCCCAGTAGTACGACTGGACATATGTATCAGAGGCTGCATATCCATTAGCTGGAGGACTAATCCTTTATCACAATACGTTGACCAAATACAGCTACTTACAATTAAAAGCCTTTGTAGCTCTCTTAAGAAACACGAAGTGGCATGGTTATTGTGTATAGTGGTAGGAACATATAAGTCAAATCACATTTGTTTTTACAAGCTCGCTCAGGGAATCTTACATGGTTGATGTAGGAGCCTTCCATTCCAATATGTATTTTTTCTCAAAGGAAATAAATTAGAACTGGATTGTCCCATTATTAAGTGGTATTGTTCATACTTATGACACTTGAAAACACAGTTTAGGCCTGTGATATTTTGTAATTTTTCCATCATGTTTGCATATATGATTTACCAGCAGCATGTTATGATCTGACAGCCCTCGGATTCTTGCGTCAGTGGACTATGATAGAATTTGAATTTCCTAACCAGAACTTTGTGACTTTATCACACATGGTCTTTAGGCTTCCTCTTTTGGCTTCGCAGTGCACTCAGATACCACAATAGGAGTCACCAGGCATATCTTCACTGAACAGTGAATGAAGGAACCATAAAGGGTAGGAAGAAGGTAAAGGTTCATTGCTAGAGAAAATGCTATAGATGAAGAGGCCTTTGTCCTTGTTTACAGACAAACACCACTGAAAATTAGGTCTGATATGCAAAGCTGGTTCTGTGTAGTTTTAAATAAAATTTCCAATAATCAATACATTTGTATATAACAATAAGCCTGGGGCAAAACAGCAGTCATCCGTATTTTGGAGAATGCCTGATCTATTTTTTTACCTTGTTAATCTGGTTCACTTCATGAATGCTGCTGCTGAAGGCAGTTTACACATGTTTAACCTATGTGAATTTGATGAGTGCTAGAAAGTTAATCAATTTTTGTAGTAGTTATTAGCCTGAAGGTTGGGTGCTATCTTACATTCTTAGGAAGTAAACATTATTGGTCAGTTCTGAGAATTAAGCAAACAAGATTAATGTCTTTCTGTAACTGAAAGTTTAACTAGCTAACCAAGTTGTGAATTCCAGTCAGCTCACCTTGCATAAGTGATAAAATAGGAATTTAAATAGCTGAAGTGGGAAATCATACTGTATGGATTTTTTTTTCCTAGGAGTGGATGTTCTATTCTTCTTCTAATGTTGAGAGAATACGGAAATATTACTCCCTGGGATATTTTATCCAGTGGTAATTTCCAGAGTACTCTATTATAGTTTGTCAATCTGGTTTGCATGACTTCATTGTCATGGATTAGGTCTTTAACTAAAATCCATTAGAATTACATGGATTTAAGTCTTTAAGTGAGAGGAAAATTAGGCCCATCAGTTCTTAGTGTTAACTCAGGAACCCATTTAATGAAGCAATTTGCGATGTTTGTAATCTTCTAAATGGGATATTTATTGATTACCAAATTACTATCATAGTGTCATGCATGTGTGAAATTTTACAGACACCTAACAGCTAATTCTGTGACAGTGGCCTCCCTCAGCCCAGAGGAATGTCATTGGCACAGAAAAGATGACTTAAGTTTTCCCTCAGGGGCCTCCAGGCCTTTGTAATTGTTGGGAAAAACTTCAATTTGTACAGTCTCTCACTAACTTGAGAACACATTTTAAAGGAATGAACTCAAATTAGTATTTCTATAAAAGTATTTTCTCTTTAATATTTTCTTAATTTTGTTTTCATTTGCTGTTTTTCTCTATAACATGTTTTTCATCCAAAGTTTGAGAATTTTAACTGAAACACATGCTTGCTTCAAACAAAGTATAATGTAGGCATTTGTAATTTCTACCATAGATGGTGTTTTCTTCTTTTGACATAAATGGTATTCATTTCCTTTTTGACTGAAGGTTGGGGACACGGTTTTGTAAGTACAGGTATGCACAATACATGCACTGATCAGTAGATGATTTCAGACTTTGCTATGAAATGTAGTATCTTTAGAAGGAGTGAAAAATCCTTAAAAATTTCAGACTGTAGGTTTAGTTTGGTTTTGGCAGTAATATGGGTATGGAAATCTGCTGCTAGGAGATTCTTCGTCCTGGTCAGTAATACTGTACAAATAATGTTTTCTTTGGGCATTTTTTCTCTTTGGGTATATCTGGTCTTCGCTGGAAAACTCAAGAGAGGAAAGAATGTATACTAAAGAATTATGTTTACAAGATCAGCAAGGGCGAGACCTAAGTTAGTTCAGAAAGATTTCAGATTTTGTATGTAATAAAGCAGAATGGTTCCAAATGCAGTACAAGGAATCTGCTTGTTCACACGCAGCTGTTACACACTAATGCAAAGAGGCTTGCCAGGAATGTGTAAGCCTTTGCCATCCATTGCACCACCACAAACAGAACCGATTTCAGGGGTAACTGAAAGAAAAAGCACATCGTGAACATGTAAGACAAATTTGCTATTAGACTTGCAAGGCACACATTTAGTAGACAATATTAAGCAATTCCAGAATATTGCTTTGTCTCGAATGCTGAAGTATAGAAATTGTATTAGCATTTAATTGCCACGTGCCATATTCCCCATTGTGATTTTAGCACACCTATTTGAACTGCTATAGCATGATGGGCGCGTATTGTGTCATTTAAACAGGGGTCTACACATCCTTTGTTGTCACCCTTACATAGTGGGCGATACACACTCAAAAAGGTTGTTCATGTATTTCCAAGCTATAGGATCCATGCTATAGGAAGCTTGCGATTTAGTAAGCCGCGCGTAGGAGCGAGAAAACGCTTAGAAAATCAAAAACTGTCAAAATCAGCATTGTAGCCAGAGAGGGTGGATTTGAGAGACAGCAGAAAGCAGCAGTCCTGCAAAGCTCAGGTACTGTCTGTTCAGACTCTGGTATCAAAGCAACAGCAAATCACGGCGTCTTGCCGCTGCAGTTCTTTTGTGGGAAGAGAACCCTCCCGCGCCGCTGGCTGCGCAGGGGTGTGGAGGGGGGTGTGCCCGCCGGCCTCCCCCGCGGCGGCTGCGGCCGTGCCCGCCGCCGGCTGGCCCTGGTGCCTGCGCCCCGCTCGGCGTGGGGGCTGCAAACCCGCGGTTCCGCGGGCGACTCCGCAGGGACTCGCCGCCGGCCAGAGGCGCTCGGCGCGGCCGAGGCTCGGTGAGGAGGAGGGGCCGGCGACAGAAGGAGGAGCAGGGGGCCAAACGTCACTTTCCCCGGCCGCGTGTTTACGTGGAGATGAAGATGGCGGCGCCGGTGGCCCCGCCACGGCAGCTGTCGTCGCTGTGAGGCGGGACGGGACAGGGCAGGACAGAAGCGTGTGCGCCCCGGCTGAGGCAGGGGGCGGGGTGGGCTCCGCCTCCCGCCGCCGGTAACGCTCTGCTCTGCCGCACCGACGCCATGGAGGACGAGGAGCGGCTGAAGAAGCTGGAGGCTGGGAAAGCCAAGGTAGGAGGCGGCAGGGAGGCTGAGCGGGGCGCGGGGAGGCCGGGGGCGGATTGTCACCGGGCCCGGGCCGGGCGGCGGAGCGCGGCTGCGGCAGGGGGCTCGGCGCGCGGCCCCGCCGCGAACAAAGCCGCGGGCGGAGGCGCTTTGTGCTGTCCTGCCTGCGCACCCGGGCTCCCCCCGCTGGCCTGGGGCGGCGCGGGGCTGAGCCGCGTTCCCCGGCCGGGCTGCGGGTGGCCGGTGACAGCGGGCCCCACCCGGTGCACGCTACAGGTGTCCCGGGCGGGGGCAGCCCGGGCGGTGCCCGCTGCGCCGGCGGCGGCGGGCGGAGGAAGAGCCGAGGAGGGGCAGAGCTAACCTGCTTACCGCTTCGCACCCGAGGCACGAATCCCGTTTGCCTCTAAAGCCTGGGAAACTCCCCCTAAACCTTTAAGGAAGTGTATAAACCCGACAGCTGTTCCTCAGTGTGGCACTAATACCGCGAGAGAGCCTTAGGAGGCAGAGGATTAAGGCTGTTTGCGGTGCTGCGGTGGGTTTACCAGGTGCCTGAGAACGCCGGGCGGTGCGCGGGTCACCTGCGGGAGCGCTCGGTGCGCAGCCCGCGGTGCCGCCTCTCGTCCCCCGCACCGCCGCTCGGGCGGCACAGCCGCTGCCCCGCGGGCTCGCCCAAGTGTTAATCAGGGAGCTTATGATTTTACTCTTTAAGCACGGCTCAGTGCGCACCGGCTGCAAAGCACTTCGCCTTCTGGGCAGCAGACCGGAGTTACCACACCAGAGAAGGGCCTCTTAGTTCAGAGAAAGCTTTGCTGTGGTCAATAAGATAATGAATGGGACTTGTAGGAAAATAAGAT
The DNA here is from genome assembly GCF_964273445.1 of Streptopelia decaocto. Taxonomy (NCBI): domain Eukaryota; kingdom Metazoa; phylum Chordata; class Aves; order Columbiformes; family Columbidae; genus Streptopelia; species Streptopelia decaocto. The sequence goes on along the minus strand of NC_138655.1, from coordinate 139,233,034 downwards.
AAAATTAGCGTTTTGATGTTGGTATGCCTGGTTCCTTCCAGCAGTCATTGCAAAATGATAACAGTTTAGAAGTTTGTAAGTCAGTCATTCATGCTAAAGATACTCACGTAACTTGGCGGGAGGTGATAGTACAGGCAGCAAGAACACAGATGAAACTACAAAACATCACCACCGTCTTGGTTATGTGGTCTATAGAGAAGAGAATGTAGTTTGGCTATGAAGTATTGAATAAATATTTTGCTGTATTAGACAAAAACGTTGTGACTTCATATGTTTTGGTTTATTTGGAGTGTTCAAAACGTACATTGAGAAACTCTCCCAGATGGAGCTGTATGTTTATATAGGAAAACCTGTTCTTCGGTGCTTAGAGCAAGGGTGGTGTTTACACGACGTTACGCAGTACTGTTATTAAAGGCACTGGGACAGATCAGGTACTGGCAGCAGTGCACTCTGTCACACCCAGGTTGGCTAATTCTTTTGCAGAAAATTAGAAAGTAGTTTGCAAATAAAATGGTTGAAGTAAATTTGCCCATATTATAAACCACAGGGAAGAATTTATGAAGATAATTTATATTTTTCTGTCCATGCTGGCAAAAGATTAATACAAAAAATGAACGACAGTTAACGAAAAGTGAACTGAAAGCCAGGATGCTAGTAGGAATTCAATGGCTTCTTTCTTTGAGAAAAGGCTTGTATACACTTTACTAATATATTTTGCCTTTTAGGATCACTCTCATAACTCTCGCCCTTCTTCTAGTCTTTTCTGACTAAAATCTAATGATGTTCTTGTAAGTAAGTATTCGCCTGAAGACTTTCGTATCCTATGCTTTTAAACATCCCTTGTGGTTTAAGTCATTATAGCTCTTTAAAGCTATACGTGATTTACACTGGAAGGGACTATAAAAGCTGTGTTAGTTTTTCAGATTTTTCATTGGTGTTCTGTGTACAGTTTACCCTTTTTTTTTACGTGTGAATAATGTAATTAAACATGTTGAACTGAGGAGACTGGGTCACAGTCTTCCAGTGACAAGTGTCACTGATAAAGGCAGAAAAGGAGAAATTGTGTTAGCAGAGAATGGAAGCCAGAGTTTATCCTGCAGCTGCCTCTCTCTTCTTCAAGGATACAAATGCATTCACAGCAGCATGATTAGTATGTCTCCTAAAATTGCTTGGCTCCAGCGAATATTTGCTGCGAACCACAGAAATAAGCATCCAAAGAACTTTTGAGCCAAACCATTGAATGTGGTTTAAATAAAATAGCTGGAAAAGTGTATTAAATTATGTGTTGTTACTGTGCTAAAAGCTCAGGGCTTGCTATACTGCAGATACCTTGATTCATCTCCTTGAAGTTATGAATTTTAAATACAAATAAGTGATTACATGAACTGCAGGATGAATGCAGGTAATTGGGAGTCTGGTAAAAGAGTCTAGTAGGTGCCATGGAGATGGCTGGTAACTGCTAACAGTGGAGTTATTATGTGAAATTGGGACTTAGATTCTTGTTTGTGTTTCTTTGTGTGGGTATTTTGTTCGTTTTGCTTTTGTTTTTTTTTCTCAAAAAGTAGGTAGCTAACTACTGCCAAATCTCAGTATGTGCACTTTAAGCAATATGAATGTTCTGTAAAGCAATCATTTGGGGTTTTTTTCTGATCATAATATTGAGTAGGCAAGCTGTGAGGTTTGGTTTTGTGTGAATTTGTCTTCAGCGGAACTCTGGTTTTTTTTATTCTTGATGTTGTCTTAAGATACTGTCTCCCCGCATAGATATATATTTTTTTTTTACAGAGAAGTGTATTGCAGATGGATTTTCTGCAGCAGAAGTTTCTTTCGAGCCTTCCTTTATTATTACTGTAAATGAGAAGCTGCATTGTGAATCTGGCATTGACTGAAAGCCGCTGAGTGCACTTGGGCCTAGTGGGCTGGGTCTCGGTGTGAACACGCAGCCTCCACCAGTACATCATTTGGAAAATGGAGTGAAAAGCTCTTGATAGAGTCTCACTGACACTCATGTGTGCCTGCGGACTTTTGGATACTGGATACTTTATTATGAAGCATTTGCACCATATTTGCTGTTCTCTCTGTTACAAACCCACAAAGACAAGGGAGGCACAAAATCAAACCCAGTAAATTACATGCTCCTTTTTCTGGACCTGTAGTCATTCATTTTCCTTTGCCGCAAGGAAATGTGCTTGATATTAACCCAGCCTCTATGAATGGCTGTCTCTCTTAACTATTAAAATGGTGTCTCTGTGCCCTTTTAGAATTCTGTTCTCCCTAGACAAGCGATTTCTTCATCTTAGATCAGAAAGGCTAGTAAAACAGAACAGGGTTGACTGTCATGGAAGGTGGAAGGAAGATGTTTGCCAGCAATAAAAATGAAAATGCATGCTGTTAAGTTGATCGGTGCTCAAAACACAGTGAATTAAGAAATCAATGAGGTATGTTTTGTGCCTTGCTTAAGAGATTCTTGAATATTTTTGATGGCCTGAGATGGTCTTTCAAAAGAATACAGAAGACGGTGATTGAAGATCTTATTGTGATATTTATGTGCACACATACTAAACGTGCATGCTTGTGTGCATCAGTTGATTGGAAATCTCATCTAACATTAAAGTGGATACTACATGTGGGAGATGGGTATTTAATTTTATGTATTTATTTAGCAGCTTAGTAGCTGGCTTTTCTTATCAGGATGTTGTGCCATTTTGCTCAACTTTCAAAACTATACACAGTGGTTTGCTAGCTTCAGAATAAAAGCACTGGGGACTTGGATTCCCTTGTGAGAAAATGGCTGAGAGTGTTTTGGTAAAGCTTTTGGAATTAAAAAAAAAAAAAATTATACACACAGATGAAACACAGAGCTATTACAACTGGTAAAAGGAAGAGATATAGAACGATGAATAGCAGGTTTTATAAAACAGTCTGTTTTATAGTACTGAAATTTTGCAAACAATTCAAATAAGTGTGTTGCTCCAGTCTAAATTTGTGTTGAGGAAAGGGCCCACCCTATAGCTATATGCTCATTTTGGTGTGGGAGGGGTGGGTGAGGGAAAGACAGTCACTTAACTTGTAAATTATCTCAAGCTGGTCTAGGACTTTGTCTAATGTTAGAAATACATCATTTAATGTCCTGATTTACAAAGGTTCTGTGCATGTTTATAATACATTATTCCTGTGGTGTTTGAAGAAATCATGTAATTGTTGAAGAACCTTAAGAAATTAGAGAACTGTCTGGTTTCGTTAAACACTTGAGGACAGAATAAGCAGTGTTACTGCTTTTGATCTATACCAGAGAGTTGCTGAGAAGACTAAACAGTGAAGCTGGTTTTGGAAGCTCAAATGGCATTCAGTGGACAAGTATTACAAGTTGTATAACTGATTTGACAGGTTATTTTCACAAATGGAATAGTAAAAAGAAATAATTGCATATTTTGTCTTCGGGTCCCACATGTAAATATTTCAGATGGCTGAAGATGAAAATGATATGTATTATTAAAGTAGCATTGCCTAAGAGTCTGAGAATGTTTGCCATTTACATTCTTGTATCTTACGCTTTTGCTAGGAGAAAGATTTTACTTTCTCATCTCTGGCCTGTTCTGACTGAGAAATTTCGGATTTCTCAAGGAAAGCTGTTGATCAAGATTTTTTTTTTTTTATAAGAAAAGAGATTCAAGTGAAGCATGGAATAGTTATGTGCCACAGTGATTAAAGCTCTAACCTAAAACCCCTAGGAGAATTCAGCATATAGGTTGTGTTTGTAAAACACAGTCCTTTTAAATTTTCTGTAAATTACCTGAAGAGGAAAAAAAAACCCAGTATTTCAGTGGTTAATATTTTTTTCTTCATAGAAGACAAATTAAATACATTTGAACCTTACATTTCATTAAAGAACTGGCCTACTAACACATCTTCTTTTACTTTCAGGTGTAGGCTGTTCATTTTGTTTATCCTCTGTCTGCTTCAAGTAACTTGAACAAAAACAATTAAACAGAATCCTGGAAGCAAGAATTTCCTTTTATTCTGCTTTTCTTATTCTGCTTTTCTTATTCTGCTTTTCTGTTAAAATATTCAGCCATGTCACAAAGTGCTAATTTCATCATGAAGCTCTAGCCATCACTGTCACTCTTTATCACAACTGAAGGAGAGCAGCTTTCTGGGCTGAAGGTTCACAGGATGCGGGTGTTGCTGGGCTGTGTCTGTGTCTGAAGATGCTCTGTGTGTGTTAATGGACAAGCTGGGGAACAACTGGAGGGGACGCCAGGCTGACTCTCCAGAGTCTCCTGGAAAGGTGTGGGCTGAGCTTTGGTGTGACAGGTGAGAATGGAAACTGCCCTGCGTGTAACAAACCAGGAGAGAGCACTGAAACTACGAAAAAATGCTATAATGAAGAACTGGGCTTTAAGACCATTTATTTGACGGAGCCCTTTTTCTTGCACATGAAGATTCTCACAAACCTGTATCTAATTCCTAGGTGTTCCTCTCTTGTGTTGCTACTTGTTTTCCCAGGTCCTTCTAAACTTGTGGGGTTTGCCTCCTCTTCTTTTACAGGCTTCAACCTACTCTCTCTCCTTTGCATCTCTGTCAATTCTAAATGCAAATAGTAGGAGGTATGTGGAACTGCCTGTGTGTATTTTGATTATGAACATGAGTAAGCTTTAGAGTTGATTTTTGCCTTGCAGAGAACAGCTCAGATACAAGGACTGACTGTTACCCTAGGGAGAAATCATATGGTTTTAGAACTCTCAGTAAAAGCAGATAGGGCAGAAATTGAGAAGAGGTGAGAGAGAAACAAAGTGAGGTGTCCACCTCGCAGTGCATACTTTTATTTTTGTTCAAAACAGTGGACGTCTGCATTTTATCATAGCAGAAAGTTTTATATACATTTGAGATTTATATATATTTTATCTATATAATTGATTGCTACTGGGGTGAAATATAAGCTTAGATGAAAGATTGAATAGAAAGGTAACTTGTGAAACCATTTTCAAGACATCCTGTTTCTAATAGTAGAAAAATTGGGGTGACTAGCTTAAATATTGAGTTTTTTAGTTTTTTAATATGATTTAATTGTTCTCTTGCAGATAATAGAACTACTCACTCTTTACAGTTTTCCCAGTGTTCTTTTCTCCTTAAAAAAAAAAAGGAAAAGAAAGTTTAATTTTTTCCCATTGTGTTCAAGTTTCTTCTGGAATTTATTGAGTCCTTGTAAAAAAAAAATAGTACTTTAATTGAAATCTAGTATTTAAACTGTTTTCAATTGGCACTACTAGAACTTTTCCTATTTTTAAGTGTGTTTTCCGTTTTTCTTCTGTTTTCTGGTTTTGATCTCCATTTCCTTCATTACAGACATCTATTCTTGCTTTTGATGCAGAGTGGTTTAAGTGTTATTGTCAATATACTCTTTTAGTAAAAGCTCTATGGTAGCTGTCTACCTTACAATAGTGATGTAAGGTAGACTGAGCTTAAACTAATACTTGCTTTCTTCTGAGGATGCAGATAAATATCACTTCAAAATAACCTTTATGTTGTAGCCAATCTAGAGAAAATTGATCCTTAATCCAAGATGCCCAGTGAATTTCACAAAAATAGATAAATAAAACACAGGATTGTTAGTAGCACTATTAAAGCAAGAAATTGCATTGTAAAAACATAACTTGTTTTCTTGCTGCTCCATGTGTAAAGAGAAGGAATTACAGAAAAGAAAGCACAAAGTTACTCTTTGCCCACATTCAAGACTTTCTTTGTTTTAGCAATAGTCTCTCCCTCATTTCTAGGGTCTGCTTTCCAACTACTTATTTTCTTAGTCTGGGTGTTGCAATAGCAAAACAGAGGTGACTGCAACATTTGTTTCCCAGGCAGTTGCAACAGTATCTAGACAAGTCTGTTTGTTTATACTGATTTGGAAATAAGCATGACCATCACCACCACCAGTTCTAAAGTACTTCAAGGAAAATGCATCAGATACTCCAAGGAAGGTCGATTGGACCTTTTGAAATAGAGTGTTCCCAGAAAACCTTGTATTTTTTCTCACAGGAAATAGCCAAACAAGTAAGTGCTTTAAAATATTGGTGTACAGAGATACTAACTGCGGAATAATATATGGTTATTGTAATATCTTAGTGTTTGGAATAGTGAAAAATCTGATGAAAATGAGAACAAAAGACAGAAGGTTGAAGTAGGTCCAGCTTTGTCCTATCTTATATTGCAATACAAGTTACAGACTAATAACACAGTTGTTGGGAATTCTAATTAAGGGGCTGAAAGCTCTGTCTTAAATATCTGCCACATAGCTAGAGATTTCAATGTATTGCTATGAATTTGTTTCAAAATCAGTTCATTACTGGTACCAGCTATCGTGAAACTTTGAATTTGCAAAAACACATTGATAAATGTGCCTCAGTTCAGTGAAACGCATTTGATAATTGCAGTCTTTTGACTTCTATGTTGAAACATAAAGTAAATAGATCTTGAAATTTATGATGATGAGATGCTTGTATGTTGACTGCAAAGTGCTGGCATGCCATATTGTGTTGATGGTTCTGGTGTTCCTGTTTCTTGAAAGAATCCCTAATCTGCATGTTCACATGATTTCTTGAGAAGCCAACATTTTTTATTATAAGCTACGTTTCCTACACCAGTGAAGAAAAGACAAAAGAATGAATAAAAATGTAATGATTTATTAGAATTCTGTTTCTTAGAAGTATGGAGTTTGTCTTCCTGCTTCACCCCTCTTCTGAAAAGGAACCCCAACAAGTTTCCAGATTGAATAAATTCAATAGTTGCCAGCTAGGCAAAAGGATATGAGACTCTGGAAATGAACCACTAAGCTTAGGAAAGTGGGGGAGTGACCAAATTGCAGTTGTAATGAGCCTGAGTTTCGTAGCATTGTCACAAAACAAGAGGTGGTCTCTTGGGCCGTGCTTCTAAATCTCAAAACACCAGGAAATTGTAAGACTCTCCACAATTGAAGGTAATTTTAAGGAGACTGTATACCATTTTTATGATATTTGAAGGGGAAAGCATAGATTTGATGAAAACTCTACTGCCATGGTAGAATTACAGCGTACCTCTAAAATTATGATCCTGAGCTGAAGAGCCAAGAAGATTGGTGGAGTTTTGATGGAGAAGATAGGCTTCTGGGACTATGTTTCTGTGCAAATATTGACAAAATAGGTGTTCCAGAGAATAAGTAGAGTAAGTTATATCAGAGCTTACTCAAATCTGACTTCATTGCTAAGCTGTGATTTAACGGGAGTAGTTATCCCTTAATCCTGGTTTTATTTTCTGAAGTTTTTACTTGTCCTTAAACTCTTACTTCTTTGTGAAGAAACTTCCTGTGTCCAACCACAAAACAAGGGGAAAATATTTAAATGTTCCTAAATCCATTTATACTGTCCTAAGTGAGGTAGCTGATTTAACATGAGTGTAATAACATACATTTATAATATATATTTTCAATTAAAAGGTATACAGGAGAAATATTACTATTACAGGTAATCCTCCATAACAATGATAAGAAAACACAGTCTTGGTATGTTCAGGAGCACATTGTGCCAGCTAGCAGAGTTGCCGTGTTTAAAGAGAAAATGGAGATCCCAATATAAGACTCCTCAAAGGGGGATGTGTTTTCTAGATGTTCATTATTTGGGATATGTTCCAGGAATTAGATCAAAAAGCAATGTCCACAGACAAGTCTGGAATTTTTTGAGCAATATCAGTGTCTTTGTGAGCTCGCTTTTCTCTCACGATTCAGCAGTGTGTAAAAAAAAAATAATAGAAGCCTGTCAGAATAATACACGCCTGTCAAGTCTTGCACGCTGAGCATGAAATTCATGCAGTTGGTTCTTTCCTTCTGTCTGCTCTGCCTCTCGCAGAGCTGTCACAGCTTCATTCTCCGTCTGTCCATTCACTTCCAGACATGCTGCGCGGTATGAATTCATGTAAAAATAATATAAATAAGATGGGAAAATGATGAAGTGCAACTGAGTTTGACTTGCTTCAAAGTATTTTACAGTTCATTAAAAAATAATCAAAACCATTTTTTAAAATGAAAATTTAAAGTTTTGTTCAGTTTCCACAGAGAGTTGGAGCATGGAGGTGGCCAGAATGCCTGCAAATAATCTCCTAAAAACGTATCTCAATTCTCCAGACTGCTTTGAAGATCTCAGTGTTAATGCTTGTGAAAAGATTGCTTTTGACAAAAGTCATCACACCACATGTATTTATTAACAAGGAATGGCTATTAGTCCCTGCTTAGCTTGAACAGAATTTAAACTGTTGATCTGTATCTGAAAAGCTGATTGTCTTGTTGCCAAAGATGTAACCTCTCAAATTCTGTATCAATTCCATGGCACTTGTCAACTTGAAAAGCCTGATAATCTTGTATTAGTTGTTAATAAAGTCATATTTAGACATAATCTGTTTATTCTGAAGGTGCCTTTTTCTTTCGGACTTCTTAGTACTGAGAAATTAAGTATGAACAAAAGTCTTCAGATCTTACTGTTCTTTATTCCATTCCTTTACATATTCTTTCGACTTTTTAAAGTTACTTCTCTTTTTTTTTTTTTTTTCCCTCTAAATTTTTGATCTTCAAATGTCTCTAACATAGATATGTTTTCATAAAAGAATGTGAAGGGAGGGGAAAAAACCTAGATGTATTCTACATAAATACAACTGAAATGGTTTACAGCAGAATAAAGCTTTTTGCTATTATAAATTAATTCTTTTTTCTCTTATGAGGAAAAAGTTACATTTACATGAATCAGGGTAATATAAGCAGTACATAGAGACTCAAAGTAAATCCATAGTTGATGCTTTTTCAAGAATCCACAAAACACTCTCTTCAGCCTTTTTCAGCAAACTTCTAATAAACTCTTCTTCCTCGTTTAGTATATAGACTAAATGTTGCAGGAGGAAAGAAAACTATGCATTGTTGTGAAGTGTAGGAGTCCTGCTGATCAGGAGAAACACACAGTGAGCTGCAACCCCTTTCTTGCAGCATCAACGCAAACCAGAAATGGCAAATGCTTCTGTGATTTAAGTTTTCCTGCATTAGGTACACAGAAGAGTCTGGACAAAGCCTTTTCAGATAGAGATTCTCTCTGTGCATTTCACTGGGTGTCTCAATATTGCTGCATCTTTAAAGCCCTGCACCCTAGATAGGGTCATCTCTTAAGTTAATTAGAATTTGCAGTTGACTATTTGCAGTGTGTTGCGGAAGAATGAACTATTTGAGCTGGAATGGAAGCAGCAATTGCCTGACTACAGTTTTCTTTAGACATGTCAGGATTTTTTTTTTTGGTAGGATTCTAATCAGTATTCATGATTTTTGAGAAAGAGCTGCCTACCCCTAACCCTGGCCCCTTGAAAGCTACATTGATACTTGATAATACACCATAACCAAGGCTGCGGTCATCACTAAGACTTTGATTATTGGGGAGTCTCAAAAGACTGGCAAAGATTGCTCTTTAAAGAAAACAGACTTGTATAAATGAATTGTCAACTTTAAGGTCCTTGGGGATCTGCACAACTGTTAATATGAGAGTGCCTTTAGATAATGGATTGAGACAGAATTTCGTACTGAAAGTCAGTGTGCTGTTAAGATTTTTTGACACTGTTAGACATGGTCTTATAAGCAAACTGAAGACTTGGTCTAAGTACAATTACCATTTGGTGGTTACAACTGAACAAAAAAATTGTTTTTAGCATTATTTTTGTTTTAATGGCTTGCTCTCAAAGTAGGTGGTCTTTCAGCGGCCTGTGTCACTCAGTATTCTCATTATTAGCAGTGGAAAGAATGCATGGTTTTATGTAGACAGTACTACACTGAAGTAGACGGAAAACACAGCAAAGAGGCTTAGAATTCAAAATGATCCTGGCGAATGATTGAGTACAAAAGGATGTGGGAGCAATACTCAAGGCTTTCTTTTCCTCTTTAATGATAAGGGCTGTCCTTGGGCTTCCCAGGTCCCTGAGTCTAATGGCAGAATTGGAAGGAATGAAGCATTATCCACAGTACAGAAGGTCAAGGTGGAGACCACTTAACCAAATCTGATATATGCAGATTTATCGGACTGAGTGTGATGTATCCAAGCATCCTGCAGAAGCTGGCTGTTGTCATTACAAGGCTATTCTCTTGCCTACATTTGGAAAGTTATTGTGACTAGGAGATTCCAAATGAGCAGGGAAAAAAGCAAACATCAGACCCATCTTCAAGAAGGGTGAGAAGGAGGATCTGGGGTTCTATAGGAAGGTGGCCTGGCTGTGAGCTCTGGGAAGATTATGGAGCAGATCCTTTTAGAAGCCATGTTCAGGTACCTGAAGGGCAAGAACGTGACTGGAATTTATCAAGAGCAAATTAATTGTCCTCTATGATGGCTTAGTAGGTTAAGAGAGAATGGTGGATGTTGTTTACCTTGACTTTAGGAAGGCATTTTATTTGATCCAAGGTGGAGATAGGTGCTTTGGACAGGTGGACTGCAAGGCGGGTAGAAAATTACCTGGACTGCTCTGCTCAGAGTGCTGGTACAAATTCCAGCTGGTGGCCAGTAACGTTCCCCAGATGCTAGAAACTGTGGCCAATACGGTTTGATGTTTTACTAACGACCTGGAGAGTAGGAGCGGGGATGTGCCTTCAGCAAGCTCATGGATGATGCTGAGAATGGTTATTGAATGAATTGAAGCGTAGGGCTTATTTTCAGAGAGACCTTGACTGTCTGGAGAAATGGGCTGACACAAAACTCATGAAGCCATAGCAGCATGAAAGAAGATTGTACAGAAAAGCTCACAATGGCAGAAAGGGGAAATTTCAAGTTTCCATTTTATTACTCAAATGTAACAGTGGTCTATAGGATTGTCCAGTGATTAAAAAAAACACGTGATGTGTGATCTAATTTGAACTCAGGAGGGGATCCTGCATTTCACAGTAGTGATGAGCGCTGTTGTTTGGGGGTCCTCCTCTTCTAGGATATGCAACTATAAATACAGAAGAGACAGCTGAGGAACATAATAAAAATTTTGTTTTGGATGATCTCTGATGATTGGCAGGGAGACTGATAGAGATATCAAAAGAACAGAGTTTTTGTATGCAGTATTTTCCTTCCTTTCTTCAGCATAAGATCCTCATTTATATTCCTGCAGCACCCTGTCTTATTTTCTACACACTTTCTGACTTGCAGTGAATGAGAAGGTAATCGTACAAATCACACTATCCCAGTGCAATCTGGGCACTGATTGAAGACAATCCTATGGGAAAAAAAAAATATGTTAAAACTGTGCCATAACGCATGTGTATGCTACATCAGGGCAAAATTGATTTCTACCTGCAAGCCCAATTTTGCAATGTTTTTTTCATGGTTCTTTAAATTAAGCTGGACTGTGCTTTTCTAATGCTGTCAGCTTGGGTAGGTAATATTCTTGGGTTTTATTTGAAACAAGATAATAATTTGAGGTGCAGAATTACATTGTCTGGTAGCTTGCTAGCTGGGTGATAATGGGCTAATGTGGTCAAATACTGATTATTGAGAAATTAAGGGCAGCTGGAAGCCTACACAGCTCTTTTTCACCTCTTTTCTGCTCCTCCCCATGTAATTCTTTCATTCCCACATATATTGCGATGGGGAGGGGATGTCCTCTGTATTTATTTGCTGATGTTCTGAACAAGCTTTTAGACTCACTTACTCATACCTAGCAAATATTCTGGTTTCGTCTTTATTTATTCCAAAGAAAGTTCAGATTTTAACATTACATATCAATTTTATTTTAACTCTGAAAATAGCTAGGTACCAATTTATTATTTTCAAACATCTGAAATAAGATACTCATTTTTGTTGGGAGAATCACATTCAAAGACTTGATTTCACAGTATCAGGTTAGACACAACATAAAGCTAATTTAAGAAAATACAAATATGTGAGCATATATTCAGTAATTCAGTACTGTACTACGTTCAAAGGAGCTGGTCTGGTCTGTGCAACAAAAGGATTATATAAAAAACTGCATTTTTTTAATGTGATGCAGTAAGATGACAAGCAATTAAGATAATTTCTGATAGTGCTTCGCTCTCTCTATGTTCTCCAAAGTAAGTCTGTATTTTTGGGGTATTGCCTTCATGTACTGGGGGTGGGAAAGAACACCTTTCTGATTTGGGCTGTGATGTCCATGTAGCTGTATCTGTGTGGGGAAAATGGATTTTAAGTATTTTATTAAGAACCCACTCAAATTAATGTACAGAATGCTATAAAACTGGTGAAAGTAAACTTATTCCGGTGATTTTCCCCAGTTGAAAACCTAAACATAATAGTGTTCTGCTTCTAGTTATTACATGCATCCAAACCAGAATGCAAGTCAGTCTGGTAACATTCAAAAGCAAACCTAGTGCAAGTGATCTGTATTACGGATTCTGTTATTAGAAACATAAGAATATTACTTTCCTTCTTTAAGTTTTATATTTTCTGATTTATAATTTTATGTTAATGTTAAAAGCTCAATCTTTATAAAAATGTAAAATGTCAACCTTAGCTTTTAAACACGTAAGACAATTAATAAGCGGAAGAAAATGTCTGTGTTACAAATATAAACTTGCAGATTGCCAGTAATTTGATCGACAAGCACTGTGTGGAGATGCTGGCAACTGTTGCGTTTGCATACTTTTGTATTTTTGTAGTTGGCTTCTAACTGGCAAGCACAGATGGCCATAGATTTTGATTTTTGTATGTTTCCGAATTAGAGAAAACATTTATATGTTATTTTAAATTGCATTGTCTAAATATCATGTGTTGGCTACTCTATATGGGTTTTGATTTTAATTGCTAAGTTATAGTATGGGATTTTTAGAACCAACTCTGTTGATATTTTGTTAATTTATGAAAGGTTTCTGTGCCCAGCTTTTGAATAATTGGAAGATTTGTTCTCAAGAAACTTCTCGTTAAGTAATCAATGTTATTTTGTGGTAGTAGCAACTTTTAATTTTTTTTCCTGAAAGAATTAGTCAGATTTGACACTTCCAGGCCCTTCTATTGCTGATAATGAAGAATGTTCTACTACAAAGTCAGAATTGGTGGTTTCAGTGGTACTTCACAGAGCATTTGGGACTGCTTGAACCCAAAGTTTAAAGGATTTTAGAGAGACTCTGTGAGCTTTGATTTGAAGGATCAGACATATTCTGCCTATTCTGGGAAGTTCAGTGTAGTATATAACATGTATTTTTTTTACTCAGAATCCTAGCAAAAATGAGAACTAAACTCAGTTTAGTGTGATGTGAATTCATATGCTTTTGTTGCTGTCTCTTCTTGGTAATCTTCTAAAAGCTTGTGGAGGTGCTGGGAGAATTGAATGGCAATAAGAATCTGAAGATACTCTATAGGATTTTTTTGTAGTAGTGTATTTAGCTAATTTATGTAAAGTCCGTTTACTGTTTTTCTCTGAAGTAAATTATTCAACACATTGTGACTTTAAGGGTCCCGTAAAATAAAAATATATGTCCTAATTTTTTAAATGAAACTAGCTCGCTCAGGGATAAATTGCAGTCATAGTTAATAAGGAGAAAAATGGTGATTGAGTGGTAATGGAGGAGAAAAATTACTAAACACTAGACATAAAATAAGTTTTTCTTTTACCAGAAAGAAATTTTGCTCTTTCCATCTGTTATTACAGAAATGTAGGTTGGAGTTTAGCCTTACTTTGGGCTCAGGGAAAAGACAGACTAATTTTTTGCTGCCTTGTGGTCTTAGGAGTGTTTTCCTAAGAGTTTTTTTGTGGGCAGAAGGTCAGCATGTGAAGAAAATGACCGAACAAGAAACAGATCTATTAACTTTTTGTGTGCATGTAGTAGTTAATGACATGGTTTCATTGGTTTTATACTGTTACTGTTCTGAAAGACATTTCTTTTGACTTTAATATTTTTTATGACCTAAATACAGTGAAATAAACATGCTTAATGCTTAACTTTGTTACTATATTACGGTTGTTTTCTGAAAATAAATTGTTATCCTGAAAGAACTCCAAGGGATTAAGTGAGTCTACAGCTGTTGATTTAACTATATGTAGTTAAATAGCTGATACAACTATATGCTTGTTAAAGAACAGGCGCTAAACCATTTACTTTAAGAAGAAATAAAGTGAAGTAATGACCTAAGCAACACTCAGATTGTTAGTAAATTTTTTAGTGATACAGAAGGCAATGTACTTAATGAGACGCATCTGATGATTCTGCTGCTTTCCCAGAATTCAAGTTCTGAATAGATGAATGGTTTGATCCCTGTATTTGACCAACTAAGTTGCTACTGTGCCATAAAACAAGTTTTCTTTTGAAACCCAGGTGAAGTTTTTTTATCTGTGAATGTCCATTACTTCATTTATCTTTCTTGTGGTGTATGGCATTCGCCTGCATGCTTGCTTTGGCTGTGAACAGTTCATGAAGTATGGTTCTGTAAGTAAGAATGAGTAAAACTGATCCTTGTAATTCACTTGACTGTTTATAGATATCAACTGCAGTAAATGTAAAGCCTAACATGATGATTTTGTTGAATCAAACATGATATTGAAAGGAAAAGTGGATATCAAATTGGAAGATAGTACATTATTTTAGTGCTTAAGCAGCATGGGGACTCTCTCATTTTGCCTTCTGTTCAGGAGGCCTGCATCTGCCTTTTACTTCCAGAAGATAACTTCTTTCAAACTATGATTTCTTCAAGAGTTGAGTGGGAAAAATTAGTTAACCAAATTTGTAATTGTACAACCTTACAAAAAATGTCAGTGCTGAACCTTGCTGAAGGGTTCACCTTTATGAAATACTGTACTAATTATGGCTTTCAGTCTAATGATGTTTCTGCCAAGTCTATTTAGTAGGCCGTTCTTTAATCTGTCCCAGGAGCTTTAAGGTGTGGTACCTTTTGCAAGTCCAGGCCTCTTTTTTTTTTTGTTTGTTTATTTTACCTTTATCTTCATGTGATTGAATTTAATGAACATAAGCTTTGTCTTGATTGCTGTGCATCCATCCCCTAGGCCAGCAGGGCTTACCCAGGAACCTACTTTCCATTCAGTTGCTGTCATGTGTAGCCTACCTCATTTAGACTACTGCATGCCACCAGTGGCTTAGTTTTATTAGTTATTTTCAAGTTGTCAGATACTGTGTTTGAATCTTTACAACTTTTCATTAACATGAGAGGTATCATCTCGTTATACATCTAAGACCATGATAGGAAAGGTTGTGTCACCTTTTGGAGCTCAGAAATGGTATTGATTCTTTCGTCTGTTGTAGCCTCTACTGCTTACTCTTGAGCCGCCAAGTGTTACTGAGATATAATCATTTTATATCTTCATTTAAGATCAAATTGTCCACTTCCTAGAGTCTGTCATTTGTTTGTGTCAGCAAAGTATATCACGTCACGTGTTTTCAGTTTTCAGTCTATAGGAAAGTGATACTAAAATTATATTGTAGGCTCTCGCACACATTTTTTAAATGGCAACTATTTTAGTTAATAGAACCTCATCTATTAATACATTTACATCTTGTTTAGGGTCCTGCACTTTAGTGAGCTTGCTATCTGTACATGGATGTCAGAGCTGAAGTTACTCATTGCCTTATGTGGATACCAAAACAGCCCGGAGAGCTGGGTTGGGGAGTAGCTTACTAGCAGTTACTACATGTACATGCTGAAATCTAGTGGATTTGCATGTAGACATAAACATGGTGGCATGTAGAAAGTCTTTCCAATGTTCTAGCCTAGTGGCTGAATTTTATGACTCTCTTTAATATTATGCTGGTTGGTTGCTTAGTGCTTGAGGATAAATATTGATATTTTTATTTCTAAAGGGCTGTGAGATAACAAATTCATACAGAGCAATGAACAGTACTGTAACTGTATGGAAAGCAACTAATGCTTTCAGAGTTATCTAAATCTTCATATTAGGATTCATCTTCAATAGTGGATCAATATACAAACCCATTTGCTGGGTGCAAATTTTCAAAACGTGTTCACGAGATGTGAGGAATGGCATGGAAAAGCGGTGAAGTTTTCTAGTTCCAAGTTAATGAAGAAAAGCATATGACTCATTAGAGACTAGCAGTTTAGCAAAGTAAGTATTATAGTAAAGCTCCTTTTTTTTCCCCTCCTCATTCTTTTGTAAGGCTAAAATGTAACTGAAACAGTTGTGTCTCCTTTGTTAAAATTTATTTGACCAAGTTTTAGCTCTGGAATTTTCTGGCTTTGGCAAGCTGGATGATTTTAGAAAGGCTAAGGGAGGAGAGGGGGAAACATTTTTCCTTACTGGGTGCTGAAAGATTTTCTTAAACACATTCATTAGTCCATTTGTTAGCACTGTGATAATTCCTCGTCCTTCTCCACCTCCCCTCCAAAAACTGTTTCAAAGGGTTGTAGGACATTGAAGACTGACTTTATGCCATTGGGGTTTCTTCAGCCCAGCTACAGAAGGCTTCAGGATCCAGTTTTTAAAGTTGCTGTTACACATAGACCTGGTGAAACAGGAGTCCATTTCTGTAACTGTGTAACTCTTTTGCCTTCCCATTATTACCAAGCCTTTGAAACTCAAGGCAAAAGCAAGGGAGGCACTGTACCTTTGGAGACAGCACCGCACTGCTGATCTCCCTCGCTCAGCACGGAGTAAAAGAGGTTCTGTTTTGTGTCAGCACTCTTGGCCTTGATGTGACAAAGACTTCCTAATGTTTCGGGCTTCAAGCATGGATGATATGTGCTTTTTTACAGAGCAGCATGAAACAGGCTTTTTATTGCCCTTTCTTTTTTTGTCACTGGCCCAATCCACTTATTTCCTCTTCACTTTAGGAAATACAGTACCAATGCAGGTCAGATGCTTTATTCACCCTCTGTATCAGCAGAGGTAGTTGTGCAGCATTCAGTGTGAGAAGGATAAAGTTTAAAAGTAGATAGGAGCAATATATAAATAATGTATGTATAAGTGAGTTAGCTAAGAGACCAAACGGCTAATTTTTTTAGTAGTTAGTTTGAGGTATTGCTTTTTCTGAAGCAGTCTAACACTGAAATGCACTTGGTTTATTTGTGTCTGCCGTTGTAACCTGACTTGAGAGTATTTTCATACACTTAACTTCTGTTCCTTGTCCAGAAAATAACTCAGCTGTAATGAACTTAGCTGTTCATAGGTCTGTCCGTATTTAAATTCTTGGGACATGGCAGAGCAGACCAGATCAGAACCATGCTAATTCTGAGGCTTTCCAGCTCACAGTGCCATCTGGAGGGGTTCATTCAAGTTCAGTGCCCTTGGTTATTAGCACCAACAGTACACTAACTTGATACAGATTGCTAAAAAGAATTGCCCCGTGTGCTGTTCCTCTCGCTATCCTGTGTTGTCCTTCATAGTACTTCAGCTATAAATGTAAATTGTGGTGATCTTATTGGTTTTCTTCAGAGTACTGCGGAGGAACAGCTGTCTTCGAAGCTGAAAGACTCAAGTTTGTATATCGGTAGAGAATATAACATTTCTTCTTTGGAAATTTTCATAGCCTTATTGCCATCCTCTAATACTCATGAACCCCTTAAGTCTCCGTAAGAAGAGACATTCTAAGGTCATGCTCATGTTATTTGGGAAAATCTGACCGGGAATGCGGTGAACAAATAAGTAGATTGGAAATACCTCATTCCTGGGTGATTGTTTTCTTGTTCATTCATTCATTCTTGTTTCCCTTTTACTAAATTCAACATCTGTTGGATGGAACCAGTAAATTAAAGCTCCATTTGCCTCAGCAGATAAGCAGATTGAAACTTCCAAAGAACATTAATTCCTTACTTACAGTTCAGATTTTCAGCTATGTGATATAATGCGTTAAACATATTTGCAGGTTGCTTGCTCAGTTATCTTCTTCCTGTAGGTTTTTATCTCAGGATTTGGAAAGAGTAATGATACTCTCCTGTTTGTTGATTAGCAGAATAGAATAACAGAATAGAATCAGTAGACTTTACTAGAAAGAAGTTTATTTATCCTCTGTATTTGATAATTTTTCATTCATCTCACAGTTATCCTATTACTAGGATAGGCATCAGGAACCTAGAAGATGCAGGCAGCTCTGTAAATCTGCCCGCCCTTCAGGAGTTAGTGCTTAGACCTTTTGAGAATATGACACAAAGTGACAAAGTGCCACTTTCTTTTCTCTAATACAGTTACCAGTTAGCCTATTCAACATCTCTTTTGGGGACAAACTGTCAGTCTTTTACAACTGGTAACAAGCTTTTGCAAAGCTTGATGGCCTAACAACAAATGAGTGTCTAACAGCCTAGGGGAGGCTCTGTGGCCAAAATCTCAGTGTTGCTGTCTCCGAGACTCTCTTCCTTATCCCTTTGAGGGCCTTTGATCTGCTGCTGTGAAACATAAAAATGTTACCGTACATTGGAATCACAAAATCAGTTCACAGGTGAGAGAGATATTACAGTGGGTTTGGTTTGTTGTTTTTTGGTTTTGTTTTGTTGTCAGTTGTCCAGAGTAAGGTGGCATAGATAACCTGAGACTTAAACCAGAGCAGATCTCCAGCTTCTGAATAACATCCAAAATTCAAATTCAGATTGGCCTTTTTGGTTTGCCATTACTAGCTTGCAAAACACCTAATTCAAGACTAAATGGGACATTTCTGTGCTTTATAGGTGATCAAACTAATCCCACCCCAGGGCCTTGCTTTTCATCCTTTCTGTCTTACTGAAAGGCTTTGTAGCAATAATTGCTTAACTGTGGTCAGGGGGAGTGAGTGGTGACCTTTCATTACTAGGACAAGTGAATCTTAAATTAATCCTTCACCTTTCAAGACAAGATATCAGTCAGTCTTATTCTAAATATTTTGGTTTTACTTTCACTGAGTTATCATTTGGTGATGAGAATTCAGAGCATTATAATTGGAAAGGCCTGAGCCTTTCTGTCACAGGACTGTTGATCTTCCGTGAGTCTCATGATACACCCGAGTGGCATCTTGCACTTGCAGGGAGAGACTGCCTGATTCTGGGACATACCGTAGTTACCACTTGTACAGTACAGTTTGCCACAACCCGTGTTACACATTCAGATGCAACTTAGAGAAACTCTTTGTCATTCACTCTATATATAGAATAAATACCCCTTTCTTGGACAAATTCGAGGCTATTGTCTTGGTGACAAGTCCCAAGCAACACCTGACAAACAACAGTGTTCCCTTTTGCCTACCCTCCGTGTGCTTAGTTACAGACACTGCTCCTGTGGAGAATTTCAGTCTGCTGGACTGAAAGTTTAATCTATGCTTTCTGCTGTTAAATGCAACATTTACATTGAAGCAATAAAGCAAGGAGTTGTTTGTTAGGGTCAATGAGCCTTTTTCATCTGTATTGTGAGACCAGATTCTCAACTAATAAATATTATTATTGCTATCAAACATGGGATTGTGTAGGGTCTGTTTATAAGAGGCAACATGTCTTGTTCATCCACAGAATATAGTGCTGACATCCGATCACTTCCCATTTTTCAAACTAATGGAAAGCTGAGAACTGTTGTAAATGGCACTTCTGGAAATCTGAAAACAAACATGTAATTTTTCCTGGACAATTTTATTGTAGGTTGTTGTGCATTAAAAGGAAAGAAACATAGTTTCATTCTCGGAGTTCAGCTTAAAATTTCAATTAATTTATTACAATTGAGCATTTAATTGTACACTGGATATTTGATAGAAATGATTCAGATGATAAACATGGACTTCATAGCATAATTCTAAAAATTGCTATAAAGTGGACATGTCTGTTTCCAAGAGGATTGCTATTTTTGCCTGGAAGCAGGATTTGGAAATCCTATGAACTGGTAATTACAAGTTGTTAGTAATTTTAGATGCAAAGGTGAGAGGCAAGGATCAGGAGCAAAATCGGCTGTTACTCATTACTGATGGAATTTTTAACAGGATTCGGTACTGCTTGGAGAATCCAAGGTCTTAGCAGCATGATGGGAAAAGCGGGAGGCAATGTGCTGGCAGATAGATGGGTAGTGAGAGAAGATGTGCTCTAGATCGGTTTTCAGATATGCTAAAACCCGTGGTAAAGTTGCATTGGAGCTGATAGTGTTCCTGATGCCTTCCCAGCGTAAGGTGCTCCTTCTCTGCTGTTCCTCGGAGGTGGATCAGTGCAGGGATCCTGTTCCGAGTGTCCTTCAGCTCCTGCATTTGGATCCTTCCTCCTCCTTGAGTAGCTTCTGTGTTCACATCTTTTGCTCTTGCTTGCGACTTTTGTAACTTGACAGAGACTTGACATTGAATTGTCTCCAAAGTGCAGATTCAGAACTGACAGAAGCAGTGTTAAGTTCTCCACAGACTTAGTTTTGGCATTATCAGGCTTATATGCCTGGAAGACAGGGTGAAGGAATCTATAGTTGTATCAGTTTGTATTTGTTTCACATTTTGTTTGAACTAGAAAAATGATTTTTCTAGAAACACAAAATCTGGAAGTATTTTTCTGTATTAATTAAAGTTTTAATTCTACACAAATTATTTTCCTTAGTTCCCATGACTGCTGGTGGACTTTTTCCTGCTTGTTATTTAACGTAGATAGATCCTCAACTCTAGTTCCTGAACCTCATTTTTGAAGGAATTAGGTGTCTGAGACTTCCCTGCCTTGATGTGAACATCACAGATTGTATTCATTCAGCAGTACCTTTTTGTTATGCTGCTTCTCTCGTTTCTAGTTTTTAAAATTTGATTAAATATCTGACAGGTTTGTGTATACTTGAATGTGCGGAATAAAAAGTGCAATGATTTGTGCATGTATCTGTCACAGTAGTGTAGTTATTTCCAAAATATTAAATGCTCATACAGAAATTTTCAGTTGAGAATTTGTGTAATACAAAAATATAAAAGTTTAGCTTGCATATGCATTTAGCTTTCTATGTGCCAGTCTTCAGCAATGTTTAAACAGAAAAAAGAAAGTCTACTTATGATAGAATTTCATATATTAATTCTGAAGAATTGAAAGTCAATGTCTTAGTCTTGAAAGGAGAGAAATCTGGCATAGCCAAATACCTTGGCTAAAATATGCAAAATACTTGAGGAGAGACACAGAGTAATTCACTTGTCCTTGAGCTGCACGTCTAATTTTGTAGACAAATAAAGGCTGTAAAGCTGCTTTAAAAAAGCCAACTTAACTTTCCATTAGAGAAGGTTTCAATCAAGTTGGGGAAGAGAGTTCTTGACCAGTGACACTACATGTCTTTCATGATTTAAACATAAAAAGTAAAAAAAAAAAGCAAAATTTCTCAGTAGTTAAAATTTAAGTCAGATTGTCTGCTCTATGTCATTGTGGCATTTGGGCAAATTCTGCTTGTCTTTTGGATAAATTCAAAACTGTTTAGTTGAGGTAAATTTACAGTTTTAGGAGAATGTAGTGATGTTGCAAGGAGACAATTGGAAACCTTCTCCCTTCTTGTTTTTGAGAAGCTAAATCTGTGCTGCTTCCTCCCCACCCCCCCTTAAACTTTGAAGCCAAGAGTAAACTATCATTTCTTTTCTGGTTCAAATATTTGTGGAGTTTATAACCTTTAATAGATTTCTGGTGAAATAATCAAAGTTGCCTAGCTAAAAAACAGAAAAAAACCCCATCAAGTGGAACTAATTAGGGATGCAGGGAAGAAGTATTAAATATACAGATGAGCATATTTGGCTCAGCAAATCTTCAGGTCTTCCTCCTGTAAAGAGAGCAGGCGCCATATGCCAAGCTGTCAGTCTTCCTAAAAATGGAGAGGAGGCTGAAGAGACCCACGAAGAAATACAGATAAAGGGACATAAGCATAAACTAGGCAGAAGTCAGAACTGATCTGTCAGTGATGCGTTTATTTAGATGGGGGCTTCTCAGCTGTCCTGGGGCCAGATGAGAGCCAGTGCGTGCTGCGGGTGACGGGTGGCACAGTCACCAGACAGCGTCTGGGAAGGGGGATCCGGGTGTCCTGCTCCATTTGGGTCTTGCTGAAGAGTTTGGATGGATGCCTGGTTGTCTCGATTGGTGAATATCGTGAGCAAATATGCTATCTTTTCTGTAGCTTTTTTCTTAAAATTGCAGCAGGTTTATAAAAAATTATATTTGGGTATTAGTTGATGTAAAAAGTATTTGAAACTTCAGGGTCTTTATTTGCATGATTTATATTTACATTGGAGCTACATTTATAAAACTTATTGTAGCACTTAGTTAATATTGGTCTTTTCAATTGGAAAATAATGATTTTTGTTTCCAGATTTTGTGGGTAAGATCTGCTTAATTTTTAAATTTAATTGGTAAAACCTGCCATGCTTGTTTTTCTTATTTGAACAGAAATTTTGTTCTTGTTAAGAAAAAAATATTTTAAATGGATTTTCTTGTGTAAACCACTATAAAGTGATTAAAAGTGATAAGCTCTTCAAAAGGCAGTGTCTTACAGTATTTGAATAGCTTACATACTAATTGGTTTTTCAACTGTGTGTCTGACTCACCTGTGACTTTTTATTCATCAGCATGTTTTGCTACAAGGTAGCGTATCTTGTAATTTGCTCACTGTTTTTAGGCTATTCCATCATTATGTATTTTGCTGTTTCCTCATGATGTTTTCAGTAACTTGATCTGCTTTTTGAGTTCTAACATGAAGTTTTTAAAAATCTTTATGCTACTTGCTGGAGGAAAGGTTTGCTTTTATCTGTTTCTGGTGTAAAAATTAAAAGTATTTTTTGTTACTTAATTTTGATGTATTTGTTACTATAAAATTGAAAAATGAGATCAGAGGTTATTTTGCTGTATTTGTCCTTTATAATGACATTTGCACCTTTACCTTTGAATGTTTTGATTTCTAGGTGGCAGTCTGTGGAACAGTAACTTGCTGGTATGAAACTGAAAAGGAATTAATTAATAGATTGTTGGTTAACATTTAATAATTTTGTTAAACTATGTAAAGGGAATAATAATATGGATGTGCCTCAGATATGCAGCATTAACTTCCAACTTGTTTCAGTAATGATTAGTTTGAAGCTTTATGTAGAGCAGCTGGTAAGCCTTTATAGAGGATGTCATTAGTAATAAAGAGGAAAACTTTCACCTTTAACAAGATTTTGTCTTCACAGCTTGCCCAATTTAGGCAGCGGAAGGCACAAACTCATGGTCACAATGGATCAAAGAAGCAGAAAAAGAAGAAGAAAACAGCAAACGTCAAAGATGAAGAATCAATACAGGATGGGATTGATGCTGATCGATCTCAAGGTGATGAAGCATCCACGTGCAGCAGCCGAAGGGGAGCAGCTGCTGCTGACTTTGCTGTTGTCAGGACTTTGCATAGTGGAGAAATTATCAAACACAACCAGACTTACAGCATTGAGGTGAGTTTGTGTCAGGCTACAAACAGTTACTGGGGGAAGGTGGGGGGGTGGAGCAAAATAGTTACTATGTTGTTTTGAGAGTGGGACGGCAGGAATTATAAGAGGTTTTGGATAGTAATTCCTTGCCTCCTCTGTCTGTCCTTTCTATGTCCACAGAAGGCACTTTCTACCCATTTTCTGCTGTCAAGTTTTCTGTGGTAGTCAGCGTACTGTAGATTATGGAAGTTTGGTTCTGCTGTGTTCCCTAAATGGGCAAAAATTCGTATTGTTTTCTTGCTTCATTTTGTGCTTTTTGTTTTATTAGAAGTTTACAAATTACAGTGCATTTTTGATCACTGCAGCTATGGCTACAGCAAAATGCAAAGCTACACATCTTTCCTGTAATTTGAGTCTTTCTGGTTAATGAGGAGGAGGAATTAATTTAGATAAACAGATGGTCTACTTAATGAAATATAATCCCGATTGCTAGCGCCTGAAGGTAGGTACTCTGGGAAGGTTGCAGGGTGTCTTGTGGCAGTCCAGTTCAGTTCTAAGCGGAAGTGAATTCATGTGATGTGGTATGTTGTTCCAGATATGTATCTAGGGTCAAGAGATGCTGATGTTATTTACAGAATAGCTTATTCCATTCTTGAAAGTAATGCCTTTGAAGGGATGTGAGTGACATTCTGAACAAGCAACTCAAGACAGATTCCCACCTCTGTGCATGTAAATGCAGACTTTTCTGGGAGGTGTGGTACAGATGGATGCTCTGCATTTTGACTTGTCATTCCTGTGCTAGGATAGACCATTTGAAACTATTTTGGCTCCATTATCTCATTTCCAGCAGCTGAGAAGCAGTAGAAAAATGACACTTATTGAAAATCTCTTGTGTTTAAAAAAAAAAAGACGTTACCCTGATGGAGGGTCAGACATAACTTACTGGTTTTAGTCTTATAAGTGCAATGATTTGGACAGAGAGCGTGTATTACAGTAATTGGATTAGAGCTTGCTGAGTTGAAATGGCAGCCAATGTAACAGGCAGTTTCAGGCTAATCCCTGCAATGGAGAATTACAGACAGCTTTCTTGAGCTGTTTGCTTTTTCACCCAACATTAAATCTTTATAGGCTGCTGTGTCAGGAGAGTAAGGCAAGATTACTGGAGGCATTATGCAGGACACTTTTCTAGCTAAATTTTGATTACATTTTTTTTTCATATTTTAACTGCAATTTGTATCTAGAATTGTTCTTTCTGTACCACAAAATAGATGCAGAACATCTAACTTTACTATCTAACTAAAAATCCTGATTGGGCTCTTTTGTGGTAGTTTTGTGGATAGAGGTTTGTCTCCCTGCAGTTTTTCTAGTATGATTTTTCAGTCCCCAGCAGAATTAGCATGTCCAAATACAAATAACAAAGGGTTCTCTTACTCAATATGAATAACAGAAAGTGAAATAGAGGTACTCCTCTGGGAGCTTATTCCCCATCTGAAGTTAGAGGAGTTCCTTTTCAGGGAGGGCAAAAGTCTGTTTAGAGAATTCAAAGTTATTTTTTGTAGTCATCTCTTTGGCTTTTATTTCCATTCTTTTCCTAAGGGTGGGTTCCTCCATCCCCCTGTAATCCCTCAAGCTACAGAAACTATTTGGAAGAACTCTGGAAGAACTATCAGTGTTCTGTAATGTCCTTATCCGTTCCATTTTACCTTCTAGCTGAACTTGTAATTTCTACAAGGTTTTCAATCCTCTGTCAGATGAGCAGTCTATTTACAAGATTTATTAGAGAAATATCAGTTGGTGTTTCTTGGTTAATGTCTCTAGGTCTTAATTTGTGTCATGTTAAATGCTGTTTGTCTTCATCTCACAAAGAGAATAATATGCTGAGTTTCTAATTGTCTTTGGTTTCTGTCTTTATTCTGTTGCACCCTGATATCTATTGATCTTGACATCCATAGTGTCCTTTTCCATATAAATGTAAAAATAATCTAGAAGGCAGAGCCCAGGATATAAATTGGATCAATGAAACTTCTTTTTTGACTTCCTGAAATTAAAAATGGAAGAAAGTAAAAGCCAGTTTCACGGTAAATAATTGCTGAGATTACCTTCTCTGAGAAGTCTTGAAACGATGCATTGGAGCAGACTGCTTTGCAATAACATACTAATGCCAGGAAAGCAAAAGAAATTAACCTGTGGCACAGTAAAATTGTCCTTGAGTCACCTGAGTAGTAAAAGCTATTACACAAAGCTTCTTAGAAAAGAAAAGTACAGAGTTCTGTGATGAAGAATACCTGCTAATTGTCTGAGGTTGGATTAGTAACTCGTCTTTTGTTTTTCACAGGACAAATCCATTTGGTAATAGTTTTAGAATAGCTCAACTGTTTACTCAAGTAGGTGATAAAGTTCAGAGCTCCATGTTCGTTGTTTCATTTCCATAACTTACTCCAGTTGATAGTGCCTGAGACTTGACAGGCAAAGAACAGAAACAGAGTAAGGAAACACTGGGAAGGATTCTTGGGAAGAACTAAGGGAGGAAAGTGACAGAAATGTGGAAACATAAGCAGTTTGGAGAAACAGAGACACCTCAGTGAGCAAAGACATAGGTGGTGAATGTGGGTAAGGCATTGCTATCATAGAAGCATGAAAGCAAAGAGCAACGATAGGCTTTGACTAGAGAAGAGATAGATTCTGGGATGTACAGTAAGGTGGAGGAATTGAAAAAAAGGCTGGATAAATAAAATGTAGTAAAAATTAGCCCAGTCACTTTAGATAATCAAGAATCCCTTGAAAAATGTTTTGAACTTGGAGAATGAAGATAAATGTTTGGAAATGGTCTGTTCAATAGTGAAGTCAGTGCCACAAGAAAAGACAATAGATTCTCAGCAGGATATGGTTCTGACTGAATAAAATCATCTTTCCATTCACCGTCTAGCCAAAAGATTGCCAGATATCATGCCAGTTTTCTTGGGTGCCTAAGAAAACCTCTGGTATGATGCCTTCCTTTCTATCTGTAAATGGTGATCTATAATAGATTTAGAGATGTGGAAATTACCCACATGCACATTTACAGAGTATTTAATTTTAGAATAAACATTTCTAATGCCATATTACCAAAGACTAGAAACCTAAATAAATTCTTAGTTTAATTCCCTGTTGGGGATGTTTTCTGAGACAGGAAATTTATACATTCAGGACTGATTTACCTCACTGCAGATTATGTTCAGATTTGAGAGTGGTTTATCTCCACTGTGATGTACGCTATTTAAATATGATGGTAGTCAAGTGGTTTGGATTATAAATTACCAGGAATTATGTTTATTTTAATTGAGTGGTTTTCGGATTAGGAACTAAGAATATATATAAGAATATATAAGAATAGTACTTCTTATTCAGAATGTTCTACAAATACTAAGGACCCATAAAGCTCAGGATGGACCTACAGAGAGAGTTTCATGACTGGGATTTTCAGTTGACATTCTCTTTGCCTCCCTTCCTACTCATGGTCATCTTAATTAGTCTTAGTCAGGTTGTGATCATCTGTGGAACACTTAGTGACCCTTGTGAAACTGGCCAAGCTAAAATAAATTTTTTTTCTCTTCTACCACTGGCTAATAACACATTCAAGAATGAATCCAGAATTTTGGAGTCACATTTTTGTAACAGTTTACACTGAGGTCATAAAAAAGTCAAGTAACTTCAGGCAGAATTCAGTTCCATGAATTCTCAGTCTTAGTTCTCAGCTTTTAATACTCTCATCCATTGCAATTGGAGTAGTTTAGTACTGGATGTTCATTCTTGCAAAACATTTTATTGTCACCGGTGAATGCTTTCTAAAGAAACATAAAAATTGCTTTTCAGTTCTCATGGCCAATTCCACATATGTGTTCTTTTGTGAATCCTGTGACAATATTGGGCATCCGGTGCCAGAAAACATGAGTTATGAGTAATGCTTAACTACATACAGAAACTAGTTCCTGAAATGGACCTCCTGTGTTCCACAGACTGATTATTCTCTTTTCCTCTGAAGAAAGTATATGGATGAAAGTGTTCTTAATTTTCTGAACACTTAAGTGCTATCATTTAAGGTACTACCTGCAAAGTTGATGTAGATAGTTAAAATACACTGAACAGACATCTCAAAGATTCTTCATAGGCAACTATCAACCACCTTGTCAGTGAAGAAAACTTTATGTAAAGAATTAAAACATCTTGTCAGAAGAGAATAGCTGTTTGTAGCAAGAAAATGCAGTGGGGCGTAATTGGTAGAATATGTGTAAACAAGCAGCCTGAAGTCAGTGTGTAACAGAAACCTATTTCAAATTCCATAAAGTATTGAGAGGACTTGCAAATAGCTTTGTTGCCATTATCCTTTACAAGGATGTTGTGCTGCTAACAAGTGTGTGTATCAACAAATTTTCTGAAGTATTTCCTTTTAAGCTGGACCCCTGTGGTTCAGACAGATAAACTGTGTAAAACCTACTTACTTCTCTTGACCAAAGAAGAATGGAAGCATAGAGAGTGTGTTGCTTAATCATGGAAGGAGCTAGATTTTGAAATAAGGTTGGTCAGGTCTCAGGCACAGAACAGAGCTGCTTGGAGGGCGAGATGAGAGCCTGGAAAATGTTGACTGCGTGTAATGTTATCGATTCTGACAGCAAAAGAATAGCATTAAGTCTTCCAGCATTGAAGTCTACTGTGAGAGTTCATAGGATTTAAGTCTTTTAAACTTATTTTTATCAGGGTTTAGATGAACACCTTAGCACAGAAGACAGATCCATTGAACTCAGTTCATTTGGTCATCTTTCTGTACTTGTTCTCAATAAATCCCTTGACAAAAATACTTAGTCTTAACAGCCAAAAAAACTACTTAGATGCAGGATTGAAGGAGGTATTTTAGAAATATTATTTATGCTGCTAACAAATATTGCACCTCTAAACTGATGGAGCACTATATGGTTTTCACTATTTTTTATTTGTTTGTTTTGTTTTGTTTGTTTGTGTGGTTTTGTTGTTTGTTTTGTTTTTTCTTTAGATTGGTATTTAGAAAGGACCAACAATATATTCATGTTTTTAAAATCTCATATCTGGCAAAACTACCATAAACAAAATTAGAAAATTATTTTCTGTAGTCACCTTCCTTTGAGAATTCTTATTTTCTCACTCTAGCCTAAGCTTCAATGTACAAGTTATTTGCCCTTTACTACGATTACCTACTAGGTTTGAACTTATGCCAGGATCTTTTTCTTGGTACTGCTTACTTTTTTAAAGAAAAAAGTTACATTTCCAAAATATTATTTTGTACTTGTAGGTTGTATTTTCATTAGAAGACTTTTTCATGTAGTTATTATGTTTCCATTATGATAATTGAACAGCAAGGTAGCTTTTTCTTTTTTAAAGCTGGGATTTCAAGGAGGTGAAGGTGGCCTTTGCTTTCTGTATATTCTAATCAAATTCATATATGCCTTAATATTTTGGAATACCGTCTACATTCTCAGAAACAGATGGAAAATGTCTTGTTTAGTATTTTTAGAGTGCCATAATTGTAAATATTTTAATATTTTATTTTAGCCGGAAAGTGAAATTTCCACCACAGTAGAAGATTACAGTTCTGAGGTAAGACTGAAGTAATGCTTTTCCTAACCTTTCTTTCAACTTTTTCTTTTCCATGTTTACTGCAATGATGTGCATTGTTTTTCAAGAAGAGAAGGAAAGAAAGAGCAGACGTGATATTATAGACAAAGCTGTTGCATGTCATTACTGGTATGATTAATGTGCCATTAAACAAGCATTGTGTCAACTACATAATGGGATAGCTACTATAATCAATAATGCAGTAGATCTATGAACTGTTGTAACAATGTCATCATTACGCTTGTATTAATGCTTCATGTTGCCATCGGAGTTGTGGCTGTGCATAATTTCTATTAATTTTCTGTGGGAAAGTATTTAACAAGTTGATTAGGGTTTTAATGAGTTCCAAAGCAGCTGTCGCTCAGTGACTGGCTGGGCGCGAGTCTGCTGCTGGGAGCTGGTGAGCAATTGCCTTCGTATCACTTGTTGTTTCGGGGGTTTGTTTTGTTTTCTTTCACTTATTAAGCTGTCTTTATCTCATATCCACATATGTGGAACTTTAGTATTGCCAAATAAAACAGTTTTTTGTGTTTGTAAAGAGTAAACTACCTCATGCATAACTGTGGGTCGAGAACATGCTTGCAAGAAATAGCCATGGAATATCACAGTACAGTAGATATTGTTTCTAGTTTAAAAAATTAACTTTTCATGTCTCAAACAATCACATTTTGTAGTGACAGTCTGGGTTTTGTTTTGCAGATCTTTGTATTAAACGCTTCTGCAAAACACACCCCAGAATCTTAAGCTTGGCAACAAGTGAAAGGGATGAAGTAATTGAATGAGTCTCCATTACTGAAGTAAATTTAGTGTAGAATACTTTGTTCATCTCTTGATTTAGCCTTTTGTAAGAGGAGGTGACTACACCTTGGAGTAGCTGTTCCGTTCTAGTATTACAGCTGTTCACTGTGAAGCCTCAGGGAATATACACACCAGACACTAGTTCCTTCTCCCAGCTTGTTTCCTTTGACCAACTTTGTGTCTGTTTTTTGCACCCTGTTTTTCTCTAATTCTTCCCTTTTCTGTAATAGCTTCTGTGAATTTTACACCTCTTGCCCATGCCCTTTTCCTCTTGCTTGGTTTCTTATCTAAATCTTATAGACCAGGGGTATCAAACTCATTTTCACCTGGGCCACATGAACCTCACCATTGCCTTCAAAGGGCCGAATGTAATTTAATTAAAAAATTTTAAAATTACATTCGGTCCTTTGAAGGCAACTGTGAGGCTCACGTGTCCCCTGGTGAAAATGAGTTTGTCACCTCTGTTATAAGCTTTTCAGCCTATTTCTCTTCTTTTTCCTTCTTCAGTCATTCTGAAGCCCAGTTTATTTCCCAGCCTTTCCCATCAATCCCAGTTACAGCTTCCTCCATAGATCTGGTCTCAACCTTTTTAGTTGAATTCTTTTCCTGTCCCTCTCTTCCTCAGTTTGATTCTTTCTCTCCCACATCTGCCTTCTGCCCTTGTTTATAAGCACCCTTGCTTTCTTCTGGTGTGTTGGGAGTAGGCACTTGGGAGTACAGGGAAAATGTTCCCACACATTCATTATGGGCTACTTTCAAATACAAAATACTGAACCATATGGACCCATGATCTGGTCAGTTATGATCGTTCTTATGGCATGTTTTTTGTGATGCAAATTAAAAAATATCTGAAACCAACACTTCTGGAATCAAAGATTCCAGTCCAGCTTCTGGGAAGTACTGTAAATGAAAGAGAGAAACAGAGAAAGGAAGGAAGGAAGAAAAAAGGAAGGTAGGAAGGTAGATTGGTTTTTGTGAAGGGATAGGTGGAAGAGGTTGAAGCAATCACTATCTGGGGACAAAAATCAGTTTAAAGATTTAGTATTTTTCATAGATAAAATGTGTTTTATTTTGTCCCAGGAATTAAATTAGTAAAGAACAAAAAGAATCTGAGTTTGCTTTATGTATGGTAAGATGATAGGGCAGTATGTGCACACAGTTTGCCATTGAGAGTGTAGCAAATACACGTTTGAACAACTGCTATGACCTTACTGCACCTTTTTAGAATATGCGTCACCATGGTATGTGATTACTATTAAATGGAATATGCAGTATGTGAAGAACAAACCATTATAAAACAGTTGACAATGGCATTGATGTTCCTGTTTTCTTTACAAGTGAGAGGTATTACATATATAATGAAATATGACTAAGAAATTTTGATCACTTCTGAGGTTGTAGGAAGCAGTGTAGGAAACTGCAAAACCCCAAGAAAATACAGTCTTTGCATAAGGAAACAGAATACAGAAAGCTCTAGCATGATGCCTTATGGTAATTGTGAATATGTTCTGATTTTTAGTGTTTCATTGTTAGTATCAGTTGAATTCAAAGTTCTATATGTGAAAATTGTTTTTAAAATGAAACAGGTACCTTTTATCCAGCTTCAAAGATTTCTGTGGGTGCCTACAGAGTATATTAGGGAGCAATTTTTCAGATGCTAAAGACAAGAGAATTGCAGCCAGACTGCTTTCTGAACGTGCTTTTTAAAAATTGCAGATTTCCTCAAAATTGCAGGTTTTCTCAAAAATGCAACAACGGATGGGTTTCTAGGCATTTCTTATTCTAATTCCTGGAAAAAAGACCTTTTGCTTCCCTGAAAATTATTTTCTAAGACATAAGTAGGCAATGCAAAACTTGTGAATAAAAACGTGATACTGGATCTGGTGAAGAACAAACTCAAGTGGTGAGAGTTGCTGTCATAATAAGCACTTTTAAATTCCAGTTAATGACAATTGGCTAGTATCCGCAATGAGGAAACAACATGTTTAGGAATGCGTGTCATGTATAACTGAATTTCCAATATGTTTCATGTCAGCTGTAATGTTACTTTTATTATTAAAAGGTCTACTTACATTCATGGTTACCCTGTTAATAAAGCGATCTGAAGCCTTTTCTGTTGAGGAAGATGAGAATAAGTTAAATTTTGTCTGTAATAGCATATTTATGAAGTTGCATGAAATCTTGAGCTTACCTTTTTTCAGATACATGACCTCCTTTTCAGAATGCTAAGAATTCACAGATTTGTAGAAACATAGGCCTGTTGATCCATCCTTCCCCGCATTGTTTTGAACATCTGTATTCTTTTTAGTGTTTTTTGTCAGAAATTATGTTGAAGTCAGGGCTGTCATGCTTCAAAGTTAAGCAGGTCGTAAAGAATTTGTTCTCTTGCTATTGGTAAAATAAGTCAGATGTTTTTAATTCTTCAGCCCCTTCTCTTGAGGAAATGGATAAAAAACAGTGAGAAGTATTTCCCTCTTTAATAGACTTACCTGGTACACAGTTATAAGCCAGTACAGTCATCTAAGCAAAGCTGAGGGAACTAATAACTATTTATATAAGAATTCTTGTTCTGAAGGAATTCTATTGTAAATACAGTCACTTGTTCAGTTTTGTTCTGCCACCTCTCTAACTGCCTACATTATGGTCTAAACTCAGGACTAAGGGTAGTTAGTCTTTTTCCAACAGATTTGTTTGTTTGTTTTAATAACTGTGTAAGGTAAAGTTGCCCCCATATCCAGGTTGTTTCAGAAAGATGGACCCAATTTTTTATTATGGTGCTTTGAAATTTGGTCCATCTTTTTGAAACACCTTGTATTTTCCATATGCCTCAATTTTACAGTGTAACTGCAAAACTGTTCCACCTGATTTTTTTTTTTCTCCTATTGATTCTCTTTCCAATTTGCAAAGTGTACCTCTGAAAAGATGGATAATGTGAAGTCTACAAAGTTCTTTTTTTGGGCAATGCTAATAAAATTCTATACATCACCCTTAACAACTACATAAAGAAATCTTCTGTTGTGTGCTATTAATATGTAGAAAAATACAGTAAACCATAATATTTTAAAAAGACACTCATTGTTATCTTTCAGAAGCTATTAAGCTTAGTTAAATTGTATGACTGTAATTATTTTAATCACAAACTAAAAATGCTTTTCATTTATGGAGTATTAGAAAAAGACCAAAAACCACAACAAATCAAACCCCCAAACAAACAACAAACAGACAAACAAAAGCCTGAAATTACTTTTCCCAAGTTATCCTAATTGCTAATTTTAGCTAAGTTTCATAACTAGACATAACTAGAAAATTGAAGAGAGGCTAAGAACATCGACAAGCAGCGTTGGAGGTCTAAGTATTAATTTTTGTGAAGGAGTCAGATGGACAAAATGTGAAAGAAACAGGTAGAGGAGGAAATTAATACATGAGGTAAAATTGCTAATCCATTCCAGATGCCTCTGTATGTGTTTGCTACCAAATCAGAGCACTTTTTATATCGAAAGTCTGCTTGCCAGTCTGTACTAGGTTGTATTATTTTGATGCACTAAGGTATTTTCTACTTTTTTTCAGTGATTGAAAAACATGTAGTGATTTATACTGAGCGTGAATTTGCCATTTATAAAGGGAAATCTCTGTAGTACTGGCATTAATATTTTAAGTAGTTACGTATTATTACTGTTATTTCTGAAGTCCACCATCAGGTCTTCCAAGGTCTAAGGAACATTAAAAGGGGTACACTGATTTCATAAATTAAATCCTGACCTCTAATGGCAGTTGTCATGAATTGCTGCCCTATTTCAGTGGTGGACTTTGGTTTTCTTTGTGTTTCTCTGGAAGATTCCTTTCATTTGTCTTAAGCATATGTATTTGCTGATGCAATGTAAATTATACCTTAATTTTTAGCCAATAGCCTAAAAAATATCCTTTATATCAGTAGATACTATTTCTGTGAATTATTTTGAAAATACAACAAGGAAGAAAAATCAAACAGAACATCTTTTGAGGGATTTCCATAACCTTCACTTTTTTCATGTCTTTTGTTCACCAAAACAGTTGTGTTGTAACATTTTTTTCTTAATTTGTGGTTATTTGTTTATGCAATTATACCCAGACCTCTTGTTACTCCTTGCTTCCATTATCGGAAAATGTGATGAGGTTTGATTGTTACTTTAAATGTTTAGTTGTTTGCTAGGGTATGTAACCAAGGGCATCATAAGGCATTAAGGCATAAGGACATTTCAGCATTAAAGGTGGAGTGCAAAGCTTTAAAAGAGGAAATTATAAGAGTCTATATCAATATTATTTATGGGTTTGCAGAAGACCTATATATGGGTAAGCCTCTGGGGCCATGAAACAAAGCACAGAAGTCCAATAAGAATCAGAAATTGTTTTGGTTGGAAAAGACCTTTAGGATCATTGAGTCCAACTGATTGCCCAGCACTACCAATCCACCTCTAAACCATGTCCCTAAGCACCTCATCTACATGTCGTTTAAACACCTCCAGGGATGGTGACTCCACCACTTCCCTGGGCAGCCTGTTCCAATGCCTGACAACCCTTTCCATGAAGAAGTTTTTCCTAATATCCAATCTAAACCTCCCCTGGCACAACGTGAGGCCATTTCCGCTTGTCCTCTCTCTTGCTACTTGGGAGAAGAGAGCAACACCCTCCATGCTACAACCTCCTTTCAGGTAGTTGTAAGACAGTGATAAGGTCTCCCCTCAGCCTCCTTTTCTCCAGGCTAAACACCCCCAGCTCCCTCAGCCGCTCCTCAATAGGCCTTGTGTACACATCTCTTAACACTGAGGTTAGTATCTAGGCTACAATATTCATGTCTTTCAGATGAGTGAAAAAACAATTTTAAATTAAGATATTTTGAAGCTAATAACTCAGCCCCGCATGTCTGTCTGCTCTGACACAGCAGCGTTTCTGTCATGCCAGAAGTTGCCAGGCCATTCGTGAGGCTCCCGTCACCCTGCACCCTGCTGCAGGGGTCTGGCGTCTTTTCCCACAGATTACGGTCCAGTTTGTTGTCCTGTTGTGTTTCAACTTGCACTTTACAAGAAAGAAAGAGACATTTGAAAGGAAAAGGTACCAGATGAGAAACAGCATGGGCTACCGTGTTGTTGTGGTTCACTCCTGTGATGTTTAAGAGCTGAGCTCCCATGAAATGAGGCGGGATTTCTGCAGTTCCAGACAGTTGTTTTGAATGTGTGTAGCAAAATCCTTTGTATAAGTAAAGGGTCTTTTGTAGAAATATCAACTCCTAAGGAGTCTGGAACATTTAATGAGATAAGTCTTTTATATCTTTCCTAGAAGCCCTTGCTATAAAGAATCTGAGAGTCTTTGTTGCACACATAAATGATTCACAGGAAGAGAAGCATGTCTACTGTGGTAGATTACAGGAATCATACACTACGTCTTTATCAATTAAGCCTAAGTAAAATGGGAGTTAAAAAAAATAAAATAAGTATTTCATAATAGAGTTTATACTAAAGTATTAGTATGATTAATCTGGGACATGTGCCAAAATCTGAATAAAGACATTGGTGCCAAGCACTGTATAGACACTTGAACGTTTGAATGTACAGCGAACATCTGGCAATACCCAGGTGATGTACAGTGCTTCTGGGAATTGCCTGGACTGCTGTTTGCTGCAATTTTCTTTATTCTTTCTAAAATAAGGTAGTAATCTCTCTGTGGTGTCTTCCTTTTACTATGGAAGTCAGGGACTGAAAGGGCGCTGTGTCAGCTCTGCAAATTCTCGTCTAATGCAGGTATATTCATTCTCTTAATACAGACTCGTTGACTATATTGATCCCATTTATAACAGTGTACTTTCACGTTGGGTAACTTATTGATTTATTCACATGGCAGTCCTTTGCAAATAACCCCTGATCGAGGCTACGGCAGATGTCTGATGTAAATGTAGTAGTTGGGTCTGAAATGCTATGATGCTTTTCTGTCTCTAGGGGAAATACAGCTGTTCTTGCTTTTTCATTTTAAACATGGGTCTGCTGTTTTAAAAGCCTGCCTCTCTGTTATGGTTACTCACAAGTACACTGCATATTCTTTTCATTTGGATTTTTTTTTTTTTAACTGCTCCTTTGGCTTGTGTTTGCCTTTTGGAGATTCGCCATTATTGGTTTGCACAGTCTGTAGAGTCAATATTGTCATAGAAGCTGAAAGGGGTTGCGGTGTTAGGTGAGTGAATAAAGATTTTTTTTCAAGTGTTCTATGTTAAATGTATACTTTCTACTCTTTTTCAATCTTAAGAAATACCTTCAAATTGATGCTGAGAGTATATGATCCTGCCTTTCATCCACTATTGAAAGAATGGTGACTTTCAGAAGTAGTGAATCTTGGGGTGCATAGATGTCTTTTAGAAAACGTAACTATCCTTAGTAATATAGAGAAATTTTAAACATTAATATAAAATGCAATAGTACTGTATTTTAAACATTTAAAGTATAAAGCTTTGCATTGACCTTTAAAACTGAATTCCTTTGTTTTCTCTAGATGTTCAAATTCATAATATGCTTTTTGTTTTTAGACAGCAGTATCTATTTTTGCAATTTGGGGTGTTTTACCTGTTACCTATGCTTACCTTGATGCAATTTACTATACTTAACACTATTGTGTATTTAAAATAAAGTAAATTTTTGTAGCATAAAAATTACCATGGGTCTGCAGGAATCATCACATAAAATTCAAATTAATGGAAAACAGAAATTAAGGTTTATTTCGAATAATAACGTATTTAGAAATTGTCTTTATACAGGTAAATGGTTGCAGTTTTGTGACAAGAACAGCAATACCTGCAGACTTAATCAGGGTACAGTATTGCAAATTGAATCATAATACTAATGGTGAATACTAAAAACCTCAAACAATTTGCTGTGAACAAAAACTATGTTGCTGACTAATACTCTTATTTTGCATGCTGTGCTCTTCATCTGCGTTGTTTGTGATATATTAATATAGTTTATCAGTAAAATTGAAATGCAAAACAATTTACTATTTCTATTAAGGCTAAGATTATAAAGCAGAACTTGCAGAAACGTATTGTGTCAGTGCTTCTGAGGTGTGAATTATACTAACAAAGGAGGTTACCATGGCAATAAGATCTTCGATGCTGTATTGTATGTTAATGTACTAAGATGGCATTTGATACAGAATTTTATATTTGAGTATACTTACTGTGATAAAGCATAAAAACTGGCATGTTAAGGAACTTGGATTGATTTAGGAAGAAGAATTTGGAGTTGGAGAGATTTGTTCTGAGCATGGAATTCAGCACTCTCCCAAGCAGCTAGAGGTGATGGAGAATGAATTGGCTGGGAAACAGCAAGAGATCGAAGAGCTAAACAGAGAGCTAGAAGAAATGAGGGCAGCATATGGTACAGAAGGATTGCAACAGGTATAATTACCTTATGTTGCTTTCTACTTGCTACTCGGGTACACGCAAAATGCAAGAGCATCGCCTGAAAGAGCTCATGCTTATGGCGGCTCTTCAAAATGCAGTCAGTGTGTGCTATAGAATTACACATTTCTTTAAATCACATACCATGTGTTCTGTTTCTTTGAAGGGCATTTGCATTGTCTGTTCTTTTTCTCTGTATTTTGTGTCTGAAATTCAGTCTGCCTCACAGTGACTTTCTCCAAATCGGGAATGGAAAGACAATTTACTTCAAGGAAAGTCCTAATCCTTCTCTAGTTGTGCAAACTGCATTTTTTAATACCTTCCTCTTCCTTCGAGACCAAAAAAAACACAGGTTGAACTTCCTAAGGAATAACTGAGTTGATCCCTGACTTCACAGTCTGAAATACAAGGCAACTGTGGCAGAATGTTTTAATAGACACCTAATAACTTGGGATTACAGGGAAGTATTGCTTACTCCAGAAATACCACTGGAATTGAAAGTTAGATTTTGAAGTAAAGAATATTAAATACTTATTTTTCCAGTTAAAGCAAGTGTTACCATGCACTCAAGTCAGTGCTTTGTCGTGCTTCGTCTTACTTATCTCTTTTAATTTGGATTCAGGTCACATCATTGTGTTTTTCTAGTTTTTGCTAAGTACTGTAGAATGCCAAGATGATTCTAATGTTCAGTCATTTTCACTCTCATTATCTCACAATTATATTTTTTTCTGCTTTCATTTGTATTTTACCCATGAAAATGGATGTCATGTTTTCCACCATACTAGAATAATCTTTAAGTGCTTGCCCTTGAGGAGGTGGTTTGTCATTCCTTTGTCTGATGGTGAATCTCTGGTGTTGCATTTTAAGTCAAACTTAGCTTCTACTTACGGTGTCTTGTATCTGTTGTGCTAAACACAATAGTCATAATTGTAGTGTAATAAAGAACATAAGCACAATTTTAGATTCTCACAATTGTGACTACTGTTAGTTTTTTCTTTTCTGAGAAACGTGAAAGTGAAAATGTTTATATTTTTTACATGGCTATGATTACTATTTTTAAAATAAATTAAAAATATATTAGAACAAAATGGGCTGTGGTACAATACTATTTTCATAGTTACAGCAGGTTTTTGTTTGAAAGTGGTAATAGTGGTACAGCGCATAATGTCTCAATTGAAAAGTACATATGGTTTGTTTTTCAGAAGAAACAGAAGGATTGTAAAAGGAGAATGTGAAAGATGTGTTCTGTGCTTTTGTTCTACCTGTTTATTAAAGAGAAAGATTGCATTAAAAAGTTGAAAATTATCATCTAACAAACAGATAAATTTAGTTATTCAATTTCATTGAGCAGGTGCAAAAGGAAAGATATGACACAATTGTCTGATCTGTTTGTAATATTCTCTATTACAACAAATATCTAATATTTCCACTAGATCCATGCTTTTAAAGTAGGAGTTCACTGCAGTGCTCTGAAAAGAACTTTAAAAGAATTTCCTCAAATTCTTCACATAGTTTGGCTTGTGTAAGGGACTTCTGGTTTT
The DNA here is from genome assembly GCF_964273445.1 of Streptopelia decaocto. Taxonomy (NCBI): domain Eukaryota; kingdom Metazoa; phylum Chordata; class Aves; order Columbiformes; family Columbidae; genus Streptopelia; species Streptopelia decaocto. The sequence continues at coordinate 139,194,351 of NC_138655.1, read as the reverse complement.
TATGTCCTACTGAATAATGCCCCGTCCTCTAAATCAGTACACTTTATCAGGAAGCAATATAGTTTTACTTCAAGGCTCAGCATATAACCTGGAGAAGCTTCTTTTTGGAAGCATTGTAAACAAAACAGTCACAGGAGGTAACTGATGGTTGAAGAAATTTGCAATACATAGAGGTGAAGCTTCCATGAGTCTTGAATGAGTTCAATTTGATAAAGTGACTTTAAAGTGAGTAATATATCTATTTAGATAATTGCACATGAAAATAGTCCCAATGAATATTGTAGAATTTCTGGCTTCCTGAGTGTAATCCTACAATAAATAAAACGTTTGCAGATGATTTTTTCTGTACCTTTATCATTTCTTCGTCATTACAAATTACAAAAAAATCATCTATCAAATATACTCTATCAGTTTTGTACCCTGAGCTGATTTTTTTACATAGTTATGAATAATTTCTCTGGGTTCACAATGTAGGATACTGCATGGTATCTATTATACGCTTTTAGTATGAATAATGCAATTTATTGCACTGTCAGTGAGAGGTGAAATAACTTGCATTTATTGTGGGTGAAGCATATGGAGTAGTTGTACAAAATTGCTGAAACAATATAAGTAGGTACTCTGGCTTTCTTTGTGATGGTTTGTTTGTGTGGCCACGCTTTTTGGTTTTATATATTTAATTAACTTTCTTGAAGGTTCAGGTTTTGTTCGTTGATAAATGTATCTTATGGAGAGATCACGTGTTGTTGAATGAGGGGAAGAAATCTGTGAAAACATAAATGTTTGAGTAGGTCTGTGTGACATCTTTTAGATGAAGACGTTAGTGATGACGTGTTCCTACTTAACTAGAATAAGCTGGTTTTTTTTTTTGTGGCTTTGATGTGCGCTAATAGTTTAAATTTTATCCTTCATAGCTGCAAGAATTTGAAGCTGCCATCAAAAAAAGAGACGACATTATCACTCAGCTCACTGCTAACCTACAGCAGGCACGGAAAGAGAAGGATGAAACTATGAGGGAGTTCTTAGAGCTTACTGAACAAAGTCAAAAACTGCAAATTCAGTTTCAGCATGTAAGTTATAGCACTACCAATATTTATTTGAGTTTGCAAATTGGTGTCACTTCTGAGGATCCATTCTGAGGACCCATAAATGGCTACTTCCCACAGAAACACAGAAATTTTTGTCCATTTTTGAAGAATTGATCAGCAGTCGCTTTACTGGTCCTACAGTTATCATTATAGTACCTGGTTTATTTTACTGACTCACTATAAAATAGTAAAAGATTAGCCTATTTTCTTCCTAGTATGTGGTGATAGCTTCCAGTAAGTACTGGGTGATGGCAGTTGTCTTAGCGAAAAGCACTTGTGTAATTAGTTCTCAGAGCTTTGGGCTGAAATCCAACCTGTTCAGAGCAACCAGTCCTCAGTTTTCATGGGGCACCATTTCACGCTCCAGTCCTTCCTATGTTTTTGGGTAAAACCTGGCTCTTGTGATGTTATTAGAAGGTAATTTAAATAAGAAAGTTTCAAAGGAGCATTTGTTCTAAAAAGCACTGGTGGTTGAGGTGCCATGGACACTGTTAATCTCCATCTGTGTGACTACAGCTGGCAGTGTTGTAGTTGAATATCGTAATATTTTGTGCTGTTTAAGTGCTTTATGTAGCTTTTTTGGGCTTCAGGTGCGTTATATTCTGAGGCCTCAGTTTTTATTATTAAAAATCTGATTTTGGGGGCAGTAATTACAAGTAATTCATTTTGCTGCTTAGAAGTGTTTCTGAGATACTGCTGTCCTGTGCAAGCTCATCATAAAACAAATTAATATAAAATACTTTTAATTGGTTGGCCATCCCAAAAGAATAAGGATATTTTGGTTCTTCCTACAAAAACTTGTAAAATTTTGCTATAGTCTTTGGGCTCATGATGTGGAAAAAGAAAGTAAAGATCCCTCTTTCCGTAGTGCAAGCTGTTTCTGAAAAAGGTTTTATTTTTTTTAACCGTTCAAGTTGCAGGCAAGTGAAGCACTAAGAAACACCAGCCATAGTTGCACAGCTGCTGATTTATTGCAAGCCAAGCAACAGATACTTTCGCATCAGCAACAGCTAGAAGAACAAGAATGTCTGCTGAAGAATTATCAAAAAAAGAATGAAGAATTTGAAGTGCAAATTACATGTCTTCAAGACAAAATCACAACATATGAAATGGTACGTTCTTTACTAGAAAGATCTGTTTTCCTGATATCTTCCTTCGTTTCAGGATTTTGTGGTTCCTTTGAAATTTAAGGGTCAAAGCACAGATTATAAGTGTGCTGTATATAATACATACAAAGATTTTAAATTTTTAAGACTGCTTCTGTTAACTAATGCATAATATTTGTATAACTTAAAACTGAATTTTTTGTGGCAGTATTATGTATCGTGTTTTAAAAAATTGCACAAATATTTCCAGCAAATGATAAAGCTATACTGTATATTATAATGCCTTCATTAAATGACATTACTTTGTCAGGAAAAAAAAAATATCCTGTTTGAACAATCTTTTCTGTCTGAAGGAAAGAATGAATTATTTTCTTCATGTACATTTTAAAAATGCTCCCTAATGGAAGACATCTTAGAAATACCTAAAAAAATTAAATGTCATTAAAAGTGGCAAGAGACAAAGTTTTCGGTAGATTGTACTACATATTTTTTTGAAGCATCAGAACACAACTGGAAAAAATTGAATTGATTTTGGGACATTAGGGGAGGGGAAATGCGATCAGAACAGGGTTTGTCACTTATTCCAAAAGTACAGTAAATCTCCAAATGAGTTAAACAAATAATTTATATTTAGTTTTTAAATGATCACAAGCCTTCTAAAGAAAGACATTGTGTTTAAATATCTAAGTCTTTATATTCCTTTTATGTTCAGATGAACTAAAAATAAGAACATGGTTTTGCTCATTTTTTAAAGGAAAAACACAAAAATGAGGAAGATTTGAGTAAACTACAAGAAAAAGAAGCGTTAGTTGAAGAGCTGGAAGCAAAACTTGGGGAAGAAGAAAAAAATTCATTTCAGCTTAAGGAAAAATTATCAGATGTTAGTAAATTACTAGAAGAATTGAAAGACCAGATTTCACTAAAGAACCAGGAGATAAGTAATATGAGGGTTGAACTTACCACCTACAAACAGAAAGACAGACAATGTTCTGATGAAATAAAACAATTAATGGGAACTGTGGAAGAACTGCAGAAACGGTGTCATAAAGACAGCCAGTCTGAAGCTGACATTGTGCAAAGAATGGAATTAGAAACACAAAGGAGACTGGCACAACTTCAGGCTGAATTAGATGAAATGCACGGCCAGCAGATTGTACAAATGAAGCAAGAATTAATTAAGCAACATGCAATGGAGATAGAACAGCGTCTTTTGCAACAAAAAGTAGAATTGGAGAAAACTTCAAGTCTGTGTTTGAATGAGAATGTTAATAAAGATCAAATGCATTTAATGAATATTAAAATTAATGAATTGAATGTGAAATTGCAAGATGCTAATAATGAAAGGGAAAAAATAAAGCAAGAATTGTCACAACAGATGGAAGTCATTTCAGCAGAGAAGTGTCTTCAACAAACTAAAATTGAAGATCTTTACCAAGAACTGAATTTTTCAAGAGAGCAGGTTCAAAGAGCCAAACAAACTATAGCAGATATGGAATGTAGAATAAATGAAGCTGAAAAATACCATTTTGTGATGGAAGATTTAAAAACTCAGCTGGCTTCTGCCTCTGAATTTAAGAAGGAATTGGAATTAAAACATGAGGCAGAAGTCACAAATTACAAAATAAAACTTGAAATGCTAGAAAGGGAGAAGGATGCAGTTTTGGACAGGATGGCAGAATCTCAAGAAGCAGAATTAGAGAGACTGAGAACAAAGCTGCTGTTTAGTCATGAAGAGGAACTTTCCAGACTTAAAGAAGACTTAGAAAAAGAGCACATGCTGAACATGGAAAGCCTTAAAGAGAACTTGACTATGCACCATAAACAGCAGTTAGGTGAGGTACAAAATGAAATGAGTCGAAAGATAGAAGCCATGCAAAGTGAAAAAGACAATTTAATCATGAAGCAAAATCAGTTGATATTAGAGATTTCAAACCTAAAAGATTTACAGCAGTCTGTTGTAAATTCTAAATCTGAAGAAATGACACTTCAAATCCATGCACTGCAGAAGGAGATTGAGATGCTTAGGCAAGAGGAAAAAGAAAAAGGTACCCTGGAACAAGAAATTCAAGAACTGCAGCTTAAAACTGAGTTGATGCAGGAACAAATGAGGGAGAGAGAAGATAGCCTTCAAAAAAAATGTTCAGAACTGGAAACACATAATAACCTTCTTAAGGGGGAAAACAAAACTCTGGAAGAGAAATTAAAAAGTATGGCGGTAAGCTCTGAAGAAAATGTCCTTTTTAACACGAGTTTTAGCTCTAACTCAGAAATTTTGGACTTGCAAACAAGAATAGAAAAGCTGATTACTGAAAATGAGCAACTTAAAAACCAAAATGGGCTACTCCAAGAGGATACTGAAAGGCAGAAGAGTGCCTTTTCATCTGCTGAGAAAAAACTTGAAGCTAATTATAAAGAGCTGCAGAAAGAATGTGCAAGTCTTCTGAAGGCAAAAACTGAGTTGGAAGAGAACAAGAATAAGCAGGAAGCTGAATATAAAAGCAAACTCAAAGCTTTGAATGAAAAACTTCACCACTTACAAAGCAATAGATCAGTTTTATTTAAAACTAAAACTTCTGGTTTTGAAGGGAGTAAAGAAATCGAGGTGTCCAGGGCAGACACGCTTGAAGCTGGAGAAGTTGTCGAGAAAGATGTGACAGAACTTATGGAAAAGCTTGAGGTTATCCAGCATGAGAAACTGGAATTATCCCTGAGACTTTCTGATCTCTCTGAACAGTTGAAGTCAAAGCACAGTGAAATTTGTCATTTAAATGAAAAAGTTAAATCCTTAAAAGATGAGAAAGAACAAGTTCTAGCAAAATGTAAAGAACTAGAAGTCATAATTAGCCATGCTCAGACAGGAAATAGTAGTAGTACTGACCCTAAGACAAAATGCTCTAAAGGAAAAGCACCAAAGACTGTTGCTCCAGCATCTGAAAGTAGGAATAAAACCCCTGGTCCAAGGAGTAAAGTTGATGAAGAAATAAATGTAAGAGGAAATCCAGGTTTGGGTAAAGATATCAGTCATGAGGTAACAAAAGGAAAGGAAGTTCAGCAGATATTGAAACCAGAACAGCAGTGTCTTGGAGAACATTTGCATGGGATGACAGACAGGCTGACAGATGAAACATCGTTAATGGCTGTGACACAGAGTGAAAATAATAATCTTCAGCAGCAAGTGGATGTCTTAAAATTAGAACAGGTACGTTATATAAAGCAGTATAAAAAATAATTTACCTATGAAAATATGTAGGAGCTTGCACTTGGAAATTTGCATCATATTTTTTGTATTAGCCACTGTGAAGTACAGGTCCATAGCCGTGTGTGTGGCCAGTGGTTCAAAGCGGTTACATGAATGGCCAGAATGAAAACCGTAGTCAATGTGTATGAGAATGCTATTTTCCAGTGAAAGAAATATCCTTCCCTTACATGCAATTAAATCAACAACAAAAAAAGCTACAGAGATGTCTAGAGCGCTTTACATTTTGATATAGCATATGACTGGAGGTGAAAAATTACTCAGGACATAATTTGTTATTCTGTGATTAACTTTGCAGTTCTCTAAGTGCTCATTCAAGCAATACAAAAAGATAATGAAACTCTTGACTTCTTCAGTCATCTTTTATAAAATTTGTGAAATACAAATCTTCCTTTATAAAAATTTTTGTGAATATGTAGTTATGACTTAAGAAATGTATCAATGTGAGTGTGAGAAATGTGTGAAGATACTGTGTGAGTCTAATAAGTATTTATGTTTTGTTGGAGAAATTTTGCTTGTATTTTTTTGGTATTATAAATGAATTGCAGGTAGTATGGAAAAGATTTTTATTTGCTAATAAAAATAGCTAAGCATTGAATTACCAGTATTTAATTAGGTGCTAGAATCGTAAATCTGGCTTTAAATGTATATACAGTGATGCAGTGGAATAACATGCTGTAAGAAGTATGCAACTAGGTTTTCTGTAGAAATAGATGTTAAACATTCTTCTACTATTTTTGTTGTTGTTTGTTTGTTTTCATGTTCTAAAAATCCACCTAACAGTGAACTAATACCACCACTGCCTAATTTTATGTTGTGTTGCAGTTCATTCATTTCCTACGAAATAAAATAATAAGCAAAACCGCACTGCAAACAGTTGTGAGATTATAGAAAAGAGCTACAGGTGTATAATGTATTTGATTTTTTTTTTTAATGAGGACGTGGTAAGGGTCTTGCAATTTCCTGCCATAGAACTAAAAAATCATTATGGTCTGGAAGTGTTGAAAAACCTTTTCAAACTTGGACTCTAAATAACTCACTATTGGCATATCTTAAACATGTTTTTACTTCAGCAGTGACATGCCCAAAAGGGCAGACTAGAACTATAAGCCTTGGAAATCAACATTTTTGAGGTCTGCTAGTCTTCTATTACAGTCTTTTTTCTGTATTTGCAGTGAACTTTCTTAAATTACTCTGTTTGTAGTGATATTGCTCTCACTTGTTTGGGTTCAGTTTTTCAAACTGTGTATATTTGCATTTACCTAATGCATACCATATACGCAGTGTTCCATTCAACACATTATTAATTTCAGAAATTCATAAAGACTGTATTTTTTTGTTTTCTTGTTTCTCACTCTTTGTAAAATGTATCTTTTTATTCAAAGACTGATTTACAGCTACAGATGGAAGCACAGCGCATTTGCCTATCCCTGGTTTATTCAGCTCATGTAGACCAGGTTCGTGAGTACCTGAAAGCAGAAAAAGAGAGTGCACTTTGCAGTCTTAAAGAGGAGCTTGTACGTAGTCATTTGCAAGAGATGAATGATCTTAAAAAAATGCATCAGCTGGAGCTCCAGACCTTGAAAATTCAACAAGCAGGTAACATGACCAGAATTATGGGAGTGAAGCTCTTGGTATGAAAAACAGTGTCTTTAAAAGAAAACAAGCACAAGAATTTGTGCATGCAGCTGTCCAATAAATTGTTTTTGTAGAACATTTTAAAGTGGTTTTGTACCAAATTATTTACTCGTTAGAAGTAGTCTGTTACTCAAGGTACTTAAAAAAAAAAAGTACCAATGATATAAAGAAAGGATAGGCAGTATTACAACTCATGTTATGCTATTTATATTAGGTCAATTAATTGTAAGGAGCTGTATAATGGGTTCACCTATAAGCTTGTATTCCTCACTGAAATATTAAGCAAATGCATCAGCAAAGTATTTTTGGGCTTGTTTCATTCTCTGTTCTTTGAATTGATTTCCTGCTCACGTTAAGTTTCTTTGCCTACTACTTTTTGCCTCAGTGGGATTTTATGTTATCATGCTGGTTTTCTATCCCTACTTTATGTGTCATCCCATGATTTACCCTTGTGTAAATTTTTGGCATGATTTTTTGCCCTCCGATATGTTTCTGTGAATTTTGATCTTTCTAGATCTCACTAACACACAAAGCCATTTCTTAATCACTTACTCCTTTTGAACATGCAGTTCTACCATAATAATTGAATCTGTCTGAGTGATGGAACAAGAAATAGAGGAACAAAAAATGATGCCTTTCTAAGAGCTGAAGACCTCACTGAGGCAGGAAATAAGGCCTTTGAAAAGTTGTTGTGCACATAGTGTTTAAAAATAATACGAATACTTTGTATTTGTAGATGATGAAGTCAAATCTACACAAAGTCTTTTAGAAAAGTTGAATGAAGCTGTAACTGAAGAATGTTCTAGGTTTGCGCAGGTAAGATTTAACATAGAGTTGTTTTTAAAATGAAAACTATTAAAATGAAAGATTATGTGTACGGTGAGTCATCATATTTTTCTACATATTTTTGAAAAGTTTTCTTTGCAGCTTATCTCTTTGCATTGATCTCAAAATACAGACTGCTAAACCTGTTCTTCCAAAATAATGTTGCAAGGAGTTCTATAATTTTTTTTCCTAAACTCTTTTGTGTCCTTCTCCAGACAATTTTTCTGGCTTATACGTAGTCTTGATCTTCTATGTAATGTTTGTCTTATAACTACCAGTTTGGAAGTATTTTCTTCCTTTCTGTATGTCTGTGGCTGTAAGTTGTTGATTTAACGGCAGTCTGATATCATGTGTGTATTGAAACACAGGGCATCATTCTCTCGTAGCTGCAATAAGATAGTAATTTCCATCTTGGCTGCACCATATCTTTCAAAGACTTGAAAGTGTCTAAGAATCTACCAAAAATGCTGTCTGTGTTGTTTTCAGTAACTACATATTGTAGTCAGAAATTGAAGCTTATTTTTAGTCTTTAGTCTTAATATTATTTTGCTGTATCTTTGTAGAGTACTGGTAAACAATGGCCCTTACAGGTACTTTTTGTCGAGCAGTCAAGTTACTTATTGAACTTCTTTTTGGATAAACTAAGCTACTTTTGTCATTCATTATAAGCCATGGTTTTCCAGTCTTAAATACCTTCAAATGATTGGTTTTGGTGTGGTTGGGTTTGTGGCGGTGGTGGGTTTTTTTCCTTTTTTGCTGGACTTTTCTCAACACGTTTTTGGGAAAGTGGGTAGCAGAACTTTAATACTGGAGAGCCAGTGTAGGAGAGATGAAACAGGACTCCCTGATGGTCATAGAAAGCAGCAGCTGAATGAAAGTCTTTGGCATTCGTTGTTTCAGAGCTGTGAAGAACGCTGCTGATCTGTGTGATTCCATGTTGAGCTTTTGGAGAAATTATTATTATGCTTTTATAAGTTGAATTTGGTGTCTGTTGAGTCCAAAATCTTTAAGTAAATAATCCCACTGTGTGCTCTGGGCAGGCCAAGTTTCTTTTCAAGTATCATTTATCTTCAGAAATCATATGGATAAATCTTCTGTTTGCCTACTCGTCGTAAGTTTGGCAGCTATTTTGCTGGCCACACAGCACTAACAAGCATGGGGCATTCTGTTTATGATTTGCTGGAGTTTTCTTCTGCCATCCCCTTTTATCCTGTTTGTTCAGTGCTTAAGAACACAATGAATTGTAATCTCTAAACGGATACAAGATTCTGCCTTAGGGAATCCTTCCAAGTAAAATTGCAGTTTAGGAGAATGAGACATTTACAATGTAAATTTGCTTTTGGCATTAATAAAGAAGCCCTTTATATGAAAGACTTTGATACCGGCCAGTTCGAAATTAAATAGCCATCCCCAAATATATGTATTTATGTTTAAGCTGAAAAGTCTTTCAATACCTGTTTCTTTATTAGGAATTTTAAAGGTTGTCTAGGTTCTTATGACTCAACAAAACATCTATGCTATCATTTCCACAAAAGATAATACTCACAAAACAGTACTTTACCTGCCACCATTTTTCTTGTTTTCTATGTGAACTGTGGTTGATAAATTAATACACAGTTCTTCACTCTTTTTTTCTTTCTTTCATTTGTTGTGCAGGTTTTGTGTGACAATCAAAATGAACATTCTTCAGCTGCTGTAGAAGTTGGTCATAGGGAGCACGAAATTTTCCACAGACCTGCTGCTGTGAGAGAAAAACTGAGTGTAGAATTACCAATACACACAGGTCAAGCTCAAGGTAATGGCATTGTACTATTACGCTGGTTAAAAAAAAAAAATACTGATTTCAAGTATTTCAGACTGACAATGATGCCATTAGTCATTCAGGTGCTAATTAATGTGCCTAAATAGCTGCTTTAGAGATTTCCTAACTATTCTGTATCACTTTAGTTTTTTATTATGAGTATTTAGTTGTGATGTTTTCACTATAGTGAGAAAAGTGTGGGTTTTTTTCCTCCTGCTTTTGTAGAAGAAGCTAACGGCTCTACCAAAAAATTCATATATATCAATACTATATGAAATGCATCCAAAATTTGGAAGGAGCCTCATTTGTTTCAATAATATGTAATGTTTATCAGATAATTCTTTAGTGGAGAACTCGTGCACAATTCACTGTATTAAAATCTATGGTAGAAAGTTTGATTTCATTTTTTCTTTAAGTCTCTGGTTGTCTGTCTAATTTAGCTGTGCAAGACCGTATGGATGCACTTCTACACAAGATAATGGAAGAATACAGTAGGCTGAAAGCACTTCAGACACAGCTGATTAAGGATCGTAAACAGGTAAACTTGTTATAGCATATGAGTAAATGAGCATTTGAATTTTCTCTGTTGCATGAATTCCCTCTAGATGAGCAAAGAATGTGTTTGAAATTGTGTTTATGTGTTCTGGTTGAGTGGCAGAACAAGGCGATGATTTGATTAAATGAAGAAAGCTGCTACCCATGTCACAGAATCATGGAATAGTTGAGATTAAAAGGCACAAAGGCACATCTAGAGTTTGTGTAATCCAACCCTTGCACAAAGCAGGGTCAGCTAGAGATTTCCAGGACTATGTCCAGCCAAATTTTGAATATCTCCAAGGATGGAGACTCCACAAGCCTGGTGGGAAACCTTATCTTCTTCAGGGTACGTAGTCCCAGCCCTCTCACCTTCTCCTTGTAAGACAAATGCTCCAAGCTCCTCATCTCCTTTGTCACCTTCTGCTGGACTCATGCCTGTGTATCCATTTCTCTCTTGCACTGGGAGCCCAGCACTGGACTCAGCACTCCAGATGTGTCTCACCAGTGCTGAGTAGAGAGGAAGGATTACCTCCCTCGGCCTGAGTGCAAACACTCTTCCTAATGCAGACCAAGAGGCTGTTGGACTTCTGTCATGGTGGTACATTACTGGTTCAACATGGTGCCCACCAAGGTCTGTTTCTGCAAAGCTGCTTTCCAGATGGTCAGTCCCTGCATGTACTGCTGCACAGGGCTATTCCTCTCTAGGTTGCAGGACTTGGCATTTGCCTTTGTTGAACTACATGAGGCTCCACTCAGCCCCTTTCTCTGGCCTATCGAGAGACAGAAACAGCAGCACAGCCATCTGGTCTATCAACCACTTCTCTCAGTTTTGTGTAGTCTACAAACCTGCTGAGGGTGCACTCTTGTCCCATCATCCAGGACATTAATGAAAAGGTTAAACAGTATTGGCTCCAGTATTGACCCATTAGGTACACCACTAGTTATTGGCTTCCAGCTGGACTTTGTGTCACACATCAGAACCTTTTGAGCCCAGCAATTCAGACAGTTTTCAGTTCGCCTCACCATCCCCATTCTTCGTCAATTTGTCTGTGGGCATGTAATGGGAGGTGGTGTTGAAAGGGTGATCAGATCAGGTATGATTTCCCCTTCATAAAACCATACTGACTACTCCCAAATGGAGTATCTTCTCAGCTTTATCTGTTTGGAGATAGTTTCCAGGATTACTTGCTCTGTCACCTTCCCAGAGATCCAAGTGATGTTGACTTGCCTGTAGTTCCTCAAATCTTCCTCCTTTCTCGTATTGAAGGTAGGAGTGCTTTTATCTAGTCCTCAGAAACCTCCCTCAGTCACCATGACCTTTGAAAGATAATTGAAAATGACCTCTCAGTAACAGAGACGAGCTCCCTCAGCACGTGTTGGTGTATCCCATCAGGCACCACCAAATTGTTCATGTCCAGTTTGTTATGTGACCTGATCCTCCTCCACCAGGGTTGTCTTCCTTGCTCTAAACTTTTACACTCGTCTGAAGAACCTTGGATTCCTAAAGACAAATTTTGTCTGTAAATTTGAAATTAGGTACTTCCATGTATTAAACAGAGTACTCTTAACCACTTGGATCTAGACATGGTTGCAGTTCATATATACTGATGGATATAGATATACAAAAAATATGTGTATGTAAAAACTGCATCTTGGGCCTGAGGGTGTTAGTGTCTTCCTCTCCTTCTTGGAGTCAGAGGAATTATAACTTAACAGTTTACATCCATACAGGACTTTGAGATTTGCAGTGGATATTCTGCACAGGACGATTAACACGCTATAAATGTAGACTTGGTCATTTAGGCTGTAAAATGAAAAAAATTGTTACACTGGTTACTCTCTCTTATGCATTGGCCACCAACCTCTCTTATATGTTTCTATTCATAATTGCAGTTAATATTTTTGCATTGTTGCTAAACAAATGTACTTGGTTGTTTTTTAGGTCAAAGAACCATGGTTGTCTTCTTCAGAAAGGAGGAAAGAAAAGGAACCTGGACATCTGGAAACAAACATGGAATGTCTGCAGACCCCTACACAGGGTCTTATGGGTAAAAAGATGCATATGCTATTTTTAATGTATGTATATTCAGAGAGGGAGAAAAGACAATTACTTCAAATTTTAACTGATTCTTAGCTTACTACCAGTTCAAGCACATAAGAGATTTTTGCAGATTTTACAGTATGACAACTCTAGTTTTCTTAAATCTCTAAAATATTTTGGAATTATATTCTGTGAAACAACAATTTCAATTTAATAATTTTCAGTTTTCCACAGTTAAAGTTCTGTTACCCATATTAAATACAGTTTTTGCAAAATGGAATATTAAGTTATAATTATTTGTTAGGGAAAAGTAATTGATATGATATCAGAAGAAATTTTTAACTACAGTAGTTATTCAGTTCATCAGTGCTGATAACTTGGTAGAGAGTTAATTTATACTAATGCAATTTATTCCCACCCCCCCTTCAAATAACCTACATGTAGATCCTAAGATTCAAGAATACTGTTTGAAGGAGATAAGAAACCTTAAAACACAACTTGAAGAACAGCATGCTCAAGAACTGGAGCACCTCCGGTCCTATTTCCAACAGCAGCTGAAAGAAAGCGAAGAGCGGTACACCACAGAGATTGTCCATCTGCAGGATAAGCTTCAGAGTTTTGGGCTGTCCTCCGACAACACAAGGTATTAATTTGTTGTTCAGAGCTTATAACTTTGCACTGTCTACAAAAAGAGGTGTTTCAAATAACCATTTGTGTAAAGCTACATGTTTTACTTACCCTCATATTCCTTTATTTCATTTACTGTACTACAAATCCACTGAGTTTCTCTGCATTCTGTCTGAATCTCCGTTCTGTGAGAGAGAACAATGAGAGTTTGTTAGACCAGTGACCAACTGCAAAAGAGAAATGGTGAAACACAGTAGCAATAGGAGGTGCTACTAAGAAGCGGAGAAAATTGTCTATGTGTTTCTAGAAATTGTTAAGTATTTGATACACTTACCACAGGACTCTCTTCAAAAGCAAAAGGACTGTGGTGGGGTAAATCCTTAGAAGCCGAGAGAAATTAAGACAAAAGTAATTTCTTTCAACCATGTTCCATCAGAACCCAGATGGCTGTTTTTCCCTTGTTTGATCGCAGTCTTAGCCGTCTGTGGGTGTTTTTAGCTTTTAAACAGTTTTCCTTTAATTCCTTAAAAAGTGTCCTAGTCTTGGAAGTGGCAAGTAAAATAACCAATTTTTTTCCTCATATGAATTAATAGTTGTGTAGTTGTTTTGAGGTGAATAATGTCCAAGTTCTGCAAATGTTTATGCATCTGTTAAAGCAAGGCTGTAGTTTTATATAATTGATTTCTACTATCTGCCTAGCAGATTCAGTACACATTTGTTAGCCTGAACGCAATTTCAAGAGACTGTATGACTTCTTAATCAATTACTTTTTAATCCTTAAAAAAAAAATATACGAGCTATGAGCATTTCCAAAAGCATTTTGTGGAACTGTGTACTTTTCAATGTGTGTTGGCCAGGACAAGTTATAAATATTCATATAAGTTTTCAAAATTATTTTTAAATGGGCAGTTAGTGTTCTGATTTCATCCATGATACTAGTAACCTAAAATACTCAAAACTCATTTTACATACGTTTAACAAGCATCTAGAGTGATTATCAGTATTTGTAAGTTAACCCAGTAGAGAAAAAGTTTCCCGTGAAGAGTTGCATTTTCATAGCTTTCATACCTGAAGTTCAAATTTAAACACTAAAATGAAGCTGGAGTTTTACAAGAAAAGTTCCTAGATCAGTACATAAATCGGTTTCTAACAGTGTAGTATGTAGGTCTGTCTCATCACGTCTCAAGCCTGAAGAGAAGATGAGTGTATTTTAAAGATGTGTTCAGTAACCTGTGGAATGATCTGTTACCTACTCAGTCTCCATATCTCGTTTGTTGCATCTTTTAAACTAAGATCTAAGTAGGAGTAAGGCTGTGGACAAGCCTGGGAATTTTCTGGGGACATTTTATCTGGTTATATACTCTATTGCAACATCAGAAAAGGGAAAAACAAAAAAAAAAGGAAATTAATTGCTGCTGTTTATTCATCAAGTTAAACATGAATGCTAAAAATAATAGGTTACATTTTGTAGCTAAAAATGTCAAAAGTTTTATAAAATTACTGTTCTGGATTCCAGAACCAGCTCTCAGATTTGAGCAAAAGAAAAGCTTCATGGTCTCAGTAAACCCTAGTGCAGTTAAGATTGTAAGTCTCATGGGCAATAAACTTCTAAATTATTTTGTACCCTGTCTTTTAGCAAGGTTTTCATGTCTTTGTGGTAGCAGGTCACAAATCCTAGAGGAGGGGTTTTTTAGGTATTTTGATACTGTATTTTGTCCTCTCAGCAGTGTATTTCTGTTAAGTCTTTTTAAAAGTGTAGTAAAAGCAGAGCTAGAGTTTTGGTGGTGTATGGTGTTATTTTGATTTTTACTGACTTATAGCACTCTGAATATATAGACCAGTTCTGTTGGAAAAATCTCTGAATATATTTCAGCATATTGCTATCTAAATATAAAATGAATCATATTGGACTTCTTGCTATTTTCATGTGTATGCCTCATCTATATAACACAAGAAACAAAGCGGTGCATCTATTGATGAACAGCAATTTGAAAGAATTAAAAAAAAATAAATCCTAGGTGTTTTATGGCTTCATACACATAGCTAATCTGCTTTCTTTCATATCCTTATGATTCAAACACACACTTTTATTTTCATCTTATTGTCTGTAGTTATTGAGTACAAAATATTCTCAGCTATCTTTAAAAGTAATTTTTTGTGAGGTCCTTGGCAAAAGGTTGAGGTTTTAAGGTATGTTGTATTGAGAGGAAGGGCTAGTGTTTGAAAGGCAGGTGAATTATAAAGTCAAATTCATTAAATTAATAGCAAGGGAAAAGGTGTGTTCTGAAGAAAATATTTGTAGTTATTGGTCTTTGAATATATATAATGTATATTTATAGAATGCCTATTTGAATAGTGGAAAAATAATGTATATTGAAATATTGGTTGATTTGTTTGTTTTTTTAATTTCTACCCTCTGCTTCTTTTACTTTTTTAGTGTGTCCACAGATTCACAAATAAAGCTAAAAGAAGTCCTCAGGAAAGTGAAGTGCCCTGAAAATCTTCATCAGCAAAGAACAGATGAGGCACTGGAGGTATTTTATAGCTCAGTTGACATCTAATATATATATATATGTTCAGTATAATTTAGATGCTTTGCCTTCTAAGATGTAATTGAAATATGGACTAATATTTGGTAGTATTAAAGTAATTATCATCTTGGCACTGTGCCGTACTATTAGACAGCCCATGTTAGAAGAAAAATATTTAAATTTTGCTGACAAGCATTTATTGAAATGATGAGCAATAAAACTTGCTTTATTGGTCCCGAGTTTAATTTTTAGGTTTATTTTTTTTATTTCTTCTCTGAAACATGACATTTTAGTTGTGCTGCTTCCTACTAAAGTGGAAAAAAATAGTGTTTAAATTCTGGGATTTCTTCAGGAGTCTTTAAAATATTGTGACTTTATTTTAAACACTATTTAGGAAAAAAGAGTGATTTAAGTGAAATTTTGGTACTTTTGAACTGCACAGTTTAGGAGAAATTTTGCAAAAATCATCCCAAAGATCTTAGAAACCAAATGCAAATGGAAAAGACTCCATACGTTCCTCCCCTAGCATTGCTGGGAACCTGGCTCAAAAATTCTGTGTTCTGAAAAATAGTGATGCTGTGCTTTCTCACCTGTTTTCCCTGCATTTGACAATTCAAATAGTGCTGGAAGAAGAGTTGTTGCAAACTCAATGTTTAAAATTCATTTTGAAGCAGAAACAAGGCAAAGTCTTTTGTCATGTTCTTTTATGTTGTATTACAAAATTATGTGATTTGAATGAAATGAAGATAATTTAATTGAGGAAGAAATCTCTGTCAGATTGAAACTTTTTAAAATTAATTAAATAAAAGCACAAGTACATGATCTGAGATTTCATTTTCTTACAGCTTGCTAAAGAAGTTGACAAGCAGAGTGATCTTGATGTTGTTCAGTTGCTAGAAAAACAGTACCAAGACAGACTAGAAGAAGAAATAGCGAAGGTATTATTTTTATTTTGTTACCTAAAATATGTTTAAAGAATACTGTCATTTTCATTTGCCATTTCTGACAATTCAGACAGTTGCCATACCATATGCTAACTTTTGTTTTATTTATTCACAAGGTACTGTTTCATCCAATTTCTGAACAAGAAAGTCTTAAAAAAATTTGGAAACATTTTAGATTTTCTTAGTTGTCTGTCCTATTCCTAGCTCATAATTTCTGTTTGTGTGGGTGGTGGCAATAGTGTTTTACTTTAAACCTTCAAAGAAAATAGAACACATGCAACCATACTTGACAGTAGATTCTTTTTAGAAAATCCAGTTGCCTAGAGAGTGAATTTCTTGCTACTTTAGGCTTAACAGCTGATGAATTGAAAAGATTTTGCACTTATAGTATAAAGGACTGTATTCTAGGAAGGAGCTTCTCACATGGCTGGAAAATGCGTTTATTTGGCTTAGAAAGAAATACTTAGCAATACAAAAGTTAACAGCCTGTTGTAACTGCAACTGCAGCTATTTAATCCCAGCAGAAGTTCCTTTCTGGTTCAAGTAAAATTCCTGTGGTCAATTAAAATTCAAGCACATGGCACTGCTGTCTTTGTACAGCCCAAAATTTCATGTCAGTGAAACATTTACAAAGGATGGTTGGTTAGACAGAGGAAGCTTAGCACAGCTGCACTTACGTCAATATGCCAGGGCTTTGTAAAGTCACCTTACAGAATCTTTCCTGAAAAGAACTAGAAAATTCTGTGCTAAATAATATATTTTAATTGAAAATAACATCATAGTTTATTAAACTACCTTTAATACAGCATGTCTGTATTTTAAGATATGATTGTTGATGAGACTGGCAAGATGTCTATGTTCTTTTACCTTTCTTCTTAAAAAAGATTGAATCATAATCAGAACCTTCAGTACTTTTATTTATATTGTTGATGGTCAGCAATGAGATTTCTTCAGCAACAGGAGATGCTGTGAAGCATAAACTAATACAGATTTTTCTTATTTATTCAGGTAATTGTGTCAATGAGTGTAGCCTTTGCCAAACAGACTGAATTGTCAAGAATTGCTAGGCAGAAGGAAGAAGCATCACAAACACAGGTTGTACATCAGCAGGAAATCCATTGTGAAATTAAAAAGCAACATGGTGAAGAAGAGGTGGATGACCCTCGTAGAAAAGCAACAGCAAAAGGCAGTAATCATGAAGAAGAACTGAAATCACTTTGCAAGGAACTCAGCGAAGAGTCTGGTGAGAGCAACTCACTTGGGGAGCAGCTTCATTCTGATAGCAAGCCTGGTTGCATAGTAGGAGAGACCACACATGAATCAGTGATTTCTGAAGAAAGTTTTTCTCATGTCAAAGGGCTGATGGCAGAAGAAACTTTGGTAAGTGTAAAAAAAAAAAAAAAAAAAAAAAAGGCAGTGTGGTGTGTAAGGCACTGTATCTGAATATCTGAATAAGCTTTGCAAGGAATATACAGTTCATTTCAATGAGAAAGCTGGAAAGAAATAAATTAAGATGAAGAATCCATTTAAATATTTCCCTTTCAAAGGTGTGACAACTTTAGACCTAAATTATTTACCCCTCTTTCCTATGTTCTACCTCACTATCATAGCATCATCCTACACTGTGAAGAAAGGAATATGACACCAGTTACATGAAACAGATTATTTCATGGGTAAAACTGTATTGCAAGCAATAAATTCTATAAGGACTTTTTGTAAGTGAGGTTATATTGTAGTGTTTATTCAAGGAACAGATTAAAAATAGGAGTTAAAGAGTTTGAGTCCCTTGTGATAAAGGATATCAGCTGAAGACAAAAATTATAAAATACATATTTAGCATTGTACAAACATGGGGTGAGAGGTAAAGTGTGGAGTAAGTATGGTGGAAAGCAATCACAAATCTTTACTTCACAATTTCATCCTAGGTTTATTTTTTTAATTAAATTGGGCACTAGTTGAAGCAAAGTTACACTTTGAAATTTGCGTAACAGTTAAATGTTCTGGTCTTGTGTTATCTTGATAGTGAATAAACTAATATTTCTGTTGTGTATGATACTGCTCTCTCAAACTGCTGATGTTCACACACAGTCAAATGCATGTATGTGTGCCACTGTATTTTCTGTTGAGATCCCCACCAGCTAAAAGGAATAAGGGTTTACACTGTTAGCAGGTTTTTTTAAAATCTTGTCTTTTAAATGGAGAATAATTCGAAGTCTGGACCTTCCAAGAAGCAGGCAACAAGATAATGCTTTCATGACAGCTACTTTAATTTGTGAAAGTATTTTCTAAAATTTATTTAAATATTTACTAGAAACTGTCATTGAACATAAAATGCAAAAATATTTCCAATATTTCAGCACTACAGTGAGATGATGGCATCAGATACAGAAACATCAAGTCAGCTGTTGTTATATGAGGAACGTTTGGAAGACATGCGACAAGAGCTGGTACGACAATATCAGGAACACCAGCAGGCAACTGAATTATTGAGACAAGGGCACATGCAGCAAATGGAACGTCAAAAAGAAAATCAAGATCAACTCTTAGCAGAGCTTGAGAGTCTTAAAGTGCAACTAGCTGAGGTAATATGGGGTTTAACTTAACAAGTTAACATGGTTTAACAAAGGCATATCACCAGGCAGAATTAAATTTATTTATACTTGTGTATATAGATTCTTATACTTGTGTATCTCTATATATTGACACACGTGTGTATTTACTATATGCATACACACACACACATACCTATTTGTGTGTATATCTACAAATACATGTATGCATATATATATAAAAGTCATATTTCTTTAATCAAAGCTCAGTCAGTGATGGACGAATTTAGACTTCTGCAAAACTGGAGAAAGCTGCAGTGCTGCACAGCAGCCAGAAGAGAGAGTGAGTGAGTGCAGATGTGTTGTAACCCTGACACCTTCCAGATACATGGCCCTGTGCAGGATGCAGGCTGCCATCCATTTACATCAATGAAGCCACCAGCCATGGCTAGAAATACTGTATAATTCTTAATTTTCCTCATCCCCACTTGGTCCAAACTTGAACTGTATTGGTGGCTTCCTACAATGTGGGGTTTGCTGGGAAACACCAGTGTTTTTTTGCGTTTTTAAACTTATTTTGCTGTCACTTTACATCTATTCAAAGCCTATAGTAGGTATGCTAATGAAACTCATTAATTTATCTTAATAATTAAGTCTTCAAAAATGTTATTTATAGACTTATCTTCAAGGATTCCTTACCTTGAAAGACAATGTGAACAGAATCCAGGATAATTTGTCTTGCTCTGATTTAATTTCAACAATGTGACATTACAGAAATGCACATGGAAATAGTAATCAGTGAATTATAAAGTTCTTTTAGTTCACTATGGAGTGGAGGTGTAGGTTCCTTCAGAGCTTATTCAGACCTGGTTCTGTTCTGTTTAAATCTGGACTCAAGGAGCCAGGGAATCTAAAGAGCCAGTCACTTGTATCATAGGTGACTTTTCCAGCAATGTGAGGTGTCTGTTTCTCCTGGCTGCTTTGTAGGTGTCTTTCTATCATTTATCCTGGTAATCTTTCCTTTCAATATATATACATCCTTTCTTCTTTTGCCTCTTTGTCAATATGCAACTGTATCTTTCATCGGGTGTTGCAAATTCCTGAAAGTGATGAAAAACGTAAGTAGAACTTATGCTGCTGGCTGTTTTCCAGTTTTTAATGCCATGGATGGTTTATCCTTAAAAGCCACACGGGAATGTATGCATTGCATTTAAGCTGTGAACACTTCCTAGCTCTTCTAAAAGAGAGCGTGTGTAGGCTTTTTTAAATAAAAATAACATTTTTCGTCTATTTCTTGTTCAAAACACATACTGTAGCATGTAGCGTTTAGAAATTAACCTTCCAGTTTGCATTGTGACCACTGTGTTTCATCAAGAGTATACAAACTGTATGAAAATCTTAAAGGTGTAAGGTACCAAAAGTATTTATTAGCTGTATTCCATTCCAGAAAGCTTTCAATGTCTCTGTAACCATTTAAAGTGAACTGAAATTTCATTGTGCAAAATATGTAAAAAATTAGAAGCGACAGGACTGACTAATTCTCAGAAGCTTAAAAAATTTGTGTGCCTCTCTAACACTTATTTCTTAGCGTGTCTCGATGGAGAATGACAGCCTGGTTGCAGAGAGAGAGAGAATGCTTTTAGAAGAACTGGAATCCTTAAAACAACATTCTGTACCCGGAAAAGAGAGACTGTTTTGTGAGCTACAAAACAATAGCACACAGACAGAGGTAAATATGGACTTTGACTTTCTCAGCAGCTGTGGCATGTCAAACCAGCAGGATTCCTTTATGCTGCTACTCTTTTTATGTAACATATTTCCCTAAAAGATGTTGGATATTGCTTGAACAGAGCAGGTTTAAGAATCAATAGATGGTACTGGCAGACATGTTTTTTTACCTCAGGTAAGCAGAAACTAGTTAAACAGCCTGAAGGTTGGCGTTATTACTGTAGCTCAGGTGAACTCGCATTTTCATATTGCTATAGCAACACCCAAGAGAACGTATGAGGACTGTTTAATCAGCCTTACAAAGTTCTTTCTCATAGGCCCCGCCTTGGACTTCCTGTTTTGTTTTAGTTAATTTTTCCACGTAGGAAGAGTATTTCTTGATTTGTAATTTGATGCAGTTCTATTAACAAAACACAACTATTTTAGCTTTTAAATTTTGTATTCTACTGCGTCTGAGAAGAATATGTTGATTCCGGCATGACAGGATTTCTGTTCTTTCTGTCTTCTCTCCCTCTGCAAAAACTTACTCAGAGTGAAAATGAGAACAAAAACGAAGTTAGAGAGCAGATCTTTGAGGATGAAGATGGAGGAAGAAAGCCTGATGAAACATCGTCAGCTCTTCTTTCTAAAGAAAGGTGCTTAGAACAGTTAAGAAAACATTATTTTTTCAAAAAATTTGGGAATCATGTTAGTGTTGTTAAATTAATATTTATAAGCTTTATTCTGACAGATTATAATGGCATTTTTAATTCTAGGTAACTATATTTCCAAGTTTACATACTTCAGATGTAATGTCTTATTTTTTATAAAGCCTAAAAATGTAATGGCATAGAGCATGAGACAAATCTTAGCCTATTTTACTATATCTTTCATATTGCACACGTAAAGAATCATATACATTATTTATACACATATATTTTGATACACATTGTAGGTACATATATGAAATAAGTTTATATGAATATAGTTGTTGTATCTGATAATACCTTTTGACTATTTAGTAACTTTTTTGATCTGTGCAGATCTCCTCACTTTGAGAAGAGAGTAAGTTTGTATTGAATACAAAGGCAAATGTAGACCTCTGCTTTAAAATTATAACTAGATAAAATACCAAGATAAAAGTACAAATATTGATAAATAGTTTTGCTTGTTATATATTTTGTAAAAAGAATGACTTTTAACACAAATGTGCCTTTACTATTTATGTATAGGCTGTGGGTTTTGGTCTTCAAAAATAAATCTTAATTTTACTGTTTCAACTGCAAGTCTTTCCTGGTTGCAAGGGTGTATAAGGGGTAAAAAACACTTTGAAAGCAGAGGAAGATCAAAGGACTGATCAGTTTCTGTATTGCAGGGATATTTTTCAGAAGGCTAATGAGAAGCTCATGAAGATACTTTTAGAAGTTGTGAAGACAACCATGGCCATGGAGGAGACAATTGGTCGCCATGTTCTCAGGTTACTGGATCAGACTGGGAAAGTCCAACCTTCCAAACCAGCTGGATGGGACACAGAAACAGAAGAGTCAGTAAAACCCTGTATCCGTGTGGGGTATGAAAAAGGTACTGCTTGCATGGTTTTCTATTTCATAACAGGTAGCATTTGCATGCTTTTATTATATATTGAAATAACTTTCATTTTGAAATTTTTAATTAAAAATAAACTTTTTCCTTTTAAAAATACTTGTCATTTGAATGCATATATCTGCTTAAGAGACAACATTTCAGGAGTTGTCTGCATCATGTTCCAAGCCAGTTACAACTCGGATCTAGGGTCCTGTTGGAAAGCCTGCAAGAGAATGGGAAAATGATTAAGAAATACAAAAATAAATATGTTCCCATTGAAGGAGGCAAAGAGAAAAAGAATGAAACATAGCTTCATGATATCTTCCAGCAACTTTACATCTTCCTCTGTATGTATCGGGAATGGGAACTAGTATCAACGGCACTAGTTCACTTAACATACATAGGGATGTTACTGGTCACAGAGGCCAGCTGCCGTGGGACTGCCAGTATATGTATATATGCCTTTGGGTTTCTTTAGCCTCCTAGAGAGGGTGATTGCATGCAAATAGCCTTTTGGAAACAGTTCCAGGAACTTTCTCACTTCCAAGACTTGCCCATCAGCTGTTTGGAGGAGTGCTACTTGGCACAAGCTTAAAGGAGTATTTTAACATTGTAGTTCATTGCTTACCAGTGTCTAAGAACTCTCTCAGACTGTGATTAATTTCTTGTGACAGTATATGTCTGTTTCTCTTTTGGGCAAGAAGAGGCACTTTGTCACATTGCCATTTAGGTACTATTTAGGTTGTGTACATTCATCCTGGATCTTTTGGGTGACAATGTACAACAGATCAGTTCAGCCTGAAACACATCTGGATTTGGCTGGAATTATAACTACTGTGAATGAGGAAAAAAATGGAAGTCAAATACTACATTTCAGTTTTAAGAAAGTGACTACTACAAAGTAGTTATACAAATGGCGAATGAAGATGAACTTTACTTCTTTCATTCAAAATACAGATTATTAAATATTATTGATTCCTTCCGGCTTATAATATAGGTCACATTTAGCCTTGGGCAAGTTAAGACATTATGTATGACTTTGTAGCACAGTGACATCTTAATTGGTTACTGAAAAGGTTATCTGTGGTGAAATGTGTGCAACTGCAGACTAAGAGTTCTTCAATTTTAGAAGTTAACAGCACTCTTATGCTAGTACTGCCGTTTCATTAAAAAAACTCATAACTTTTGTTTTCTGCACATTTCACTGCATTTAATTGTGAGGAAAATTATGTTTTGAAAGCTTCTGGCCTTCATTTTTGATACTTGTCCAGGAGACCCTAAAGATTGTAATTGAAGGGATCACTTCTTTCAAAGGGAAGTATTCTTGCACTTTACTTTGGGATGGAAAGTGAACAGTTTGCTTTTGTTAAAGCAGTTAAAAGTATCTTCAGCCACTGGCAACTATTTTCCACACAGTCTTCTCGCCATATGGTAAAAGGAGCAATGACTAGGCTCAAAGTTCACCTTCACCTCCTCTTGTGTTCTGAGGTAGTCTCAAATTCTATATAAACTGTATTTTAAATAAGTTTTCTATATTAAACCCAACAATTTATAATTATTCTTTGTATTCTTTGTATTCTTTGTGTTCTCATTGTATAGTCTGAGGTGTGTAAAAACCATTGGGATTTTCACAACATATGTTGCCCAAGGAAATACCAATGTGTTCTGGTTGTGAAGGCAGCGCTCACAGGTTGTCAGTTCTGTGTGTTGTGGTGTTCTCCAGTGCATTCACTGAACCTAGTTCATGTTTACGCTGTACCTATTCAGAGAACAGACACTGTTGATTTTCTCCCTCATTCTTATGTGGTGAGAATATT
This sequence comes from Streptopelia decaocto, assembly GCF_964273445.1. Lineage (NCBI taxonomy): Eukaryota > Metazoa > Chordata > Aves > Columbiformes > Columbidae > Streptopelia > Streptopelia decaocto. The sequence continues at coordinate 139,170,300 of NC_138655.1, read as the reverse complement.
GCTCCCTTTTCTCAGATAACAAATACCTAACTATATGTGCTGAGTGCTCATACATAATGGTTACCACACTACTCTCATATGTGCTTTCTCCGCACAGGCATGTACAATGCCCAGTACATGCATTCGCTTTTTGCTCCTGCACAGCGATGTGTATACTTGTATTTATCACTAGTTATTGGCAGTAACAATTCCTAACATGGATTACTTGCATTGCATATATGTAGAAAAGCACAGTTAAAAAAGCACCTTTATTTGGTATTTTGGATGGGTGCAATATAGACTTACGACTTGCTTTTGTAATACAACTGTGTACATGCACACCAGGCCATGGAGTTGGGATTTAATGTTAGTTTCTTGTGAGGTCTCCTGGTGAGAAAGTGCTCTCCTAAATAGATAATTCTGTTCCATTTTGCCAGTGCTGAAGGTTGACTGTTTTAACTGTTGTGTTGGCTTTTAGTGTTCTTTGAAGCAGCATGTAAGGTGTCACTATTCTGTAACAAAGCAGTTGTGTCTGTTACTGGAAAGACACTCGGCACAGAGCAGCATTCAAGCTGCCCACATACCAGTCGTTTATTCCAGGATTCTTTTTTGCATGTGTCCTTACATTCAGAAGTAATTATGACAAGGGGAGAAACCAAAGAAAAGAGTGGGGAATTAAGAAGACCCGAGCTTACATTGGCTATAATGGGTGAATGTATAGTTTGTAGTGTATCTCTGAGGTGGTATTCACAGTTCTCTTTTTTCCCTTTCAAAATGATGCAACAGCGTCCTTGCTGTGTCTGTAGTTCTGCCACTGGGGTCAGACAGGCACAGCAGCAGTCATACTGTTTCATCAGCTGAAGTATCTGATCCTTCTTCAAATAGAAATATATCACAAATTCTTTTAGTGTTTTCAGCAACAGGACTGTTGTTACTCATTTCCTATACTTCCACTGAATGGCCCAAGAGGACATAAGCTTTTACATTTTTTTTCCCATTGTTTTCTGGAGGTAAGAAATAGGTACACACTGCTTATGTATTTTAACCTGTGCATGTTATTGTATTTTCTAATATCTAGCCAAACAGATCTTCCTTTTTAATTACTTAGGAAATTTGTAGGAATACATTTGTACTAATAAAAATCTAATAATAAAATAGAAAAAACAGTGTGTTGAATGGAATTAATTCTTTCTGACCTTCTGAATGTAATCCATATTTATTGACCAGCAAAACTCAGCTTACTGGTTTTGCTGAGTTTCAGCATTTCAAAAAGCTGAATTATTAGGTCACATACTTATAACCACAACCTGATTTATTAGGGCATATAGAAGTTTATCTGCGACCTTGCCTACATTATTGGCTAACGCAGGATTTTATTTCTAGCAGGGTGTGTAAAGTTCAAACTTCAGTCATAAAACATAGCATTGGAAGTGAACAGCATTTGTGCTCAGTAATCTGGTGAGTTAATTACATCTGGAGATTTGGGGCAGGAATCGTTGTGAGGGAACCTGCAGGCTTTGCTGTTCCCTCCCTCAGGTGTTGGACCTTAGGCAGAGTGACGCAGGTTGCTCTGGAGGACCCTGTGGGGTTATGGCATTCCTTGAACATTTAACCCTTTTACCTGCTTTCTGAGCTCCTTGTTTCTGAACAGTGTACTAGGAACAAGGTAGTAAATAGCTTTGTATGCTGAACTGCCATAAAACTGATTTTTTTTCTGTTTTCAGCTTGTAACCACTAACCTGAATTTCTCAGTGGAATCCCAGGAGTAAACTGAGATACTAGCTCTCCATGATGCAAAATTTGTTTTGCTTCATAAATGTCAGTTGACAGCTCATAACTTCTGAGTAAGCACTGTCTAATTAAGCACTTTTTAAAGATTTAGTGGACCATGACATCTGACGTGCTGAACTGCAAGCTTCGTGGCAAAGGAAACAATATGAACCTTTGTTGGTCTTTTGTTGTGTGGTTTTGTTTTTAGTTTTGTTTTGTTGTTTGTTTGTTACAAGGATAGACTTTATACAGGGAGAAGACATTTTTACTTGGGCCAGATATATTCTATTTATTATTTTTTGCCAGCTAAAAAAAAAAAAGGGGGATTGAGAATTTCATCTTAGTTCTGTTGGGATGGGATATTGAACAGCATTGTAAGGATTAGTAAAATGTGCATTAGGCATGCAAGTGCCGAGGTGGTTAATAAGACTTGACAACGTTTCTATTTCTTGCTTCCACCATGGAAAATCGTCTGGAAAGATGCTGTACTAATATGTTGTGTACTTAGACCATTTTCAGGGGAAAAAGATATGGAGACTTTCATTTTGCAGTTAGGAAGGCATTTAACATGAGCTACTGTTTTCATGTGCAACTTTGCAGAAATTGTAATATGGGTGTGTACATTGATCATTTGCTGTTGATTTTTCTATTTGAGTTGCCAACCCTATAGTATAAAAAGAATTATCATAGGTTTTGTATGCATTTGATACTTTCCGTTTTTTTTTAATCTTTGAGAGCAGTAAAGTTTCCATGTGCCAAGTTATACTTTAGATGACGCTATCTTTTTCTTTATTCATTTTTATAGTTATATTTCAGGTAAATTATGATGTTTCGCCCTGAGATTTTTCATATAACAGAATGATAGTTTAACATTGCTTTATTTAGTATTTATCCAGAAGAAATGGAAACAAAGTACAAAAGAACTGACATAAGCAAAACAGGAGTTTAAAATCTTGTCATTGGTTCTTGAAGGCCAAATTGTACTGCTCTGGTCACTGGCAAGAAGTAGTAATAATATTAGCGATACTATTAATTTAAGAGACATGTTCTGGACCTGGCTTTTAAAAGAATACATTCTGAGGAGGCATCAATGTTTTTAAGTTTTCTCTTAAAGTTTCCAGACAACCAGAAGTTCAGATGATTTTGCAACAAACTGCAAATGTTTAGTTTTGTATTTGACATACACTCATTATTGCAGAGTTCAACTGTACCTCTCAAGCAAATAACTTCCTAAAATACAAGGGTTATAGAAAATGAATTATGGGTTAACCCTGAGAAGGAAAACAGGAACATTACAGAGATAATTTGTACTCCATCAAGAAAGAATTAGATTGTGCATTAACTAATATGTCATTGTTTTATCTTGTTTATAGCTGTGCTACTGTACTTTGGGCTTTTATTTTGTGAGATCTCTGAAGCTAAGCAGGGTCATACCTGGTCAGTGCTTAAGATGAGTGGCCTCCAGAGAGCATCAGGTGCTGCAGTAAGTGTGTCGGTGGCTCAGCAGGGAATATGTTTTCCTTCAACCCAGTCTTTAAGCAGTACTTTGGCACAGCATTTGGAAATAATTATGCTGCTGGATGTCCATCCTAAATGAAGGTCCTTTCTACTCTGAGGATATTAAAGCTTCTACGTCACCATTGATATTTTGAGACATCCAGAGCCAACCTAAATTTGGGTGGTGAGAAATCAGAAAGGTATTGGATAAAAACCATGAAATTGTTAATTTTACAGCCTCTTCCTGATACTGCATGGGGGTTGAATATTAGGACGTTATGGGAAAGCCTTTATGTTATACAAACCTATTGCAAATATTGAGTGTGCTGGCAGAAAATGACAGCCAGCCACTGCCAGGGTGACTCCACTGCAGTAGTTTGTGACTGAGGTTCCAAAGTACAGTACTCAAAAGTGCTTTGAAATCCTATGTAGATGAAAGGCGCCATGTGAATGTATAGTCTATTCATCTGGTTATTCATTCCATTCATGCATATAGTGTGCTTCTGTTTTTTCCCTTTGGAGTGTGAAAAGAGTTTGTAACATTATATCCCACATATCTAAAGGAGATATGAAACAATAATGGTGTAAGTACAAGAAAAAAAATTACTAAATACATCTGCACTTAAAAAATCTTAGCAATTATAAGATAAAAGTAAACAAAACAAACCTTTCTAATTTAAAATTGCTGTGGATTAGTTTGTTGTATACGGGTCATATATACAACTGCATCCATGATGAAGTAAATGTGTAAATATAATTATCAGAATGTTTGCAGTTATGAAAGTATAGTAAGTAAACCAGGTGGTTAGTCATGTTGCAACTTGTTACAAATAAAAACAAACCTGAAAACTAGAATCTGACTTTCTTGCAAGGTTCAAACAACATCAACCGGAGGACTTGCATTTCCAATGTTATTTGGATGTCTGGTTAAATGGCAAGAACAAGTATAAGGAAGTTGTATCCAACAAGAATACTAACTACATTTTTAAAGGCAATTTGTAAAATTGACCTGTTATAATTTCATTTCAGTTTCTGTAACTAAACAAACTGTTCCAGTTCAGCAGTCTCAATTCATGGAGTAACAAGGAACTCAAGTTCAAAGATAACCCAGTATGGCAACTTTATTGCTAAAGAGGCATTGACTATTCTTTCCTCATTCAGTCATACCATTGTTTCCACAAAATAAGGGGGGGATTTTTTTGAGAAAACCTTAGGCAAAAGTGATGTCTAATTTTTTTTTTTTCTTTAAAGAAACACACTAAAACATTTATTTTATTTTAAATGTATTTCAGAAATAGATTTCATTAAAAGAAACTGTCATTTTAAAAAATTTTCCATGATGGCATTTATTTCTGACACTTCAAATTTAGGAGACTAATGACATAACACGTCTTCATTTGTAAAACACAATATCAACAATAGGTACCTACTATCATGATCTACTACTGTATTATTTCATACTGAAAGTGTGATTGTAAAACATCTCAGGAGTTCGCTTTCACTTGTTTCACTTAAATACAGCCCTGAGTTCTAAATATGGCAAATTTACTGTTTTCTCGATGAATTGCTGCCAGTTTAATAAATACCACACGCAAACTTTGTGTCTCCTGCTTTTTGGCCAGCGTGGTTGATGCCCTTAAGCTGCCTTGGCCCTCGGGCAAGTGCCGGGTGGCCTGTCAGGAGGGACAGTTACACCCTCCCTTCACTGTACTTGATTTGTTCAGCTACCCATTTTAATTAATTTTTAGTTAACTAATAATAATGCTGAATTTGGAGGTTCTGTATTCTAGTCTGTTTGTCCTGAGAAGGTGTGTGTGAATTACGTGCATGTCTTTCCCTTTACTCGTTTGAGTCTGTGCTTTTGAATCACTAACAGAACGATTTAGGGTTAATGCACACTAACATAGCTGGGCATTGGGGAAACAGTGATTAACAGGCTGGGTTTTTTTACCCGGTTATATTTTAAAGACAATCGTGCAAGTCATTATTGAGAGTTATTCAAAATAGGAAGGGTTACTGATAGTAACAAAGGTTTGAAGCTGAGCCTCAGAGCCCAAAAGCATACTGAAAGGACATCTAATATCCTGTTAGTATCTCCTTTTCTCTCTTCCTTCTGGTTGTTTTTAGTTAACACATTGTGTACCTTGTTTGTGTAAGTTTTAGTATGCAGTATTTCCCTTTCTGTCTTTGTGACCAATACGAATATTTTAATCATTTTATGACTTGTCTTTCCAATCATAACTCAGATGTACCGTTTTTCATGTTTTGAAGTGCTTAGAGTCTGTGTGAAAAGGTAACTGTTGTTCTTCCAGAGTCCTGTTCCTCATATCATGGTGGTAGCATGGGAGATGATGACATTAACATGTGGTCAGGAGCAACAGACGAAGGACTACTGAGCCAACACCTTGCAGAAAGTGGAGTGGAAATAGATCCTGAAAATGAAGAACTCATTCTGAATATTAGTTCTCGACTACAAGCGGCTGTTGAAAAGCTTCTGGAAGCTATCAATGAAACTTCAAATCAGGTAGGGTGATCTAATAGTGAATTTTGTGTCTTGATTATTTTTTTTCTTTGTTTTTCTTGACAGTGTGTTTTTTATAAGCATAAAACTTGTAGGTTCATTTCAAAAGCTGAAGCAATACTTCGGGTGCCTCCCCCCAAAAAATCTGCTCCAGCATGGCTTAACTGATGAATTTAGATCCATGTTAGAAATCTACTTTGGACTGCAGGGGAAGCCTGAATTGGGGCGTGTTTCTCAAACTAGGGCACTCTTTCACTGCTCATACGGGTCATGTGCATTCTCCTGCGCTCCAGAGAGGAGACAGGAGGTGTCAGGGCAGATTGAGCTGGCCCTTGTGAAGAGGGAGGATTAAGGGCAACTGTGCTCAGTTCTCCTGATGAACATTTTAGTCAATTGACTGGCCAAAAAGGTGGAGTTCTCCTCCAGCTAGGGTTTAAACACAGCAGGGTGAGCACACAGTTGCCTTGCTATGAGAAAAGGAGGCTGCACTCCTGCTCTGCGGTATTTCTGTGAGGTATGAAATTGATGAATAGTCTAAAAAAAAAAGAAAAAGGTGTGTATGGGGGGCTCTTTTCTGCTTGCTGTTGGGTACTTTGCTTGGTGGGAGGTTGGTCGCTCTCTGGAGTGCTTCCCTGTTTATGAAATGAAAGCTGTGTACCTGTCTCAGTTCAAATCACTCTGCTTGTAACATGTGCTTTACTTTTAGATGATGCACATCACAATTTGAATGTATATAAGTAAATACTCTCTGTCTCACTAACTTTTAAAGTCAGTCTCCCTTGAATAACTTGGTCTTTAGAGTCAGCTCTTTAATCTGAGACTAAAATTCCAGGGATACAATCTGTTTCATGCTACAGACCCATCTATTAGTGAACCTAGTAATGATATTACTTAAAAGTCATTGCTTTCTTGTCTCTGGGTGTAAGATGTGTAAATCGTAACTGCTGGAAATGAGGGAGAAAAAAGCTGTGATGATGAAAGTAATATGAAAGTTCAGTTGTCTAATACTTTAAAAGCTTTAAACTTTTAAGTATTTGTTGGTTTTGGAAATACTTCAAAAATGAAGTTGATATTCTTTTCTTCTTAAAGAAAAAATATACTAATTTGTACTTAGTAAAGTTGAAAGTAATTTAAATACAATTTCAGCAACCCCCCCCCCCTCTGGTGGGGGTAGTAGGAGTAGTCTGGTGGATCTTGTGAATCAGTTTCCGTATTGCATTTATTTGCAACAGCTTTCTTCTGTTCGAGCATGAGTTAAATTAAAAAAAAAAGATATTTGGATCTTTCAGGTCTTTTTTTTCAGCTTTGTACCTAGCATTGCATAATAACAAAAAAGGATACACGTATACTCCAATATATGGAGTTCTTAAAATATATAGTTAGGTGTTTGTAGAAAATCTTGTATTTAAAGTAAAGATGATACAGAGAAGGAAAAACTATTTCCAAGTTTTACAGTAATTAAGAATTCATGCTGCAATTATAAAAGTATTGTCAATTATTTATTCTACTTGGTGCTGCCTTTTTCTGAACATTTTGCTGCTGATCTTTAAATGCAGTAGTTTTATACATAGCCCAAAATTATTTTATTTTTGTGACTGGTGTTTCTACAGTTTTTTCATTATACCAATGAAAGGAATCAGTATATTCTAGGCAATTGATCAGGAAAGTTTGCTTTCACTTCTTAGCTTTGTAGCTGAGACTTTGCCAATACCAGTAACTGTTATGGTTTGGCTCAAACACATACCCACACATATTTTTCACAAATGTGAATTACAGAAGTATGGATTTATCCCTGATGATCATATCTGTGTTTTTTTTAAGTTACTAACATGTTAATCTGTTTACACATTCCTTCCCCCCCCCAGCAGTATTAAGTATAAATATTGACATATTTTCTGGCTGTTCTGTAGAGGTCCTTTGCAAGCATTCAAGCTTGTCTGCTTTGTAATGTCTGTTGTTTGCTTACTGGATTATATACAGTGACTGTATGTACCAAGGGTTTGTAGATGACCTGACAATTATTTTTAAATATTCAGAAACTAAATACTTTATAAAATACTGCAGAGTAGGAAAAATAATCTAAAACTAATTGCAGGCAGAAAAGATTTTTAACCTTTCCTCTTAATCACTCGTGTTGTACATACAAACATACAAACTTAAAAGAGTGAGAAAAACCTGGCAAAATCTTCAAAGTAACTAGCCGAGACCTGTCTGAACACAAACTTTCAGACCTGAAGTGCAGTTTGAATCTTTTCAGACGAGGCATATAGTGGGTGTATTAACTCAAATTCCACCTGCTCATGTTATATATAGGTAAATAAATCAGGCCACTCCCCTGAACTCTTTCAGCTGGGAGATACGAACAGGAAACCTTTAAACTAGCAGATTTGAGAAAGTTCTTCCTGCTGAGTTAACTCCAAGAACGAGAATGAAGGCAAATAGTGACGTATCTGTATTTCTCTTTCATTTGCCGTAGTGGAGATGGAAAATCGTTTTTAGTTTCTGTTCTGCTAGCTTGCTTGTCTGCTGCAGCGTACCTGTGCAGGTAAAAAAAAATTCATGCTGCCTTGCCTTGGAAATGACTTCTGGAAATGAGCTGCTACTGGAAGATTTCTGTTGCTTTTTCATGTGAAAAATTCTCTGCAAAGGACTTTTAGGAGTGAGCATACAAACTTTTCTTGCACCTATCTCTATTTTGGATTACTCTGCTCCTTAATTACTCTGCTTGAGAATGTGATCTGCGGCTCCCTGCTGATTCTGAGTGGGTTTGTAACCAACAGTGCTGATCTGTGTCTTCAGACTGTTAAATGTACGTGCTCTGTTGAAAATGCCTCTTAGGGATTTCTAAAACCAGCCTAGGTAGTGCACAATACCGATGTGACAGTCGAGAAGACAGCAGCAGCGATACTTTCTGGAATGGATTCTTACCGCACCTACTGGGCATCTAATCTCTTTAATGGTCTGTGGACTGAAGGTCAAGAAGAAGATACGTACGAGGTTGAATCTCGTGTGCCTTTACCATGTCCTTTTCCTTTCCCTGAACACCTGGATGAGAATAATTCTGTAGTTGTAAACACTTCAATTTTTCACTTCAGCCAAAAAAAAAGGGGGCACATTTTAAAAGTTGTCTCTAAAATCTCCTTGCCTACACCTCCCTATTCAGTAAGTATAAACATTTTTAAAGAAATTGTATTTTAAACCAGTTTAAATAGAAAAGAATGCTGTGAAAAGTGATAGAAACTTGTCTCTATCATTAAAGTTGTTATGCACTGCTGACAGGCTTTTTTCCTAGACAGTTATTAATGGACACTGGAAGAGCTTTGATTATAAAATTGTCTCTGTTCATTTCTAACAAAAGAAATTTGGCAGACAGAAATATATTGAATTATAGATATTTGAGTTCTCTTTTTAAAGCACTTCAATGATACATTTTACATGGCATTTTTCTCACTGTCAATTATGTTTGTTGGGGAGGGCTGCAGTCAGTTAAAATTGTTTCTTTATAGCTTTTGTGCACTGACAAGTAAAGTTAAGTAGCAGAAGCTTCCCAATGGCTTCCAGTGATCCCATGGAGAAATTTCTGTTCTTGAAAAATCATGTTCATGTTTCTGCTTGTTTTTAGTTTTGCCCTCCAATATTTTTAATAATACCTCGAGTTGTTATTACTGAAAAGAACTGGAGAAAAATTTCTATTCTGAATTTTAGTTGGAGTATTTGATGTACTTGAGCAAGCCATTTTTGTGGTTGTCTGTGTACAGTAAACCTATCATGTGTTTCCCTTTCATCTGAGATGGGTCTTTCATTAACCACTTCAAAATGCAAGAATGAAGTAAGAATGCTCTGTGATTTTTAAATATCTCAAACCAGTTTGGTATTTATATCTTTCCCCAACTCCTATCAGAATAAATAGCTCACAGGAGTCATGTCCATCTAGAAAGGGATGCTGTAGAAAAGAAATCAAGTCTTTAATTCAGTGTATTATAAAAGAGAATGTATCAATTATTCAGACATTCTTTTCAAAGTATAATTTTATTTGTAAGTGGGTAATGTTGTGTTCAGTGTTCTATGAAATGTTACTAACCCATTTTTCTGAGATTTTAAAGCAAGCCAATCATACTCATGAACTTAGCAGGATATAGTGAGAAAGCTTTTATTTTAAGAAACTGAGAAAAAGAATATGTTTATAGTAACATCTGTGGCTTTGTTACAGTTTCTATCTTACAAATATATGCCAATATCCACAATATAAAAGAGGAAAAGAAAGGCAAAGTGGAGGGGAGCAGGAAAGCTGTTGTTTCATTTTCTGAAGTTGTTCTTATTCAAAATAAGCTGCCTTGTTAAGCCACACTAAGAATTCATGTGTGGTTCAGCTCTGACAATTTATATTTGTGTCCCTCAAAGAGGCTGTATGTGTTAACAGCTGAGAAACAGAGATCTTCTTGGTAATTGACTCCAGTTTGCTGTTACCTTAGATGAACGATTTGTGTAACCAAAACTTATTAATGTTCTTTCTTTACTATTTTACTTTTGTAATTCTAATTTTAATTCTTTTTGAAATTATCACTTTGGTGATGTCTAAACTAGGCAGTAAGTACACAATTTTATGCATTTCAGTGTTGCCTTTGCAGTAGTTTAGGTCAGTGACACAGTGAGATTATGCTACATCTGCAGTAGTGCACATTCAATATTTACCCATCAGACAAGCAGAGAAGAATTAAAAAATCCTTAATAATTCTGTTAGGTGGACAGAGCTGGAAGAAGCATTGCCTTACTGCCTTGTTGGTTGAAAAGTTTGGTATATTCAAAAGTCAAATTTTCTTAAGGAGAAAAAGAGATGAAAGACCAATTGTGTCCGTTTATATCAAAACTTTTGCCAGTTCTATGCAATGTTTTTTAGCCATTCTAAGTATATGGTGCGTGATGGCTTACTCATATTTAGTACAAAACTCCAGTGTAAATGAAGGTGAATCTAATGTAAACTCATAAACCAGGAATTTACCGGAACAAAGACACGGATTTAGCCAGGTGGCTCATTGAGTTCACTATAATGACAAGGCCTGTTTGCTTAGACTTGTGTACTGAGTCAGCCTTCCTATTGTGATCTGTGAATGTGTGTTCAGTAAAGAACTTACCAAATATCCAACGAAGCTACGTGAGACTTCCCATCACACTGGAAAGCAACTGTTAATTAAACAAGAATAATATAATAGTTATTTATTAGAAAACCCTTGGTTTATCTAACTTACGTAATTTTTTCCTGTGGTAGCTTGAACATGCTAAAATTACTCAGACGGAGCTCATTCGAGAGTCCTTCAAAAAACAACAAGAGGCCACAGAATTTATCAAATATCAGGAAGAACTACAAGAACGTCTTAATGAAGAAACCAAAGCCAGAGAGCAGTTGGCTTTGGAGCTTAGTAAAGCTGAAGGTGAGTAGCTTCGATGGCTTGTTGAAACTATTAATTGGGTAACAAAAATGCAAATCAGATCCATTCCTTTGCAAATTTTAGAACATCATCACCCTTCTGTGTAGAGACAGGATGACCTCCAGAGGTCCCTTTCAACATAAACCACTCTGTGATTCTGTTTCCCAACTTTGTCTCATGTAGTATTGTCTGACTCATCAAGAATAATAGGTTGGATATGTGTTATTATCCTCAAAATTAGTTTATTTCATCATAACGTATCTATCTGTGCAGACAAACTTAAATATGAACAACTTAGAATCAGAGAATCATAAGTAGTTGAGGCTGGAAGGCACCTCTGGAGATCATCTATTCCAGCTCCCTGCTCAAAGCAGGGTCAGGTTGTACAGGACTTTGTCCAGCCAAGTTTGGAATGTCCGTCAAAGGGGGAAAAATAAACAAACAAACAAAAACAAAACAACAACAACAACAACAATTTGTTTTTTCTTATGTTGAAATGCAGTTTCCCGTATTTCAGTTTGTCCCTGCTTCCTTGGGACCTTGACTTAGTTCCACACAAACATGGATAAAAACCTTCACTCTGAATTTGATGATATGGTGGTGATATGTTACAGTTTGCACTGTTTGAAACAATCTTTTAAAGTGTATTTGCAACTGCATTAAGGAAGCAATTAAAAATTGTCAGGCATTACAACAGGGGAAATCTAATAACCTTTTTTGACATCAGGAAAATATGTTCAAATCTGACTGATGCTTAATTTGTTCTTTAGAAGTAGCTTTATTGTTTTGATAGCTGAATGTTTGGGTTTTTCACCCAGCATTTCTACCGTTATCTGTTTGTAATTAGCATCTGTGTAGAATCTCTGTAGTACTAAGCAGAAAAATATTTTGGTTAGTTCTGAAGCTCAGCAGACTTCTCTGTTTCCAAGTGGGAGGACAGACTTAGTTTCATAGCCAAGTGTTGTTCCTGGAGGATGCTACCCTGCCAGCCTTCCTCCTCTTTTTACATGAGTTCACACGCTATTAATAGCTATGACACACATAACCTGAAAAAAGTGCAGGTTTCGAAGCCCTGTGTCTGAAATGTGGTGGATGGGACAGTTGGTGGCCTGTCAATTCACACAGCGTAAACCTCGCGTGTCATCAGCACCAGTGCTGGCGGCAGCATTTCAACAGCTTTAGCAAATACAGAAAGGAAGAGAATAGACTTCAGAGGGAATAGATGCAAATCTGAAAGAGGCATTATTACTTTTTTTTTTTTTAATATTAAGAGTGAAAAAATATTATAGATGACGTAAGGGTTAAATATTCTTGCACAGGTAGAGTTACAAAACTATCTAGTATTGATGAATTTCAGAGCATAAGAAGCTTTTATATCTGTTGATGCTTTCCTTGGAGGATAATCTTTTTAGTCTTGATAGAATTTTTATTCACAAATTTTCAATAATAAAGTAAACCAGACTGATACATTAGGACAAAGCAGAGATTAGTGTTAAGTTTTATTTAAAGGTATGAATCAGTCATAATGTCAGAGCTGTCTGCATAGGTTTAATCCTACAAGTAACATTTAAAAAAATAATACTACAGGCTAATTTTATTTCATTAAAAAAACAGTTTTTATTATGAACTTAACTCTGTTGCATTGCCTTCTGGGTATTTTTTGGCTTGGTCAGATTCTCCACTAAGAACTGTGACCATACCTTTTCATTTACAGTAAATACATTTCCATTTGTGCAGGACTCTGTTATAAAGAATGCATGCATAATTGTATTTGAAGATGACATCCCACAGAACAAGATTTGCTTATTATTCATTTTTAATTTTTATTATTATTTTTGTCCTATTACCACCAGACAAGCAAAAAATCTAAAATTACCTAGGTTCTTCTCTTGAGCAATACACTTCTGTTATAAAGTTTGCATGTGCAAACAAACTAATAGCAGCGAAGAAACTGCAAGCTCTTATTAGATGCCAGTTTGTAGATAATAGGATTGCCCATATCTGAATGAAGGCAATATTTACCTGTAAAATTTTATCAATGATTGAAGTATTCTATCAGAGCCTGGTTTGGAGATACAACAGATGAGTGAAGAATGGATTTTTTGCTAGTAAAGAAAGTATATTAAGTAAAAATCTAGTGAGAGCTAACAGGTTATGTTTTCTACTCTCTGAATTTTCTCTGACAATGTTTTATTTGAGGGGGAAAAAAACAACTTGGAAGCATATGAAGTGGAAACAGTCTTCAAAAATTTGTAACTGGACTTGAATTTTGATCAGAGCAACAGCAATGTCAGTTTATAAGACTTGACAGACTGACTGTGTTGATTTGGTTCATGAACAGTTCTGCAATATAAGAGACAGAATTTGATGTTTAGCCCTTGATAGAGATATTGCACCTATTGCACAGCTGAGCTTTTAAGTTAGATGCCTGTTTGTGTCACAGATAGAGATGTAATTCAGTTCAGTCTTCTGCAGGAATTCAACTAATTTGTCCCTCATAGTTTTAGTGCTTTATAACCGCTGAATTATTTTTCTTCTTTCTGTGAACTTCTGAAATTAATGCACTCCTAATAACTACCACCTTTTTGTTTTGGTGTTGATATAACAAAACAAAAATGCTGTAGAGCTGTTCTTGTTGAATTTCTTCTGCTCATTGAACTGAGGTATGAACATACTCTGACAAAGCCAAACTACATTCTCTTATCAAATTCCTTAGATAGGTATGTAGAACAATGTCATAGTGCATTATACATCTGATGTTACTCTGTCTTCTCTTGAGATAAAACGTGTCATTTTTGATCATTTCTTTCTTATCACAAAAACTGCTGTGTCTGACACATTTTCAAATCTCTTGTCTTCTAGTGGTGTCAGATACTACTTATCTAACAGGATAAAAAAGCTCATTCCAAATTGTTCACTGAACTCTGACAACTTTCATTACATCTCAAAAAAAAAAAAAAAAAAAAAAAAAGAAAAAAAAAAGAAAAAAAAAGGGAGGAGTAAATGAGTAAATGCAACATGTGATCTTAGCAGATGACTTCTTCATTGCTGATAACTTTTTGGTGGGTGTGTGCACTCCATTTAACCTGGTAACACCCTCTTCACTTCCAGTCTGTTAAGTACTCGTTGTCAACAGCATCTGATATGGTAGGAGTAACTACCAGAATTTGTATTGTCTCAAATTTTTGAAATGCTGTTAATGATGTTTCTAGCTCAGGATTTTTTTGTTTCGACAGCCGGTCCCTCTATACAGCTGTGTTCTCTGTGAACTCAGGTCTGGAAAAAAAGATTGGTCAGCAATGTATGATTTTGGTGTGTGCGAGGACCGGACCTGTGTTTCTCAGACTGTATATGCAAAACCTCTTGTTACTTAATTTCCTTCTTGAGACCTTTCCTCTGATACAGAACTATGTGTTCACAGATGCTTTACTTTGCATTGATAACAAATGGAAGCATCTTTAGTTTTCATATAATCCCAGCCAGGGTAAGATCCGTTTTAATACTCGCTTAAGACCATAGATTTATACTGATAAAGTACTTTCATATTGAAAATATTCTCATATTGAGAAAATTCTGTGGGCTGAGTGAGAAGAAACCTGTGAGATAGGTGTGTGTGTCCAGCTGGGAAAGTTTAGACATCATATGACTGATGTCCTGGCTGTCTTTTGGAACCATTGGTATGAGACATGACAGAACTCACCTTACCATGGAAATCTGGGATACCTACTTAGTACCTTCTGTAAAAACGTCTTTTGTGTTCTGTGTTTAAGATGTTTCTGAAAGGGCTGATGTGAATCTTCTGAAGCCAATACCATTACAGGATCTCAGTATAGTTTGTACAGCCCGCAAGCAAATTCACTGGTTTTTCCTAAGTCTTTACCTTTGTGCTCACTTCTGCATCATTCCAAAATGATGCTATTACTTACAGCTGTCATATCATTCATAAAGCTAAAATAGAGCTCCCCATCAGATTCCTATATGAACTACTTCACTATGAAACGATTTTTAAAAGCATACAAGACATATTCCTAAGCTAGCATCCCAAATTCTCTGTTAAAAAGATAATTAATTGTTCTGTGCTGCTTTAAAAATTGCACATGAATAGTAAAGAAAATAAATGGTTTCTTAGTTGTCAGCTGTTAAAGTGCTTCTGGGAGTGATTCAGGTGCTAAACGTGGATACGGATACCTATGGCCGGTTTTGGTGCCTCATGATGCTGGAGGCATCTGTATTATACTTGACCTACAGGGTGCCCATGTTCTTACAGAAACTGTGGTTTGAGGTCACACAAATCACAGTATTACAGTATCACAGTATGTTTGGGATTGGAAGGGACCTCAAAAGATCATCTAGTCCAATCCCCCTGCTGGAGCAGGAACACCTAGGTGAGGTCACACAGGAACATGTCCAGGCGGGTTTTGAATGTCTCCAGAGAAGGAGACTCCACAACGCCCCTGGTCAGCCTGTTCCAGTGCTCTGTCACCCTCACTGAGAAGAAGTTTCTTCTCAAATTTAAGTGGAACCTCTTGTGTTCCAGCTTGATCCCATTACCCCTTGTCCTATCATTGTTTGCCACCGAGAAGAGCCTGGCTCCATCCTCGTGGCACTCACCCTTTATATATTTATAAACATTAATGAGGTCACCCCTCAGTCTCCTCCAAACTAAAGAGACCCGGCTCTTTCTTCATAAGGGAGGTGCTCCACTCCCTTCATCATCTTCGTTGCCCTACACTGGACTCTCTCCAGCAGTTCCCTGTCCTTCTTGCACTGAGGGGCCCAGAACTGGACACAATATTCCAGATGGGGTCTCACCAGGGCGGAGTAGAGGGGAAGGAGGACCTCTCTCGATCTACTAACCACCCTGCTTCTAATACACCCCAGGATGCCATTGGCCTTCCTGGCCACAAGGGCACAGTGCTGGCTCATGGTCATCCTGTTGTCCACCAGGACCCCCAGGTCCCTTTCCCCTACACTGCTCTCTAATATGTAATTTCCCAACCTATACTGGAACCTGGTCTTGAGGCACCTAAAATGGCACCTGGAACTTGAATTTATTTGAATTTTTTTATTTCTCCTGTGTTTATTAATTACGTCTCCTGTGTGCTACACAGGTCTTGTGCTTAGAAGAAATTAAGAGCTATATTTAATCTTACGCTATGGTTCCTGTAATTTGTTCATCATGGGAGAATAGCAAGGACAGAGGATCTAACGTGTATGTGCATTCATGTGAGAACACTATAGTGTCTTCACCATGCAAAAAAATAAAATTATTCTTTGTTGTCTATTAAATCTGCCTCCAAATTGATGTTCTACAGGCCTCATTGATGGTTATGCAGATGAGAAAGCATTTCTGGAAAAACAGCTCCAGGAAAAAATAGATGTAATTGACCATCTTGAGCAAGAACTACTGTGCACAGGTAACAAATTGCAGGAGTTAGAGGCTGAACAGCAGCAGATCCAGGAAGAAAAGGAGTTACTCTCCAGACAGAAGGATGCCATGAGAGCGGATGCGGGGCCAATAGAACAGCGTATGTATTCCTCACAGTCTTTCTATGAGATTTTCTTATACTTTCAAATAAAATAAGAAATAATTTTGGTTAAGGCTTTTTTCCCCCCTGTTTGTTATCAGTAAGAATGTGATAGGGCAAAATATTATATTTTCATACCCGATGTCTAATGTTAGCATGATAATTTTTCTTGATATTGAGACAAAAATGACTGAATTTTCAGAAGTGTCAAGCAATCACAATTGTTCTTTAAGCCAGCAAAAGCTTGATACCTCTGAAAATCTGCCTTTATTTTTATTATCTCTGAAGATGGAATATCTTGAAGTATTAATAATAAATAGTAGTAGTAATAGCACCCATGGATAAAAATACTGGTTTAAATACTTTCCAAACAGAGTTTTAGAGGGACTAGCAAGTATACCTATCAGAACATGATTGAACTACACATGATGACCATGCTTGTGTTAAACACAGAAGATATACTTTTCTAAGAAATTCCTCTTTTGGGGCAGAATGGCACAAAAGTGGCGTGGTAACGAAAGACCGTTATCTACCAGTAGTGAAAATGTTCAGCACTGATGGTGAAAATTCCAGATAAACACCATGTCAATATAATCTGACTAACTGCTTACTCAGAAAAAAAGCATTTACACTCATAAAGTAGATGTATAATTTTTCCTTAATTTTTTCCTTAAACTAATAAATTAATATTTTTTGTTTGTGAGAGGAAGGAAATCAGATCATTGGTTTCTAAGAAATACTGATCTTTCAAGGATTGCAATGCTTACATTGTAAATAGCAGGATGAAATTACCATTTTATTCAATTTCTAAAAGTTTATAGCAATTTATAGTTTTGCTGTTTTTATAAATCACGCTTCTCGGTGTGTATTTGCAATTTCCTGCATCCAGTTGGTATAACAATGAAGTTTAAGAAGAACCTGTTGCTTCCTGCTTTATAGTAAAGAAGATCCTTGTCTATGACTCCAGTTTAGTTATTTGTTATATGGTTTAGGTTTCTAAATATTTTAATGTTAATGTATAACAACTGTAAGGATAAACAGCTCCACAAGTTTGTGTAGGTACTTATATCATGCATACCAGAATAACTTACCACATTCCCTAAGTTATCTCAACAACTTCGTCATTAAATGCCACATCTATCTTTGGCTTCATTTTCTCTTACATCGTTGCACCACAAGAAAAACTATAGCTGGCATGTGAATTACTTTGCTTCTTTTTTTTGTTTTCTCTCTCTCTTTGTTCTCCTAGGCCTAGTAGATGCTGCAGTCGATGCAGCTTCCCAAGCAGGTGTGTCTGTATGTTGCATGGCCAAGCTGTAACTGGGTGCAAGACTCATACGTACTGACATTGTTAATCAGGATTATTGGGCTTTTGGCTTACTGACATTACTTGTACTTCTTACTGGCCTGCAGCTTTGATGTTGTATTTCATACTCAGTTTTTACATTTCGCTAACAACATTTCTTACGATTTCTAAGCATAATAAGCAAATTCATGAATAACCATCATCTTATTCACCTATGAATTACAGATACTTAGATGGCATTGGAGGGATGTTTTGGTAGCCTTTTTATTTCTTTTTATTTCCAAATACAGTTTAGTCATTCATTATAATAACTAAATACTGTATTATATTGATATATAATGGTTACCTAGAAATGAGAATTGGTTAAATATGATGTAAGATGATGGTGCTTAAAGGGTCTTTCTCTATAGTGAAATTGTATTGTTTCTGTCTAAATATCAATCATGTTTTAAAGATTCTCCAAATGTAATTGCACTTCACAGTTTGGATTTTACCTCAAGGGATTTGTACGGTTAGTTAATATGTACTTCAATGGGCTGTGGCTTAAGAGTCTTAATAGAGTGGTTTGGGGCTTTACTATGTATGCTTGCCAGCTTTTTCATGAGTACTCAAAACTGGGCATCCATGCAGTCACTGATTTCGCAAAGCTCCAGTTACAGGTCAGTAATTTCCCTCTCTGTCTGCCCAGCAATGTCACTAAGTCCTTCAATATTTCCTTCAAATTATTTATATGTATCACATTAAAAGATGATGACTGGGAGTGGATTGATTTTACTGACGCTGGGGATGAGAAGAAGCTTGGGTTTTCTGTACTTCATTGTCAACTCCTATGCTGACTCTAGCTGTAGTTTGAACCCATACATTTTATTTTCAATTGTACAAAGACTTTTAAATTCATATGACACTTAAACATGGAAGTGATGTGATACAACTTCACTAACTGTCCTCTGAAGACTAACTAAAGGATAGTAATGTTAATGCGAATTATTTTTCAGAAGAAAATATATTTTCTAAAAAAGAAAAAGAGTAAAAACCCAAACCAGTTCACATCCTTCTGCAGAGTACAGCATGGATACCTTGGGGAGTGGTTTTGCTTTGTAACATTACTAACTATTCATATCTGAAAGCAGTGTGTGATGATTTTATTATAACTAGAATTGCTGGAAGAAACAGAAAAGCTAATGAAAGAAAAAATTGAAGTACAGCGTCAAGCTGAAAAAGAATATGATGACCTTCAGAAGCAGGTGAAAGTCTTGGAAATAGACTTGGAAGAACAGGTCAATCGTTTCATAGAGCTAGAGCAAGAAAAAAATGCAGAACTAATGGACTTAAGGCAGCAAAACCAGGCTTTGGAGAAGCAACTGGAGAAAACAAGGAAATTTCTGGATGTAAGTATGGTAAAAGGCTAGTTTGGTGAAGCGGGGAGGGGGGCACCTCTACTGAGGTTTGGTTCAGCAGGAAATGCTAGTTTTTTCAGTTTTTGAGCAAAGGTAAAGAGGACATGATAGTAACTGTGATAGGTTCCAGCACAATAATTTAATTAATGTTTTAAAAGTTGAAAATTCGTTTGAGATGCTTGCTTTGGACTGCTCTGTATTTCTAAGTATAACAGTATGCTTCCTAAATGTTTAAAATAATTGGAAACTTCTAAAGTTAATGAGAATACATAGATTTTTATGACATTTATTTTTAAGGGTTTGCGGAATCTCCATGTTTTTCAATAAGGGCTGTTGGATTTAAGTAGTCACCTTCATTTGCCTCTGTTGTAGCCAACTTCTTCCTCCCTCAGGCTGTCTCTGCAATTTTATTTCAGACTCTACCCTGTTTTCAGCACATACTGTCTTCCCTGCCTCCTTTTCCCATGTTATTCCTATTAGGGGTCCTACTATGCTACTGTCAGGAGAAAACTATGATTTGTGTACATTCTCAGTTAAGGCTTTAGCTGATAGCAGTAGGATGGAATCATTTTTTGCATAATGTAACACCCCGTGGCACCTTCTCTGTATAATCTATTACTAAGCAGTAGTAAAGGAGAGATCTTTCCAGTTAGTTCTTAGAACAAATGGATTTGTTTTATTTTGTTTTCTGTAGTTACAAGATTATTTTTCACACTGAAACTAGTTTGTCATAATAGGACAAAGTTCAGAAGTAAAAGTTCCTATCACAAGTCCCATAGTCATAAACGCATTCTGGTTTGGGATTATCAATAGCATGAACTGAATAGTTACAGGCTACTGAGATGAGTTGCTGTTTGCAATAGCAGCACTAGAATTCAACTGTTTCCTTGAAACAGCAGATGAGCTTTAAAATCTGCAACTTGTGAAGACTGAGGTTTTATTCCAGTTTCCTGAATTTTAGCAAAATATGTTGTTGCTAGGCAGAAACTTTCCTCTTTGTATCAGATACTTCAGCTAGTTTGTTTTAATGCACCTGATATGGTTTATCTGTTTTACAAAGTGGCATTTAAAGGTGATGCTTCACTAGATGATACCAGTGCCACATTATTTCCTATATAAAGATGTATTTCCCAAGTGTCAGACTGGGATATAACAACTGGAACTAGTCATATTGACTCCTCATCAATTTTAACATAGAGTTAATTTTTATTCTTAATTTCTATTTATGCTGCATATATCAAAGACAAACATTAGGAAAGAAAATAATAAACTATTGGCTTAACACCGTTTGTGTGGTGTGCCTGGAACAGAAGAAACAAAACTGATTTTTGTGAAGTAATACTGGATGTGCCTATGCTGTCCTAAATTTGAATTAAAAAATGTGAAATTTGTTGCCCCAAATGGTGAAAGAAGTTTTCTAATGGTAGTTGCAAGAGGTTCTGCTGCCTTAAAAACAGTGTTACCATCCTCGCATTAACAGAAATAAGAAGTAGTAATATACTTAATTTAAACAAGTTTAAAATCAAATGGTGCATCCACGTAATTTCTTAATTTTCAGGAGCAAGCAATTGACCGAGAGCATGAGAGAGACGTATTCCAGCAAGAGATACAGAAACTGGAACAACAGCTGAAGGTTCCGCAGAGGAGTCAACCTGTCAATGAACATCAAACCAGAGAGGTAACAAATTTTATTCCTTGTACTTAATGAATATAAATATCAATGACCATTTGACGGCTGTTAAGTTATTGTAATGAAGCTGTTTTATGGTGTGCCTGACTTGCATCCATTTCCAAGCCAGAAAAATCAGTCCCCTCAGATGAAGGGTAAGGTGTTGGGGAAAATGGTGAAATGGTGTCTTGGGGTTTTTTTTGGCTGGATGGTTCTTTGGGTTTAGTAGTAGATATACAGAGCCTTTGTAACTTTCATAAAGTCTCTTTCATATAACTTAATTTAGAAAATTCACTGTTTTCAAAAGCCTGTGGAAACATTCTGAACTACTTTAGCAGTTTCACATCTTCTGGTGTTGTTTAGGCCATCCTGTTTGTCCATAGCACGGGTACACAGCTGAAGGAATTGAGTTACCAAAGTTAGCACCTGTGACTCAGGAACACTCTCTGGGTGCGCTTGAACTTCCCCAGTGGAAGTCTGTCTCCACCAAAACAAGTTTAGCAACTGTAGAACAGCAGCTCAGGGGAGTCATAGAAAACTCTTAGATGTAGCAAAATCAAGAGAAGTGGCAGCAGTTCAGACGCTGTATATTATGAAGCTTCTGCATGTTTTATTTGATCATCTGTTAGTCAATTAAATTACATTTTTTGGTGGGGTTTTTTGTGTCCTGCTTTTTGAGCAAGACTGATATTCTTGCATTATTTTCTTGCCTGATTTTTGGTGTTAAAATGCCTCTTATTAGGCTGCACTGCAATTTTCAAATCAAAGTTCTTGTTGAAGTAGTTCAGTTGCTGTAATGCAATTCTTAAATATTAGCAATATTTAGTATTCTCTACTATATAGTTTGGGACCATAGATAGTAATAGGACATAAATTGATACATGTGAGGTGTAAGTTGTCAAAATATTTACTTATTATTCTCACATTTAGAGAGTATTTCGTGGGGTTTTTATATATAAGTTTATATATATATATTAATGCAAAGGTTGTAAGAAATCTCACAGTCAAAATATTCAGTCAGTACTATGCGATGTGGCTGTCATCAGCCTCTGTGAACAATGAACGTTGTGGAATTAGCTGGGTGTGTGTTAACCAACACATGTGGAGCAATTCTGTATCTATTTCCTTCTATTCCAAAGCACATGCACGCTCCTCTCCTGTTGACACCTTCCACAGATGGGAGAGACTTTTTAGCACAATTCGTTTTCCTTAATGCAGGATATTAATTTTGAGTTCATTTCATTATGTGTTTGTTTATAATTTGGGGCATGGGTAGCATGTGAATTCCTGGTTAAAATTCTCACATTAAAAAAAATATTCTCCCAAGAAAAAAAATTGATGGCATAATGAAAATTGCTCTATTTTTCTACACAGAATCTATATGTAAAATTGTCCTGATTTATAAGCACATATACACATATGTGTTTTCCATAAGTTAGCAGATATGCTACAGTTGAAATTTAAAGCATGCTTTAAAATGACAGACAGCTGTAACTGGGATTAAAATTTAGAAATTTGCATTATATGCTTTTAAATCAGAATTTTTTAGTAGGCAGAAATACAGACATTAAGATAATATCTGCAAGCACCACAGGTACAGCTGCTATTTTAGAGCTGGGTGGTGTTGAATGTGACACATTAGTAATTATAGACAGAATTTTCAGTAGTGTATTAGATTTAATTTTTATCAAATGATGCACATAATCTTACTATGTAGTTTATTTTGATGTCACAATGTTACTTGGACTATTTCTCAGATGTACATTTCATCATTATTTCTCAGGCTTTTCTGAGATACCTGCTTTACTTTTTTGTAGTTGCGTGTTTTTTGAAATGCTCTTCTGCTTTGTGTGAATGCCGTGAGCATTTTCTGTTGGTAACTTAATTTATTTTTTACTGTTGTTTCAGCTTACTCTGTCAACTTATTCCAGGGCGGGTTGTCATAACGAGTCTGCTCAAGACTTGATTTTTCTTTTTCCATTTCTCTCTCAGGACTTTTCTGTGGTCACTACAGACTTTGCTGTTACTCATGGATGGATAACGTCAATAATGCCATCCTGTCAGCTTTATGTTCTGGTCCTCTCCTCTCCTATCTATTGAAATGCTTTGAGTCTTCTACCTTTTGGCTACATCGTAACTCCCTAATTGTAAATACTGAAATAAGTTTCTTGAGTGGGACAAACATTAGTTTCCATGTCTCTTGCTCTATTGCTTAGTTTAGCTCAGGTCTTAACTCTGTGCATCAGGCCTAATGTCATGGATTTGTTACATGTTTTTCTTATCTCTAATTTTGATTGATGATTTCTGAAATACTACTAGAACCGGAATCATTCCTATTTCTGCTACTTCAGTAACTCCTTAAACATGTTGTTTCTGAGCCGCAAACATCTGAACTAGTGAGATTCAGAAAGCTTTGTTTGGATGACTTGTCCCCTATAGAAAGTGAAATTGTATCATCCATCACTTCCGTTTCATCCCATTTAACAAACCCAGCAAGAAAACAAAGATTCCTGTTCCTTGGGATTGAAGTACAACAATTCCCTTCCATGTTAAAGACCCAGTGAGTTTTAGGATATGTTTCTATGTCACTAACTAACTCCTTATTTTGAATAATGTTGCCACAGATTTTTGGAACTATGATGTTCCTCAAAGATGCATGTAGCATCTTGACCTTTGGGTCAGGGCATTCCATCCATAGAGGTTAAAGGTTTCTTTTCAGTGGGCTGCACAGGGATGCTGTGCTACTTAATTTTAACTGACTAGAGAGTCTGAAGGCTTCAGAAGGTCAAGATGAGTTCTGCAGAGTAGGTGATAAAGCACAGAACATGTCACTTCTTCAAAAGTGCTGCTTGTATTTGCTGGATGTAGCTCTACAGTATCCTAACTTTACATTCTGTTTCAACGAAAGAGTAGGAGTTTCGTTATAAGAGAGAAAGAGTGATATTTTTTCCCTGTCACAAATGACTGCTGTTGCTATTGTTAGCAAACCCTTCTGATCTAGTACAATATATTCATCTTTTTGCCTTATTGTCACCAGGTTGAACAGTTAACAAATCATCTAAAAGAAAAAACAGACAAATGCAGTGAGCTTTTGCTATCTAAGGAGCAACTTCAGAGAGATATACAAGAACGAAATGAAGAAATTGAGAAACTAGAATGCAGGATAAGAGAACTGGAACAAGCCTTACTCATCAGTGCAGACAACTTGCAAAAGGTATTGCTTAGTCTTATATTTACTGCTTTCTTATTTTCTTGAGAACAAAACAGCGTATCTTTTTTATTTGTTTGTTATTAAGCAAATAAAGTTACTAATTTATAATGTATATTTAAAGGTGGAGGAAAGGAAGCAGTTTGGCACCATCATAGTAAAGGGAGAATTGCCTCTTGAAGCACAACTGCAAGCTGAACGAGAAGCTGTGGACAGAAAAGAAAAGGAGGTAAAATACCTGTAAAATGTTCCATGTTCCTGCTGATATTTTGGTTTGTCCATTTTTGCTTTCTGTTTAGCTTCATGAACTATACCGATGAAATTTTTTCAACAGATCAGAGAGTCAGCAGTACAAATCCCTTTGAAATTCTCTTGTGAACCATGATAATTGCTGTTATTATCTATGTTAATGCTTTTGACTTACAGCAGCATTTCTGGTATCAAAATTCAGCCCAATTAAGAAAAACTTCATAGTGATTTCAGTTGATTTTTAATGAATTTTAAAATTCCATTCAGTTTAAGGACTCAGAATGTCACTGGGTGCACATTCTTTTGTGCATACCAAACCAGTTTGGTGTAGACATTGCACTTGAAAATTATGACATTTAATTCTTGGTATGGCTGTTTACTCCTTTTCCACCATTTGTTTTGGAAACACAGGTCACGAACCTTGAGGAGCAACTGGAGCAGTTTCGAGAGGAGCTAGAAAATAAAAATGAAGAAGTTCAGCAATTGCACATGCAACTGGAAATTCAGCGAAAGGAGTTCACTACACACTTGCAAGAACTTGAACAAGAGAACAAATTATTTAAGGTAATTGTGTAACAAAGATCCTTATTTTTCCTCCTCCACAGAAATATATTATTGCAAAAAGCCAAGATGTCAAATCATTTCTCAAGTATTCCGCAGTTCAAGTTGCACAGTACTAAAAAGTTCATATAATTACTTGTCATTCCATGCAATCTGTGTATTTTAATTTCTATGCCTTAAATTCTCATAGAAGAATATGCAGAAAACGTTATGTACAACTGTAACATGTTTTGGTTTTTTTTTTTTGGTAGGATGAAATGGAAATACTGGGACTAGCTATCCGGAAATCTGAAGATGCCACCATAAAGGACCATCATTTAGTGGCTGGGAGGCTCGCTTACATCATGCAAGAAAAGGAGCAGGAAATAGGTCATCTACATGAACAAATTGCAAAACTGCAGCAGCAACTTGAAGTCACAACAGACAACAAAGTACATACTTTTGAAATATTTTTCAGTCCTACTTTGTTTTGTTAGCTGTTTAAAGAAAAAAAAACTCTGTCTGTCCACCAGTTGCATCATCTTCTATTGCTGCCTTAATTTAAAAATGGAAGTGCTTCAGTTTCAAGCAACACTTTAACCCTCATCTGTTTTTCCTCTTTTTTTTTTTTTTTTTTTTTTTAATGAAGAGTACTTCTTGCTTGCCTTTTTTTTATTATTCTGCCTTCTGGTTGAATTTTTGTCTTAAAGTCTTCTTCATTCCTTACTCTTCTAATACTTCTGGACATTAATAGTACACAAGTAGCTGAATTCAATCTCAACATGCATTCTACCATCTCCATACAATGACTTTGAGTGTTAAGTTTCAGTGACACCTGCTGGGTCATGTTGGATTTTATAGGGGTTTATTAGCAGCTGAACTTCTGTGCTTCATGAGCTTGTGTAAATACTTTGTCATCGTACCAGTGCTGGCAACATCTTTAATCCAGTTTGAAGCATGGTGGATGTGCAAACAAAATGCCGTGTTTGTTAGAAATGTAGAGCAAGAAAGAAAGCAGCAGATTAATCTTCCTCTTCTTTACTGAGATTTTGCACCTGTAGCTGTCTGTTATTTTTCAATTATGTGTATTTATGATAATGAGCTTCATCTTCTGGCTTACTCCCATTTTATACAGGTATAACACATTTGATTTAAAGAGAAATACTACTTATTTTGCATTGATGTAAGTGCCAGAAGAAACAGGGTGCAGGTCTCGCACTTTTTATAGAAAGAAAATCAGATCTTTTCAGTGGATGAATTTTGCATTCCGAACATTTTAAAGATGAAAGTTAATTAGTCTAAAGCTTTGTCCTGAAAACAAATATTATTAATTATGATAAGACTAGAAGTTGTGTTACTCCTCAGTAGGTGGTTGAACATTTAGGGTAACATTCTGCTGGGACATATTGAATTCCCTGAAACAGAGCTCTTACTGAGCTGGATAATTTCACTGAGTTTTTATGTGAGATATTTAGTTATAATGAACCTCAGTGAATGATGACAAAACTTGGAAATGGCTTTAGGAAAGATCATACTTCAAGAATCCAGTACAGTTCTGCTTTATACAATGACCACAGAAACAGTATTACATTACTTGCTTTGAAAACACTACCCAGGATTCAGGTATAATTCATTTTAATGATTGGTTCTTCTGTTATATGAAGTTTCATTTTCTTAATTTCATCATCTTAGTCAGTTATATTTTTGAGGAAGTTAAATAATTACTCTGTTTGCCTGATTATGAGATTGGTATTAAATATGAATAGATTGTTCTTAGGTTAATCCCTTTCCTAATCCCATTGACGTCTTCATCCCACTAAGTGCTTTTCTTTTAATTGCTGTATTTGCCTTTTGTGGTCTTTTACTTCACTGTGTTATGAAGAACAGAAGCTGTTACGCTGACTTGATAGCAATCACCAGCATTGCTTTTCTTTTCTCCTGAAAACCAATGACTTGTTCACATTTTCTATAGCATATTTCTGGGTTTCCTCTATTCTCTGTCAATTTTTAAAAATAAGTTCTTTGTTGACAAATCGGCCCTTCTAATTTATATGGTCACGTCTTGTACATATAATTAGTACAAAGTCATGTTATTCTATTTAACTAACTAAACCTAATGAAGTATTGAAAAGTAAAGGGAAAAGCACAGGTATTTTAGTAATAAATTTAGTCCTCTTCCTTCTTCTCTTCCTTTTTTTTTCTTCTTACCATTTCTAAAAGGTCCTTCTAGAGTTCTTCCCTATTTTAGGTACCATAACCAATTTTATTTTATAATATCTCTTTCCAAATACTCTTGACAGATTTCTTTCTGTCTTTTTCATTTCCATTGTAGAAGCAGATCTCCAGACACTCTTAAAGAAAATGTATCCACTTTTTGTTTCTCAGACCTACTATTTATAATCTGGCCTATCTTCATTTTGACTTTGTGAAGGATTTCTTTTCATTCATTCTCTCAAGTGAGAATTTGCTCCTACTGCAATTTAACAAGCAGGATTTTTAATTAATTTTATAAAACTTATTCTATTGGGATCTGGTAACTTGTGTATTATTCCTTTTGATAAGCCTTTTATTTATTTTAGTGTTCATCAACACCAGTTATTTGATTTTTTTGTGTCTACTCATCTATTTCTTGTTAGAAGTTGATATAAGATGGCTTTTCTTTTTCTGCATCACAAACTCATCACCCTCATATTTGCTCAGTTACATCCTTTTAGTTACATCCATTCTTGCAGTTTTGAGCCCCTTACACAGCCAGCAATTTTAAGTGTCTTTAGAACTAATCTAGGGAAGTGTTACTGTCACCATCTTCACTAATGTTTTGTAGAATTTTGTTTGGCTGGTCATATAAATTTTTAAATACATACTTCCATAACTTTACTTTCATTCAAACTACAGCACAAACAAATAATTGTGCTATGGGTACTGTTTGCCCTGTGTGTTCTTGTGCACGTCTGTACACGTGTGCACACACATCCTCAGGCAAACACGTATTTGGGTTTGTGATGGGAAGTGTCAGAGATAACCGATAGGTTTTTGCAGTGGTCTCAAACTAAACAGCGCGTTATAATGGTATTTTTCAACACATTTAATAAAAGGTCTATTTGTATTTAAAATGCATATCCATCTTAATTGGCTGTGTCCTAGACAAATCTGTTTGACCATATGAATGAATAGTGCTTTTGCATGAAGTGCTTTTGTCTGATCTAACTGAACATATCTGGCCTGTTTTAAATTAAATTAATTGATGTAATGTAATGCAGGGTAATTTATCTGTAAGTTTTAAGCTTCATAAACCTTGGTTCCTTGGAATTCTTTTAGTAAAATAAATAAATAAATATTCAACCTTGATTGCATAAGATTGAACAGTACAGACATGACCACTCGTTTCTCCTTTAATTTTTAACACAAAGGACAAGACAGAGTTTTAGACCAAACTGTTGGGAAAAAATGTTGTGAACTAAATGTCAGTTTTTCAAATCTCTGTGCATATTACAAATGCTTTCACTTCATTTGATACTTTCACACCCATTTTGCGGTTCATTAAGGTCACAGGCTACTTTGTCAGTCCTGTGTGAAGATATCCTGGTTCTCATAAAACTTCACAAGAGACATCCCATTAAGAAGTTCACTGAGAACATACTGACAAGACAAGATGTTTCAATGTGTGATTAAACTGTTGCTGTGAAGTCCAGGAGAAGTATCTGAGGGTTTAATAGTTGCCCATTGTGAAGTTCTTTGTTCTTTTCTTTTTTTTTCAGGTTATTGAAGAGCAGAATGAGCATATACAGGAGCTGGAAGCCCAGATAGAATTTCTGAAAAGTGATCAAGAACGCGTGAAGAAAAAAAATGATGAGGAACTAGAGCAGCTGAATGATGTAATTGATAAACTTCAGCAGGAACTGGCAAATATCGAACAAGTACCTGCAGACATTGCTGCTGTTCAAGAAGACGCTGACAGTCTGAAACATACACTTGAAACAGTTCTGGCGGAAAAAGCAGCTTTGGAGAAGCAAGTAGAAAACATGAATGTAGAGGCATCTCAAACAAAGAATGAGCTTGAGGAAACTAACTTAAAAATGAACCAGCTAATGCAAGAAATAAGTATGTTAAAAAAAGAGCACAAAAGAATGACGGAGGAGCATAAGTGTGCACTGATGAAAGGTGATAGGGAAAAAACAGAAGAGAGGAGCAATGGGAAAACTGGAAAAGTGGAAGAAAACTCATGTGAGAAGATAGACTTGCTAGATCAAACACAGCTTTGGTCTTCAGGTGAAAATATGAGAGTCACCATTAGCAAGATGGAGATACAACAGCAGCAGCTTCAGGCATGCATTGAGGAAAAAGATTCAGAACTATGTCAGGCCTACAATGAAATAAAAGACTTGAAAAAGCAAGGCAAAGCTGAAAGGGAAACACTTAACAAGAAGATATTAGAGCTGGAAAAGATGCTAGTGGAGAAAGTTGCCGCTGCTCTTGTGAGTCAGGTTCAGCTAAATGCAGTTCAGGAGCAAAGGAAATTCGTGCAGGAAATTCAGGAAGCTCCCAGATGTGTGGAGGAAGCGAGCAAGAATGCCCAAACAGAGGGTTTGAGTGATGAAACTGAAAATGAGATGGAATCAAAATTGTCACTCCTAACACAGAGGCTTAGTGAGATGGGGGACCAGCTGGCAACGGTAAATCATAACTTGGAGCTAGAAAAAGAAAATGTAAAAATTGTGCAAAAGGAAGCCAAAGTGAAAGAAGAGAGACTCTTAGAACTTCAGCAATTACTAGAAGAGATGGAAGAAAAACACAGAGGAGAGGTTCAGAAATACATTAAGCAAGAAGAAATGCAGACATATCAGGTAATTAGATACCATTTTATTTTGGCTTGTTTTCACTAAAATAATTTATTTTACATAAACGATAACGAATGAAACACATCTTTATGAGACTAGTGGTAAGAATATTCTACCATGTGAGGTGTTCTTCATTTCTACATTATCCCTGGAGTTACGAAGATGAGAAGGATGTTATTTTAGGTGAACTCCACTACCAATTTCCATTTTGCATTAAAAACACCTTGCCTTTTCATTAATTTTGAACGTATACTTTCTTACTTTGAACTGACACAGAATGGAGTGAATTACACTTTTACGTGGCATGGAGATAGAGAGAAAAATTATAATGATAAAAATTATCTAAGAGAGGGTTCAGAATGATAAGGGAGTGATAGCAATTTGTATAGGTTAGGGAGGAGGGCAGGGCTTTTTTGTTTATGTATGCTTTGATTTTGGTTTACATTTTCTTGCTTTCCTGTCTTGATTCCAAATATATTTCCCATTCAGTAGTTTTTACCAGTATATATTCGTCCTGATTTCCATCTGCCACTGGTTGTGTTGCCTCTGATTTTAAAACCTTCAGTCACAGTTGACTGTGCTTGATAACCCAAGCATGGGCTTGGTTGCTGAAACTCTTCAGAGACATTATGAAACCCAGTGCTGGACCAGGAAGGGTTCTAAGACCTTTCATCCAAATGCAGACTGAATGAATATCTTAAATGTCTTACAAATTTAATAATGTTATCAGACTTCATTTCCTGCTCTCTGTTGACCTTCCTCCTTCTGCTTTCTACATGGTGGAGCTCAGTAAACTGTAAGCAGACAGTATTTCCTCCCACACTTACGCAGTTTGTGGGAATGCATTTAAGAAAATGATCTTTCCATTTCAAGTGTTTGAGGCTATGTTAATCCAGATAACATTTGTTTTCTCTTGTGGTCTTTTTGTTTTTAGCTTTTGTAAGTTGGTGTGACAAGTATCAGTGGTGTTAATACTTGATTCTTCATAAGATTCTTCACTATTTTCCATATCTTGTGTTGCCGTGTAGGTAGGAGCACAACTCATGGAAAGTCAAAAAGAAAATAAGCTTATTAATGAACTTGAACTAGAGAAAGTTAAAGAAGAGGCAGCTGCTGCCAAGGAAGAACTGAGCAGTTACAAAGAAAAAGCAGAAAAGCTTCAGCAAGAACTAGCAGTAAGAAACAGATTTTTCTGTATTGTATTTAAAGCAAATGATTTTACAGGATTTATTGTGCGAATATGTGTGCTATAGGGTTTTTTTAAATCTTATACTGAGAATGCCACTCAGAAAAATGGTCGCTCAGTACCTACTGTCAGTGGTATAGAGCTGATGCTGTAGACAAATCCTCACTTGTTGCCAAAGTACATAGTTTTACGGTCCACTATAGTCCAACAGTGGATCTAGAGCCGTATTCCTTAGGAGATAATATTTCTTACCCTGTGTCATAACTGCTTCAAAATAGAACTAAACTGAGCTTTAATGGTGGGGAGAGTTGTTTGGATTTTAGATATTTTTTTTTAATATTTGGAGGGACTGCAATTCCAATTCTCCATATTTATAGGTAAAAGAAACAAGTCTGATACATCTTCAGGAAGACCTGTGCAAAGTCAAAGAGAACTTAGTTCAAGCAGAGGAGAGGCTTGCAAGTTATGTGAGAAAGGACAAGGAAATGGCAAAAGCTGAAAGCAAAAAGGATGCAGAAATATTGTGCAATTTGTCAACCAGCGAGTCTACTTTGATTAGAAAAAACTCATCATCGCAAACAGACAAGACTGTGGAAGTCAACAGCTGTATCCAGACTTCACCAGTGCCTGTTGAAAATGCAGAAATCCAAACTGATTTGCAAAATGAATGTTCTTCAGAAGAGATTGCAGAGATCATAAGAGAATTTACAGAAAAAATTGAACAAATGCAAGAACTCCACGCTGCTGAAATCATGGACATGGAGACAAGGCATATCTCTGAATCTGAAGCATTAAAGAGAGAGAAGTTTGTTGCAGTGCAAGTACTGACTGAAGAATGTAATACTTTGAAGGAAGTCATAGAAACTCTACGAGCTAAAGAGGTGTGTGTCTTGGTTTATAGTCATTGAACTACTTCATTTTTGTGCTCTTGCTCCTGCTACAGAAATTCCTATTTGAAGTCTGTTAAGCATGAACCACCACATGTTCTGTAAAAAGCTTTTAAGGGCTCTGAATTTTGCACAGCTTAGGGAGAGATTGTGCACCCCTTCCTCAGCAGTTTAAGTTTGGAAGTGTGCTGGATTGTCAGACACTTATTTGTGCTCCTGTCTTGGACCTGTCCTGCTCTGTGACGCGAGGACAGGTGTGGGTCACCCTGTTGAATGCCAGCTTTCTTGGCTCCATTTTGCTTATTTTGAATGCAGGGGAAACTGAACAAAGAGGCTCATATTGTTTCCTGCTCCTTAGAATTAGATCCCTTATTGTGAGTGGGGAATTAAAGATTTGATTGTTCTCTTTTCTAAATACAGGGAATCCCAGTTTCTGGATTAGCACGTTCTCCACCTTATCAAGCTAGAGATGGAGGTTCTAGTGGTAAGAAACTTGTTTTTATAGATTTCGAACAGCTTTATAAATTAAATCTGCTTTTTTAGTATTAAGTTTACTGTGAAAGAGTTTGTGTTCTAAGAAATAAAAACAACTACTCCCCAGATCAAAGCAGAAGCCTGTCGCACTAAGAAAAGTTGCTAAGCATGCCATGTCTATTAATGTGCTATGGAAGGAAAATTACTGGAGTGGAGATGGGTTGAGTTGAGACATCAGATGCTGATTATTTTTCTTTCCAATGGAGTTTCTATATTATGTCATCATGTCTTGATAGAATTTAAAGCTGCAGCTCTCTAGCAGTGGAGATGATGACAGGTACTGACTTCTCCAAAAGCAAGAAAAATTATTAATATGATGCCTTTCATCAGCAAAAGCTAAGGATATTAGGGGGACGTCACTTGGCAGATGTGTCTGTGCAAGTAGTTGTTTATCTTTTAGAACAAAACTAGTAATTTTTTTTATGTGTTTTGGTTTTGGGGGTTTGTTTTTTGTTTTGTTTTTTGGTTCTGTTTTGCTGTTACTACTTTGAAATTGAAAAACTATAAAACAGGTAGTCACCAGGCTTAGAATCGACTCTGTTGACATGCAACCACCTGTTACAACAGCAGACAAAAATACTCTTTGATGCCTGTTCTTCAAAGTTTCACAGTAACCCAGCTTTCATGTTTTTCTGTCCTTTTATTTTAGACTCCAGTTCAGACTGGAGTCAAGGAATGTATCTTGCTCAGACCCAGGGATCTGACACAGTATCTGAAGGAATAGATGAAGGTGAATCTTCAACAGATTTGCTTCCAAAAAAAATTAAGGTAAAATAGAAATGATCATTTTTATTATGGAACAAGAGTGATACTAGAAAAAGCTTAGATTGGTTGCTGCTTGATTAGTGGAAAGAGAACTATTTAGATAAGTTTTAAAGTGTTAACTGTTTTAATACATTTAAAAGTACTTCTGGTAAATGATGTGCGTTTTTGTGTGTCAGGTTAAATATAAGTTTTGTATCTGTAGTCTTGTTCCCAGTTATGATTATGAGAAACATATCTGCTGTTAATTATAATTTATTCTAGTTACTCTGTATTAATGATAATGTGACATTACACAATTTTATAGATTCTGCAGTAGGAGTAGAATAATATTGATATTATGAAAGTAAAGAAATGTATTTATTATAAACAGCAAGGATATCATGCTTTTAATTACATTAAAAAAAAAAAAAAGGCGATTCTTTTCCAACAAAGTCGTGGCTTAGTAGTGATTTCAAAAAGTGAATTGCAAAGCTCACTTTGTTTTTAAAATGTCAGTTTCCATCAGCAACCATTTTAGAATTTGAGTATCAATTTGAAAGATGAATTTTCAGAATTTGCATTTGACACTGTGGAAAAATACAACTAGTAAATAAGTTCTACTGTTTGGGAGATATGTAGAACTGAGTGACGCTTCTGTCTTTGACATGAGGAAGCACAAACAGTTTCCTTATACTTAGCAATTTAGAAGTACCAATATTCCAATATAGAATCATGGTACTATATAGTTTGGAAAAGACCCTCAGGATCATCGAGTCCAACCATAACCTAACTCTGGCACTAAACCATGTCCCTGAGAACATCGTCTACATGTCTTTTAAACACCTTCAGGGATGGTGACTCCACCACTTCCCTGGGAGCCTGTTCCAATGTCAGACAACGCTTTCTGTGAATAAGTTTTTCCTAATATCCAATCTAAACCTCCCCTCATGCAACTTGAAGCCATTTCCTCTTGTCCTATCACTTGCTACTTGGGAGAAGAGACCAACACCCTCCATGCTACAACCTCCTTTCAGGTAGTTGTAGACAGTGATAAGGTCCCCCCTCAGCCTCCTTTTCTCCAGAATAAACAGACTCAGCTTCTCCTCATCAGACTTGTGCTCCATATGTATGAAATAAGATTATTATTGTTGTTGTTGTTGTTGTTGTCGTTAATATTATTATGATTAGGACTGGCATTAGTTTTCTTTTTGTATTTATTGCAGGGTTTGCTGAGAGCAGTCCATCATGAAGGCGTACAGGTGCTGTCTCTGACTGAGTTTCCATATGGGGAAAGAGAGATGCCACCTCTTAAGCAAGAGCCAGAATCTCGGCTTGAGGAGAGGAAGGCTTTTCTAAGCACCATTTCGTCTTTGAAAGACCTAATTGCAAAAATGCAACTTCATAGAGAAGCTGAGGTATAAATAATGTCGTAAGATTCTATCTAAATTTGTAATAATTGATGTAACCTTATGAGACACGTTCACAATTCAGGTTTAAATGCTCTAAATATAGTGCTACAAGGCAAAAGATTTCAAAAATATGCAGTAAAACTGCACGTCACACTTTCTGGTAATAAAATATATCTTAAATTAGACCTTGCATTTGTTCTTCTGCGCATTGATAGCTTTTGACTGTATATAATTACCTTTTAAAAATAATTATTTTGAAGGCATGTTTCCAGTAGCAATTAAAGTAGATTTTTTGCTGTTGTTACTGGTGTAGTAGAACTTGGACACTATTAAAAAGATACTGCAGTGAGAGAAAAGAGTGGAAAAATTGTTTAAAGTGTAACACAATACTAATCAGTAATCTCTTAACATTTACAGGGACTTGCCTGTCTTATTACCCCAGTTAGACTTTGGGATATATGTAGGTAGTTTCTATTACTGCTGCATTTCCTTCAGCATGCAGAGTGGAGGGATTAATTTATATCATTAAAAAATAAAATCTTCTTCATACACAATATCTGCATCCTACCACAGAGCTCTGTGAGAGTCTGGGGACATACATGTAACATCATAAAAGTTAAGAGGACAGGGTGATACAGTAACATAAATAATAACTACACAGGGCTGTGTTTTCAGTTATAAAAAGCTAATTTGCTAAAACATGGATAAAAGTTTAGCATTTGTGCATGCAGAAGAAATCATACTGTGTACAAGAAATACATCCATTTGTTTGAATGAATGTTATGTAGCTATTGAATAAGAAAAGCTCAGTATTCCACTGAAAACACACCCTTTACCTAAAATGATAATGACCATTCTTGATGTGATCTTTGAATTCTGCTGTTTAAATTGTTTTTATACCACTGTAGGTTTATGCAAGTACTGAATCCGAAGGCATCTCAGACTGGCGAGGAGAACTTCTGCATGCTGTTCAGCAGCTGTTTGTGAGAGAACAAAATGTTCTTCTTGCTGCGTTTCAAACTGAACTTGCAGAACTGGGCACAAGAGATGCAGTGATGTTGATTAATCAGTTAGAGCACAGACTACAAGAGCAGGTAACAGAAAATATACATTAGTCAAAGTGTATTTGTCTATGTTAGATTTTAATTTTTAATGTATAAATCCGTTTAAAAATATATGTATTAATGTATAATGTGTTTTGACAATGTAAGGGTGAAAACAAAGTAAGACTTGGAGGAGGAAGAGATGTCTTTAAAAAGAAAAAATGATGTGGTGTAAGAAAGAGACTTTTGAATGTACAAGCTATAGAAAAAATACAGCTTTCAGAGGTCAATTTTAATTAAACACAGTTGTCCTGAGCTTGATTTCATTACATTAATTAGAATTATGTTACACTGTCTAAGAGAAAAGGTATTATAGCTTGTATATATGAAGCAAGTTGTAAGAAGAGGAAGTCATAAGGCTGCTGTGGGACAGAGAGACGTCAGTTATCTCCTCTGGAACATGGAATGATTAGTGGGGAAAATTAAAATTTGCCGTGAAACTGGTAGCTCTTTTGATTCTGTGATTTGATGTCTAGTAGAGAAATACAAAAACAACAAGCAGTTCTTCCCAATATTGTAATATTGACTTAATATGACTTAATTTTGAAAAGGTTTGAATATATATGCACTATGAATATAAAAGTAAGTATAATATCCGTACCATAGATATTCTGAATTTTACTTTTAAATGTTTCTCACGTTAATAGGTTACTAACCAGAGAACAGCAATGGACTGTCTTCAGAATGCCGACAGAAGAAGTCTGCTGATGGAGATTCAAGTATTACATGCTCAGATGAACAGTAAGAAAAATAATCCAAAGAGAGAACACGAGATTGATTCAAAAAGCCAAGGTGACTTCTGTGGTAATATGTCTATTTCCAAATGCTTTCATGGCTGTGCTCATAACTCTGTAGGTGAAAAAATACTGACTTTCTTTGCTCTCTGTTTTTTATACTCATGTTCTGAGCATGCCTACTTTTCATCTTTCTCAGTCTTACTGGGCTAATTTTGCAAAAATTAAAATATAGCCTGTGTTATTATTTGTATCAAATTGAAAGTGATATAATGTTATCTTGTTTGCTATAAAAATCGGGCTTGTATTTTAAGGTTAGTTTCTGTGTATGTGCTTCAGTGTTTAGGTTCAACAGCTTTGAAATTATTCCCATTGGATAGTCAGTCATAATGAGTAGACTAAGAAGCAATTATAAAGAACAACAGAAAGTTCAAAGAACAGATATACTTCAAGTAAATGCTCACAGTGTTCTGTCACAAAAATTTGGTTACAAGTAAGTCATAATCCAAATGATAAATATTGATATGGTTGTGCACATAACTTTTTAAAGAAGTTTAAGAGTGGAAGCGATTTCTTGGAAAGCATCAAAGTTATTCCAGTATAAAAGGCATGGTTTTGCTTTCACTCCACTATTGAAATAATAAATTTTAAAATATCACTCTTAGCGAGAGCCTTATTGTCTGTGCTAGGGGAAACTTCACCCAAATAGATAGTGTTGCCTGTTTACTAAGTAATTTCCATATTAATGGTGCTCTCTTTAGAAATGCTGGAGTATAATATGCAGCAGAAGCAGTCTCAGATACTGGAGATGCAAGTGGAGCTCCGGGGTGTGAAGGACAGAGCAGCTGAGCTTCAGGAGCAGCTGAATTCAGAGAGAATGATGGGTGCCGAGCTGAAGAATGAACTTGCACAAGCCAAACTAGAGCTTGAAACAACCCTAAAGGCCCAGCACAAGCACTTCAAGGACCTGGAAACCATCAGGTGTGGCTTTCAATGCCAGACTTTCGGTGTTGACAGTGAAGATGCTATTTTCTATGTTGTCTTAAACCATAATACTGATTTTATTAAGGAGATTGATTTCATGAAATGTAAACGCTTCTCAGTTTTTTCTGGAAAACATATCTGAAAAAAATAGACTTCTGTTCTGCTTGACAAAAAACATAATTCTATAGATTGAGAAGACCTGATTCATAGTTTAATGATTTATTAATATCAAGGTTCTTTTTAAATTTTGACACATTAGACTACTGTATACAAGTTAATAAGTATTCCATATTTATTGAGGGTTTTTCTCCTTCTAAAACTGAACATGGAGAAAAAAACTGCAGAGTTAAGATGACTTTGTAAGTACTTCCACATGAGATTCTGTAATTTCTAAGTGTTACTTCAGCATGGTCAACAGCAGAGGTACCAGGCCAAATATTTGGCACTCAAGAAAGCCATTATCATTTATGCCTTTACCAGATGAATGTGCCTATATATGGTATCTTCATGTCAAGCTCAGTGGTAACAAATTAAGACAGTTTAAATTGGTATTCTATAGATTACTTTATAGACTACCAGGAGCAAGATTATTTTGCAAATTGATGGAAAATTGATTAAAAAAAAAAAAAAAAAAAGGAAAATTCAGGGCATAAATAATTTTTATTTTATTCCCCTCCAACACAGAAGATGGACTTTTTAAAAAATTTTTCTTCCCTTTGAGACACGTGGCAGCAAGACACGTTTCCCCTGTATTCTTTCAGGTCTTGGCCAGTGACTGGATTAAGCTGAACACCAGCTGCCTCTGAGCCACTGAGTAATGAAAAATGGCAGCTACAAAGTTAGCAGGATGGACACACTTTCGGTCGATTTTGAGCTATGCTACTTTCTTATTTTTGGGTTAGGCTTGCTTTTCTAAATAGGCTTTTCACTGTTACTCTACTATGCAAACAGTGTTTTCAGTGCACAAGATGGAATAGGTATCAGGTAGCTGATGTTACTGTGGTAGGATTAGAGCCATTGTCTAATCTGAAGGTTGCCCATTTCTCTTTTAGGACTGAAGTTAAAGAAAAAGCAGCTGAGCTAGATATTCTCAAGGATACAATGGCCAGTGAACAAAAAAAATCAAGAGAGCTACAGTGGGCCTTGGAAAAGGAAAAATCTAAAATGGAGCGCAATGAGGAAAGACGAAGAGAAGAGCTTGAGGTATTCCATAATGCCAAATGGCCTGGAACATCAAGGAACACAAAAATATTTTTTTGGTTAACGCTTCATCTCAGCTTACATTTTTGTCCAAAGTGTGCTCCATTTACTGTCTTCAACAGGGTTACTATATCATCTAGACCTGAAGAAAGATGTCTAGAAGCTGTGTGGCAAAGAAAGAAAAAGGCCTGATGCAAATTCCATTTAAATCAATAGGAATTTTACTACTGGGCTTGTCAGGTCCAAGATGAATAGATTCTACTTTGTAGATATTCAAGGGGACAGAACACTGCTAACATGGCTACACCTAGCCCCCACCACAACCTAACTCATAAAAGATAGGATTTAAGAATGTTATTTAAGGAGTTACATTGTTTATCTCCATTTTAAAAGTCAGCAGTTTCACCTCATGACAACCAAACTAGGGAGTTCACTTTTAACTTTAGGAGAAAACAGAGCTTCCTTGGCACTTCTGCAGTGTCTGATATAGTGAGGAAGAGAGTGGGTATCCTAGTACAAGTATCAAGACAGAAAAGCCATCACTTTAACAGCATAGATTTATTTATATCTTGTAATCTTAACTTGCAAAATCACTTTCACAGATTTAGAAAGTAAAAGCAGGTAGTTATCTTAAACTTCAGAACTACAGCTGTTTGATTCTCATTAAAACGTATATGTTGCAAATATTCTTCTTTTATGAGATTATCTGATTTTAGAAGAAAGACACCTGTAATATATTTTAATATTGGATGTGACTGCAGCATTCAGAGTATTGTCACATTAATTTTGAATAGCAAAACCTGTTAAAAGCAACATGTGTAGAAGTAGCATATTTGCAATTTGCAGAAGATAATGGAAAGTATACACAAAGCAATTTAATTTAATCAGTTCTTTTCATCTGTTTTCTTATGGAAGGATTTAAAATTTTCGCTTGAAGATCAAAAACAAAAGAACTTGCAGTTAACTAAACTTCTGGAGCAAGAGAAACAGCTGTCAACTGATCTGCAACAGAAAATCGAATCCCAAGAAGCACTCAGTGCTGCCCAGCTGTCACGTGAGCGAGGCCGTAGTTCTGAGTTGCAGGTGCTTCTTGAATCAGAGAAGGTTCGAGCTCTCGAAATAAGCAGTGCCCTAGAAAGGGAAAAAGAGCTGTGTGCTCAGCTTCAAAGTGCTGAAGATAAGGGGCAAGCTGGAACACCTAATCCATCTGAGGAATTACTTAAAGAGCTACAGAAACAAATGGATGAAAAGCATGACCGTATAGTGGAGTTAGTAAGTGAAATGGAGAAGTATAAATTGGAATCTGTGCAAGTGAGACAGCAACTGGAAAAAGAAAGGCAGATCCAGAGGAAAGCATTACAAGCAGAACAAGATGCTAACATAATAGCACAGAAGAAGCTCCATGAACTGGAGTCTAAAGTAGAAGACCTGCAGTGGCAACTTGGAGAAAAGAAGCAAGAAGTTCATAAATTAGGGAATGAAACAAAGAAGTTGCAGGAAATAATCCAAGAATTACAGAAAAAAGAGCAGGAGAATGGAGGAAGAAAGGAAGCCGAAAGGACACCAAGCCACAATCCAAATGAGGTACAGTGAGACTGAGAGCAATGTGTAATACTGAACTGTGCAATTTAGCTTTTAAATCTTTTGTTCAATCAGTGTTGTGTGTCACTGTTCCTTTACTCAGTCTATAAAGTAGCCTGCATATTACAAAATACAGGCATCAGGGAAAGAGAAAGGGAAGGCATTCCAGTTTTGCTACCTAAAACTATTCACACACATCCCCTGAGAATTAAGCTGTAGAGACGTGTAAGGAGGAGTGTGAGTAGGAGAAGTGCATCTCAATATATACACATACTTTGTGTCTTGGTATAGAAGAATATTCCCTGCACCCAGTCACAGGAACGATCTGTTCCTACTCAGGAATGTTCTAGGTCAGTGCTCTTTAGTTTATAAACTGCAAGTGGTCTTTGGAACATTTAAAAGTCATCTCCCAACAACTTCAATAATTAAATAAGTAACTAATGAAACAAACATATGCATGAATATATATCTGTTAGCAAACAAAATACAAGGAGAAAATCAATGTAAAAGAATAGTTTTAGAATTCAGCCTGATTTTTAGACGAACAAAAGTTGGAACCACTGCCCATAATTTTTTCTGCCTCATAAAAGGTTTGGAAATTCTAAAATTTATTTTTCAATTACTTTGTAAACTTTTTAGAAACTTCCCTGTAAGAGATATCTGGTGCTGAGTGGGTGATGCGTGGACAGTCCCAGAAAGGGTTCACAGGAGACTTTGCTCTTTGCTGATGGTGCTTTTGCCCATCCCACCATCATTCTGTGCTTTGTGACAGCTGTCTGTCTGTGGAGCCAGGAAGGAAATTTTTCTCTTCATCTACTTTGGCTACTGGTTATTCATATTCTGAAGCACTGGAAACTACTCCCATCTGGAGGGAGGATGTTTGGGGATCGATAACTGTGACAGCATCAGCCTCCTGCCACGCTCCATTGGAGCACCTGGCTCTTCTGCTTGGAGGTGGCTGCCAGTGCCGTGGGCAGAAGGGTCTTCACTTGGATCAGGCTGGTGGTGGCTGTTGGAGCTTTTTCCCTTCCCCAGCAGCAAACAGTATGTTCTGCTTTCCAGGATCTGCCTGGAGTTTCAAACAGTGAATCTCCTTCTGCTTCCCATGACATGTGCAACACCCTGTTTTGTTTCGTTGGTACCACCCTGTGGTCAAATATCCAAAGGCCCATTTGCAGACTTGGGTTTTCCTGGGGAGGCTGGCAGTTCTCCCCAGCCAGAGTGGGGTTACAGGCTGAGGAGCAGCTGCTCAGTGGACTGTACTTCACTTGGGGCAGCATCAGTAGAGTGGTTGCCTGCTACTGGGGACTGAGCACCAGGACCACAGTGCATGCGCTTTTACAGTCCTGCTCCTTGACTGTGAATTGGTCACTGAGACACGTGAGCACAGCTGCCCAAATTCCACACACAGCTGGTGAAGGGGCTGCTGGCAGAAGGCTGGGTGGGTTCCTGGCGGCTGCGTTGGCTGAGTGGATTCACACTGCAGCTGTATGATGGCCAGATCTTAGTGAAGAGAGGCATCATGCTATACCGTTCACAAAGTTTAGTGCAACAGTAACGTTGTCACACTGTACTCCTTTCTGTGTCAGATTTATGTTCTTCAGTTTCTGAATGTGCTTCACAATTGAATGTTTCCTTTTTAAAACATGCATTATATATATATAAAAATACTTATTTATATACAGACTACCTGGGACACACCCAGTGAGAGAACAAGAAATTGGGTTCTCCAGCAGAAAATGGAAGGAGCCGAGATGAATGAATCAACATACCCAACGCTGACAGGAGGAGGAGATCTCTCTGCTGCTACTGAAATTCTGGAAAATGTCAGAAAAAAGCTGCAAAACGCATCTCCAAAGCTGAAGCGGTTGGCTCAGAAAGCTGCCAGCAGGTTAGACCAGTCTTTGGCTACTTGGTTTTGTTAATAGAAAGCAGCAAGCAAATATATTGGGGTTTAATCATAACTCCCAGACTGCAGGCCTAACTGATTTGGGGGTCATTCTAGTTTTATAGTATTTGCTATTGCTTGAGATATGCTGACATAAGACAAGATCACAGCGTGTCAAGTCCTCCTCTAACTCTTACATGTTTACTATGTTCCTTTATAAGTTACAGCAAAACTGTCTTTTTTTTCCTCTGAAAAGTGATAAGGTTTATTTGGGTATGGTGCAGGTAGATCATTTTAAAACAATTTAGTAATGAGGGGACAAGTATAGGATTATTGTTATGGATCATCCTACTTGCTCCCCTCAGAAAAAAAATAGTATTTTGTGGTCAGGCAAAACTGATCTTGATTCTTATTTTCTCAGGTTACTGTCTCCTTGAGAAAAAAAAATAGCATGGTAGCAGGTCCGTAGGAGGTTTGAATCTGGTTTTATTTTGCTGTGATGGTGTTTTAATATTAAAGTTTTATTCTGAAATATTTGGGCAAAGCATAATGCATTATATCTTGAAAATAACCTAAGACTTTGCTCACACAGATTCAACAAATTAGTGGGAAGCAGAACCACATTTTAAAATCTGTTTCATGTGGAACAGGATGGACGTAGAGTCCTGGGTCTGGCTCGTGCTGTCAGGCTGCACCTGCTGCTCAACCTGTCCCTTCTGTTTCAGGCTACAGTTTGAAGCAGCAAATGATCAAGATTTCATTGCAATACAAAATGCTATTGAGGAAGTAATTTCAGAGCTGCAGAAACTGCCTGGATTGTCCTGTCTGGAAGAGGTGAGGGTGTGATGTTGTAACTTTGATGGGAGATTTTGGATGATGAGCTGTGAACAGAAACGGGCAAGGAGTTGTTAGTCTGTGCTTATCTGGGTCCGTACTTCATAGAGGAAAATCTGCTCCAGTGAGTGTTTGCTGATTTGGAGTTTGTGGGGTATAAAAAAAGCTTTCCTTTTGTCCTTTCAATTTGAATTAACTTAAAAGTGAATTTGCAACTTTCAAATTAAAACTTTTCCAGTTTATTTATAATTTTTTTAATATCATTTTTTTCTTTAAGGAAATATATTTTCCTTTCAGCAGTATTTCTGTAAGTGAGAAACTTTGCTCACTACTTTCAGTAAGTCAACATTTAATATTTACTATATCGTGTTGATATAACACATTTACTTAAACTGCCCTGTATTTACCAAAGGAAAGGCGGTTGAAGACTGAATAGTGTGCAGCTGTGTGAAAAATGAAATGAGGTAATCTGTGACAAAGCCTTCAGCAATATTTGATCTTAACTGAGCCTGGCTAGGACCTTACTTGCATTTTAAGCAAGTGTTTTCAACATAACTTGAAAAAAGCTTCCGGGCTTTTATCTTCCTCTGAGTTAGATAAATCGAAACATAGTAGAAAAGCTTTGGACATTGTTATAGCTGGTACAATGGAGCTTAAATGAAAATATTCTGCTGTGTTATACAGGATAAGCATAGAGGAGCAAGGCACATTATAGTTTGTGTACATTTATGTTTTCTTCATATAAGTTATTATGAAGTTATTGTCATTCTCTCCAGAAGTTTTTCAGTTTTGTGTTGGGTTTTGTTCCCTCCTTGCAGCTGAAGCGGGTGCTGCCCCCGGGGACCCCGTCGAGCTCGCTGACCGAGCAGCTGCTGCGGCAGAACGCTGAGCTGACCGGCTTCGTCAGCAGGCTGAGCGAGGAGAAGAACAATTTGAGGAATGCTGTTATGAAACTGGAGGAAGAACTGAGAAGATACCAGCACAGACAACCTTCTGGAGACTACGTATGTCTTTAGGGGTGCTGATATAACTACATGTATAGGCATAAAAGCATCATTCTTTGCCCTAGTCACCTCAGTGGGGATAGCCATGCTGCCTTTCTCGGGTTCCCTCTGTAAAGTGAATGGTTGTGAGTTATTCTTGTCCTTGGTCAATATATCTCAACTCACGCTGTTTACTTTAAACTTTGTGATTTTATCCAGTTTCTTTTTGTTAACTGTTCTTTTCTTTTAAATTCCATGTGCTTCTCTTCTTGATCTGTATCTCCTCACTCTGATGAGTAGCAGATAGATCCAGGTAGCTTCAAGATCGTTAAGCTAGTATGGTCCCATGAGGGGGATTCTTTTTTTGAGAAACTGTATTTTTCTAGGACATTGATCAGGCTCCTTAATTGTGTTTATGTGTTAGGATGCAAGGGTGGCCTCAAATCCATTCAGAGCATAGTTTTCCTCCCAATAATTTGATGAGCTCTGCACCAAACCAACCACTAGAATGGCACAGCTCAGGCTGTTCCAAACTGTGTGGTTCAAATTCAATTTCTTTCCTTTTCAGTCTTCTAGACACTCTTCGGATGTTGGAGTTAATATCGATACTCTCGTTGCCTCTGAGAAGGAAACTTGGAGCAGAGAAAAGCTGTCACTGC
This sequence comes from Streptopelia decaocto, assembly GCF_964273445.1. Classification (NCBI taxonomy): domain Eukaryota; kingdom Metazoa; phylum Chordata; class Aves; order Columbiformes; family Columbidae; genus Streptopelia; species Streptopelia decaocto. Next base: position 139,125,646 of record NC_138655.1, on the reverse strand, counting down.
AGAAGGCTTTGAAGCAAGCGAATGCAGAGATCTCCAAGCTGAGAGCAGAGCTCAGGAGCGAAGCTTTCCTCAGAGAGCTGGGATCAGATTCTGAAAATGCTGTTTTAAGGGTAGGAAGACTTTGTCTTACCAACCACAGCTTATATCGTTTTTATTTGGGCCTGTTTTGTGTTGCATTCACTCTGTTTATTCTAAGTAAACAGACAGTGATTCAGTTTTTAAATTCTTATCCTCAGATACATGACTTTAAGTTTCTCTCCCCAAGAATGATATGCAAGCACCTCTGTTGTTTTTTGTGTGTGCTGTATTTCTTGCTGCTCCGGTGATCCTCAAGTTATGAAGCTACATCGAACAAGTGTGAGCAGTAGTGCAGTCTTCTCCATGATAGCAGGAAATGAATAATCACAGAAACACTGTAGGAGTAGTTATGTCAAAAGTCTTAGAACTGTGATCATTCTTGGAGCTTATTGTCTCCCTCACTTTTTTTTTTTCTTGTTGTAGAGAATTTATGGCAAATACCTACGAGCAGAAAGCTTTCGGAAAGCTCTCATATATCAGAAAAAATACTTGCTGCTGTTACTGGGAGGATTCCAGGAGTGTGAAGAGGCCACGCTGGCCCTCATTGCACGGATGGGTGGCCAGCCTTCCTACACAGACCTCGAGATCATCACCCATCACTCCAAGGGCTTTACAAGATTTCGCTCTGCGGTCAGAGTGTCCATTGCAATTTCAAGGTAAACTGGGGGCAGCTGGATTGTGAACAGATACAACTGTGCAGTTTAATATATACTTTTCTAGCTGTCTAGTGGAATCTAGATCTTCTCATGCTCCAATCCTTTTTAATTTATATATTTTTGGTAGCCATTAATGTAGTAGATACTGTGTAGTAGAAACTGTGTGACAAGTTGAGGAGAGCATCAGTAAAATCTGTATTAGGAATAGGCAGTCTGATCGTAGTTGAAAATGTCTGTCATTGATAAGCAATCCAAGAAGGAGTCTATTGGATAAAGTCGTAATATTAGGGAAAAAAATGACTAGCAATTCTAGGGCTGCACTTATTTACAAAGGTGTTTTCTGCAACTTTTTTCTTACATGTAAGTGTAATACAGATTTATGAACTGATTTTATCCATCTGGGTAGTCCTTTGAACTGACAAGACTTTAGGTCTCAGACTGAGGATGAAGAGGAATAGATGAGGAAGAACAAGTGAAGGTTATTCCTGCATAGTCTGCCATGTTGCTGGCAAATCTTCTTCACAAATGTTTGAAGCCCCAAGCACTTCTACTTTGCTACAGCTCTGAGCCTTGTGTGCAGTATAAATTCAAGGAACCTATTTTAAGTGAGGCTTTTACTCATAGCGCTCTGCGGTTACAATTTTGGGGATGTGACACAACAAAAAGTATATTTAGTATGATTTTAAAATGCTGATGCCCTGTTGCTTATGTGCTTGAGCCATTTGCTGTCCACTTGGACTTATTCAGCACCTCTGGAATCACTGAAATTGCAGAGGTGAAGCTGAAAGCAGATTTGGACAAGAGATGTTTTTCTTAGGGATGTGTAATGTAAGGATGTTTTCTACTTGATCTTCAGGTTTTAGATGCCCACCCGTTAATTTTGCTTGGTGTCCAAGAAATTCTTATGCCTTCTAGAATACGACAAGCAGATCATTTTTAGCAGACTATTTCATTTATCCTGAAGTTTGTTTTGTTTTCTTATTTGAAATGCAGAATGAAGTTCCTGGTTCGTCGATGGCAGAGAGTTACAGGTTCTGGTGTACTAAGTGTCAATGTCTTTAGCCAGAACGCAGGTAAATCATAGTCCAGTAATGACTGAAAAAAAAGTATTTGCAAGTCACGCCATTGCTTAATGGAGATTTTTTTTAATTTATATTTTCCTCATGTGTAATGAATGGGGTGCTGTTCCCCCTTCTTTTTGCTATAATAGCATGAATTAACCTTATTTCTCAGGTTTCTGATAGTTTCCGTGCTCAGCACAGACACTAATCTGTTTGCTTGCTTTACTCCACTGTGAGTGGGATTTAAACAAATATGGCACCTTTCCCTGTGGAATGTTTGTAAAAACAGTTTTAGATAAGTCACTGGGTTTCTCATAAGAGATCTGCACACCCAGCTCTGAGACGAGATGCTGAGGACAGGGATGAACAGAGGAATTGTAGCAACTACAGGTCCCCCACAGCAGTGACAGAGCCCTCCCTGGTCTTTTCCTCAGAACAAAAGCCTGTCATCCTTTTGTTATAGCTTAAAGTTTGGGAAATCTGATTTTCTGTTTGCTTTCTGGTGGGAGCCTAAGGAGAATCAGCAGCTTTTATATGAATTCCTGGCTATCAGCCTGAAAGTGTCTACATTTGTTAAACACCGCTTTTGTGATACGCAAACAGAAAACTCACATTTGAGATTCCCAGCAAAGTGCAAAAGGTTTTTTCAGTTTTCAAGACATTGCTTTTTATCTTTCTAGGCAATGAACTACGCCCTGATTCATCCTCTGGTGGCGTGGATCTTTATGGAGAACAAAGGCATTCCTACAGATCCAGGTCAGACATGGAGTCCCCTAGATCTCCTGTAAACTTTGAGCGTATGTATGCTTTAGTTTAGATTGTTATTCTCTGTCAGAAGACTGCTTGACTAAATGAATGCACCAGGGCTTACTGGTGAGGTTTGTAATCTTTGATGCCGTAAGATTTTTTAAAACTTTTTTTGTAAGGATACGTAACCAATTACATCTCAGGCCTTCAGTGTGCATTTACTTACCCCCGATCAAGGCCAAAGCTTTACAGACTTCTGCTGTTGATTTGTGTCACGTTCCTGGAGCTGGTGGTAGATCCACAGTTATCCAACTCCACAGAGTCCAGACTTTGCGCCCAAGCAAACCACCACTGCCTGTCCACTTTCTGGTTGGCAGCAGGTTGTGGTGCCAGGAGGGGCTGCCTCAGGTGCCCTCAGACAAAGGAGGGGAGAAGCAGGGCCAGGAACAAGCAGGGACACTCACCATGGCTGGGGAATGTCCTTCGGTTACCACGGGCTGGGAGGAATGACCACGGTATTGTGGCCAGAAGAACGTTGGTGGAAGCTGCTTGGTAGCTCCACTGCTTGGTTTTGATTAAACCCTTGTGGCTGGCTGTACTAAGGTGTGATACCAGAGGTATCAGTGAATCAGACACCAGTGAAACCAGGCAACATTTTTATGAATACCACCTACCTTTGAGTTTAGGTGGAGTTGTGAGCTCAGATCTTTACAGAATATCAGAGTGTAGCCATTTTGGTTCTTCATTTTTATATAAACCACCTCAACATTTGTAATCTTAGCTTGTGGCAAACTTAACAGTTCACGTGGAAAAAATGTTTAATCTACTTAACAAAGAGTAACAAAGAGAGACAGAATGCTGTAAAGATGGCCGTGTCCTGGTTCACACAAGCTTCTTAGTAGAAAAATCAGGAAAAATGTCTTCATGGAAAGGGTTGTCAGGCATTGGAACAGGCTGCCCAGGGAAGTGGTGGAGTCACCATCCCTGGAGGTGTTTAAAAGACATGTAGATGAGGTTCTTAGGGACATTTTTAGCGCTAGAGTTATGGTTGGACTTGATGATCTTAAGGGTCTCTTCCAACCAAAATGATTCTATGAAAAGCAAACTTGAATCTACCACAGCTTCTACTGCAGTCTTAGTAGGAATTTGCTGGTCAGTCTTCATCCCAAAGAACTGCAGTGACAAATCAGGTGCAGTAGAAAGAAAAGGCAACTGGGCAAAGTGGTTTCACTGGGGGAGGCAGCAGTGGCTTGGGCTATAAACGGCAGGGAGGCTGAATGGGTGTGGTGCGCTGGCTGCCCCAAGGGTACCGTAAGGGACGTGCAGTCAGGAAGGTATCCCTGCTTACGCTATTGTGCTGTGTCTGCTGACACTTCTATTTGAAATTTCGCTTTTGTAAAAGGTGTGTTTTTCCGCCCCAGGTTCCACAGTATGCCGACCGATTTAAACCCGGTCTCTTTCGCCTGTCCTCAGCTGCAGAACTACGATCCTGAAAGAGCTTTAACAGATTACATCCACCGGCTGGAGGCCCTGCAGAGGCGGCTGGGCAGCGTGCAGTCAGGTGAGCGCGGGAAAGGTCTCCCGGCTCCTGGGCAGCACAAAGCACAGCTCCCTGTTAGAAAGCGTGTGCTGCTTCTCTGGGATACGTAGCAAACATTCAGCCTCAAACAAGGGTCTGTCCTGAGCTCATTGAAAAGAAAATTGTAAAATTGTGTAAAGGGAGACATACAAGTATGCTTTAATTCCCAATTTTGGACTTATTGGTAACATTTTAACTTTCCCTGATCTCTAATAAATGTGCGGCAGGGATCTAGTTAGCGTCTTATTAAGACTTCAAGCTAGATGGAGAAAAATGTACCCAAAAGACTGGGGTGTGGGAGTACAAGGGTAATTCCTTCTCCTACCACTTTGATTACAGAAGTTACAACCTTTTTGTCCCTTAGGTGATAGTATTTTCTGTGGTGTGAAAGGAACACATCAAGCAAATTGTCAAATCAAAGGGATGTAATTTAACAAACTTTCTGCAGTTACTGTGTTAAAGTCTTACTGTAGCATAAAATCCATCATTCGAGGAAGTTTCATTCTTAAAAGATTTCCCATGTAAAATCTTTCATGCTTATTCTTTTAAAATAACGTGCCATTGTTGAATCCTCATCAACTTATTCCTCGTAATCTTGATGAAAATCTTTCTCCCTCTTGCAGGTTCGACTTCGTACACTCAGTTGCACGTGGGTATGAGAAGATAATAATTCGCTTTCAACAGCTCCATCACGGGCAGTGATGTTAATGGATTGCCTTCTGTAAATCTCTGCTCTTCCCGTGCTTTTGTATAATGTGTATATTGTGGGACCAATAAGAACACAGCTAGATGATTGTATACAGTTCCATCCTGGCACACCCACGCAGACTGGGATTTATGTATATAGGCACTTCGTGTTCATGGGGGAAAAAAAAAGCAGAAAAAGAAAAACCAAAAAAACATCCCTCCCCACCATTAAATTACGTGTATATTTGTGGAATGCTAATTTAAACAATTAACTTATGAAGTGTGTATTTATCAAAAGGGTGCGAAGATGAAACTTGTGTAATAATGAAATTGAGCTACATTCGGCTAAGTTTACTTGCACTTTTTCTGGCAAGGCTACTGAAGTTCCATGATTCTCGTAATATTTGCTACTGGCAGTGCAGACAGAATATCACTTGTAGAGACCTATTTTTGTAATGGTAGAAGTTTTGAATTTTATGGGTATTTTGTCAAAGTACTGAAATAAAGACAACTTCATGCTTTTAACTGGTGTGCAAGAACCTCTCCCTTACTCACACTGAAGAGGTTCCTCCTTCCTGTGCTCCTCCTACTTGTGGTGGCCGGAGCGTTACTTTTTACAGATTCCAAATGCTTCTACAGAGAGGACAGGACCAAGCCTGGTTTCTGCAGACCCTGGTCACACCTGAGGCAGGGGGGGAAGATGCTGCACTCCCACCATTGCTGTGACTGATACAAACACGAGGTTTTACAAGAGTTACACCCAAGTTTGGAACAGGAAAGACGGGGTAAAGCCCTTATTGCAGAAAGCACTAATGAAGTGGGGGAGCTCCCTGCATGACCATCTTTCTAATACATTTTCTTTCCCGTAAGTACAAAGTTCCTTAGAAAAGCTTTTCAGAATGGACAGGGTTGAGCACAGAAAGCTTCCACGGGATGTCTGTTTATAAATTTAATTCAAAGTTCTTGTGAGCCAGAGCTCATTACCGTTTATCGCCACCACTCAAACCAAACACCATTTAACAATCCTGCATGAGTCAGTACAAAGGAGGACAACACTCAGCTATTTCACTTCATTTGTGACCACTTTAAACACAAACATGTTATTTACAGAATTAATGTTTGTATCATCATATTGTTACTTTCACACATCACTTTCAGCGATCAGTACTTTCAGAAATTTTTAGAAAATTATTTGTTGCTTTCTGAACCAAAGCATTTCACAGCTGCTTCAAGTTAGACATTTGAATTGTTTTTTCTCAAAAGACTCCTCTGTGCATTGTACAGTAACATTTTTAAAATAATCAGCCAGGACTGTACCTACTTTGCTTGGCTCAGGACCACAAACACCAGAAGTCGGGCACCATCAAGTACATTCCCCCTTGGTGCTTGTTTCCTGACAGATTTCCTGCAGTTGGATACAGAGTCAGGGTATGCAGTCCCACCCATATTACCCAGGGAAGAGTAGTTTTCAGTTATTTTTCAAAAGCAAAGAGTTCAGTTTGTAGAAATGACTTATTTCATCACCTTGAAGAGTTGGCATGCATCTTAAAAGTGTTACACCCATAGAAAAGACACTTTTTCTTTAAAAATTCAATGAGAAATTTGTAGAACGAGCAATTATACACATCAGCATTAAACAAAATAAATGCAAAGATGTTGCATTTGGTAAGTACTGTTGCTTTCATAATAGTAGATGCAACAGTTTCCATTTGCCCCTTATTTTGCCACAATTTTATTCAAAAGTCTGTTAGTTTACACAATTTAAATAGCTAAGGTTTTAGCTCCAGAATTTACAATGACCTCCTCTTGTATCTGATAATGGGGTTATTCGGTGTGTGTATCATCGTTGTATAATTTATAGTTGGAAAATAGCCATTGACGAGGTCAAATTCATACAAACGAAGCAAAGTAGACCAAATAGTCTTAATCTGCACATAAGCAAAGTTTTCTCCAATGCAGCGATGACGGCCTAGAAGGAAAGCCACGAAAAGCAGTCAGAATACTTAGTTATTAAAGCACCTCTGACAACAAGCTACCTTTAAAAAAATTTATGTAGACAGTAACTGCTTCTTTCCTTTCTAAACAATATCAGACTCTGATCCTGCACGTACACCACTGTGCACTTCCATGACAGGCATGTTTTTGTAAGTTGTCACTGCATAAAACACACCAAGGAATTTGCATGAGATTGTGTTGCTCTGGCCTCACCAGAAAGCGTTAATTTATGTATCACCAAAGAAGCATTTGCAACCCTCAGAAACGATACCAACTCTAACCCTGTTGTGGTGGTATCTGCAAACTGTTTTAGCAGTTGTGAGTCTTGGTGCAGATTTTTGCTCTGCCTTAAACTGACTTTGTGTTACCAGGTTTTTACCTTGACTTGAAGAGAGTCAAGTCAAATATCACACATGCTAACCTCAGATTTGGTTCGATTGCTACTCTGAGCCACATATCCAGCTACTGCTATTGCAAAACTATTGACTTCTTGTGCTTTTAACAGCACTTTCACAGTATGAAAACTTTTAGGCAGGAATTGAAAGAAACAAAAAAGTCTGCAGACAATACAGCAGTGGCGGTGCTGTTCCAGCTGTCAGTATGAGCCACCTCAGCACACAATGACTGTGTTTTCTTACTCACCAGCGCCAAATGGCACATATGCAAATTTCTCTCTGGCTGCTGGGTTATCTTGGAGATACCGGTCCGGCTTGAAATCCAGAGCATCGTTCCAGGAGTCCCTGAGTCTGTGGTTAACAGTGGGAGACACACAGACCTGATGGCCGGGGGGAATATTATATCCAGCAATGGTCTACAAGAGAAGAAGCAATACCCCACACAATCACAAAATTTCTCCATTTTTCTTTTTAATGTCTTAAATGTAATAATGCTATATCTCGAGGCTTGAATTTCAAGAGATTTTGGACAAGCTCATTTAAAGTTAATGCAGCCTAATTGATTTACTTGTACAGGAAACACTGTTCAAGTAGTTGCAGGAGCCATTCAGATGCTTTAACAAGGCTGGCAATTCTACAGGGAGAATTCTTTTTTTAAATGAACTTAATATTTGTTGAAAGAATTTGTCATGGGAGGGACATTATTTTTAAAAAAATATTTGACTTATTTGACTTTCTATCTTATTTGTACAAACAACCAGTTTTCTTTCAGAGTCTCCTAGCTCGTATTGTTTTAAGTGCAAGCTAAATTTTTCCAAGATAGCTGTTAAAAATCCCTGGCAAACAAACGACATCTCTAAATGGCAGCACCACACTAAGAACTCAGTGGGACTGACAGCTAAGTAAATGGTTGTTTCCATTGACTGAGGCTGCAGGTGGCTGTTACTAGATCCCCCCAGAGCCGTCCCTTCCCCATGCTGAACAAACCCTGTTCCCTCACAGCCTCTCCTCACCCCCGCACTACCTTGGTGGCCTCCTGCTTGCTTCACTCCATCAACATCTTGATTGCTGGGGGCCAGAGGGGTCCAAGACTTGACAGAAATAACTCCAGATTAAGGTAACAACTACCAAGGTCAAGGTATTAATTCCTCAATCAACACCAGCCGCACTCCCACTAACACAACCCAGATTGCCACCAGCTTGCGTCCTGCCAGCAAACACTGCTCACTCCTGTTTTTCCTTTTGCTGACTGGGACACCCCCGCTTTTCCAGCCCTGTTGTGGAGAAGTGAAGGCAGCTCCAACACGGGTCCTCACCTGAGGAGTTCTGGCCATTCTCATCATGGTCATTATAGGAGGTCTAAGCCTTAAAGTTTCTTTCAGACAGCGATCCAGCAAATTGAGATCCTTGAGCTGAAAACAGAGAAAAATTATATATCAAAATATAGCCAAGTTTAGTCAACACAAACAAAGCAATATTTTATCCCACTAACAAATACAAGTAAAAATTTTTTAAAAAAATCAAAGTGTAAGTAGTTCATATTTACATGTACTTCTTGAGGTACCCTGCTAATTTCTCTTTCTTTCCATTGATTCAATTAAGAGATCTCTGACCACTGCAGTCAATGACAACTAGTTTGTCACTAATCTGTCTCATCAGTGTTTTCTGATGCCTAACTGAAGAACAAGGTCACACTGCATCCCCTTCCACAGTGGGAATATGAGGATCTTCCTCCTCTACAGAACTACAGTTTCTTAAATAGAAACTGTAGGAACTATAATTTCCTTAATCAACACTGATTAAAAAAAAATAGTACCAAGCTAAAAATTTACTTGAGGAGACTGAGGAGATATATTGACAAACAACGTTACCACAGAGTGATTGCGCCAGATTATGATTCTTACACAAAGTATATGACTATATTTAACTTTTTTTTTTTAATAAAGCATCTAAAAGAATTTTCTATATTTTTATTTTTTAATATTTTTATACCCAGCAGGAATAACGTAACATACAAACCTGGTCATAAGATAATGGTGGCAAGTCATCCCCACAAACGGCTTTTTGTTCTGCGAAGCACCGCTCCTGCACGGCTTTGTCCCTGGCTATGAAGAAGCCGAGCCAGGCGCTGGTGGTGGAGGACGTGTGCTGCCCCGCCAGCAGCAGCCCAATAAGCATCCCAGCGATTTCGTCATCTGTCAGCGGACGGCCGTCCCTAGGGCAAAGGGTGTTTTGTTAGAGACTCCTTTGGTCAGGTTTCCAACTAATGGTAGAACTGACAGATTCTTCTCATGTACGTCTTTCTCCTTCTGCTCTCTTGCTGCCTACTCTAAGTAGAGCAGCAAAAGATCGAGGGGTAGGGAGAAGGGAGGACAGAGGGAGAGAGAGACTCTTGGAGCCTTAAAGAAAATCATTACTGAACAGCCAGCAAAGAGAAAGGAAGCAACCTTGTGACCACTACAAAAAGCTCAGAAAACTAAATAACCATTTACAAGCAAAGTTTTTAAACTGTTTTTAAGAATAGAGCTAGGACCAATTGCTGGCAACAAAAACAATTCAGAACATAAGGGAATATTGATTAATCTCTTGGTTATTTTAACTGAAGAGCTCAAAGCCAAAGTAAAATATCTGTAAATGAGAAGTTTTCAAACCCTTTGCTTACTTGTATGAAGCATCAAGTAGAGTTTGGAGCATGTCATCTTCCTTGTCCTCAGAATTTCGACGTTTCTGGATAACCTTGTAGAAAATATTCTTTATTTCTTTGTGTGCTCGATCTCGCCGTCTGCAATTGAAAACACTTTTATTAGCAACTCGGTGTAAATTAACACATAAAATGTTTATAAGGATTTATTGGAACACCTATAATAGCTTACAAACAAATGGCATGGGGGATGCAAACAACAAAAAAGTTTGGAGAAAATGCTGAAGTTGCTTCATTTGTTATTTCTGGTACCTGAAGCTGGGCAGAGGAAGCCAGCCCGGCAGGAGCCAGGCGGCGTGAGTGAAACCCCCATCCAAATCCGCGTAGAGCTGAGCCACCTTCTCGTTCAGCAAACTCCGTATTTCTTTCCCATGTAAGCAATGACTTGCTGTCAAAATGATGAGTTCCGAAAGGGCTTCAAACAGGTCTGAGGAAAGATTCGGAAAACATCACTGAAGATGCATTACAGGCGAGATGCTGTGTTTTACAGGTTATTTTTATTTTGTAGAAGAGGAAAGTAAAGAGTTTTAAGATTGTTTTACTAGGAGAACAAAGTGTCTATCAGGTCTCTCCTCAAGTAACTTTTTAATTAGATGGCTGATTTCAGTTACTTTTTTCTAATGTATTTCTTTCTAGAAATTTTTCTAGGAGAGCTAGTAATCCTTGTAAAGTAAGCCATGCAGCACAAGCTCGATCCTTAATACATATAAAAGAACTCATACAAAACCTTAACTTTGAAATCCAAATTCATGGGAAACGAGTTAGTTTTGCCAGTGACCGAATTATTTTTATATAATAACATTTATATATTTAAAATTAAAATATTATATCATATGATTAACTATATCATCTATAATATATATATTTACAAAATAAACAATTATGTTACATGTCTAAGTATCATGCATTAGCAAAATATTATATACTTAAATATAAATATATATGCTTAAATAAATAATATTTCTGACACTGCCGTGCCTCTGTGGGCTTGCAGCACTGGTGATGGGCTATGGCTAGCAGGCTAGCTGGGTGGGAAATAAAAGAAGAATTCCACTCAGAACGCTAACATAACTGCATCAGCTTCAACGACACAGCTCTTCAGCGCAGAAGATCCCTGTGCTAAGATCTGACACCGGCTCTAGGAGTCAGAGCAGATTCTTTTCCCAGGGACAGAGAGGTGGTTATGGTGAGCTGACTCCTATCATGCAAAACGAGCACGATTCAGCCGGGCAACAGATACACTCTCTCTAAGCTGACTAAGAAAGCAAAAGTAAGATAGTCCTTCGCTCCTTTCAATTATTTTCTGAGCAGCTTTATTCTGCAATAGCCTTAAATTTGATTAAACAAAACCTGTATTTTGCACATTTCTTCTGATGTTCAGTACAGTTTTACCCATGTCATTTTAAGTTTCTTTAATATGGCAGTAAATTTACAAAAACATACTGCATTGGCGTTAATTCCTTCCCAAAAAACAGAGGAAAAATGCATCTGATCTTGCTTACTTTTTTCTCCACTCTCTCCCCATGCTTTGAAGTACTCCTTTGTTTCTTCTTCAATCACAGATACATGCTGTTTAAACTGGGCAATATTCAGCCCAGTTTTTAGCATCTTCTTCTGTTCCAAAAATACCTAGAGGAACATGACAGAAAAAGCAATCAGTATGAGGATCATCATATTAATGTAATGAAAAACTTATCATTTGTACTATAAGAACATACAGAAGTAAATAGAGATTATGGTTAGGACTGCAGGGCACAACAGAGACTCAAATTTTAATAATAATAATAATAATATTCACTTTCTTTGTATTTCAAGCAAAAATTTAGTAACATCCAAGTAAAATACTAGCTCAAGGGAGCTACGGTTCTCTCTTTTGCAGTACCAAAACAAAAAAAATAATTTTAATATCTTTGTTAAACTTTATCCTTGAAGATACAAGAAGCTTTTTGAGATTGAAATATGGAATGTGCTTTAGATAGATACCTAATCATATATGTACTCAGACCTATCCTTGCCCAGTCTGGATTCAGTCCATGTTCCTCGTTACGTGGTCTCCTCGCTTTCTCTCACCCAGAGCGTATGAATTCTCTCATGCAGCAACACCTTCCCTCTGGGCTAGAGATGCACCTGTCTTTACAAGGCCCTCTGACCTCACTGCCCAGGATGTCAGGCACAGAACCAGGAAGCAAAACACTTCCTTGGAAAATTATGAGTTTCCCACCCTTCTTACCTCTTTCTTTGTATAGACTCAGAGCTAACAAGCCTACTGGTAAAAAGTCCATTATTAGATGAGACCATTCAATGGGTTGACAGGTCATTGACTCAGAAAGTTAAATTAATTTTTAAGCCTTAATTATGAATTAGGGTATCTGTCCTACAGATCTTGCCTTCCGACCAAGTGCTCTGCAAGTACTATAAAATTAAAGGCATAAAAAGAAAGGTTACTTCCTAGAAACTTCTGTTTGCTGAATGCATTGGGGACTCCAGTAGACTATCAGAGGGTACATGTGCCACAGAGCAGAGAGACAAGCACATCTTCCCTTGCAAGATGCCAGCCCATCTCCAGCTTGGTGGAGACAGGAACAGCACACAGGAGTGAATACATCATCTGCTCTTTCAGCTCCTCTCAATGCAGAACTATCTGCAAGAGGCTTGGAGCGAGGAGACAGAGTGAATATAAGCTGATATATAGACTATCCATATTAACGAACAAATATTACAATTACTGGTAAATAAGTAACTTCTTCTGATAAAGGACAAGAGGTAGTTCTTCTAAACACATGACTGAAAATCACTGTCAGACTGAAGAGACAGAGACTTAGCAGCTTGAGCAGAGAGAAGAGGGTCTCAAAAGAAAGTTCTGGGTGATCCATCAACAGTAGAATGCCAATGTAAGTTTGAACAGCTCTCTGAATGCCTTCTCAGCAGATGTTTGAAATGAAATCGTGGTGGTAGCACTATGCAAAACACCAGCTCACCTCGAGCAGAATACATTCTGGTCACAGTCAGACACAGTACCTATCTAGCTTCACTCAGGGAAACACACAACTAGAAACAATCAGTGCATGCCAAGAGCAAAGTCTTTGCGTCTCCTAGCTGTGGAAAAAGGTAGCCCAGGTGATTTTCTGAGAAACCTGAATCTGCAGAGATAAAAAGGAAGAAGCCCTTCTAGCATCAAAGGTAAGAATGAAGTAGACTTATCTACGGACACGCAAGGCTTACTGAGTAATATGAAAAGATGAGTGTCTTGACTAAAGCAGAATTCAAACACACTCCAGGGAACACACTAAGGTAACTCTAGAAAAAGATCTTATTTCAGAAAAAATTCAGTATATGGTGGACCGCTGTGGTAGGCCTTCATCATCCCTACATGCCTGAAAAACAGAGTTTTAAAAAATGTCCATTTCCAAGGAGCTTATAGAAAGTTCTTTAAAACTTCTGAAGGATGAGATTAGATCCCATCAAAGAACTAGCTCTTGAATTAAGATAGACCTTCGAATCCATCCATGTGAAAGCATAAGTCAAAACAGCTGTAACAGCAAATGGATGAACATTCATAGAAGAGACAAACCAGCACCTTTCAGTTTCGAGCAGCCATCTCACGACAGTCGGAATCCAAAGAAAAAGCACAACAGTGTGAAAATCTGGGCGATTTAGCAGTCTATGTCTGATTCATAGACACTTTTCTGAAACTAGTATATATTGGAGACGAACGTGAAAGATGCATTGAATAATTGTGTACCCTGTCCACTCTAGCAGCTCCAAAAGGAACCCACAACTCCATCCCTGACATTTTGAGGAAGACCTCCAACTGCTGAAACTGATAGAAACAAGTCTGTTAGAATGGCTCCACTTGTGGAAGTGGTCTCCTAGGGCACAAGAAACTATCTCCTACTTGTTATCCAGGCTGTGGTCCGGCTGGTTTAATTCACAAAGGGATGGGAGGAACTATGTAAATTCAGACAGTGCAAAAAACCCACCGCGCAAACAATCAAACAATCCTGCCCCGAAACCTCATGACACTGTCTATCCACAACTTAACACTTCCTGACAGAGCAGGAGACAACTAACTTTGCCTTTACTTATTTACCAAGTGGCAAGTTGCTGGTAGTCAGTTGTATATGAGATTTCCAAGAGAATAGGGTAAAAACAACATATGTACTTTGTGGGTCACTGCAAAGTGCCAGTGTGGAGCAAAAGAGACTAGTGATTACTGTCCCTAAGACACATAAGAGGGCAACGATCACCGTTAGTACCTTTGGCAGAGGAGAATAAAGAGGTATGCTGAGGATGAAAAGTCTTGATGGCTGCAGAAACTACTACCAATCAAATGATAGGCATTTATACAAACAAAATGAGTCCAAAGCTGAAAATCCAAAAATAAAGTATATCACAATGCTGTTTCTACTGCCAGACTCTGTTGTACAATGGGCTGTTGATGTCAACATACACTGAATACAGAGTCCTAGTGGAGCAAGACTGTCCATGGAAAAGTTGGCTTCTGCAGTTTAGGACTCTGTCAACAGACAGAGAACACAAACAAACAAGAAAGCAGCAGATGCTTAGCTCAGAAACAAGGCCACACGACACAGCCGCTGTGCTTCCAGACCCAAGCAGACTGTGTTTCTGCAAACATATACAGACTTGTTTGTGTCTGAGCACGACAAACTTTGTGGTGCAAATTGTCCAATTAATACTCCTGTATCTAGATTGGGCATGGCATAAATGAAAAATCAAAACTCTTAAATCTCTCTCAGAAGGAAGACTTAAAGTTGCTTGTAAGGGAAAAGTAAACTACAGCCAATGGCACACTAGAAGGGAAATTACTCACTTATCAGTTTTTCCTCTATGGTGGGATTAGACGATTTCAAGAACAAATAATAGGATCCAGAATGATGAATGGCCAGGTGGTAAATAAAGCAACCTAAACATATTCAGTTTTGATTATCCAACAGAGACAATTTACCAATTGCATTAGGCCTTGCTGCCAGAACTGATTATGGACACACAACTCCATCACACAGAGCCAAGAACTCAGGGCTGCGTACTCAGAATTTAAATCATGTTACTTTTCTACTCATATTTTAAATACATACCATATTAGGGACATCATAAGCAACTCCCTTGCCAAACACAGGTGTAGTTAACCGAGAGTATACATCCTCTGCATTCAAGTCTTCATTTTTACTATTGAAAAGCAGAGCAGCAGCATCACTACCCAGTAAGTATGTGAATGTCTTGCCAACCATAGTGAAACTAAACACAGGTCCATACTAAGAGAAAAAAGAGATATAAGTTTATTTTAAATAATACCTATCATGAAATCAGTATCTCTTCATGTACAGACTTCCACAAATCACTCTCCTAAGAACTGTCTAGGGATTTAATAAGGATATAAATATTTTAAATCACATATAAATTGTTCTCAATTTACTTACAAGTGATATCTAACATAATAATGAACACATCTGATTTCACACATTCTAAACCTACTTAGTTTAAAAAATTTAAACAAAAGATCAATTACACTACAAAAAACTAGCAGGCATACTACAGGACATACAGGATTACTCCAGTAATTGTCTCAAAAAACTCTGTATTTGGAGTTATGCATAGGTAATTATGAGCAAATATTTCATAGGTCATCTCCAGTAAGTCTCCACACACTAAATTTGGCTAAGATTTAAGCTTATGACTCTAGAAAGTTTTAGACAATGTGAAAGAGATCAACAAATCTTATTGCATTGGAATTAAGGTCCTACTGCCTTAGTCCATTTCTTTGGGGCTGTTATAGTATAAAACCTCCAGAAGTTTTATACACAGCTTATATACAGCTTTTTTAATGTTGGAAAGGGCCTTAAAATTCACCAAATTGCCTACAGAGGTGGTCACCTACATTCCAGTCTGGTCACAGGGAAAGGGATTAAAAATTCCCAATTAAGGCAAGAATCAATGTAATGAAAATGGCTTTCTAATTAACTTGTGATTCAGCTGCAGGCATTACCCAAATACACAGGCATATTTTTAAAATCTGAACCACAAGAGAGATCTCAGAAAACACTGTTTCTCTAACAATGTACATCCAGAGATTTGAAGAAACTGGAGACTACTGTGCACAATCCATTCCATATTTGAGATGGTACACAAGAATGAACTGATTTAAATCAGACTCCAGATAGAGAACTTAATAGATAGGCAAAATTATGTTAGCATATGCCCAGCTAGTCATGTGGGAAAACATACCTTATCATAAGCATTTTCCAAAAATTCAATGGGACTTTTTCCAAATGCAACTGCATGTCCAAGGAAAGGGATGCTTGAAGAAATATAAGGTGGGTATTTCTGATGAAAGAGAAAAGTAAATATTTTCTAAGAGTAAAAAAAATCACATCCATTTACATAAAAACTAAACACAGAGGAGGCTTTTTATTAAACTTTTGTGTGAAAAGGCCAACTTCAAACAACTCTTTTTTTTTCTTTTTTTTTTAAATAGAGTAAGGCTGATCTACATTTAAAAGTGGAGAGGTTAAGATAAAATGAATATGATTGAGATTCTTGCTAACCTGCCTCTGAAAGCAAAGTGCAAAGATGCTGCAATTGGAAAGAAGGCAGACAGGAACAAAACAATGCTGACGATTTGTTAAACAGCCCCCCAAAAGCATCAACCTCAGTTTAGCTATGAGATCAATATATACGCGGGAACCTTCTTTTAATCTGCCCTGACGAAACGCTGCCGGGCACGGCCTTTGCCTCCACAAAACCCAAGCACCTCAGCTTCATGCGGCACCAACCAGCTGGGCGAAGGGACGAGCCGCTGCAATATCCCCGCCAGAAGTGTAAGCTGCTGGGAGCGCTCCCGCACTCCGGGGTTTTACCGCCCGTTTCTCTGCGCTCCCCCCAGGGGCTGCCCAGGTGCGGCCCCGCCGCACCTCGACCGCACCTGCGGGGAGGCCGCCCAGCTCCCCGGCCCTCCGCCCCTCCCCCGCGCTCTCCCCGCGGTGACCACCGCTCTGTGGGAGGGCAGCGACAGCTCCAAGCCCCACGCCCTGGCCCATCGCCTCGCCCCGGCCGCGCCGCGGCCGGCCTGAGGCACCGCGCGTCCCGCAGCGCCTACCTTCTGGTCGGACCCGACGTGCCGCCGGTAACCCAGCTGGAGCAGGTAGCCGAGGCTCAGCGCGAAGGCGGAGACGGCCAGGACGAGGGAGAGCGCGTTGCCGACGGCCACCCGCTCCAGCAGGGACCCGCCGACCTCCATGATGCTCAGCATCTCCTCAGCGCTTGCCGCCATCCGCCGCCTGACCGGACCCGCACGTCAACCCCAACTGGCGGCCGCCACGCCCTCCCGCGCTGGGCTGATCTCTGCCCATGTGACGATTGCCGGCGCCTCAGCCAACCGGCG
Organism: Streptopelia decaocto; assembly: GCF_964273445.1. NCBI lineage: Eukaryota > Metazoa > Chordata > Aves > Columbiformes > Columbidae > Streptopelia > Streptopelia decaocto. Next base: position 139,108,348 of record NC_138655.1, on the reverse strand, counting down.
GCCGCGCGCCGCGGGGTGACGGCGTCTGCTGGGCTGCGAGGCGCGCCATTGGCGAGAGGGCGGGGGGCGGGGCGTCAGCCGGGGCGGTGATTGGCGGCCGGCAGGAGCCTCGCGCGTCCCAGCGGGGGTGGCGGCCGCGGGGCCGCCCTGGGACTGTCGGGCGGCCAGGGCGGCACCGGCACCGCCACGGGCCGCGGCCGCGAGCCCCGCCCGCCCAGTGCCGCCTCTGAGCAGGGAACGGGGCTCTGCCTGCCTTACCTGCTGCCCTTCTCCCCGCGGCAGTTCCCGCGCCCGAGCTCACTCTCTCGAGGCTCCTCGGTCTGGCCTTGGCCGGGCCCAGCGCTGGCCCAGCTCTAGGGCAGCGGTACTCGCGTGGGATAAACCCGCGTGGATGAACAAAGTGTGGCAATGCGCTCACGGGGGCTAAACACGCGTGGGGATGGGATTGCATGGGTTAAACTGGCATGTTAAGAAACATGTGAGAGTATGACCTCGAGTGGATACGAACTCAGCAGTGGAATGACACGCACGGGTACGAACTCACATGGGGTGAACTCCCATGGGAGAAACACGTGTGTGTGTGTGAACTTGTGTGGAGCAAACATGCGTGGGGAGAAACTTCTCTAGAGCTCTCTGTGTGTTCCGCTATAAACGTTAATTTACTCTGTTAGACTTCTTTCTACTAGTGATGTGTCATAAACAGTATTTTCCCAGCTTCACTTGACTGCCGGCTGACAAACCAAAGGTGCCGGGTGCTCTTCTCATCTCCCCTTACAGGAAGATTTATCCCGTGTTGCAGGTCTTCAAACATGAGTCCCTTGAACAGGCCTGCATTTTTCCTAGTTTATTTAATACAAGCTGATGGCATAAAGTTGTACCAAATTATTATAATATCCTTAGCCCATACTAATTAAAAAAAAAAGTGTAATGTCAAGTGGAACCTTTGCAAACTCTATGTGTTCTTTGAGGTTGCACCTGCGTTTTTTTTTCAGCCTGTTTTCTGCAGCATATCTAGCTGAGAGCTACCAATGGCAGCCAACCCCCTACTCTTCTGGAGGGATTTCTCCCTGTGACCCGAGCAGCAGCAGCAGCAGGAGGACATCTGTGCTGCAGGAGGGGCTTCCCGCAGGCCCAAGGCCTCCCTCTCGGACAAGCCCCGTGTCGCCGGCAGAAGCACCCCTGCCCTCACACAGCTCCCCGAAAGGGGAAAGGAGGCTGGCTCCGCACCTCAGCCGCCGCCACACCGAGCGCTGGCGCTGGCGACACGGCGCGGCCTCCGCAGCGCCGCCGCTCCCCTCCGGGCGTCCGCCGGTTACCGCGGCAACCAACGGCGCCTCCTGCCTCGGTGCCGCAGGAGGGAGGCGTGGCCGCCGCTCCTCGCCCCGCCCCGGGCGCGGGCTGAGGGCGCGAGGCTGGAGCCGGAGCCGTCACAGCCGGTAATTTGAAGGCCGGAGCACGATTTGCCGGTAATTTGAGTTTTGCCGCCGTTCCGCCTGTCACGAACCTCAGTTCACGCAGGTTCGCTTCACCGCGGCAAAAGGCACCAATCCCGAAGCGAGGCCCCCACTGGGAGAGGTGAGCAGTGCTCAGGTCAGCACCCGAGCCGGGCGATCAATCATCCCGCTCGATACAACTGTGCCTGCTTCTCACAGTTTTAAGTGTTCAGCTGTTATTTTGCTTTACTGTCCCTGGCTGGGGCATTCTAGCGTCAAACCTTTGCTTCCTCAGCTATACAGTTACTTGCCTTTTTAAAAAGTGCTTGCTAGCTAAGCTCTACGAGTTGAGCAAGTATCTCTTGCTTACAATGGCATAACTTTCAAACTTGCCATTCTCGTAGCTCATCTTTTTTTGTTTGGTAGGAGGATTGTTACTAGTGGCCTGTCTCCAGCATGCCGGATGTGCCTGTTCCGATGTTCAGTGTCCCCACGTTCAGATGAAAGGGCTGTCCTCGCATTCTGTCACAGCAGGCGGTAGCAGCTCCCCCATCCCCAGGTGCCAGAACCCTGTTTGGGCTGCGACACTGGGCCCTTGCTGTTAATGACTCCAGATTACGTCCTGAGTGGTTTCTGAGGTACACAGCCTTAACTTGCCATCAGCAGGGGACTCTCCCTATGATCCTCTCTGATCTTCCCACGTACGTTGCAAAGCCGAGCCTGTTACACAATAGTGCTCTTTGGTAATAACACCTGCTTGGGAACACATTTAATGGCACTTTGGTGCTGGCTGCAATAATAACAACAACAAACATGGCTTGTTGCAAACAATTTATTTGGTAGTAATAAATAAGAATTTAGCAGAAAGGACTATATAGCAATAAGGCATATCAATAGTATTGTTAAATATGCAACCGACACACATTTTAATATTTTTTCCCTCTAGTTTTCTAACAAGGTGCTATGTAGAGAAGTGTATTTCTGATAACAGTGCCAAGTGACAGCAAGGATGCTCTATGAAGGACCTGACTGTTGTGTTATTTACCTTACATAAAATATAACAATCCATGAAGATTTACTGTTATTTATGCCAGTGAATTTTAAGTAGAAAAGTATAGCGTGCTAAGATTACAAAATGTCTCCTGTTCACTTTTTTTAACTGCTTACTACTTTAATTTCTTAAACTGCACTTACTAGTAATAAGGTAGTAGTAAGGTATGAGTAAAGTTTCTACACAACAGCACAGTTGGTAACATTCATTTTAACTTTTATTTGAAAGCTTAGAAGCAAGCGCTAATTTTTATTTTTTTAAAAACTTTTTTTACAAAATATTGCACACCCGTTTAGCATGCAGTTTACATGGAAGAAATAGTCAAGTGCACTTAAAACCCTGAAATACAACCAGAAATTTTTAAGATTTGTGTTATGGATACTATTTTAACACACAAGGATATGTTTCAGACTGCACTCGGGATCCAACTTATTGAGACCCAATCCTGACTGCAAAGAGCCGGCAGAATACTTGCAAACTGTATCTGACTTTCCTGCAAAATCAATATTCATTCCTGCACTGCTTGTAGCCTCAAGAGAATGAAATAATCAATCAGCAGGAAAAACGAGGGTAACAGAAATAACTTAGTACCTCCTATACGAGTTTTCGTTACTGCATATGTGTTGCAATCCAGGGTAAGATTTATTAAGCTTTCTGAAGTCCTCTGAGAAAGATTAATTTGTAAATCTGTATCTTCTCCTCCATATGCACATTTTATATTGCACAGCAAATGTAAAAATCAATTTCTTTAAAAAAACGAGCATGCTAAACATTTAATATGGCTTCCGAATGACTTAAAAGTATTTCCCTTTTGACATCCTCATGCAGTATTTTAGAATAAATACGAATACAAAGTACGAGAAAGTTAACAGTAAAAATAAAGCCAGCTACAATGTTTGTCAGGAACCAAATAAAAAACAGGAGTTTATCAAAAGTCATTGCTTAAAGGTCTAACTGGTCTTTTAAGCATACTTATCAACAGTATCTTAAAAATAAAGTCTACAAAATACTGTAACGTATACAACCTTTTTGATGTTCCACAGAATGACATGAAAGGCAAACAGGTTAACTGAGACTTGCTCAATGGCACTGGCAGACCCACAGTCCTCTGGGAACGAAAGCCTTCCTGGATTCATGCTCATCCAACTCAGTAAACCATTTACATTTCATTAGCTTTACTGGTTAAGCTGAAGCCCTACAATAGCTTATATATGAAACACAAAAATATTTATAAAAATAATAGATACATTGTATAGTTTTTTAAAAAAATAAACCATGCAGCTTCTGTACAAAGTTAAAAAACTGTACAAATTGACTTTTCCATTGTGTAAAATTCCTGTACATGGAAGTCTTCTGTTATAATGAGAAATAAGTTGTTTTTTTGCTTAGCCATCAGATGCTGTTTTGTAACTATTGTTCATTTCCATCATTCATTTCTTTCACTTGGCATTAACTGGCCATTTAATTTCATCAGAAGTTTTACGACGAGACCTGCCTATATAAAGGTATACAATTAAATTCTATCAGTATTTCAGATCCAACACATTGATGCAATCAAGCATATGACAAATGCAAATAGATAAAAATAATAGGTTAGAAGTTGCATCATTTTAGAAATAAGAAAAATACAACCTAGATTTTTCTCAGCTATCAGAAGTGTTTTTCAAAATATTCAGTCACTGCCCCTTTAATCACTTTAATATATAAGAATCAAAAGCAACTACTGTCAAAGTATGCAAGACACAGCTGTAATTTTGTCACAACACTTGTTAACACAGTATATTACCACTGATGCGGACTGTGGGTAAAACAAGCATTTTCCATCGGACATCCACAAATACTAGCAGAAGCTGCTGGTAGCAATTGTCGTGAAGTTCCTTTGTAACCCTGCCTTCACAGATCCTCAGTTTTATCCAATATCAAACTCTACTAGTTTTGAAAGCAAAGTTACCAGCTCTAACTCTGATTCTCATCATATTTGGAATTATCCTTAGAGTCCTAGGAACTGGGCACATACAACAGTTTCAATTAAGAAAAACATTACCCTAATGATTACAGATGTATTTTCTGTATTTTGAACCCTAAAGGCTTCACAGGCTAGGAAAACAAGCAAACATTCTGAAATATTAAAAAGAAAGTTTTAAGATGAATTGGGGGGAAGGGGGTGGTTGGCTTGGGCTTCTTTTTTAGTCTATAAGGGTGGTCAATCTCAAGAGATAAGAGGCATGTTTCTAGTTTAGGAAAAAAAAAAATCAACATCAAGGATGAAAATACAACATAAAGGATAAAAAATGACAATGCTTACCTGTTTGGTATGCACAATAAAGCTCATTTTGTTTTCCAGACTGTGGATTTGAAAACATGTATCTCCATCTCCCAACTGCCACATAAAGCAACCATACTTCAGGCTGAGGAGTAAAGCCTACAGTGAAATGTAGGAAACTGTCACTCAGAAAATATTCTCCATACTTACAAATTGAACTTTTCTTCATTCAATTAGACAGGATTCTGACTCAGAAGAGTACGTTCCACAATCTAATTGTAGCTTATAAAGTAGTGAAGTGGAAAAATACAAGGCTTCCTATTAGTAATGCCTTATAAAGACCTTAAAATCTTGGAAGTCTTCACAGTCAAGTTTAACAAAACAGTTGGATGTGAAATGACTATCAGCACAAAGAATTTAAGAGGACAGAATAAATCTTAACAGTTATCATTGGCAGTTCACTCCAGCTGACCTTTGTTTCCATGTTGAGCAGGTGCAGCCCTTTTACATTTACTCCTACATACACTTTGATGACTTTATGGCTACTTGAACTTGCTTTGGTGAATATTTGTCCTGTAAAAAACGCGGCTCCGTAAGTAGGAATTTCCCAGCAATTCTGCAAGAACATGCGCTGAAGGTGATGCATTTCCTTACTTACACCTTCACTGGTGCTGAGATTCTAGAAATAAAAGAACAATGGCAATCAACAAGTCTCCCCGAAAACAGTTGTGGTTATTTAAAGAAAATCCATTATTTAGTGGGAATTCCAACTAAATAAGTATTCCCCAAAGTGCTTTCCCAGCAACCCTCTTCCTACATCTAAGTTAAACCCTAGGGCCACAGAAAGGCTCAAATACCAAAAGAGCGTGAGGCAGAAAGGAGATACCTGTACAAGCCTCGGAAATCTGAACCACAGACCCAGAACCTCTGCAGGGACCCACAGTTTTGTCTCTCTCAGAAGTACGTTGGACTCATCACAGATAAGCAGCCATACACCCATCTGACACTACATGCATCACAATCCTTAAAACTGAACATTCTTCCTCCTTTAATGCATCCAGTCCAGTGAGGCACAGTAAGATAAGCCCTCTCAAAAAACATGGATTTTTTTTTTTCTTTTCCAAGCAAAACAGATGTGAAGATTTCTTTAGTGCAGCCTTCATTCAGAATGAGATGGGCTTTTGTTTCTTCCTCTTCAGTAGAGTCAAACAGTCACAACAAAGGGTCGCTAGAGTGCTCCTACCTCAAAACAGACCGATGTAAAGTATCCTAATAAATAAAAAACCTGGCTGGGCCACACACAAGATGAGAAAGCATGGACATGAGAGAGAACACAAGTTGTCAACAGTTAGGAGGCCATGACTGTGGGTGTGGTGGATGGGACCAACCTCTTTGGACCCACACCTTGCATTACAGCTTAGCTGAATTCTACACATCCATTTTTAAAATGTAAAATATATATTAATATCTTTGGAACAAAGAACTGCAATTATTTTCCCCTTCTCCCATACTCCATACCTCCAAATAATGGCCTAAAAGCAGAAGCAAGCTATGCTCATTCTTACTTATTATCTGGTACAAGAAAGACTAGAGACTACTTTGTTATACCATTGTCTTAGAAAGACCACCATCATCCCCTCCTTCACCTGTATTGGAAAGAACAGGAATGATCTGACCAAAAAAAAGGTGTAGGCACCAAGAGAAAGCTGATGATTAAGTAACCACATCTCAAAGGAGGGGCACGGCCTGAAAACATGCCATGGGTGCCTCCGCAGCGTTTCCTGGCAGCGACACTGAGTGCTGCAAGCCAGCCGGTACAGGTGCCCCCGTGACACACCTCACAAATCTTTGGGTGCCTTGACCCCACTTGGAATCTACAGCCCTCAGTTAGATGTCTTCTTTTGCAGAAGCAGCCTAAGTCCTCATTTAAGAATGATGCTCAATTAACTGCTGTAGTCAAAGGAGCAGCGCTGTCAGAAGATACAAGTTACACTGGAAAAAAGGACTTTGTGGATCCATCACTACTAGCAGATGTGAAATACAAGTCAGAGCAGGTTTTTTTACATGTACGCCTGAATTGGCAGTACGCCCAATACATGGTTAGCACTGAACATAAATGTACAGATGACAATTATATTTAGTTCTAACAAACAGATCAACTGTAACTGCACAAGAAAAACAGCATTCCAACAACCCGTCCCAGAACTTGAGAACATACACATTTCTAGCTTTATATACCAGTAGTTTTGTTCGTTAACTGGCAACCAAGCGGTCAAAAAATGTTTAAGACAGGATTTACTACTATTTGATTATTTACCTCACCTTGTATTCGTGAAGTATCCTGTTTGTCCAATGAGGAGCTTTACTTTTTAGTTTAGTGATTGGTACTATAGATTTCAGATTTTCTTCACTAAGAGAAAAAACAAAGCAGAAAAGAAGTTTTTCTTCACTAAACAAAGTAGGGAGAAAGAACGACGTCTGCCAATTTGTATATTCAAGTCATATACTGAGTTAGACAGTCAGCTCCTACTCTTATCTTGCCTCATCAGCTGAGAAGCTTTCCTGAAATGTAAGCTAAGGATTCCTAAGATGCAGCATAGTTCTGAGTTAATGGAGATCCAGCTTTGTGTTATACATCACAGACACAGCAGGGAGAGCAAATGCTAGCAGCAGAACTTGTGACTCTTGATTACAGACCAGTTTGGTGATTTCCAGTTTGAAAGCCAAAATTATACACAAATAGCTATTTACACCAGGATATCACATACTCGTAAAAGACGACAGCTTATACATACTTTTCATTTCAATGCTGTATTCAGCACCACCAAGGACTTGGCCCAGTCAACTTCCACAAGTTACATATTACATGACATGAAAGTGAAGCTGTTTATATAGCTTGCCTTTAAAAAACAAAACAAAAAAAAATACAAACAAAACCAAAACCCACAGCAAATAAAAAACACTAAAAGAAAGCCTTTACTAGTTTGCTTTACGCACAATCTCAAAAACCTAGTGGTGCAACCTATTCAGTCATTTTTAAACTACATTTGTTAGTAACTGCACATACGATCTACCAAGCAAAAACCCTGCACAGAATGATGCATCCAGATCTTTAAGACCAAGGAAACTCTCATACAGACAACAGCCTGGATATATTTTTGAAATGACCAGTCTCTAAATAAACACTTGTCAACTACCAAAAAAAAAATCAGCATATAAATCTCTTCATCTGTCTGCATGAGAACAAGTCAAAGTATTTTCCAACATCTTCATGTGAATATGGATGGAAAACATGCCAAAACACCCACCCAACTAGTCCTGTCTATCGAGTCAAACACTTCCATTGAGCAGGATCACCTTGGAACCACATTGCTGATTTGCCTCAGTGTGGACATGAACACTGCCCTGCAGCTGCTGGGATTCCACAGGGGGTAGTTCTGTATTAAACCCAGCTGTGTTTAACCGCACACTCCTGCAGGCGGGCACTCCCACTTACACCCAGCTCTCCTTATGCTCAAACCACCAACTGTGTAACTGCAGGACAAGATGGGTCAACAGCTGAACAGCCCACCCAGAAGTTTTCCAGTCAGCGAGATCATTCATCCAGCTTACTCTGTAGTGGTACAGAGACTACGCCTACCAGAAGGAAGAGAAAGGCATGAACAAGTGCAGGCAGCACAGCCAGCCCTTCCAGAGGCAGCCCACGCAACTGTAGCACAAAAAGCACCCGCATTTACTGATGGTGGAGAATACAACAAAAAAAAAAAGCCAAGACAGCTCAGCTGATGCTGTGAATAATGAGAGGAGCTGAGAAGTGTAGCAGCATTCCAAAATAGCACAGCTGCTACTGCTGCATGAATGAATGGAGGTGGAGATGGTAGTGGGTGGAGTGAAGGTGCGCACAGTGGAGAACTGGCACCCTGGTGTGCTCAGACGCTGCCGTAGAAATGAACGTGGGAGGAACAAGCCACATCCCAGAACAGCTCAGCTGCTGCTGTGCTGGCAAGCAGAGCGAAAGAAAGAGAAAAGCACCATCTGGTAGAGTCCTACTGGTGCTGTGTTTCGTACCAATTTAGTACAGCAGTTCACGTACAAACGAGAGAACAGAAGTAATATTTCTGCATGGTCTGTCCTCCTCAAAGAGGGAGGAAAGCAAATCCCAGAAGTTGGTCTAACTGGACATAGTAAGAGGTTTCTTCAGCATTGTCCAGTCTCAGTCCTGTCAAAACCCTCCACTCACATGAATACTGTTAGTCATTTTGATATTATTTTATCTCAATATAGACTTACAGAATACAGAACCTCTATCCCTCTGCTTGAGACTGCAATAATTAAGATTAATATGTTTTTCAGACCTCATGTCCAGTTTCTATTAATGCCACGAGGGTTATGTGATTACTGTGAACTAGAGCTCAGTGATGGAGAAAAATAATAAATATACTATACCTAAAATTTCAGAGTTCCATAATAAGTGCTATCCAAAAATACTTAATCTAACACCATAATTTTAAGTTTTAAACACATATACTTACTTCAGAAAGCCCTGTTTATGTTTCTTGCTCTCATAATTTCCATAGACTATTTGTAGAAGCAGACTTGCCAGTGTGATCAGCTTGGCATCAGGCGACGTATAGAAACCTTTCAGTAAATTATATCTGGCTTCATCAAAAAGGATAAGAATAGCCAATGGATCCTCAATCTGTTAAAAATATTTAAATGATATTATTTCTTTGTAAAAGGAAATAAGCTCAGAAACTATAAATACAATTTCTCACTGATTCAGAGACAGAAGACGAGGGTGTGATCCTGGCTGAAGTGTACACCGGCGTAATGCTTTGTAATAGAAAAACTGACATATTTTGTCTTAATTCAACACTTCACTGATCTAACACACAAATTAAAGGTGACTAGCATACAATGCCAAATCAAAAGGTTCACAGAAATACTGACATCTGTTATTTCTTCCCCCCATAAATCCATTTTGAATCATATGTTTGAATACACCATTGAAATTGACCAATTAAATATCTGAAAATCACAGCACAAGGAAGAGAAAGAAAATTGGGCAGGTTGCTTTTAGCTGTATGATAGATAAAGACTGAGGCACATATACTTACAAAAACTAAACAGTTGGGAAGGTGAGTGAGAGAAAAGAGAAAGGGGGTAAGAAGGCAAGAGGGAGAGAAGAAACTGAATACTCAAACTATTACAGAAAAGGACAGGTCCAGTTTGTGTAAGTTTGAGAATTACTGTAGTCATTAAACACACTGAGAGCTGACGGTCAAAGTGTCCTGACTCTGACCATGATTTCATGTCATCACTTCCAAGTGCAGACCTTTTTCTCTACTTCCAGTGGAAGTCTCACATCTCTTCTCAGGAAAAGCTGTGAAGTTTCCCTTTGAGGATCCAAGTTTGTCAGTTCAGTGAATATTTCAGGCCAGTCTCGAATATGCTGCAAAGGCTTGTGATATGGCTTCAGCTGAAGGCCTGAAAGTAACAGGTTTTGTTTATAAATAAACAGAATAACCCAGCACACACACACATATATATGATTAAATGCTGCAACAAAACCAGAGTAGCTGAAACTGAGGGCTCATTAACAAATATTTTCCCCTATGTTTTATAAACTGCTATACAAAAAAGATTTTGAAAATATGGATTTATTAACAAAACTCTCAGCATCAGTTCAATAAATGCACTAGTGATGAACCCTGGTTATTTTCAGCTTCTCAAGAGTTAAGTAATATTTAAAAAATTAATGTAATACCAAGACAGACCTTAAAAGATTATAATAGCACATTAGAGACTGTTGTCACAAATATTATGAGAGAAAGATAAAGTCCAACAATCTTATTTCTGACAAAAAAATATACAGATATAGCTTATCTTATAAATGTATTTGCCATTTTTGGATATATATAAACCAGAAACTTTTCAGAACAGACATTATTTTTTTTTAATCCGTAAAACATCTTGATTCTTAACAGGCTGCAGTCATTCAATGTTCCATGTTCTCTAGTGTATACAAAAGCTGAGAAATCAACACAGAACTTTTGACTACAGTCCTACTATGCACTAGAGTCCATACCTTCCATCATGCTCATTCCCTCACCCTGACTGTCCTTGTGATTACTGCTTGCCTATGTTCTAGTAGTGAGGAACTATTAAAAGAAGGTCATATGTGCCTCACCCTCACTGCTCTGGCTTTTACATTATGACATTTCACATCATATGAAAAACTTCAAAGGACACGTTACAGAGCAACATCTTTTGACTGAGAATAATCCATTCACTCAACTTATCCACCTTCCATTCAAACACAGAAAAACATTATCCATCCTACAAACAAAAAAACTACAGTCTTTACAGTTGTACACAAACTGCAAGAAATACATTTTATAATAAAACTTGTCCATTGGTTGTTTGAAGCTGTAAATCAGAAGCTGACTCATTTTCAAACTTCAGGTAAATATTTCAGGTCAGCTTGACCAGGGCTCTGAGCAAGCTGATCTAGTTGAAGATGTCCCTGCCCATGGCAGGGGGGTTGGACTAGATGACCTTTGAAGGTCCCTTCCAACCCAAACTATTCTGTGATTCCAGATCTAGAGAATTACTTGTTTTTAAACAAACAATGTATCAGTGAGTTTTTTTCCTTCAAATGCAAGGGTAATACTTCAATTATTTAAGTAAAACTTTACGTACATATTTAGAAAAGGCAAAAACAGCAGGATTTTAACACTCAAACGCTTCCTTTTCTTCCAGACATTATGTTTAACTGAGGGTTACCTTAGTCATATGGCAAAGTAAAAAGGCAAATGGCATGACACTGCGAGAAAGAGATGAAAAAAGAACAAAGAAAAAACTTCCTGCAATACTTACAGATTAAAAAAAAAGTAGCCATGACAGTGCAGTGGATGATTGACAAGAGTAAATACAATTTTAAATGCAAGGCTTCTGTGTTAACAGTATTGTCACATTATCATGCCAGACCTGAACTGTGCTTTGCAAATCCATTATAATGCGTCCCATAGCTATCTTGTTGCAGCAGTACTCTTTACCACTATTTCTGACAAAAAACAATCATTGACTCTTTTGTGGTTGTGTTTATCTTTTGCTACATATCTCAAGCTATAATATACTATTTAGATCAGAAATACAAAAAAATACAGCAAATATAATAATGATATTTTCCATCAGAATTCCCTCTCACTGAATATATCTGAAAAGCTGTTTATCAAAAATTATCTTGATGCAAAACACATGAAAATTCATATGATTAAAGGACCTAATAAAAAAAAATTAATCAGCTTTAATTATTAGTTTTAAATAAACATGGGTAAAATCAACTATATGCATCCAATTTCAAAAACTCTGTGAAGAAAAATACCACTAAAATCAGGGTAAGTGAGCAGTAAGGACTATGACCACAAAGGTGCCCTATACCAGAAAGGCAATCTGGACCCGCCTCATCTTCCTGGATGAAATACGTTCTAGATGCTGCAGTGGTACAGGGTCAGACCTATCGGGGGTACCCAAAGTGTCCGCAAAAATGAAGCAGCTCTCTATAGCTCTGAAAGCACAGTTCAGAGACATCGAGCTGTAAAGGTTGGAAGTCAACCTATTATTGGAAAGCTTAAACAGAGGGAACAGAAAAATTGGTTTCACTCCCTATGCAAAAGATATAAAGAAAGAGACCTACAAGGATTACAAAGTCTCTGGCAGGAGGGTAAAGTCTACTAACAGGCAGTCCAGACAGAAATTAACTCCTGAAGGATGGCTTTTAAAAGCTAAGAGGTTAATACACAACTGTTAAGAGAGCATGCATCCTGTTTTCCTAAGAAAATACTATTTTTTTTCTAAAGGCAAACAGAAATAAAAAAAGCTATGACAAACCCTCAAGTACCACGAACTTCCTTGTTACTTACTGAGGTTCTCCGAACAGATCCAGATAGTGAAGTACTGCTGAGTTTCTTGAGACAAACGCATTCCCTCCATGATCTGCTGGACAGTGGTATTGTTTCCATGTTTCAACTCAACAGAGCGATATGACCCATCCATACGATAAATGCGTGCCTTTTCATACTACATAAAAATATAAACACATTAAACAACAAACTTGTTAAAATCCTTTCTGTGGTGCTTCTGAAGAGGAAAGCTATTTTATCGTAATTCAGCATCATCTATACTGCTGAGAAAAAGAACAGTGCACAACTCCTGCATATTTACTGTTTATCAAAACTGCTTGTTTCATGTCCTGTGCAAGTTCTTATACTGTGCTTTTTGCCACAATAACTCCAAGAAAGACCTTACTGATATTTTGAGGACTTCACTTCTGTTGAATTCAAAGGCAAGTACACATTTAAAAATTCCCTGAGGGATCCGGGCTGAACTACATATGCACATCCCCAAATGTCCACCTAACTATGACTGGCAGGTTAGGAATGATTCCACTCATTAGTCTACACTAAGAAGACTTATTTTTCAGACAGAAGTACCACTCTTTACACAGACTCCAGTACAACAGGAATAAAATCTCGCTAAAATCTTTTAGCACTTCTATTTATTTCTACAATGAAATCATTTTCCCCTTCAGAACTCCCACAGCTTTCACTGAATTGCATGTGGGCCCAGAGTACGTCTCCTGCAAGACGTACTTTAACATAAATCAGCTGCTTAAAGCGCATACACACAAGCCATAAATCAAGGAAACTTCTTGTTTTCAACTCTCTAACAGGTTAAATGTTTCAGCTGCTTGAATAAAAAAAAGTTGCAGGAATTTGTTATTTCCTTTCTTCAAATCTACTTAGTTGTCAAGAACTGAGTTCCTAAAAACTTCTGGAAAAAAACGATGAATTATTTAGAAAATGACGACTGAAAATGAGGCTGGAATGTAAAACATCAGTCTATTTTTTGCTGCAATAGTCACTGTGACTCCTATTGCAGTAATTTATATATTTTTTTATTTTAATGTATTAATTCAATAGTAATAAATCACAACATGATATCACCTATCACGCTGTCCAATCTACTTAAACTGTGTGCATTAGTCTTTTAGAATCATTAGACACACATCTGTCATTTGATCAGCTGCATAATAAGATCCCTAAAATAAAGGAGGTCAACTCATTCATGGATAATTTTGGAAGATTCATTCATATAGAGTGAAATGAAGATAATCTAAAATATCTTGAAAAATTGACAGGTTTACTGCCACCTACCTACAAGTTGCATCTGAAGTCAAAGACAAGAAACAAGTGAGTTTATATCATTTGGCTAATTTTAAATCTACCGCAGGGCGAGAGGAATTGCATCATAATTTCTGTTTACTGTCCTGGCTTGATCTCACTTGAGTGCCAAGGAAACCTACACCGACTAACGGATGTAGAAGCCAACGTTTAGTCAGCCAAATGCTCCTGTTTATCAACATTTAAGATGATAATGCATAAAGAAAGCTGATGGTTGTGTGATCATAAATAGACATAAAATCAGTAGCTGACGTGATGCTCCTGCAAGTAAAGCAAAACATCACGTTTAAAGTCTTACATGTATTTCTTGAGTAATAGACTGAAACATTTAAGGAGACAAAGTGTCCATTTGTCAATATTTACACTAACAATATCAGCATACTCCACATTTCCAGTAACAGCCATAAGTGAGCCTAGCTCTTCTACAAGTTTATGTGTAAATTAAATATAAACTCTAAACTATTTAGAAAATAAACTCATACAGGTTTATTTATGGCTTCCTTCAGCAGTTTTGCAGCTTCTTCCCACTCATTTTGTTTGTTTTCTTCACAGACATTCAGTGGAGACCTTCCTTGGTGATCAGTAATATGCTATAAACATAAACAGAAACACTAATAATACATTGCTTTCACTGGAGATAAGTAAACATATACAATTTTTTTTAGATAATAAAATCCTTTATAACTGATATAAAATGGGAAAAGTAGAGGTAATGAAAAACATTTACTTTTTTGTAATCTCTCAACAGGATCATTGTGTTTATACACTGTGATCCGGACACCAAATATTTCACATACACAAGCAGGAAACTGTTGCTAAAACCACTATTTCTATGCACAAACAGAACTTACTCTGTCAATTTCTGGGTGATTTAGTAGAATTTGTACTATTTCAGCATGCCCACCTCCAGCAGCGAAATGAAGAGGAGAGCTAAGCTGTCCGTTCAAAAGATTTGGATTGCATTTCCCTTTCTCCAACAGCATTCGAGTGGCTTCAACTTTTCCATACCTGCAGATAGAATTACAGCATAAGAGACACAGCAAATGTAAAATAAAATCTTTTTTCAGATGGTCCTCAATATGGAAAAGTATGTTTCCACACTCAAGAGTTTTTAGCACTGAAATAACATCAAAGAGAATGGAATATTAGTAAGTTTGTAGAAATCAGTATCAGTTCTGCACTTCTTTGGTAACCATTGGTCTAGTAACCATTTATTGGGTTCTTGAAAGACAAACCAAACTTTGCTCTACACTGGCTAAGTTTGGGTAGTTGTAGCAATTCAATCATGGCAAAACTGAGTTGCACGAAAATTATAGAAAAAAAGAATCTGTCTGAGAATCAGGCTAAAACTTTTGGTTGTCATGCAGATGGATCCTGAGGACTCTTAGGCCTCATGCTGACAACTGGTAAATCTCATTTATCATGTTTATGCCAACTTTCTGACAAACACTAAAAATCAAGTAACGTTCTTTTTTAAAAAAAAAAAGTATGATTTTCATGTTAGTCATATCATCAGATGCTACTACAAACACAGAAGACTAACTCGCATAAAAATAAAACAAAAGCATTTTTACAACCGAGGAAAGCACTTACAGATTAAATCATCAGGTACAGTCAGACAAGTTGACCTCTGTAGTTCACCTAGTCCAGCTTTCCAAAGCCTGACCATCACCAGTATGTGCTCAGCTCAGCTACTGCTGTGCTGTAAAACTGCTCACAGCCTTTAAGCAACAAAGACTGTAGAAGTTAACACACTAAGCTAGACACAGTGCCTCCAACACGAATTAGAACAGATGCTTCAGGACAGATATGAGGCAAGATTTAAGTGTTTGATGATACAATCTCCACACCTGGTCTCCTCTGAAACCATTCACATTGAAATTATCTCAAAACCTGAAGCAATCTTTCTCTTCAGAAGGTTAACACTAACATATATTAGAGTCAAAGTGTAAAAAGTCTAGTTTGTCTTCTCATTTTTGAGTCTTTATGATAAATTACATAAATGATTAGTGCTTAAGAATCATGACAGCAAGAATGCATTTGATTGACAGAACTATATTATCCGACTCACCAGCACGCATAATGGATAGGTGCCCAGTGGTCACTATCTAACTGATTAACAGAAAACTTTTTATCCAGGAGGTGACTTAGTAAATCAGAGTCGCCTTCGCATGCACTGCGGTGAAGAGGGAAATCATCTACCCACTGGTGTTCCCTACGAATTGAAAAGGGAAATGGGAGGAAAACACAGTTCAGAAATATTTCAGTAGTTGAGAACATCAACATTTTAAAAATTAAAAAACATAGCACTAACTGTAGATCTATATGAAGAATAAAAATGCTCACGCAACTAAAATATACTAGTAGTCATACAACTAGTATTTAAGTTATGCACCACTCAAGCCACAGCTGTATTCATTATGCTAGGAAATGCTTCCCTAATGTTTATAATTTAAACCTTTCTTGATCCGTTCTTTAATTATTGTGTTTGAGTACCTAGAGACTCCAAACAGATTTTTTTTAAGTGTATTTACACAGGAAAGCCCTAAAGTAACAGGAATCTCATTCTGACCAAGTCTACTAAGTACTGATGCAATATAACAAAATTATCTGTTAATGAAAAATGAATGTAACATAATACTTGTCCTCTGTGACGCTGCTCATGCTGCGTTGCCACTTTTCTCTTTTAGGAATCTGAACCTTTGAATAATCTGGGGCTCCAAGACCAAAGTACGGATTTATTACCACTTTGTCAACCTGTGAAGACACAATTTAAACACAACTGAAAACATATCCTACTGAGATTTGGCTAAAGAATCCCCCATCCAGGCCAGGTATTCTCTTGAAACCAAAGGTATTACAGTAACATTTTATAATTAAAGAGAATTTGACAAACCATTTAGCAGTAAGTGTGCAATAAAGAAATCTGATTATTTTAAACATAAAGCACACACTTGTATCAAATAAATTAACTGCAAAATGAAAATGTATATATGTTTCACAAATATAAAATGAAAATATAGTTCTTACCCTATTGGTATACTGAAGGTCCGACCCAAACAAAGGATTATAGATACACATATCTGCTTTCTCCAGTGCCAACATTTTACTCTTTATTTCCAGGGCAGTATAACCCATGTGTAATGAGCTCTCTGTTTGACCAGGTTCTATAGCATAGGCAGGGTTTATTACATTTGTTTTAATTCTCTCAAGAGGAGATGGCCTGAATAAAGCTGGGATGGAGTGAGACTGGGTGTGCCGTTCATCCAACCACCTGCAGGAGAGAATTGGCAAATAATTCATTTTCAGGTAGAAAAGGACTTTTTTGGACATGCCTATCCATTATTTTGTTTGATTAAGGGTTGCATGTATGACAATCACACATTTTCATTAAAAAAAAAAATACCTATAATGTGCACAGCCAATTTTATAGCATTAAATTCACCCCCAAACTTGAATTTGTTTTAACCAAATATAGTTAAGCAAATGTACTTGTTCAAACACATTTCCTGCGGATGCAAACTCTCTAATAAAAGGAAATTATAAGCAAAGGCAAGAGGAACATTGGTTATAGCCAAAACACTTAACCACACCAATATGTCACGTTTTGTTTACTTTCAGTTTATCAGTATTACTACTCTCAACATACACATTTTGAAACTTAAAGCACTTTTTTTCTAAGGGTGAGTTGAAGTTTCAATATCTTTGCTGACTTCAGCCTTCTAAGTCATGTGTTTCATTAGGGAGAGATGGGAAAAGGCAAAAAAATCAGAAGGTCCAGTTTCCAAACCGCTAAGTCTCTTTCACATAGGCTACCACCAGCCTCTTCACAAAGATCTGCTGCAGGTTCTTCTCTTCTAAATTCACTCCTACTGACTGTGCAGATGGGCTTCACAGGCCTCGCACTCAGAGCTACTGGGGAACGTCAGCACTGTGCATCTGCTGCACTTTTTCCTGCCACATCTGCAATACAACACAGGGCTCAGGACAAGTTATTTATCTCATTTTTTGGATAAATATATTTTCACTGAATTGCTAACTCATTTTCAAGTTTTGTGGAACAGGGCTCATTTTAACTAAGGACCCAAAGCCAGGTTTATATTTAGGTTTCTGCACATACTTTCTCACAAGCCTGTACTTTGCTGATTTAGCCTGGAAATATAGAAGAAGGAGCAGTACATGTTTTCAAAAGATAGATCCACCACCAAACCACTTGGATCATGACCATTCCACAGCCACATGTAAGGATGGCAGAAAAATGCAGATGCTTAGACTTGGATTTTTAAATCACAGATCCAAGCTATCATGTGCTGCAAAAGCCATATTCCCTTCACTTAGCCACAGTTCTGCTGGGAAGAAGGACTGTAAAATTGTGGTCATTGTGCTATAAACACTCTCTTCCCTCTCTGGGGTATTTTCAGGGATTTTCTCTAAACAGCTGGTAGATAAATTACTTAGGGTAGTTTGGATCTGTGACGGATTGTGTACATAGAGAATAATCAGTATAAACTATTTTCTAGTACACTTTCAAGGCTTCTCTCACAACTGTAACACTTGTAACATATTTTAAGCTGAGCTTCTGAAGGCATTAATTACGCAGCAAATAAATAGAACTGGCACGATGGTATACTTGGAAATATGACGACTCTACTAATAAACTATAAACCCCTAAGACAGAACCTTTTTAGGTAATAGCCTGTAACTGTAGTTTTTCACGTTAGCTGAAAGTTTCAGCTAACTTTATTGATGCAAATAAGATCATACACATCTCGTATTCTTTGTTAAAGGTACATAAAAAAAAGACAAAAATATTGCTCACATATTCAATTTTCAAACTACTATAAATCTGGCTAATCAACTACTTACCTTCCTGAAAGTTAATTCCCTAATGCAAATAAATTTGCGGGGCTGAGTAAGATGCACTCCCTTTCTAAAGGGAGGTTTAATTTAAATGCAAATATTAATGGTATACAATTAACAGGATATTTTTATTTCACTGGCAAATACTCTTAACGATGACAATTACATTACTTATAGAAGATTAATCGTGTTTTATATGATTTTACAAAACATTCACTGTGAGCAAGAACTTCCAAAAAGCGACTTGATTTAGATAAGAACACCATTCTAGAGTCTGAGAAAAGATTTTTAGAAAGATTTAGAAATCTGTTTCAAGGTTTCAGTTTCTGATAAACATGGAGAAAATAACATGATATCACAATGGTTTCCTTCTTACTCACAAGAATGCTATAAAAACTATGTGCTACATCTACAAATTATTTTGTCTGACTTCTATTTTAATGTATTTTTACTGATTGCATTTCTTACTTATCCAAGGCAATTAACATTCTTGCAGTAAGCGTAGCAAAGTGAGTGCTGGATTCACTGCAGACTCTCATGATGTCTTGTAAACAGTAGAACACAGGGCATCCAGGACTGTATGCATATTTCGTGTTATCTAAAATAAAAACATACTCTGAAGACACATCAGTGAGAAGAATATTTTTTTTTTCCTTCTGCATCGCTTGTAGTTACATGTTCCTAACTAATTGGGAGTATGTTCTACCTTCAGACTAGAGTAACTTACATTTTCCAAATGATAATTTATAGAAATTACATATGATCCTCATGTAACAATTCACAACTCAAAAGGGTAGTCTTCAAAACCTTAAAGTGTTCAGACACTATTCCATTGGTGTGATCAGCTTCATGTGAACAATTAATATTAAATATATACTGTTGTCACAAAAAAAAAGAATAGGACTCAGGACTAGAAGAGGTATTTACTGCTATTGGTAACTCCATAGTGGTATTTATTTCATAGTTTTTATCCTTCAGGCCTATCAGTAAGGCAAAAATGAAGGAACTTCCCCAAAAGCAGACAGATATTTATTTCAGGCCTTTTTAAAAAGTACTTTCCTGACAAGCAATTTACTCTGCCTTCCAAAGATTTTATTCACCATTCCTTATTCAAACCACTGTTTACATACTTTAATAAGCATTCTTCTCAGAGTAAAGAACGCTGAACCTACTAGGATGTCTTCCTTATACCTGCATGCAGTAAATTCTATACAAGCTAATGCATATGTTTTGAAATATGATCAAGTGAACAAATGCGGCTTAGAACAGAAGTGTGCTATCACTACAGAAACAAAGCAACACATTAAAAACAAGTTTTTTTTTCTTTAAATTAAAGTAACTTTTTCAAGTTTTGAAGTATTCAGAGAGGGGTTTCCACCTGAATGCAACTTTTAATGTGTAAATACAGAAAAAGTCATAGTCATGAAAATTCTTAAGAAGCCCTCAGCTGAACTTCTGCTAAAATGGGTGTAACTTCGGAAATTATGCTCAACATTACCTTTCACAACTGTTGGAACAATGTAAAGTGATGCCTCCTGGCCTGCCTTTTCTCCATCAAGAGGAAACTTCTTCATCAACACTACACGCTTTCCTAGCACAGTATTAAAAAAAAAATCAATTAACCAACAAAACCAATCTAGAGTTGGCTATCTAAAAGCTTATCAGACTCAATCTTCCTAATTCCTAGGAAGAAAAAATGATTATTATTATGAGCTAGATCTAAAGTAAACTATGAAAATCTAAATATATATGGAAAAACAAAGAACACAAATATGCATATACCCATTAACATGTAAAATGACAACTGTACCCCTTTTTCATAGCAACTTTTCTACACCCCTGATTTTTCGTAGCATTCATTCTCCAAAACCACGTGTCCTTAAGTTAAACAAGATTCTTTTTGAAATGGTAAAGCACAGCTGCATGCTATATTCCACGTTAGGGTGAACGCTTTTTTCAGGTAGTGGTGTGACAGGATTTTCCATGTTATCCTCCCTTCCACCCTTACAGAATTTAGCATTTTGTTTGGTTTTCTAACTACAGCTGCATATTTTAGCAGATGACACACTAAACTGTGCATATTAATGCTCGGGCCCTCTACGTGAGTCAATTTAAAACTCTCTAAACTGTGCAAGTAACAGAAGGGTTTTCTTTTACTAGGCATTCCTCAATGTGTATTAATGCTATTATATTATTTCATGTTTGCTGCTCAACTAGCTTTGTTAAGTCCATCCAACTCCAGTTATTGCCACATGCAACATTTTACGGTGCAACCAGCTGTTCCTTTTCTAAACTGTTAGCACTGCATTGTCTTGTGCGCACTGATGACCTTCCCAGTACAACCTTACTTACAAGGCAGCGATGAGGTACACAGCAAAAAAAAGTGCTTTAGTCAGTATAGTTTATACCAATCTGGAAATGAAATATGCTAGCCAAAATAACTTTGGGCAGCACAAGGGTGAGGTTGTTTGCTAGACCAGCTATGCACCAACAATGAAAATGTATTAATTAAATTTTATCTGTAAGTGATTCAGTTATGCCAGAAATATTTTCATGTAGATAACTATCTACTGAACAATGCTGGCTTTCGACCAGACTTCAGAAGCAATCAATTCACTAGTTCAAGTCAAGTTTTAGCTGAAATTAAGGATAAAAAAGCCTCTTCAATCTGGTTTACCCGAAGTTTAGCAATAAATCTCAACTTGAGGTGAAGTAGTACAAAGAGGCAAAGTTTCACTTAATAAAAATATTTTTAGTAAGCATTTTATAGAGATGGAAGGTAAAGGGAAACAAAGGTAAATTAAAGGTTTTAGCTGTATAGTTAGCTTGGGGTTCTCTGGTGAACCTCAAAACATACTTTTTTTTTTTTTAAACCCATTTCATGCTTTTGCACAACCTTTCTGTGGCCATTTAATTTAAAAAATCTTTTTATAGCACTATCAACAATAGATCACATTAAAATAGTTTTACCTTTAATACCCTGGTTGGCTGGTGAAATTGGTTTGGTGGCTTCTAATACATAATCCAAGATGCTCTGAGTTATCTCAGTGCCTCCCTGCAGTTTAGTTTCCAGCAAAACTTTCTTTCTTTTTTTCTTTTGGCCTTCAATGGGAACTTCAAGCAACAAAATCTTTCAAAAAATAATGAAACCAAAGGAGTTTAAGCACAACTGAAACAGGCACAATTTTTTTTTTTCTTTTTGCATTTATTGTCCCTCTTTAAAAGCAGTAACAAAATTGATAAAGTATTTATTGTGGAGGAACAGGATGGTGAACTCAGAATGACCTCCATAACAGCAAGGTTAAGAAGACAAGGCTTCACCCTTGTTCTGAGCCACCTGCAAGGCAAAAGGCCCTGAACTGAAATGAAATATTACATATTAAGAATATTACAAAACCATAAAGTGTTCAAATACCTTAAGAAGGGGGCAATGCATAGTAGGTGTATGACACACATAGACATTATTTGAGCAATCTTACTGACAGATTTCTGCTATACAATTATATATTTACTATAACTTATTATTTTTAAAAATTTAATAAATAAAAACATTTAAATAGTTTTACTTCATAGGATTTAGCTCGATATTCCCGAGAATTCAGGCTGGCAGTATTTTTTGGACGAATCACAGCAACATACACATCTCCAATGTGTTCTGGGTTTCCCATCTCTCCTTATTTTAGCACTGGAAGCAACGAATAAACAGGAAGTAAAGGTTCAGTTGAAAAAAAGTTTAAAAAAAGAATCCAACAGCACACTAAACTTCAGGATGCAGTAATTATATCCATTGATTCTTTGCATTATCATTTATTGTTCTTTAGCTGGAGAAATACCAATGGCTGATATAATTCTGCTTCTTTTTCATTAGAGGGGAAAATCCTACATCACATAGATTGAATATAAATAATCTTGTTTTCTAAGCCACTTTTAAAATAATGTATGTATTTTCACACTTTGTAACTATCTAACCCATTTTGCGAGCCAGAGAAAAGGCTGAAGAATTTCAGGACTCTGAAAAACATATGAAATTGAAAAAGAAAACCATTCTAAAGCGACAAGCACTGTAATTTATAAAATGTGCTATGACAAAGTACTGCATTTCTACGAGTTCCACAGGGATTGAAACACAATACCTGATTTCCTCTGCCCGCTCCAGAAGTAGTCACAGTCTTGCCTACAGCCCAAGTAACAAAGCTGATAAACTATTATATGGATTCATTTACTTAGTTTTACTTTAGTGGGGCTGCAAACTGGTGCACAGTTCATTCAAACACAGAGCTTCTGAAAGGAATACATCTTCAGTTTTTCCAAAAAAAGTGAGCAGAGGTTTTTGGACTAAGATAAAATGCTGCTTACACTTCTGTTTAACCCAAACTGACAATTCCTGTAATCATAACATTTTATGAAAATGACAGGGAAAGCCAGCTAGGGCTAAATCACTTCACGTATCAGATTTGAGAAAGAAGGCCATGTCTGGCCATTAGCATGGTCCATCTGAACATTTTCTTCATCTGCAAATGACCACCCTTTCATCCCATATCATCACTGAGCTCATGCTTTTTGCAGATTAATCCCTCCACAAAGTTTTTTAAGGTTACTGTTTCTAGCTTCTTCACCTCTTCTAGGAGAAACAGAGGTCTTCAGATTCCCATGCCCTCAGTCCAGTGTTTTTACTGGTATCAGACTACCTGAAAACATATTTAAAAAGCCCAACATAAATAACAGCATCCACATTTACACCTTCAGTTAAAAAAATACATTATTTAACAGTAGTACTTGACCAGCAACATCCAAACAGAAACATCCACTGATTTGCTTTTCAGTAGCATCTAGAAACTTTAAATAAGGAACGTGCTGACTTGTGGGAGCCTATACTTTGGGATATTAGGAGTTTTGAAAGGAACAAGAAACACCCATCCCTTCTGGGCAGGTGGGAAAGCCACGCTCCCAGGGTATGGCTCCAGAAAAGCAGAACAAAACAAGAGCGGATGAAGAAGGGTGGAGTTGTGAGGGTGTGACAATAAAGATGACCAGCTTCAGAAGTCACCCGCAGTGAACTGATCCTGCCCAAACCCGGGTGCCAACACCGCGTCCCCATCCCAACGCGGGTGTAGGGCACGCGTCTCGGCCGGGCTGTTTCCACGGCCGCCGACGCTCCCCGCCGGGCAGCCCACGGCCCGCGGGACGGGGCAGGAGGAGGCTCCGGCCGGCCCGGGGGTCACACGGCCACACCCCGCCCGCTCCGCCGAGCGCAGGCCCTGCACAGGGAGCGGCGGTGGCCTCGGGCTCCCCCGCAGCGCTGCCTCGGCACGGCGAGACCCGCGGCACGCCGGGAGCCGGCCGCCGACACAGCAGCACGGCGGGCGGCAAGCGGCCCCGCAGCGCCGGCACCTCCCGCCCCGGCGGCAGCCACCGCGCCGCTCCGCGCCTCACGGCCGGGAAACGCCCCCCGAACTTTCCCGGTCGCACGCAGTAGCCGGCCCCCTGAGGGGTGCTCACGCCGCAGCCCACGGAGCGGGAGCGGCTCCCACGTCCCCGAGACCGCCCCACCGGGGTGAAGGGCAGCGCCCCGGCCCCGCTCGCTCCCCCTGTCCCTCCCTTGCCTTCCTCGGTGGTCCCGGCAGTCGCTTCCCCCGCCGCATCCTCGGGCTGCGCTCGGCGCCCAGGCCCCGCGCCCGAGCCGCGTCCCGCTCCGCCCCGTCCCCGCCCCGCTCCCTCCTCCGGCTCGGCGGATCCGCTTCCCGTCGGAGCCCCGCGGGCCTGGGCTGCCGATGAGTTTCCGGGTCGGCGGCCTGAACTTCTGCTGCTGCTGCCGCCGGTTGTTGACTGCGGGTGGAAGGAGACCGCGAGCAGGCGGCGGGGCGGGCCGGGAGCATGGGGCGCTGCTGGCAGGCACGGCGGTGCTGAGGTGAAGCGGCCGCCCGGGCCCGGCGAGCGCCGCCGGCAGCTGTCAGCGCCGCCGCGAGCCGCCGCCGAACAAAGGGGCAGCGAGACGGCGGCAGCCGCAACGCCCTGCGCCGGAGGGAGCCTCGCCGCCGGGCGGGCACTCCCCGCCGCTTCAGCTACCGAGTGACGGCCTCCGCTGCCGGCGGGCCCGAGCCCCGGCGGAGCGGGCATTCCAGAGGGCGCCGTATCTGGAGCGGAACGGGGGAGAGGGAGAGAGGAGCGGCCGCTGAGCAAATGGAGGCGCTGGGTGGCGGGCGCGGAGGCGCCGGGAAGGGCCGGGGAGAGCCCCTGTGAGGAACCGGTGAGTGCCCCGCGGCGCTGGCGGCGATCCCGGCGCCGCCCGGAGAGGCTCGGGCGGGGCTGCGGGAGGACGAGGCGAGTCTGGCCGCGGGCGCAGTCGGGAGACTTTGCACACCTGGGCGTCGGCAGCCCCGTCGCATCGCGGGTCAGAGAGGCCGGGAGGCTCCCCGGGAGGTGGCTCCGAGGGGGCCGCAGCTCCTCGGCGCCGCCGGCAGGTGAGGGCACCAAAGGCAGGAGCAGAGGGCAGCGCCGGCGTGCGGGTTGAACGCGGCGCAGATGATCGAGGCTGGTCGGTCCGGGGCGCGGCGGCGCTGCCGCTGTGGGAACGAACGGGCCCCGGCGGGCAGGGGGCTGTGAGGAAGCGGCGGGCCGGCAGGCTGGGCGGTGGTGGAGGGGAGAGAGGCCGCCTCCGGGCCGGGGTCTCGCCGGGCGCCGCCGTGGCGGAGGGCGGGCGGTCTCGCCCCGAAACCAGCCGGGTGGGGGCTCGGCGGCAGCAGCCGCCCGGGGCGGCGGGGCTGTCTCGGCCGGGATGGTCGGGAAAGTTTGGAGCTGCACGGTGACCCGGCTGCAGGTGTTGAGCTGATGCCCGCCTTGTTCGTAGCCTGGAAGTCCCGTCTGGAAGGCAAAAGGGAAAAAGTGTGAGTGGCCCGAGCGGGAGCGTGTGCTGCTGGCTGAGTCGTGACAGCGTAACCTTGCTGCCAGGCTGGGGGACACCGTCCTCAGCAGCCGGTCTCGAATTAAATTGAATGCTCACGGTCTCATAAGGGGGGTGTATGTTTCAGGAGCTTTTGTTTGTTGGGGGAGGAGGGTTGGCTTCTTTGTTTGTTTTTCCTGAGGACAAAAATATAGTCTTGATACTGTGATCATTTTACATAAGTAGCAGTATTGCTTTTCCAGGCATGTCCAAACACTTACTGGAAATTTGGCAACTTTAGGAAACGAAGGAGAACCTTGATAATTCATGACTGCTCAGTCTGTCTTTTATTTACAGTTCAGCTAGCATACAGAGGAAATGTGGAGTTGCAAAAACATGCTCTGCAGAGTAATACCACAGCTTAAATTGTTTGCATGGACCCCTGCATCATTACTAACCATCGTTGATTGCACTTTCTTCTTTGAGCGCATTTCGGTGCTTACCAGTTCCAGAATCGGAGTTTTAATTGTAGACATAACACCAGTAGGTGTACTGTAATTTAAGTACATTCTCTGAAGAGAGAGACCACTTGGGAGAGAATTATTAGCTGTAGAGGTTAGCAATGAGACTGTGTCTTCCTTACACATATGGGTGTTTTATTGTTACTTTAATCAATCTTTGATTTTTCAATACGAAGTGTGGTGGATTAATTTCTCTTCAATCTTTCTTGGGTATGGGAGAGAAATACTTTTATTCCTTGGATAAAAAGAAGGCTTTAGTTATATCAAAGCAACAGCATTTTTCAAGTTATAAGAACATGTGGCTTACTTAGTTGAGGTATCTACGCAGAAGTGAAAGGGTAGAATTTACAGCTACTTTTTCTTTTTTTTTTTTTTTCCTGGGCATGGAAAGAGTAATGGCTGTCCTTACAAGCAACAGACCAAATTACAGAAGGCGCTTCTGAAAGCGTTAATTCCAAGAATTTCTGTGGTCCTGTAATCAAGCAATTCCTTCTTTAACAAAATTTAGATTAGTCCTTAAACAAAATAATAAAATCTTTTAATAATTCAATACATTATTCCTGAGTAAAAATATTACTAGAAATCTACTAAAAAGCGAAACAATGTTGGTGGTGCCCTGCCTTCATTTATATATATGCATCAGCAGAATATTATGAATGAAAATTAATTTTAAAAAGAAAAATAAAAAACAACGAAAAGAACAACAGTGGCACTATTGTAATAATAATAGTATCTGTAGCCAAAAGGCAAAAATTGAGTTTTATGCAGTCCCTCTAATTTTTACTTGTACCATACACATCTAGATAGGACTAGGTATACACGTATGCAAGTACATGATTAGGCTTATTAAAAAACATGGAGCTTTCTAGACATAGCTATATATTGTATGTAAGTTTACGTGTATCTGTTTGTTAGATGTTTCTGTCAGGCATATACACTCCAGGAAAACAGAGGATACTAAACATGTAAATTTAAAAGGGGATGCCTTCTACAGCTGTCAGCTTTTGTTCAGTGGAGCAACTATAAAAAAATGGGTTGTGAAAATGTCAGTATGTCTTTGTTCACTGTGTAGGACCTTGTGAACACTATGGCTGATATGGCTGATTTAATCAGTCCTGAGCAGTTTCTCACCCACTGATCTGTGACACCTCTGCTATGATTGATTAGCATTACATTGCTTTTTGTTTCAGTAATAGAGCTTTGCTTATTAATTGTTAACTAGTTTGGTTAGCAGGGTTTGTGGTGATTTTTTTTTTTTTTTTTTTTTAAGTGGGGTGGGGCTCTTTAGGTTTTTGTCTGTATTTTAGGTTTTTATTGTTGGGTTTTGTTTGGGGTTTTTTGATCTATGTGTGGTTTGCGGATTTTGTTTGTTTGTTTTAGCTTTGCTGTTTAGATGTCATGTAGCTACCATTACCTGACTAGTTAACTTCACCTTGGAATCTGAAAACTTGCCGATGTTACTGTGTGCAGCTGTCACTGCTGAAGTTTTGTTGCTGGAGGTTACAAATCCGTGTGCTGAAACAGTGAAGTTTCTAATCACATTATTGTATTTGCATAATTGATAATGATACATAGCAAACAGAGATCTGTTTTGCTTGAAGAGCAGCCTTGTGGAAATTCTGAAATGTTTAAAATGACAGGGAAAGTTGGGTTTTCAACACCATCATCATCAAACAAGACTTACTGCTTATGCTCCCAAACTACATCACATACTTTCCCGTGGAGCATTATTGAAATCACCCATACTTGTAAATTTTAGGGACAAATTATATTTCATGCAAGATTACATTACATTAAAAGTGCAAGCTGGAGAAATCTACCTAATGTCTAAAACTTGCTAGTTTTCTTCAGAACCACTAAATATCTGCCAGATTTAAAGTTGAACCAGTAAGAATAGCCTTTGTTTGCTGTTGTGAAAGGCCAAGCACAAGGCCCTGCACCTTGGGCAATCCCCAATATCAATATGGGCTGGGGATTGAGGGCAGCCCTGCGGAGAAGGACTTGAGGATAGTCCTGGACAAAAAATTGGACATGAACTGTCAATGTGCTCTTACAGCCTGGAAAGACCACCATATGCTGGGCTGTATAGAAAGGAGATTGGGCAGCAGGTCAAGGGGGAGCGATTCTGCTCCTCCGCTCAGCTCTGGTGAAGTCCCACCTGGAATCCTGCATCCAGCTCTGGGGCCCTCAGTATAAAAAGGACATGGACCTGTTGTAGACATTCCAGAGGAGGGCTACGAAAATTATCAGGGAACTGGTACACCTCTTCTATGAAGAAAGAATAAGAGCATTGGGGTTGTTCAGCCTAGAGAAGAGACGGCTTCAGGAGACACTGTTGAAGCCTTTCACTATACAAAGGGGGCTTACAAGAAACACAAAGAAACACTTCTTACCAGGGTCTCTAGTGACAGGACCAGGATCAGAGCTTTTAAACTGAAAGAGGGTAGATTTAGATTGGAAATAAGGAAGATTTTTTTTTTTTTTATGATGATGGTGGTGAAACACTGGAACAGGTTACCCAGAGAAGTTGTGGATGCCCCATGATTAGAAGTTCAAGGTCAATTTGGACAAGGCTTTGAGCAACCTGACCTACTGAAAGATGTGTTTGCCCATAGTAGGAGGGTTGGATGTGATGCTAAGTAAAGCAACAGCAGAATATCTTCAGTTTCTTAGTCCAAAAATCACCTTGGAGAAAGACAGATACTAATCAATTGCTTTGTCTCTCTTTTTTTTTTTTTTAATGTTTTCTGAATTTCATTTACTCTCTGTGCTTTGTTAGCAGTACAGTCCTTACTTCCTGCTTCGTTTTTACTCTCACATACCTTGGATTGTACTAGAAAAATAAAATTTAAAGATTTGTCTGTTAAATCAGCCAGGGTTTCCTCTTACTGGTGTGCAGAGGTGGTCTGAGGGAGTCCTTGCTATTTCTCCAATCTTCTTCCTGTATTCTTGCTTTTAATAATTGAAAGTACTTTTCAGAAGTTGCAGACATCTCATATATTATATAAACATTTCAAATTCACATTTATGTGCATCCTTAACTCTCCTGTTTTCCAAACAAGAGAATCATAATGTTTTTAAATCAGACAAATGCTTTTTTTTACCTAAGCTAATTTGTAGTACTACCAGTATCCTTGAATTTTCTTCAAGGGTTTTGTTGGAGTTGCTTAAGAGGTGTTTTCATTTAGTGGTTTTGCTTTGATTTATATTTTGAAGTACATAAATTCTGAAGTCTGACTGTAAATGATAATTGCGGTAAAAATACGGCAGCAGGCCATAAATGGATTACTGCAGGGAAAGAGAAGGGGCTCTGTGCTGAATGCCTGGGATCCTCCCTGGCCTGGGCAGCTTTACAGAGCAGCTGCATGACAGCATTGTCTGTAGAGTTCCTTTGTAACTTTTCTTGTTCATTTCTGCACTCACAAGGAAGACAAGGGGCCAAAATGAATTTTCTAAATCGAAGTTTTATGTTGGCACATAAACTTGTACCTGGGAATCAATGTTTGTACAGTAATGTTAGTCTTTGACAAGAAGTGTGTAGTTTAGATATTACATCATGGCAACTGAGGCAATGTGTTATTAATTACATGTAAAATAGCTCTTTTGTGCAGGCTTCTATGTTGGAGAAAACTTACTAAATCTCTTAGGGGTTTTCCCTACCTAAGGGAGTTTCCCAGTGGCTTGTGGTTACCATTTTGATGTATGTGAAGAACTTACAGTACACATGATATAGAGAATTTCCTATCCTCTCTCTGCCTGGCTGAACACAGTGACTTAAGGGATAGGAGGGAATGGTGGCATGTTCCTGCGTGTCACAGCAGATGTGTCTCCTCCATGACCACCCCACCTTCCCAGGTGCCCTTGCAGAAGAGGTATGAGGCTCTCCAGGTGGAACTGAACAGTAATGAGAATGATGGTTCATCTAGCTTGGAAGTGTTGCCAAGGTTAAGTCAGCCTACACACTGGGTCTAAAGTGCTCCCATGAAGAAAAAAAGACAGATCGTAGTCATAGGAGACTCCCTTCTGAAGGGAAAAAAAGACCAAATATGCAGACCGGACCCACTTCTTAAGAAGTCTGCTGCCTCCCTGGGGCCTGGGTTAAAGATGTGAAGAGAAAGCTTCCTACCCTAGTACAGCCCCCAGATTATTATCCATTATTGATTTTTTTTGTTCTTGTTTTGTTTTTGTTTTTTTTTTTTCTGGTAGGCAGCAATGAAGTCGCAACAAGAAGTCTGAGGGCAATTGAGAGACTTCACAGCCTTGGGATGGTTGTTTAATGGATCAGGAGTACAAGTAATGTTCTTCTCTATCCTTCCGGTTGCAGGGAATGATGAGGGAAGAAGTAGGAAGATCCAGCAGATCAATACCTGGCTCCAAGTCTGTTGTCACTGTCAGATGACAGCAGGCCTGCTGATGACAGCGGGAGCACACCTGTCTCAAAGGGGAAAAAGGATCTTTGCACAGAAGTTATCGGGGCTCACTGAAAGAGCTTTAAACTAGATTTGAAGGGGCAAAAGGATAAAACCAGGCTTGCTGGAGATGAGCCTGGGGACAGCATGCCAGCGTTGATGTGCTAGCGAGGTTGTTCAGTCTGCCATCTCACTGGAGATAGGTGCTGGAGATCCATGCAGCAGCAAAGACGCAAGGATTATTAATGTGTTAGAAACCATGGATACACCTGAGAATGGTCACGTAGGAATTAGAGCTTCTTCCCCCAAAAAGGGGGATCAATAGCCCAGCTGGTGCATCTACACCAATGCACGCAGTATGGGCAACAAACAGGAAGAGCTGGAAGCCATCGTGAAGCAGGAAAACTATGATATAGTTGCCATCACAGGAACAGAAGTGGTGGGGTAGCCCTGGGTGTTAGGGAGTGTTCTGACTGTCTGGAGCTTAATAACGGTAATGATAGAGTCAAGTGTTTATGGATAAGAAACAGGGGGAAGGCCAACAAGGCAGATATCCTGGTGGGAGTCTGTTACAGACCACACAGCCAGGATGAAGAGGCAGACAAAATATTCTATAAGCAGCTGGGAGAAGTCTCATGATCTCTAGCCCATGTTCTTGTGGAGGAACGCAACTTATCAGATGTCTGCTGGAAATACAATGCAGTGGAGAGGAAACAGTCTAGGAGGTTCCTGGAGTGTATGGAGGACAACTTCCTGACACAGCAGGTCAGCAAGCCAACTAGGGAAGGCACCCCGCTGGATCTGTTGTTTGAAAATAGAGAATGACCTGTGGGATGTGATAGTTGGAGGTCACCTTGGGCATAGTGATCACAAAGTGAGAAGAGTTTTCAATTCTTGGAGAAGTAAGGAGCGGGGTCAGCAGAACTGCTGCCTTGGACTTCCAGAGGACAGACTTGTTTAGGAGCCAGGTTGACAGAGTCCCTGGGGAGGCAGTTCTGAAGGGCAAAGGAGTCTAGGAAGGCTGGAGGTTCTTCAAGAAGGAGGTTGAGTGCACCTTCACTAAGTTTGCAGACAACACCAAGTTGGATGGGACTGTTGGTCTCCTTGAGGGTAGGAAGGGTCTACGGAGGAACCTGGACCAGCTGGATCAATGGGCCAGTTGCATGAGATTCAACAGGGCCAAGTGCTGGGTCCTGCACGTGGGTCACAACAACCCCAGGCAGCGCTACAGGCTTGGGGAAGAGTGGCTGGAAAGCTGCCTGGCAGAAAAGGACTTGGAGGAATTGATTGACAGTTGGCTGGACACGAGCCAGCAGTGTGCCCAGGGGGCCAAGAAGGCCAACAGTATCCTGGCTTGTATCAGGAATAGTGCAGCCAGCAGGATTAGGAAATGATCGCCCCCTGTACTCAACGCTGGTGAGGCCCCACCTCAAATCCTGTGTTCAGTTTTGGTCCCTTC
Organism: Streptopelia decaocto; assembly: GCF_964273445.1. Lineage (NCBI taxonomy): Eukaryota > Metazoa > Chordata > Aves > Columbiformes > Columbidae > Streptopelia > Streptopelia decaocto. Next base: position 139,076,227 of record NC_138655.1, on the reverse strand, counting down.
ACTACAGGAAAGACATTGAGGTGCTGGAGAGAGTGCAGAGAAGTGCAGTGAAGTTGGTGAAGGGTCTGGAGCGCAAGTCTGTTGATGAGCGGCTGAGGGAACTGGGGCTGTTTAGCCTGGAGAAAAGGAGGCTGAGGGGAAACCTCCTTGCTCTCTACAAGTATCTGAAAGAAGGTTGTAGCACGGAGGGGATTGGTCTGTTTTCCCAACTAACAAACAATAGGGCAAGGAAGTGGTCTCAAGTTGTGCCAGGGGAGGTTTAGATTGGATATCAGAAGAAACTTCTTCACTGAAAGGGTTGTCAGGCATTTGAACAGGCTGCCCGGGGAAGTGGTGGAGTCACCGTCCCTGGAGGAGTTTAAAAGACATGTAGATGTGGAGCCTAGGGACATGATTTAGGGGTGGACTTGGCCAGTGCTAGGTTGACAGTTGGATCTGATGATCCTAAAGGTCTTTTGCAACCTAAATGATTCTGTGGTCCTGACTTCTGTGGTGTAGTTTGCTGTGCTATGTAGCATTCCAGGACACAGAATCTTAGTTATTGGCTGCTACATCGGTATATCTCATTGCTGCATTTAGATTTTCCTTTCCTCTCCAACAAAAATAACAACAAAAATACATATTCAGTTTTGACATATGCTTTTATTGTGAAAATAGCACCCCAAAAGCATACAAGTAATTAAACAAACCAAAAAAGCTTTAGGAAATACTGCAGTCACCAATTTGCATGGAAGAGGACTGTCATGTGCTAGCCAAATGGTATATATTCATTTTAAAGGAGTATTTTTAAACTGCTGTGAACACTTAGTCCTTGCTTTATAATAAAGGCTGTGGTCAAAAATACAGTCTAGGCATTTCCAAGTCACTGTGGTATTTTGAGTGAGTTCTTAAGTTTGCTGGAATGATCTGGACTATTCCATTTATAATTACAGTTGGCAATCTGTAAGGCATAGGCATATCCCTCTCTCACTTTACTGTCCTGAAACAAAACACAGTTTAGAGGAAAAGATCAAGAATGGTCCATTTCTGGACCATCTTGAAAAAACTTTCTAGTGACTAGTCAATAGGCTTTGTAAACCAAAAGAGCCTAAAGAGGGTTGTTTTGCCATCAAAGGCACCAATTGCTTGTAGGTTGTTCTCTCTACTAAGCAAGAAAGTAAATCACCTCTTGTATACCTCCTACATGTAACTTTAAGAAATGCTTGTAATTTTGGGCCATTTTTCTGTAATGTGGAGTAAGTTCGTATATTAAAGTGTGGAGGATTTTTTCAGGAGTCCTGAGAGGTAGGAAGATAATAAATGCTTATTAAAGAAAAGGTCCATTGCTTGTTCTCAAATTCTGGGTTAATTTAAGGTACTAAAATACGTTTCATGGAGGCAGATTTTTTTTTCTTGTCCATGTAGTATATTTAAATCTGAGGCATTTAAATCCTTTTCTGTTTATGCAAGTTAACAAAAGTATAATGTAACCAATAAGAGGTTTATTTATATCCTTGAACCATGATGGCTGCTGCTGTTGAGGTTTGTGTTATTTCTTTTCTATACAGTATCTCTGCTATACCTTGTAGTAGCTGTTCTATCTTACTGTTGTGTTGGTGTTTCCTCTGTACTTATTTATATGGCATTCTAGCTTCTGAATATTTGTTCTTATTTTTCTCGCCTTCCTTCTTTCTATCCTTTCCACTTTTATTTTTCTGATTATTTTTTTGTGTTTCATTGTTGTACCTCTGGAAGCAAAAGTTTATTTCTTCTGTTGACAACATGAATGGCTTGTAGCTTTGATCTGCTCTTGCAGAACATTTTTATGGAGTCAGGATTGTCTTCAGCAGCATCTGCTGTGATAATGGTTGATATGCTGTGTTATACTTACCTGACACTTCTGTCTCATGAAGTTAATTGGATGGGTGACACCTTTTTAGACACACTGTGGTGCGGCATGTTGTTTGGTGGAGTTTGTTTGTTTGTTTTTGATCACCATCAATGATTTAACACTTCATTGCAAACAGAAATTCTAAAGAGCTCTTGGCAGATGAAAACGTAAAGAGAGACACATAGTCTAGCAAGAAGTAAGATAAACTAAGGGAAAACTAAGTCAAGTTGGCAAGTTTTTATGTGAAAGCCAACCTGAATTAAGATCTACCTGTAATTAACTAGATGATGTCAGCCAGAGGTAACCTGTGAGAGAACTTATTTGAAAAGTAATATTAATAAAAGGATGATTGTAGCTAATTGTGAAAATTCTTATGTGGTTTAATTCTGTGGTAATTGTCTTGAACAGTTAAAAATACCGACTTTTGTAAAATGTGCTATGGGAGTCTTGGTGATCTCTCTCTTCCTACTCCCTCTTTTTTTTTAATGAAAGATGACACGAAAGATACAGCTTCAGAACTTTCAAAACTATTTCTGGGAAAGTCTGCTTAAAGTTAACATATATAATGCTAACTATGTATATACCAATGGCATATTTCTTGACTGTTTTACGTACTCTTATGTACTCTGCATGTATTTGCAGTTAAATGTAAATGTAAGTTGGAAACTGATTTTCTGCCCCAAGTACTTAACCTCATGATCACTCTTCTTGGAATTTAGCATAGAAAAGAATTAGATTTTCCTAGTTAATAAATATAATTCTGCTTTACAAATGGGTCCTGCTTGTTCTTATAACAGGTACTTTAAGGGACCATAGGAACATCATGTCCTGTTCGCATGCAGCTAATTTTGGTCCTGATTGTAAATTACTACAAATGAAATAACTTAATGGATAATATTGGATTTGTTATATTTATTAGTTTGAGCTGTGTTTGCAGTCCACTTAAGATCTCCTCTTCAAGGAACTTTCACAGATGTTAATTGGGGTAGCAGTCTCCTTCCCCTTTTATTTCAAATGGATACCTAATAAGAATTTTGAAGGCAAAGTTAAATATGGTATATTTTTATCAAAGCTTTTGTGTAGAAACTCAAAATCTTATTGCATCAAAAAGCAAGAGTTTATTTTTTAGGTTTCACAGGTGAAGCACTGATAATGATGATAATGATATTTGAAATTTTTCCTGTGATGAAGCAGCCTTTGGAGAAATAGCTGAAAAAATACACTAAAAGATCATGATGTATACTTGTCTGGTTTTCTGCACTACTGTTGTGTTAAATACTGATTTCTCTGTACTAATGGTTTGATTGTTACTGTATTGCTGTGGTATGCAGATTTGTATTTTTATTAGCTACTATGTATGTGAGATATAAAAATAATATAAGCAAGGCTGGATGCACATCAGGACTAATTTTCAGCAGTAGCAATCTCTAAGTGCTGTTGCGATAGAATTTTCCGCTGAAACATTCTTTTTCTTATTACCTTACCTGTGTAAATTACTTGCAGGATTGTTACTTTTTTAGTTTTCTTTTTTTTTTTTAAATCCAGGTGGCTCTGCTGTGTTTTAGAGCTCTATGCAGCTGGGGAACAAGCAAATGTATTGATCTCCAGTTAACTCTCTGTTTTGTTGAAAGACTACAGATAGATGTGTAGAAATGTCCTGATAGAGCAGAGCCCAGAAAATTTCTTGTTAATCTGTCAAAATGGTGAATGTCATCAATGTCTTGAAGAAACTGCAAGAGTGTGTAGCTACTAAACTGTGAAGACCAAAGTTCTGGCTGTGCTAGTAATGCAGGTTATACTTCTTTAAAATTTTAAAGAATTTTTATTACTGATGCTGTTTCATTCACATTCGCTAAATAGTTGAAGTTATCTCTGTACCTGTAAGGTGAGGATTTTGATATTTTAAAGCTCAGATCTTGAGACAAAGCTATATAGCAGACTTCATTATAGCAAAATATCTCTTTTTCAGCAGTGATCCAACGCATTTACTCTGTAGAAATATTTCTGCCACAAAACCGTGATACCAAATAATCTAGGCCTATGCAGCATTGCAAGTTATATACAATTCTAAGAGAAAGCATTTGTTCTTTGTGAAAGAACTCGGATGACTTGCATTCCCCGAAAGCTTGTGTATGAGGTACGCAGTCCTGAGCCATTACTAACAGCTCTCTGTGGATTAGTGCAGTGCAGATGTACAATGGCCCTTAATTTAGGCCCTTCCCCTGACTTCTTGAGAGTCACTGACACACATGCTTTATGTATTTAGCTCTCTGCATTTAGAAGGATGTGTTGGAGAGAAGTCTTTCATTGGAGCTTTTTCAATGAGTCACCAAGTGCAAACTGCCCATTAAAAAAAAAAACCCACACCACCACGAAGAGGCTTTATTTGGTGGTGTGTATACTGAAATATAAGTTCTCTGAAATGTCACATTTACCAACCTGTTAATTATTTAAACTACATGGAAGTTCTTTATCCTTTTCAGGATGTGATAATTAGTATTCTGTAAGATTAAATAGTGCAGTTTTGCATTTATAATCTTCATTAACTCCCTGGATGAGGCAAAGGAATGCACCGTCAGCAAGCTGGTGGCTGACACCAAGCTGTGTGTGCCAGAGGGCAGGGCTGCACTTCTGAGGGACCTCGACAGACTGGAGACATGGGCTGGCAAAAACTTCATGGTGTTCAACAGCATCTGAGAATTGAAGCATAATAACCCTACGTAGTAGTAGATGCTGGGAACTGATGGCTGGAAAGCTGTATTGGATGCTTCCACATTGCAAATGACATCTCTTTCCTGGTGGACACCAAGTTGAAAGTGAGTCAGCAGTGTGCCTTTGCTTAGCGAGAACGAAGCCAGTAGCTGAGACAAGTGATTATTTCTGTCTGCTTGACGCTTGTGGGACTGCATCTGAGGCAGTGTCTGGTTTTGCACTCCCCTATATAGGAAAGCTGCTAACACAATAGAGCAGGTCTAGAGGAAGGCTGTAAAAATAATTAGGGGTCAGGAGCACATCATGTGAAAAGAGAAACTGGAAGAGCTGCGTGTCCTCTGTGTTCGGAGAAGACTAGGGGCGGGATCTTGTTTTCAATTAATGGGTGGGTACAGAGAAGACAGAACCAGACTGTTCTTGGAGGAGCTGGGTGACCTGGCCAGTGGCAATGGAGAAAGTTCCAGCAAGGGATGTTTCAACTAGACGTTAGGAAAAGATTTACACTGTGAAGGTGGTCAGATGCTGGGACGAGTTACCCAGAGAACCTATGGGACCTCCATCCTTGGAGATACTCTGAACTTAATTGGAACAGCCTTGGGCAGCCTTTGAGGCTTTGAAAATTGCCCTGGGTAGGGGACTGAAGCAGCTGACTTCCAGAAGTTCCTTCCAATGTAAGTAAGTGCTTGTTCCCCATCAGGTGATGTGGTTTCACAACCAACCATTTTTCTCTCTCCTCTGCATACAGCTGGTCTGTCCCAACCGAAGCACGTGGCTCAGAGGGCTGTGGAGCTTCCTAGGAGGGAACAATATGATTATCTTATGTAGATTCTACTGTACAGCTCAAACGCTGGTTTTTAGCCTGACTTCTGGGTAGACAAAGATTTGGAGTGATTAGTGCTTTGAAATATCATGTGTCTGTAATGAAATAGGCTAATCTTGAATGAGGTGTCTTTTTCTAGAGGTTTGTATTTTAAATAATTTTGAGTCGTTTTTTCTGTAATATCACTTTAAAAAACTTTCCTGCTATTCAGAAGTAGCCTGATTTATTGTGCATCCTTTGAAGCAATGAAATAAATGTATAACTGTAATTGGAAGACAGGTTTGTTCTGTTTTCATTTGTTGAGGCTGAGGTTTTGGTTTTTGTGCTGTTTTGTTTGACTGTTGTTTTGCTTTGTTTTCAAATTCATAAATCCAGACTTTCTCATAAGCAAGCTGCCTGAGGTTTATACTTATTTACCTAATAAAGGAATAGAAAGTTAAATTCATTTGTCTGGAATAGGAGTTAGACAGGCAGCATGTTCTAGTATAAAATACTTCGTTGTAATGTTTAATTAAAAAGATAATTTGGAGGTTTTGGTCTCTTTGTTACCCTGGATGGTAATACAATGTAATATAAGCAAACCTGAATAATACAGTCACATAATTTCACTGTAAAGGCAATGCAGAGTGGCTATTGATTTGGTCTTTATTTCATAGAAATAGCTCAGACTGAAGTTAAAAGGTAAATTCAGAAATCCTGTTGATTTTTTGTTTTGTTTTGTTTTTCTGCATGTTATTCCTATTATATCTACAGTGAGAGAGGAATCAGTATGGATTGATTTTAAAATCAATCTTTAAGAATGTGATCAGTGTCGTTTGTTATTTTGCAAATATACAAAGGTTCTCAATCTTAACATCTGCTGACGAGTGTGAGGGAAGAAATCCTAACCCCCCAAATCGTGTATTTCCTGGGAACAACTTCTGTACAAATTATACAATTTCTAGTAAAACCGGACAGTGTTTTCTGTGTGTCCACAGCATGTTTTAGCTTCTTCAAAGTAATGACGACATGCAGATCAAAGCAGACTGGGTTAGTGCTAAATGGAGTTGTTAAAAAAAGTTTCTTTTTGAAGCTTAAAACCTCAGTATAAGCTTAAAACAAAAAAATATTCCCAAACCAGTTTGCCCATGGCTTATTGTGCAAATCTTTCACATTCCTAAAGGCAGACAGTCCACCCTAATAGTGCTTCGCTTTGGCTATTGTATACGTTGTTTTCCCCAGTACGGCCTGGGTCTGTGTACTCTCTCTGATGATTCTTGTTGTCCTTTCCAAACTGCCCACCCAGCTGCTGGATCCAAACAGCTCTAGCTGAGTGCACCCAAAAAATGTTCCGATGCAGTAATTGTATTTTGTGGCCCCATTTCCCTACAACTGAGGATGCTTCTAAGAAAGAATCTTTTTCTCTTTATATTTAAATGTGTTGCATTCTTAAAAATGGAAGATACTTTATAATTTGTCCACATAGAAATGAAAACCTGAGAATAGAATTCTGCTTTCAAAACTGATTCAATGGGACATGAGGCTGTAAAATGCAGTTTGGGTTTTTTTTTAAATACACTTTGCTGTTCTAATTGATTAAGGGAATAAGATTTCCATGTTACACAGGCACTTGATTGCATCCTGAAAATGAGCAAGCTAGTGAATAGGTGGATGTGCCTTTTAGAATAGGTGGTTCCAGCATCTCTGATTCCCAGAACATTCCAGCCTTGTGCAATTCTGCTGCAGTATGATATGTTTTCATACAAACCACCATTTGAAAAGGGGGCCTTTTGTATTTATTTCATCTCTTTATATAGGTATATTTTTTGTTATTGTATATTGTTAGTCATGGCTGTTTTTAAAGCTGCTAGGTGCTTGCTTCAGAGATGCTTCTTTTACTGAAATACAAATATTGTTCCATTTCTCTCATTTCTTGTCGCTGATTTTTCCCTTTTTTGAATCTTCTAGAGAGTAGTTTAAAACAATTAGAACATACTTCTTGCTATTCAGAATGTTATACGAGTACATAGGGTGACACCAGAATAGATTTTTAAAGCTGTTTGTGCCTGTTGAAATTTACAGAACACTGTAAGACTTAAATCCTCTAATGAATACCACAACACCATTGATAAAGTATTGTTGTTTCTACATATCCACCAGCAAGTGAAAATCTGGTCCATGGATTGTTCCCCAACGAGTCTATTATGAAATATGATGCAATAGGATATGCAGTAAAGGAGGGAAGGAAGCGATGACTGTTGTTAAACATCACCCTTTCCCAAAGTGCAAATGGATAGGTACTACATCAGGCATCTTTTTTTTTTTCCCCTCTCCTGCTTAAGACTGTTCAGAAAGTTTGTGCCAAGTTAGTAGAGTTTGTTCTCGCCGGAGTCCTGCTGAGCCTCCTGCAGCTAGACCAGACACCTTTTACCAGTATCTTCTTGCCCCACTCCTGCTTTTTGACTCTTGGAGTATCAGAACTTGGACATGTTTGTCCTATAGTAAATGCAAGCCCAGCTCTGTGTGTTTACTGCCTGTTGGACAGAGTTTTTAGTTGTTTTTCCACCTAGGCGTTGCTTGCCTAGTATCAGGCACTGGAATAGTTGCTGCTGCTATTAACAATCATCTGTTTTTTTTGCATAATGAGATTAAAACTGGACTCAGACACAAGTACCAGCTCTGCTGGCATTTTTGGAAAGGGGTAGGCTGGAGTTGGGAGTTTGCATCCTGGTGGAGTTTGATGCTCCCTGGTACACCATGGGTACTTAGAAGTTTGGGTGCAGACAACAGCAGCCAGTGCTGCTCTGGTGCTGCACTGCCTGCTCTGTACCTGCAGTCATCCACTCCATCCGCCTGCATCCTTCAGTCCGTGTTCCATCCACCACCCCCTCCTGAATGCACTGCCACTCTCAGAGTTGTGCCTGATAATATAATGCTGGGCTACAGGAGAAATTTCCTGAAAGCTGTTCTGACCTAACTAGTGGAGTGGTGCTGGTGTACTCCTGCCTTGCACTCAAACTGTGGGCTTTGCACAGTGAGCACATTGCTGGTTTTCTGCTTCTGCCTGCACTTCAGTTTGAACAAGCACTGTTATGAAATTATTTCCACTCTTTACAGTATGTGCTGATACAAATAATCCTGCTTCCCTGTCACTGCTGCCATTCTCTGGCTGTTTGGACCATCAGCATCCCAGAAGAAAACACAAAAGAGGGACTGGATATGAGTTACAGGTATTCAGTTTCTCTGTGCAGTCACAAAGGCACATGCCAGCACAAAACAAGGGAAAGTGCGGGAATATGGATGAGCAGGAGGGGTGGATCAGAAACAGAAAGGGCAGGATCAGCTCTGGTGTCAATTCAAACCGCTTTAGAAACTACGACCTAAGTTTCTCAAACAACATTAGCATCATAAAAAGATAATGGAGGCAGATTTCCAGCTTGCTAAGTGCATGATTCATAATAACTATAAAAATTACTTTATAATTTTTAAAGCTTTCAGGGAAGTCTGGTAGAGGTCACACACTGATCCAGGCAATGATAACAGGGAACTGGACCTGCAGGAGGAGAACAACACAAGACAGAAACAAAAGGTGCAGGGGAAAAAGAAATGCACTTTTTTGTTGTTTTGTTGTTTGTTTGGTTTTGAGGGGGGATTCTGTTGCAGTGCCATTTACTTTACAAGCAGGAAGAACTATTTTTAAGTAAGTGCCTGTGTGTTACAATGGCACTGGGACAAGTTTTTTCGTAAAGCACTAGGGATTCCTGAGCATCACAAATCCACGAGCTGCTGAAACTAATACAGCTGGTTCCCAGGGCTTATGTCTCATCTACCACTGCTCGCTTTTGCTCCCACAGATCTGGGCAATGCAACTGGCAGTGGGATTTTTCTTCTAACAAACTGTATTCCTGGACTTCTGTCTCACTTTCAGGCAGGCAAATACAAGATCTACCAGTACCTAGCAAATGCTGGATTGATAATTGAACTTCTCCTAGTGATGGGCCTGGCTGCTTTAGAACAGCTTTACTAGTCATGGTGAAGGAGAGTGAATGGGCTTGTCAAGCTGAAGGAGAGACATGGTGACTTGACAGATGACGGAAAGCCTGCTCTTTGTGTAAGCAGGCTGGATTGCATAGTCTCAGGTGGCCACACTCTGGCTGGGTGTCTGCTGTCACTGTTTTGCAGCCAGGCTTGGTAGACACCAGAGTAAAAGCATTTTCTGATGTGAGAAGTCCTGCCTGGCTATGGAGGGAGCAGCAAGGGAATGCGTGTCCCAGCCCCAGCAGCACCACCCCAGTGGGGAGAGCCCATGTGTGGATGTCCTCTGTGACTTTGTGAGCAGGTTCAGAAATAGCTCTGGCTAAGAACCTCCTGTGTGGTGTCACTGACACCTCCCGAGTCAGGAGGGTGACCTGGATCTTTCTGTTCTGCAGGACCGGTCTGTCTAATGTAGCAGCAAATAAGGGACACAGTGGTCCTGAAAGTCACCTTACCTAACCAGAAGTACCAGCTCCATTGGTGAGCTAGCTATGTTTGCAGCATGGTCAGTCATTCTTTTCTTACAACCCTGGGAACTGTATGGAGTAGATGTGGAAGAAATTGAGTCAGTAATGAACACAGCCCAGGCCGCATTTACTCCACCTTAAAGATCTTGATACTAGATCAACTTGTGGGCAGGCGGTATTAGAAACAAAGGATATATATAAGCGTAGTAAATGCTTTTCAGAACACATGCCTGCTGGCACAGTAACTGGCTGTAAACAGAGGTAAGGCAGCAGCTTTCCATCCAAAAAAAAAAAAAAAATTACTGAAAAAACTTGTGCAGTGGACAAAGGTGAATTAGTGGACGAGGCATGAGATGATCTTGGCTACTGCATGGCAACCCAAAGGCTTTTGCTGGGGCGGCAGGGAAGCATTATTTTATCACCATGAGCAACCTGGTATTGATCTGGCTTAAATCTGGTACCTCAGATCATCTGGTTATATGGAGATCCAGCATAGCTGTCAAATTGCAATCTAAATATTTTTATGATTATACCCTATTTTAGACTGCACGTCTTTTGGTTCAAAGCCTAAAAGGTAAAGTATTTCCTGACTGGTATATTAGACTGTATAATTAGTGTTGAAGGCTTAAATCTGTTTCTGCATAGAGGAATTCTCTCTTTCATATTGGGAAGGCTCCAGTGACATTTTTCAGGTATGTTTTCGCCATCCCAGTTTTTTCTGTGCAGAGGTTTCTCCTCGTTCTTCCCCAGCAAATGTAAAGTGGAAAAGAATGGTAATAAAGAGTGACAAGATTTACTGGCTACAGGAAAGCATGGGAACAGCAAAATTGTTTGGAATGGGGCAATTTTTTTGCAAGTACCCTTTTATTTGTTGTTGCTGTGAAGTTGAAGAGTAAGGATAAGCAAGGTCTGCATAGTGCAGAAAAAACTGTATTTTGTCATGTGTAACCTCTCTTTTAAGAACTAACCTGGTGCCAGATTACTGGAGGTGAGTTAACATGATGCAGTGTTCAGAAGATTTCAAGACAGGCCTTTGGTACAACAGATGTGTAAGCCTGATGCCTGTTCCTAAAATATTAGTAGGAATGACGTAAGAACGGACCAAATTAGCAGACACGTGGATAAATATTATGTCTTGAGGAATGGTCAATGTAGTATCGTAAGGGAAAGTCTGGTTTCACAACCTTACTGATTTTCTTTCAAGAATCTAGCACGGAAAATGCATTTGATATAGTCTGCTTGGATTTTCTAAGGGCATTTAACATGATCCCTTGCTTAGAAGTCTTTAAGAGTCCAAACAAACAGCATTGGGAAAGCGGGGGGGGGGGAATCTGTTTCATGCAGAAGTCCTTTGTTAAATGATAAGAGATGATTAGGAATAAAGAGACAGTTTTTATGGGGTGGCTGAAGGTTACTAACAGAGTCTCAGATAGATCGGTGCTAGGACCTCTGCTGTTTAATGTGCAGAGAAATGATCTGGAAAAGATGGTTTGTGAGATGACAGTCAATACTACAAACAGTGTAAACTGTAAAAGAATTTTATAAGACACAATGGTAAATAGCATATGAAACTCAATATAGTTAAAGGTGAAAGATTCACATGGTTGGGAGGGAGGGGGAGGAAGGGTCCTAAGTTGATATAGAACATTATTCTCTTAATTATTACCACTCAGGAACAAGATCTCTAGGTTATAATAAAAAGTCTGAAAAAAATCAACTTAGTCCTTAGTACCAATCCAAAAGGTAAATCAAATTTTGAAAGAGTAGAGACCATGCCACCCCCATGTAAATCCATGCATTCTGCATGTTGTACACAGCTCCTTGTCTCCCAACTCAAAAATATGTCAGTGGCATTGGAAACAGATCCGAAGAAGCAGAAAGGGTCCCAAAAGCTGCACAGAATCTATTCTTTGAGAATTAGGGTAATCAGTCTATAAAAGAGCAAAAGATTGGTATGACGAAGGGTGGTCACCTGTAAAAGGTGATATGATAGAAATTTCTAAAATCACAAGTTGAATGGAGAGAGTAAATAGGAAAAGTTTTTTTGCTGTCTACCTTTCTGTTCTTGTAGACAGTGAAAATGAAATTTAACAAGTGGCAGGTTAAAAAGAGGTGTTTCTTCACAATGAATAGTTAAGCTGTGAAATTTCAGGATGCTGTGTGTGTGTGTGTGTGTGTGTGTGTGTGTGTGTGTGTGTGTGTGTGTGTGTGTGTGTGTGTTAAAATTTTCCATAGATTCAGGGAGGTTTTGAACAAATTAATGAAACGAAAATGCATTGCAGGTTATTGCTATAAAAACAGCACGTCTGGTTCAAGAATGCATCAAGTGGTGAATTGCCGAAGACTGGGAGAGTATTGTTGCCCAGTTGCTGTGCTTTTCATGGGTATATTCTGCTGGCAACTCTCTCTGGACAAGTTATTAGATGAGAAGTATCTGATCCAGTATGGCTATTAATGCAACTATGTTTATAGTCTTTGGAAACAATGGAAAAGAAAAATGCTATATTGGTAAACGCAAACTTTTAAAATAAATAAGTTATAATAATTGGTTTGGTTTCATATTTTTGCAGTCTAAAACCAGTGGAAATTTTGCTGTTTACTGTTTCATGAAAGCACACAATAAATTGTGTTAATCAATAAAATATTGACATATAAACAGGAGTAGTAAATGAGGTTGTTAGAATTGAAGAAGTAATGTAGTTGTCATTAATAACATCTGAGTATATATTATGAAAATCATCTTCAGCTTGCTTTAAGCTGATGTCTTGAAATAGAATTGCTGTCAGGGATAAAATTCTTTCAAGGTAGGAATAAACGAGTTTTTCTCACATTTAGATTTTTGGATACTTATTCCAAAGCAAAGTTCACCTTTCTTTTTCAAGATCAACACTTTTTTTTTTATCTCCAGTCAATCTGAAATAACTTCCAAAACAGCAAAGGACTCTTACCAGTCTTAGTCAGACCTACAGTCATTTTTATTTTATACTGTAACCCTTCCAAATCTACAGACCTTAAAAGAACCCTGTAGGTTTTGCTTTTACTTTTTTTTAAAGGCTTGCCTAATATTTTTGTAATTTGTGGTTTTTTTAGCTTAGTAATGTAGCTACAAAAAACTCATTAAAGTTTTTACTTTCTTAGTCTGCTGTAGAAGCTAGGTAATTTTTCAGGTTTCTAAATGGAATATCAATGCAACCCATTATCTCAAGAGCACATTGGCTCCAAGAATCTATTATAATTTTTGGAGTATTGGACACTGTGGATGCAAGCAATAGGAACACTCCTGAGTAAATACAAATGATGAATAATTCTGATTTCAGGACATGGTCGGTCACTTAGTTGCTGGACTAAAGAAATTACTTGCCTTAGCAGATTTCATTGTCTAATTAAGCTTTTTACAGCTCTTTCTGTAATATATGAGACTGACTGCTAGCAGGAAAGATAATGGATTACATCAGTTTCTGAGGTTGCAATCCAGGAAAACAGTTTCTCTGTAGCTTGCAGTAAAAGATAAATAAAACTATGGAGTGCAACTCCTGCAGATCTTCAACATCTTTTAAACTCATTCTGGTGTTTCAGGCACAGAATTCCCCTGGAGAAGATTATCTGAGATTCTGCCAGAAGTTCAACACTATCCTGATCCTTTCTGATTACCTATAGTCTTGATCTTGGCAAGCGCAGGGACAGGAGCCCTCACTGTCATCACAGATCCCTCATTTCTCAGTGCCCAAAAGCATGCTCTCTGTATTCTGTGAAAAATCATGGATTCTTTCATGAACTGGGGCAGTAGTTTCCATTCAGGAACTGTTTCTCTACATCCTTATCCTCTGCTCTATCAGGTAGTCATTTTCTAGGTCAAACATTTCTTTGATACAATAGTTCCAGGTCATTAAATGTGGCTGTGTCTTGCCCCAGATACCCTGGAACAGCCGCCTTGTCTGCCTTCTCCTAGCTTTTAGCACAACTGTAGGGTGATGTCCAAAGAGATGTCTTGATGTTTTTTTACCCCAAACGGTCGCTTTTAAATTACTGATTTGGGATTGAAGAAAATTGTGAAAGGACTTTGTTTGAAGGAAGAAGAGTAATTTCACAGAATCACAGAGAATCACAGAATCGACTGGGTTGGAAAAGACCTCAGAGATCATCGAGTCCAACCCTTGGTCCAACTCTAGTCCGTTTATTAGATCATGGCACTAAGTGCCATGTCCAATCTCAGTTTAAAAACCTCCAGGGACGGCGAGTCCACCACCTCCCTGGGCAGGCCATTCCAATGCCTGACCACTCTCTCTGTAAAGAATTTCTTTCTAATATCCAGCCTAAATTTCCCCTGGCAGAGTTTAAGCCCATGCCCCCTTGTCCTATTGCTGACTGCCTGGGAGAAGAGACCAATCCCCACCTGGCTATAACTTCCCTTCAGGTAGTTATAGAGAGTGATGAGGTCACCTCTAAGCCTCCTCTTCTCTAGACTAAACAACCCCAGCTCCCTCAGCCTCTCCCCATAGGTCTTATGCTCAAGTCCCTTCACCAGTCTTGTTGCTCTTCTCTGGACTCGCTCCAGCACTTCAATGTCTTTCCTGAACTGAGGGGCCCAGAACTGAACACAATACTCCAGGTGTGGCCTCACCAATGCAGAGTACAGGGGAAGGATCACTTCCCTTGTCCTGCTGACCACGCTGTTTTTGATACAGGACAGGATACCATTGGCCTTCTTGGCCACCCGGGCACACTGATGGCTCATGTTGAGCTTTCTGTCAATTAGTACCCCCAGGTCCCTTTCTGTCTGACTGCTCTCCAGCCACTCTGCGCCCAGCCTGTAGCGCTGCAGGGGGTTGTTGTGACCAAAGTGCAGCACCCGGCACTTGGCCTTATTGAACTTCATCCCATTGGAATCAGCCCATTTTTCCAGTTTGTCCAGATCCCTCTGCAGAGCCCTCCTGCCTTCCAGCAGGTCGACACTCCCTCCCAACTTGGTGTCATCAGCAAATTTGCTGATGATGGTCTCAATCCCTTCATCTAAATCGTCAATAAAGATGTTAAATAGGACTGGACCCAACACCGACCCCTGGGGAACACCACTAGTGACTGATTATATAGACTGGTTGATGAAGTGTGGTATGATGTAGCCCATGGGCTAAACCAATAAAACAAAACCATTCCTGGCTTTCTACAACAGTTTTGCAATAATTTAAAGTGAAAACCTACTGCAAACTGGTTAGCCTTAATCAGTACAAATGCCAATGGATTTGTTGAAGCACAGATGCTGTTTTATTGTTATGACACATTTCTGCATGAACACAAGTATTTTGGTTTCAGGCATAATAAGAAATTGAAAACAGTGGATGTAATAGTGAGATGTTCCAGGAGACACAAGATATAAGAACCTGGTGGTTTGAATGTTGTGGTTTAGAATATAAAGAATGTGTTTTGTATCGAAGTTTTGCTGTTTAAGAAAGATGGCAACAGGCAAACGTAACAGGACTTTTAAAAGAACAATTAAAAAAAAGTAGGTCTGTGTTCACTAATATTCTTTGGGCATCTGAGCTGAAGTGTATGCCAGGTGGAAGTGAGCAGAAAACTCCCTGGTTGATACTCCTAAACTTCTCAGCAATATTATCTGTGAAAAGAACATAGAAAAAGTGAAATTAAAAATAATTTTATTTCTATCGTAGAACATCTTTCTTTACTTATGGCCCAGATTTTTAATATAGATACTAATTTTAAAGCACATTGTAACATGCATTTTTCTGAAGTTTGGATGTCAGGAAGGGTAGTAATATTAAGTGTTTGTTTATGCTTCTCTTTGTTTCTGAAGGAAGCTTCATTGTCTTGACTGGCGCATTGTATTGACAAGCAGCATAGGTACACACTACTTGAGAAAGTCTCAACAGAAGAAAAATCATTGTAAGAGGCTTATACAGTCTGGGTCATTTCCTAAAAATAAAAAATGCCAAAAAAAGGAATATTTGTTCAGGACAACCACAATTCACATACTTGAGTAGGCCCTTTATTAGCATGTCCTTTCATTTAAGTGAACACCTACTAGTTCTGCCTTATTTACCTTGCATGACAATGCCCAGTGGATGCAGAAGGTTTTGTAGCGTACTTTCTCCTTTCTGTTTTCACTTTCCACCCACTGAATACTGCAAACTGTTTTCCCTTGTTTCCTGCATTTTTCTTGCTCCTGGCAATCCAGCCAGGCTTGTTACTCCTGCTGCTCTTTTCAAACCAGCTTATCTGGTTGCCAGCAGGAATAGTGAGAGCGTAGGAGAAATGGCATCACTGCTGTTCCTGTCTTCTCTGTCTGGCTCCAGCATGACCCCTGAATGTAATCACAGAGAAAGTTCTACTAACCATCAAGCACCATTAGCTATTTTATTATCCCAGTGTCTGTACAGTTACTTCTGGTGGAAACTTCAAGTAAATAGCTGAAGATCTTCTCAATTAAAGTCATAAAGGTTTTATTACTTGGATAAAACAAAATACTTTTTTTAGACAGGTTCTTGCAAATCTTTGTAACGTTAAGTCTCTATATGCTGTTCTGTTTCATGCAATTTGGACACCACATGGGTCAAATTTTGCAAAATAGGGGACTCTGGTAAGTTGCATTTCTCTTTACTCCATTCCTTGCCTTACATAGGAAAGGTCAGTAATAATGTTCTACAAGGAACAGCAGTCGTTTGTATGGTATTGGCGTCTACATCAGTCACTAGGTATGTTGATTATGTTAATAGGAGAACTGATAGAAGAACTAATAGAACTGTGTGACCAACAGGTTGAGGAACATGATTCTTCCTCTCCTCTCTCTTCTCCTCTCCTCCTGTGAGACCCCACCTGGAGCACCGTGTCCAGGTCTGGGGTCCCCAGCACAAGGTAGACATGGGCATGTTGGAGAGGGTTCAGAGAAGGGCTACAAAAATGGTCAGAGGGCTGTGGCACCTCTCCTGTGAAAAAAGGCTGAGAACGTTGGGGTTGTTCAGCCTGATAGAGAAGGTTCCAGAGAGACCTTGTTGTGGTGTTTCAGTATTTGAAGGGGGCTTTACAAGAAGGAGACTTTTACCAAGGCTTGTATTGACAAGACCGGGGACAAAGCTTTTAAACTGAAAAAGAGTAGATTTGAATTGGACATAAGTGAGAAGTTCTTTATGATGAGGGTGGTAACACACTGGAACAAGCTGCCCAGAGAAGTTGTGGATGCACCATCTTGGGAAGTGGTCAAGGTCAGGCTGGACAGGGCTTTGAGCAGCCTGATCTGCTGAAAGATGTGCTTGCCCATAGTAGGAGGGTTGGATGTGATGATCTTTAAAAGTCCCTTCCAACCCAAACTGTTCTGTGATTCTGTGATTCAAGCTCAGGTTGTTTTGTGTTTTTATTTTTTTAAAAAAAGCTTTATTCTCTTCCTCTCCCTGTTTTCTTTGGTTCAATATTTATCTTGAAGCCAAAAGTCCTTACCAGGCAACAAGGTTGTGTTTGATTGTAATTACACTAGAGTCAAGAATAATCTTCATAAATACAAACTGTAAGTGACATACTATAATTAAATTTTGTTATCCACAGCCTTTATGTAAGTGATTAAACAGTTTGTACGCAGTGGGAAAAACAGCCCAATATTTCAGCAGAGGTGTTCTGGCAAAAGTGAAAAATATTTCTCCAAGTTATGTGTTCATGTAAATTAATGTTAGATTAGATTCAATATATCTTTTCCCATTTCCCTGCCAGAGCCAGAATTTTGCCAGTGGGTATATTAAATGTTTTATTGGAAGTGCAGCAGTTGCAGTTCTGCTAATTTTATGGCACACATAAGGTGCAAGTGAAGATCCTTGTCAGTGCAGTTACCTGAATGGCTTGTTCTTGGCAATGATGACTCTTCAGATTCTGGGAACTCAGTGCCATGATAAGCAGGATCCCTTGGACTAGACAGAGTTAAACAGTTCCTAAAGTTGTCTCTCAGAAATGTCATAAACCACTTGTGAAATATTGTGTAGAAAACATATTTTGCTGTGGGAATCCATCTCATTTTAGGCACACAGTGATCTCCTGGGTTCTGTGTTTAGACCTTAAATGAATGTGTTGCTTTGAAGGAGTGCTGACCAGTTAAATTACCTCTTTGTTAAAAGTAAATTGATTTGTTCATTCATCTGAAAAAATTCAAGATCTCTTTGAAAGATCAGTGGGGTCACATTGTCTTTTAGCTTTACGGAGAACAAAACCAGCATGTAAGAATGCTTCCAGGAAACAATAAAAGTATGTGCGTGTTTGTTTCTAGTCCATTACAGTTGTGAACATTGTTCGTCATCTTTCTCCAAGAGTTGAATGTGCTTTCCTCACTTCCCACTTGAATAGCATAAGCACAGATACTTCTTTAGTGTAAGCACAGTGTATTTTACAAAGTTTCATCCCATAGATATTTATGAAATAATTATAATACACCAAGCAGAGATGTACTCTGTCACTCTTCAAAGTGTAGCTTGCTTAAGTGAAAATAGGGAACTCTGCATATATTGCATATTCTTTGAAATGATGTGTAATACTATTTTCAGTGCTTTCAGTTATTTGGATAACAATAAAGTACAGTAAGTTTTGCTTAGTTTATTCGGAACATGCATCCTGCAGACTGTCAGTGGTCTACAGATAGAGCACTAGTCCTCTCAATAGTCTGGTTATGAGTCACGAGTCAGTGGTAGGATACAGTGGTTGTTGCTTTCCTCTGACAATTTGAAATATAGCATGATATTTTGGGAGATTCTGCATTGAAAAATACAGATTGATTTGTTTGCTTGCCTTTTTATTTTTACTTTATTAAAACTACATTGCTGTTTATAAAACCAGTAAGGTTTTGTGATGAAATACACTGACGTCAGATAGTCATTATTTCTAAATGCAGCTGTATGCTTTTAGAAAGTGGTGGAATGATGCTTACCGTGTACAGTCAGCTTGCAGTTAGCTGACCTTGTGTACTAGCTGTCCTTACTGCTTAAGATCCACCATGTAGGCCTCATGCATATTTACAAGATCCAGCGACACTGTGACCCTAATCAACTGATACTCTTTCCTGTGAAAACGCTTCCTCAAACTGAGAGACTTCTGCTTCAGAAACATGCTACGGTTTCTAAATGTATAAGGGATTTTCAGATTTTACTGCGGAGGAGTTTGCTTGTGAGCAGCCCTGTGTTGCCATCCTCTTTATTTTTGCTTTCTCTGGGTATGCCTTGGTAGCCAAAAATTTTTGTTTTCAATTGTGTCAGTTTAACACCACTGAAAATGAGGTTGACATTAAAGCTTTTGCCTGTTCAGGTCCTAGCAGAGGCTCTCCAGAGGGCTGGCTTTAGGCTGCAGTGCAGTTTCAAACTTGTTTACCTGAATCTTAACATGACTTTTAAATTGTGTTAAGCTGAGCAAACATCCTTGAAAAACACATCCTGGATTCAGTGAAGGCCAGGGTCAGGCCGCATTGCACCCTCTCTAGGCTGGTCAGGCAAGCTCCCTGTGTGTGCTGCCGTCTTCATTCCTGCTTCATGTCCCAGCAGTGCTCTCCAGTACTGGTTGTTGTTACTCTCAGTTTTTCTAAGCAGATCAATCTGACAGGAACACACATATTTCTTCAGAATTTTTGCTCCATACAGTGTTAGTCTGTTTGTCCCATCTGTCCATTCCTCTGTAAACTGTTGCCTTGTAACTCTTGGTGTTTTCACTGTGTTCTTTTTGTCTATTGAAAGTGATTTTGGAGGGAACACACATTTGTCTTGAACTGAACTGAGCTGGGTTGTTGCTTATCTTATAGTTAAAGTGTGTTTGAGTCTTTTTTGCAACGAGGCTCCCGTCCCAACCAACACATTGGGCACAACATGTGTGTGAGGGTGAGAAGAAACCAGCTGGAAAGGATTACGCTGCCTGAACGGGGTTCTCGTGCTGCCAACATGAGAGGCATTGCACTGGTTAAGAACCAGTCTCTGGTTCATATTCTTTAATTTATCACTGATGCCAACTGTCCTCTGAGTCATCAGTTGCTGGTACTTCTTTATATAGGGGCTGGGTGATGTGTTTTATATTTTGCTTGGTGCAAAAGTGATGCTGTCAGCATTGACCTGTGGTAGAGAAGTCACTTTTATAGACATTTATCGAACTAACAGTGTTTATGTATCAAGTGTGTTGAGTTACTTTTGTCAGTGGAACAGTCTATAGTGAGCTTTTTATACTAACCCAAAGTGAGCTTCAGATTGAAATGCCAGAACTATCAAGCATGTCTGTCTTTAGCTTGACTGAATGTTATAAAATGTGAAACACTTCTTTTTGTGCTGCTTCACCGTCCGATCTAGACAGAGGAGGTCTTAGGGTGGTAGTGTTTGTATTACACTAGGTACGGATATTTTGTGTTATTTTAGGTTTGGTTAGTCTGCTTAACCTGAGGAGCGAAGAGCTAGCCCTAGAAGAGTTCTGCTGTATTTTATGACTGGAACCTAAAAAGACCATTAAGAAGAATATCTCTCTTGCATCAGCAACTAAGCTACCCCAAATTAAATCAGATTTATAAGGCTTTGACAGACAGTTGCATTGGGAACAATTCCAAATACTTATCTGGACTTCAGAGAAATTTGAGGGTTTTGTTGTTATTTTAAAAATGATTTTCTAAAGACATAGTGCCATGGAATGAATATGAAATTATTTGCAATTACAGGTGAGACTATTCCACTGCATAATTATAGAACAACTCTTTAGTTCCATCTTAACTGAATCGCTGCTCCATAAAGATTAAAAAAAAAAAACAACTGGTTTTAACTTGTGCTGCTGGATGTTTTTTTCCCCTGACTATCTGCAGGGATGCTGTCTTCATCTAACTATCACAATATACCTTTGATTTTGCTGCACAGTATCTTGTCTCTCCTGCCATGTGTGTATGTACCTACCCCACAGTGGATTTATCATATTTAATTTAGCTGATGAATGCAAGTACTGTAGACAACACTATCAAAATTAATGTAGCAATTACTTTAGCTATGTCTATGAAGAATTTTTTCCTTGAAGTGATAACTGCTTCTAGTCTCTGCTGCAGCTGCCTCTGTCGCATACCTGTGTGTATCAATGAAAAGAAAACCAAAGCCATACTTAAAGTATGGAGTTGTGAAAGTGTGTCTGAAAGGAATTACTCTACCTGGATGAGAGTTTTTGTGTCCGAGTCAGTAAGCCAAAGCCTCAAATGACTAAATTGAGCAATACCTTTAAGCCTTCTACTTGTGGGTACATATGCCAGTATAAGATGACTGTAACATAAGATACTAGACTCTCTATCCCACAAACATATAAATGAGGAAATAATTAATTCTCTCACTACCCTACACTGTTTTATTCAAGTCAACTCTCAATATGATTGCCACTTTTCAACCTTGGCATTTAAAGCACAGTAAACCTTGTATTGATGATCATTCTTTAAAGGGTGAGATGTAGGCATATCAATTATTTTTTTGGTTTATACTTTGACAGGTAAAATATAACACTGAATTTTATAATGTTGAGCTCCATTCACAGAGGTTTAAAGTGGAAGAGATGCTCTTTTCATTTCCTTTTGGTGACTTCAGAACTTTTGGCACAAACCTTAGAATATTTAAGTGTGGGGGAAAAAAACCAAAACAAAACAAAAAGAACCAACCAACCAAACAAAGAAAAAAAACACCACAAACCAGAAACACCAAAACCGAACAAGCCCCTGCGCCACTTTCTTAACTCAGTTCTCAAGCCCTGGAGTGCATTTGTTACTTAAAACTTTGCAGAGATGTTCCTCCATATGCAGGTATCCAGCAAGAGCAATTTTTGCCCATTAATTAAAGTTTAGCAAGTCTTAAATCTTTACTGTAAACATGTAAAAATTAGCTTTAGCCTAACTTTTTCTGCTGCATGTTAATTGTAGACACCTCTGCCAGCCTTACATAAAGTAGACATGCACATTTGAATGTTTCATTTTTACTTTTGTCCTCTTGGTAAACATTTTTTGGCTCTGTGGCGCTCTTTACTTTGCGGAGAGGGGAGGGGACAAGGGAGGAAGAGGAGCACTAACCATGGCATTTTCTGATATATTTGCGAGAGGGCTTGGTATCCTCTGAGTTTTTGACCATAACTTTTGACATGCTTCATTTGTGTTAGTCTGTCCCAATAGCAAGGATCAAAAATACCAACATCACGACGTGATACTCCTCCTATGTATAACAGGTTACCAGGCTTTATCCTGAAACAGAGAGCTGTTCATTACTTGCTTCTGCAATAAATTATGATTTTTAATGCAGGACAGACTCTGCAGTAGATATTTTAGAAACTCAGCTTTAAAAAATGAGCTGTTTCACTGCAGTATCCAAAGCAAATAAAATAGTTACCTGTTGAGCTAACTGTGCTTGAAACAGAAGATGCTTTTAGAATGCAATATAGTATTTCATACTTCAGCAAAAGGTGCTTTAGAAAAACAAGTAGTTTTGCTGTCTTTTTGCTTCATCCTTTTTGTGTAAGCAGTTCATTATCTCTTGTCTTTCTAAGGGTGTAGAAACCATGTAATGTACACTAATTTTAGTCAAAAATATATTTTATTTTAATAATATTAAGATTTAATCATGAGGGCCTATGTAAAGTCTTACTTATTTGAGCTTGGCTCACTTAGCTATTTCACAATTATGTTCTTAACAGTTCACATGAAAAACTACTTTTGTCAAATAAGAAGTACGCTTTTTTTTAAGCTGCAAGTTATATTCAAACTTTTCAGGTTTAAACTGTTGAATTACAAAGTGTTGCATTGTAAAATAATGGTTGCAAATGATGATTAGATCCATTGCTGATCTTTGCTTATTATATAGATAACAGATTTTTTGTTGCAGGAAATATATAGCATTTTTTCTCAAAGTTAAACCTGAGTATTTTTACTAATTTTCATAGATTTCCTGTGCAGTATGGTGTAGTACATGTAGTGTGTCTCCCTTCCTTTTCTTCATCCTCCAAGATAAAGAACAGCTGCTAGTGCTACATTCAATGAGAAATTCTGCTTCAGTATTAAAGCAATTCAAATGTAAATTGAGAGAGATACGTCATCTCATGAAAGACTTGTATGTTCAATATGTGGTTCCTAAATGGGTGTTAAAAATAGGATATTTCAAAAATACTTACCTGATCCCATGTGTGCAATACTTTTTTATTCATTATAAATTTCTAGCAAGCACTGTGGCAGTATTTCAAAGGAGGAACTCCTTCTAAAGTCCTATTAAGCCATTACAATTGTCTTTCTTCAAACTCACTTCTATAATGATGCCCATGGAAAAATCAATAGTAAGTGGGCAGCTGGTGCAACTGCTCTCAAAGTCTCGTTGGTACCTTGCTCTACCCACGTCTTTCTGTATCCACCCTTTTTTCATCCTGTAGTCAGTCTTCAAGCTCCTATGTGCATGGCCGTCTCCTTGTTAAATATTTACAGAGCTATTATATCAAAGTGCTGCTTTTAGCTGTGTCACTAATCAGACCATAGAAGTTTTGCGGTTCATTGCCAAAGCAGAGAAGTGTGGTGCCCCTGACTGGGTTTATTAGAATCTTTCCTTAGACTTTAAGGTGAGTTGTGTAACCAGTATTTGGTTTTTGTGTTTAAGCTGGAACTTTTATTTGGCAATAATAGGGCGGTAAATAGAGTTTCTAATTTGGAATGAGATGGTTGATGTTTGGAATTCTGAAATGATTTGGAATATAATTAGCAAACATTGCATTTAGGTTTCTTGTATTCTTTGGTGTAAAAGGTTATGATATTTGTGGTTATGATAAATGTTATGAGGTTATAACACAGGCTATGATATAGTCCTTTTGTTATCACAGAACTTGAAAATTTAGTGAATAGAAGTTGAAAGACAAGTATCTTGTCTTTGTCCTGTAAAATTCTATTCAAGTCTCATTTTATTAAGATAAAATCTTTGATGTTTTTGTAACATGGCACATTAAAAAATAGCCTAAGGATTTTAAACGCTGGGTTTACACAAACATCAAAGCACAACCAGTGACAGTGACACTGCCCACCAGCTGTGCCAGCCTGGGAGCTCTGGGAATGGCTTTAGCAAGCCTGTATCCAGCCCACGGGAGCTCTCTTGGTCCCTGAGGTTGTAGATGGGCTGCGCCTTCCAGGCCCCTTCCCTGCGTCCCACCCCCCCCTTTCCAGAGGCATGTGTTTACATGCCCTTCACCTTCAAAAACATGAGGGGCTGAAAGAGCAAACCAAGTTTTCCTTCAGACCACTGCCTGGTGCCTTCGGACCAATTGGCCTTGTTAGCTTACTGGCCTCTGAGAGTATCTAGCAGGTTGGAAGCTCTTAAGGAAAAGCAACGCAAAAAGAAGCAGACTGGGCCGCTTTCAGCCATCTTCAGATCCAGAAGTCTGTTGCATGAGCTCTTATGTTATCCTTTTTCTCCTTCAGCTGAAGTAGAGGCTTCTTTGGTGGCAGATGTAGTTGATCCGTTAGCTGAAAGATGAACGCTGCAAATGGGCAGATCTTGAATATTTTACAGCAGGGCACTCAGGAGCCAGGGCAGCTTGAGAGAGGCAGCAGCTGTCACGTCTTGGTTTCTTGTGGACTTCAAATACGCTGGGAGCCAACTGTGACTGGCAGCATACAGAGGTAGCTTTTCCCTGTCTTTCTGTGTTTCTGCTGGCATGTTTAATGGCCAATTCTGAAAAGAAAACTACAGCGTGGGCCACTGAATTTCCAAAGCATAAAAGGCTAATGCCTGTTATAGTGTTAAAGAATAAAGACCTTGTGGATACTGTATGAAGGTGAAAGGCATTAGTATCATATAATCTGTTTTTTAAATAGGGAGTTGTTTTCTGGGTTAGTTTTGACCCTGTCACTTCTCTCCTCCATTCTTCCAGAGGCTGGTTTCTTGCTATCACATCAAATATAAGCTCTTTGCCTTCAGCTGAAGGGCTTTCATGGATGATCCCCATTCTGTCATCTTTCATTTTATTTTGACAATGGCATAATTATAGTTACATTAGCCATTTGCTAAATTTTCAATACTTCTATGCTGATTCTTGGTTTTGTGAGGAGTTTCACTTGTGTCTGTTGAAAGCCATATCATTGCTCTGTTTCATAATCCTTCAAATTCTCTCTTTCCTTTGACTGAGAATATTTTCATGTGGAGAGTAGTCCTTTTATGCAGACAAGTACTTTACTGTTTTATTTCATTCACCTTTCTATGTCATGCTTTTATCATATATAACCTTTATTGTGTACATTTTTTATGGAGCAGATGTCACTGTTGTGTTCAGTGACTTAAGAAGCAGTACATGCTGCATATTCCTAAAATTCCCAGATGTTATGACAATAACTTGAGCTTTTAAGTTCTGTCAAGCGACCCTACACAAGTCCCCAGTTCTCCCATGCATTTCCAGACCCCTGCCGAAATCCATTCAGTTCTCTTGACCATCTCAACAGTACCACCCATACTCAGCCTCCTCTCAGGCTGCCTGAGGACACCATCTTATCTCCTTACACTCTCAACACCCTCTCTCATCCCTACACAGATTTGTGTAATGTTCCAGTTTGGAGCAAAAGGCAGCACGTTCTGCAGCTGATGCAAGCTATCTACCTGCTAATTTCCAGAAATAAGTGCATGGCAATTGGTGCTGTTACATTCTAATTTCAAATTATGGAAGAAGGTTTTGTGTTTTTCTGCTCATTGTGGGTGCTGGTGGGATCTTCAGTATTGATTTTCATGAAGATTCTAGGAACATGATATCTTCCAGGCACTTACTCTTGTCTCATTTAGT
Source organism: Streptopelia decaocto (assembly GCF_964273445.1). Classification (NCBI taxonomy): domain Eukaryota; kingdom Metazoa; phylum Chordata; class Aves; order Columbiformes; family Columbidae; genus Streptopelia; species Streptopelia decaocto. The sequence goes on along the minus strand of NC_138655.1, from coordinate 139,050,573 downwards.
TTATAGTCTTGAGAGCTATTGGTGGTGGACAGGGATTGACAGATAATATAATTCCAGTAACTAATCTTGTTAAGAAACTTTACTGAAAATCATTCTTTCAACTGTTTTTTGAATCCTAGCTATAGAAGGCAATATGAACTGCTGGTTGGTTGAGAAGAGTGTATAGAGTTTTTCTTGGGTTTGTACAGTCTTTCATTAAAGCCTGAAACTATGCAGTATTTAGCGTAATGCAGCTGTTTCTGCATCTGAAAACACATTAATCCACAGCACTGAGAGCTGACACATGGTAATATGAACATGCAGTGGCTTTCTTGAAGAATATAAATGTTGTATCTGCATAGTATCTATGTTTAGATTTTAAAATATAGGAATGATGGAAAGATACAAAATGCTACAGAATCCATAGTGTGATTGAAGAATTTGGGCTTTGGTTTGTGTGAATCACTAGATATATGAAGGACGTGCGTCTGCTTTTAAATGAGTGCCTACTTTATTATTATTAGGAGAAACTTTAATCTGCTTAACACAGTTACTTGTTAGGTAGCTATGGTCACAAAGGAGAACATGGGCAGCATGTTTAGCATGTCAACTCAGCTGATTTGTCAGTGCCATTGTTGTCTCACACAGTGACATCAAAAGGTAGAACACAACAAGTCAAAACAAGGGTTGCCTCGCCAAGATTTGGTGAGGGGGAAAATGGAATAAAAATAGAGGCCACTGAGGCCACCGCTCTTCTTCTCAAGCCGCCCTGACAGCGCTGGTAAGATTGTGATCAAAGCGGTCTTTTCCCTCCCCTTCACAAAATGACCTCTCAGGAACCGCAGAGAGGAGACGGTGCAAGACTCCTGCTGGTTAGGTCTTATGTGGAATGGGATCTGAGCAAAGCTGGAGCAAGGCTGGGATGCAATGTGACACATAACTTCACAACAGAAGCTGAAAGCAGCTTCTGAGAGGCCTACTATAGGGGAACAAAAATATCTCATTGCAGCTCTTCCCGAGGTTTCCCCAAATCCTTTTCACATCAGTCAAATCCATATCCTGATTCTCTTGCATTTTCTGCAGCTTTAGACCCCTTGGATTGCTCCGTTTTGTCTGTCTTTAAGGCAGTCTGTACACCAATGACTGCTGGAAAGCCAATGTAGAAACAGAAGTTTTGAGATAGTCCCAAAAAGCTGAATATAAAGTGGTGGGCATGAAGCATCTCCTGCACTGCCTGATTGTATGTGCCCAACATAGTCAATCTCAGTTTCCTAACCTGCTGTGCCTGGCATATTTGGATCCCACTGTGTGCTTTGTGGGGTGAAAGGTCTGGCATGTAGCAGTCTGGATGGGATGACTCATGTACAAAAGAGACCTGGAAGCTTCCCTGTGCTACCAGCTGCAGCCTAGTGCTGAGTCCCCTCTCTGATGTAAACCAGTGTGCTCTCTCCGACTGCACAACCCAGTGAGCTTCTCTTGTCCCGTCTCATGAGCAGAGATGCTCTGTCTGCCCTGGCTTTATGCAACTCAATCTGCTGGTTCCTTCCGTCAGATACGGGTGAGAGGCCAGGGAGCATTGCAGTTTGCAAGGACTTTGAAGTACTCGTGAGGTGCAGTTGGTTTGTGCCACGATAATGCCTGGCACTGGATGGACCCATTCGTTGTTGATCTCTGAGTGTCATTTTAAAAACGGGGTTAGGTGTTTTAAACAGTATGCTTAGCAAAACTGTTAAGATGGGGCCATGGTAACTCCAGTGTTCACATGCATTCAGCTTGCTGGCACAGAAAGGTGCCGTTTACACCCACCTACACAAGCACAGGTGCTTCAAGCACAGTTATACATGATCTTCTTAAATAAAAGTTAAACTGATGTCTGCTTTCTTGCATGCTTTTGAAGAACTTTGCCTTCTTGTTTAAGAATTTTGTTTCTGTTTTACTGTGTTTTGAAATCACTTCTGATTTCTAATTCACATACATGCGAAGGCAGTATTTACCCCTGTCTTCTAATACAGGTGGATATTGGCTATTTTTTTTTCTTTTCCATATGTTGAAAGAGGATAGGTAGTAAAAATACTTGCGCAGGGAGATGGCATAATTTATCAGGGAAATAATTTGTGAAGAACTGGGAATTTGTGTCTGTTTACCTAGAAGGATTTCAGAAATTAATGAGTAGAGTTTAGAGGTCCTATGTACTTCTTCACGTGCCTGGTTACAGTGCTGTAGCTTTGGATGAATTAATCTAGGAAGGAGTGTTTTACAAAATAACTGAAGTATTGTTTGTCATCTTAGGCTGTGAAGCATGTTACAGAACTGTACAAGTGGATGAAGGCAACAGCAACATGGGAAATACAACCACCAAGTTCCGCAAAGCTCTTATGAATGGAGATGAAAACCTGGCCTGCCAAATCTACGAAAGCAACCCCCAACTGAAAGAAACTCTTGACCCAAATACTTCTTATGGAGAAACGTACCAGCACAATACTCCCCTCCATTATGCTGCTAGGCATGGAATGAACCGTATACTGGGGTGAGTATGATTTGAAGTTTTGCCTGGGTGTGAATAATTGATCTAAGAAATGCAAGTGTCAGCTAGGCCATAAATACCTTATATGTGTGCACGTTATGCACACATATACGTGCATATGTATGTGTGTGTTGCAGTCACAGAATTTGTAACATGTTCAAGCAGTAATAGAAAACATGCAAATTAATCTATAATCACAGACTGGTAAAACATTTTTAAGTTTTATTTTTAGTATCTGTGTTCCTTCCTTGCAACTTCAGTATCCGACTGTTTTAGCTTTCTTCCTGAAGACTTCTATACCACAGTTCTTTGCAAATAGTGACTGTTCCACTGTTCTTGGCGTGTTTTCCTGTCTCAAAAAAATCTGTTTGTAAATCTGTACCTAATGGATACCATACTGATTGTATCAGCTTTCAGATGGCATAATATATGTTTATTCTTGTGTTATTCAGGCAGCTTTTATTTTTCATTTTGGGTAATAATAGCAAACATCAATATCTTGATGATGAGTAAGTTTATTATTGCCACAGTCAACATGTACGGCAATCCCTAATGTTATCTGCTTCCATTCTTTTGTATTTTTGTCAGTGCTTTAAGTTCAATTAAAGATTAACATCTTATCCATGTCCAGACATCGAAGGTACAAGCTGTTCTGGTCTCGTATTTCGTGAACTTAGTACTGAGTAGGTATTGCTAAACCTCTTCTTCAGTAGTTAGTAAGTTAGAGAGAATTTAATAAATATCCTCTTGCTTATATTAGGAAACAGAATGGAAGTGTATACTGAACTGTATTATTGTTAATATTCTTCTCATTTCTGTATTTATATCTACTGATGGACCTGTGGTATTCATAAGGTTTATTTTGTCCCTCATATGCTGTAACTCTACTAGCCATCTGGCCTCCCACCATGATTTTTTTCTCAGTGTTTTAGATTCACCTAACAAGTTTTTATATGTTATAACTTCTCATTTATCTTGCGTTTTGCTAAATATTTTTCTCTTCTCCTTCAGGTGTTCTATATTTATATTTTTAATTGTTTTAATTTCACCACTGAATCTTTTTGTTTGTTTCTTAACATCCCCAAACTTTCCCCCATTCCAGATTCTTGAATTATAGGGAAAAAAAAACCAAACTAAATTTAATTTAAAATAGCATCCATTTACATTTTCTGTGTATTTTTTCTCTGAGATTTTCAGGTTATTTCTCTAAAGAAAATATCTCTTCAGAAAATGTAGCCTCATTGAAACAAAAAGGACACATGAAAGTGTTTGCACATGTGGAAAGTAATTGAGTCATAATTGCTGACTTCTGAGCAGTCCATTAGTTAACTCATATTGCACCATTATGATGAGATCTTGAATAATTGCTTTGTGTTGAAAATAAAGGTAATTTAGAAATGACATTTTGCTACTTGCTGCGTGGGACCTATAGCATCTAAGTTTCACAGGACAACTCAGTTTTATTTTGCACACATTGCAAAAAGAATGATCAAAAGAATAATTCTTTTTTCTGTTTTGAGTCCAAGGTTTGCAATACATTTTTGCCAATAAACATAGTGAAGGTGCTATTATTTGCTAGAGTCTGCTTCTGAAAACCTGGACTGCTAGAATTGTCGCTGTTGCTAGGAGTAATTTGCTGAAGCTTTTTTACTACTTACTTTTCTGCTGTCTTTCTAAGGGCTTTGTTCAGAACTCCTCTTAAGACATGCTGCACAAAAATGTAGCCTTTTTATCTAAACAAAATAGTAAGAGTGAATAAATATCAGACTTACGGTGGTGCCTGCTTGCAAAGTTGATAGTAGAAAGGGCACAAGTGATTTCCAGTTAAGCCTCTTCCTTTAGATACAGAAAGTCCTGGATATGGCAGAAATTAAATAAATATAATACTAAAATGAATGCTTCTAATTACTCATGAAGTACAGTAGCTAAAAATAAATTAATTTTAATCTGTTTGTATTCTGAGAGAGGTTTACAATTATGAGATGTCCATAATACTATAACAAGTTGTATTTATCTCTTCATTAAACATTTTAAATATTTGGGAATCTGTAGCTATACTAACTTGTAGTTCAAACTCTAGATGTTACTTACAGGGTGTTTCAAAAATAGGGACTCTGTTTCAAAGCAGTATATTTCATGATGTCAACACGTTTCCTCAAATTGTCCTTCAAATGCTCTTTGGCATAGGCAGATCAATGCCAAAATGCCGTTGAAATGCACACGCACCACAATGACAGCCTTGCTGAATTGGGTCCATCTTTTTGAAATACCCTGTATACATATCCCATATGATTCAATTCTTCTTTATAGGCTGATATTTGTGTTATTGTAGGTGGATATGAACTGGCATGTGTTTTACGATTCACTGTGAAATTTTCTCAAAATAGAGTGGTGCGATGCAGCTGTCAGTACACCTTTTGCATAACAGAATGTATTTGAAAGTGATATTCTGGGATGTTCAGAAATAACCTATCTGGCGATGCTGTTACCACATACCGAGGCAAAGGGACAAACTCCCTGTTACAGATGTGTGGCTGGTGGTGACTGTCCAAAGACACAGTAAAAGCAAAGGCACTGAGTTTGCAATGAAAGGGAGTTGGGAACGTTCTGGTACAGCAATCTCAGAAATGAGGAAACAAGAAACTGCAGAAGAGGTGCAAGGGTCACGAAGCAAGACTCCTGACCTGGACAAACTTTGCATAATCCAGCATGAAGTCTACTGACAGTAAATTAGCAAAACTTTCTCACTTATTTTGAACTGCACAGTTGTACAGCAGGTGTCTGAGTCATCTGGCTGCTGAGCCTTTCATCCAGCATTTACAGCCCAGAAACTGGATTTGGTATATAATCGAGCTGTAAAAATTTGTAAATTTGCTGTTCATTTCTTTTCAGAAAATTCAACAAGATTGTGTTAAAATACAAGGATTGTTTCTATGATAATTTTTCATGGGTATCATAGAAAGCATTGGTACATTAGAAACGTTGAATTAAAAAAATGGAAAATAGTTAGACATTCAGCTAATATATAACTTCCGTTTGGTCTGCAGCTCTAAATAATGTTTACCTGACAGATCAGTTTGCTTTAACAGAGCATTTAATGTTTAAAAAACAAAAATTGGTGGTCACAGCTAATTAGCACAAACAAGAATTTTCAAAGCACTGCTTGAAGTTGCCAGAAGTTGTTACCCAGCACTCAGCATTTCCACGTTAACTGACAGCTATTTATCTCTTTTTCTCTGTCTGGTTAGTAGGGTTATGTATAATAGAGTCTGGGTGAGGTTGTAGGATGGAGGGCTCATCCCCAGGGCAGAGGGGATCCTGGTAGGCTCGTCAGAGGGAAGAGCTGCTGCTTCAGGGCTGTCACAGGAGAGCCGTCCACCCCATGTCCCAGCTGTGACGTGCGTCAGAAAGAGTCTACAGAAGAGGATCATACTGGGTTTATGTGTTAAGGTTTTGGTAGCAGAGGTCTGCAGGGATGGCTTCTGCAAGAAGAGATCAGGAGCTGCTCCATGGTGGACACAACTGGCTCACATCAGCTCCCAAACAGCCCCACCACGGGTCAAAGCTGAGCCTATCAGTGATGCTGGTGGCACCTCCCTGATAACATTTACAAAAGAGTGAAAAACACTGCACAGCAGCTGTGAGAGAGGAGTGAAAAAAAAAATGTGAGAGAGACAGCCCTGCCAAGGCCAGAGAAGGAGGGGGAGAAGTGCTCCAGGCACTGGGGCAAAGCCTCCTCTGCAGCCCATGGTGCAGGCATGGAGAGGCAGGTTGTCTTCCTGCAGCCCATGGGGGTCCATGATGGAGCAGAGATCCCCCTGCAGCCCATGGAGCAGGTGGGTGTCTGAAGGAGGCTGCAGGGTGTGAGAAGCCCACGCTGGACCAAGCTCCTGGCAGGAGCTGTAGCCTGTGGAGAGGAGCCCATGCAGGAGCAGGATTTCTGGCCTAACCTGTGACCTTGGAGGGGACACACGCTGGAGCAGTCCCTTCCTGAAGGACTGCACCCTGTGGAAAGGACCCACACTGGAGCAGTTCTGGAAAGACTATCCAGTGGATGGGACCCTCCACTGGAGCAGGGGACCAGTGGCAGCAGCAGCAGAGATGAAGCATTGTGAACAGACCCCCATTCCCCATCCACTGCTGCTCCACAGGGAAGGAGTCAGAAGAGTCAGGAGAGCAGTGGAGCCCGGGGAGAAGGGGGAATAGGGGAAAAGTATTTTCAGTTTTGTTTTTCTCACTATCCTACTCTGTTATCAATTGGCAATAAATTAAATTAATTTCCCCAAGTTGTGTCTATTTTGCCCATAACAGTAATTGATGAGCCATCTCCTTGTCCTTATCTCAACCCACAAGCTTTTTTGTTTTATTTTTTTCCCCCTGTCCTGCTAAAGACGGGAAGCGAGAGAGTGGCTGGGTGGGCACCTGGCAGCCAGCGTCAACCAACCACAAAGATCAAGGTGATTTTGGCAGGAATATGTTTGGGACAGTAAAGCAGGGGCTAAAAGGGCCTGGTGACATGGAAATGTTAGGCCATGATGTTTGTCTGCCCATGCTTGATCACTGCAGTCTGTCTTACCTTCTCATTAAACTCTGTTGCTAATTATTTTCCTGAGTGGTGGGACTCTGCTGTGTGCATGTTTGTGTATGGAGGTCTAAGTACCAGCAACTGAATTGGGGACCTCATGACAGAGGGACCCTTGAGCCTGTGGTGCCAGCAACTGGGGAGAGCAAAGTGCATGCACATGTCAGTACATGTATCAGTGTGTAATGGCTACTGAATAACAAGCTGGAGTAGCCAGTGGCCTGGGAGCTGTGTTTCAAAGCAGCCATAAATCCACAGGTCTGCCAGGAGGCCTGTTTGAGGCAACTGTAGATGAGAGGATCCAGGGCCAGGTACTGGTAGTGTCTAAGGCCGGTTACTGGGGATCTGCAGTATGTGTGTGGGGGAGGTAACTATAAGGTGCCAGTTACAGGATAACAGTATCCAAGGCCAGTTATTGAAGGAATCAACATTGTTTATATGTGTATTTTTCTCACTAGCAGACCTTCATCCTGCTTGCCTAGAGAAGGGAACAGAATGAGGCTGGCAGTGTTGTTTGTGGTCATACGAGTGCTGCGTGTTTCTGTCCATATACATCTGTGTGGACTGATATGTATATGTGTATTGCATATGTATATTTGCATGTGTGTCTATTGGGAATGCAGCCCAGCCTCTGCGCTGGCCGGACCTGCAGCCATGGAGCCATGCAGCCTTTCCTCCCATGGACTACGGTCTGCCAAGCCCTAACACTCGGGCCTTTTACTAAAAATAGAAAGGTACAAAGATAAAATATACACCTTGAAATCTTTCCAGAAAACATGAGAAGGTTACTTTCAGTTTTGGAAGCAAAGAACTAAACATTTCAAGTTTTCTTTATTGGACTATATTGGAAATACCACAGGAGCAATTTGAGTGTGATTTATTCAGTGATTTTCTGCTACAGTGTCTAGACATCTGCTGGCGGTGCTTAGATTCAGCACTAACACTCAGAGAAGTTTGCCTTGGTTGTGAAGAGCTCTCGTTCAGAAATGTCATCTGTGTTACAAAACCGCCTTGATATCACTGTTCACACTGTGGTCACTGCAAGCTGATAAATAGGTAGTCTCTAATAGGTGATAAGGCTTCTGGAGGTAAGAGAAAAAAGTTACATAGCATTCAGAAACATCAGAAAAATAATAAAACCAACATAGCACTCACAGATGGATTTTGAGAGCTTTTTACAACTTACACATTGATCTGATTCCACTATACACATTTATCATGATTCCCTATGAATGAAGGTCTTGACGGAAGAGTCCTATTTAAGGGGATCATTTAAATTTCATTCCCTAAATGGGTATAAAAATATTACAGAGAAAGAACATGCAAGAAATTGGTTTTCTTTAGGAAATGCAGTGTTCAGATGATCAAGCATCTCCAATGCCCTCAGGATTTTTTCGCTTAATCCTAAACTACATTTGAGACCATCAGACTGCTCAGTTTGAAAGAACTGGTATCAATGTGGAAAGTTATTCAGTAGGGTCTGGCTGTTGGTGAACTGCACCTGAAATACAAGGCAATAAGAGGGTGAGCGAGATGCAGTGGCTGGAAATCACGAGGACACACTACTTGTGGTTGAAAGGCAAAAAAAAACCACCTTAGATGGCTTGTCATTTTGCAAGATATGTTGTGACATGACTTTCAGTGTTGTGGCTTTGCTGGGAAGCTTTTTGGATCCATGACAGATTTTCCGCAGTTCATACTGCTGCTCTGAGCACTTTGTGAGTTCTCAAGCCAAAATGGATCATTTGTAGCAGCTGCTGCTGGTCCTGGGCTGAAGATGGAAGAGGAGGAGGATGTGATAGAAACATGGGGCTGTGGGGAGGCAGGATGGGTTTGGGAAGCTGATACTTTTTTCTAGAACAAAAAAAAACAAAGGCTTCCAGTTACAGAATATTCTAGAAATTGAGGTGAATGCTGAAACTGGGGACAAAAAAAATTCTTGATGCTTGCTTCTCAGTAATGATAGTAAAGGAGCTCTGCGATTGAAGGCAAAGCTGAGCTAGCCAGAGACAAACATTGAGAAATGTGCCCAGGATCTGGGTATAGGAAATAATTCTTGTTTCATTGCTATAATTTTGGAAGTATTTTTCACTGCAGTAGTATGATAGAAGATCAAAGTAGGGGTGGTTTGAATTTCAGGTCGATGTAGGCTACAGTCTTATCTAATCTAGTTTTTATGGCTGTTTAAGATGTTTCAGTAGGGCTAGTCTAAGCAATTGTAATGCAATCCAAAAAAGTGTATTGAGATTACCAATATGTTATATAGGATGAATTTGACAGAAAATTTGTTGATGTCAGAGGGAATGTTGCATTGGTCACAACATGTTTGTGACTCTCTTCCCGTGTCAGGTTTTGTTGGGTTTTATTCCTTTTGTAGTCAAGCTGAAAATTAGTTTTGGGGGTGTTGGAGGGAGATACGTGCAGACTGTTTTTTAGGACATGACTTCTCTCAAATTAAGAGGACATTAGGAGATTTTTGTGCTGCAAAAATATATGTCAAGGAGAAGTATTAGAGAAAACCCTGTTAACTTCCTTGCAGATCTTCTGGCTTTAGAGAGTTCTGTAGTTGATTTTCTGATAAGGTTGAAGCTGCTTTGAATTTCAGGTTGGTTGGTTGTTGGTTTTTGGTTTTTTTTCCTGGAGATGAAAATAAAAAAGAGGCTACTTCACTCTCTACTGTTTTGATTGAGATAGCACTGTGCCCTGGTGGCCTGGAAGGCCAACGGCATCCTGGGGTGTATTAGAAGGGGGATGGTTAGCAGGGCGAGAGAGGCTCTCCTTCCCCTCTGCTCTGCCCTGGTGAGACCACACCTGGAATATTGTGTCCAGTTCTGGGCCCCTCAGTTCAAGAAGGACCTTCCTGTGTAACCTCATCTAGGTAGGTGTTCCTGCTCCGGCAGGGGGATTGGACTGGATGATCTTTCAAGGTCCCTTCCAGTCCCTAACACTCTGTGATTCTGTGAAGTTCTGTGAACTTTGAGATACAAATTGACCTAGGTCATTCATGCTAAAATGTTCAGAAAGGTGCTACAAAATGTATTACTTCTTTACCAAATTTCTGAAAATCTGTTCAGTGCTTTGCCAATAAGACTGATGTTCCTTTTTAAATTACTTTCCTGATGATACTTCCAATATAAATGTGAGGGGGAAATAAAAAAAACAAACATGGAGTTATTAACTAAAACAACAGGGTGACAGTGTAAAGGAATTTGTATTGAATGTATGGACATTTTCAGCAGGTTGTTCAGAAATGCTGGAGTAGTCTTTTGTTGTTGTTTCCTTCATGGTAACTCTCTGAATGATCACATTTGTTTGGTGTTTTCTGGGCAGTTTTACAGGTCATTTGGCAAAATATTATGAAGGTGTAACAGTTGTGTATGCTTGTTTCCTAAAAGAAGTTTTATAAAGATTTACCGCTGATATTAGTATAAAAGACGTCCACCTATTTTCCCTTTTTCCACCACAACAAAAGAATTCTGTCCTGTTTTAATAACTTAAAATATGACGATATATTATAATACTTCATCTGAATAATTTCTTAGAGTGTTGTCGTCTAGATTATTCACTTTTGAACAAGAAAAATCAAGGTTCTTTTTAATTATCAGTGATTACACAGGTAAATTGAATATTTATAATATAATTTTATTTAAGATTAATTTTATTCATAAAAGTAAGTATGTCTGTATTGGAATTATTCATGCTAGACTCCTTTTATAATCAGTGTAGACCTAGGTAATAGATCTAGTCAGAATAATTAGCGAAGGTGACAACACAATTAATTTTATTGTGAAGTTGACTCTAAAATATTTTAAATTAATTGTGTGCCAGAAGTGCCTGTTTCTTCCCATTGATTTTAAAGGGAATCTAAGAGAACTGGATCAACTGGAGTTGTCTGCATTGTAGATATCTGGAGCTGAGAAGATTAATCTTATCCTAGAATATGTCAAATCATGCAGAATCGAATAGTAAGCACCTGCAAAGCTGCTTTCGCAGTTTTACAATATCAGACGTGAATGCTAGTTGTGGAAAATAATGCCTGTGGTATAGTGTTAAATGTTTTGTGGTCTGCCATGAATGATCCATGAGTTATTTTTATACGGTTATGAGGCTTGGTCACCTACTAAATGCTTTGGAATATGAAATATTGAAGGGTGGTTTTGATCTGAGGTAGGAGACTTATGTATGAAAAACATGATCTGACCAGGATTTGTGGAAGTGTTTGTAAAGAAGGAAGAGGACCAAAGGGAATTGAAATGCCTATAACTTTAGTAGCAGTGTGTGTGACTGGATGATAGAAAATAGTCATTTATAAGGTCATTTTCATGATACCCAGCCTCATGATACCCAGCAGTCAAGAGGATGGAGGAATGATAAAATTAGGAAGCCTTTAAAATTGAGCAAGTTCTTACTGTGGCTGAGTTCTCACTTAAGTAAACTGCCAAGGGCAGTAGGGACACTTAGAGTAGCAGCTACAGACATGGAGTAGCAGCAGTAATGTTCGCTAGATCTCTCTGAGGCTCTCACCCAGGTGGGCACTGTCTCTTAAAGGACAGCTAAGGCAGGCTGGAAAACTCAAACCCTTACCTGGCTTACTCCCATGTCTTTTTTTTCTCCGAAGCTCAAAATCTCGTTTAAAAGCAGGCCTCACTAACTAGATGTGTTGCTTCCCAAGGTGGCTTCCCTGGTGTTCCTCATGACTTCCTCACAAAATACAAAACAGTTGGTAGGCTTTATCTTAGTGGCAGTCTGACCTGCAAGCAAAGTTCAAGTGCCTGTCAGCTGCGATGTTTTCAGCTCTTAAAAGGGACCTTTTTTTACTTGATTTTTGACTATATTAACCATAGTAGGCTGAATAGATGTGATGCCTATGGAGTTCACTGGTCACGACATGGCCTTGCTCTCCAGTTACAGGTGCCACTGTTGAGTGTGTTGAGTTCTTGCTGGTTCTTGCTACCAGGTTCTTCGGCATCCTTAGGAAAGCAGGAACCTCAAGTTGCACTGCTCCTCCCTACCTATGTTCAGATGCTATTTAAATGCTCTTACTGAATTTATAATCTGTTCTCCACATTGCTCTTACTTTTCTTTCCTTGGACATCAGATACTACAGAATAAGATCACTTCATTAGTGACTGGTGAAATAAGAAAATTAATACGGTATACTATTAGAGATTTCTTTTTCTGTGTTGTCTGTCTCCTTAGTAGAACCCTTATGAACGTTTTCCTGCAGGCAAAGTAAAATTATATTTGAGTTGTAGAGGAGTACCACTTTGGTCCTTGCCAGCCAGGATGACCGAATCTTTATTTCAACTAGTTCTGTTACTGGGTAGAGTTTGTGACTCTGTCGAGTTGATTGGTAAACGCTGAGTCATTGTGTTCAATGGCTGAGCTTCACCCTGGGTTCCAGGCTCATGTGGCTTCCACACCAGAGACATCTGTTGGCTCGACACTTACTGGAAACAGTAAGTTTACCTTCTCATAAACAGAAGTAAATTTATCGGAAATAACTTTCATAGCTAAATGCAGTAGCCAGCTAAAATATTCACTTTTCCTTTTGTCCAAAATATAGACTGTGGATTATTTAATTTTTTTTTTAATTTGAATTTTTTTTTCAATTTAATAAAATTACTTAATGTAAGGAAAATAAAAATCAGTGTCATTAAAGATCAAGCAGTGTAAGGATTGAAAGGATTTTTCTGGAGGGAGAGACAGAGGAAGATGAGACAACCTCTGTAATAAATTAATAGTTTTTAAGAAACAGAAAAAATAGAAATTATGCAAAGCCTGTATTTGCTGCATTATTTCATAATTATTGCTCTGTAAATAGTATCAACACTAGATGTCATACACTGCTAGGTGATTTACAAACTGATATGTAGGTAATGGTCCCTGCGCAGAAGGACAAAGCTGTGTGTTTAAAGAGTGACGATGAACCCACTCGTTGGTAGTTTCATGCTTATTATTTCATCTGACATTTGTTTGAAGCCAGTCTAAAAATAATAGTCTCACAGTTATCTGAGAAGAGAATTCAGTGTGGATAGTCTTTTCAGAAAAAACAGTGTTCAAAGGAGGGATTTGGAGAGAAGGCTGGAAGGATGACAGCCAAGTTCAAGAATTGATTCTAGCTGTGAAGACATGTATAGAAGAAAGGGCCAGAGACAGATGAAAATCAAACAGATTTTGCATTACAGAACACATTTAGCCACAAAAGCTGCTGGTGAGCAGCCAGCTTCAGTGGAAGCTGCTTCTGATTTGGCACTCAGCTCTCTTTCTTTTGAAATCTCACTCAGAATATAGAAATAAAAGCTGGAAGTGGCATGGGATCGCAGAAACTATATTCCTGACTGTCCAAGGGAATGCAAAGCTCAAGTCACTCATAAATAACTAAATATAATAGTTTTCTGGTTAAGGATAACTTAAGGATGTTGTTGATACCCTTTTGCATCAGGAATGGTTTAATTCTGTCTTTTGGTGCTGCTGTTCCTCCTAACAGGCATAGGAATGTATAAAGCATGATTTTTTTTGGCCTACAGTATAACAAATGTAAGGATTAGCCAAGTTTTGTGTTCCTCACTTTCAGTGTACGCTATCTTAGGGTCTGTGTTCCACAATTCAATTGCATCCCTTTGCCACTTCTGCATATTGTCTCTCTTGTATTTTTTGTGTTGTACCAAACCAAAGATTACTGTCTATCTACTTGATCGTATAGCTGACACAAAACCACTGAACCAAAGAAACTTTTCAACTTGTTTGCATCTTTTTAGTGAAGAGAATAGCAAGTTCTTTATTGGTGCATGTTTGTATGAGACGTTTGTTAGGTGTCTTTAGATGATGGGTTACTACGCTAACATGAGTCAGCCCAAAACTGCAACTCAGACTCAGGTGCTGACCTACCTTTAATCACTTCGATAGTCTTTTGGAAAAAAGCTATCTGAGGAAACCACTGGTGAAATGACAGCAATACAATGGAAAAGTTTATAAGGCTTCTTAGGGCCATTTTAGGAAAGAGTGAAGACAGTTCTTGAGTTCTAGGCAGTATTTTTCTACTCAACATTACATTAACGGCGTAAGTGAAATAGGCCCAGAAGAGCGTATGTTGGCAGAGTCAAAGATTTCCTTTTGAACCTTAGATTGCTCTAAGTAAAAGACATGATTCATATGTGCCGTAGCCTGGACTTGGTTCTCTAATTGGTGGCTTTCTCTGAAAATCTGCAGAAATTGCTTGAGTATTTAGGAAATCGATTTAACCCATTTTGCCAGGTGCTTGGTAGGAGTCAAATGAAAGGGAATAAATGGAAGGCATTTCTGTTTAGGAAAAATATGGAATTGAAGGCCAGAGTAGAATACTTGATGTGAGGGAGCATGAAATGTCTGTGAAAAACTTCAGATTTTGGAAGGAAGAATTAGTTTTTCGGACTTCCATCAGCAGTGGAGACAGTATGATTGACAGTCTCTCGGATGCTTCCTTTGCTGTTAAGCCAAGTAGCCTCTGGTATAACCTCACTTCTTCCTACAGCAGGATATTGTTCATGTTTATTGGAATTCTGGTAGTGTTAGTGTTTTGCTTTGCATGTGCAGCTTTTGCTTTACCTATTAAACTGTCTTTATTTCAGCCTTTGGGTTTTCTTGTTTTTGCCTTCCAGTTCTCTCCCCGATCCCACCCGGGAGAGTGAGCCAAGTGCCTGCCTGGTGCATATGCTGTTGGAACTTCTGGCTTACCCACACTTCTCTCCCACACTGGAGTTTGCAGTGTGACTGTTTTAGTAGCATGCTGGATTTGCACATGCTATCTAACCCAAAGACTAGAGGGGATGTTGTGCAAGGGAACCCTTGTACAGATTAGTTTACCTTGTTGCTGCAGCTCGCCTTTTTCTGGTACCTTACTTGTCTTGCTTAAAGCAACAGTGCCATTTGCTGTATAGTTTATGTAGCATGACTTGCTTTAGTGTCCTGCTGTCAGAACTGCTTTTATAATTTAATTTTGCACTAGTTTTTTTGTTTGTTTTTATTTTCTATACAGATATATTATCATTATGTTTTTATGTGCATACATATATATACATGTGTGTATATATATATATCATTATAAATATATAGCATTTTTTTAGAGAGACAAAAAGACTGTAAATATGGTGATTTTTATGCCCCAAGTGTGAAGGATTTTATTAAGAACTGAAGAAGTGATTGTGTGGATGTTAGTTTCCCAGAGTGAGGGAATGTGCCAGTTGTTTATTATTCAAGTTCACAGGCTTGTGATCTTGAGTGTCTTGTTGCTTTTCTAGTAGTAGGTGTGAATGTTACAGCCCTTTCTTTTTTTGTCACTTTTTTCAACACTTTTGTCATGCTTTTGTCACCTCAAGTTTGGATTCTGCAAAGATCTAGAACTTGAAGCAAATTCTGGAAACTCTGACTAGAGTAGAGTCTGGCTGCCTTGTGGTTAAGTGGTATTTCCCATAGGCAATGCGTATTTTCACTGTATCAGTCCATTTCCAGGTGAAACTTAGCTTTTGATACATCTGAAGTTGTGAGCCGAATGGCAGGGGTCTATAGCGCTGCTCTGTGAAAGTCTTACGCGCCAAATAACACTGGTAAAAATAGAGCCCTGATGAATAATGAATTTGTGCATGTACAATGTATTTATTTACCCTTTTTTGGACATCAGTCATCTTCTCTGAACTCTAAGTCATGGATTCAGCTGCAGTTTCCGGCATTGGCTTGACTTACCCTTAAGACTGAAGACACGATCCTTTGACTTTTGGAAGAGATTAAGGAGAGAAAAAGCGGGGCTACTCTGGCACTTCGAAGCCCAATTCTGTGTCCAGAGTGAGGTGCTGGTTGCCTTTGGCAGCTCTGGTGTTTGTCATACCCATTTATGAGACACAGAAGTTGAGTGACAAGCAAGGAGAACAAGTAATCAAAACTAATGTTTTCCCAGGCCCAACAGTGTTTACAAATGCCACAAATTGTTGGCAATTTGGATACAGTTCTTACTGAAGTTATCAACATTATTTAGAGATGGTTGGGCAATTTTTTAGCAGATAACTTTGACAGAAGGGAAAATGTTGAACTTAGGCAAGGAAATAGCCTTCTAGAGAGGTTTTTTTAGATTTGTCTCTTGGAAAAAAAATAATCTACTGATACTTCTTGCTGCAGGGGCTGAAAAATCTACCTCACTGATCGACTCATTTGAGTAGAGATATTCTTTGTGCTATGAAGCGATAGTAAGACAGTACAATTACACTTTAAAAGATTTAAATCCATCCTAGAGCTTTTCATAATTTGGTTAATAGAGAAAAGTGCCTTTCTGTTTGCTTAAGAACAGAAAATCTGCAAGCAGGCAGGATGTAAGCACTTCTTGTTTTAGATTGGGATATACATAACTTCTTAAAACAAGTGTTATATTGTTTTTTCCCAAGAGATATTTTTATGGTGGAAAAAAATCATACTAAAAGTTGCTCACTACTAAAGCCACTTTCTAAAATAGTGTTTAACCCTTTAGAGAGAAATTTTTGATTCAAAAAGTGGAACTGGTTTGACAGCCTTCAAATTCTACTTTTATGCACAGAGTTTCAGCCTGTGGCAGAAGCATCTCATCACTGAACTGTTGAGGATAAGGTGAAATATCTACCTCGAGCTATGGGAGAGTATTTGTATCCATTCAGCGTTTGTGTCTTCTACAAAGGTTCTTCTATAAACCTACATAAATCTTAGTAAAGGGAAACTAATAGGTTATAACATATAGTCAATCAAATAAGGATGAAATCCCTGTATTTTGGGATTGTTAAAGAGATTTTCAGCAGAGTTGTTGCAAAAATATAATAAGGTTTTTTTAAAAAAAAATAAGGAGAGGGAGATTAATATAGGCAGGATGGTCTCTTTAATTGATATGATTCAGTTAACCTTACTATTAAGTTAGCAGACGCTGTGAATATTTTTGTTTGTGTGTAAATTGTGCTGTGCTCTTCTGAAATCAGATGCCCTGTAACCTGATTCGGGAGTCAATCACATGCTTTAAAATACCACAGCATGGAATTCCACTGATGATAAAGAGCTTAATATTGAAAACCGAAATGTACATTTTAATATTGTCAAGCCTAGAAGGTAATGATTAGATAGCTAAAGATACTAGGGAAACTTGGTCTGGTTTGGGAGGAGACAATGAAGGTCTTCTTGCAGTTAAAAATCATCAGGCCCTGGTTCAGTGTCATACAGAAACCACAGTTCTTCACTGAATTTTAAAGTAACATTTTACTTTGAATTAGAGAAGTAGTAGGTATCAATACATTGTCTATAAAGCAACCAGAAGTGGGGGGGAAAGATGTGGTTAACGAGTACATAAAGCACTCTCCTGACATTCAGAATACACAGATCTAATTAGTGCAGCCTTGCAGCATGTTATACAGTCAAAGTGCAAACTTTGAAATAGAGTTCGGGCACTTGATGTGAGAGACAAAAGTCCAGCCTCTTTGCAGTATTGAACTGTCCATGTCAGCTTCGTACTGCGGGCTTGGTATGATGCCTTTGTCCTGGTTTAAGCCTTTAATCTCAATACTTCCTCAGCTGTGTGGCCTCAGGGATTCCTGCTCAATGCTGCTGTATTTGAAAAACTGGTACTTTTGCTACCACACCACAGTGCACTGTAGTGATTGCAGAAGGGATCTGGCCCTTTCTTTGTCACACTTTCTTCTCTGCTCATTCCACAGAGAATCTGAAGGTAACAGACGTCTGATACCTTTACCAGCTTTGTCTTACAGACCTCAGGTAAAAATAAGTAGGCCTACTGACTTGAGCATCAGTGTTACCTAGTTTTAAAAACTACTGAAAAAGGAGCCACAGATAAAATCTTTCACAGTGTTTGGCTGCTGCCTCTTCCCAGTGCTGTGATCTCTCTTTTTTTTTTTTTTAAGGAAGATGCAAGAGTTTTGGGATGAAACATTAGGAGACATACAGATAGTAAATGCCATGGGTAGGAGGAGGAGGAAGGAAAAATATTTTTAAAAAAAAAAAAAAACTTTGTTTATTCTTGACTTAAGGACTCTGAATTGGAAAATAAACAACTTCACATTTATCTGTTCATCCTGCAGTTTGCAAATGCATCAAAAGCTAAGTTGGGGGGGGGTGATCTTTACTTGAAGTAAAAATATAACAAATTAAATTGTGAAAGGGACTTTACAGAAGAAAAGAAACTAGTGAACTATAAAACAGATTTTATTGAAAAAGTAGAGAATCTCAGATTTTAGTGAGTCTCCAAAGTTACATCTTGCAGAGACCAAGATGGCTTAGATTTGGCCTTGTATTTTCTATATCCAGGTTTTACAGTGGGTACCTGCAAAACCTGCTGTCTAAGGCATCTAGCATGCTCGTATCTGTAGAATTCACCCCCCAATTAATTACCTTTTTCCCCTCCCTCCCTCCCTCCCTCTCCCCTTGTTCCTTCCTTCCTTCTCTTCCCTCCCTTCCCTCCTTCTCTCCTGCCTCTCTTCCCTCTCCATCCCCTCCTTCTGTCTTTCTGTTCTTTCCCAACTTCCTTCCCCTCCTTTGTCTCTGGTTTCATACTATGTAAAGCCAAATCCCTTTCCTCTGAAAACAACAACAACAACAACAAAACCCAAAGCAAATAAAATGTGCTATCACTTTTTTGGCAACATCTTTAATCTCAAGTCTGGCATATTCATATTTCCTAACAAATGCATCTATCACGCCAGCTATCATAAAATGAAAAGAGTTTTCTTTAAGGAACATTTTTGCTGCCAAAATAGGGCAGGAGATGCTTTTGTTTTTTTCTTTTCCTCTAAATACTTTGTTACCACTTATTTAAAAGAACAGTATTTTAGTAAAAAGTTTAATTTTGAACTCAAACTATTCTGAGGTTTTCAGAGGGAAGACAAGACAAAAATCCAGCTGATCAAATGGCTATTGTCAAGATACCCTTCTGCTGCAGGACCAGATCGGCAGAGCCTATATTTTTCTACTGAAATACTTATCCAGTCTGTTTCCAATAGTTTTCGACAGGAAAATTCCACACCCACCCTGTATAGCCTCTTCCTTTATTAATAAAATAGTTTGAGGTTTATTCTTTGTCCTGAGCAAAGATTAGGAGAACCCCAACAGCAAGGCCTACCGTGTAGCACCTGGTAGGATCTTTCAGGGACAAGGGAAAGGGGAGCTGGCATTTAGACTTGAAACTATAGCAAGGGCAATAATTGAGATAAATAACATATTATTTTGTTGTTTGGTTACCAAGTTCTTCTGCTTTGCTCTGTTCACGCAGAGCAATATGGTCTCATTTTATATTTAGGCAGTGCCTGCCGTCAGGTGGCTGAGCTGTGTTTTTAACTGGAAGTGATTGAAATTGTTTTTAATTAGACTTGTGGATGAGGGCAGGGGGGGTGGAAGCTGATCCCCTGTATTGACTGGATGAGGATTCCAGAATAAATTTTTTTTCATACCTGCAAAGTCTTTGGAGTCAGCGAACAGCCTGGAGACAGGATGAACAGTGACTTCTGCTTGTTTTATGTGTGAAGGGGCTCATAAGAACAGTGCAGGTGTTTCTGCAGTGACTTCTTGAACGTGTCCCCCATGCTTCTCATCTCTCCTGGAAACCGTGCTTCCTACCTTCACATGGGCTTCTTTCACCTTTGCTGTCTCTCTGATCCCAGTCCTACAAAGAGATGGTCTGTCTTCCCTGCCATTTCTCTTCATTAAGAAAAAAAATCTATTATTTTAGTGTACCTCAAAAGGCTAAAGCAAGTTTGGCTTGTATGATATGTCTCAGTTCTTCCATTTCAGAACTGGATTGTGACTTCTCTAATTCCTTGCTGGCAAGAAGCAGCTGTGTTGTCTCGGGAGCTGTCGGGAATCAGAGTTGTGATTCCAGGAATCAGTCTGTTGTTTTCCTTTCGTTCCCAAGCTGATCCTTCTGCCAGTATAGTTTATTGTTCGCTTTGAACTGCCTGTAAGGCATTCAAGAGAAGACTTTAATTCTTGCCAGCTACTGTCATCTTCGTAGATGAGGGTTTCGTATTATGCACTTCCATATATTCTAGAGTGAGACAGCAAATAGAGTCTAGCGGGAAAAGTATTTCATATATTTTCAAGAAGTAGTAAGTACTACCTTGATATCTGACTAAAGATATGGGAAAGGAGAATGGATTTTGAAGAAATTGTTCTAGCATTAGCTATTTGCAAACTACCAAATGCACTGCTGTTCAGGACAGAGAATAGAAAAGAGAAAGTATCTGTTTCAATCAGTCTTGTGACTTAATAACATTTATTGCAATACAACACAGAACTGTAGAATAAACTTTGCCAACGAAAATTATGTCAGATGCTGACAAAGTAATTATATGTGGTACTTAATGGTATTTCAGCAATTCGTCCAGATCTTGGCTATTGACTCCTAAGAGAAATGGATGAAAGCTGTCCCACAGTAATTGTTGATTAAGGATGTTTATCACTCAGATGGCTCATCAAAATCTTGGCAAGAAATTAAGAGAGGTGTCATAATAGACCCTTCCAACTTCAGGGAAATGAGTGGAATTGTGTGCTAATTTTTTTTTTCCCATGTTGCAGAACTTTCCTTTTTGTTAGAGACGGTAACCCGAATAAACGGAATGTGCACAATGAGACATCTATGCACTTGCTGTGTATGGGACCTCAGATCATGATCTCGGAAGGAGCTCTTCATCCTCGCCTGACACGACCCTCGGAGGACGACTGCAGAAGAGCAGATTGCCTGCAGATGATCCTGAAGTGGAAGGGAGCAAAGCTGGATGAAGGACAATATGAACGAGCAGCCATTGATGCTGTTGATAACAAAAAAAATACACCTTTGCACTATGCGGCTGCCTCAGGGATGAAAACTTGTGTCGAGGTAAAAGTTGATACGTAATCACAAGTCTCTATACTGCTATTAGTAAATGTCATGCACAGTGTTTCACAAAGCTGTTTCAGGGGGAAAAAATCTCATAGCATATTGTATTAACTTTTTTGTTTTATTGCTTACTCACATTTGTGAAATATTATATCTTTTACACTGATCTGTAAAGTGCTTACATTTGGCCAATGTCAATATGTACTGAAAAAAAAAGTACATTATCCGCAGAAGCTCTTATTTCTTTGTCTTCTGTCCTCCTCTCTACACTTGAGATCCTCAGGTAACGTAAACTTCAGATTTACAAGGGATTTGAGCCAGGAGTTTTCTGCCTCAGTCATTCTGCCTTCATGCCACATGGGGCTATGCAGTAGTATTAGGAATAGACACAATTGTTCAATATTTTCAGTTTCAAGGGCATGAAGCAAATGGGCTCACACAGTAAGATCCAGGCAGACTACAATGTCAGAAAGAATCGTGGTCGCTGGAGACTAAATTGTGGTTTTGGACCTTGGCTGCAGCTCTTAATTGGAGACTGTAAAATCAGTTGGCTTTAAACTCATCATGAAAGTTCATGGTTTGTGTTTCTTCACATGTATTGTTCTATTTCTTGCTGTTTGTGATATGATTCATTAGATGAATCCAAGTACATCTGCTAGTTCCACATTTAGTTATTTAAACTGGGTTATATTATCATGACAATATGTGCTGTTCAATTGACTAAACCATTACTGACTCTGATCTGCCTTCAGTTTGTCTTTGAAGAAGAATTTACAGTCTGACTCCCATGGATTACTCTTTGTCTGAGTTTGGACACAGTTATGTAGTCTAGCTAGTCATGGTTTCCACATTAGAAACATAGAGTACATCCCCAAGTTCAAACTTTGTTCTGTGCCCAACCACAGAGCAAAGAACCTCGGACCCTAGGATTTTTATCTGTGATATCTTTAAGCCCTCCAGTGTAGCCTGTGGTCCTTCTAACTCCTTCAACAATAAAAGAATTATGAACAGGAACACTACATTATGAAAAGCCCGAAATAGAGCTTAGTAAAGGAATTTAACAATGATCTCTTTTTTCCCTGAAAGTATTTGAGGATTAAAATTCTTACCAAACCAAAAAGAGATAAAAAACTGAATGGCCGAATCCTCAAGTCACCTTCCCTCTCTCTGGTAAACTGAAGGTTGCTTAGAACCTCAGGAGCACCTTTAGCTTTTCTTCTCTACTTCCTGCCCAGTTCTGTGGTGGTTACTCTCGCTTCAGAGCTTCTCACTTTAATCGTTTCCTTTTTCCGTAACTTTTCAGGACAACCCAGCCTTGTATCTTGTCCCAACCCCACCACAGCTATATAAGAAAAAAAAAAATAGTCCCTTGTGGGTGAACCTTCTACTAGCTGATTTGTTCAAGAGTTGATAGTCAAATGGACTGTCTTGATGCTACTCCATTCACATGTGTTAAACTTCTCTTCTGAGCAGAACAGCTGTGTGGAACCCATTGCTAAAGATAGTTTGGGCAAAGTTAATGTGCTTACTTCAAAATACTGAGCAGAAAAAAGGCTTAACTTTCATGCTGAATAGATTGCATTTTATGCAGATATATTCCACTCCGTCACAGTAAGTTTGGCATTAAATGGCATTTTTGTTTAAATTACTAATGTGATTATTTACATTATTAATCTCCTCTTAGTGAGTTAAGAGACAGAAGTTTTTTTAACAGTGCTAGTAGAGAAAGATGGCATCATTATTAAAAATGTGTTGATTTGCATATTCCTCATCTTGTGTACTAGATTTTGAGCTGCATAGATCTCTGGAGTGTTCTTTCAATTATATTTATTCTTTTTCTACCTCAGAAGTTGTCTTAGTTGCCTCACTTAAATTTTAATTAGAGTTTAAAATGTACAGACAGAATGTGAAACTCAAGTTAACGAAGTTTTTCCAATGTTAAGAGGTGTAGATAGAACAAGGTAATTGTAGGCTGGCTATCTTGGTAATTATCCTAGTATTACCTTTGTTTCTGTCTGATGATCTGCTATGAAGATAAAATATGGTGTCATACTTAATGACATTAATATATTCTCAACTAAATCTTGTTGTTACACTGGTTTGTGGTATTTTGGGGTTTGCATTTCTTTTTATTTTGGAGAATGTGGGAAAAGTTTCCAAAGAATCTACGAGAATGATTCCAGGTTTACATTGACAAGTAAAGGAAATACTCCCTGCTGAAGAGAACATTAAGTGGCTGATCATGATCTGAAAGGTTTATGTAGAGAACAGAACATCTTGGGGAAATTTTATTTTTCTTAGAAGTATAAAAATGAAAAGCTGAGTTTTGAAATATCCTGGCTAAAAATACAGGATAGTGTTCGCAGAGCCATCGTGATCTGAAGGCAAGATAATGTTTATAGATTAAGTTTTATTTAGAAATATGATAAATCATTTTATTAGTGAATGACTGTCCTGGGTGCTCCATCATTAGAAGTTTAGAATGTGTTACAAAGATACCATAATAAGTTATAAAAATGGTCCACTGTCAGCCTTTAAAATGTGTGGCATTTGTTGCTCTTGCTTGTATCAGATCAGTTTCTATCAAGAGGCAGGCTTGGCGAGGTAATGAGAGCAGCACAATTAGTGTTTATCAGCTAGGGACTCCATTTCTGAGTGGTTACTGGCAAGAGACAAGATTGCTGAAATGGCATAATAATAGACTGTATTAGAGTTATTAGAATTAGAACTGTTTGCTTTTCTCATGTCCTCAGAAATAAGGTAGAGCTCCCGGTAGTGCTGTGTGCTCTCTCTGAATTGGTACCTCATATTCCTTCCTACCCAAAGATTCTCCCATTTTCTGTCACCACCTGTGTACCAGTGTGGGAAGAATGATGGTGTTTCAGCCATATATAAATAATAATTAAAGAAGTATCCAGCTTCATCTTGCCAGGTGCTTGATAACCTCAGGCCCCTCATTTTCTATGGACCACTGCAGTAGAGCAGAATTTTAGTGTTTAAAACCCAACAGAGACATATTGTACAGCGTTACCTTGTAAAGTATTTCTGAGGTTTTTGCGGTTCCATGGAATTAAGGTGGGTGTCAAATAATTATAGCAGTAATTTATTTAATAAAACAGAGAATCTTTGTTTCCCAAAGAGCATTGCTATTGCCTCTTCTTTTTGTTTTCCTTGTTAGTTTATTGTTGTTGTTGATATTGTTATTATTATTTTCTTAACTGTTTTTTCTTCTGGGTACTATTAGAGTTGGTAATTAGTAACTGTTTTCCCATTTTACTTTTCAGCTTCTAGTAAAACATGGTGGAGATTTGTTTGCAGAAAATGAAAATAAAGATACCCCATGTGACTGTGCAGAGAAACAACACCACAAAGAGCTGGCTCTTAATCTGGAATCTCGAATGGTATTTTCACGTGATCCCGAAGCTGAAAGCATTGAAGCTGAATATGCTGCTTTAGACAAAAAAGAGGTCAGAAGATACTTTAAATTTGGGGTATTTTACACATTCATATTTGTAGCAGTTACATTGTGACTAAATTCTGCAAAGGATTTCAGTAGGTACTGTACTTTGTACTGTGTATTTGTAAACCATTTGATTTTAACACAGCTCTTTAAAGTTAAGCTCAAAGAACATAACAAATCTGTTGTAAAAACTGAAGAGAAGTTTTATCCATATACTTACTGATGTGGGCTGTCTTGAAAGTATTTGCAGGCTGCAAGGCTGGAGGAAATACAGTGAGACCAAGCCAGTAAGCTGGGAAACACTTGCTCTAAAACAAACATTTTTCACATATTTTTATTTCTTAAGAAGCCTTTCTGTCTAAAAGTGACAGGAGAAATTCTGAAAAGGAGAAAATCTGTGGTATAGAATAGGGAAAATGTTCTGGTGGATCTTCATAGACTGTGTCTGGGTTGAATGTCACCAAAAAACAGCTGAGTAGTGCGGGATCTCAAAACAGCACATTTACTTTCTTGGTTTATAATGATGCCTGAAGCTACTGCATACCAGAACTTGTATGAATAACAGGTAATAACAGGTGTTGTTATTGTGAAGGCAGTTTTTGAAAAAGAGAGACAATTCACTGACACAAATTTGCTTGAATTCTCGTATGCCTCACAGAAGACTGTGATTTGAAAAGGACAATCTGACCAAAAAGATTCTAAGCAGAAGTTCCCTCCCCCATCCGTTGTTGGATTTTAATTAACTAAAATACTAAATAAGAATACATAGATGAATTATATGATTTGGTAGATATTATGAAGTAATTCTGTGTAAACTGAAGGACAATAGATTTCTGTATGGCTACTCCGTTCAAAAGTAGCGTGGCCTTACCTTTTACTAGCTTAGGCCACTTGTAACCTAATTACACTTAAAAGAAAATTCATTCAGATTTAGGTATGAGTAGGCCTGGATCACATCAACTGTTTCCCTGAAAAATGCCATGCATGGTCACTTTTATTTGAAAGTAAAGTCTTTGTACTGTTCAATTCCTTTTCTGACTAATTTTCTTGAATAAATTCAAAGATAAACATGCTTAGTTAGGTTGTTTATTCGTAGATGAGAGGATTTGAAGTGAGGTTTAATATATATTGAAATAACAAATGTCATTAACTCATTTTAGTTGCTCTGAATATTCCCATATAGAGACACCCAAATTGTCATAGGAGTATAGTCTGAAATTATATTTTCTCTGTTGGCAAAACCACTTTAAAACACTGCTGCAGGTTCCTGCCATGATTGCAGTTTACCACTCCTTTGGTTGTATGGGTAGAACTATTCGGATGATTATGCTGTCAACTGGATCACAGAAATGATTTGGCTTGAAAGAAGAAAAGGTTTTATAAGAGTGGTAACATGTAATTGTTTTAGTTATCCTGAATGATTTTTATGTTTATACCATGGATTTGCTGGCATATGCACCAGCACAGCTAAGAGAATAGTGAACTTAGAAGTGTGGGTGGGGAAATCAAGAACCACTTGAACAGGCTTTTCAGCAAGAGCAAATAATGTCTCGTGACTGTTTGAGGTGGATGCTCAGAGCAAAATCAGCTTAAAGACTTCATAGTTACAAAGGACTCACATAAAGGGTGATTATGTTGATTTGGGGTCACTTCACTGAGACTGTCAAAAGATCCAGTTCTGTTCCTCATTTGACTTGTTGAGCATGAGAACTGAAATGCAGGCAGCCCTGCAGACCTGGATCCATCTGACACACCAGGGCAGCGTTCCCACGTGTTCTGAAGATTCACAAGCTGAAAAGTGGCAGCCTGGAATTTGGTACATCGATTGGTGGTTTAACGTAGTACTTAGATTGTAATTGTTTTGTGGTACCCTGTAACATCTTTCCAAAACACAAAGAAGAAATAAAAAACTTTGGAACGCCAAGAAATGCATTTTCAAAGTCATTTCGTCTCTTGAATGAAGTTTAGAGGAAAAGAGAAAACATTTGAAAACCATGACTAGGATTTCTTCCCAGGCAATACAGCCAAATGGGCATAGCTCTGATGTTTATGATATGCACATTAGTATCTGGCATGATAGTACCCAATACCTCCTCTTCCAGACCTGCCATGTTTACAGAATAAAATAATCCTCTTTTTCATACAGAGCAGAAGATTTTTGTAGTGCTCTGTGCACTGTCATTGAATTAAGAGTGTATACTCAGAGTAATAACAAAGCTTTGTTCCTGATGTTGAGAACCAACTTGTGTTGTTCTTCACATTGAAATATTACCAAGGAATTACATGAGTGCTGAAGGAAAAGGAAAGCGATGTACATAGAATGTACATAAAATAGAAATGCTAATTTTTTTAAGAATGGAGTATAAACTGTGACTCTCTTAACACTGTAGTTAGTTGTAGTGAAAGAAGATCTGTCTATGATTTATGGGCACTGGAAAGGTAACAAGCCAGGAGAGTATTTTGGATTAACTTCTTTGTCTTGGTACTTTTACTTTGTTGATGAACAATGTCAGGAAAAAATCTGTTACATAAAATTTAGGTTTATATTTATCATTTAAATGTAATTGAAGTTACACTAAATAGTATTACTGTAACTGATTTTTTTTTTAACTACTGTAGATTTTGGTTGTTTCATTTGTACAGTCTTTTCCTTTGTTCAGTCTTTTCATTTACTGTTTATTCTAGCATGAGAGCTTATTTGTCTTGGTAGTGTGTCCGTGGTAGATAACAGAAACCTTCATTTCAATCAAATCATGCAGTGTTTTAAATCTACATAGGAAATGCCTGGGAATGAGCAGTACTTCAGATCATCCAGAGCAGTTTTGGCTCTCAGTCAGAGAAATACATTGTGCAATAGCAGAGTATATAATTTCTTAGTTCATTTTACATATGTGCCACTGAACACTGTAGTAATACCCTGCTAGTGGGTGTATCACAGATTTATTGAGTGGAGAGTACTTGGAATAGTTTTCTTCAGTTCCAGAATTGATGTCATATAAATATACATATAATGCAAATATCATAAATACGAGTTATCTAAAATTATTTAAATGTACTTAATTTCTACAGATAGAGAATGGTTTATTAAGTGAAAGGAGAGAAAGGGACTACAGGTAGTTAAGATGTATATGTATTTATATGCATATAGTGCATATACTTAAATGAGTTAAATGGAGTATAGATAATTTTTTAAATATATGACTCCATTAAGTATAGAACTCCATCCACCCGTAAAGGAGGATATTTACATTAAGTGTATTTGACACCATTTAATTATATAGTCATCACTGTAGCAAAGACTTACTTTGCCCTTGTCTATTGTAATAGTACTTTAAAATTGGAAATAATATTAGTTTGAAATGAACTGTTAAAATGATAAGCTTGCATATTAAAAGTACTTTCAGGTGAAAAATACTTATTTATGATACCTAAATATTAGTGGTAAAAAAACTGAGAATAAAATATGTAAAAAGTAGGGCCCTTGAGAATACAAAAGTGTTGAAATCTGTAGTGAGAAGCTCATCAATGTGTTAAAGTAGTAACTCAAATAGTGTATTCCAAAATCATTATGTAGTGAAATGATGCTAATATTCAAAAATGCCTTTTTCACATGAAATATCAATATAGAACTCCTCCATAAATGAGTATTAAAGGAGATTCCTGAGCATCATAAGCTGTAATCAAAATCCTTCACAGTATATGGCAGTGCAGAGATCAATGATGTTTGAAGCAGTTAAAGACAAACCTCTATATTACGTAAAGGATATACATCCTTATCACTAAAGACTGTGTCTTCACAAGTCTCGACAAAACTCTGTCTTGTACACATTAACATTTGTAAAGGTTCTCATTGTATAAAACCTTCACTCTGGAATTTGCAGCTTAAGCTACTTAATAGTGCCAGTCTAAAATTTCCTCCTTCTGGGAACTCATATATTATTTTAAGAAACAAATGTCTGAAGTTTCAAACACATTCTTAAGAAATATTTCCCTCATTACTTAAAAAGATAAAATTAGGATTCTTAAAAACCACAGGATCAAAAAATCCCTGCTGGTTGTGTGGAATGCTCCAGCTGAGATAATATAATAGTCTGTTACTCAAGAGAGATAATTGCCAGTGTTTGACCTAGAACCAAACAGTGAAATATAACTTTGAGCTTGTTTGCATTTCAGAATAAAATACTACATCCTAAAATATGTACATGTGTGACAGGTTTAACAGAAAAAAATATTTTTTTGTGATATATTTGGTGTTCAAGAATTGAGTACTGTTGTGCTGACAAAGCTACTTGTTTTACAATTGCAATTCAAAAGGCAGTTCAGATTCGGTCAAGATGATTTTCTCTTTGCTCCCATTTTTATCAGTATATTTGCACAATTATAATCATTCAGTCACCCAGCTGTTTGTCTGCCTGTCTCCCTGACATGTTTTTATAAATGATCTCTTTTGTAAGAAATTAAGTAGGTCAGTCAAATTCTAGCATGCTATGAATCAAGTGGCCCAGATTTATTTCAGTACAAGCCATTAACATTCAGGTTGTCCTTTACTGAGTCGTGGATGATCGGCAATAGAAGGACATAGAGAAACTCCCTGAACTTGGGCAATCAAGATAAAGGTCAAGACACAGTCCATTTCTCTTCTGGTTTTCTTGTTTTCCCAAAAAGGACAAAGACCCAGTGCAGGGTCATGGCACCGTTACTCTTGCCAATCACAAAGTTTCTAATATCAAGAAGTTCCTGTTTATTTTACTGAGTAGATAACAGAAGAGGTCCTTCTGGGAGTCAGTTATGGTTTTAGATGCATTTTATGAGTCTAGAATGTAGGAAGCATGCTGCATGTTTAGAGTAGGTGTCTCAAAACAACAAAATCATTTAGAAGCCCAGGGTGTCCATTCTCTCCATCTCTTCTGCCTTCTGCTTGGTATCCTCAAAAGGTTATGTGCACAGTAGAGTTTTACTTGAATGGTAAACTTCTGAGGACAGAACCAGTGTTTTCCTTCTGTCTATATATGTGTGCTTGCATGTGTGTGCATATTTATCTGACACTGGAGGGTCCTGGACTATGTTCTACATAAAATCAGAATATAGATAGTAAATAGTAATAGTGTGTGATCTTAACTGTGGTTATCTGTTGTCAGTGCTGCTCTGTGTCCTTTCTTCTCCAAATTGGTGAAGACAATTGCCACTTGGTTACCAGATTCCTAAGTAGTCCTGAGCACGTATCAGTTTTATGTCAAATGCTTTAAATCTTTTGTTAGCTATCCTTTATATAAATAAACCAATGCGTGTATGACTATTTTTTTTACATACTTTCTGTATCCATTGTTTGTACACTTCCTTCCACTTGTTTTTCTCTTCTACCTTTTGGGCATTTTCCCTGTGCAACACTAACAAATATATTTGCTGTCATGTTCTTCCTTTCTTAGTTTTAAAAAGGAATCTGCAAAACATATGTATGCATGTCTAGTATCTTGGTTGGACTGAATTCAGAACCCACAAATTACTGCCTTTTTGTTTTTCTAATTTGACCTTTTTTCATGCTCTAATAAGGGGATGGAGCTCCAGAGCAGGAAGGCCGCTGGATGATCTGCTCTGAGTGCGTAGGGCTATCAGAGATGGCCAGCGTTTCTCAAAGAGAGTTTTGACCTCTTCATGTACAATATCTCCCAACCTTGGCGATATTCAAAAGTTGTCCAGACACAGTCCTGGGCAGCTGGCTGTAGGTCACGCTGCTTGAGCAGGGGGGTTTGACCAACAGGTCCCTTCCAACCTCAAACCATTCTGTGTTTCTGTGAATCTCTAACTACGTGTCTTATCTATTCATGACTGACTTTTCCATTTCTGTGAGGGTGGATATTGCCTCAAAAGACCTGTACCTGATTCTGTTCACAAACGTCCTCTCTTACTATCTCATGTCTCAATGTATCCTCCAGCAGATCAATTCAAATTTAATGGGTCTCAATTCATGTATAAAGTTAGTGTCAGGGGATCTATATGAAGTCTATGTTAACCTGTCCTTTCTCTCGCTGTCTCCTGAAATCCTTAGTTCAAATCTAGTCATGCATTTTCATACCCATACCACAATACTTGCAGTTTAATCACTTCAAAATTCAGCTGGGTTCTGTGAAAATCTAGATTTTTTTTTTTCAGAGGGAGCACGTCAATGTTAGAATAGCTCATCATTTGAACATGGCCTCTCTGGAGAACTCTGGAGATATTGTCTTTTAGATTTTGAAACATACAAAGATCTTACTATAAGTATTGCAAAATGACAGAGTTTCTGTGTAGCTTTGCATGGTCATTGGTCTGCACAATGAGTAAATTCCATCACATCTTACCTCACAGTTGAGATTATAATCAATAACAGTGCTTTGAATGTTTTCATTTTAATATGGAATTAGACTAACTGGAAAATACTACTAGACATAAGTTGTCTTTCTTCTTCTTCTCAAAGCCATATGAGGGGCTAAGACTTCAGGACCTGCGAAGGCTGAAGGACATGCTGATCGTGGAGTCTGCTGACATGCTCCAAGCCCCGCTCTTCACTGCAGAAGCTCTACTGCGCGCACACGGTAATCTAAAATCTTAAAGACTAACAAACTTTTCAGTAAAATCAAAATTGCAGTTGTAGGTTTCCTTTTTATTTCCAAGTAAAAGAGAAGTAACTGTTTATCAAATACCAGGAAACCGTTCATACAGTACTTCAGAAAAAATACAGCTGTAGTATGTCAAAAAGCATTGAGGCAAACAGGGAAGCTGATAGGAAAGTGATTCAAACTAGGAATTATAATGACAGACATTTTAACTTACCTAGTATGGAGAAACAGAGACACAGAAGTAGAACTTCCGTGGTTTTATATGTCATAAAAAGTCAGAATCATTGCGCCTGTTTTTGACATACCTATGGTTTTATGCCACTTTATATTTGTGTATAAAACTGGATCCAATTTTATTTATTAATTTACTCACTGTTGCAATAAAAGCAGTCTTACCATTGTACTAAATGGTTCAAAACTGCCTCGGCAATTAAAGCAAATGAGTGTTTGTCATTTGAAGGAATTTTATAGTTAGCTCTTCTAGTAGACTTTTCTGTGTGTATATCTCTAACTAGTTTAATTTCACTGAAATCAGACTTTGTACTTGTCATGTAGTTTAAACTGTGGTTGTCAGAATGGGGATACACTGAATTCGGAACAGATATACAGAATCCAGACAAAAGTATCTCTCTGAAACTCAGTGGAAGCTTTAGGCTTTGATTCAGTGATTCAAAACTTGTGCTTACTGAAGCATCTGCCTTGTTACTGTGTGCCAGAGAACTACTCAGGCAGTTGCATTCTCATCACTGTGTTACTGGATTAAGCTTTCATACCCTATTGTTTTTGTGGGCTCCTTGTGAAAATAAAAGGGAGAGGGAAAAGTGAAATAGTAAAACGTTATTTTAAACCCACAACTTTGGGCACACTTTCATGAGGAGGTATGCTACCTGAAACTCATCTCTTTTACATTCTTTTTAATAGTTATTATTTATGGTTCTTTTTGACATTGAATTAAGTCAACTTGAACTTGTGCCGGTCTGATGATATTTAAGGCACAGTCATTGCGTGTATGCTTTTTTAATGCTGATTATTTGTGTAGCACTTATAATGTATTTATAATATGTGCAATATTTGAATGCTGGTTTGGATTCTCAGAATACTCTCATTAAGGCTAAATATTTTACTAAATGGGTAGGTAGTTTCTGTAACCTGTGCAGATATTTTGAAGAAGAAAATTATGGCAATACCATTCAAACTTGCAGCACGGTCCATAATAAATCCAAGAGCAGTGAGGTTGATGTAAACTGTGGAGAAACGTCTGCCAGCATCTAGCGAGTCGGAATTGAAAGTTGAGAAGAAATGAGTCTGTGTTTCAAAGGTCATTTTACTGATGTTGCCGTAGTGATGTCGCGGTAACTTAATGCAATTGGCCAGTGCAGAGAAAGAAACACAGACAATTTGCAAGTCATGAGAAAGTCAACTATTTTGCCTGTAGCTGTAGTCATACGCTGGAAATTTTTCAAATATAATTTGTTTTATTTGAAATGAAGGCATAGAATTGGTTCAGCCTCATAAAGGGAGTAACTGAGCTATTTACAAAATGCTTAGACAATTGGGAAACATCAAATGCCAAACCGTAATGTTTTTGAATTTAATCTTGAAATACGTAAAAGAATACTATGAAATCTTCACTTAATTCACATTTAATATAAGAAAAATATGTCTTAAATTCTTGGAAAGATCATTTTTATGTACTAATTTTTAATGGTTTACAGATATGTAATATTTAATCCAACAGACTTTGCTTTCTTTTGTCATACAATGATACCAATCTGCTGACATAGGCTGTAAGAATTGAGGTTTTGTGTTGTTTTTTTCTCATTAAGAGACAGAAGTATTTAGAGTTAGACCAAGATAAAATTATTAGGGTAGTCATGAAAATAAATAACTTTACGATTTTTCTACAAGTGTTTTTTCAAAATTGTTCCTGTTTCTTTTCTAGTTAATGATAAAGCAGTTCATTTCAGGATAAAAGAGAGACAATTCAGCAAAGATAACTACCTCATATTTTACTAAAACTCATACATTAGTAAAGAAAACACAGTAGAATCCATTTAGTACTATGTCTTAACTCTGGGTCATTTTAAAGATACAGTACAAACAAAGGAGCTCAAGAAAACTTTTAGCAAATTTTATCTGTATCTTAGCATCAATCGGCTCCCCGCTGAAAGATGATCAGCTTAGGGTAACTTGAAAAATACTAATAAAAGTCACATGTTTTGAAGTGTCAATATGTTCAGGCTACATGTCTTTAAACAAATGAAAGTAAACTCTAACCCATGATATGTTTTAGTGTCGATAAGTAGGCACCTGGTCAGTAAATCATTCCCAGCTCAAAGGCTTTTTTTCATATTAGAAGGGAACAGATTTTATTATGACAGCAATCATTATTTGACAATGGCAATATTTTATTAAGTTCAGTGCTTAGAACATGCATCTTTTTTCCAGCATTAATACAGTATAGGAATACTATTTGTCTTTTTCCTATAAAATGTAAAATTCAATAAAAATATCACAGGTCTTTTGATTAATAACATTGAGTTTCCAGTGGGAGTACCTAGCATTTAAAAAAAAAATCTTCAAAATATATATTTAAATTGATAGGAAAAAATTGGAAAATTTCTCTTTCCTTTGGAAATTCTGGTTCATCTGATCTGTGCGTAGTGTGAATGCTTTAAGATTCAAATCAATACAGGAATTTTTTAATAGAAAAATTCACTATTCTTAAAATGTATTTAGTATTACTCTTAGGTATCAGAAACATAAAGCGTTTCAAACAATGGTTAAGAAAGGTTTTATTCAGTTTTAAGATATCATACGTAATAAATTTGTTTCAGTTGTTCTTTTTTTTGTGTATAAATGGGCAATGTTAGTTATGAATGAAAGTAAAGCATTCAGTAACACAATTATAGAAGAAAAATGTAGTAAGAATATGTGAAATACTTTGAACAATCAGGTGGGGTTTTATTCTTTTTGTTCCCCAGAAATACGTAACTGTCATATGCACGTATGAAGACTGGTAACTTGTTAGTTCACAAATCTTTTTGTAATCTGACTTTATCTTAGCCTTCTTCCTTCATTTTTAGCACTTGGCTTCATTTTCTTCAAAAAACCACGGTAGATACAAGTCAATCCATATTGAACAATTTTTTTCAAAAAAAAAAAGGGAAAATATTGAAGATTCTGTCGTGCAAGGACTGTTATATTTTGTTCTGTCTTTGCAAGTCACCGAAATTCTGGTTTCTCAATCTCCTAGCTACTACTTGCTGTAAATAAATAATACAAATAATTATATTTAAGACTGATACTACAGGGAATGGAGATGCTTGCAATGCAGTTATTTACATAAAAACATTGCATTATTTATTATCTTGGAATGTGTTCTGTAAAATTTAATGTCTAAAGTTCCATTCACTTCCACTTACCATATTTATTTCTTTCCAGTTTTTTTAGCTTGTGTTCATATATTCTTTTGAGGGCGCAGTTACAAAATATATTCTGCACATTGCAAGCTGCATAATTTGCTATGTCTGTGTGTTTATTGCAGACTGGGACAGGGAGAAGTTACTTGAAGCGTGGATGTCGAACCCAGAGAACTGCTGCCAGCGCTCGGGGGTGCAGATGCCAACTCCCCCTCCGAGCGGATACAACGCCTGGGACACGCTCCCTTCTCCCCGCACCCCGCGCACCACTCGCTCCTCTGTGACCTCCCCCGACGAAACCAGCCCCTCGCCAGGAGACCTTGAGACAGCTGTGGTGAGTTTGTAAATAGATCTGGAATTGTTAGCAGGGCAGAAGAGCTCGTTTCTAAACATAGCGCACGTACGTGGACACGGGAGCTGCGTTGTCATCTCATTCTGAAAATAAGTTTGTGAAGATGGGAAGCATTTCATTGCCAAAAGCGGTGAGCAGAGAGGTTGACGTCTTAAACATTCTATATAATAACACAATTGAGTATCTGGCTAATAGAAAGCACTCTGTTTTCACCTTGCCTGTCACTTACAAAGTAGCATTTTATCCAGCTACAATCACATCAGTGCATTTGGCTCTTTTGAGCTTCTCTTCTCATTTCATACTTATCAAAATGTTCACTTTCATTGTATCCATGTCCCTAAATGTACTCAATGCTGTGAACCCTGCCTTTTGAAAATTTTTTCTTCAGAAAACAAAATTCTCTTTGTCTGCATTTTGAAATGTCAGCCCACTAGTGTACTGTAAGCTTACAATTACTTTTACTATGTGTGGGCTGCTTCAAGCAGTTTACAAGGCTATTGCAAATTTGAAATATGAAAGCATCTTTCATTAAAATCAGTGTGGTTCTTTTGGAAGACAGAGCTCTCTTTTTAATAATCCACAGCTGCCGCAGTATAAAACTTTTGCTCCATGACCTAAGCATTTTTCTAGAACATTATATGCAGTGTTGCAAACGGATCATCTCTAGGTCTCATATTCAAATAAAGAACTTGCATTCCTGCACAGAAATCTTTTATTTCTTTAATTGTAAAATGCTGAAAAAGAAGGTATATAGAAGGAATAATGTTATCGTACATATATTTACATTAGCAGTTAAATATTGTCCGGGAATACTTCCTAATTAAAATGTGTAATGAAAGATTACATGTCTCCAGTTTTACATTGTGTGCTTTGTTTTTAATTGGTGATCCATAAGGCCAGATTGCAAGTTTGGATAATGATCGCCATTCTACATTTAGTGTATCTAAATCTGAATCCAGAGTTATACATTTAGTATTCCGTTCATTTAAAAATCTTATAAAGAGCTATCAAAATAATATTTTCAAAATGTTGTTTATGAAATAATACATGTTCTCATTTTGGCAGGAAAATAAAAACTAAAAGCAATAGATAAAACCGCAAGCTATAAAGCTTCTTTTCAGATTTTGCATTTACATCCTATCTTATAATTAAAACTGTTCCAGTAAATGTTCTCTACTTGATATTTTGAACTCGGGGCTTCAGGAAATTCCTTATTTTAAAGTTAAATTTTAAACAAAAATGAAGACTCGTATAAATTTAATAGCAAACATTTTTTGAAGAATTGTCAGCTTCTAAAAATTTTATTTTGGCTACACAATAAGTGCCTTCATCAAGTTTTGCACTTAAAAGGCCCACTTGTTTGGTTTGCTTTGGTTTTGGCTGTAACACAAGTGCTTTTAAAAAGCAGCATACCATAAGATAACCTTTTGAAAATGTCCTCTATGTGTTTAATATCTAAAGTATTGAAAGCTCAAGTAAATTTTCATGGAATCTTGTCTCCAATGGAAAGAAAAATCTGTCTGTACTCCTTGAAGACCATGATTATTTATTTTCACACCTAACCACAAGCTATGTGTAGTTTCATCCCTATGCTTTAAATATTTTCAGAGTAAGAGTCTCATTATTCAATATTATTTTTTCTATAGTACCTAGTTGTATAAAATTCAGCAGTGGTATCTTCTGTTGGAATACTTTTAGCTTAACTTATTCTTTATTTTGATCAAAAGCCTCAAAGAATTTTCCTAAAAACAGTATCTGTGTAGATTATTACTTAAAATAGTTGCTGCCATTGCACAACCAAATTGTGCTCCGCCTTGATTTGGACCTGATTGTGTGAGATGCTGAACATTTCCTGTAGCCTTTGCCATCTCCAAACTCCATTTCTGGCTGCCTGTGAAGCTGATGAAAAATTCAGGTCCCTTTTGTCCCTAGAACTCTTAATTCTGAGGTGCCAGCGCTCTGCAGGTTGAAGTACTTGCTGAGATGGAGAACGTGACGGAAGATGCCTCAAAATGTGCTGTTTGGATAGGAAGATATAGAAACAGGGATATCTCATCTTTCCCATTTCTGTTTCTATAGCTTAAATAACTTCTTTTCTGGTTACAGAAATTTTCCCCTACTGAGCACTTCTTTAAATTTTTGCTGAGATTTTTCCAACATAATGTGTCCTGCTGACAACATACAAGGCTTTAGGGTATTTCTTAATCAGAAGTATTTTTTTCATCTACAGTGTGACATTTGTATGTGTAATATTTCTGTGTTTGAAGACCCAGTGGATATGCCTTGTGGACATGACTTCTGCAGAGCATGCTGGGAGGCGTGAGTAAACATGCTTTTCTATCTTTTGAGAAACTTTTGTAGTTGTCATTTTGAAGGGGAAAGCACAGAGACCACAAACAGCTAATGTTAAAGTACTGTTTGGCTTTCAAAGAGTTGCTGGTTTGACCCTATTGAATATTTAAGTTGCCATACACCATGGCTATCAACTGTTGTAGGCTTACATAATGTTCGTTTTGGTCCTGACTCAACAAAACTCTTAAGCAAACGTTTCAAGCCCGTGTGTAAATAGATGAGCCTACTCAGTGTGCGTGTGGTGTTGGCAGCGTTGGGGTTTACACTTTCTAAATTAAGCACATGCCTAATTCCATCTCTGAGTTTAGCATACAAAACTTAGGCATCATAATTTCTTCTTTGACTGGAAATGGATTTAAAATGCTTTCTTACATTGAAGGTTAGTAACTGAGGAGTAGAGTTAACTTACACAATCTGTTAGTGTAATGCTCTTGTTACTACGTATTTTTTTTAAAGTCAAAATAGTTGTGCTAGTAAAGACTTGGACATGGACAGTTATGCTAGTATAAATATTAATCGTGCTTCCCAGGTTCAATTATGTCTGTATGCAGTGATTATATTCATCTTTGTCCTCAGTCAGGAGATTGTACCACTTGAATTGTACCACTGTAGTGTCTTGTCACAGCGTCACACCAGCACAGACAGTTCTGCTGCACATCAACCCAATTCCTATGAACCCGTTCCTCCTGTGCTAAGGAAGAGCACTTTCTCTTCCATGCAGGCTTTTATAAGGCAAAGCAAATTAATAGTCTTGCTGCTGTTGTCTTGCAAATTGTTATGCAGTGATGCAGAAGTTACCGAGAGATCAGTGGCTTGACATGGCGCTTCTAATTTGAGTGCTGAACTGTGCGTGCTGTGATTTGCACGTGCACTCGGAGCTCCAGCTCAATGTCAAGCAAGTGCTGGCAGTGGTACCTCTAGGGTGGGATTCGTCTTTCCAAGCCAGTCATTTGAAAGTTACTCGGAGCACAGCCAGGACTGAGTTTTCCCATTCTAAGATATGAATCTAAGACGGGAGGAATTGACAGGCCTCTCTACCTGAACTATTAAAGGATCCCAGGTGGCTCACTTAGAATAGCTGCCTGTCCTTTGAATGATTAAAGTTAGATGACATCCTTGATGTCAGATTAATAAGTTACAGCTTTTAAACTAAGCAACCTTGTGCACTGTCAGTTAAAGTCTGGCTTTCAGCAGGTTTCTGAGCTCGTTCCATCTCACATTCTGGTGCTTAGGGACTGCAAAGATCTCAGTTTAGAAATTTGTTTCCAAGAGCAGACCTATTTTGACTAGCACAGTTGTAAAAATTAATTGCATATCAAATTGATGATTTCCTAGATTAATTACACTTACATGTTCCATTTCTGATTTAAGTCGGAAGTAATGCTCGGCTTAATTAAACATTGCAGAGCTGTGTCTGAGAAATGGCAAGGATGGGAACCACAAACACATAGGGCTGAGCATAGCTGACGGTGCTCGTTTTTGAACCATGACGGTGTTCTTTTTTCTTTTCATTACGATGCTCATCAAATCTGTATCCCTTCTGAGCAGAAACAGGTACTTCCTGTTCTTTGTTTAAAATTTGATTAATGTGAATATCTGTGAACCTAGTATAAAGTAATTAGCCACCTTTTAATTTTTACTTTTTATTCACAAATACTGACTGACAAAATTCTGGCAGATTTTTGAATCTGAAAATTCAGGAGGGTGAAGCTCACAACATTTTTTGCCCAGCGTATGATTGTTTCCAGCTTGTGCC
Organism: Streptopelia decaocto; assembly: GCF_964273445.1. NCBI lineage: Eukaryota > Metazoa > Chordata > Aves > Columbiformes > Columbidae > Streptopelia > Streptopelia decaocto. The sequence goes on along the minus strand of NC_138655.1, from coordinate 139,011,680 downwards.
TGTAGACATCATAGAAAGTGTGGTTTCCAAGGAGATGGACAAAAGATACCTTCAATTTGATATTAAGGTAAACTATCAAACTGTTCTTGTACTCTTGAACTATATTTCATTTTATAAGAAATACGACTTCTATGTGAAATGCTGCAGTATATTTGTAGCTTTCCAAGTGGAAATTAATAAATTAATATGTACACTGAATTATTGTTTATCTTATATGCCATAATATTAGTGGTTGATATATCACTGAGAAAGAAGAACATTGTATTTATTCCTTAAGCACAAATGCAATAATTCCATATTGTGTAAGTTAATGCAGTATGAATAAAATTATTTTATCAAACTAATGTTCGAACAGGTAATATGAAGCTTTCATTTTTAAGAATTTTTGGATTATTTTCATTACCATTCAGAAATAGTATGTTTCCCTTTAAAAAATTTATTTCAGAAGTGAATTACTTAATTTTTTGCCATCCAGTGCTTCACATGATCACTATATATATAGGAAGAGAAGTAGGAAAACCTTGAGCTATTTTTCCTGTTTCATTTTTTTAACGTTTATTTCCATCATTGCAACTTCGTTGTAAAAGTGAATTTTAATTCATCTTTTTTTCTTTTATACTAGTATAGTAATGAACTATTCTTTGACATAACGTGCTACTTTATCAATGCTGGCAGGGCAAAAGAAAGTAGAGAAATACATTTTGGTTTATAATACTTTGTGTGACAAGTCTCTTTAATACACAGTAACAGTGTCATACATGGTAAGATGCAAATCAAACTATCGAATCTGATTAATCTTGTACATCTTCGTATTTCAAGTGGCTGGTGATCAGCATAGGTTTGAAGTGAAGTAGTGAAAGTTCCTTTTCCTCCTCATTTATTAGATGTAAGTTTTACAAAAGAAGACCCGATACATTAAACAGAAAAGGCTGGACGTAAATTCCTGTGTTAGTGTACTTCTGATTTCAGGCTTATTGCAGGAGGGACGTGTTGTGGGATTTTTGTTTCAATCAATAAGGTTTTAATTATTTTCAACTACAGGAGTCAGTTCTGTTAATTAGTGTATTGCAAGTGCATATATAGTAGAAATTTCCAGTAAGCCATATCACAAAGGAACTGACTTGCACACATTCAACATTTTGTTTGCGATGTAAGTCATTTGCATCTTAGCCTAAGTCTGGAGTACTGTTGTTATTTCAATTAAAAAAAAAAAGGGTGGAGATAAAACTGTTCACCTTTTGTAACTATTTTTAAAAGCTTATCAAAGTAGCTACAAGATTGTCCTTATGCTTTTTGGCTTTGTTACATCAAAGGAAGATTATGGGTACAGATTGTTTTCTAACAATGACAAAATCTGATCTTATGTGGTAAAATCTTTTCCTTTTTTTCCTCAGGCCTTTGTTGAAAATAATCCTGCTATTAAATGGTGTCCTATACCAGGCTGTGAAAGAGCAGTAAGGCTAACAAGACAAGGATCAAATTCAACAGGATCAGATACACTTAGCTTCCCCATGCTAAAAGCCCCTGCTGTAGATTGTGGCAAAGGACACCTTTTCTGCTGGTTAGTACTAGAAACTTACCTACATAAACTCACAGTCACTGCTGTTCCAGGGGTTAATTAAAAAGTCCCACTTAGCACCATGCATTTGTGTGGGATGGTATATGACTGTACTATCTTGCATCCATGGACCAGATAACTTCATGTCCATAAATATTTTAGTATTTTGGGGCACAGCAAAGGTTTATAATGCTGTCTTAGACATTATTGGCACTGTCTGGTGAAAAACAGCGGCATGGAGTGCTATGAGTTGTTCTGAGGGGACAGAGAAGTGGGATATTGGTGAAGGGATTTTTGTGTCTGCTCTGGATAGTGGTAGAAACATGGCACATTTTGAAGAGTAGCACAGAAAGTCAGCAATTTTTAGCTCTCGCTGAATTTTGGTAGAATTGCAGCAAGGAAGCTGGAGTTTAAACAGGACTATGAATGACCTTTTGCTTCATACATAGCTGTTCTGTTTGCCAGGTCTCTCCAATCGTTGTTTCACTTTAGGATCAGCGCTTTATGTTCTGATGAGTTTTAAGATGAATACAAGCTTGAGAAGGAGTAAAAAGCCATAAGTCATTCAAAAAACATCCCTCAGATTGCCTGTTTTCAGCACTTCCAAGATAGTACAACAAAAATATCAACCAAAACCAAAAAGTAGTGGGATATTTTTCTGAAGTACAGAGCAAGCCCCCTCTCCTAGTTTTTTGAGATTGTCAGACTGTCAATTTATGACTATTGTAGTGGGACGTCCTTTTCGCTGCTGGAAAATCAAAAAGGCTCAAACAAAGCATAGACATCCAGGCAAGCTGAGTAAGCCTTCTTTCCATTTTTCAATTGAAACATGAAGCGAGAAGAAGAGATCCTGAATAATCTGCATGATTCCAAGTATGATAAGACTCTTAATGAAAGAAGCTTCTGATTTTACTTCTTTCCACTTATGAATGGAAAGGAAGAAGGAACAAGAGGAAAGTAGACATAATGAAACAACTACAAAAGCCAGAAAAGAGAACTTCTTGGGAGGAAGCTGTTCACAATGGACGGGGAGCTTGGAAAATGACAAATTCTGTTGAAACAAAACAGAAAATCTTTTTTACCAGTGAACATAAAACAAACTTCAGTATTATTCCACAAAAACGTGAAATCCTTTCATCCTTGCTTCTGATTACAGACAAAGAATCAATTTTTCTGTTACCCTGAAGGGACAGAGCTTGAGACCACTTCAGTGTAATGTTGACATGATCCTTCAGAAATCGGCAGCTTCTGCTTCCTTTGCATGGGCTGAATGTACGAGCTCTTGAGAATGTCCCCTGAGTGTGAAAATGTCCTCTCAGTGCCTAATTTTTATAAGAAATGTCTTTTTTATGTTGCCTGGTAGTATTTCTGAATGTTCTTTTTATTTTAATGCTTTGAGATATTGCACAAGCAAAGCCAGTTAAGGTCTTGAAAAAGACCTCACTTTAACAGCAAAATGTCCCAGAAGGCCTTTCCCAGACCTTTTTTCATCCCTGCAAAATGGAGTGAAGAGTTTCAGCAATGGCAAGAAAGTTCTGCTAGCAACTAAAGCATCCTGCAGTGCTATGAATCAGAACCATTTGCTGAGGACAGCCATGTTAGTCTTATGGTACAAAAACCCTGTGCATCAATGGGTTCCTCTGGAGAAAAATAAAGTGTATTCTCAGTTCAGAGGGTTTTCATCATGACTGTATGCTTAAAGGGAGTTTGCTCTATATCTTAAAAATCAATCAGCACATCTCGCAGTTCCCTACTTATGTCAGTTCTGCAAGTTTTGCCCAGGTAATCCACACATTAGACATCGCAATAGCAATTGATGCTGAATTTAGTAAGAGATTCTTTGGAATTTATGTACTAGAAAACCCCAGCCAGCCCCTAGACAATCACCTGGGTTTGTTGGATCTATAGCCTTCTTGCTCATGAAAGCAAGAAAATTCTCTGAGTCTATTGAGCAATTTCCTTTTTTTTTATGTGAAAGTAGGAGTGTTCCTGTTAAGTACAGAGTTCCTTAGAATGTATTAAATTTTTCATTACCCACCACTAACACCACCTTCAACAAAATGTAATCTGTTCTTACAAAGTTCTGTTCCCTTTCAGAAAAAGCATTCTGAGATATTTAAATGTAGTACAAATGAAAACTGTGCACAAATCCTACATCTGTGTATTGTAAGACACATTCAACCTATTAGAACCCCTTCAGGCTGTCTCAGAAGCACAGGGAATTGAGGCAAGCAGACGCTTCTGGAAGACAGTTGCAGCAGGTGGTGCACACTGAGTTTTGCACCTTCCCTCCTCGCTCCTTTCGTCCTAGGTGGAGAGGAGGAGCAGAGACATCTCTACTGGTGCACTTGGGAAGCCAGTTGTAAGTTGCAACAGTGCTTTGCCGTTTTGATTCAAAATTCATTATATGGTGCAAACATTATCACGAAGGGAAGAAAAATCCTGAACTGCATTCTTCTTGGACAATGCTTTTAGCCCTTCCGTGAATTTTAATTTGTTGAAACTTGCTGTGATTCTATTGAGTATGTACTGCACCTTCAAATAAATCATCCTGCTGAGTGTTGAGGAAGTCAGTCTGGGGAGGCTAACGCTCTTAATTGTCACAGCCCTTTGTCATTAGTTCCCTTCGTTCAGTGCTGTCAGGGAGTCTATCCAAAATACAACTTTGTTTCATAGAAGGGTTTATGAGCAATAGGGTCAACGCTCTTGCTCTAGTAAGATGGCATCCCAGTATAAAGCCCTTTGTTCTGGAGTGTGCTGAGGAAAGAACTTCCATGAGAAGCTGTTCTTTAACACTGTTGTGACTATAGTATAGATACAGATACATGACATATATATGATTGCACTTCTTTTGAAATTCACAAGTTTACAAATTTGAAAGCATCAAAGACACAACCTTCCCCCACCAGTAAAAGATTGACTAATCAGCTTTTAACTTAAAACTGAGTTTGTTTAAGTTAATTTTTGCTAATTTCAGTCCTTTCTGGGAACAAATACTGTGTGAGAGGTCTTGGCTCCATGAAGTCAATTATTTGAGTGTGTGCTGCTGTCCTGCAGTGAAAGGTCTCAATTTTCAAGCAGGGCTGAGATTGCCTTATAACAGACTAGTTATTCATTCCAGCAAAATCTTTCCCAGCTGCAGATGTTAAGTATCTCCAAACCAGAGATCTTTGTGTGTGGTGAATTCAAGCTTGTTTGATAGCAGACTAGCTAGTGAGGAAAAAAAAGCTGAAAACTGGTGCTGCAACCTTTTCTTTGTTCCTGCATCCCTGCTGAAGATGTGGACAAGAGCAATCAGAAGAGTATCGATGTAGCTTCTGCATCTGCCCTGCAGAGAGCAACCATTGCATCTGCAGAAAACGTGCATGTGCTCTGATGCAGCTGTTGCCCATCTGAAACACACTTCCTCTGAAATGTTTAGTTTGATGTGACAGATGTCTGAGGCTATTTGCTGCCATTACAGTAAAAAAAGGAGTCATTGCAAGTCCGGAGTCCATACTGACATGTCTACACCCAAGCACCATTTGGAAGCCACATATCTGCCAACCTGTAGTAATGATTGCCATCCTTAAAGTTAGCAGTCACTTCAAGAGAAGCTCAAGGGACTCAATTCTCCACTATAGCCATGTAAATAAGTTAAAGACCCCATTGAAGAAGCTCTGGTGGAGAGAGAGAACATCCATAAATACTTAATTCTGGTGTTGAAGGGCTTGGATCTTTTTCTAGATTGAAAGCTTGAATCCACCTAAAGATTAATTATTGCAACTGAATAGATGCAAGTAATTCTACATAAAATGCATTTCAGCTATAGCAGTCTACCTCGTTTTGCATAATCTCATTATTCTGGTTTACCTCTATCACATACACTATACTAGCACTTTTTGTGACACTAAAATAGTACCAGGGCATAATTCAAACCATCTGATTTATTTCAGATTGTAATTTTGAAAAGCCCTTTTCCTTTCCTATCTCATTTAGGTTCTTTATGAGTCTTAATGATGCTTTTGAGCAACTACTTGGAGAGTATTTTAAAATAATGTTAATTACATGGCTTTTTATCTTCCTGACTTAAGGTTTTACTGTCTCTTGCTTGGTGTTCGTGTTTTTTAGCATGAACCAATTTTAACTTTAAATATCTAAATGATGAGTTGCTGTGTCTACATCTTAATTTTCAGGGAATGTCTTGGTGAAGCACATGAACCTTGTGACTGTCAAACCTGGAAGGACTGGCTACAGAAAATATCTGAAATGAAACCAGAAGAACGTAAGAGTCGTGCTTGGGACAGGGGTTAATTTAACACACACACACACAAAAAAAAAAAAGGTGCTTTGTTTTTAGAGGGATTTTTTAGTTCCATTGAGTAAAAACTCTGCATTTCTTGAAAAACAGGGTAAAAGAGAGGAGGAAAATTAAACCCCTGAATGAGAGGCTGCTTCATACTTGGACTGCATATTAGGCAGCACTATGGCAGACTGTTCTCCTTAAATCATTCCTCTCCATAAATCCACATGTGGTTCAGTCACAACCTAGAAAACCCTTCCTTTTATAGATTTCTTACAGTAATTTATTGATTTATTCCTGAATGTTAAATAACTTTTACTGAAACAACTAATAAAGGTTGGATTTACGCAGGACAGACATTTCCTCGGTCAACAGAAACAAATAAAGATAAATAGTAATATGAAGAAGTACTAACTTAACTTGGTTACCACAGTTCAGAGCTTCCCATATTATGTTACAAATATTCTGGAAACCATAGAAAAATTTATAAAGAGGCAAAATAGACCATACTTTGTCTAACTATACCATTTTTTCTCATCTATTTATTTTATAATTTATGTATTATAAATATCATCTATATAATAATTTATATAGAAATATAAACTGTGTAGAAATATATGTAAATAATGTGTGATGATATTATATATTTATATGTGAGTAATACATATCATGAAGAATTATTATACTCTGTCAAGAAATAAGTAAACATATATCTTTTCTAATATGATTTTCACGAAAGATTACACAGGTACAATTTCAACTTCTCTGTTTTTGCATGCTCTGCATCCTTCTGTCACCCTCAAAAAGTTGTGGGAGTGAGTGAGGCGTATGAAGATGCTGCCAACTGCCTGTGGTTACTAACAAACTCCAAACCATGCGCCAACTGCAAATCTCCAATTCAGAAGAACGAGGGCTGCAACCACATGCAATGTGCAAAGGTGAGAAGGACCCTTCATATAATATGTTGTGAAACCATAATTCAGGTTGTGTATGTCATGTGTACCTGTTAGGAGCACAGGCTTCCAAAACCTCTGAATGTCACACCTGAGATCTAATGGAACCCGTTGCAAGAATTAGATAATTGACAGATGGTGGGTTACACATATTTAGAAAATGTTTCGTATTTAGTGAAATCTGTTTGGCCGGCAGGTGAACACTATAATGATCAAAATTTCATAAACACCTAAGAATTACTGGCAATACAGTATGAAACTTAAGAAAACGGAAATAATTGATAGTTTAATCATCCTTAATAATGTAGAAGAGAAAGAGCATTTTTATTAGGCAGAAGATGAAACATTTGAAGGAGTGGTAAGCTCTAATGAAGGTTTTGCCTTACTGCATTTTGCTTTTGCGTTATTTCTCTAACATAGCAACAAAACAGAGAAGTTCAGATGGAAGGCTGTAAACAGGAATTAATCAGTAGGAATAAAAAGACAGCAAAGAGTAATTCCAAAAGAAACATACTGGTGACAGCAGCCAAAAAATTAGTCATGAGTTTGAACTATGCTACAGAAATAAAAATAATACATTTTGCTGTGAGTTCAGTATCATTTGAGAATGCTTTTTCTCTCAAATTAATTAAAAGCACCATATTTAGAATACTGTTTATGTCAGAAATATATAACTACAGATAATACTTTTTTGAGGAGCACCATTAAAAATAAGGAAGTAGCACAGACTTGACATAGTTGGTCTCCAATAAAAAGCTGAGAGATTTAGAAAGTAATTCTCATTTTTTCTGGAAATGTGTTTCTCTTGCTCCATTGCTATGCAGATCACATTTTCTTTTTGTTACCATCACATATTCTCTCTCTTTCTGTGATATGAAGATTGGGTCTTTTTTTGGTGTTGTTTCTGTCTGTGGAAGCAGAGAACAGATTCTCCTTCACTTTGGTTTATGCCAAATTTACTGGTTTGGGTTTTTTTCTTAAATGATTTTCTAAAAGAGCTTCTAAATTCCGTAGCGCTAAAAACTGTAAAAGGTGTGTTTGTTGCAGCTTTTGCCACTGAGATCATCTCAATCGAACAAAAGTATGGATTCAGGCTGGAGATGACTTTGGCCATTAAACACTGTTAAATATAGACAGTTTAACACAGTACCCTTGCAAGGCACTGGCTGACAACCACAGTTTTCTTTTCTTCTTTGATGCTGTACCTTATAAACAGCTTTAAGCGTCCTTAAAAGGGCCGGATTGCTTTTCTGGTGGAGAAATCCCTGCCAACAGAAGCTGCCTCCCCTCAGCTCAGTGCGGAAGGATGGGAAGGGTGTCCTCAGGCCCAGTGCAGGGCTCAGACACAAGGCAGAGTCAGCATCTCGCTTGTCTCCTCCTCCACCAAAGGGTCTGTGACGGAGCTTCTGCCCTTGCTGCCTTCGCTCAAGTCCATGATGGGATGAGCTACAGCTGCCTCTTAGCAGCAAACAAGTGCCTTGCTGTACAAAAGGACAGTCTTTACTCCTAAAGTCACATTTCTGTATTTAGGCAGACATCATACTGGTTTATGAGCCCAGTTTCTAAGGACACACGGCTTAGCTGGTCCTGCTCTCTCACTCCCCCACCTTAGTATTTTTTTTTTTACCTTCTGGGTGCTTTGAACCAGACACAAAGGAACAGCAGGGGGTTCACAGAAACTCTGTGGTGCAGAGGCTTAATTTGTACTGACACCAAGAGACGGGCTGAAATACCCACTCAGCAGTTACCTCTTCTCCTTGGCTCAGGCGGTGGCCACCAGATGTGGTTTGTGAAGCCTGGGCGGTGCTGCTGCATGGCTGGGTGATCATAAAGACACATAAACAGAGCTCGGGGCTTTGAGAGATGTGTAGCAACAGATGGTCTGACCTAGTTGAAGATGTCCCTGCTCATTGCAGGAGGAATTGGACTGGATGGCCTTTAAAGGTCCCCTCCAACCCAAACCATTCTATGTTTTTATGTGGTTTGGAACGTTCAATGAGACCAAGGTACTGAAGGAGTGTCTGGGAACACTGAATGAATCTTGGGGTTTTTGAGGAGGCTTTTGGAGATGTGAGAGATTAGAAGATATATATGGTGGAGTGGTCATAGAAGGAGATCCTATGAGAGAGGTGAGATTATAATTGCAGTAGGAGCATATATGCATAAATTAATAGGAAGTCAAGCATTATTAGTTCTGTTGTTTGTGAAACAACTTGTTTCATACCATTTTTTTAATATTTTGTATTTTTTTTTCTTATAATGAATATGAGTGGGTTTGAATTACAGGCAAATGATGCGGTGATACACACTTAGCACTTCTATACACAATTACTCTCCTACTTCATTCTCAGCACTCATCTTACCATTTTGTATAAGTAAGCACTTCAAAAAACTGTTTAAGAACAAGGTGCGGCACAATAACAGGAAGAAATACTCCAGTCTGCATTGCTTTTTAGAAGAAAATCAGTACCACTGGTGAGACAAAGTTGGCAAAAACTACAATGCAATAATTAGATTTCATTTCTTTCTGTAATATATCTAATTGATTGTATAAAACAACTACTGCTAAACACAGTTGGTGTGGAATAGGTATTCCTAGAAAGGTTAAACTTATCAAAGAGAGAAGAAGTGCAGCTTAATTTACCAAATTCCGATAATAATATGAATAGCTTCATATTTATTAATGTAAATTTTTGCTTCATTTTTTCAGGATTTTTTCTTTGCTCATCTGTAAAACAGATAAACAGAATTCGCTAAGCCAAAGTCTTGCCTGACCATCCATAAATAGCTTCCCATTGTTTTGAAATAAACTAGCTGAGAACTGGATGCGGAGTTGAAACTATATAACACAGTTGTAACTTCTCTGGTGCAGAGAAGCCTGGATAAGTCAGATCTCCTTGTAAGGTGTTACCTGTTTCAAAAGCTCCCTGCTGAGTGGGTGCAGACAATGCCCACTTTGAAGTAATCAGTCTTCAAAGTTTACATTCAGGTTTTTTTCTTCTCTGTTTTTTGTCTCTTGCTTTAGTAATTGTTATTAAAATTTTGCATTGGGAACACCACACGACAAAATTACCAGTAATCATGTTTTTACGAAAAAAATCACCTTTTCTCATGGACAGTTGCTGTGTCGCTTAAAAAAATGAGACTTTTATTAAAACAAAACCAAAAAAAACCAGGTCTGATCAGCCATATTTATTGTTTGATTTATTTGATCCACTTAAAACTTAACTTGTAGATCCAACACAATCTTGTGATCCAGGGAACAAAAATTATGCCTGACATGATTTGATAACCCAGATCTTCTGTAGTAGGTAAAATAAATAGTAAGGAGGTTCCTCAGAAATTGCTTTGACCATAAACACACTCAAAATGATGTTAATTCAGCTGTTAATGGAGGAATAGTGATGCATAACTGCAAATCTACAATGTATCAACTTCTTTTTTTCTCCCCTGTTCCTTTTTCTTCTGCAGTGCAAATATGACTTTTGCTGGATATGCTTAGAAGAGTGGAAGAAGCACAGCTCTTCCACTGGAGGCTATTACAGGTGCACTCGCTATGAGGTGATTCAACATGTAGAGGAGCAGTCCAAGGAGATGACAGTAGAGGTAACAAATCAATGTGTGTGTTTCAAAAATAGTGCTAAGGCTGCAATTTTCTATTTAGGATAGGTTTAAGCAAAATGCTTCCAAACCTGAGTTTTAAATGGAAAAATACAACCTTAAATGCACCAAAGAGGCAGAAAGAAAACACTGCTTATTTGTGGATAGAAACATGACATTTGGTTCTGCTTTTGGCTTTGGTAACAACCACTGATTGACTTTACTAAAGTCATTTTACTTCTCTGTGCCATGGTTTCCTTTTGTAGAAATGGGTGTGCTGGTACTATAATTAGCTGCCATGCACTATAGAAGACATGCCTTAATTTTGGCATTTGGAAAGTCTGCTTAGACAGCATGCACACGCAGTGTATCAACCCTTCGGTTGCAGTATTTGAAGACTTGTGAATTTAAAAAACTACATTTGTCTCTTTACTTACCTGGCACTCAGCAGCATTGTGTACAATACTTTACACATAGTGGGAATAGAAGCAGTTGGTTATGTAATTGTATCTAATGCTGATTGCTACATTAACTCATAAGATTTATTGTGGTTTTTTGTTTCCCCATTATTTTCCAGGCTGAAAAGAAGCATAGAAGATTTCAAGAGCTTGACAGATTTATGCACTATTACACAAGATTTAAGAACCATGAACTTAGCTACCAGGTGTGGATCAAGCTATTTTTACTGATTTTTCTTTCTATTTTATTAATCCTCAAAAAATTATCTTATTGTCTTTCATTTATCTTCTTTTTCTAGTTAGAACAGCGCCTTCTAAAAACAGCCAAAGAAAAGATGGAGCAGCTGAGCAGAGCTCTCAGTGGAAGTAGGTATTTGCTGTGGTCTTTGAATTCAATCTGAAATCAAATTGACTCTGTTATGACTACACCCTTTTTATTTTTTTGGATAGAGCTCACATCAGTCCGCTGTGTGATGCGATCCCTCCAGTACTAGAATTCATAAGCAGTGGATGAAAGCTAAATGTACAGTAAATCTTATCTATTCCAAAGACTCAAGGAAAAAGCAGGATTAGTTAGGGAGAAGCTAATATTTGGTTCTTACTTCTTTAGTAAGAACACTGTGTAGTCTTCGAGAACCTGCTGCTGTTTACTTGCTAAATATTTAACTAACCTGCACATAAATTACATTTTAGAGGCAAACTTGTGCTAAAAGAAATGCTGACATCAGCAGGAGAATATTTTCACAATGTTTGTTTCATGCTGCAGCTGAGGGAGGCTGTCCTGATACCACATTCATTGAAGATGCAGTACAAGAGCTTCTAAAAACTCGCCGCATTCTTAAGTGTTCTTATCCCTATGGATTCTTTTTGGAGCCTAAAAGCACAAAGAAAGAAATATTTGAACTTATGCAGGTAACACATTTGTATATTTTACTTTTCTAATGTTACTTTTTGGTAATATTGGTTATCAGTGTCCTTTTCCCATTTTCTTAGTGTAAAATTGATAAACCTGCTTTGTATCAGTAACCAAGTTTAGAAAATCAATGCATTTTTACTCGTCTGTGACACAGCAGCTTTTAGTTTGATTTTAGAATGAACGAAAACCAACACTTTGCTGCAGAAGGGATAAGGACAGGTGAAAGGAAAAAAAAAGTATTTACTGTTAACGTGCTTATCTGAAGATAACATTTTAGCTTCAGTCTTCATCTCCTTCTCTAGCTCCTCTTTCCCTACTAATGTGTCTGACAAGTGTGTGGGGGCAAAACTGGGGGAGTGCCTGGGGTGGCAGTGGCATCAGCAGCAGGGGCTGCCGCCTCCTTTCCTGTAGGGCCCCTGAAACCTTTCTGACCCTGTGAGTGCAGGGGGGCCCTGCACCAAGTTGGACAGACGTTTTGGGGTATTTTGGTATTTCAAGTGGTATTTCCAGGAAGATGGATATCATTCTGCTCACTATTTATGGTGTAAAGCTCTGCCCGATTTTCATTTCGCTGTGAAATTATTTTGTTCTGTATTTAATAACTATTGCAGACAGACCTAGAAATGGTCACTGAAGACCTTGCACAGAAAGTGAACAGGCCTTACCTTCGGACTCCTCGCCATAAAATCATCCGTGCAGCTTGCCTTGTGCAGCAGAAGCGGCAAGAGTTCCTGGCCTCCGTGGCCCGGGGCGTTGCTCCTGCAGACTCGCCAGAAGCACCCAGGCGCAGGTAACCCCATCGCAGCACCGCGCCAGTCAAAAAAGCTCATTTGATAGCTGCCAAAGTGGGTGAATCCACTGCCACTCTTTGACATTGAGGTAAAGCGGAGCTGATAAGCCTGGTGGTTGTAAAGCACCACACAGTGACGTTTTCTTGGACATTAGATCCTTGTGGAATTACAGCTTTTCACTGAGGAAAAATGTGTTTGAGAGCCACTGCTCTGTATGTTGAGTGCAAATTGCTTCCCCATTTGCAATACATTAATGGTTAGATGTCGAGGCTTCCATTTCAGTTTTTTCCTTCAAGAGTGTCACTAAATACCTGGTACACTCCAAAAATCTATAAGTATTTGCTAAAAACATCAAACAGTTCTTCAATAGTCAACAATTTAATTGTATTGTTTACTAAATGAATTTTCAGGTAAGAATTAAAGCAGAATACTTGTTCAGTTTTGAGAGCTACAATTGCACAAGGTTTTAGATGTTGATAGGCTTTGAAGCTCTGGAAGTTGTTTGTCCTTTGTTCTACTTCTAAACTTTATGGTACATCTCTTCATTTTATAGCTTTGCTGGTGGAACATGGGATTGGGAATATTTAGGATTTGCATCCCCTGAGGTAAAGTATTTATTTTTCTTTTTTTTAAGCATAGTTGTGCATATTCTAGCAATACAGGTATGATTGCAGTCTGCATGAAGAGCTTCCTTATTTTAATTCAAAGCGTTTCAAGTTGGTTTAAGCTTACCATTTTATTTATTTCACAATAGAAGGAAATATATGCATAGCTAATTGTGCAATGACTCCAAACAATGCCTCTGAACATGACTATAGATATTTAAGTGGCATTAGACAAACGGTGTTGTAGTCATCATTTTCCAAGTACATAACCAGTTTTAATATTGTATATAAACTGGTATCTATGTGCTGGGGAGCTTTCAAGTCATAAATATATGAAATCGTTTAGATTATCTCTGAGTACAACCTCAGTTCAGCAGAATTTGACAAAAAGCCTAAGAAATTTCCATTCTTCTGTAACAATTCAACAAAAACATACAGGCACACACCTAAATATTATTAACCATTTGAAACATTTCTTTTTATTTTAATGTATTGAAGCAGGATGGAAATTGCATACCCAAATGAGATGAACTTCTGCTACTTAACCAAGATTGAAAATTATAATTTTAAACGTGGATATTCCACTATCTATTTATGGGAAAGAGTAAATAATTTTCAAGACTGCACTAAAACATTATAAGCTTCCTATAAAGCTTTATCACCTTAATTTTTATTTAATATTTTGAGAACATTAGATTAAAGCACTGAGTTACAAAACTTCATTTCAGCATCTCCTTGGTACTACTTTCTTTCTAGCTACTCATTTTAAAGCATCCTGGAAAACTCCATGTACTTTTTCTATATATTTCCTTTGCTATTGTTGTTGGTGAGCATCATGCTGGTGAGAAAATAGCTTGCTTCTCTACAAAAGATCAGCTTGCTTCTCCTGTCTAGTTCTTCTTGTCCTTTCTTTGGAAATAATTCCACATTTCATAATATCAAGCTCATTGTGTTGTTGCTGTATCGTCAGTGGAACTGGTTATGAGAAAAAGCTGACCAGAAATATGTTGATAAGCTGTTTAGCAGTAGGTGCCTTTGCAGTCATGCTTAGATGATTGCGTATGAGTTCTTTGATTTGCCTAAATGTGGCACTGTACCATGCGAGTCGGTTCCTTTGTCGTGCAGATACCAAGGATACTTGCAACCACCTATGCTAAAGGAATTTTGTAGAATTCATAATGGACATCTTTGTTTATTTTCATGAATTTCACGACCATTTTTTTTTTTACATAGAGCTGCAGTTTTACTGCCATGTAGTACAATTTCTGTGTATACCAGTTTGTTACAGAAAACAAAATCTTACTGGTTTTAGCAAAGAATGCTGCTTGTTGTAAACCACTCTGTGAAACTATGATGTTCCTACCCAATAAAATTAAAACTCTTTTTGTTCACATGTATAAAATTGTTCCAAGTAATCAGAAACAGTAGTAATCAAGATAGCTTTCTCAATGCTAAACAGTGACTAAAATTTAAATGGCTGTCGGTAAAATCTATTATTTTATTACAAACAGATGAGACACAAGATCTGATTAATAAATCTTAGTGTTCAGTGATCACTTATCATTATTCCATGTCTGATTCAAAGTGATATAATTGTATATTTTTAAAACAATTCTGTTATATTGTTCCATATCAAGATTTGATTTGCTGTTGTTTAGGGCACCACCTTCTATTGAGGTGGTGAGCTCCCTAGGAACTGGAAGAATATTTCATTACTTCATGATTGCCCTGGTATTTATGCTGTTCCATAGGCTAACAAGCATCTACTACTAACCACTGTTGAAGACAGAATATTGGGCTAAATGGACCTTTTGTCTGGTCCAGTACAGCCATTTTTATGTTCTTACAATATTGATGGATCTTCTTACATAGACAGAAGTCTGGCCACACTGTTCATTTTGTGACCATCCTTTTTGGCTTGCGTATGTCATTATGAATAAGAACTTGGTCTGAAACACTTCATGGAAAGACAACATACCATCATAATACCATCAAAATTAATAGTGTCATAATGTAAGAGAAATTACACTTCTGGATTTAAGTGTTAGATACTTCAGATGTTGAGATATTCTAGGATCAGGAGTTACTGTAAGAAAGGAAAGCGAATGGTAACGTTATCCTTCCCAATTCATTTGGCCAAATGAAGCCTTTGGAATACAGATTTCCCAACCTGGTGCTCTGGGAAGTAAACAGCAGTATTCTTTTCTGAAGAGAAGAGCTAGGACCTGAGTGTGTATTTTATTGCCTTGTGTAAAGGAATAAATTAAATTAATGAAAGATCTTACCTACACAGTCAGGTTCAGTGTCAGTTGTACTAACCAAAAAACATACCCGGAAATTTGCCTTCAAGCATAAAATTAGTCTCTTAATATTAGGATAAGTGTGGAAATCAAAACATTTCTTTCCAAGCATTAAAATAATTAACCCTTGGGATGTCAGCTTGATGTAGTCAAAAATGAGTCTTTTCCATAAATGCTATATAAGCTGTCTTGTGTAAATACAGACAATGTGAGAAATTACAGGATGCAGGAGTTCAAATTGGTATGGTAGGGTATGGTATGGCTCATTAGCAGCTCAAGTGAGGCAAAAATAGAGGAGATTTGTAATTCATGGAACAAAAATCCATCAAAGACTCTTCAGTAGAACTTAAGCTGTGGCTTAAGAAGTTCCTGAGCCAGAGTGTCCTGGGGGCTGGGAAAAGTACAAGTCCCGGTGTCTGTGTGCCAGCTTTCTATAGTCTTCCAAAGGTTATTTTCTACTGGCAATTGCTGGCAACAGGGACTCCGAGAAAATCTATCGGTATAATTCAGATTGGTCGTTTTTATGTTCTAAAATCACCAGGTATATATTTATTAAAAAGTGTGTTGAAGTGTGTGCATATGAAGTTTGGCATCAAAGCTTTTAAACAAAAGAAAAAAAAAGTGTCCTTGGAATTCTTAAAAAAAGGGAGATTGCAAGTATTAAATGTCAGTAATATGTCAAGTATTTTTCTTTGCTAATTCTTTATTTTATAGCTTTAGGATTACCTTGGATTTTTTTTTATTATTTATGTTAAGCATTGCATGATATAACTTGCAATTTATTTTTCTGAAAACAGGTGATTTTATATAAATGTATAAAATCACACATTTTTAATAAAAATGTGGTGCTTCTTACATCAGAAAAATATTACTGCATGCTGCCCTGTATTTTGTAACCTTTGGTTTATGCAGGAATATGCTGAATTTCAGTATCGGAGGAGGCACAGACAGCGTCGACGTGGGGACATGCACAGTCTGCTGAGTAATACTCCAGATCCTGATGACCCCAGTGAGAGTACATTAGGTATGTGCCTGCCTGGGGCTGGATTTTTTCTCTTTGTACTTCAGAAATTGCCAGTAGTGGCCACAGTGTTTGTTCTTCTGTGAAGACACTTTGAAGAATTTTCAAATACATTGCTGTATTTTCCAGGATGCAACACAAAGGCTTCTTTTTGTGGTTTTTTTATGTGATCTTAGAAGCATTTCTGACTTCATTGCGTCTGCATCTCTTTTTGAAGAGAAATGTGTTGATCTTCCCACTAACAGCTCCTCAGCTATTCAGAGCAGGTTTGCTTTTCTGAAGAAATTTTGAAGGGCACATGCTTCGTATGACAGTCTTATCTACATACCAGCCCTTTTATGCCAATTAGAAGGACTGGTTGTGCATAAAGAGTGTAGAAGAGGGTTGCCCTGCTTCAGACCTGCTGGAAGACAGTCCTAAAGCTGTATTCCAAAACCCTGCTCAGAAACTCCTCTGCTGGCAAAGACAGCCAGGAAACAAGTTGGTGTGGGCTGCAGCTTCCAGCACGCTGCTCTTCTAAGCGGCGCTACGGCTGGTAGCGCAGTCCCCTAAGGTCACTCTGACTTGGCTGCCTCTGTTCTGCCAGGAGATTTTGCAAAGGTACAAAAATACCATGAATCCAGATCATCCTGTGATGATGCTGTTTCGTCAGAGCTGCCAGTTGTGTGCCCGCTCTCCAGCCACGCTGCACAGACTCGCATTGCTGTGTCTCATGAACTTAAGTCCTCTCCATAGCTTGTCCTTTAAAAACAAAAGGAGAAATCCTTTACTGAGCAGAAATTTTAAAAAAAGGATTTGTTATTTTAGAAACAGTAAAGAGAATTCTGGTGAGCTTTGGTCCTTCCCTATTACAAGTAAAATGCAAAACCATCTTGTTAGGTTGAGGACTAGAATCTGATGGAACACTTGGATATTGTAGTGATGACCAGTGCATACTGTTAAAGCATGCAAGAGGGAATTAGTTTGTCTCACCTTATTTCACTTTAAAGTGGAAAATTCCATTTTTCAAAGTAAAAAAAGTTACATTTATTTTTATTGCAGATTAATTTTTCTGGAAAAAGCATTTTACTTCAAATTTTTTGTTGGTTGTTTTAAGAAAACAGCAATGTCAGTGATTGCTGAGGTATACACTAATAACTCTACTCTTAATTGTGCTGCAATGTTATGATCAAAATTAATATAATGTTAACATTACAGCTGAGTTGTTGTCTCTGAAAGAACAGAGAAATGGGCAGACTTTGGTTGCAGTCCCACTGTAGATGCATCCTGTACTGTGTCCATGTGCAGTATTTTTCAGGACTTTCCATAAATCATTAGAAGCAGTTTGCCCCTCCTGCCAACAGGCTCATGGTCCCGATGGCAAACCCTGTCCTTTAAAAGAGGAGAAGAAGGGTATTGAGAGCAGAAAGACACAAATGAACGAGGCAGTCTCTCCTAAAACAGTGGGACTGGTGTTTCACCACTGTGGAAGAGCTGGTGTGGAAGGAGTGTTGGGGATTATTTAGTTCAGAGTGAATATAGGAGTAAAATTTCACAGCTGGAATCCAAAAGGAAGGAAGAGATTTGCTCAGTTAATAACAGTGGAGAAGGCTTTCTCACTGGTTCTTCAACCGTTTTTGTTTCAATTGCCCAAACAGACACTCAGGAAGGTGGCAGTAGTAGAAGACATGGCACCTCCATGGTGAGTTCAGCTTCTATGGGTATTCTGCACAGCTCTTCGCTTCATGACTATACCTCTGTCAGTCGCTCTGAAAACCAGGATTCTCTTCAGGTATCTCCCCTAAGCCCTTTTCCATTCTCTCTGCTTTGCCTGCCTTCCTCTGCTCTGCTTTTCTGTGTCATTTTGTCTCTGCAAATTTTCTTAATTCTTTGATGAGAGATGGAGAATCTGGGACAACAAATTGTGCGTTCACATTGGTAAGAATTGCTAAATAATCACTATTGTAACAGTAGTCACCTTTAAATTGTGTTGTCAGCTGTGTCAGTAAAAACTTGCTCTGATAAATGACAGGTAGGAATAATGAATGGATTTTAGATTTGAGCCCAAGCTACTTTTGATCCAAAATACGTAAGGAGTTGAAAGTTCAATTCTGAAAGCAACCTTATGTACTTCCACAGGCTCTGAGCTCTTTGGATGAAGATGACCCAAACATCCTGCTAGCTATTCAGTTATCATTACAAGAATCTGGCCTGGCCATAGATGAAGAAACTAGAGACTTTCTAAATAATGAGGCATCTTTAGGAGCAATAGGTACCTCTTTGCCTACAAGACTGGACTCTGCTCCCATAAGTATAAATAATCCAAGAGGCGCCTTGAGCAGCTCTGAGCTCTTAGAACTTGGTGACAGTCTGATGAGACTGGGTACAGGCGATGATCCCTTTTCAGCTGATCGTCTTCATTCACACCCCCGCAGCGATACAAGGAGTGGATTATACTCAACATCTAGTGACGCTGACTCCAGCAGTCAAGATCCCAATGCCAGTGAAAATCTACTTGGAAATATCATGGCCTGGTTTCATGACATGAACCCACAGAGTATTGCTCTGATTCCCTCAACAACTACAGAAACGGATGACGATTCACAGCAACCCAGTACTGAAGGTGGGTCAGCAGGGCAACCAAATCTCACAGACACAGGGCTGGAGCCTCAGGAAGAGCATGCACTATTTGAGGATGCACTCAAAAATGAAGGCAGAGGAACCCAAACAGAGGAGGGCACTTCTGAAGAAAACATTATTCCAGGTGAAACAGTATCACGAAGTGGTGATAGTAACAGGGAGGTAATGAGCACGCTGGATGCTTCAGGAGATACTTCAAGTCAGACTCCTCAGACCTCAAGTGAATGGATTGAACATGTGCATCTGGTATGAATAAAAACTAAATCTGCAGTAAATGAGTGGTGGTGACAGATGGTACAGTATGTGGAGTAAGCATTATGGAGGCTTTGATCCACATAATTACAGCTCAGTTGTAACCACTGACATAACAACGGATATTTAGGAGTTCTCTTGAATTGTAGTTCTTTGTAATAATGTGAACCTTTCAAGGAACATCCTTCGCATTTAATTAGGTAGTACTTGCCTTTTTGCTCTCAAGAAAAAGGAATAATTAGGTTGTATTCCACATTCCTAATACAATGCAGCATCTGTTTAGCCTTAGGTTGATGATGATCCTTAACTTGAACATACGGATTAAAGGCTTACACTGATTACTTTGGTTGGTTTTCCGAAGAAATAGTTTATTCCATTTTTTAGAACTCATTCTTTCACCAAAATAACATTTAGCAATTCATTTGCATTTTGTTTTTGTTTTCCATAACTTTTCCTTACTCACTTTTCATTTTTGTTGGCAGTGTGAATGGAGGTATTTAATGCTTCTTTTTAGTACTGCTCCAGGAACCAGTTTTAGGGGATATTCTTTCCCTTTAAAATCAAAGATTTTTTCATGTCTATTTACAGTCCAAATGTGCCAAACTGTGAATAGTTAGCTGGCGGTAGCCTAACGAAACAGTGCAGTGTTACCTGTCAAACTAATCCCACAATTCCTAGCAGTGAAAGAAACCACTGGGTAGCATTGCTTCTCAAAATTTAACTGGCATTTGTTGCCATGGCGACTGCATTTAATTAAATGTAGCCTGTATCTTAAGTTAATAAAACCTAATGCTGCTGTTAAACAGTTATTTTAAATATTAAAATACAGTGAGTTAGCAACAGCTATGCTGTATTTTAAGAGACACTTTAATGGAAGTGCAATCATAGTTGTTTGTTTTCATAATTCTACAAAGCATTCTATGCACTAATAGTGCAATTACTTTTAATGATAACATTTTATAAAAATATAGGAGTACAGGATTTTCATATATTAGCCAGTCCCACAATTAAAGTTCAGATAATACATTCTGCTCAACATGTTACGGTGCCTTTGCCTAACTCAACTGGATAGTTGCCACAGTTAAACAAGTAATTCAAATTCAGTGTCTGCTCTGGAGTAACTATGCTATTAATTGCAAAGACCTCCATAAAACCACCCATGGCCTTGCCTTTACAGTAAATAACTAAATGTTAAGTCAGTGTTTTTGCATAAACAAAACACTGCTAGGTATTTGTTCAATTGCACAATATTCATTTGCTGTGTGATTACTGTTTAGTGTAAAAAAAAATGTAAAAAAGAAAACCACAAAAAAACCTTTTCCTAGTTGTTGTACCGTGAAAACAAATACTGGTTTTAGATTTGCTTAAAAGCATCAATCTACAGTTAGTGAGATACAATGGTACAGTATGTAATTACAACTAGAGTAAGTTGTTGAAATGGCTGTTTTAATTACATATAATCAAAACTTGTCATAACACAAGCAAATTACATACACTCCATTTTAAGTTTTGCTTAACTGTTACCAGAGATTTGTTGATATAAAAGTTTATTACTACTGAGTGTGTATAGGCAAGTGTCATGATAGCAAAGTTTATGTATTGATTACTGTGAGTTCAAGTGAGTGTTTTGGTAACTAATTCATGCAAACCCAGCTATTGAACCTTACAGTCACAAGGTTAATATTAGTAAAATTTGAAATAAGAATATTTTACCCTTACCCCATAAGAACCGTGGTCATTTTGCAAGCATCTTTAAGAGAGAATGGAATAGAATAGTCTCAAATCATTTTCCAACTTTAGCTGCCCTACTCCTGACATCATTGTGAACCTTTGGACATCTTTGAAAAACACCTATTTTAAATTGTTCCATGGTATAAGATCCTTCAACTAAAACAGTTCTTCATGAACCGTCATAATGAATTGGTCTGAAAGTTGTTTAACTCACATGGCTTCCTGGAACTGTAATTTCTGAAGAGAAAGATTCTCACAAAAAGATTGTGTTTTGCATTGAGATGTCTTGCAGAGTTACAGTAAGATATGTAAGAGTGCTCTCTGTGAAGATAGTGAAGTTTGTGGGTTCTGGTTCTTTGTAATTTGGTTAGGTTGTGCAGTATATCCATTGTTTCTGTGTTACTCTTATAAGCATGAAATTAGCCTATTAAATTTGTATTTTCTTGGTACTTATTTTAACACCATAGTCATTGACTTTACAATTCAAAAATAAAGTTTGGCAAGACTATTTTGTAAACCTGTTAATTTTATAATGTAAAAAAATTACTCTAACCTTGAATTGTTATTTGCACTTTCATAGTCTATACTTGATACATTCCCACTTTATATACAAGTAGGATACTACAACCATGTAGATGTTTGGCCAAATGAATGCTGTTAATAATATGTAAAATTCTTTGATTAAACATTTATTACTTAAACTAATTCCATTCTGTCTCATTCCGTCTTAGACTTACTGTAGTAGCTTCTTAAGATTGATGACAGACATTTTTAGGATATGTTCAGTCCCATGCCAGATTAGACGGGACCATATAATAAGTTGAATGTTTTGATTTGTAAATGTTTGCTTTGAAAACAAAATCTAAACCAGACAATTTTGTCTTAATTCATAGAATCATAGAATCATTTTTGTTGGAAAAGACTTTTAAGATCACTTAGTCCAACCATTAACCTAACACTGCTGAGTCCACCCCTAAGCCATGTCCCTAAGGACTTCATCTACATGTCTTCTAAACACCTCCAGGGATGGTGACTCCACCACTGCCCTGGGCAGCCTGTTCCGATGCCTGACAACCCTTTCTGTTAAGAAGTTTTTCTTAATATCCCATCTAAATTCTCCCCTGGCACAACTTGAGGCCATTTCCTCTTGTCCTCTCTCTTGCTATTTGGGAGAAGAGACCAACACCCTCCATGCTACAACCTCCTTTCAGGTAGTTGTAGACAGCGATAAGGTCTCCCCTTAGCCTCCTTTTCTCCAGCCTGAACAGCCCCAGATCCCTCAGATGCTCCTCATCAGACTTGTGCTCCAGACCCCTCACTAGCTCCGTCACCCTTTGCTGACCTCTCTCCAGTAATTGCTACAGCCATATTGTGCACTTGTTTTTGTAAAGAGTAAAGCCATGTCATTACAAATAGTGGTGCTAAAGAGAGTGTGGGGGGACTGATTTTTGAGGAAGATCCCGTTAATTAGTTACTTAAGTGACACTTAATATCCAGGCTCCATTGTTACCAGGAAATTCCAGCCTGCCTCTGTTACAGTAAATAACTAAATGTTAAGTCAGTGTTTTTGCATAAACAAAACACTGCTAGGTATTTGTTCAGTTGTTAACAGTAATTTAATTAGCTTCCTCCAACAAACACGCCAAGATGCTGGAGAGCTTCTAAAATCTAAGGGACAAAGGCCCTGCAAGGCCCTAACCATCACCTCCTGCTGTGGTGTCACTGCACACGCTGCAGTCAGCAAGTACCAAGTTTTACTAAGACAGTGAGTATCACAAGATGGATTTTTGGTTTAATGGCAGCTAGAACATACTAATAGATGTACGAATTTAAAACATACTTTCTGTGGTGTTTAAAATCAGAACAATATGCTTCAAAAGCAGACACCCCACAGCCTGCTTTCAGAGATGTGTTTATCAAGGCCAATTTCACTATTGTCTTCTCCTCCTCTTCTCCCTCCCAGCACACATGAGGCATGGAGGCATAGTTTCTTCACTAAAAATTCTTGACCACCTACTCAGGACTACACAATATACTGATTGTTGTCCTTATTATTCTTCTGAAGATCAGCCAGATAAGGGAACTTGAAAGATGTAGAGAAGCCAGTGATGATGCAAAACTGGGTGTCATCTTTCCCATCTTCTCATTTTAACTGAAGAGTAAAGCACAAGATGTGCATCCAAAGGAGATGGATCCCCTGTCATACAGCATAAAGCTGTGTTTGCTGTCTGTATGAGGGCAAAGGAAGGAATGAAGGCTTGATATCGTGCAGTGATATGCTTTCATTCTACTTCAAAAATAGGCAAGTTTAGAATTTATACTATTCTCCAAATATATAACCAGATAAAACAATTTAAGTAGTTCATGAAAAAATACTAAAAATAGAATAATAAGGTAAATAAAAATGTTTCCTAACTTAACTGCAAAACCCTTTTTTCCTCAGCTCTTCATGGATACTTAATGTTTGATCTCACCAACAAAATGTTAAAGCTAATTGTTAACAGGATGCTGTTATTTTAAATGTATGCAGGTCTGGATCTTTACAGAAATCCCTTCTGCAGTGAAATACATATTTGAGAAGGTGTTTTGCATGTTTTTTTCTTTTTAGGTAATTTGCATGAATATCCAGAAAAATGGAATATAAGCAAGAAAATATTTAGTATATCCAGACAGATGTTCAGTACTGCAAATATATAATCTTCAGGATTCAGATTATAGTGCAATTTTCATCCAAGCATAAGTGTCATATCCATCACAAGATACTGGAAAAATTATGGGGGATTTTGCCCTGGGGTTTTTACATAAGAATTGTTCACTACTTAAGGATGATTTACCTTTACCGAAATGGTTTTAAGGAGTATTTATCAGTTCATGAACCCAGATGATTTTCCTTAAGTGATAGTGAACATAAGTATTCAAATTATTCATCAGTTCTATTTTGGCCACTGCACCTTCTGCTCTAATTATCAAATCAATTTTATTTATAATAATCTATTTTTTTAAACAAGGTCTTGGTCAGATGCTAGCATTTTTACTCTGCAAATGCCACAGTCGGTCTTGCTGTCCGCATTTTTTAGCATGGCAGTCCGTGTAATCAACATCATCATCTTTAGGGATGCAAACAAACAGCAACATCATTAATTAGCCAGCCAAGGTTCTCTAATGCAATTGCAAAGACTATTAGAATTTATACATATTATAGGAGAAACCTTTACATTCTGCAATTTAAGAAAAATAATAATAATTTAAAAAGTCTTATTTTGAAATTGATTGTATTTATTTTCTGTTCAGGAATCTGGAGTTTGAGGCCCTCCTTCTGACCATGATGTCTTTACGTATAATTCAGCAGCAAGCACTCACTTAAAAATCCAGTTCTGCCTCCTGGAGCGTATACAGACAGTGTTATTGAGCACAGCAGTCCAAATTCTGCTTGGCTGTAATTTAGCCATCCAACTCCATTCCCCGTGATTTGATATTCATTCTGTCCTGGAAGGCAGAAGAAATTGGTAGGGTCTTCGATGGTCTAAGGAAAAAACACATTTATACAAAGTGAACACAGTATACATGGCACATAAAGCAACATTAGGATGTAGACCTTCATGCTGTATATAATGCTTATTCATCATACAGGAGTGTGGGAACAGCAGGACATGCAGTTCCAGCCACCTGGATGATAATGAATATCAATACTGATGTGACCATCCGGACAGTCAAAGAATAAATAATACTAACATGATTAAATCACAGTAATTAGTCAAAACATAAAGGGCCTTGGACAGGTTATACACAAGTATGTTCTTCATTACTATAAGGAGCGATAGCCCAGGCTGGTGAGAATGATCTCTCGGGCTGGAACACCGCGCCCAAGGACACGTGACGTGTGAATGGTTGGGCCTGGGCTGTGAAAGAGTGGGTCGGAACAAGATATCCATGGGAACGTGACTGAAAACGGTCACAAGATGAGTGTGGTGTGTTTGGAATAACAGTTACTGAAAAAAAACATCCTAACGTCTTGGTCCAGGCCTGTATCTGTAAACCTGTAAGTTGAGAATGGTTAATTAAAGAGGGGTCAGCTCAGCTCTGCCTGGCTCTTCTCTCCCTGCTGAACACGACCTCCGCCTGTGTGTGCATCTCTGCGTCTCCGTGTGCATTGTTCTTTATCGCCGCACATCCAACTCCATTCCCTGTGATTTGATATTCGTTCTGTCCTGGAAGGCAGAAAAAAATCGGTAGGGTCTTTCATGCTCTAAGTAAAATACACATTTACTCTCTTCATACAAATTGAGCACAGTATACATGGCACAGAAAGCAACATTAGGATGTAGACCTTCATGCTGTATATAATGTTTATTCATTATACAAGGAGATATGTAAAAGATTTAGATAAAGCAACTTGCCCTTGATACACAGCCGGTCTTGATGGATTTTTGCATTTTCTGTTCCAGGTCTTCTCCAAAATAGCATTAGAGATTTAAACGAGGTAAGTGGGTGACATAACACGAGGGATACACTTTGAATAGACTATCAAAATACTATACTATAGACTACTAGTCCAATAGGACGTAACCTATTTGTAGCTACTGTTAAAAAAAAAAAAAAAAGACAAAACATTTTTCATAAATTATCTTACTTTGCCCTGTAGAATCTCATTGGAAATCTTTACACTGAAACATAATAGCAGTTTGTTATGTAAAGAAAACATATCCTCTTACAATTTCCTATTACATCATTGCTATTTTCATGCCTGTCAGCCCTTCTAAGTTTTTCTTGAGTCCAGGGCTTCTGCTGTATCAACACAGCACAGCAGTCCAGTTTCATCTTTGAAGAAATTTTAATTAAATAAGAATGAGTGTAGTTCTACCTTCCATTGTAATAACCAATAGAGAAAGGCTGAAGTTCACTGACAGAGCCAGACAAGGAATAAAACAGGGACTGTAAGCAAAGCTCCATGGAAAAATACCCTAGGCAAGTTTTAACTGGTTGCAGAATCCAACAAATAGATCAACGTGCTGCAGAGCTTCATGGAAAACAAGGTATACTCACAACTGTCTTGTGTGCTCACAAGTATATGTGACATTGCAGAGTGTCACAAAGGCCACAGGTACTAAGATCAGAACCAGGAAATGAGAACCAGGAATGTTTCAGGTACTACAGTGAAGTTCCACTGGAGATAATCAAAGAAACGGGCTCAGTTTATTGCCTCCTACAGCAGGTCCTTTGACTAGTGTATGACGAGACAAAAAGACTCTAAAAATTATACCATGAGCCTTCCACCTTTCAGGAGTTTGGAAAAGCTCTAACTACACTGTTCCTCAGCAACAGGGACTCCCCATGCAATATACAGAACTATGGCCACTTCAAAAAAATGCATGTGAGGCTGCATCAGAAAGCAGAGGGGTGGGGAGCTGGCTACCCAGAGGAAAAGTTAATAAAAAAATACTACTGTGACAATCCCAAGTAACCTCAAGTAATCTGTTAAATACAGCTGACTGAAAAGAACAAAATTCTGACATGTTTTTGAAATCTAAGTGTAAAACAGTAATAAACTGGCAATGGTAAAAAACTCTAGTTGGTTTGCACTTGGTATGGAATCTTACACAACTGGCAGATCTCCTTTATATATTTTTACTAATTAAATAAAGAGAAAGTCTATGTGATTAACAAGTTAGCTTACATGCACAGTGGGAATGTGCATGTGTGCCTTCAGGAATCAGAGTTCACTTGCACCTGTCACAGTGGCTCATAGTGGAGACAATAAAACATACATAAAGAAAACAAACTCCCTTAGTCACAGTCGACAGCAGTACCTATTTTCGTCACTAGTGCCAAAAGACATAATCTCCAAGTCACAAGTGACGTTGTGCCCAAGGAGCATCATACTGCATCGTCATTGTAAAGGATAAAAACCAAGCCTCAGGTGTTTTTAGTGGCATGTAGTTTAGCTGGGACCACTACTTCAAATTCTGTTCAAAGACTTAAGTTAAAACTACTCCAAGCGCTAGATCCTTAAGAACTATCTCAAATGAACCAGAAACAGTAAAGTAACCCGTTAAGCAGAAAGCCTGTCTCACAGGATCCCCATTTGCAAGAAGATACAATAGAAAAACACTGTCAACTGTTACACGGGTAAGTCCTGAGAGCTTGAACTGGCAGAACATGACAAGTGCAGAAATACTAACTTTTGTTAAAAGGTGTATTTTTGCTGTTCTTATATCACAGAAGCATTTTAGAGCACAATTGAAGTAGTCTGAGAGCCAGCTTGAACATGCTTTAAAAGAACAAAGTCCTTGCGGTCACGATACATTATCTCTGCCATTGCTTGATATAGCCAGGTACCATGGGGCCAGAAACCAAACACCTCACAAAATCTGGGGTTACTTCTTGGCTCTACCAAGTACTAGGTACCTATCTGTGCAGAAAAGGACATGACTCATTTCTACCCCATTTCTACACAGACTAGTGATGCTATGTCAACGTGACGGCACTGAGAGGGCCCCAGCAATGGAGGACTTCTGAGGTGGGTGTTTGGGAAGGATGGTGGGAAGAGTTTAAAGGTCTCTGTGAGATCACTGATCTGCAAGACAATCACATAAAACTACAGAGGGATGGACTAAAGAAGCAGAGAAAAACATAACAGCCCACGAACTAATGAAATTTAACAAGGGAAAGTGTAGAGTCCTGCATCCGGGCAGGAACAACCCCAGGTTCCAGTATAGGTTGGGAAATTACATATTAGAGAGCAGTGTAGGGGAAAGGGACCTGGGGGTCCTGGTGGACAACAGGATGACCATGAGCCAGCACTGTGCCCTTGTGGCCAGGAAGGCCAATGGCATCCTGGGGTGTATTAGAAGGGGGGTGGTTAGTAGGTCAAGAGAGGTCCTCCTTCCCCTCTACTCCACCCTGGTGAGACCACACCTGGAATATTGTGTCCAGTTCTGGGCCCCTCAGTTCAAGAAGGACAGGGAACTGCTGGAGAGGGTCCAGCGTAGGGCAACGAAGATGATGAAGGGAGTGGAGCACCTCCCTTATGAAGAAAGGCTGAGGGAGCTGGGTCTCTTTAGTTTGGAGAAGAGGAGACTGAGGGGTGACCTTATTATTAATGTTTATAAATATATAAAGGGTGAGTGCCATGAGGATGGAGCCAGGCTCTTCTCAGTGGCAACCAATGATAGGACAAGGGGTAATGGGATCAAGCTGGAACACAAGAGGTTCCACCTAAATTTGAGAAAAAATTTCTTCTCAGTGAGGGTGACAGAGCACTGGAACAGGCTGCCCAGGGGGGTTGTGGAGTCTCCTCCTCTGGAGACATTCAAAACCCGCCTGGACATGTTCCTGTGCGACCTCACCTAGGCGTTCCTGCTCCAGCAGGGGGATTGGACTAGATGATCTTTTGAGGTCCCTTCCAATCCCAAACATACTGTGATACTGTGATACTGTGAACTATGAACAGCTTGAAAGGAGACAAAGGTAAAATAGAATTTAAATCAAAACAAGGAAATGTTTGGCACCTGAGACAAGATAGTCAAAGCTGGTGTGAAAGAGAGGAGTGCGTGAGGTTAAGTGTAGCTGCCCATGCGTCCACACCAAAACAGGCAAAGCTGCAGGGACAGTAACAAGTGGGAACTGCACGCTCCAGCCAGGGCACGCTGCATGCCGGTGAGCATCTGCGAGCAGATCCCTGCAAACTCTGTCTACTCCTTTTGCAATTATTACCATAATACCATCGAATGACATAGCCTCCTTTTACACAAAGGAACAATTTGATTTTAGCAGGATCATTTTCCTCAATGTAAAAAATATTAAGGAAGACGATTTGTTCTTTGTGTCCACTGAGAACAAGACAAAAGTAAATCGACTTAATTTGCACCAAAGGTTTAAATGAAACAAAAGGATGAAGGCTAAATATGGAAACGAATAGGCTGCAGATCCTCATGTGTGAATAGGCATTTATTTTTTAACATCAGACTAGAGGAACATCTAAAAGGGATGGGTTAGGGCCATGTAAGTTGCATCAGGGTGAGGAACCACTGTGTGATCTATGATTCCTGCATTCAGCTGCCAAAGCTTCACCAAGATGTGTTAATTCCCCAGCCATTTAAACTATTTGATACGTGACTGAGGGTCTATGCAAGAGGAGCTGTTGGCTTAATGAAGACCAAAGCTGGCCTATATTGAGGGTAAGATCCACAGTCACCATTCTGCTGAATCAGAACGACTTAAGTTCATCTCATACCGATTTTCCCATGAGTAGGAAGGATGACAGCTGTACCTCTTTGGGTGATGGAGCCAAGCGTCCCCCTGCAAACAGGAATGGGGCAGGTACCAGAGGCAGCTTTTGTGCTGGCCTGCAGGTACTGGGTCTCCTCCTGGGCTGCCTCTGGGTCTCGCCAGTATGGAGGGATACTGCTCTCTCCATTACTGTTTTCACAGAATCACAGAATGGCTGGGGTTGGAAGGGACCTCAAGATCACCTAGTCCAACCCACCTACTAAAGCAGGTTCATCACCCACAGCAGATCGCACAGGAATGTGTCCAGGCGGGTTCTGAATGTCTCCAGGGAAGGAGACTCCACAGCCTCTCTGGGCAGCCTGTTCCAGTGCTCTGGCACCCTCAAAGTAAAGAACTTTCTCCTCATGTTTAGATGGAACCTCCTGTGCTTCAGTCTGCGCCCACTGTGCCTCATCCTACCACTGGGCACCACTGAAAGAAGTCTGGTCCCATCCTCTTGACATCCAGCCTTCAGATATTTGTAAACATTGGTAAAATCCCTTCTCGGCCTTCTCTTTTCCAGTCTGAACAGACTCAACTCTCAGTTTCTCCTTCTAAGAAAGATGCTCCAGCCCTAGCTGAGGCAATAAATATGCCCTGCTTGGGACAGGGACCATGAGTCTTTGGAGACCGAGAACCAACACGTGCTGTCTGCCATTTCTGAGAGAAACAGCCCTGACCCTGCCAGCACA
Organism: Streptopelia decaocto; assembly: GCF_964273445.1. Lineage (NCBI taxonomy): Eukaryota > Metazoa > Chordata > Aves > Columbiformes > Columbidae > Streptopelia > Streptopelia decaocto. The sequence continues at coordinate 138,981,634 of NC_138655.1, read as the reverse complement.
CGGACCCACCGAGCGCGGCTCTGCCCGCTGACTCCCCCGGCAAGCCGAGGTTCCCCCGCCACCCTGCCCAGGCCGGGCCGGGCCGCAGCCGCCGCCCTGTGCCGTGCCCCAGCTCTCCCCCGCGGGGCTGGGCACGGCGGCCCCCGCGGCGGCGGGCGGCCCGCAGCCAGCAGAGGGCAGGGCCGGGCGCCCCGCTCCGCCCGCCGCCGCCACATCCGCCGCCGGCGGGAAGGGGCCGGCGCCGCGGCCGGTGTTGGAGCGCAGCTCCCCGCGTCTCTCAGCCGGGGGCCGCGGGCCCCAGCGCCGGCCGCAGGATGCCGCTGGGGCTGAAGCCCACCTGCAGCGTGTGCCGCAGCACGTCCTCCTCCATGTGGAAGAAGGGCGGGCAGGGCGAGATCCTGTGTAACAACTGCACGGCCCGCTCCGCGCCGCCCGGGCCCGCCGCCTTCGCCACCACCTCGGCCGCCGCCCAGCACAGCAACGGCGGGGGCGGCGGCGGCGGGAAGCAGGTGAGCGCCGGGGCCCAGCGCCCTCTCGGCGCCCCGCCACGCCGCCCGGGCCGGGCCGGCCGCGCCCTTCCCGCCGGGGCAGCGCCCTCGCCCTGCACTTACCCGGTAATTCCCCCCGCAGAGTAAGCAGGAGATCCACCGGCGCTCTGCGCGGCTGCGGAACACCAAGTACAAGTCAGCGCCCGCCGCGGAGAAGAAGGTTTCCACGAAGGGCAAGGGGCGGAGGCACATCTTCAAGCTGAAGAACGTAAGGCGGTGTGCGGGGTTTTTTCCAGTAGCTGCCCCCAGCGTCCCGACCCGCAGGCTCCGTGCTTGGGGGAAGGAGTTTTGTGTAAATAGAAACGGGCCACGTGAATTCAGTTCTTGCTTCTCCGCTTAAGAGCCTGAGAATGAAAGTGTTGACGTTATTGTTTTCAGTTTCAAACTACAGATGTTGTAAATATTTGGACCCGGTTTCTTGTGTGTACTGATTTTTCTAAGAAGATAATGTATGAGCTCATTGCCTAAAATGAAAAAAAAAAAAAAAGATGGAATTATTATGGTGGGTTAACGCTCTTGATTTTCCATTTCTGTGTTCTTTCCTCAGCCCATCAAGGCTCCTGAGTCTGTATCCACTATAATTACAGCAGAATCCATCTTTTATAAGGTATGGTTTATGCAAGTTTTTTTTGTGAAAAGGGTCTTGCTGTTTCTGTTTCCAACCTGAAAACTTATCGCAGGTAGAGAAAGCACGAGGGATGTGTCACAGAAGCTGTTCTTCCTTGCCTAGCCACTCTGTAGTATTTTGCTCTATGCCATTGCTGTTAAGTCTTGCAAGGTAGTTTACCACAGTAGTTTACGTAGTCATGTCATTTTTTTTGTCCAAGAAGAAGATGCATCTGGTTTCCCTAGTAATTATTGCAATCAAACTTTTCAAACTTTTAACTTTAACTGTGCAGAGGTCAAGCAAAAGCTACTATAGCTGACTGCCAGAATTTGTGTGATGTTTCCTACCTTAGGCACAGAGAATGTTGCCTGTAGAGGGGATGGGTCGCGCTGCCGCAAAGTCTAAACTGCCTGCGGTTTCAGAGCTGGGTGCAAGCAGTGTGGAACACCCTGGAATGAAGTATGTGGACTATTGCAATGCAAGCAGGAGCTAGCCCTTCTCACAGCCATGCTTGAGAGTGTCCTTACCAGCGTGCCACGCTGTTAGTGTTTTGAAGTTCTGAAATTTGCTTTTGTTTCCCAGTAGTACAAGCAAACCATTGGAAATGTCTTTTCCCCCAAAGAAAAGGTGAGGACAGCCACTGGGAGACAGCACAGCCAGGGAAGTGGTAGAGTGAGCTTCCGTGTGCTCTCTAGAGACTTGATGCTTTGCGTCTCATGTCCCAGATGAATCTCTCGTGTTGACTAGTTCGGAAAAGCATTGATGCCTTTTCTCACGTGTTTTTGGATTTTTCAGAAATTCCTGAGAATTATGTCAAAACTTTTATTTAACCCGGTCTCTTTATGCAAAATGTTTTTGTTTTGATACTTTGCTGCATTGTTGAGAAGGGGATTGTTTGGGGTTTTTGAGGTCTTTTAAATCTGTTTTATAAACAGAACCCTCCTGGATGATGCTTGGCAATCTCCGATATTGATAGCACAGATGCTGCATTGTGCTCTGTGACACTGTTATGCCATGAGTTGCCTTTGCTGTGCAGCCTCACACATTACAGAGTGACATGGGAGGTGATAGGAGGTGGATCTGTCTTTTGGGACTCCTCTGCATTCAAATGAGCGAACTTCTTCATGCACAGAAAGCTGCTTTTTTTGCATACACAGGGAAAATACTACAGTTACCTTTTCTAGAAGGTAGCGTTGCGCTCTCCTCCTTCTAACAGAATGAAACCGTCGCCGCTCTGCAGACAGGAGGTGTAGCTCTCCTGGGAGCGGGGGATGTAGAGCAGCTGAGAGCACTATTGCTTAGAAGATGGATAAGGCCACGTTGCTTCTGAGAGATCAGGCGAACAGAAACTCTGTGGAATTGCCTGTCTGGTCTCATAAGCAATTTCGGGACTGAACTCAGACTCCTAGACACTGGGTGATCGCGCACAAGCAGCGCTGATGACTGCATAGGTGAGACAGCACTCTGTCTTATCCTTTTGCATGTGGCTGAATTAAGGCTGTCTTTCGAGATTTGGGTAATTTGAGATAACTTAAGTTACTGATACTTAAGACATGGATCAGAATCACAGAGTGAAGCTTCTAAAACCAGATTGTTTGATTTAATTATCATTTGTATGTCTTTTAGGGTGTATACTATCAAATTGGAGATGTTGTTTCAGTGGTTGATGAGCAGGATGGAAAAACATACTACGCTCAGATCCGTGGGTTTATTCAGGACCAATACTGTGAAAAGAGCGCTGCGCTAACCTGGCTCATTCCTACACAAGCCAGCCCCAAGGATTGTTTTGACCCAGCATCCTACATCATAGGTAAACTTTAAGCTTTCGTTTTATACGACTACTTATATGTGATTTGACTGATGCGGAGTTGTATTTTTCAAATGGACTTTTTATTTTGCCAAGATCATTTGTGCAATTTCCACGTTTTAGACCCTAATCTTGTATGCATCTCATTTACTTGAATAACCTTTGTCATTTCTCTTACATATGTGATACGGATTAGCACTACTGCAGTGAGTGTGATTTGGATATTTGTGCTCACGGGCACAATTATAGTCTTGCAACTTTAAGGATCAAATTATTACTCCATAGATAGAATCAAAGTTACTCCATAGATAGAATCAAAGTTATTACAGTACCTTATGTACCAGCCCAAACTGTTTCTTTTAAAGTGACCCAAACTAACTGAGTTTTATCTTGGGTGCGTAAAATACGTAGTGTGCAAGCACTGGCATAGACAATATTCTGCTACTGATTATAAAATCACTAGTAACTCAGAAAAGTCTTTTTGACAGACAGGCCACAAATAGCATCTATTTAAAATATATTAACTGAAGTACTTCACTCAAATAACTGCATGCTTCAGACAGGAAAAAAGAAAATCAGCCCAGCAAGAATAAAGGTACAGGTTTCTTGTCTAGTATTTGAGGCTGCTTAGCCAGGAAGGTCATTGATTGAAAAGGCACATTTTCTTAAGAGATATTGGCTGTTGTTGCGTATTTTTAAGTTCTGCATACTTCAGTTTTATGCCTGTAAATTTTGTCTTTTAAGACTGTTGTTTTGGTTTGTTTTTTTTTCCTAGGACCAGAAGAAGACCTCCCAAGGAAAATGGAGTATTTAGAGTTTGTTTGTCATGCACCTTCAGAATATTTCAAATCTCGATCATCTCCCTTCCCTACAGTTCCTACAAGACCAGAGAAGGGCTATATATGGACTCATGTGGGACCAACTCCTGCAATCTCCATTAAAGAAACTGTTACCAATAATTTATAGTTTTTTAAAGGAGTATTTTGGACGACTTATTTTGGGTGTATTCTGAGGTCTGTGAAGCCCATACAAGAAGTTTAAAAAAAACATAAAATGTTATTTTTACTTTATGGATTATGGTATTTATTTATTTTAAATTATATCAGATCTTTAAAGTGGAAGTTTTCTTTCCATTTGCTGTGTCATTTCTGTGTTCTCTTCTTCAGACATTATTGCCCATTTTGGGACAAATGCACAAGTTTCTTATCATCTTCAGCTTTGGTGAGCAAATAATTGACTTCTGAAAGTTGCCTTTAGCGTTCTTATTTTCTAACTTGTTTTCCAGAAAAGGAGTTAAAAGACAGACTCTTAATCATGCAGCACTTTATGATAATTGCTTAATTTAGTTAACTGTAACTGCAGTTTTTGTTTGCTTCTTAGGTAATTTCAGACTAGCTTCAGATGAACACTGAACTTGGTTAGTGATGCAGTTAACAGTTTTCTACACTGGAGAAGAGTGATCTACTGAAATTTCTCATCTTCAGACTAAAACCTGTCACCTGCAAGGTGGTACCTGTTTAAAGCAGTCACCTTTTAAAGGACTTCTATTCAGCTGAATCTAAAACATGGGCCCATGTATGTAGCTTCCTGCTGAACTTTGCTCATGTAAGGGGATAAGTTTATTGGAAAGCTGAATGCAGATTTAAAAATTAATGTTCTTAGGCTTTGCCATCCTGGCATCCTCATGACAGAAATGTATCTTCGTTTCCTGAGCAAGCCAACACTGATGTGTGATTCGAGTTTCACGTTGTTACTATCTGTGCATTGTGTTAGCTTGGTCTCAAAACTGATTTTAAAGTGTTTTTTCAGTCTTTGCAATTAATGATGGTAAGAAAAAACCTCAACCAATTCAAATGAAAAAAACATTTGCTAAGGGAGGTAAAGACTGATTTTATATATTGAGAGTCTCAGAATACAAATTAAAATATTTAAATAGAATGGGGAAAATGCTACGTACTAAAATACCAATTTTTAAGTTATCTGCACTAAACTTTCTACAAGCCTGTTGGCGCCAGACACTGAGATGTGCCTGTAGGGGCTGAATTCCCTGGGATTAGTGGTTCCTGCTGCCTATGAAGAATAAGAGCTGTAAGTAGCCTTAAATGTACACTTACAGATCTTTTCAGCTTTTTTTGGACATATGTGACCATAGCACCCAAAAGGCCCAAATCAACTTTAGTATATTGTATGAAAGTCTATGAAAGTTGCACTAGACTTATATTTTAACTTAATGCAAAACTTTGAAATATATTTTGAAAGTTGCAGGTATTGACGACTTTTAATACACTGGGACCTGTGACATCACAAACCAGGTATATTTCAGTCTGCAGCCTCAGTTCTGCCCCCTTCAAATACAAGGAAGAACAGTCAAGCTTAAGGGAGTAGGTGCTAAACGTAAGGGATATTGGCAATAGTTCAGAATGGTCAGAAGTTAGCAGTATACTGTTAATTCAGTGTTAAGTAACTTCAGTTGCTACATACACGAAATGGGTGCCCATGTTCAGAGTTGAGGTAGTTAATCCCAAGGTGACTTTGCTTCTGATCTTCCTTTCACTTCTGTAGATTTATTTTTTTGCTGATATATCTTTATTAAATGAACAAGAATAAGAAAGTAGAAATAATGACTCTTTTAAGACAGTAACTAGAGTGACTCCTCCTACACGAATGTTTCTCTCCTTTCTCTGCAGTTCACAACATTTTCACATGGGGTTTCTCTGAAGTCCCTGTGGTGCCTCGGCATAACCCAAGGGGTTTTGCTCCTCCATGGGCTGACTTTTGAGCTCAGCTGCTTTCCTTGTCAAATCCTTGTAGGAAGAGGGAAGAAAACAACGCTTACATTCAGTTTTGCTTTTTTGAGTTTCTACAATTTACACCAAATGAAAAGTTCTTGCTTGCCATTTGCCTTACTTGTTAATAAATTGTAATATAAAAGGGATAATTTAGAGAAATAGCAATGGATGGTTTACAGTTTGAAGTTTGTTTCATGGACTGACCTGCTGATAACGTGTCTCTGCACCTGCCTGTGTCAAACAGCAGGTCATACTGAGAGAGGGCACTGCTGGCAGGCTTGTGTTAGACACGTACTTTGAAAGCTTAAGCAAAATAAAAGAGTTTGGAGCAAGATAATATCTTGCTCTTGTGAAGAAAAAGTATGGTGTATAAATGTTCTACTTACAATAGCAAAGAGCAGAGCTCCAGGTAAAGGATATTGATCCTGGAACTTCCGTAAGAAAAAGCAAAGAACTGTGAGCATTGCCACTGTGAAGTGAAAGCCAGAATAAAAAAAAAATGTCATCCCTCACTGCTTTTGAATCATCAGCAGCACTACATTTAAGGAAGTTAAATTAGATTAGATTGACAAAAACCCTGCAGAAGTAACGGCAGGATAAAAACAAAACTATCAAGTGACGTAGTAGGTAATCTAAAACAAATGTGAATCTGCTTCAGTTCTGTTACTTACCTAACTGTGATCATTATTTGGCTTGGGAAGATCCAAGACTCATCAACTTTTCTTAGGAGACAACCCGCAGGAGCTTCAAATACCTTTTTAGCTGTCTGGTCTTGCCATTCATTAGGCAGTGAAATAGGAAAAAAAATCACATACACACAAAAATCTATCTGTTAGCTGACTAAATATAAAACTTGTCTTCTAAAATGTTTTGACAGACTTCCTGATACAGAAAAGGATCTCTGCATTTAAACATTTGTGTTTCATTGGCTCCAGTGTGATATGAAGATGCTGATACTACCCCGACAGAGTGATTACAAGCGCTGTGCAGTATGGGGCAACTCTGCATATCTAGTAAGTGCACGTCAAATAAACCACTTATGTATCAATCTGTAAGGATACGGACAATTGCCCTCCTAATAACAAAGCTGGAGGTGGTTGACACAGTCATGCTTGTTTCCTGAGGATGCCAAGCACTGTGAGACTCTTCAGCTGCAGTTGGCCAACACATTTTGAACCTCCCAAAATGACAGGTTGTTAGGGATGGTGATTAACAAACTGACATCAGTGACATGCATAAAGATAAATCCTGAAATTACTGCAGCTGACTTCAGCTTTTGCTCCTTTTACTGGTCTGTTAATAAGCTGGATAATGCCATAAAAATATTGGTTTCTAATTATCTTTTTATTAATTTCTTAAGCTGACTTCCAGCTGCTGCTGCCTTCCTATTGATACTCATCACCATTTCCAAGACACTCTGAGAAAGAAATAGATAAATGGTAATATGTTCCTGAGAAAACCCCATTTTTGAATACAGTACATTCCACTTACATGTGTTGATTTATCTCACCCTTAGTATAGCAAACCTGTGCAGAAGAATGAAGCTAGGATGGAGATTTGTGGGAGAGCAGGATCAGTCCTGGTAGTTTAACAGTTTCCAGCACAAGCTGCTCGATTTTCTTTTTCTTTTTTTTTTTTTCCTGTGAGCATTGCTGCTTTTGGAGATGCAAGCAGAACCAGTAGAAAATAGGTTAATGAAGGGCAAAAGGAAGAGACACAAAATGGCCAGAACACAGGGTCCCATACAGACAGACTTGGATGCCCTGCAAATGAAGGAGTGGAGCTCACCTGTTATCCTCTCTTGTTTGCTATCCTCCGTGCCAAAACGTAGGTAGGTTTCATTCCTGCATCACTGGACTGTGAGTGGATATACTACTGCTGAATTTATGGCCTTGGGTTAAGCTTCAAAGCTTTGTGACCAGCCAACAGATGTTTTCATTAAGCAATTTTAGTTCTAAAGGTGGAACATGTAGCTAGGAGCTAAAATACACAGAGTATATATAATATATACCGAGTAATGCATAGGCATAGAACGTGCAGACTGTGCCCTGATGCATATACATTGCAGTTCATCTGTTCGCAGGAAGAAAAATACTCATTTTGTTGTTGTAGGAAATCAATACTAGCCAAGAACATTTGCCTTGCAGAACAGGAAAAAGTTTTCATGACAGAAATAATACAGATATTGTTTTTTAAAACTATTTTTTGACTGAGGAGAGTTTTCACTTCCGTGTCTATGTAGGAGAAATAAAAGAGCTTGAAAATTGAAAATCATGGACTCCAGCCATATAGTTACTTCTATTATGGTATAAGAGGCACTCATTTAAGTGATTTGGCTAGCAATTTTACACACAATGATAATAGCAGTATTCACCTGAGTGAAAAAACAAAGGGAAAAAGTAAGCAAAACATTTTTAGTGACTAATGGCTCAAATAAATATAGCAAATAACAAGTAATAGCTTTAATTGCTGAAAGCAAAACATTCAGATGTCATATGTGTAAAGACTGTCCACTAAATATTTATTAAAGAATGGAGTCTTAGTTACACAAAGCCATACTGGTTGAAATGGAGAAATTAGTCATTTTAGATATATACTTATATAAATATAGAAACACTATTTTTCCTCAGGTATTTGTCATGTAAATCCACATCCAATATTCACTGTGGGTGTATATTAAATTATTTTTAACTTCTAACTCACTGGAGTGAGTATCATTGAAGATTTTGAGATTTGTATTAGAAGTCTGGATCAAGGGGAAAAACACAAGGCCCTGCTTCCCTAGAACTGAATTTATTCAAGGTTCCAGGTTTTAATTTGTGCTTAGGAGCTTTCTGATAAGCAGCATATTGGCATACCTGTGGGTTTTACATTCTAAAAAAGGGGGTTTTTTCTTTGGGTGCTTTTTCTGTGTCTCTGCATCTCCTTCCACCACCTGAACATGATGAGCAGAGCCACCTGGACTAGTATGGACACCCATACTAGTCACTCAGGTCACTCAGTGACTAGCCACTGAGGTCACTCAGCAGTAGCAACCAGACTTGGGACCCAGCTAATAGATCCTGCTTTAGAAAGAGCAACTTCTCTTTTCCTTCCCCTCCTTTCCCTTGCCCAAGAGCTGCAAGCTGTTGGGTTTTCTTTCTTGTACGCTCAGTACCTCACCAAGTGTAGCAATGAGAGCTAACTGAACATGTGGCTCTTCATGGGATGCTGGGGATACAGATTTTGTTGTGTGAACCGTGAAAAATATAGCAGATGAATCTGTGCATGCAAATCACCTCCAAGCAGCAGTGGGGCTGTTAACAAAAGGAGAATTAGCCTCTGAACAATTGCTGAAATCCACAGGCATGTTGCTGGCAACTCTGGGAATTGTCTTAAAGTTACAAAAGAATTCATACAGTCTGTCTGTGTGAGCATAGATGATGTAATGTGGAATGCTACATGTACACGGGTTCAATCAGCCCTTAATGAACATCTTTAACATGTTATACAAGACCTCACTCTATATTTGTGGCCAGGAGGAATATGGGGTCACAACTTGCCATGTGACATAAAATCCAGATGGGCTTTTAGTGATACATGGAGTGTGTTCTGGGAAGGATGTATGAAGGGGATTTGCCAGTAAAACAGCTGGGAAATGGGACATGGACAAATGCACAATTTTTACAAATGGGGCTGGAGGTAGCCTATATGGGATTGGGTAATACACGGATAAATCTATACACCAAAGGGATCACCATTCATAATAAAAAGCCCTCAGAATCAGGCTTGAGTAATTTAAGTGGAACCTCTTGTGTTCTGGTTTGAACCCATTACCCCTTGTTCTACCGTTGGTTGTCACCAAGAAGAGCCTGGCTCCATCCTTGTGACACTCATCCTTTATATATTTGTAAACATTAATAAGGTCACCCCTCAGTCTCCTCGTCTCCAAACTAAAGAGACCCAGCTCCCTCAGCCTTTCCTCATAAGGGAGATGTTCCACTCCCTTAATCATCTTCGTTGCCCTACGCTGGACCCTCTCCAGCAGTTCCCTGTCCTTCTGGAACTGAGGGGCCCAGAACTGGACACAATATTCCAGGTGTGGTCTCACCAGGGTGGCGTAGAGGGGAAGGAGAACCTCTCTCGATCTACTAACTACCCCCCTCTAATACACCCCAGGATGCCACTGGCCTTTCTGGCCACAAGGGCACAGTGCTGGCTCATGGTCATCCTGCTGTCCCCCAGCACCCCCAGGTCCCTTTCCCCTACACCGCTCTCTAATAGGTCATTCCCCAACGTATACTGGAACCTTGGGTTGTTCCTGTTCAGATGCAAGACTCTACACTTTCCCTTGTTATATTTCATTAAACTTTTCCCCGCCCAACTCTCCAGCCTGTCCAGGCCTCGCTGGATGGCAGCACAGCCCTCTGGCGTGTCAGCCACTCCTCCCAGCTTGGTGTCATCAGCAAACTTGCTGACAGTGCACTCTATTCCCTCATCCAAGTCACTGATGAATATATTGAATAATACCGGCCCCAGTACTGACCCCTGAGGCACTCCACTAGATACAGGCCTCCAACTAGACTTTGCCCCATTGACCACAACTCTAAGGCTTCTTTCCTTCAGCCAGTTCACAGTCCACCTCACTACCTGATCATCCAGATTATGATTATGATTAATAAAGGCCTTAATGACCTTACAGAAGTGAGAAAAAAATAATGGATCTAGTACTGTTGCTTTGAGTGTTCTTTACAGTTATTGAATTAAAAATATCAGACCAATAAATTATAGTTTTAATCTGTTTTCACACAGATAGAATTGGTACATTTCTTAGCTAACAGAGTACCTCTCCAAAATTATGAAAGACAAACATGATGTTTCAAGCAGAAATATTTTTATAATAGTTAATAGTTATATTTGCATGCTTCCTGCCACAGTATCTTGCAATAATTGACAACAGAATCTTGTATTTTGTGAGTCTCTCTTTCACCCACACAGTCACTGTTACCCTCAGGAAGCTTACATTAACTTATTGGTTTATCCCTTCTAGTTGGTGATTCTAACACTGGTTCTTGGGAAGCATATGCTTGCTGACTGGCTTTGTTATTCTTGTATTTGGCTTACAGCTTCAGTGAAGTTATTTTTCTTTGGTTACTTCTCTTTGATAACTTCAGTCTCTTCAGTGACAATAACAATTTCTTCATGGACAACATCTCCAGGTGGTTCATGCATCTTGATGAAGTGCTGAAGTGCTTCAATGTCTGTTTAATGAAACAGAAGTATAATTGGAACCTAGCTGTGGGTATAAAGGTTGTGTTTACCTGAAAAACATCAAAATTATACTGTGCTGGGTGTTTCTCCTCTATCTGACTCAGAACAGTAAACCCAGGCATCTGCTTCCTTACATATGGCAATTTGGGCTCCTTCAAAATCTTCCAAACTGTTTCATTTAGGGAGAACAGAGCAGAAGTGTTCCTCTTTTTTCAGAAAGCAGTTTATATTTCCTTTAGGGTTAAAGCTACTTTCAGAAGTTCCTACTGCCCACCTACACAACCTGTGATCATGGACCTTGCGTCCACTTCTTTCCGGGAGATTGTTGCCTCTTTGCCTTTGTCAGTGTAAATGTGTCTTGCCCTAAACTGACTCTGTTAACAGATCAAGGTTCAAAACACACTTTTTTTTTTTTTCTTAACACAAATCTTTCTCTAGGGGACATCAGTAGAAACATTTATTTTCGTCTCCAGAATGTCGAACTCTGATAATCCTTTTCAATGTGTGTAGTATTCTACACAATCCATGATCCCTTTCTAGCTGATAAGGTCATATTTGGATAAAAGCACACTGTAAGGCTGCTTTGTGGCAATATGTAAGCAGAATTTGGGAACCTCTTCTCTCACAAGCCTATTATAGATTTTGCTAGCCCATTAAGAATTAAAGCAAAGATACCCAGCCTGCCTTTCTTGAGAGTATCTATCTTTTTCCCAAAGTACAGGAATCCACATATGGAATTTTCCAGTTACCTCTCCTCAGGGAGTCAGGACATGGAAGAGTGAAAATGTCATTTTGCTTGTTTACAGAAGAACCTCTTTTTTTTGCATCCTGCATACGAAGGTAGAATCCCAGGAGGTCTTCCCTCTGTGGCCTCTTGGTGCAGTGCTCTGTCTGCCTGGATCTTGCTGACTGATACCCGTCCATCGAACTGATTGATGTGCTGTGACGGGTTGTTTTTTCCACATATTTTTTGCCTTACAAAATGTTACAAAACAATTAGTGACTATTAACTTTAAAATGAGAATTGACTAAAGACAGCATAATGAATAGCCAAGGGAAAGCTTTGTCACTATTTCTCAAGAAACAAGGCCTTGGTCACGTCCGTGCACCCATCGGTTCAGCACTGGATATGTAAGCCAGCTGTAAAGTCTGACTGCACAAAGTAGTCATGGCATAAGTGTTTAAAAATTAAATACACATTCGTCAGAAGACCAGCAAGGATTATAAATAAATATCAAGTAGTAAAGCTTATTGAAAAACTTACCTGTGTTCATCTTTTGCATACAACCAAAAGTGGGACGCTCGTGCGCTGTGTGAGAAAGCAAGGCTTTTGTGTCAGGAGGATCAATAGGTTTTCATGGTGCTGATCCTAATAACTTCTCTTTCACTCTTCCTGCTTTCTTAGATCTTTCTTTGTTTCTAAGCTGCTAGGTAACAGACTGCTGCTAGAGAAAAGATTTGTCCCCTTCTTCATGAGAAGCTGATCACAAACTGTGGAGGAAATGGAAGTAGATGCTGCATTTATTCTTGGCCAAAACAAAACCAAAAGTAACTGCTGCTTACCTGCGGAGTCTGACTGTGGCTGCTCCCTGGGTGGAGTGGAAGTGATGTGTTGGGTTAACACATCAGTGCAAAGCTATAAATGAAACAAATACTGTGGGATAATTACAAGAATACATGTTGCAATATATTTCCTCAAGTTGAGTATAACCTATTTCTAATGCCTTGCAGCTCACCTCAAATAAGTTGAGACCTTCAGAAAAGGAAATAAGATCACCTCAGCCTTTAGTGACCAACAACGTTTTTGACCAACTCATCACAGTACTTCAAGGTAGAAACAAGTAACAATGTCTCTTGTAGGAAATTAGGGTAACAAGGCTCAGTGGAAGATCTGGGGAAAATCTGTTTAACAAATTTCTTAACAAATTGGTTTTACACTCTCACATAAACACCATAAAGGAAAGGCACGTGTGATATGCTGGCCTGTTGCCATCCTCCTCTTGTAGAGTGCAGGGCCCTCTGTTGAGAAGACACCTGTGCCGTGGTCTTGTCAGGGTGTCACCAGCTGGGCTTGTACCACACCGGGGTCTGACTGACGGGGAGCAGCGTCCAGACACCTGTGCCGTGGTCTTGTCAGCGTGTCACCAGCTGGGCTTGCACCACACCGGGGTCTGACTGACGGGGAGCAGCGTCCATCACTATCAGTGCAGCCCGTGCCTCTCACTCCTGTGCTGGTTCTGGTGCTGGCACACACCCTGCCGTCCACAGCAACCCTCACTTCTCTGTAGCAAATCTCTACATTCTCTCTTTCACCAACGCACAGGAGCAGAGTTTCAAATTAATGTAAGAACAGATGCATTGGGGCAAACCTAAACTCTGTATAACGCCTCTGGGAAGGGTATTAAGACCCAGGCAATCACCATATTAGTTCCCAAAACACTCTTGTAGTTCAGAGGTGCCTGTTTAGGAGTCCTCAGCAGACTGAACTGACTTTCCCCGTGTCCTTTTTGATACAAGGGGACCTAAACAGCATATAACCTTCAACAGCACACGTGCAGGAACACTGGATTTTTATATAATGACAGAATGCTTTCTGAAGTCTTTTCTATTTCTTCTCTAATAACATTCATCATTGTAATTCCTCTTAACAAGAAGCTGGTGTTTCATGGGGGATCATCACTGAAGAGTAATGATCATTACACCCTTTCAAATTGCTTCTCCTTTGCTTTTACCCACAGTAAATTTTAACTGCCAAGTGCAGTCAGCAAGTTTTCTGAAGGTCTTCTGTAGCGTTTTATTATGAACCTTTGGTTTTACAGGCCTGAAAAGCGTAGTAGGGTTTTTTTTTCCTGTTGGTTGTTTCACTCTTCAGTCCCTGCCAAGACCAGATGAGCATGTTAATTGCCACAGACCTCTCTACACAACACTAGTGGGACACAACTGAAGTGCTGGAGCCCTGTATTCTGGGGTCTCCAGTGCAAGAAAGTCATGGAAATACTGGAATAAGTCCAGTGAAGGGCCTCAATTATGATAAAGGGACTGGAGCATCTGTAATACAAGGAGAGGGTGAGAGCTGGGACTATTCAGCCTGGAATAGAGAAGGCTTGGGGGAAATCTTATCAGTGTGTATAAATACCGGACAAGAGGGCCTAAGGAAGATGGAGCCAGGCTCTTCTGGGTATCCAGTGACAGAACAAGAGGCAATGGGCACAAAATGAGAAAAGGAAATTCTGTTTAATTATAACAAAAAACTTTTTAGTAAAAAAGAGTGATTGAATTCTGGAACAAGCTGCTGGGAGAGGCTGTGGAGTCTCCATCCTTGGTGACACTTAAAACCCAACCAGACCCAGTCCAGGTTAACCTGCTCTTGACTGACCCTGCTCCACACAGGGACTGTACAATCTCCAGACTGTAAGATCTCCATAGTTGCCTTCCAGCCTCAATTATTCCATGGTTCTACGAGCTTTAACAATTGCTGCATGGTAGATTATTTATCTTTATGTTATCAGGCTGAACAGCATAAGGTTGCCAAGTTTAAACACTACAAAAAACAGATCAAAAGCTGTGTTACTATTCAGAAGCACAAATTCCAGGTTTATTAGGGATCCACAGTGAGACAGTCCTCCTACTGAGCCTCTACAGCAGCAGTCGGTTAATTTTGCAGTTATAGTTTTCTCTCACCAAACTTAAATAACGGAGCAAATAGTGAATTAATTCTGCAAATACTAAAAAACAAAACAAAAAAACAACAACAACAACAACAAAACAAACAAACAAAAAAAAACCAACACCACCAAAACCAAAGCAAAAAAAAAAGTCCCCATACAACTCTGTCAAATGAGTATATATTACAGACCTTCAAGGGTTTTTTACAGTTAGCATATGAAAACACTAGCCAATGAATACAGGCATACAGAAATAATCTGAAAGTGAGCTCAGAAGCAAAAAATCTAAATGCTTTCTCAAAAAAGAGGCATATACAAAAAGCTGTATAAAATGGCAGCTGGCTAAAGAGACATTGCATACCATATGACATCATGCTCAGTACATATTTGGGGCGAAGAAGAAGGAAAGCAGGGGATGTTTAGAGTGATGGCATTTGCCTTTCTAAGTAAACATGATGTGTGATGGAGCCCAGGTCTCCTGGAGATGGCTGAACACCTGCCTGCTGATGGGAAGTAATGAATTAATTCCTTGTTTTGCTTTGCTTGTGTGTGTGGCTTTTCCTTCACCTATTAAACTGTCTTTATTTCAGCCCATGAGTTTTCTTACTTTTACTCTTCTGATTCTCAGCCAGCAGGAATGAAGGAGCGGCTGTGTGGTGGTTCGTTGCTGGCTGGGGTTAAACCACGACACACCTAATTCAGAACTTTTAGTATTCTGATAAAAATATACAGTCCATAACAACATAGTAATATGCACAAACATTTAATCAATGTTTTCAAAATTTCGTAGTTCAACAACTGTGCAAGTATATAAGACACTGCTTTTACTGACACACAGCACACTTGAAATGGAGTAAAACCAAGTGCTGTGCTTAACGGGAGCTAATTTCACAACATCCAGGAAGTCTACTTGCCTTAAAATTCAACTTTAGCAAGTCCACTTGCAAGATTACTAATGCCAGGTCACAGCAAAGTGAGTGTGTTATGCAAGGTTACAGCCCAAACCACTGAAGTCATACACACCCTTAGTAAACATAAGCATGCTAAATTATATCAAGTCACTAAATGCATGTATGATTTTAATAAACAAGTATGTGTTTTAGCTTGGAGACATCATTTCCTGGTGTATTTGTAGGTTTGCATGAAGAATCTTTTTCTGGATTGCAGAAGGCATCTGCAGTAGAAGATGCATTGTTTGTGACTGATTCAGCAGCGTCTGTGCAACATTTGCTCAAGTCTCTGAATACCTGTAGAAAGGAGATACAGACAGAAATGCTGACTGCACATGTGGAAAAGAAATTCACCATGAGAGTGATTAAACACTGCGACAGGTTCCTCGGGCAGGTTGCATAATCTCCATCTTTAGACAGTCTCAAAACTTGACTGAACAAGGTCCTGAGCAACCTGGTCCCTGACTTATAATAGAACCTGGCCCTGCCTTGAGCAGGAAGTTGTACAAGATGACACAAAAATTCCCTTTCAATCTACATTTTTCTGTGATTCTATATTCTCTAGGTGCTGCTCCAGCATCCAATTTGCCAACAATATCAATCATTCATTCAAGGTTAAGCATTTTATAGCATAAGAGATGAATACATTTTTCATATCCAACATAAGACACATAAAAATTAGGGATGGTGGGGAATTACCACATGTTATAAAGCATAATTTGAAAGGGTAAAAATCCTTTCACATATAATTTGGTTCCTTCTGATAGAGTAAAAATAAATTTCAAAATTAAATTGTGAAAGCTTTAGAGGTTTAACATAATCTGATATAGGTGCTTTGTAAGCTATGCTCTGGGCCAGTCTAACTTTTACCCATTCATACAAATTCCAAAAATCCCCCTCACAAACTGAGAGAGAATAATTAGATTTGAAACCATTATTTATAATGTTAATGTTTCTTAAAACTTGTGTGCTACTACATGCCATATTAGAACTAAAACCCACTTACACAAGTAAATCTTTTCTACAGAATTGGAGGAAACCAGTCCAAACCATCCAGATTCCTAACAATAAAAAGCTTTGCCAGAACTAATCAGGAGTTTTGTATCAAGGAGCTTCTGCCATAATTCAAGTTCAGCTTCAAACATCTGCAAATGTACTAAGTAAATTTATTAAGTACTAAAAGAAGAAAATATATTTTTAATTAAAGGTTGAAGAAGTGCGTGCGTTCATTGAAATGATTTACCAGGACTTGATAAAGTGTGTAACAATACACACAAGTGATTTTTACACTTCAAACTTTTACATTCCCACCCCTTTTTAAACTTCTGACATACTTTTCTGAAGTCTGCCCACACAGAGGCCACTTGAACTTTTGAGCAGGGGTATTCCACCATCTGCAAGCTCATCAACAAGAATATTCTGTGCTTCTCTAAGTTACTTTTTGTTGATGGGAAAAAACACATTACCCAAGCAATCTATCAAACCAAGAAAGAAAAATATAATTGTTCTATTTCCACCTGCAATGGAAAAAGAAAGGGGTTCAATGGAAACATGTCCAGTGTGGCTTACCTCTGTCCCTGAGGAACTGACCGAGAACACGCTGACCAGGTCCAGGACAGCTATGGAAAACAGCCAATTGATTCACAGCTTTCCAAATGTCATGATTTCAGGTGTACAATATTCCAACTCCAGCACCACTCATACCGACATCCTTGGAGGGACAAAAAGAAGAGACTGAGGTGCCGTTTTTACTTTATATTTGTGCTTTGTCAAGCCACCAAGACTAGAGACACTGTGATGTATAGGGAAAAAAATCCTCTGGAGTAAATTCTCAGCATTGCAGATGGGAGTCCCAAGTGTGATAAAAGCCAGCCAGCAACTTCCAAACAACCCTGTGGCAGGGAGGTTACTATGGATAAGCATGGGAAAGCTGAGCAGAAACTGAACTTTCATATGTAACAACCTGCCAATTAATTAATTTTTCGATGGTGCTTGTCATTAAACAAGTAATAGAATCTGCAGAAGACTGAAAAAATAATTAGCTGGTATTCTGTGAGATGCGCAGAGGTTTTGGGCAATAATTGCTTTTTAATTATATTTATCAACAGTGCAGAATTTCTGTTACAGAAATTCTCTCCACAGAAGCTACAAATTTTATTCAACAACTCTAAGAGATTGTAAATATTCCACTGCGTAATAGGAGGAGTCTCACATGATCAAAAATTAGATTACAAATATAAAGATAACCAGTCTTTTTAACTCTATGGGTAATTTTCAGAAAATCATCTATTTTCTATTTGTTAGAGAAATCCTTAACGTATATTAATGTAAGCTACATGCAGCAAATATATTTTTATTGTACAAAATCAAACAGTGCAATACCTGCAGCAGGAACTTTCAAGACTATAAACATATCAACATGAGGAGTTGCTTTATTACTTCATGCTTGGGATGAACTTGAAATTAAACTAGTAATTTTTGTTTCTGCATTTTTAATTTTCAGAAAACCCCACCCACTGCAATTTCTCACTCCACCCAAGCCTCCTCCAAAGGAGACTATTTGCAAAGACCAACACCCCAGAAACTCCAGTACATCAGGTTCCGTGATGAAGAAGCCCTCATGGTTGCTTTCCTTGACACATGCAATTTCTTTGAGTGGGTGCGGTGAGCAAGAACTTCACACAAAAGGAACTTTCAGTGTATTGCCGTCGATTCCAGCTCCAGGAAACAGAACAAGATGCGAATACTGAGCGCAAGCAGCTATTGCACAAGCGCTCCTTGCCTAAGAGCCTATTTAGTGTGTTTGACAGCCGAGGTGCATCAGGCCAAAGCTGCTGCGTGAGGCATCGTTGCGCACAGGAGCAACTGCTGTGGGACGGCAGTTTCTCAGCTGCTCTTCTAGTCTAGTTCCTCCAGATATTTACTACATTATATGTATCTGAAGCAGATGTTTCCAGTCTCATTGGGGAGAACAGTTTCAGCTGCAGAGGATGACAAACACATGCGGAGCTCTAAGGAGTTAGTGGGGTATGTGACCCAGCGCTTTGCGCAGCCAGTTCACCCCAGTAACAAGCGGGGTCACCCACTGCTTCTCGCTGCCGGCAGCCCCAGAGAGGCTGGCAAAGGCACAGACGGACAGCACAGACATACAGACAGTGTCTAAACATAGGCACCATGCTGATTAAGCAATTAGCTAACGAGGACAACGTCAACATATCTATAAAAATGTTATGCATGCATTTGCCATGCATCCAAAGTACTCACCTTTTATATGTGGCCTTACTTATAACTGACCTCTGTAAGTGACTTTCCCTGGAACTATATGCTTTATCTATTGTTAAATCTCATTTTCCATCCTGGAAGAGGACATAGGAATTCCATCTCACTTGATGTTTTGAAATGTCACTGCCATCACCACCCATCTTGGGTAAGATGTTTTACTTCAGCCTGTGCTTCCTCTGCTGGATTGTTTCAAGGATGGGCACAAACAGTTAAGTTCAAGTGCATTTATAATTTTCCATGAAGTGAATGGGTCGTGAATATCAAGACAATAGGAATAGGAAACATTTTAGCCTGAAATACTGGTAAGCACTATTTTGTGGACACTCACAAAACCAACCCTTCCACAGGGAAGAAAAGCAGTTCCAAAGACAGAGAGCAATGTGAAACAATATTAAAGTTATATGTGATAAGTAATAATATCCTCATTTATGCAATGCTGATCAGAATAAAATCACAGAGCATGCTAAGTATTTTGAATTAATGAAGTTTCCTAAACTCTGGAAAAACTACATTTGTAATTTTCTGTTTGCTAGCAATTCCTTGTCAACTGGAACTCTGAAGAACCCTCTTCAAAATCACTTCAGACAGGTTTGTTCAGCTGAGTAACAAATTCTCTCTGCCAAAGGTCAGAACAATAGCTTGTTCACAACACTTCAACTTCCACTGAAGTTTACAGAGAAAGAAACTTGGTCTTGAAACACAAGATCTGTTCTTCATAAAACAGAGAGTTTCTCTGCATTTCATTACAGTGCCCAGATTACAGGATCGATTTGACTCCTGTTGCTAGAGTTGGACCCACCTCAGTCACAAGACTGAAAATATGCACAGATGAAACTGTACAAATGCTTCAGTGCTGAGAACACGCTGCTTTACAAAATAACTAGGAAAACATGAAAATCAGAAATCAATGTTATTGTCACCTGCTTTTTAGCTCTCTGTAATGCATCTTCTAACTTTTCAGCTGTTGACTGGAAAGAGTAACTTTCTTCAGCAGTCATTTACAGAACAAAACAAAAGAATAAAAATATACTAAAAATATAAAAAAATAAAAGACGACCATGAAGAAACACTCCCACCTAGTGAAAATAAAAATGCTACTGGCAATTTTAAAATAAAAGAATCTTAAACTAAGATCAGTCTTTTCTATACAGCTCAATTATTTTCTTTTTATGTGTTGCCCTTGCCCAAGACCACACTATCAGCAACTCACAGCAGAACTTATGCACTTTTTCTTCCCCTTGCCTCACAGATTACTGAGCTTTCAAAGGGGGAACCAATGTTACACCGGAAATCTTTCAGTGCTTAACGGAAAAAATTTGCAAACCAAATTTCCTCATGGTAGGAGTGACAGACTTAGAGCTGACAAGTTATAATTCAGCACGTCAATGCAGAACAGTGTCTGCACAGAACGAACATAATCCTACACGTCTGATGGCAGCAGCCTCCTGTCACGCTGCAGTCACAGAAGAAGACAGGTTGTCTCTAAAAGTGCCAGACTGGCCCTGTCTCTTCATTTGGACTCAGTTTGCATTTTCAGGGTTTATTTGATTGTTCCTTGTGAAATGTCTGTCAAAGTATGCGAATAACTAAAGCTTTACCTCATTAAACAAGGGCATGTGAACAGGCTTACTCCACCATATAGCCATATTTTGGAATTTATAACACCATAGTATGAAGCTGGAATAAGATATCCATCTAAAAACATTAAAAAAAGAAAGGAAGAGTTCTCATGAGCAATTATTTCATTATAGTCTAATAGAATAAACTGACAATAATAGACTAAACTGTCAATCTAAGAATTTGGCGTCTGACTTACTCTCAAAAACCTTCACTATAGCCTAAACCAGCGTTTAAACAAAACTGAAAATCTAGCTTACACCAATCAACCTCAACTCCTTCCCAATTTTCTTCCTTAACATTTGTGATAACAGATTCAATATCCTTATACATTTTTTCAGTAAAAGGGAATGGACCTGATCAACTAGTTGTTTTATTTCCTTTAAGAATTATGACAAGTGACGATCTTGCTCTCAATGTTTTGCTAATGCTCTGTTACCATCACTTTTTAATCAGGAATTGCTGCAAACCCCAACTGCTTCTTTCTGGCTGCCAAAGGGACCCCACAGCACCATGGAACTTGTTTCCCCCCTCATTTTTTTCTGCTGTGAAGCAGCCCCAGGTTGGTGTTCTCCCACACATGCTGCAAAAGCCCTGCAAGGTGGGGTTTTGGAGGGGACAGAAGGGGCTTCCTGCATCAACCAGGGGGTAAAAAGGAGCTTGTCAGTGTTGAAGGGGAAGAGTTCTTGTTACAACTGTGCAAATACGATGAAATCTGAACACATTAAAATAGACACAGATGCAAATAGCCTTCAGTAAACACTGCCATTTAAAGCTAAATAAAACTCATTGATTCCCAGTGCTTTTGCCACCAATATGCTGAAGTCATGGCACCACATTACATCACTCCACTCTGCTCCCCAGGGTTTCAGTGCTGGCACTGGGTGACACAGCCTCCTGCAAGGGAGGCAACGTAAGTCGTCCTCCTCACCTCCCTTCCTGGGCAGGTTTTGGTGAATGTCCCCATTCTCTGCTGCTTTCCTTGTTCCAAACCAGCGAGGAGACCCCTTTGCCTGGCGGAGCTGTCTTTGGCCTCCCGCTGACCACCGCCACTGTGAGCAGGTTGTTTCCCAGGCCTCCACTCCTGCTTTGCTTTCCCACCTCTGTCTCCTCCTTCCCACCACCCTTGTTTGACCAGGAATCCCTCTTCCGCTGCAGTTCCATTCCCCTGTCCCAGATTCCTTCTACGTGTTTACCGTACCCAGTTATCCAAATAGTCTCTGCATCCCTGATTTCAAGCCAGTCCACCTCCCTCCCTGGGTGCCTTCTCCCTCCAGTTTCCACCATGGTTCCCACCTCTTTTTCTCATAACTTTTCAAAATACACTGTATTCTCGATACCCTTCTCCTCTTCCTGTCACACTTAAAAAACTACAGACTGCATTCCAGAAAGTGAGTGGGCTCAAACATTTTCCACCATTCTAGAAACAGAGGTGTTATTTCAAAAACACTCTGCCAGTGACTCAGAAATACCATGTCTTTCTTCATTCAGGCACCTAGAGTAACAGCGGGTTGTCAGAAATCACAATACTATTGTATTCACTGCTAAGAAACATTTTTAAGTAAAATAATCAAATTTTTACTCACCACCAGGGGCACATAATAGAGTTGACAGAGTAGCAAAACGAGCACGACAGACATTCATAACAGTCATCTGAAAAAACGTAGCACAAGCTTTCATTTAGCAATGAAAGACTTTGCAGAAATACCAGAACTTGTTTAAATCCATAAATTCAGATATATCAGCACTAGTTTGCATTCCAAAAAACAGTGAAAAAGTCACACTACTGCACCTGTAACACTAGTCCTTGAAAATTAACCCCACTAAGACTTCTGCAAATCTTGCACATATCCCTCCTGTTGCATCTTGCTGACATTTGTGCTCAGATTTACTCATCTATGTCAGTTTAAGAAAAATAAGATGCAAAGAGAAAGCACTTTTCTTACATGTTCTGGATTCAATGCATTTGCAGCCCTGGCATAGTTAGAAATTTGACAATTTCTTCTCTGAAGCTAAAACACAGAACTAAAGTCACTATGCAATCTTGTACTTCTCAGGGAAAAAACAAAAGGCACAAAATATACACACAAGAATAAAGCTTACCAAAACCAAAACAAACACATAATTAATTCTGTTATGAAAGCCTTGAAGATTTTGATTAAATAATATAGTTTCCTCAGATATCCAGTGTGTTACATTTTGTGAGACAAAAGCACACAGAAGCCATCTGTTACCTCGAGTAACAGTGACTGTGACTCAACTATTCTTGCTATACACTAGAAAAACAGGAAAATAAAGGATCTTTGAGCCTGAGTGGGATCTGGTTTTGGAGAAGGGACAAGAATTTGGTACCACAAACAGTGAAACCTGAATTAGTGATGATACTTCAGTTGAAGACAGGTTTTCAGCCCAAGTGAAGACGATGAAGGGCTTCCTATCGATCTTCAGGGAGCCAGTTTCACCTCTGGTCTTCGCAGCCCCCAGGGTTTCAGTTTATCCTTCACAGGCCAGAATGAATCATTCCAGGAGAGATTCAGCATAGCTCTGGAGGAAACATCAATACATGCTCTCTTCCTCGACAACAAGCCCCTGGATCTTTGTTCTTCGTCACTCTGGGTCTTTGTGGCACAGTAAAGGTGGGGAGGAAACCAGAACAGAAATCCAGAGAACTCCTGAGCAGGAGCCCAGCAGGCTGCCAGAGTGCAGGATCAGTAACACACATCCTTTGGGTTTACCAGAGGAATGACAACGCACCCAGCTTCACACCAGCCATGACTGGCACTGACCACGAGCAATGAGATACACATGAAAACAAACTTCTTACCTTCTAGTATCTTGTGTATCAGAATACTGGAAAATATCAGGCTCCACATAATTCATGTCAGGTCTTGTGAGCTAGTGACATGAGCCACTGTAGAACACAGTGTTTTGTTTTGTTTTCTCTCAAAAGAGAGAAATTGTCTCAGTCCTGTATTCATTGTGGCATTGATTTTGGCTTGTTAGTAAGAAAAAAATCCCCCTCCTGTTGCCAGCACTACCAGCTCACCAATCTGTACACTGAGTTTATGCCCGACCCTCTGTCACAAGCATTGCAAGTGCACCAGCTCTTGCACTAGTGCTAATTGCTTACATCATGGAAGGAGGAAGGAGAAGCAGGAGGTAATGTGCAACCTGCAGAAGCTGGCCTGGCAACTAGACCTTCGTTTTACTAACACATAATGCCCAACACCACGCTTTCCAGCAGGTGAGCTAGAATTAACAAATCTGGGGAAAACACCTCCTTTAAAGAACATGCAATTTTCCCATACTTGTGTTTCAGAGACTGGATCTTACTGCAGTGCACAGCAAAACAACATCTGGTTGCAGCTTTAATTTTTGCTCGGTCTGAATTTCATGTATGGAGCATTTTCAGCCAAAGTTTTGGCTTTGCTATCAGACAAGTGAGCATTTTATCAGGCCATAATTTTCTGCTCCAAAACCACACTTTTTCCTTAAAACTACTACTCCAAAGCAGTATTTTCTGCTGAAACAGGAACAGACTCTTTTATCAGTTCTGTTTGGAGTCCACGTTCAACCAATGAAATGAAAACTATTTGGAGTTTGAAGCTCAAGGAAGAGAGAGAAGTATTTTGAATGAGCTCAATATGTCAATGGATGAATAATCGTTGGAAAAAAGATGACAGGAAACTGATAAACAAATAAACTACACCCTGAAGGCCAACAATGCTCAAAATGAATTATTGGACCTGGAAAAGGAAATTTTTAAAAACCCATGAAGTTTTTGAGTTTTGACACATAAACAAAGCAGAATAACTAGATATGGCTTGTCAGCTCTGCACTTCATTAGCAATATCCATGTTTTTGCCCCTCTTCCATTAAAAGATCAATTTCTTCAAAATACCTTACATTTACCACAGTATAAATGTGAGTTACCTTGGAGCATCTGACAGGGAATGACTTGCTTCTTTGCAGTAAATTGTTTATCTGTTCAAGCCCTATTCATATTCACCTCCACAGCCATTTAAAACAAGGTGAACAAGGAAATAAATGACAATACTGTATAAGAAAAATGAACTCAAGGTTAGAGGTAAGCTAAGATATGGCTCTAATGCTAAGCATACATCCACTTTTAAAAAATTAGTATGATGTTAATGACATAGTGGTATGCACAATAGTAGAGCTTTGTAGTAATGCAATCTAGATTTTCAGTTTCAAAACCTACTGAAGCAAGAGTTAAGTGTAAGTAAAAAACAATAGTTCAGCATAAATGAGAAAATCAGGGGTATTAACTGCTGCCAGCTAAGACCTGTAGTGTCTCAAGGCTCGCAGCATACACAGGCTTCAGCTGTACCAGGCTGCAAGAACAAACATACAAATCATATATTCTTTGGGTTATTTGCTGGCACTGGGAATAGGAACTAGACAGAAATAAACAGTATCATCATACGGTCTATATGGTGCGTTCTTCTAATTACTGATATAGCGTGATACATTTCAATAATGAAGGAACACACTGGAACATGTAGTAGGATCGTATAATCAAACATTTAGGAGCAGCTTGAGGAAGGCGGCTGCTACTGATGTGCCTGAACAAGTGGTTAGAGGAAACCTGGACATATTATCTGACCACAGAAAAGGTAATAATGCCCAATGGCCCAAAGCAATACAGGTGTCAAAAGGCACATAATGGCTATGAAAGATCATCCCCCCTCCCAAAAAAAAAAAAAACCAAAAAAAAAACAAAAAACAAAAAACAACAACAAAACAAAACCAGTGTTTTCTAATTACCTTGGGAAGGTCAAAAGTAGGGAAGAAGGATTAGTGAAAAACTAACCAAGCAAAACCCCCCAGTATCGGCACAATGTTGTGAAAGGGTGTCACAGACTCATGGGAAACATCTCTAGTTTTCTTCCCTTCCCGCCCCTTCCTTCCTCCCCCTTCTGTTAAGATTTGCTTATCTCTGTACCAGCTGAGCACAACAATTCTTTAACAATCTTGATGTGAGCCAGTACTAAGGAATAATTTCAGGATGTAACACTAGCAAGCTTCCTAACATGAGACATGATTTTCAACAGTTTCCAAGGTGAAAATATTGGGATAAGAGAATAACAGTTCTTGTTAAATGCAACTTGATATTCTTCTGAATAATAAACAGTGGCAGAAAACAAGATAATTTTATCTTGGTTTGTCTTAATTTTGGTTTTGCTATAGTGGTTCTGGAAGTATTAGACTAGTTGCCTACCAATAAACATATGAAGTGCCACCCTTCTCTAACACCTGTCCAAAGACCATTAGAAAATGGCTTTATAGAATTTTTTAAAGCATTTCCACCATTAGATCTTACAGTTCATTCAAAGAGAATCTATTTGTTGTGAGGAAATAAACGGCTAGGAAATCATTGTTAGGTTTTGTCAAATATATTGACAAAAAGCAAAATTTAAAGTTTTATGTGATAAACAACTGGACAGAACATAACCAATATTCTCTCAAAAATTTAATATCAATCTGAAGGAAGACAATTTTCTTCAAAATAAAATGTGACATGATTTTACAGCATGTAAGTTTAAAAGAAACTTATCTTCATCTGCTGCATTAATAAATCCATATGAATATAAATAATCTGATTTAATCACATTTGTAATTTCCAGTAACAGTTTAGTAATTACAAGCACATACAAGCTACTAAGCTAGAGTCATTTTTTGTCCTGGTCTGAATGTTGAGCCAACTTGTCCTTTCCTCTTCTTGGGATTCTGAAAATTATCATACCTAGAAACAGAAAAAAGATATTAGCAAATTCTTATGAAATGCCATTGTTTGCATATGCCTCTTCATATACACATTAATGCAATACAGAACTACAGATGTTTACATCTATTTTTATGGAAATAAAGAGTGAATGTCTCCTCAGACCTAGGGACAAACCTAACTCAGAGAGCTTTCTGCCCTACTTAATTTTTTATTTTATTTTATTTTATTGGCTGGAGGGAAAAATTAGGACAAGGAATAGAAGTGGGCAGGGTAGTATAAATTCCTGGGAAGCATCTCTCGTTCTCCTCCTTTCCTGTCCCTGCCTTCTCTCTTCTCTCTCTGTCAGACTCATTTATCCATGTGTCAGCTGAGGAAGACAACTCCTAACAATCTTCATGTCAGAAGAACCCACTGGTGAGATCACAGAATATCCCAGTGCCAGGTTCCAGCTTTTTCATTCCAGTCTTTTCCAAGTCTAAGGAAACACATTATCCTTTTCTGTAGATTATTGCCTTTTCCCAAACACAACAGCTACAAAAACCACTATGTGGAGAGCCAAAACCCAACAATTTGAAAAGGTAAAGAGGCTACTTCTCACTGGGAGCTGGAAGGATCTAGCTCTAAGTCTCAAAAAATTGGTTCCTCTTTGTACTGGTATAGCTCTGAACATAATGTAATGGGTTTCTGGTCTGTGATCAGAATTTCTAGGTCCTACATTCATGAAAACAATAAAAGACAATGCACTGGTACATTTTTTTGTATGTAATTTAATATTTCTGGAAAAAATGCTGTGAGAAGCTATTCAACTCTGCCATTCCCCACATTAAATAACTATTGTGTTTCTGATTAATAAGAAATGTGAAAAGATCAAATCTTCACTGAGTACAAAATTACAAACAAACAAACTTACAGTTCAGTAAAATTCTTCCAGTCATCTTGGCTAATGGATGGTCTTATGCCCTCAAGTGCCTTCATCAGATGGGACTGGGTAATAATGTAAGTGGCTTTGGCAAGCACTGACTGATTAAGGGTGCTGTCCTCCTTGAAAAGAGCCATGAACAGACAATGAGAAATTACTACAAAGACATAGTGCCATGAATATCAGTAACTCCGGAACTTCCTCATTACGTGTACAGACAAATGTATTACAAATAGAATCACAACTCCCCCCCACCCTCTAGTATTAATAACACAGCAATAACTATTTAGTTATATGAATGTTAACATCTGGTTTATTTCTCCTCAAACTAGGTATCATTTATCTTTGCTATTCTTGTTACATTATATTTAATATTATTGAAGAAATTATTTATTGAAATACCAAGAAGTGTGGGGAAAACAATAGAAAAGTGTTAAGATTAAATAACTGAAAAAAATGCCATACTCCATTCTTGCTCCTGTAATTGGCTTTGATAGCATTGATTTCTGTCCTCAGGTGCTCTGTTTGCTGCTCCTGGTTATTTTCAAGGGAGTCTTCTTGAGAAGCTGTTCTAGGCATTGCAGGTTGTGATGATGCTGTGTCTCTCTGAGTCACGCTGGTAAAATCGTGAGTTATAGAGTTTGGTCCAGACAAACACAAAGAGCTCTAAATTCATCACAAGGAGAAATACATTAACTCATTATGGATCCAAAAGGGCAAGTCCACCATTAAGATTAAACTTACAAATGTAATTCAGTATAAGCTTGCCCCCACTGGCAAAAACAGTACTTTCTCTTAAAAATGTAACACATGCATAACTTTTTGAAAAGAATGTTTAGGTTAATTTGCCATGGTGTTTGGGGAAAAGTACAAATTTAAAAATAAAACATTTCATCTTCAGAAAAGGTCTAAATATTTTTGCAATGGCCTGTCTCAAAAAGAATAAAGGTCTACTCACAACAAAAAGAACAAAAAAAAACCAATAACCAAAACCAAAAATGAACACCAGTCAAAAACTGTTTTACTATTAAACTTTGGAAAGCAACACATCATTAGACCAGGCTGTAAAATCTAGTATGAATGCAGTTTGCTTGACTACAGGGTACTAAGCAGTATTTTACAATTTTGATTTTAAAGTCCTGCAAAGCTGCAGAGAAGTTCGTATTGTATTTTGTCAGATCACATCCTTCCATCTTCTTACGCACCATGGATCATAAGGTATAGGCTGAAGACAATTTGAAGGACAAAGCAGACATAATTGCATTTATAAAACCACATGATTTTGCCTAGTTCAATTTTTCTGCTTCACAACTGATAATACTTAGAAAATTCAAAGTATTAAGTGAGTAATTCACCATTTCTGAAGGAGTTCCATTTCCCAGCTCTGATTCATAAGAGCTTCCAAAATAAAGACGATACATGTTGGACCTTGAATCTTCTGGAAGCAAGTCAGACACATCTAAAGAAATAAGAGATTGCTCTAGTCCTGCTTCTCCATCTATTGCCGAATCATCTGAGCCACTGCTGTGGTTTAGAAAAACCATTGAAGAGAGACTGAAGTCACTATCAGAACTAGAACCAAATTCCTGTAACAAAGAACAAAACATTAAAAGTGTTAACTAAAGTAACTGCAATCTGAAATACATTACAAAAATTCATATACAGGGCAAATGAAAATATAATTTAGGTTTGGTTTTAGTAATCTTTCTATGGGAGTATATTCAAAATATTTTGCTGAGAAAATCCAATGCCTTTAAGCAGAACTTTCTGTCTTCACGCTAGAAAAATAATTTGAAGATATAATCTTAAGGTTTTATTTGCTTGCTTTGAATTGTCTCACTCGGTAACAGCAAGTGTTGGGAAGCTTCATGTACATTTTCTGACATAGAACTGTATCACTTCCATCTCAAACCATTCCCTCCAGGTAATTTAGTATTTTGTGTAAAGTGCTCTGGGAGATTGTAGTGAGTCTACTTTTACAGTGCCTAACTGCTGTACTCATCTTTAGTCACAGTCAACACACTTTAAGTGCTCATCTGGAAATCACAATTGTTGCTTTACACTGGCATCTACAAACATTTTTGATTGTACACCCCAGCAGTAAAAAAATTGTGAGCACCCTCCACCAAAGATATGCAACTTTCTATAAAGTATTAAAGTACTGAATTAAAACTAATTTGTAACATTATTCTTGCATTTTTCTGCACGCATATTAAGATTTTAATCCCCTGTATATAAATATAGGAAAAATAAATCATATTAATCATAATTTTGCTAACAATATGTAAAATGAACCCTTTCAAATGTATCAACATCAAAGTAAAAAGAGGAGAGACTTTTTTTTAATCAGTTTTATTTACCTGTGTTAAACCTGAACCTAAATTAGCATGGATTGCCTCTAATTGGGCATTGTACAATAAAGCTTTTAGGTCAGCCCCTGTGAACCGTTCTGTTTTTGCTGCCAAATCCTGAAAGTCCACATCGTTTGCCAAGGACAGAGAATGACTGAGAGCTTTTAAGATTTCATAGCGTGAATTCTGTAAAAATAGAGAAAGAGAAATGACAGTAAAGCAACCTGTTATTTTCCTTATCCAGATTGCTATATAGTGCTTTGGCCCTGTCACAAGCAACTTCCTATCTGAGGGAGGAAGGATCTTTTTTCTGAAAAGGACACTACCCTAACAATAGTACTATAGGACATACTGTTATCAAGCCTTAAAATATACACATATATTTTGTTACATTTTATTGAAGATTGTAAGAGAAACTCTACCAAATGCAACATACAAAGAAGTACATTTATCTAAATATCCAGTTAATATCTCGGATTTTTATACATGAAATATATAAAAACTTGAAGGTGAACTCTGCTACTCACATGTCCTTTTGCAAAGAGACACATGACAAAAGTGAAAATCTTCTGTTTACTTGAATGATCACGTTCTAAATCAGAAGTTTACAAAATAAAAACAAGAGTATATCCATGTTCCTAATGCACAGGATCATCTTCTTCACGTGTATTTCAGAATGAAATTATGTGGTATTTGTTAAATGTGAAAATGAACAGCACTATCTTTTCTCATAAAACGGGGAATCAAAGATGCACATAGAACAGCTTCAAAGGCCTGATCCAAATGCCACCAAAATCTATGGGGATCATTCCTTTCCTAACTAGTGACTTAAAAAGAGCTTGACTACTCCAAATTAAATGTGGGTAAAGAAGAGTGGGATCAACTGGATTTGGAATAAAACTGCTCTGCAAACTACAGGTAATTCAAGAGTTGGGTTGGGAATGGCTATGGTTCATCAGTTGAAGCAAACAGCTGATCCACTGGACTCATAATTCAGAGAAAGGCATAGAAAATGATGAACACTACCCTGCATCCAATTTCTTTCTGCAGACAACTTTCCTTTTTTATTATTATTATTTTTTTTAATCTGCCACATCCACAGGAATGTGATTTGACCCTGAAGACTCTCTTAAAAAGCCTTGTCTTTCCCCAATTTTATGTGAACGCATTGACAGTAAAATCAGTGAATTTATACTGTTGCACAACTGGAGCTGGGCAATCAAGTCCACTCTGTCCATGTTTGAAATGCTACTATATATAAAGAAAAGGAGAATAAATCCCATTAGTTGGATTTTTTTCCTTGCCTCTGATGTAAAAGGTTTTGTTTCCTCACCTGATCGGGAGGTGGACAGTACACGCACTTATCCAGTCGACCTGGCCTTAACAAAGCAGGGTCAATCAAATCCGGGCGACTAGTAGCTGCTAGCACATAAACCCCTTAGAAAAGTACAGAAAAATACCATTACATTCTGTTAAACTTTTGATAAAAAGGAGCATACAGATGAATTATTACCTTGTAAGCCTTCCACACCATCCAACTGAGTCAAGAGTTGGTTAACCACTCGGTCTGTAACTCCGGTGTTGTCGTGCCCTCGGCGAGGAGCAATAGAATCAAACTCATCAAAAAAAACTATACAAGGCTTAGCTGCCTGAGCTCTGAAAGAAAAAAAAAAAAAGGCAATATTTAAATCCTGTTTAAGTTTGGGTCACAAGTAAAATGGCTTAGAAATATTAAAGGTAACTGCTTTTTGCTTCAGAGAATGAGAGAATAGAAAATGAGAGAATAGAAAATCTGCTTTCTGCAGAAATTAAGAGGTTCTGAGGAACTGGACTGCAATGGAATAACTGCTCATTTTTTATGACACACCTTGCACTCTCTTTATAATTTCTGAAGTACTCAACTGTTGTGTCAATATATATGAGAGCTCTAAAATCCAGCCACTGGAGATGAGGTCTTGGCTTATGTACACCTAACACAAAGACTGTCTGCACAGTAAGCTACACGAAAAGCAAAAGCTATGGAAGGTATGTTTACATCAGTGAGTATTGAAGGTCTGTGAAGGCATATTTGTAAAAACAAAACAACTGGACATCAGTACGAAGTCTAGTATGACCCTATGTACTGAGTGTTCATTACTAGTTGGAGCACACTCAACTGTCTCCTGAAATCATTTGAAAGGAGTTCAGCATGCGTGTTCCAAGACAGTTCTGTGATGTGAACCAACGCACTGTAAATGGAGAGAACTGGGAGTTCAGCTTCAAAACTGCACTCCTGACCTGAGCTGAAATGCTCAGTTCTTAAATAATGACAGTCAAGTTGAACTTGCCAAGATCTGAACATCTGGTTTGGCACAACTAATTATTTCAGATGCTTTTGTGATCTGATGCCATGTCTGTCCTTGGACAAGAAGATTATTTCTTGGACCTTAAACCACTAAAATTAATAGATGACATCACGTATCTTTACAAAGCCAACCTGCTAAAGATATCTCGAACTGCTTGCTCACTTGCTCCAATGTATTTGCTGAGCAGCTCTGGTCCCTAAGGAAAAAAAAGAATCAGAAAAGAATGTTCATAATATGTTTCTCAGTTTTCATGTGTAATTCAACATCAGCGTAGATTTCATACACTAGAGTGAATTTTATTTTAACCAAAAGAACGACATCACTGAACTGAAGAGCCAAGGGGTCTAGATAAGCCAAAATAATGTTTAAAGCATTCCAACTTATTTTTAAGTAATAATTTTCATTTTTCTACTATAACAGAACATGTTACGGTATCACAAGGCAATGGCTTACACTGTATTTCAAAATTTTTTAAAACGCGTTGCTCAACTTCATTGTCCAGTGTAACCAAAATCCAGGCTCTTTTTATAAAAAATGGAAACTAAGAATATCTAATTAAATTTTATCATTCTGCCTAGGGAAAAAAAAATATCATTTTATAATATTTATGATTTTTATAATTTATCATTTATAAAAAAATATTTATCATTCTGCCTAACAAAAAAATCTCAGTAATTAACCTGTGAAGATCCAGAAGTCAAATGGTGGGATATCCAGAGACATACCAGATTTTAAATGTGAGTTTCTCACTTTAGTGTTTTGCCTTCGCAAGCACATGCTCACAGGTATTATGTTAAGGTATTTCATTCAGTAAATAAAATGAATAAATTAATCTTCAAAATCTTGATACCTTGACACTGATGAAATTCATCCCACTCTCTCGAGCAATTACTCCTGCTAACAATGTTTTTCCTGTTCCAGGTGCTCCATACAGCAAGATTCCTGATCTCTGTCGTATGGGCAGGTTTGCAAATAACACTGGATACTGGAAAAGAGTTTCAACAAGATATATTCTAAAATATGTAAGTATTCTGCAGTGTCCTGTAACATCAGTGACTAGTGTTTATTTTTGTCTAAACAGAATGTGTCTAATTTCTTTTATCCACATTATTATCACAAGAGCTCTTCTGGACTTGTTAGTTCACTTGGAGCTGAAGTAGGTTCCTAGGCTTCTGTAGGCTTCACAGATAACTTAAAATACAAACAAGAGATGTTTTCTACCAAGAGGAAACAGGATGCACTAAAGCTTTATAATGTCTATATTGGCACTTCTAAATTCCTATTTTAATCACCGACTGATATGATTAAATTATATCAATATACAGTAAAAGATTCTGTTCATTATATGCAAGACTGTTCAATCATTTCTCGGAAGACTGAAATGGATGGCTCATCTCAATGATGGAAGTTTCAAGCAAGGCAGAAAGGCCAAAGTAAAATAAAGGGGAACTGATGGATTTGCATTCATCCAA
Organism: Streptopelia decaocto; assembly: GCF_964273445.1. Lineage (NCBI taxonomy): Eukaryota > Metazoa > Chordata > Aves > Columbiformes > Columbidae > Streptopelia > Streptopelia decaocto. The sequence goes on along the minus strand of NC_138655.1, from coordinate 138,948,283 downwards.
AAGAGAGTACCCCTTTAGCAAAAGTGCTGCAGAAGACAGTTGGAAATGTTATCTTTACAGAGCTTAATCAAAAATCCTGCAACAGTGAGTGTACCAAAGATGGCATCAGCAATAATGCAATATTCTAGAGCAACACTTGATCTGCAGAAAAGCACAAGCTGTTGCCTTTTGTATTTGGAAGAGGGAGGGAGAAGGAGAAAGAGTTTTCCAGTAGCTGAAGACACTTGAAGACTGGGAAGCTACAAAAGTAACTTAAAATCATACCGGTCTTATTTCTGTCAAATACTGTGTCACATCTTAAAAATAATTATTTTGCTACTAACACTATGTACAAAATTCAGGTAACTAATTTAAAAGAACTGGGTACCTTTGCAGGTAACATGATGGTATCCATAAGTATTTGCTTCACATCTTTTAAGCCACCAACCCTGTCCCAGCCGACATCCTTAGGTTTATGAAGGTTAACATTTCTCAGAGCTAATGGAGTAAAATCTTTTAGAGCTTTCTGAAAATCCATAGTTGACAGATTCAATTCTGCTTCAAAAAAAACACAAAAAACAAAAACAAAACTAAACAAAAAAAGAACACACAGCCTACCAGTAACAAATTCCTCACAATATGCAACAATTAAATACATTTTAAACATAAAACATAAAAACTGGCTTTTTATTTCTGTATTACTCCACAGGTTCTGGATAAGAGAAGTAAGACTATGAAATAAGACATTTTGTTGTCAACATACCACCATTCTGAAGTGTGTTCTGGTTGGAAACAGAGGCATGAATGGCACGATTAACCAGCATAGTAAAATCTCTGGCAACAAAACCTTCCGTTTCCTTTGCAATACATTCGAGGTCAAGATCAGAGAACTCCTTTATATCAGAATTCAGCTTATTTTTTATTATGGAATACAGCATTTCACATCTTTGCTTCTGAAAGACAGAATTGTGCAGCAAGTGTATATTAAGTTTACTATTGACATGAATTTAAGAAATTCAGAAAGTAAATACGTATGAGTTACTAAAATTTCCTTATATATTTACAGGCAGGAATAACTCCAGTGTCCTGCCCTTAGGGCACGCACAGGCAGCTGTTACACAAAGTGCTGATTGCTCCTGCAATGAAGTTATACTATTTTTCCTTCCCTCTATCCTTTTTACTTTTCAAAACACACTATATTCAAAAGTAGGGGGATATAACTTATGTAGAAAACTAAGCCAAAACCTTCCCATAAAATTTAGTTTTAATAACATTTTCAAAATAAACATTCTAGGGGCATACTTACTCCTCTGAGCAGCGAAAAAATGAACTTAGATTTAATCTGATTTACCTAGCTGTAATGACTTACATGTTTTTTTCAAAGCTGCTCCTGTAGAATCCCCTTGCAGGTAACAAGGAGATGTGAATACCTCACCTATGTTAGACAACCTGACTTGTTTTACGTTGAACTGAAACATCCTCTGAACGCACCCTTCTCTCACCACTGAAAATAAGGAAACTGGGGCCAACTGGGAGTCTTCACTGGATTACTTTGATTTTTTAAAAAACTTTATAATAACAGATACAAGTTCTCAAGTATTTAAGCATCATGAAAGAACTTCTTTCTAGATTTTTTCTCATCTTTGGGTGTAAACTACCATTTTTTCAGCTGTTCCAGTATTGTATTTGAGGATGCAGAGAAGGCAAACAATAGTTTAACCAAATGAATAAAAACCTGAATTTACCTGATCTGGAGATTGGATACATTTGAAGCACTGAAATATGTGTGTTCCTTGAGCCGCAACCAGGGAAGGATGTAGGGAATGTTCAGACTGACTTGTGGCAATTAATGCAATCATACTCCCCATGGAAATAACTTCTTTTATCAGATCTTTCAAAACTAAACACATAAGACATTGCTCCATGAATTGCAAAATAACACAAGATTCTGCATTCATAATAGACATTTCTGCTGTACTGAAGAGCAGTATTAGGGCACAAAAAATGTAACATCTTATTATATACTTGTTTTATTCCCATGTTTACAGGCTTTTTAAAAATTAAAAAAATAAAAGATGTATAGTTATTTTTTTCTAGGACAGTACATTCCATTAATAAAATGCCATGAGAAGTGTTCTTTAAAAGCTACATTTCTCTGATAATGTCTACCCACAGGATATTAAATGTGATTTTTTTCTGTGTGCTATGATCCCTGTTTTAGAAATATTATTCCTACTATGCAAACAAAAAAGGGAAAGCTATAAGACTAAAAATAGATGCTAAGCCTGGAAAAAAGGCAATCTAGAAAAAATAACATAAGAAAGTCAAATAAATTATGGATGCAAGGTAGATCTTCGAGGAATAATCTTTAAAACACTAAACCTCTGTTGTATACATTATACCTGTAAATAAAGTAATAAGAAACACAAACATTTCTGCAAGTAACTTAAGAGCGCCATTTAAAAAAATAAATTATGGTAAGATTTTCTAAACTTCAAAAGTAATTTAATAAAAAATTATGCTAACTCCCTCAAACTGAGCTAAGAAATGGAAGATACTTTTTGCTATGCCTTGAATTTTACATGAACAGAGTTGAATACAGTTAAAAAAATAAATATCTTAATCTTGATCATTTATTTTGCAACTTACCACTGCCTAGATTTAAGGGTGTAAAAAGGAAACATATACAAGATTTCAAACTACAACTGATAATTTATTTTTAAAATGTGTGGATTGTTAGATTGTAAAATAAAATAGAAGTTCTACAAAGTATACCAAGCAGGATGATAAAGAAGTTAATATTAGGCTAAAAGAAGTTGGTTCTAAACAACAAGTATCAAATTTGTGTATCTCTGTAAATAGTAACTATGGAAAAAGTATAAATTCTAATGATATGTCAATTATAATATTGATCTTATCAATAATTATCAGTTAAAGATTCATGTATAATTTGTAAGCAATTGCAATGTACTTGTGCATGAACAATGTAAAAAGGAACTGAGAAGCCTCTGCCACTGGCACTGACAACAGGCTTTGCCATCAGCAGCGGTGGTGTCTGTACCACTGGCAATAACTGCTCCAAACTCCCGAGTGGACTATTTTGATTCAGCTAGTGGTCCACCAATGGCCTACATAACATAATTTTTGAATCCCTGCCGTGAAACACCACATGGTCCAGAGGCAATAGTGATACAGACTGAATTATCAAGGCAAGACAATACAAGAAATTCTAAGCTGCATTATATTTTTATCCAGACATGGGTAGCACAGTATTACCATAAGCAAGTCTATCGCTTTGGATGGTTTCAGGGCTGTTCTCATGCTCTGTTGTGGAAGGTACTCCAACAATGTGATCAAGATCATCTATCAAAACAATGGATGGTTGTCTCCATGCTGCCTCTAAAAAAACTTCTTCCATATTTTTCCTTATGTTTCCTAATCTTTTTCCTAAAAAAGAAATACAATTTTAGAGAAAAAAACGTATCAGGAAAAAAAATCAGACTGACTACATCTTGTTCATATAATACTATAATATTTTGATTTGTGTAGCTCAACTTTACTCCTCTAAATCCAGGTACCAAGATTAAACCAGTGTAAACAGTGAGTGAAGAGTCCACATCTTCTATCAAAAAAGTACTAGAAGGATCCACCTGTCCTAAAATTAGATCAATCATCTTTCACTAACGGCTATAGAAGCCTACAGGTCTAATTTCCAGACAGCTAAAACCAGAGCAGTATCAGCAGCACTCTAAATTAGCTACAAAGAGTCCTGCAACTGGAAGAATTTTTCAGAGCAAAGGACCTAACTCTTTATCAATCTTTCCCTTTTCCTTTGGAGCAAGGAGCTTAGTAGGGACTTAGGTACGAGTATAGCCATGCAGTATAAGGGCTCTGTAAGAAAACAGTTGCGTATTCTCTGCCTCTGTAACACCAAGACTATTTTGGAAAGCCAGTGAATGAAAGAGTAAAAAAAGCCTTTTTTGTCCTCTTTCGTTTTTGGCGTAAAATCCTTATTTGAACTCACAAAACTTAACGATTCATCTCATCATCATCTATAATTATGAGTGTTAGATGACTATTGCCAACATACATTAGGTTAGTAAATATGTCATCATAAATCAGGTTCCAGCTGGCTGTTCTATCTTTGGTGCCTCTGTCATCCTTTCATAGAGTAATCCAGGTATCTTATAACACTTATGATTTGTTAACATAACATTTGTTCAAGCTAGCACAGCTGAAAAAACACACAGTTCAACTTGCAACTTCTTATTTTGTAACAATTACAAACATGCATGGCAAGCATGGTTTGAATTTGGCGGTGGTACGTGGGACAGAAACTGATAAAAGTCTGAAATAAGCTTATGGAAGCTGTATTTTCATTTAGACTGTTAAAGATGCTCATTGTAGGGCACCAAATATCCTTGAAAAGGCAGTAATACTAGAAAAATTATTCAGACTAAATATAATAACTTTATAATTGTGCTGTATCATTACACAGCAAACATTTGAGATTAAAAAAACCCAACAACATACCTTTTAAAGCTTTACAATCAATTACTTCTACATGAGCATCCAGCCTATCGAATGCTTCTTTGCAGATGGCCTTTGCTAATGTCGACTTTCCACTTCCCTACAAAAATAAACATGAGCTAATGTACACCGGCAGAACTATTTCCTTCTGTTTCTGTGGAGTTTTTGTCACAGTATACACCAGTTAACAAGCTGGGAAAGCTGTATGCACACTGATTTTATTCCTCACCAAAAATATATACATATTCTGTCTTTATATCACTTGGTAGAGACCAAAGCCCTGGAGTGAAACAAGTATAAACAAATTCAGAGTGGATACATCCACTACAGATAGTGTTCTGAGTCCACTGAGTTCAGTGTTAAGGTATCTCTTAGCTTCAATGGAATATGGTATTAAATGCATCACCATAACAGACAACAGGAAAATAAAGAGTATCAACTCCACTGCCATTTTATGTTATAACACAGGAGAAAATACTATGTTCTTATTTTCATTCAAATATTTCAGAGACACAAAGAGTTTATTGTACTATAAACACAAAGTAGATTAATCCCCTAAGGGAACAAATTGAAATTGGATTTGTAGCGATCTTTAAAACATACACTATATATACATAATATATACATGAAATAAGAATATATATTGATTAAGTGTGCATATAATGTGTATACACGTACATAATGTTTTACTGAATTAACTCTGTTCAGTTAACTGCTCTTTTTTCAGCTTGTTCTTCGATTCTTTGGAATTTACATGGTATCAAAGAAAACTAATGCAAAGAGTTTTGTATCTATAGAAAACAGTCTGGGAGGGTTTACAACTACAGAGTAGTAAAGCGTGTACCTTTCCTCCTGTGAGAAGCACCCCTCCACTTCGCAGTCCCACAGCAACAGCAGCCAGCTTTTGAGATAAAGGACGCCCCAGAAGACTGTGGCTTATGTGTTCAAAGGAAGATGTTCCTAATTTGTCCACTCCTCTGCAGAGCAAATAAAACATTAAATAGCTCAGGGCAGCATCAATACACACAATGTCAATAGCAACAGCTTGCAGAACATATGTCCTATGGCTAGTTCCAGCCTACACCTCTGCCACTGGGAAGTGAGCAGGTTGGCCACATAGCTGTTCAGCTCACAGTGCACTTTATACCAGTGGAGGAAAAATTCTGAATTTTTCTCCTCACCTGATGATTCTGATAAAACTAAGGATAGGAAATAAGTTTCTTTGAGATCCATACTATTAAATTTAGTTAAACAAGTAAACAGGTTTAACTTACTTGTGAAGAAGACTGACAGACAGACTGCAACATACCATAAGTTTTACTTCATTTGGAAACCTCAGCTAAGAGCACCCTTCAACAACCCCAGCAGCCCTTACTGCTGCACAGAGAGCTGTTTTGTATCACTGAGCAGCACCACAAGAGTCACTGAACTCCAGTATTTCTTCTGCAGCTTATGCAGTTCTGATATCTCCCACATCCTACTGTCACACATGGTGAACTTTTCCCTACGTGAGTACCTTTAGTCACCTGAAGTTTCCTATTTGCTTCAGTAAGACTATCCAGAGGACAAAATTAACCATGTACATACACTAGGATAAGGTCTGAGCCTGACACAAGCCAAAAGGTGCAGAGTCTGGCTTAGTTTTCAAAAAACCTGCATTTTCACCTTTTTTTTTTTTTTTTTTTTTTTTTTTAAATTTCCATCCCCTCCCCTCCCGTCTCACCCTAAATCTTTTAGTTTGTGGTAATGAAAGCTCCTGTCTGCATCACACATAGGTGGCTGGCTGTCACCATCAGCTTTTCCAGTTACAGGATGTAAAAGAACCTACAACAAAGGAAAGAGTGAATACTTTACATTCAATATACCTATAGAAGAAGGGTATAGAAGTGACAAGCAATTTTTGGAATTGTGTAATGAAAATGTTGCATGTATGCTCTGCTGAAGCTTACCGCGCTTGAAAGAAACATGCACTGGTAAAACAGCACCAATACAACTACTTCCAAAATACAATCCAGTCTTTACAGCAATGTAACAACCTGTGATTAGATGTTAGGCCATATGCTGTTTATACTAGATGATGCAGCCCATCATCTCTTTCCCTACAGGTAACTACCTGTTCCTTCTCCTGTGCTCTCCCCTGTTCTGCTGGCACCAGTACTCATGAGGCAGGAGAGTGGATCAGATCAGGAGTCTGACCTGGCTGAAAAGTAACCTGACAAAACACCTGGCTTTTTTCACCCACATGAATTTTTCGGTCTATTTCACCAGGAAGCTACTATGGAAAGCTGGGCAGGACAAGTGGGCTAACAGAGAAGTTCACAGGTAAGAACAGGCTGGTAGGAGGTGAATCACAGAATACCTTGTGCTGGAAGGGACCTTTAAAGGTCATCCAGTCCAACCCCCTGCCATGAGCAGGGACATCTTCAACTACATCAGGTTGTTCAGAGCCCCATCCAGCCTGATCTTGAATGTCTTCATGGATGGGGCATCTACCACCTCTCTGGGCAACCCGGGCCAGTGTTTTACCACTTCATTGTAAAAAATGTCACCTCATGTCTAGATGCTGACACTGCTACTAAGAAATGCACTTCACCCATTCATCTTAGTACCAGTCACTAGCAAAATTTGTAGAAGCCTTCTTGTACTTCTCTACTACCAACAGAAATAAAGCTCTTGTTTTACTTTTTTTTTTTTGGAACAGGAATCCTAAATTTTGCAGAAAAGCTCTACTCTATACAGGCTAAACAGGACATTTTAATTCTCTGCTAAAATTTAACTGTATCAGTTTAAAAATGAAAAACATTATCCCACTCCTATAACCATAAACCTGGAGTTATGGGTACTGTCTCAACCAGAATTATTAATGGAAACCGTAATCCTAATATTAAATAGAAATATGTATTCTGTGAAAGAAAGACTGCAGAAACAGAAGGCACAGAACCTATTTAAAAGAGAAGGCAGTGGGAGCTTGGTAGGTTTGAAAGGGCAATATGTCTCATCTTCATCAGAACAAGCTACTATTACTGCCAGACACACTGTGAAGTGATTTTATAGTGGTTTAGGTATTAAAGGAAAGAACAACTAAGTATAAAGATGGTATGTTCAAACTTGGACAGTACTGACTTTCCTCTGTTCTAACTGATTTTTCTGAGAGTTTAATACAGACTATGAAATGCAGTAACTAGTATGGCATGCCTGGAATCTCACCAATGCTGAGGCTACAAAATAACATATAAAGAATGCAGATACAATTTAATGAACAGACTGATATTACTTATTTAAAAAAGGGAAACCAATACATGCTATATAAAAAATGTAATATATTTTAGCCCAATATAACAATTTAAACTACTTGATACCTGATACTATGCGATATTTACTTGTATATTAGTCTTTTGCAGCAAACTGGGACTCAGTATAAAAATATCCTCAGACTTATTTTCTTCAACGTGCGTAGGATGCACTACAGTAAGGACAAACTCCTCCATTCCTGTAAAAACCCAAGGAGCAACTATTAAAATCCAAAATAAATTCAGCTTTTATCCCTCACAAGATGAAACAGATCAGTGTATTTTGAATGATATAATCCAAAATGAAAGAATAAAAAAGTTTAATCATTATTAAAGCATAACTCATACAGAGATAGCTGATGTGTTAAATGGTGTATAGAGAGATTAAATGGCATATTGCCTAAGTAAATTCCACAATGGACAGTTAAGACAGCTACAGCACAGGACAGTATTATCCTTACCTTCTTTAATGGACATATGTATAGAGTCAGTGCTTGTCATTATCCATGGGTGATCATCAGTAGTGGACTCCTGCAGCCAAGAACTGAAAGCAGATTTAACATCATCCTCATGTATATCTTTATGCTAAATAGGAAAAAAAAACAAAACAAAGGTGTTGGTACATGAAATTGTTTTATTCCTATGCATGAGGCATTTGTTTCTCTTACGGTAGCAGAGTGACAGAAGAATATACAAGAGTTTTATTTATTTAGAAAACACCATTTTGTCAACAAACACAATTTCTATCAATTGTTCTGTGGAAAGCATCTGTTTAGCTCTTGCTACAGCAACTGTTGAATCTTTCACAACCTCTAAATATTTTGTCTTTGGAACACTGATGTGAGGGCAAGGAAAAGCTTTTATTCCTGTTTTGCTTATCTGTATTGCCAGATCCAAAAGCACTACTCAGCTGCTGGGTTTGAAAGAGCATCCAAGATAGGCACCAATGTGAATTATTTCAGGTGCTCACCGCACCCTCTCTTCCCTGTATACCCTGATTCCCATTCAAAGAACCCTGGGCTCATCCAACTCAGGGGCGCCACCAACAAACTTCAACAGGCAGGCAAAGAGACCAAACAACTTAACGCAGATCACCTAGACAAATGGAATAGGAAAAGAAATTGAGTCTAGATCGCATATGTCTTGCCTGAGGTCCTAATCAGAGAAGCATAATTCCTGTCTAAAAAAGGGAGAATCAGCTGAGATCACAGAAGCAGTGTTCAGAAAGGAAAATGAAAGTTACCACCATATTTCTTTCTGCATGTCTATTTTTTTCCAAGAACTTTCCAAGAACTTTTCCAACTTCAACTGAATTCCAAAGGAAAGGGAGAAATCTGTACTTAAAACATATAACACATAACTACTTTTTTATGATTTTAGCAGATTACTGCCAGAATACTTCTTTTAACTATAATATAGAAGGAAACAATACAGTTCAACTATTCTTCTATAGGTAAGAAACCAAATCAGAATACTGGGGATATGGAACAAACTTGCATAAGCCCTACTATGATGGGAAGTGCTGTATTTAAAGTTTTGGGGGCAGCTAACATGGGAAATAATCAGTCCAGTGTCACATAGAAACAATCATATGGTGATATTATAAATACATAATTGCAGAGCTACATCTGACAGAACTGGTACCAAGTATGTTCTTACTGTCACAGATGCCCACTCAGAAGACTGAATATGTCTCACAGGAAAACAGAGGGATTCAATGATATAACCAGAAAATTAGATCTTTAGCATGAGCAGGAGGGGGAAAAAATCAGCATTAAAAGGAAGTAAAAAACTAACTAGTACATTAAAAATCATCATAATTTTACTGCAGTTATCTTAGGAAATCCACTGAGCACTGCAGTATTTAAGAGTATAAGCATCTCATCTCTCAGAAGACTTAAAATAGATTATTTCCTCTTTATGATTCATTTTTGGTTTCTATATGCTTAAATGTATATTCTTAAAATATACTACGTCAGAACCAGTACTAATATACTGCAGATGAGGGTCTGATGCAAAATTATCATCAACTATTGTTGCTATTTTGACAACAGTTGTTTATGCTTGAGAACTAATTAAACAGAAAATGCAAAACAATATTCAATGGCTTGATGTTTGCAGAGTATCATTGATCAAAATCCAAAATAGTATCACTAGATAAGGCTTGTTTAAGCAGATCATAGCATCTTCTTAATTTAAATTATTTATATAGTAAAAAGAAAAACAAGGAATTATTAAAAAAAGAAATTCCTTTGAAATGATGTCATACATCAGACTGTGAACTTGGCAGTGTTAGGTTAATGGTTGGACTAGATGATCTTAAGAGTCTTTCCCAACCAAAATGATTCCATGATTCTATAATATACAACTTCCAGACTATCATCTAACAAATGAAAACAAATAACACTCACTGCCCGCCCCCTCACCTTGACTAGAGCAACATCATAAGTTTTCCAAGGTACAAAAATGTGTGTGACCAAGAATATCAACTCACTAAGTTCTGTTTGGGTTGCAGTCTAAGAGACACAGGAATTTTAGGAACAGATTCAAGTGACTGAATTCTGACTGTTGAATGCATTTCGATATGTAGTTTTTTCCTCAGGCAATCTGGAATCTGAAAAATTTAAAATAAAAGCAAAGAAAAGGAAATATCAGAAAGTAAAATGGTTACAACATTGCATATACAGTACAACATCCGTTTCTTCATCACTAGCAGAGCCTTTATATTTGATCATCAGTCTGTTTATAAGTCGTAATCTACAAGAGAATTAAGAAGGAAACCATAAAATCTATGGTGGTACCCAAATCTTGCTCTCTCATGCACACATTTATTCTATTTGTGAAAGTAAAACCAAAAGGTTGAAAAAGAAGAATTAGGAGGAATTGTTAGAATGTTGTAAGAATGCTTTTAGTATTAGAGAAAAACAACAACTTTACTTTCATTTACTGATTGAAATTATTTTACATAAGCAGGTAAACAAGCCATTATACAGATCAGAACTAAGCATGTCTGCAACACAGACAGAGAAAACCCACTTTCCCTAAAATATACGAGCCAGTTTGCCCTTTCAAAAAAAGGAAACTACTTTTAAATATTCTGTGTTATTTTGAAAGTATATCCAAGTTGAAAACATCTCACAAATGTTTATTAAGTCTGAAAGACTTATGCTTGCTGGCATTTGGAAAATTGTCATGGCTCTCAAAAGATTTAGTGGTAAAGACCACTGCAGGCTCTTGGTCTCATTCCCAACAAAAAAAAAATAAGTGAATAGTGAGAAATGTATTATATCAAAATAGACAAATGATGATTTGGAGTGCATTTTATCTATTTTTGTTGATCCCACATGTGCTTCCAGGAAAGAAGGAACAGAACAAGCTGAAATGTCAGTGTCTGCACACTGGGACTTGTGTCACCTTACCAAATAGTATCGAAAAACTAAAATAATTTAAATTACATAAAAGCTAGTTATTAAAGAGTATACAAAAAACACTTGCAAACATCATGCAGCACTAAGATATGTGATCCCATCACTTTACAGTTTGATGACATCTAGAGTCCAAAGCACGTTTTAAAGTGATAACTGATGAAAAGAATCTCATTAAGCAGTACTGAATGTACGTAAGTAGATACTTTCACGTTCTCATGAATATAGTAGCTACCAATGGATTTTGAAGAAAACATGCATTCCCTCCAGAAACACTGAGGAATTTCCCCCATTTGGTGCAAAAATGCTAAGGGTGCGGAAGCCCAGAGTACACCGTACATCTTGGAGGATTATAAGTAACACAGTCCAGAATAAGACACTTTAGCAAAGCACAGATCTAGTAAATATTATTTGATTCTAATGTGTGCTACTTGAGAACTTAACACAAAGTCCAGACCCCAAATAGCCAGTTCCACAATTACCCAATAGAAAATATTATCCAATAAAAAGCCCAAAAGATAGTGTGCTCAAACTGACCCAAACTCTTCCAACATGCAGGGCTTCCCCACTGTGGCCATACTCTATGACACTCTTTAGGTCTTCAAATCCGTTCCAAACAATCTGAACAACAGATCCCTCACTGTATGCTTGACTGCTATGAGCATCAGAATGATTTTCGTCTTGCGTACTAGTCAACTGCTTTTGATTTTCAAGTGGCAGGTTTTGCTTTGCTTCTTGATGACGCTGTCTTGGGGAAAGCAACTCATTAATTTTCCCATAAGATACTACAGGGTTTGGATCCAAATCAATAAATTCTAAATTCCAAGGAAAAATGTGAATTGCATTGCATTTCAGAAATGCATGAGTGGCGGATGCTTTCTGCACGCTGGGAGGCTGAGACTGACATACTCTAAAAACTGAATCCATGCGAATTAAGTTCAGCTGCTTGTCTTTGAAGGTGCTCATCTCATCTTTATCACACAGAGTCTTTTGTTTCTGGTCAGATGTATGAGAGAAAACGTTCCCTATGAAATTCCATATACTTGGCAGAACATTTGAGCCAAATGTCACGTTTGCATCAGCCTTACTCTGTTCAAGGACTCCTGGCTTTAAGTAAGGTTGTTTGGCAAAAGGATCCTTTACTGTTTCTTCTTGCTCCACGTTATTTTTCAGAAAACTTTTGAGGAAGATGTCACGTTCTGTGGAAGGTGTGCTGGTAATGTTTTCCTCAGGTTCGCGTGTTTTGGGACATATCAGAAGCTCCGTGAATGGTTCTAATCTCCCATAGGGGGCTGCTGGCATAAGTGTACCTAAGTATGAACAAAGCAGGTCAATGAACGCATCTGCTCTTGCAAAACAGCTTACTCAAGGTGACACAAGAGGCTGCACTGTTGCTTACCGATTTTGATGTAAATGTGAGTGTGCTGTTCAACCCATACAGGAAAGATAGCTTTTGGAAATATTATTCGAATCTGGTCAAGAAGGTGTTTTTCAAGAGAGGAAGCATGCAGTTCCTGGGAAAATGTGATATCATTATAAATTAAACACTGCATACATTTTTAACATTTGTTTGAAGATAAAAACTCTACATCTCTTTCTAATAGACCATTTGAAACATAAGATACAATTAAACCCCACCACATTTCGTATTTACTCAGCTGAAAAAGACGAGGCATTGTGAAAAAAACTGCTTGTGGCATAATCTCTTATCTGCAAGAAAAGGACAGGAACATTGTAAAAGGTTGTCTTACCAGAATTTCCCAATCATCTGCTGAGAGTGGTTCCACTTCTACTTGCTGACAGGAGGAGACATGGGAACAGGGTTCAAGAAATACCTGGCAAAAAGCAACACCAGTTCAAAATAGTTAAGTTTTTATTTTTAAACATGTAAAAGCTCCATCTTTAACTCAACTAGAAAACTGACATTTGTGTAGAGTAATACTTCTATTTTTTATTTTTACTTATTCTTATTTATTTAAATCTCTACCTATTAATATAAAAAACCCCTTGGATGTTGAGATTTTAATAGTTCCATGTCAGAAAGCTCTCCCTGAATCTTGGTCATCTCTTCTACTTCTGTCTAATGAAAGAATTGTTTACAAGAAGTTTAACACAGTGTCCAAGAGTGAGAGGCCAATTTAAGTACATGTTCAAAGAGAGAGGAGCCAGGGGGACACATGGTGAAGGGGGGAAAAATAGGATGAAAATTTAAACCCCAAATAAGTCAAACAAGAAGAAATACTCAGTAAATCAATAATTACTTTAGAATAATATGAATGCCAGAGAAAATATTCTCATCAGATAATTCCCAAATTGTTTAATTGCCTAAAGTTCAACAAGGGCAAGTGTAGGGTCCGGCACCTGTGGAGGACTAACCCCAGGCACCAGTACAGGTTAGGGGTTGACCTGCTGGAAAGCAGCTCTGCAGAGGACCTGGGAGTTCTGCTTGACAACAGGTTGAACATGAGTCAACAATGTGCTCTCGCAGCCAAGAAGGCCAATGGTATCCTGGGGTGCATTAGGAAAAGTGTGACCAGCAGGTCAAAGGAGATCATCCTCCCCCTCTACCCTGGTGAGGCTACATCCGGAGTACTGCATCCAGCTCTGGGCTCCCCAGCTTAAGAAGGACAAGGAATTACTGGAAGGAGTCCAGCAGAGAGCTACAAAGATGATTAGAGGTCTGGAGCATTTTTCTTATGAGAGACTGAGAGCTGAGTCTGTTCAGCCTGGAGAAGAGAAGGCTGAGAGGGCATCTTATCAATGTTTATAAATATCTCAAGGGTGGGTGTCAAGACGATGGGATCAGACTCCTTTCAGTCTGCACCCAATGACAGGATGAGGGACAACTGGCACAGACAGAAGCATAGGAGGTTCCATCTGAATATGAGGAGAAACTTCTTTACTTTGAGGGAACAGGCTGCCCAGAGAGGCTGTGGAGTCTCCTTCTCTGGAGACATTCAAAACCTGCCTGGACACACTCCTGTGTGATCTGCTCTGGGTGAACCTGCTTTAGCAGGTGGGTTGGACTAGAGGATCTCCAGAGGTCCCTTCCAACACCAGCCATTCTGTGATTCTGTAAAAGTGCATTTTCCTAACATTAATGGCACTGCAGATAGATAGAGGCTCCAAACTGCAAAGACCTACCGACAAGCCTATCCTAACACTATTTAGGAAATTATTAATGATTTAATCTTTTCATGTTTGAGATGTTTCATAATGGTTAACTTTTCTTATGAGCAGATATAAATGAAGTAACTGTTTAAACACATGAAACAAGAAGTTCATAGCTAACTTGTAAATTATTACTTTTTCAGGTCCCTTGCAATATATTCTTTATTTAAAGAAGAAAAAAGATTCCATTTCAAACCTGCTCTCCGTCTTTAATGCCAAGCTTCTCTGCTAACTGTCTGTTAATCTCTGCAATATTTTCAGCCTGGTGACCTCGACGCCTGATTTCCATCCAGCTCAAAAATATAGGCTGATGACCACGGGATACTTTCACAGCTTGGCCCTATCAGTTTCAAAGAAAGAAAATAAATTAACATCAAACAAGCTAAAAAATATTACTACTCATCAATCTAAACTGTATTTGATTAGAGATATCAAAGGAATTAAAAATATTTTCTGGATTTTACATGCCTTATTTTAATTAATATTCTCTAACAACAACTAGCAGCATTTACATGTAAAGGGTGTTTCTATTAGTAATGACAGCAGACCAGCCAACTTCTTAATAACCAAGACCTTCCTTAGAATTCTTCTCCACGTTACCTATTTGCACAACTCTCAACAAAGAAGTGTGTGTAGGTTTCAATTATTAAATAGCTTTTAATTTTTATGGACTATTTTTAAGAAAGGTAAATAATTCCTCTTCCCTTCTTCGGTATTATAGCTTATCAAACAAATATCATACAGAAACATATAACTACACATTTCTGTTTCCCAACTGTGGAAAAAACCTTTAAGCATACGCTTAAATCTTGCATGCATTGTAACATTTGCATAGAGGCTTCGAACTGTCTAAAGCCACAAGGTATTTGCAGAGTGCTTCCATGAGCTGGGAAATATTTCAGTCAGTCACAAATCACAGAAACTCAGACAAAATGATTTTATCAATCTGTTTCAGAACCGCTCAACTATTTTGATTCCAGACTGAAGAATGTTAACATGATCTGTCAGTTTCCACGTGAAAAGACTCAACTGACATTTTCTGTATTTTTTTCAAAAATGCCTGTTTTTATAAAAAACAAGTGATTGAGACAAAATATACTGTGGATACACCACAGATTTACTTGTTAACACAGTGATGTTTTCTGTTTTGGTCTCAACTGTATCCTAATACTTCCAAATATTATATGACTTCTCATAAACTCTGAAAACATTTTCAGATAATATCTACAATGGTTCCATGATTCTTTTACTCAATGTAATACTTAACTTACAGCTCTTACCTGTATTCACACCGATAAAGCCTTTCCCTGAGTGTCTTAACCTTCACATGTTAAGTTTCATAGACCATTTAATCACCCACTTCTGCAATTAGATTTAGCTTTTGATTCAATTTAAGTTTATGATTTACTCAGTGCAATCTGTTAACAGAATTATTTATCCCACTTTAAACATTTTTATTGAGGAGTTGGCATTTAATATGCTATTTCCATCAAGATTTTGGAGATCATATATCTTCCTTTTGCAGATCATGTTAAGTAAAAGCAGGAGCCCACCATAACCAATTAGGTACAGAATGACACTACCAGACTTCAAGGCAATTACACTCCCTTTTCCTCTTTCTTGCCAGCAAATTTGTAAAACATCCAGAAACTGCAGCAGAAACAAAGCCAGCACTTGGATTTCTTGCAACCTCTTGCAACTCCACAAACCTCTTTTCTACCACTCCAAAGGAAAAATAACAAGTTTTTATAAGTCTAGATGATTTTGCTTTTGCAAAATCTCCTTTCTGGCCACGGGAAGGTAGCATGGCATCGCAGATTGTGCATGCTGGGTGATGCTGTTGTCATCATTTAAAATAATGAATCCTGTCTGCAATTGCTAACCTAAAGATATGTAAATCCTCTCAGTTTTAGGTCAGTCTGCTCATATAACAAAGATAAGAGTGACTTGCACAACACCTAATCACAAACTACAGACACTACTGACCTTGCAGCTTTAGACAGTTTGAAGCCTGAACAATTAGCCGAGTCTTGCTTTAACACATATCTCAAGACTGTTGGATAAAGGATCCTTTAGCTGAATGCTGCCCATTATACACCAAAAGGATTATGCAACACATGACTGTGCAAACAATTGGCTCTTAAGGGTGTGAATGTAGTGATAAGATTTTGTATATAATGCCAGTTACTTTTCTTGCTGGCACGCTGGCTTTATTCCAGCACCCAGACTTGTGCAACTCTGTAATAAACAGTGTCCATCTCTGTGTGCTAAACTGGGCTCACTGGTATGCACACCAGGTGAAGAGCTCTGGTTTTGGGACAGAGCCTTGGTTTTGGGATGATGGCAGCCAGGCTGTGAAGGGCTCTGCCAGGACTGCGGCCACCAGCTCCCTCCTCCTCTTCACCCACTCGTTCTTGCCATTTTTCCTCCGAGCTATTCTGCCAGCACATCCTTAATCCTTGTGTTCATCACACCAGGATGCACGCAGGCTTTGCTCTTGTTGTCACATGTGAGATGTTATTTAAAATCTAAGGTCCGCTTCCCACAACTGATCCACGCACTTAATACGACCCTGCCCGACAGGAGTCCCTTTCTGTAAGGGAACATATAGCAAAAGATTAACGTGCATGGAGAATGGTGATTCTGCTTGGATTTACCACCTTACCTCCTACCTGGCCGACTAATTTACACATTATCCGGTTAATGCTGGAGGCTGGTATAAAACAGATCGCACTGGGAGAGACGCGGCTGGCAGCAGCGCAAGGCAGCGCTGGGAGGTCAGCTCCAGCCTGCACCGCATTTCACTGGTAAGAGCGGGTGACCGCGCAGGGCAGCTCCCCAAACCCCCCCGAGCCGCGGGGCCGCGCACGGTCCCGCTCTGAGGCGGGGCGCGCGGGGCCCGTTGCCATGGCCACCGAGCAGCTGCGCTCGTGAGTGCGGGCCCCGGCCGCAGGACACGCTCGCGCGCGGGCACCGCAGCGCCGCCGGCGGGACGGCTGACGCGCGAGGGGAGGGAGCGGGGGAGGGAGCGAGGGAGGGGCGCTCCGTGTCACCATGGCAACGGGATGCGGGTGGGGGGAGACGGCGCTCTCCCATAATCCTCTCTGAGCGAGGCGCCCCTCCGCCCAGGCCCGAGTGGAGCCGGCCCGGTACCTGCTGCAGGCGGAGGTGAGAGGCCAGCACGGGAGGCAGGTGCAGGAAGCAGTCCCGGGTCCCGCTCAGGAAGACCGTTACCGCGGCGGCTCCAGCTCCCCCTCCGCCGGGGTCGCCGCTGCCCCACATGCCGCCGGCCGGTACGGGCTCCGCAGCCTGGCGCCACTGCGCGCCCGCTCCGCTCCCGCAGGGACCTGCCTGCTCGGAGGCGGGCGAGCGGGCCAGGCCTTCCCGAGATTCCCCCTTCTCCCCCTAGATAATGGTATGACCCACTGCCGTCCAATGCGGGCGCGGCATGTACTCATTCCCTGCCTCCGATTGGCTGCTCTATCGAGGGCTTCGACTCTTTCTGTCTGGCTTATCGACACCGTCGATTTCCGCCTCAGTGGGAGCCAATGAGAGTTCTGTCCGTTGCCTGATTGGCTGTTCTCTCGGCGAGCAGCTAGAGCGGCCTACGCGGTGGGCGGTGGGAAGATGGCGGCCGGCAGCAGCAGTAGTGGCGGCGGCGGCCCGGGTGATGCGTGCCGGCACCACGCGCAGCTGGGGGTCTGCGAGTCGCGCGCCAAGTACCGGGAGGGGCGGCGGCCGCGCGCCGTGAAGGTGGGGCCGGCCGGGGCCTCCCGCGCGCCGCGGCACGCGCTGCCTCTGCGGGGGGGGGGGCGGCGGCGCGAGGCTGTCCCCGGGTCCCCGTGTCCCCCGGGCGGGCTGTGGAGCCCGTCGCTGTTGGCTGCGGTGCCCGGAGCTGCCCCGCCGGCATCCCGCCACCCCCAGCCGCGGCGCCGCTCGCTCGCCGGTATCGACACCTGTCCCCGTTCGGGATGTTTCCCGGCTCCCTCCTTGCGGCCGGGGCGCGGGCTCGGGCTTTACTGCGCGAAACCGTCCCGTCCTAACGATCTTAATTCCAAAAATCAGCCCGCCCGTGGGGAGGAATTGGCTGTTTGGGATCGCAAAATCACCGCGGAAACTGGGGTTTCATTCCTTAGAGGAGTTTCTTTGTTATCATTGGGGCATTTCATGTCTTTCGCTAGCTAACGTACCCTGCGGGTCGTGCTGTGGTCCCTTTCGGGGCTGAGCTCTGTTGTGCCCGGGCCCGCAGCTGCGCGGTGCCGTGGGGCCCTGCCGCAAGGGTTTGAAACCTTAAAATGTTAACCTGTTAATGCAAAAAAGCAGATAGCAGACACTGGAAGAAAGAGTTTGGCTTGAGTCTGGTAAGTCTAGTAACTCCCATGTTGTGTTTTGTAAGAAATGTGCGTGGCACAAGTAGCCTAGTTCTGTGCAAAATACAAAAGCGAAGGTTAATAGCGGTGCGAGGGAAGCTGAGGAGCTGGGTGTTGCTGCCAGGAGCCGCTGGGTGTGCGGTGCTGCTGAACCGGGCAGGACCAGCGTGCACAGGCCGCCTCTCTGCGGGTGCTCCGGTGTCCAGCAGCCCCTGGGGACAGCAGGGCAAGGACACGCATCGTGGGCCTCGCCCGCTGCCGAGCAGGAACGGCTTTTTACAGCAGCAGAAATGCTGGGTTTGTTTTTTGTGTGTGCCGTTAGCGTACGGTGTGCTGTAAGGGCACCTTCTAGGGCTGACTCGAGAAAGAAAGTAGGTAGCAAGCTGCTATCAGAACAATTTAGGTAACCTGTTTGCAGAGAGTATCTTTTACAGTTGCAATTTGACAGCTGTTTTCCCACTCTGTTCTGCATTTGCTGTTTTTTGAGAAGGATGTGTAGCACATGCAATCTATATTTGTTTATTTTAACAAAATCAGAATGAATTGCCTTTGATTTTATGGTTTAGCTGCCTAGGGTATGTTGTGAGCTGTCACAGAACTTTCGTTAGAGTCTGTGTTGTGCATCAGTCATTACACAAAGCAGAAAAGAGTAGTTTGGGTTTTTTAACCTGCTGGGGAAAGACCTTGTTTCTCTCAGCATCTTACTTGTATCTGTCTGTCTTAAAAACACATGCTGCTTGATCAATGTAGCGAGGAGGCAGCTTTGTACACACATGATCTGCCCCAAGAAATCGTGGTACTTTTTTTTTATCTCCCTTTTTTTTAACTGCGTGGCCTTTCTGCCTGTGAACGAGGCAGGTTTTACAGTGTTTTTTTCTTTATTTTGACAGTGCCTCATATTAACTGGTTACTAGTCAGTCTTGCAAGGAAATTCATCAGAGACTTACAGGTTTTACTCAGCAAGTGGCAGTGCTCTGACCTGGCAGAGAAAAGTCAACTCTAATTTGTATTCTAGTTTGAATAGAAACTTGAGTTCAGTTCCCACTCGGTGATGACAAAGTCCCAGATAACTGGGCACTTAGTGCTCCTGCAAGAGTCCAAAGTCAAAACAGAGCACTGAGGGATTCTCAGCACCTTGATAGAATTTGAGGAACAAATGAAAATGCAAAGAAAATTTCCTTACTTTTGCAGTAAAGCAAGAATGTAAACATTTTAAAACACTATTCTCACTGGTTCTTTTCTTTTTTCAGGTTTATACTATCAACTTGGAATCTCGTTATTTACTAATACAAGGAGTCCCTGCATTAGGAGTTATGAAGGAATTAGTTGAACAGTTTGCATTATATGGTGCCATTGAAGAGTATCATGCACTAGATGAATATCCAGCAGAACAATTTACTGAGGTTTATCTTATAAAATTCCAAAAACTGCAATGTGCAAGGTATTGGACAGGGCAATATCTGCCTCTTGCTGTCTTAATCTTTTATTTACAATCTGTTAAAATACTAGAGAGTTGACGTAAAATCCTCAGTTTTGCCAATACAATTTAATTCCCTTCAGGGTGGCCAAGAAAAAAATGGATGAACGAAGTTTCTTTGGTAGTTTGCTGCATGTGTGCTATGCTCCAGAATTTGAAACAGTCCAAGAAACTAGGGAGAAGTTGCAGGACAGAAGAAAGTATATAGCAAAAGCAACAAATCAGAGAGGTTTGTACTAAAATTTTCTATAGAATCTGAACATCTCACTTCAGGGGTGGGTGGGGTTTTAGTTAAAGTGAAGTATTTCCTTCTTGCTTTCTTTTCAAAATGTTATCGGAAATTTCAAGCACTGACAGGAATTCTAGGATCATCTTTTCACCCTGTTCCAGCTTATTCAGGCTTGCCCAAAGGGACAGTTTGTAAGGAAGGTGATTATACCAGAGCCTTCAACAAAAAATTCCTCCAGCATATGTGTTGGCACCGGAGGAATGCTGAGAATGCACCAGGTTCACGAAGGCTGTTGTACTGCAGGGTTCTGGGCAGCACTGAAAGCTGAGCAAGCTGAGAAATAAGCAAATGGCCAAGCACAGGCTACTTCTTTTTGTGCTTTTATATTTTGGTATCGTTATCTGTTGCATGAGGATACTTAAAGGGAGTAAAATAATTGGGTTTTTTTTAACATGAAAACACCTGTTTTTTAAATTTTGCAAGACAGCCTATCCTTGAAATCTTAACTGGAAGTAAAAATAATTGATTTGCAATATTGGAAATCTTCTCTTTGTGTTCTCAGAACTGCTGAAGTTCTTCTGCTCAAGTTCTTGTGCTCAGGCATTCCTCTCAAACCAGCAGAGGGACTAGGCTGGAAAACTTTAGTTTGAAAGGTGTCACTTAGGAAAAACGAATCACAGAAAGGTGGCTGGCTGGGAATGAAATATCACTGCTATTGTTTCTATAATTGTATTACATGTTTTTTCTTATTTTTATGACATAAAATAGTAAAGCTACATTTTCTTCTTTTAAAGATTGCTTTGTGTTAAAGAAAGCAGAGGGGCCTAAGCAGACAATCTCAAAGAACGCTGAGGGTGGCTGTCCGTGGAGTACATCAGGATCACAGACAACCGGTAACTGGGGTCCTTCCTGCTTTACAGCTTCTCATGGGGCGTCCCACAACACAGGGCACCCATCTGGGAATCTGCATCAGAGCCTGTTCACACTTCCCCAGGATGATAATGGTTGTGCTGAAACTTCTGGGTACTTTGGTCAAAACACATCCCTAACTGGAAGTGTACATCCAGGGGGATGTACTCCACCGACTCCTTTAATGCAGCAAAGAACAGTTCCGATTGATAACGGTGTCGAGAGGTTTATGCCTCGCACAACTCACCTGCAAGAACGTAAGAGGAAGAGGGAAGAAGGTAACAAATTTTCCCTCATTGGAACAAGTGCGGACAATACTGAGGTCATTATTGGTCCACGGCTACCAGAAATACCTAAAGTGGACATGGATGACGACTCATTGAATACTTCAGCTACATTGATTCGAAGTAAACTGAAAGAGGTATGGATTCTGA
Source organism: Streptopelia decaocto (assembly GCF_964273445.1). Lineage (NCBI taxonomy): Eukaryota > Metazoa > Chordata > Aves > Columbiformes > Columbidae > Streptopelia > Streptopelia decaocto. The sequence continues at coordinate 138,926,469 of NC_138655.1, read as the reverse complement.
AAGTTCTGATGTTTTCATTTCAAACATACATATTATGTGCTTGTTATCCAAAGACGACCCTAAGATAATTCAACATTTATTCAGTATTATCAGTTTATTTGCCACTTAAGGGTAGCTTTCTTACTACTTAACTCTTTCATAATGCAGAATATTGCAGGCTGTTCTACTCCATACCTCTTATACCAGCCTTCAGAAAGTATAAATGTCAGTGCTTGGTCCTGGCTGATTTTTAGTAAACTGCACTTTTTTTCCGTGTGGGGAGACATGATAACTTTGGCAGTAATAATAAAGTCAGGGTTCAATTTAATTTTGCTCCAACCTGAGAAGCATGTCCTTTTATGGAGGATATTCATCAGTCAGCAGGTCAAACACTCCTGAGATAACTTTCCATTTAAATTAAGATATGAAAACACTCCCTTGACTATGACTAACTGGTCTGTTTTGAAAGAACTGTTCTCCAGTCAAATTTAGAAATAATCACCCCTTATATTAAATACATTTCTAAAACATGTGCCAAAGCACACATTTTTGCTTTCCCTTCCTGAAGTACCCAAGTTTAAAAAGGATACAAAACCTTACTTTAAAATGCCTCTGGTAGGGAGAGGTGTGATATGCACCACTCTGTCGCTGAGTATCTGAAACCAGTTTGTGGGGTTAAAATACAAAAATGGTACTGCTAACACTTGTAAGTTTCAGCTCTGTTGTGTTTAATGCTGCCATTGGTGTTATTTTTTCCCTTTTTCTGCAGGAAAATACAATACAAGTGGGGTTATAGTAATATATTCCTCCCACTACTCAGGTGTTGGAGACATGGCCTTACTCTAAAACTAGCATAAAAAAGGAGTGTTTACAGTTTACTAAGATTTTTTTTATTGTTTTAGGTAGCGGATTGTGTTTCAAGAACATCTGTGGAAAAGCCAGAGAGTAGCTCAGCCAAACCCCTTGTAAAGCAGAGAAGAAGAATATAGATACTGCTGGCAGCATCTTCCAACACTCCTTTTGTGAAGGATATAGTTTTAAATACTTTTTTTTAAATGTAAAAAATACTTTTATACTGTAACTTCTAAGCAATTCCCTGTTAAAAAATCAAATCAATTTGTTTCTTGGAATGAACAAATATATTATTCTCACAATCGTATCCTGTGTACCTCATGCTCTATTTCATAACTCATGGAAGAACTATATTTAGGTAGAGTAATAGAAATAAGTTCTATTTATTTAGTAGCTTTTACAGTAAAGGAATACTGAAACTTATAGCTTCACGTTGCTCTGTTTTTTATTGTACCACGAAGAATGGTGAAGAAAAAACCTCGTACACTAGTGTTCCACTTGGAGTTACAGTTCATGGATTTTGCGGAATGTTTTCTGTTCAAATGCCATACTGCTCTGTTAAAAAAAAAAAGGAAAAAATAAATTAACGAAAGGATTTAAATGCAATTGAAAAAGATGCTAAACTGAAGTGTGTAAGCAGTGAAAGTCCTTACGCTACCTCTTGCTTTTTAGCTTAGAAAAGGTAAATTCCATAGCATGAATGATGTCATCACCAAGAGACCAGTCAGAACATTCAAAGTTATAACTGAAGGGGGAATTCCAGTTGTAACTGCTCAGCAGTGGTCATGTCTCAGCAAGGAATGAGCTGGCATGGGGGGGCAGGGTGGCCCAGCTGGAAGCAGGAACGGCAGAGACTGGGATGACTTAATGTGCGGGAGAGAAATTTCCCCTGGTGATGAGGTAAACAATCACAGCGTTGTGTAGAGTGGGAGCACTCACGGGCCACCTCTGGGCAGCGGAGCTGGTGCTGGGGGACAATCCAGGGCTGGGCTGTGGTGCCGCACGCTGACGCTCATGGGATGGGTGCTGGTGCAAGGAGACACAAGGAACTGGCTCGTGGCGCATCTTTGCGGACTCCTTGTAGAACTGCTTATGGTGGTAGGACTCCAATCAGTTGTTAGTTACATTTTAAAAATATATATTTTAAGTACAAATGAGTGTTTAATTGTGTCAAGGGGTAAAACTGAAATTGCCCAACATGACCCCACTGAGAGATCTAGTAAATTAGGGGTTTGCTTCATGTAAAACTCATAGCTGAACATATAAACAGAGTTATCTTTTAGCAGTGAAACTGGAGACCTAGTAAAAAGGCAGCAGTTGGGCAGGGTACAGAACAGAGGGCACCAATACTATAAGCGAGAAACAAGTCAAGTTTTCCCCTTCTTGCCAGGATTAGCCAGAGCCGTGTACCTGCTTTATCACCAACACAAAGAAAAAAAGTCACTTTTCTGTGCTGATTAGTGAGAGTAACTTTGTTCAGAAGTGTTTTAAAACCTTTTCACTTGTGTAGAAACCAGAGTTCTTACCTGGGTTTTTCCCAAACCTTTCAAAGTCTTTTGACAGCCTGCCAGGCGTTTTGGAAACAGCTGTTCTGCAGCTGACATGATATGATACAGCCTGCAAACAAACCAACCTGCAATCGTGGCTACAAGGCTCCTTCTTCCTGTTTTCAGCATAACGGGCAGCTGAGCTGGCAGGAACTGGAGGTTTCCAGCAAATGAAAACTTGCTCTGCTCACAGCAGCCTTACACACATTTTCTGCTTCTAGGAATCACTGCATGTATTTCAGAATTTTGTTTTTTTCATCTCTATGAAGGCATGACTTTCAGTATTTAAAAATGACATGCAGTTCAAATAGAAAAATGATTATTGGATTAGGAAAAAATATTATAAACTGCACTTCACAGTTGAACTTAACACTGAGGAAATGAGCTTGTTCTAATTTACCATCTTAAAAAAAAGGTTCCAATTTTAATTATTGTAGATGTACTGCTAATAAATAAAGCCCAGTTAGGTGTAATTAAAAAAACCAGCAGTGCTGCACTCTGAGATGAAGAACACTCTCAGGGTAGTTTTTTTGGAAAGTTACCAGCCTCTCCCAAAAGAGGCTAAAAGTGAGGTGATGGCAGTGGTGCCAGTGGCACTGAAGAAAGAAAAAACTGAATTCCTAGAGAGTTTTTGGATAAACAATTCAAAAGAATGGTCTCATTTTCTTATTCTGAGAGAGCGCTCACTGAGGACCGTTCATTACATTGCTGCCTGAGGTGTGTTCTACTCTCTGGTACCAGTGGTCGTGCCAGGGAACATCGGCGCTGTGAGAGGCAGATACAAACTCAGCACGTGCGTATCTCACAACCGAAGCAATTATCAGCTGACTTCAGCAGGCCCCATGTAATGACAGTTAATACCATAATACATGTATCTCCTCACCAAAAGCACAGATAGTATTGCACGTTTTTTTAAAAACTCAAGGCTGATGTACCTTTAAGTCTGGCAAACATGGTCCAAAGGCTTCCAAGAGAAGATTTTCATCTCTGACTGCTTTTTCAAAGTCCGCAAAAGAAAGCTTGCCATCTTCATCATGGTCCTACAAAAGGAAAAGAACTCTTCAGCAAAGGATGATTACTTGCATTAATGGTATTTTTGTTTAAAGGGTGTTTTATTGACATGGACTCTATTTTTAGTTTGACTGTATGCAAAAATAATTTTCTTTGGGCCATTTGTCTCTCCTCAGGCAAGATCTGTATCATCTGCTTCTACAAAAAGCATAAAAGGTGGAGCAAGCTCAACTATCATCTCTCATGGCTTTGCTAACAGAATTCCAGAGAAGGCAAAACTTTAATATGGAAAGAGGCTGAACTGAGAATTGCATGGACAAATCTCAAGCACAGAAATAAATTAAAAGTAGGAGACTTAAAAGCAGGTGATGATGTTAGGATATATTCTGTATATGTACTTATATCATGAGTGTATCTGCACCCTATTAATGAGTTTGCATGTACTTTACCCTTGGGGTTTTCATCCTTGTGTTTTTAGTACTTTTGCAATTTTAAGAACCTCCTATTTCTACTGATGTGGCAGCTTAAAACACCAAAAAGGGTTCCAGTGAGTGAAGTACTTTTTTAAATGATATCAAATAAAGGCTTTAAGTGAAGATACATGAGTGGATATGACTAGTGTTCAAGGCAGAGGATGAAGATGGAAGCCATGGAACCAGTGCAGCTGGTGAACATGCAAGGAGGCGCAGGTTCTAATGGCCAGAAAAGCTGGGGCAAGGAGCTGTGCACATATTTCTGAACAGGAACACTGGCTGCTGGGTGCTTGAGAGGGACACTCCTCAGCACAGAGGAGGGCAGGAGCATGTTCATTACCAGTATTTTTAAGTATGAAAATGGTTATCATGGGAGTGGATGTACACTTTGTCACAATGCAGTTGTACCTACAGGCAATTGCCCAAAGAGTATTTTTTTTCTTCTTTGAGCTATGCACTCCACAAATGCATTTTTGAATATCAAATCATTAGTTGTTTAGTTATTTGATGTGGGCAGCAATCAGAAATATCCTACTCAGACAACTGCCCAGCCACCAAATTGAGTCTGGACATTCTTCAAACTAGTGTAAGAGCTTTCTTTTTATGTAATAGGATTATGGACATGATCAGTTTACTTATGTTCTTACATATATGGAGATTTCATTATGCTCATGCGTGAACTAGCACAGCCCACCTACCAGCTGGCCAGACATGAGGGTATCCATTTTGGCCGCAACCTGCAGGAAAGCTGAGCATGTACATGCTCCAAAGAGCTGGAGCTTGCTTTCTGTGTGAGACTAGGCTCAGCACCGTCAAGGGTAAGAGGGACAGCTGAGGGTGTGCAAAATGGGTGGGTTTAAAAAATAGAAAACACATGGTTAAATAAAAGGAGTTGGAATTCAAGACCTTGTTTTAAGTGAGATTTTTTGACCACCATCATAGGAGGGGAGATTATATTTATTGATTCAATGAAAATGTTGAGACACAGTCCCTGGCTGATCTGGATATCCCAGATCAATCACGGCAACACAAGTTTTATGTTGATAACCCTGAGGTTACTATCTAATAGAATATATAAATTCAATTAAGACATTTCATGATCAATTGATAAAACTCAAATGTTCTTAATAATAAAGCTACTGCAGATGCCTAACAGTGGAATAAATACAGGTTACGCTTTTGAATTTTCTGTTTTTGACTGGGGATGCATATGTGTGTATGCATACCTATGCATGCTAGTTTATACATAAAGTTTATAACGCATTCACAAAATAAATTAACAGTTTCATGAGAGGATACTGGACTGGGACTCATTAGATCTGGATTATATTTCTGGCTTTCTGTAGGAGACTCATTTATGTCAAGTGTGTAACTAATCCCGTGGCTCAGAATCCCACTGTAAAGCAGTCACAGTATTTAGTTACCTCTGGAATGTTCTGAGGTTGAGTTAATGAATACTTGAAAGACACTCAAGTATCACAATGAGTAAGTACTTGCCATTTTCTTCAGTGCTATGTCTACCAAGTCCTTAATTCCCTCATCAGGATCTTCTTCTGCTGGTTGCTTGAGAAGGCTGTTTTTCAGCATCTGAAACATTTCCTCTCTTGAAATGTATCCATCACCATTCAGGTCATAAACCTCAAAACAGACTTTTTTGAAAGATAAAACAATTTAGAGTTCATACAAACTATATCACACACCATTACAGCTGTCACCTATAGACAGAAAATGTGAATTTTATGTTGTATAGCATAGCTATTGAGCCATATTTACCATATATACTACTTATACATGAAATATATGTCACATTTTGATATATAGACAAGTAAATTATAGGCTATTTACCCTTCATAGTTAAAATATATTTCTGCTGAAATAAATTATCTTCAGTTCACAGAAGCCAAGGTAACTTAGAGATCTTAACTTCTCTAAAAGAGTCAATTTAGAATATAAATGAGGTTCTGGCTTGGAAGCCCAGTCTCCCATGGCAGGGACTGCCTGTCTTTTTCAAAGGGCTTTGCACCTACAAAACACATCCCAGTTATTTCAGAAGCTGGGTTAGAAAAGGAAAAAGAAGACTAAGCTGTACTAGCATGGAAAAGAGAACTGAACTATCCCTTAATGCAAAGAGGAAATCTCTGTAACAGACTATTTTGAGTATCTGCCTAGTTTATCTTCTAATTGTTTCTATTTCTCTGGAATAAGAAATCTATGACCATAATAAACTTTACTATCCTTCACAAAACTTACTTAAACAAATAAAGCTCTTCAGTTTTGGAACACAGGAGGTTTGTTTTTTTTTCTTGACAAAGCCTACAGTGAAAAACTATTGGCACACACTTTGGCCAGACAACACTGTGTCACCACACACTGGTATATTCCATAGTGCTTACAGCAGGGTTGCTTATTTACTGCCTGTAGTTGCACTGACATACTGAACTACATCCTGGGCACACAACCAAGTGCTGTGACATCCCAGGCCACTTTCCACATGAATTTATTACAGAGTGCATTAGGGATGGCTGATGCTGCAACTTGGGAACTATGGAAATTACATGCTGTCATTCTTTTTCTGCTATACTTTTCCCTACATCCACTTTTATCCCTTGCTTCTTAAAATTCTAGATTTCTTGCTATTTTTTCTCATCTATCTTTCTCCATCATTACTGTGGAGGTTCTCGTGACCATCTTACAAACAGACTCAGTTTTTCCATCTTCCATGCTGAAAACCTGCTAAAATTAATGCAACTGCTGCTCTGTCCCCTGCTGCTTGAGCTACATCAGCTTCTTTCTTATTTTGTGTGTGAATACAAAAATGTATGCTGTCAAAACTGTGTGCTGGAGAACAAGCTTCAGTTCAAATGCTGGTTTTTGTCAGCAACAAAATAAGGTGGCAGCTGTGATAACGGCATCTTACGCAGGAAAAACTGTCTCAGAGAAGCCATTTCAGAACTCAGTTTCATTGGATTAAACTGTACAGAAGAAAACTCTTCAATTACCTAATACTTTACAAGAGTAACTACTGAATTATAACAAAAGCAATATGTAATTTAATGGTTATAAAGTCAATGATTATTACTAAATGCTACCATACAGATAAACCTTACATTTAATCCTTTCGTCCAGTGTCCCCCGAAGAAATACTGACAAGCCTTCCACCCATTCCACCACACTGATGCAGTTATCGCAGGCGGTATCAAATATGCGGAAGACTGGGAAGTGTATTAGATACATTTTAAATGTATATAAGAGGGAAACACGACCAACAGAATTTTGCTTAAATTCAAAGAAAATTTAAACCCGTATTTTTACTAAAGATGTTTCTTTGCTTTCTCTGAGGTATGATTACCCCTGTCAAATCATTCTAAGCCAAAACAACTCAGGGGATTCTGCCCCTCAGTTTACTGATCTTCTATTCCAGGATCCTGCTGGGACACAACATTTTGTTTGATTTGTTGCTCTCGTGACTTAAACAACTCCAGGAAATATGCTTCCATGCAGATGTAAATCAAATAAACCAATATTCCTTAAACTAAGGCATATTTACATCTAGAAGAGGATTTTAATTACTAGGTTTTATCTCAGAAGATCCTGGAGAAAGTAATCCTGGAAACAATGCATCCAAAGAAAAATAACTCTCTCCTTTTTTTCTTCTCCCTTCCCTGAAGTAATAAACTTTCAGTCTTGCAGCTTCACTATTCATACAGCCTGTAATAGAATAGTTCAAATCCAAGATATCATTCAAAGCATCAACTAACATCTAGAATAATTCATATTTCAGAATGCTAATGAGTAAGTTTGCTACAGGAGTGGCTCTACACTCAGAGCCAAACATTTTGGAATTGGAAAACAATAGGTTTGCTTTTGCAAATGGAAATCAGCCCCCCTGTATGTAACGTGTCCATGTAAGGTATTTTCCAAGCAACACTTGTCTTGTTGCATAAAGTGGCAACAAGTTTTTTATTTTCTGGCATTTAAATACCAATCCTGCTAGAGAAGAAGAAGATTGTGCCTCTTGGCAGCCTGAGACTAAAAAGAAGGGCAGACTCAGGCCTGCTCCACATCCTCCTCCAGAGCCCTGCACATCACAGATCATACATGTGACTTTCACAGCACCTGCAAATATGCCCCTCACGTTAGGAATCCGTGAAATCACTGTATTTTCAAGGCATTATTTGGCTCATTACTCTGACCTCCCAGTACTGCCTGCCTAGTCCTTTCAGCGCTGCTCACAGCGCTCCTGCTCACTGCAGGAGTCACCTGCTCTTCCAGACTATTTCTGGGACAGAGCAGCGGCTGCAGCTGGAACCACCAGAGCAGAGAGAGGTGACAGTGTGCAGCCCACTTCTGTCATGACACTCCAGTGACTGCGTAAGGAACAGCTGATTCTGGCTGCTCTCCCTGTACAAGAGCATGAGCTGTTCTGAACTGAGGGAAAACTATTCCTTGTAAAGAAGAAATGAAAAAAGGGATCTTTTCTCAGCAGCAGCTCCTGAATGGAATCTTCCTCTGCTGTCCTCACAGGGGTGAGAGGGCACTGCTTTGTCCAGCCTTGCTCACAGGGTCAGCAATGTGCAAATAAAATCTTACATTGTTTTCAGACCCGTCAGCCTCACCTCTGTCCATCATCATGTCATCAGTCAGGCCGAAGGCGCTGTACAGGGTGTCTCGGAACATGTCACGGTCTAAGCCAACCACAGCATGGTGGTTGCTGGAGCCGGACTGTGCCACCAGCGAGTCGAAGAGCTTGATCAGACATTGCACCTCACTTTCGTTAACTGCGCAATCGAAACACAGAATCATAGAATCACAGAATGTTAGGGATTGGAAGGGACCTCGAAAGATCATCCAGTCCAATCCCCCTGCTGGAGCAGGAACACTTAAATGAGGTTACACAAGAATGCATCCAGCTGCCTTTTGAATGTCTCCAGAGGAGACTCCACAACCTCCCTGGGCAGCCTGTTCCAGTGTTCTATCACCCTCGCTGTGAAGAAGTTTCTTCTCAAATTTAAATGGAAGCTCCTGTGTTCCAGTTTATACCCATTGCTCCATATCTTATAATTGGTTGTCACCAAGAAGAGCCTGGCTCCATCCTTGTGACACTCACCCTTTACATATTTATAAACATTAATGAGGTCACCCCTCAGTCTCCTCCAAGCTAAAGAGACCCAACTCCTTCAAATTATGTTCAAATGAACATATTTTATAACTTAACTTGGTAACACCAGACAGCGGGCACAAGGCACGTCCAGCGCCCGCACACCTCCGGTGTTACCACTAACCTGCCACCCTCCGCCCCGATCCCGCTGCTCCCGGGGGCGAGGGCTGCGCAGGGGCCACGAACGAGCCCCGGGGGCGGCGGGAGCCGCCGGCAGCAGCGCGGGCCCGTCGGGCGGCACGGCCCCGCAGCTCACCGGGTCGGACCCGGGGGACACTCACAGTGCCTGGCGGAGCGGCCCAGCGACTCCGTCAGCTGCTGCAGCCGCTTCCTGCTCATGGCGGCGGCTCCTCTGCGCTGCGCCGCTGCTGCCCTGGCAACGCGGGCGGTGCCGCCGGGGGACACTGCCGGGTCGTGCAGCAACACACACGGATCTACGGACACAAAGGAGCTTGTTATCATACATTAAAAAATATTTGCAGAAATGTCAAACTTCTACAAATGCTTCTGGAAAGAAGAGCTAAAAATTAACTACTATACACAATACTATTTGTTCAGCTGCTGTCAGAAGACAAATTATGAAAATACTCCCCACATTGCTCATTTGCTACTTCATCTGACTGCTCAGCCTTGCAAGGTGCCTGGAGGTTACCTGCTACCACCCAAAACCCATCTCACCTTTTCATGTACTCGACATGCACAAACCAGGAAAGCCAAAGGGTTGTGACCAGACCTCTCCTTCAGGAAAAAGAGGATGCCAGAGGAGCCACAAGGTATTTGTTAATATACTGGGAAAAGGAACATTTCACTGTCAGTGCTGAAACAGTTTTCTGCGAACTGGCAAAGCCCGTGAGCCCCCCGGGCAGCTGCAGCACTTCCAAAGCACGACAGCAGTGCTGGAGTCACACAGCTGAGCAGAACAAATAGTTATATTCAGACAATTAAAACAACATACCAGCTTACATATTTGGAAGACTGGGGCTCTCGTTTCCGCTTTTATTTCTTTCTGTTGCAGGTAGTTGTGTAAAAGTCAAATAGGTATCACACAGGACAGAGCATTTATGCTAAGGTTCATTACAAGTTCTTTTACCAAAAACTGCAACACCACAACTTAAAAAGAAAACGACCCCAACAAAACCAAACACAAACCCCAAACCCCTACTGTTCACTGCATCTTGCCTTTATTTTAACCTCATTGACAAAACTGCATGTGGAATTGGTAACATCAAGCCCAACAGTAAAAAATATTTGATCAAAATATCCTTACTAGGGTTTAGAGGGACATTGCTGCACGACAATGGTTTATACTTTCTCAAGAACTTCATTTGAAAACTCAGTAGAATGGCAATACTTCTCTCCTAGATTTCAGTTACAGTTTGCAGACTAATAATTAAGGTTTTAACAAAGGTCTTGAAATTCCTGGCATTGGGATGTCTGAAGTATCTGCATGCAACAAAGGTTAGTTAGAAGCTGGCACCTGTGCAACAAAAAACGGGGCAGCTGAGGAGTACAACCTAGTGTGGACCAGCGGGATGGACAGGCAGCTGTTAAAGGCTAATAGGAGGCACAGCAATCGGAACTTCGATGGAAGATGATAATGTGATAATGAGAATTTCACAGAAAACTAACATTGAATGGTTGCTTGTGTTTTCTTGTGTGCACATTTAATTTATAAAAGCTTAGTTCAATTTCTAATGCAACTAATGTAAAGTAAAACAGCATTATGATTTAGGTCAACATTCTGTAGCCCTCAAGTACAAAAATATAAATACAAACTGTTTAAACAGTATCTTTAATGAGATTCTGGCAGTAGGTTTTTTTAATCTAACAAGACACATCACGTAACAGATCTGCCACTGAACTTGCTTAGAGTAAAATCAGCTTCAATATGAAGCTGTTAAGGTATCAAAACCCTGCTTTTTACATGCTAAATATCTTCAGCAAGTGTGCACTTAAACACAGCAATGAACTTAACTATTAGAGTAACTAAATACATACATGAAACTCCGCATGTGGATCATATTTCATAGAACTGGTTACAACAAATGATTACCTGCATTTTGTTAATTTAAAAATGGTACAAGTCATGCAAACCAATTTTAAAGATAATGCAAAGAAAGCTACCAGTGTTTGTAAGAAGTGTTCAACTAAACCAGAATTACATTAAATGAAATATGCATATTTACTAGCAAAGATCTATCACTATTGCAAAGAAGCAGAGGTAAAATCTTCAGGTTTTGAACGTCAGTTATACTGCAAAATGTCATTGCTCTTGCTTAATGCAGAAGCACATGCTGAGAAGCCCTGAACTGCTTATTCAGAAAGTCTGTTGACAATAGCTCTGGCTTCCCCAGAATCAGAGAGGCTGCATGGATTCAAACCAGCAGAGATTTGCAAGAATCAAAGGCAAAGGCACCCTATTCAGCCAGCCAAAATGGTAGCATTCTCTTTCTCATAAGCATGAAGACGGTAATGGGGCAGGTGATAAACATTTCTACAAAGGCGGCATTTTAAATGTTATCATTAATTTCCCATTTTGTAAAAGCCATTAGCAGACACCAGCTTGTAATAGTTTATGTATAATATTAAGCTGCAGGATGAACTTGGGATTTTATTTGTCCTGATTTACAAATAAAGACTATTACTAATGCCTTAAAAGACTACTTTTACTATCTAAAAAGTTTTAACTCTCATTTTCCAGTATTTTACACCTCAGCTGGATTACCATCTCATACTGTTTCAAACATCTAACACTGCTTACTGGAATTTTATAGAAGTTGTACCCCATGTATTAAGCAGCAGGCAACAACAATGGTCTTTTCCAGCACAGCTGCATCTGGCTGGCTATTGAAAGATTAGGAATATTTCTAAAACACAGTAAAACTCATGCAGTTTGGTACAAGTTTGCTGTCATTTCACAGTTTAAGTTTCCTTTAGTCATTGCACTTCTGTTGATAGTCTTGTGGGTTTTTTTAAATATCATTCCGAATCTGAATCTGAGCCAGCGATCTTCTTTTTCTTCTTTTTACCATGTTTCTTGTGCTTCTTTCTCTTTTTTGTTTTATCCTAAAAAAATAATAAAATTAAATGGAAGTTATTGTATGATAAAATTGCCACTTATTAAATTCTGCTAATGCCAAATGAGAGCACGGAAAGGATATCTTTTACAAAGACATTTCAAAGAGATTTCTATAAAAGCCTATTGAGAAATCACAAAAAGAGAGTTCATATTTTACCCAGTAGTTTGCATTATTATGAGTAGCGTTCAATTTATCTCCATCATGGTCTGGCTATTTCATACCTCTCACCACTGTCACTATTACATTTTCTAATCTTTTAAATGATTATCTGTGCTTTACAGATTTCTGAGCAAGTAATAAGGAAGTGCTTTGACAAGCAGTGACATCTTATGTGTTTGAGAATAACTAGGGTGTTTACATATTTAAAAGTAATGCTTGTACTTAGTGTACAAAATTAAGTAGTTCAACTACACTTGGCTAGATTCTCCAGCACTTGCACTTCGTTTTTTCAAAAAAACAATTATGATTTCAATTGTAAATATGAACACACTCAATTAACCCTATTGGATTCAGTCCTGAAATTATTAACCTGATTATTGTAATACAGATGCTGAGAGGTAAAATCTTGCCTTTTTGCAAGCAGAATTTCATATGGAATTCTTGAATAGTTGTGACATTACACAAACAAAACAGTTCTGGTATAAAAGCTTTGTTTATACATATCGCTCATACACACAATTCTAAGAAAAAAACCCATGGTCACTAGAAATATTATGGCAAACAGCTTATAAGATTGTGAAAAAACAAAGTCCATGGAAAATGTGTACTGAGTATCACTGATACTCCCATGCTGGCATTTTTAGGTGACTAGTATAAGCCTTCTTCCCTTCACTCTAACTCATCCAGACACCCGAGATGTCTAATTAGGAACACTGCTGCTGACAGGGGAGGAAGAAGATACACAGACATCTCGAGTGGGCATTTAGGATCTCTGATCACTGTGCTCCTGAGGCACCTCAGGTGCAAGTGATGAATCTGAGCTCTGTATCAACCACTGCTGAACCTTCCTCTCACTTTTACCAACAGAAGCCAATAAGCAAAATTGAGAAAAGTAATAGATTGCTGACAGCTTTTGATGTGGTTGAGGGAAGAATTATATTAGTGCATACGTTGCAGTGATGATGTCCTAAGGCTCTTTTCGTGGTGTGGTAGAGGGGCCTTACCAAGGAAGAATTATTTACAACATTAACAAAGGAACAGCACTGATGATATCTGTCTGCCAAACTGTCACCTTACCCACTACTGTATAGGTATCAGTAGCTCTAGTACGTTGATACAGAGTAAAATATATGCTACAGTAAGTATTAAACTTACACAAATCTCAAAACGTGTATCTATATAGTGACAAAAATCTACAGTGACAAATTCTTCCTGAAACGGGAGAAGTGACTTCAGCAGATAGAGAAATTGTTAATTTAGATTCATGTGACAGTAGACTTGCTATAAAACATTTGTATTACTGAAAAATATGAAATTGGAAACTAACCAAGTACATAGTATTCCTATCTTAAAACTAAAGTATAAGCAAAAAGGATACTTGCTGTTTTCTCTTTTTCCTCATTGTTTTTCTTCTTTTTCGCTTGCACCTTAAAAAAAAAAGTTAAATGCAATGGGAGAGCAGCATTTGAAATGCTGTTTCAGACAAAAGTTTGAGCTTTTGTTGAGTATAAATGAATGATGGCACAACAACAGTAGAATATACTGAACAATAACCCAGGAAGAAGCACTGGTTATCTGTGTTATATTATAGAATACATATCATCCTATAAACATCTAATTTGGGAACACACTCTGCTTTTAATACACAGCAGAACAAGAAACAGCAGAGATACAAAATTACTAAGCTAATAATGTGGTAAAAATTCTTAATGAAAAGACACAATACACTGGAGCCTTCCCAAATTTTGTAATCCTACAAGCATACAAATCCTCAAAGCAGATTTATACAAGAGTAAAATTATTACACCCATTTTTTTTTAATTGACTGGAAAAGGGAGCCAAAAAATTTTAGTCATCTTGAGATCTGCCTCCTATCTACTCACACACATCAGAGAGAAATCTTGTGAAGGACACCACACCAATCACTTACCTTAATTTCACTGAGCTCTAAAATATCCACAAGAAGTTGAAAAATTTCAAGAAAATTAATTCAAAATTATTTGTAGGAGATAGAAGCTGTACTAACCAGTTCTTATTAAAAGTTTTATTAAAGAGAAAAATACAAACAATTTTGAATATGCTACACCCTTTAAATTCAACTCTACACAGCAGACAATTTCAACAATGTATTAAATCTAAGCTAGTTTGTTCATTCACTCACACAAATCAGTAAGGTAAAAACATTATAACATCTGAAACTGAGGTTTCACACTGACCTCCTCTGTCTGATCTGATTCTGACAAGGATTCTGATGATAAAGGTCCATCACCACGATCGGCTTTCTTCCTTTTCCTGCGGTGATTTTTGCCTTCCTGCACAAAGTAATATATTTGTGAGTAAAGTAAGGCCTTTCAAATTTTACAAAACTTCTGCTTAAAACTTAGATTAAAATACTATTTTTAAGTTGTGAAATATTTTTAAATATTGTTGACATTAAACTAATCATTCATCATCAACAAAATGCCTCACCAATTGTTAAAATGCTTTTAGTGGAAATATTTTCTGTATATTCCTTTCTCGTTACCAAGATACAGCAGCCTTCTGAAAGTGGGAGGAATAATACTACAATGTAGTCTCATTTGTATGTAAATAACAACACATGAAGGAGTAAAAAAAATAAAATGTTTCACCACTTTTAAATACTACTGAGTAAATGGAGATGTTTCAATATACACATTTAAACACCGCAGCTTCAGACTCTTGCTTTGTTGGTGAAATTAAAAGCTCCCTCTGTATTTATGTCCAACCAGGATAAGCTGTACCTGCCAGCTGCACCTCAACACTTTATACAGAATCTCAGTATACTTAAAAGGACAGTCTCTTTTAAAAATGATTTTTTATATGTTGACGCTGTATGAGATCTATTTTATGAGCTACTTCCCCCTGTCCCACTTCCCGCTTTACTCTGGATCAGGTGAGGTGTTCCTAAGACTGAATCTATTTTCTTCCATTAAATTTCTAAGGCAAAAAATGAAAAAAATTCTTGCTAATCCTGTTTTTGCAAGGTGGGATCACACATCTCAGCTGTGCTATTTAGTATATCACAGGTAACTCAATCCTTTCCCAGAAGTACTCATGAAAAGTACACATGATGCAACCCATTGGAGAGACAAGGCGTCTTCAGGTAGGGGAAGACCTCCAGTCCCCAAATGCCCTTTGCTTTCGGAAGATGTGTGAAAGTAGCATTACAGCCTAACCAAGAGTAAGGGGCTATAGTAGACACTTGTTGAAGAGAAGCTACTCAAAGTTAAAAGGAGTTGGTAGGAAACTGAAACTGTGAAACGGAAGCAGGATCAAGGAGAAAATAAAAAAATATATCTCTCTATTAAAAAAAAAAAAATCAATGTATTTGCCCTACACATAGAGAATTTGTACATCAAAGTCAATACTGCTGACTGGAGCAGTAGAGGCCTATCTGGTAAGAGAGGTAACTGGCGAGAAAGACTAGGGTGGACTCTGAAATCACTGTTAGTTTACACATAGGGTAGAAATAATTAATATTATTTGCATTTAACATAATAGAAGGAAGAAGGTCCTCCGGTGTGTACAAAATGGTGAGGTGGTGGGAGGGAGACAGGGTTTTCATGCTCAAAGAAAAGACAGAATAAGGTAGTTTTTCCTAAACGAATACATTTTTCTCCGGAATTTTTCAAAGCTGTCCTAAGTACAATATCTGTAATTATAACTACACTTAGATAAATATATCCTCTGCTTGATCTTCCTTAATTTACAGCAACAAGGCAGTGTCCTACCAAGCATACTGCATGTATTTTTAGCTCAATATGACTGCTCAAGATAAAATCCAAAATAACTAGAATTGAGCTGATCTACTACAGTCCATTAGATACTTTTGTCATTTACCTTCGTAACAAAACCAGACCCAGCAGTTTCCACTAACAACAACTAATAAAACAGGAGCTGAACCCAACTAAAAGTCAGCCTCAAATTGAGGGTACTGAATACCTTTTGACTATGTAGTCTCGGACAGAAATTTTCCACAGGTCTAAATTAAGGTATACAATATTAAAAAAACCACCACCAACAACAAACTCCATTATGTATGTAAAATGCAGTTCTCATGTAAGTATTTCAGGAGTTAAAATACCTTATCTTTTTCATAATCTTCCTTTGACCTTTTCTTTTTTGTGCTGTCCTAAATAGAAAGAAAAACATAAACCATTACAAAATCATTTCAGGAAAAAAGCAGAAATCCCCAAAGCAGTCTGACCATTGTCTCTCTGTCTATTGAAGATCATTCTTCAAAGTTGTTCTTTCTATCTTGCAGGAAAAAATATGAAAAAGCCATAATTTGGATGCAGCTGCTAATGTTCTGAACCAACAACAGTGTGAAAAGGTCTGGATGGAACCAGATAATGGCACATTTGCAGTACATGTAGAGATCCTCTGGAAAGGATACCAGCTATCACTAGACATTGAATATATGTCTGACATGTAACAGTCCGGAGTCTTTATTTTCTCCTCACACCCATCTCTGCTGACCAGGCAGGGGTTAAGCAGATATTTCCATGGAGTTTTCTGCCTTCCAGTTTCAGCAGTTAAGGGTATCTCTGTGTTACTTCATGTAGCAAAAGTTTTCAAACTCCTACTAGCACAAATTCATAGGTGTGTGCAGACAGTGATTCATAACTGTTTATACCACACCGAATAAGGTATTCCGGTGAAAGCCTGTGATAAAGTCTACACACAGACTCTTAACAACTCACTGTATTATTAATATTCATGCAAGAAGTACAGTTACTATCCACTGTAACATAGGATAAACGCTAACATAACAGAACAAACTGGCTCATATATCTCCACATTTCTGTTCATTGAGTAAACTTGTGTGTGCTCTGAAAATAGAGCAATGTAAAGTAAAAAGACGACCTCTGTTTAATATGCATTTGGGAAAGGCCCCGTTCTCCAACAGGAAACTACTCTGTCCACAGATATTTAGAAAGGCAATATTCTGGCCACTGATATCCTGCAATATCTGTATTTTCACAGATTGTGTTCAATTGAATAGCATAATCACAAAAATTTCACAGAATGTTTTATTTTTTTAAGTGTTAGTGTAGTATTTAAACTAAACTTTTGAGCAGCACAAAAGCTCCTTATGTCTGAACTCAGAAAAATAGCTAACAACTGCTGCAAGAAAGCATGTTCATTTTCTAAACATCAAATTATTTCTGTGAGGCATTGTGGCCAGTGGACATAGATTCTTGATTAAATCTGGAAGATAAAAGTGCAGCTCAGCTACAATAGGAATGCATGGCTTTAAATTTGGAAGATTAAGAAATATTGATATACCAAAGTCAGAAATGCTTTTGTCTTTATAACACAGATCAAGAAAACTTGCCAAGGGTAGCACGTATTTACCTTGCTGTCTGACTCAGATTCAGAAGTTGAGCTTGCTGAAGATTTCCGTGAGGACCGATACTTCTTTTTCTTTCTTCTCTTCCCTTGTTTTTTATCCTATCCACAAATATTGAAGGAAAAAGGAAAAACACAACCCTGAATTTATTCTCACTAGGATTAAAGACCTACATTGAATGTAAATAATAGGGAACACCAAATTCCTACATGTTATCATGTTCCCTTGAGGAATCAAGTACACTACAATTGATTTTTTTAGTGGAAGACCTTTGTAACTCTTCTGCATTAAAAATGTAAAGTGGTAAAAAAATCCAGGTTCTCAAGATTCTATTTATTATTTAGATGTGTGCTGTAGAATCTGATCATCTGTAGCAAAGACTTTTGCTAAAAAGTAAATGTGGTATTTTTGCATTTTTATGATTAGATGGGGGGATTCTATTGAAAAAGCATACAATTCAATGTTAAAACAGAAATGGATCCAGTTTACATGCCAGTCAGCCAAAATTAACAGCATTCATAAATAAATTCTTGGACACATATATACCTAAAATTCACAACTTTTGTTATATGTACCAAATAAATAACAATTAAATAGTTTTATGCAAACCAAGCCTTCAAACAATATTCCAAAATGTGTTACCAAAATCTATGTTAACTAAGCCTCATGAACAAAACACGTTAAATTCTAGTAAGTTAGTTCTTACCTCATCTTCTGAGTCAGATGAACTGCTGGAAGAATCAGAGCTTGATGAAGAAGAGGAAGATGAAGACAACTTGACCAAACACAACAAAAAGTGAAGCTTGTGAGATGCAGCATTTTGTCTGGCAAATAGTCAAAAGTCCATCCAAACACTCTCTTCATTTACAAAACATTACCAATGAAATTTTACTTCCAAGAAGCTGGTCTTACAAAGTTTTAATTAATTAAAACTAAAAAGTGACTTCTAACATTTTTCATTTAATCACATATATTTAATGCTCTTTCCCCCACTTGAAGCAGAAGTAAAATTCTCCTTGCATAGCATGTAAGCCACCTCTCTCAATTAAAAAATACCCCCAGTCAGTTTAACAGCTAAATTCAAAATTAGTTATACTTTCTCTTTCCAAGAGAACTTAAATGACAAACAGGAATAACCTCACAGCAAAAAAAGCTCAGAAAACTGAAAATTTTGCTCACCCTATTAGATTTCTTCTTTTCCTTTTTCTTTTTCTTAAAAATAGAATAAAACAAAAGTTACTTTGGCATAATGTTCTTTCCTCGTGCATTTAGGTTTATGTACTTTGATGCTGGCTTTTAAAACATATTGACAATATTTTGTATTGGTAGCATCGATAATAAATCCAGTTCCAAACATAGATTGTATGAAATTAAAAATAACTTACCTCTTTCTTTTTGGAGGAACTCTCGTTTCCACCCAGCAATTTCTCCCTGTGTTTTTCCAGTTCTTTCCTCCAATTCTGACAACAAAACCAAACAAAAACAGTGACATGAGTTTCATTTCCAAACAGCTTTTTTGAGAGCTTTTTCAAAATCCTGTCCTCTACCTGACTTTATAGTTTTCACAAAACCCATAGAAAATAAACAACATATTAACCAATGCTACAATGCATTTGATTTCACAGAAGATGAATATTCATTGAAATACCATGTTAGTTCACACCTTAGTGTTCAAGTTATTCGCATTTAAGAGATTGTCATTTATCTTAAAGGTCGTCAATTATGGTATTTTTGGTTTTGTATCACAGTGTTCTTGCTTGAGCACTTTAACAAGCCAGGGCACCCTACCAGAAAAATTGCTATTTTGTCTTAAGTTTTAAAATCATCTGAAACAAAATCTCAAGACAAATTCTCCTGGCCCTTCTTCAATGTTTGCATGTCTCTAGTGTCTGTTTTGGGCCTTGCTGGTGTCAAAAATAATTAGAATATTAAATTATTATACACATCTTCATAGAAATGCTATTATTTTTGTTAGATCAAGCATACTGCGTGGATAGAAGTCTCCTCTTATGCCTCCATTTCAACCCCTCACAAGGTCTCTAGGTCTACCTAAAATCCCCCCTTCAAGAGCTCTGAAATGTCCAAGGTGTCCCCATTACACTAAAAGCCTGCTAGCTTCATCCTGTGCTATTCCTGCTTCCCATGTCAGGCACATCATCTGCTCTCCTCTTTATTATTATTATTCTGATCCTCCCTTTCCTCACAACAAATCTATACTGGTATTGCATTGGAAACCAATGATAATCCACATATTGTGCTGAAGGGACAGAAATACCAGGAATGAAGCAAGATTACACCTGTGCAATGCAACGTGATACACAGATCCCTGAGTCAGCATACTGTGAAGCAGCTCAACAGTGCCCAGAGGACACGGCGGGTTAGCCAGAAAACAGCGCTGGGCGTCATGCACTTCCATGGTCCAAGGTATTACAGTATCTACGCAGTACTGCAGTGGGTTATACACTGATGTATCAGCTACTCAGAGTTACCTGAGGGGTCTCTAACAACAGCCTGTGCTTTATTAGGCAGGTGTTCTCTTTAAATTGCTTTAAGATAGTGCTAGTGGTACACTTCAAACAAAAAAGCACAAGATCTATCCGTACAATAGGAGAGATGGCATGCCATTCAGAGACTTAAAATCTTTTCAACCACTCAGAGATTTGTTCTTAGGAGCTTTAGGAAGAACACATAGCCATTTCACAATGCCCTGCACCCCTTCCTACCCTTCTGCCATAATGAAAGGCCGTTATCTTCTATCCATGCCAGTTTCAATTATTTCACAATAAAGCAAAGATAAAAGCAGGAAAAGAATAGGATAGAAAACTAAACCAAAACCACCAAGCTAAACCCCACAGAGCACAGAACAATTGATCCTCTCAGAACAGCACCCCATGACCCTCCAAATACTGGTATAACTTCTTAGGCAAGAGGTACAGCAAAAGCAGAGGTGCTGTGCCCTTCCAGTAGCAGAAAAGGAACATAATCTACTTCAACCAGAAACTTCCACACAATAATGACGACTATTGCTTGAAGCTTATCGCAAGATACCAGAATGCAAGAAGGAACAGGAACAGTGAAATTCATTGTATACTAACTTCTTTCATGTATACACCAGGAGTTATATGTGAAACTTTCTTATATTGTGCTGATCTCCTGTAGGCACTGCACACAAGCATCAGAACAGCTGCATTTCTACCGGGGAACCAGCATGGAATGTAATCAGCTTAGGATGAGAGAGAGAGAAGTGCTTTATAATCCTATCTGTATACCGAAGGCCATTCTTTGTGCCTTCTCTTGCATTAATGTTACATGTACATTCCTTGCCAAAGACATCTGTTTCCAGTAATACACCTCTTTTCAATGTATTTGGATTGTGTGACCTTAAATGAGTCACAATTAGCACAACAGACTTTAATTTATCACACCAGCAAATGCACGAGTTCCATTTATTAACATAAAAATAAGCATTTATATAACTATATGTACATTTATGAAAAGTTCAAGTTTTATTCAGCAGCAATTTTCAAAACTTTTTATATAGTGTTTCTCTGAATAGAGAGTAGCTCTTCATTGGTTAAAGTGGTAACCTTAACTTCCGATACAATTGAAACAAAACATTTACTCATTAAAAGCTTGGGTGAAGTGAACTATTATGGATACCTAGTGCCGTTAAAGATAATGGTGGAAAAGTAGCATATATGAGAAGAAGAATCAAGTATTAACATACTAATAACATTACGAACCTCATTCATCTTTTCTTCAAACTCAGCCAAAGCCTTGGATCCTTTCTTTTTCTTTTCTAGTTGCTCTTTCACTTCTTCCCTACATAAAAAGGGTGATAGATCACAATTAAAAATGCTTTCTTCAGCATCTAACTTTTTGTAGGGTTTTTTGAAGTTTAGCTTTGGCCAAACTTCCAACAGAAAGAAGAATGAAAGCATCTTAGATGTTATGTATATGGTAACCTAACCCTAATAACTTAAGTACAGTAAGCTAAATCTCCCTGAAAGATCTAAAGCTACCTTTGCAATGAGATAAATCGTTCTCTAATGTCTTAGAAGAGGAGGCAAAATGCACTGAATGTAAGGTAAGCTGTTGATAATATCTCAAAGTGATTATTTTCTTGGGTAGGGTAAACTGTGTTCTAAGAATATACTAGCAAAATATTTTTCTAAAGATTACTTTGTTTAAAAAGCACATATATCTGCAGGCTTCAGGTATTAGGATATGTGAGACAGCTAAAATGACCAACATTTTCCTCTTCTGAGAAACTGTTACCAAAATATCTAAAGACAAATGACAAATATGCATTTCAAAATGAAATACTATCGCGTTTAAAAGAGGAGATTGAATACATATATAGAAGAGAATACCTTGGCCAGAGACAAGGAATCTTTCAAAGTATATTACTGGGTATTCTAGGGAGGAGGTAAATACCAGTGTCATTTTAGTAAGAGGAAACAAATCTTTCACTCAAAAGGTCACAAGGGCAGGCAAATATTACCACTTACCATGTTGGTCTTGGCCTGTTCAAGTAGTCTTGTATTGTTGGTCCTGAAGTTTGTGCAGGACCTCGCGCTCTGGCCATAGCTATGGGATTCATATAAGCCTTGAATATGAAACAAGAAACATAAAATTCATTAGCTGCGCTATGATACCAAAATCTGTCCTTCTTGTTCTTCACAGAAGCTTTTTCTCACTCACTGAAAAATAATTCTGACTTGTTTCTAGAAATAAAAAATATTTAACTAAACCAAGTTTAATCTGTCTGGCAGAAAGACTCAGGTAAGATGCTTTCAATTTGAGTTATACTGTGGCAGAAAAAACTCATCCACAAAGAGACCAAGTTCCTTACAATGATTCCCCTCAGCTTTGCAAACTGAGTACAGTATCATGATCGCTGAAATATTTTTGCTTGGGATAAGGAAAACCTAATTAAATTTCAGCTCTTATTCTCTGGGACAACTGATCCTATGGCTTTTTAAGTTCTGCTCCAAATTGATGAGAGCAGATTCAACAAATTCTGCATGAAGTTTCTTGCAGTAACACCAAAATAAACAAGCAGTGGTGCTCAGCTACAATTATGCATACATAAAAAATTCTGTGACTTCGAGCTATTTTAAGGAGGAAAAAAACCATACAAAACTCTCTAAGCCCCAATGTTATGAAGTATTCCATCTTTCAAACCCATGCATCCACTTCATATTCACTTTAAATATGTAATAGGTTATAAAAGATGAATTTAAAACTTAGAATCCATAATCCACCTCAGCAATTAATGGAAAAACTCTAATCTAGCAAATAATTCCTCAAATTTTTTTAATGCAAATAACACTTGGCTCATGCAAAAGGGAGGTACATGTACCCCTGTACCTCGTGGGCTTTTATCACTATGTCATCCCAACACTTCACTATTTACTTTTGCATAACTTGCATAATATAACATGCACCATTCTTGGGCTTTGGTTGCACAATCTGAGATACAAGATTTTGTAGATTCAAAATAAAGATGCGACCATATGTGTAGCTCTTACACCTCCAAGGCTGCTTATTATCAGGCCAACAGCAGCAGCTGCTGCCGCCCCTCTGTCCCCCCACACTGCAGCAGCAGTGGATGCAACACCGCTGGGTTTTTGGCCTAGGCTGTGGGCAGGCTGGTGGCCCCCGGCTGTCGAGCTACATTTAGTCCTGGAAGAGGGACTGCGGGCTCTGCCTGGGATGGAGCAGCGGGCCAGAGGGAGGCACATCCCATGGTCCATCAGGTGGACCACACTGAAGCAATCAGAGGACTCTTCCAGGTGGACCACTTTGACTCATGCTGACTTTGCAACTCTAAGGGTGACATTTGCTGCCATTTCTTGGGGCTTTGTTTTGTTGCTTTAATTCACACAAAAAGGCTAACTGACATAGGCAAATAAATGCTGTGGTATGACAATTTAACTAGTTTAATCTCAGCTTGGCACCTTCTTTTGTAGCCAGGTGGATGCATATGCTCAAGTAGTTATAGCACTTAAAAATACATATTCACATTATTAACTCTAGCATTTTATTGTATTACAAATCTACAAATGAGTAAAAATTTTGCAGTTGAATTCAGCTTTGATTGAAGGGAAGTTCCTTTAGCAATGCAGGATGGCAGTATTTGAACAGTTTTAATTAAACAAAGGTAGTTTCAATGTACTAGATCCACTAGAGAAGACAACAGGAATGTATTTCATGACTTGGCTTACTCCAGTGAGCAAAGTGAGTCAACTCTTTTTGCTTACCACTCAAGAATTTAGATACGAAAGCTCAAGCTTCTTACATAATTATTATTCCTAAAAATAAGGTTTCTCACTGCTCTTAAATAAAAATTAGTTACTTTCTTACCTGAGCTAACCTGAAATGAACACCCTGCTGCCCCCCAACAAAACTCTCTACCTGCAGAAGAAGTTACAACTGTTAAATGTTAATTTTCTACTTCCTCACACAGACCCCAGATAACTACTTAAGAAGCTTCCTCCATTCAGTGGCTTTAACCTTCTCGCAGCAAGTACATAATATTGCTCCATATTCCACAATTAGGAAATTTATGTATTAAAACATGTTCTTATAATTTCAAACACATTTATTTATGAAGAATTAATTTGTCAATAAACATTTCTTAGAGGTATTTACAATACTTTGTCAAAATGCATGTCACTAGCCAGAGAGAGCACAGAAATGCACTCTCAGTAAAGGAAGTCCTTGTCTGAACATTTGTTTTCTTCTTTTGGCAGTTGCTCAAGAAGTTATTGAAAGGTACTCATTGTATGGCTTTCATGCTCATGAAAAGCATGAATTCAGTTAGCTGGGATTCTCTGGGCAAGCAATACAGTTACTGCTTTGCAAGTATCCTGCAGATGTGGAAAAAAAAAAAAATCCAACTCCAAATAGTTAAAACGATGGTGTATTTAAGAAAGGACACGGGAAAAAAGTAACAGGTGGAAAGTTCTACAACCACAGAGGAGAAGCAAAATGTTCTATATTGTAACTTGTCTTTACTAACAGCCATCATGGCATAAAGAACCTTACATAGGAATACAAAGATTTGTGGGCATTGGTAGGTGCATCCTCCTGACTGTCCTATTAGAAGAAAATTAAGAATAAATAGACACTCAAGTACACAGAATCACAGAATGACAGAGTGTTAGGGATTGGAAAGGACCTCAAAAGATCATCTAGTCCAATCCCCCTGCCGGAGCAGGAACACCCAGATGAGGCTACACAGGAATGTGTCCAGGCGGGTTTTGAATGTCTCCAGAGTAGGAGACTCCACAATCCCCCTGGGCAGCCTGTTCCAGTGCTCTGTCACCCTCACTAAGAAGTTTCTTCTCAAATTTAAGTGGAACCTCTTGTGTTCCAGTTTGAACCCATTACTCCTTGTCCTACCATTGGTTGTTACCGAGAAGAGCCTGGCTCCATCCTCATGACACTCACCCTTTATATATTTGTAAACATTAATAAGGTCACCCCTCAGTCTCCTCCAAACTAAAGAGACCCAGCTCCCTCAGCCTTTCCTCATAAGGGAGATGTTCCACTCCCTTAATCATTTTCATTGCTCTGCACTGGACTCTCTCCAGCAGTTCCCTGTCCTTCTTGAACTGAAGGGCCCAGAACTGGACACAATATTCCAGGTGTGGTCTCACCAGGGCAGAGTAGAGGGGAAGGAGAGCCTCTCTCGACCTACTAACCACCCCCCTTCTAATACACCCCAGGATGCCATTGGCCTTCCTGGCCACAAGGGTACAGTGCTGGCTCATGGTCATCCTGTTGTCCACCAGCACCCCCAGGTCCCTTTCCCCTACACTGCTCTCTAATAGGTCATTCCCCAACCTATACTGGAACCTGGGGTTGTTCCTACCCAGATGCAAGACTCTGCACTTTCCCTTGTTATATTTCATTAAATTTTTCCCCGCCCAACTCTCCAGCCTGTCCAGGTCTCCCTGGATGGCAGCACAGCCTTCTGGCGTGTCAGCCACTCCTCCCAGCTTGGTGTCATCAGCAAACCTGCTGATAGTACACTCTATTCCCTTGTCCAAATTATCGATGAATATACTGAATAACACCAGCCCCAGTACTGACCCTGGAGGCACTCCACTAGATACGGGCCTCCAACTGGACTCCGCCCCATTGACCACAACTCTCTGGCTTCTTTCCTTCAGCCAGTTCGCAGTCCACCTCACTATCTGATCATTCAGACCGCACTCCCTCAGTTTAGCTGTAAGGAAGCTGTGGGAGACTGTGTCAAATGCTTTACTTAAGTCAAGGTAGACCATATTGACTGCTCTGCCATCATCTATCGACCTCGTTATGTCCTCATAAAAGGCTATGAGGTTGGTCAATCATGACTTCCCCTTGGTGAAGCCATGGTGACTGCCCCTAATGACCCTCTTATCCTTGACATGCCTTGAGATGGCACCAGGGATAAGATGTTCCATCACTTTCCCAGGGATGGAGGTGAGGCTGACCAGTCTATAGTTACCCGGGTCCTCCTTCTTGCCCTTTTTGAAGACTGGAGTGACATTTGCTTTCCTCCAGTCCTCAGGCACCTCTCCCATTCCCCAAGACTTGGCAAAGATGATGGAGAGTGGTACAGAAATTACCTCAGTCAGCTCCCTCAGCACCCCCAGGTGCATCCCCTCCAGACCCATGGATTTATGGATGTCCAGATTGCCTAACTGCTCCCTAACCCAGTCCTCATCAACTAAGGCAGACTCCTCCATTGGCCCGATTTCCTCTGTGGCCTCAGCGGTACGGGGCTCCTCAGGACAGCCTCCGGTAGAGTAGACAGAGACAAAGAAGGCATTCAGTAACTCTGCCTTCTCTGTATCTTCTGTCACCAGGGCACCCACCCCATTCTTCAGTGGGCCTCTACACTGCCTCTGGTGTTAGTTTTATCTGCCATGTATTTGAAAAAGCTCTTTCTGTTGTCCTTGACCCCTCTTGCCAGGTTTAATTCTAAGGAGGCCTTAGCTTCCCTAGTTGCCTCCCTACACCCTCTGACAACAGCCTTATATTCTCCCCAAGTGGCCAGCTCCTCCTTCCATGATCTATAAACTCTCCTCTTCCACTTGAGCTTACCCAGCAGTTCCCTGTTTAACCACGCAGGTCTCCTGGCTCCCTTCCTTGACTTCCTACGTGTTGGGATGCTCTGATCTTGTGCCTGGTAGAAGCAGT
Organism: Streptopelia decaocto; assembly: GCF_964273445.1. Lineage (NCBI taxonomy): Eukaryota > Metazoa > Chordata > Aves > Columbiformes > Columbidae > Streptopelia > Streptopelia decaocto. The sequence continues at coordinate 138,899,638 of NC_138655.1, read as the reverse complement.
CCCTGAACACTAACCAACTCTCTTGGGCCCCTTTACCTTCAAGCAGCCTCGCCCATGGGATTTCCCCTAGCAAAAGGTCAATACATTTCATAAATAGGCTGGGTCTTGCAGTTTAACACCATCAGCTCTTCCTCATTATGCCTCAACAAGTAAATAAGGGCACTTAGCCATCCATTTGTGTAATGTGTATGTTCACCATGCCTATTACATATTATTCCACCAATGTAAACAAAGACATTTCCCTGAATGGATCTGAGTACAAACTCATAGCATATACCAGAAAGTAAGAAAGGGGGGAAAAAAAAAAAGGTGAAAGTCTTATGACTTGTTTTTAATCATAAAACTCAGAAATTGTAAATTTACAATGCCTAAATGAAACATGAGCATAAGGTGAATGGCTAACTGGTATGAAAAAGTTTAAAGAAAAATACAAGGAGGCACAAACAGTATAAAATTAAGCTCCACAGTCAGGTGCTTAAAAGCACGTTTTTGGCCTCTAACCCCAGTTCCCGAGGTTAGCACAGCGCTGCATTAAGCTCGCTACAGCTAAACGCCAAGTTTAAGGAAATACGGCTTAGTGACGATCCGAGCTGCTTCAGCAAATGCTGCAACTCCCACTGAGAACATTGTATTTTCGTCAGGACCAGGCCCGCATCTTAATCATCTCCATTTAGCAGATCACAAAGCAGGCGTCAGTCACGACGGCTGACAGGTTTGACAAGACGATCAGGGGTTGTTCAGGAGAACCGCGGGCAGGTGCCCGCCCGCGCAGGGACACCCCGCACAGGGCCGCCAGCAGCCCCGGCCCCGCTCCCCGGGGCGCCCGCCGGCTCCGCAGGGCTCGGCCGCCTTTGTTCTCCGGCGGCGCGGCTCCTGGAGGTCCCGCAGACCGGCCGCCGCGGATCCCGCCAGCAGCGCTCCAGTGCCTCCCGCCCGCCGCGGCGCAGGCCCGGCGCCCCGCTGCTCCCCCGCCGAGGGGCGGCGGCCCCTTCTCCCCGCCCCGGCGGCCGCAGCACGGGAATGGGCCGGACAGGCCCACATAGGCCGCCCAGCTTCCCCACAGCTTCCCCGCCGGGGCCCGCCCGGAGGTGCCGCCGCCGCGGTTGTGGCGGACCCCGGCCTGGTCACCGCCTCCCCGCCGAGCTGCCCACGTTACTCACCACCCGGTTGTCCCGCTTCCCCATGGCGCCGCTGAGACCCTGCGCCGCCGTCTGCCGTGAACCCGGCCCAACCCAGGGCCCTTTCCCGGCGCCCGGGAAGCCGCGCCGCTGGCGCCCGAGCCCTGCCCGGCCCCCAGCAGCCGCCGAGCTGCGGGAGCGGCGATGGCGGCGGGCACACAGCGTCGCCTGCTGGCGCCGCCGCGCTACCACGGCCGGAGCGGCGCCTGCCGGCCGGCGGGGGGCGGCCGTCAGTGCCCGCCGCAGCTCCGCTCCGCCCCGCTCCGCCCCGCCTCAGCTCCGCTGCCCGGCCCCGCTCGGAAGCGCCGGGGACGGAGCGGTCGGCAGAGGAAGGAGGGGCAGGGATGATGGCAGCGGAGCAGTTCTAACGCAGGGCGTCGGCTGGGGCAGGGGCAGCGGCGGGGAGCCGGGCGCGGCGGGCAGGCTCCCGTCGGCGGCAGCGGGACGGTCACTCTGGGCCGGCCTGCGTGAGGGGAGCTGGGGAGCGGAGCGTGGTTCTGAGCAGAGAAATAGAAAGTAAAGGTGCAGTTGAATCCTGGGCCCTTTGGAATAGACATCCCGGGAGCGGACAGATATCATTCATAATGAGGGTGTTGTCCTCCTGATCTGTCTGGTGGGCAGCTGCGGGTGGAACTGCGGTGCTTCCTTTTTCCTTCAGCAGGTACAGAGACTAAGGGAAATAGCAGCCTACCCTGGCATAGGATTCAGTGAAATGGGGTTCTATTTGAAGAAGAAAAAAAAAAAAAAAAAAAAGGTTTTTATTTGTCACTCGCTAGCTATCTATCTGCACTGCAAAATAAGGAACACTGTGATATTGACCAGGTTAATATTGGGTTTGGCTAATGCAAATGCTAAAAGAAGCCTGTGAGTTGTCAGGATCAAAAAACTCATGATTTCAGCCTTCCTTTTCTTAAAATACTACTGTTAAAAATCACTCCACATCAGTTTTTATCTTTGTATACATGGAGAAGAATAGTTACATTTTAATACTTTAATCACACAAAGCACAAGTGATTTTTGTTTCTGAAATAGCATTGCCATGTTCATCATGTTTAGCAATAGCTGGAAAAAATTGGTGAGTCCGTGGGAATTTGTGATACCAAGCGATTTAGTGAAGCTGCAAGCAGGCTGTGAGGAACTAGAAGAAAACCAAGATGACCACACCACAACTGAAAGTAAAATTTGCTTAATTGAAAATAAAATTCACTCTTGAAAATTGCAAGCTAGTGCTTAAGGAAAGGGATAACTAGTTCCTCAGAAAACGGTGTGTTCTAATCCAAGGATGGCTACTTTGGAAACACATCAGGCTGAAGCTGTCTCTGAGCTGCCAGTGATGCTGGAGAAGTACATTGAAGACAGAAGAAACAAACTGCATTAAAATAGATAAAAATAAGATTAGGAGTATTACTGATTGCATTATGATACCCCTTTTGTAAAGCATGGTGATCTCCTCCTCCTGGACACATTTTCAGATTTGGGCTGCGGCCCTTGGCGTTCAGGAGCATGGCTGTCTGTCTGTCCCTACGCTTACGTGGTGGTAGCACTGCAGGTCTCCATGGGCTTCAGCTCAGCTGCAGCAGTGTAGACAACACCTGAGCTGTGTTGAGTCCGCTGGGGCAGAATTCAGAAATGTTTTGACCACATTGGAACCAAGAGAGTTGATTCACCCAGCGCTTTGCGCTCTGTGGCTTTGAGCTGGTGTCTGGTGCCTGGAAATGCAGAGACATGATGCTGCAAGAAGCTGGGGCCGTGGGGTCCCAGGGTCCCTCAGTCCCTGTGCAGGCAGTGGGAGGGGGGAGTCCTGCACTGGGCACCCCCAATGTTTTAATTAGACTTCCATTAGCTTTTCTTCCCTGGCTGTGAATGAGGCTTGGGAGTCCAGCCAGAAAATTCAGCCAGCTAAATCAGATGTCTAAAAATGGATGAAAATACTTAGAGAAAGGACTTCTGTGTGACAGGAGACTCAAAGATTACCTCATTTATTGATGGGGGAAAAAAAGCAACACAACTGATGGGTGTAAAATGAGGAACGATACGAACACTGTAAACCTTGCTTTCCTTGTATCAGTAAATGGCAGGCAAATGATAGACAAAGACAATGCATTTAAATATTTTAAAATTAATATTTGTTTCTATGGTGATAATAAGCATGTGACATCTAGTGTCATTAGATAATTTTGAGGTGAAGAGGATGAGAACATTTATGTGAATAATGAGAAGAGTGACATTTGTGCTTATTCTCCAAGGCCCTTTGTATTCTGCTTAATGGATTTATTTTCTTTTTAAATATAATTTTCTCTTCCATAATTGGGTTTTATGAACTTCATGCAGAGTGTAAGTCACCTTCCCACAGATAAGAACTAGGAAGAAAATTCTCATATGAAGAATTTGTTCTATAATTGTTTTCAGACTGTTAGATGTTCTTCTGCGGTATCTTGCCCCGAGCACTGTCAGAGGTAAAACACCAGACAGTATCCAGATCTGTATGGTAGCTCTTATTTAATCTGTTCAATATTTTCCTGATTTTTTTCCCTTTTTCACAACGCATTAGCTATGGCTCATATGGGTATTATTTCTGACGCAGAGTGTTCTGCTCAGCCACAGGCCTCATTGCAGTTGATTTTGTGTCCGTCCCTGACTGGACTGCTGCTCATAATCTCATAATGTGCTTAAAGACTAACTCGGAATGTCACATAATGTAAGGGTAGCTGCTGTTTTTACTGAATGCTGCATCACATCTGCAACTATGTTTTGTAAAGGATTTTCATAGTTCCTTATAATTTCTAGAGGCAGCACAAAGTTTTAGTTCTAAGTTACAAAATCCTTTGTGGCTTTGGGGTCTGGTTGGCTTTGCAGTCATGCCTGTCTAGAGCTTTCATCCAGAAGTTGCAATCTGTTTGGATGCTCAAGCTTACAATTTTTAGATTCCTATGTCTGGTGGCTCATTGGAGATCTTGTTAGTAAAAACTACGGGTATCCTGCTCTAAAGAGCACTTAATGATCTTTACAATAAGCTTAAGCTTTATTTGAGTTGTTTTGACGAGAATTTTTTAGTCAATTAGGAGTGAAGACAGAAAATATGCATCTGTTTTTAGAGTCTGATGTGTCATATTGTGTTTGACTTAAAACACGCACTTTTACCATTTCTATGTACCCAGAAATGTTACTGGACATATTTATAGCCAATTAAGAAAAACCAGTCAATCAACAAAGTGTGCTCAGCTTCTTGGAAGATGAAAGCAGCAGAATCTTTAGGAACACACAGGTACCGTGCACATTAGTGCAACAGTTGGATCAAGTAACATTTGAGGAAAATACTGCATTTCATGAATGACTGACAGCCATTATAGCTGAATTAAATCACAATTTGCCTAAAACAAAATGAAGAAGATTTCAGTAAAGAAAAACTACTGCAGAACTATATAGCATTCATAGCAATTGCAACAATCTTATGCCTTTGAAAGAAAAAGCGATTCCTCAAATTTTCTTTTTTTTTTTTTAAATGGAGTTCATCCAAGGTAAGCAATAAAGTAGTTTAGAGATGAGAAATTAGGACAAAAGAGGTTAGATTTTGATAAAACTTAAGGTATATTGTAAGGTGCTTGAAAGGGTGTGCATGTGCTTACATTTCTGTGTCTGGTTGTGTGTATGTTTGTTGATTTTCTGGAATACCCAGGGTGTTGAGACAAACACTTGCAAATATAAAAACTAGAAAACAATGTTGCTATTTTTCCGTATTTAATATACAATACTTACTGCATTTGTATTCATTTTACATTTTTAGATAAAAGAAAAATATAGCTAGAAAGGTGAAGTAAACCTCAGGAAAGAAGTTTTAAATACAAAACTATTTTTTTGCCTTTTTACTTTCCAATAATTTGGGAACAACTAAAAAGAGCTTGACACCGTGAAAATTTTTATTATATCGATTTTCATACTGAGCCCTCAGCAGCCAACAATAAATACACAACTTTGCTTTTCTTGCACTGCCAGCAGCAAAACGTTCAGTTCCAAAGGACTGTAATTCTGATATAATACAACATTGATCACCTTCTGTGTGCCTTAATTTCATTTCCTGTATTGACACATGATTATTTTTGCAGTCAACCATCTTTACAGACTTGTAAAAACTAAAGGATATGCTATATGGTAAGGTGCATGCTCCGATGAACTTCAATGCAGTCAACGTAAAGCAGCCCCAGCAGAGGGTGTTCTTAAGTGGGAAGCCCCGCAGGGCGAGATTTGGGCCGGGGAGCAGGCAGGCGGTCAGGCCAAGGGGCTTGGTTTGAAAGCTTGCAAAAGCAGCTCTAGAGTTTCTGAAGCATCTGCATTATTGCCCAGCCATTTTGTACAGCAGAAACACCATTTTTTTTCCCAATGCGCATATGGTGATCAGCAGCTATGCAAGAAGAGGTGAGAGGCTGCAAGATTTCGCATACAGCAATGGTGCAGTACTTTTATATACCACAGTTTGCATGTTGTAGCCCCTTGATGTCGTACTGGTGACTAAAAGTTAAACCAGTATACTTGAGTAACAATTCAGGAGATCACTTACATTTCTCTGTACCTCTGTAGGTGATACTGTGTTTCCCTAATAGGTGATTTTAATGCTGAATGCAAAGAATGTAAAGAACACTGAATAGTAACTATTAAGCACAACAGAATAAAAAAAAAAAATGATGCACCTTTAAAAGAAACAGTAACACATGCACCTTTTCATGTTTGTACCCTGATTAAAATAACATCTTGAATTTCAAGTATGAAGTGATACAGTGAAATCATGTCCTGTGAGCAGGTAACAATGGTAGTCTAGGTAGTACAGTTTGCACCATAGGTAACTTTCCACCTTGCAAAAGAAAGTCCTACTGCATATGTAGGTAAAGTGACTTGAAATGCTGAAACTCGACATGCCAGCTCTTTCACTGGTATAAGCTGATATAATGCTGCAGAAGTCAACAGGACTATGCTGATTTTCACCAGCTGAGTAAGTATATGCCCTAAGGTGAATAATAATAATAAAAAATTTGAAACTGCTTTGCATGTTTTCCTGGAATTATCAAATCCTAGACACCTCCAGAGCAAATGATATTTTATTACAAAAAAGGGGGGAAAAAAAAGTCAAACAGCATTAGAGGCTGTTTTAATGTATTCATATTAGTTTTTTGTAAAATCATACTCAGAAACAAAGGTACTGAGATGGATTTAGGTTTGCTAATGGATGTTGGTCTGATATAATATCAATTAATAAACTCTGGATGTGTCTTGGAAGCTGTCCTTGCTGTTCATAGTATTCTGTAAACCTGAAAAGTTTCCATAATGCCTTTTGAGAACATAACTTATCTTGCAGATTCTGAAACCAGTAATCCATGAGAGTTACAAACAGGCTTAACTTTCTCCATGTCTTATGTTGACTTCCGTGGGATTTGTAACATGTAAGGTAGGCACACATGGAGTGTCTAGAGCAGTAAGAACTAAATCTCATTTCTGATACGTTTCTGTACCAGCATCACACTTTTCTCCATATATCCTAATGCCACTAAGAAGTGCACTTCCGAACTTCTGTATAAAAGAGTAATGAATAGAAATTGTGAGAGAAATAATGTTACTAGAGTTAATGTTTTTTATCACACATTACCATTTATATAGTATTCTTGCTGATTTACTAAGCTTGAGTATCTTTATATAGACCTGAGCTGCCTGACACTGAAATTTGTAGACTTACAGGTCAAGTTCTTGGTTTAATTTAACTGTAGTCAGTGGAGTTGCAACAACAGTAAATTATGCTAAATGATTTAAAATACTTTGAAGCTCCAATCCTGTTTCATGCAATTGTGCATGCACAAAAAATACCTAAGTTTGCTGCCTTTATGCTTTTGTTTAGCCAACAATCTTACTTAAAGTCCAGACAGACAACTCTATCACTGGAAAAAACCTTCTTCGGTTACAAGACACCACACAAACTTGGCCACTGGCTTAAGCATCTGGAGTCGAGAGATACCTGCTGGACCTGCTCCAAACAACATAAAGCCAAAGGCAGCCTATGTAATGTTTTCTAATATTAATTATTCAGACAACATTCCCCCACTATGTGTAAAATTAGCTCTACAATAGCATTTCAAAGTAATCTGCTTATTCTTTTACATATTAAACAAAAAATACTCTAAAGCATAAAAAATACTACATCTGAACACACATACTAGTCTAGTTGCAAAACTCAATGTACAGTATGGAGCTTTTTTGTTTTTGACTGATCTAGCTTTCTGCCTCTCTATGAAACTAGCTTCACTTCAACAACCAAAATGTATACTAAATGCAAATATACAATAAAGCAGCAAGACTTGACACATTTTTTGGCAACTACCCTTTCACAGGACTAGTGTGTTTTCATAAGAAATAACATACTGAATTATAATAGCAATAATTTAGGTTAACGTCAAATAACTTGCAGATAAATGTGTCCACATCTTAATAAGCACTGACCCCATTTATTGGTGTCTTGGTGCCGTTATTAACCATGTGTCCTCACAACTACAGTCAATTACTAAAGGAAAGCCTTTTTCTGCAAATACTTTCTGTGAGCAATTATACTCACATGAGTAACCCCTCTGAGCTTGGTGGGGCTGCTCAGGTGAGGTACAGCGTTCATGGGTTTGCATACTTGGGCCTTCAGACTGAAGAGTTTCAAGCTAGTGAGGAAATACAAATACACACTGTTACACAGAAAGTAGAAGACAGACAGACGAAAGCACCCTGTGATGCTTTGGGGAATTATAATATAGACATAATTCCCAAAGTAGACAGTTCAACTTCTAAGACATTGTTTTGAGGGTATAATTTTTCTTTAACTAGAGCATTCAAAGACATTACACTTCTAAAGCTGTTCAAAGTCCAGCTAAATATTACATTAAAAATACAACCCATAGGAGAGTCAATGGCAGACTACTTAAATGAATTGGAATAAAATAGACCATAAATACATTAATCTGAATGCTTGAAAAGAATTTACAAAGAGATTAAAGACTAAAAGGAAAGAATAAACGGGTGCCTGTGGGCTTGGTTTCAGTGCCAAAATCATACAGTTTTGTGTAGAAAACAGATTCTATCAGAAAAACATCACATTTATATTTTCTCTATCATAAGCATTTTGAAATGTGTTTCTCACTCTAACAGAGTGACTGCCTTGCCTGTGAAAGGTGCCTGGCTACGAGTCCTCGAGAATCTTGCAGTCCTCATTTCAATTGGAACCATCTCTCATTCCTTACTGAAAAACACCGCCATAATGGAAATGTCTTTTGCCCACATTGCTGTGACTCTAGGTGGGATGGAGAGGGGAATTCAGTCTTCAGGAAAAGGGATTTTGAGCCTTGCAGAGAATGACAGCAGGGTGGTTTGACAGTGCTGAATGCAAGGAAGGTGTCATGGATATGGAATTCTGTTGGACTCTAAACAGAGACAACTGATTCACCTAATACTGACCAATAGAGAGCGATCAGAATTTTTAGTCAGTGCTGGCCTGCTCTGGTAAACTAGAGCTAAGCTTTTCTACTCAGTTTATTGTGCACAGTAGGAAGGAGAATGGTGGTGGTGGAGGCGAAATAAAATCAAAACAAAGATGGAAAACCACCGGGTTGCCAGACATCTAGGGAGAAAAAGGAAATGATGGATCAATCTTCGTAGTCTTTTCAGCTTCTAATCTCATGACACTGCAGTTCTGTCATGACAGGTAACTTCAGTTCAAAATGTGCATGTCAATCCATACTTTCAGACAAGCACATACCCACTGAACTTTATATAAACCACCTTGTAGAGCCCTGCATCTGCGAACTTCTTGTCAGCATCCCATTTCTGATGTACTTTCTGTTGTAGTTGCAACCCATGGTTATAATCACCTTTTTACAAGGGACTCCAAGATAAAGTCCCTGCAAGACATCATGATGGATTTTGGGCCTCGCTGGACAAAGACTGAGAAGCTCTTATTTAAGTACACTGCAGACCCAGGCTATATTTTGAATCCTTTCTTTTTTCTTCTGTCACCAATGAAGGATGATTGTGATACATCATCATCCACCTGGAAAACACTTTGTCTTTTCCCACAGCATGTCCAGAATTCACAGTCATCCTTTTTGTGTAGTGAGAGAGGTTTCTTAGGAGAGTTCTTAGAACACCGCTCTTTAAAATGCAAAAAAAGTCAACTGTCTTAGAAACAGTAAGCATACCGTCCCCTCTAGGTCCTGGAAAGACTTTTCCTCATGAGAATATGTTGGGGGTTAAGGCCTGTCTGTGCCTAGTACTTGTGGCAGGGCTCTGTACTCAAAACTGCCAAAGCAAAAAGCAAAGGGATGAGCTTGGTTGTCTCCATGCACCCAAGTAATCTTGAGAGTTGGGGACCTTCATATCAGGAAGAACTGTTTCGTAGTTGTTCTGCTTCATGCTGGGAGGAAATAGTGATCTCAGGGAAGGGGCAGGGAAGGGGGGTGAGCAGTAGGAGGCTGGCACTGCTAGTCTTGTCCATATCTGCCAAAAACTTCTGTACAACAGAAGCATCAGTGGCTGCTCTTGTAAACATGTACATCAAAGACAGTTGTCCAGGGATCTTCTGTACTTAGTAAATAATCTTCTGAATCACAAATTGTTACGGCTGATCAAATGCATTATGTTCAATCTATTCTATTCTAGCTTATCTCTGCTTGAACCAAAGGGCGTAAAAGTAGCACATGCTTTGCCATATTCTACTGTTGTATAGAGATACAAGTCAGATACAAGTGACAGGTAGTTAGGAGTCACTGCAGCGAGAGGAAGCAGGGTGTTGCAAGACTGTTGAGGAGGAGACTCCCCAGGGCTTCTTTAACAGTGTCACAGTAGGATGATCTGGGATTAGGAACCGACAGCGTGAGTGGCCGGGTGACCTATCACATTATGTATAGAATCAGGGGTTTCCCACTCCTGGAACAGTGAAATTTGTCTCTGTGCCAAACCTAGTTGCTCACTTAATGCTAGGATCAAAATTAGCTGCTTTCTGCCGACACTTATGCAGCCACTTCAACATATGGACTAAACACAACAAAATGCTACTTAGCTACTTCGCTACTTCTGTATTTTTGGAGATGGCATAACAATAGTTAACAGTGGCTCTCAAGTTGGCACAGCAGCTCAGAAAGCTCAGTTTCTGCTGTACAACCTACAAAAAGCCTTTTTTTTCCCATGGCAGATGGTTCTGCAGTATTACTTACACCAGCAGATTTGCTCAGACTTGCTCCTCTGAGATGATGAACCACCTGGACTGATCCAGCAAAACCTGCATGTGGATAATCTTATCAAAATCCAGGTGCTCAAAACCATGCCATTTTGGATTGGCCAAGGATTTTCAATTTGCGGCATGAGTCAGCTCGCATTGCACAATGACACGGCACACTAATGGACGCTGTTAGTGGCTCTCCTGCGTTACAGCTATACGTTCCTCATGTCTGCAGCCAAGCGACAGGCAGTGTCTGTGTGGCCAGCTTAATCTGCTCTCAAGCTGTCTCATAAGACTTTTTTTTTTAATATCTGCAAAGAAAAAGCTCTAGCTTCTGCAAACTCTGACTTGAAAATAGAGCTGTTGCTATGTTAAAAAACTGCTCTGAAACTCATGATTTGAGTTGGCATAATAAGTACCTGGAACTAAAGTCCCATGCATGAGTCTTGCTTTATCATCTCATGCTTATAGAAGTGAATGACAAGAGAAAGCAAAACGTGGAAAAAAGTTTTCCCCCTACGCTTATACATAACTTTTCCACATATTCAGATTCACTCACCAAAATTATCCGAACTGTCATAATCTCTGCCCAGTCTTGCTATCTTTGCAGCACTTCACAATTTTCTTCCCTCATCTAGCTACTCAAAATTGATCCTAACACTCAATAATGGTGGTTTTGTTTTTGTGTGTTTTTTTTTTGGTTGGTTGTTTTTTGTTGTTGTTTGTTTGTTTTTTGTTTTTGTTGGTTTTTGTTTTGTTTGTGTTTTTTTTTAAGGCTGAGGATTTGCATAACATGACATACATATGAAACATGGAATAAGAGGAAAGGTAGCACATTGTGGACCATTAACTACAAAGTCTTTAGCAGTAATTGCACCAAGGAAGCTGGCAGTCTGTGAAAATTCATTTTCCATTCAGTGGCAGAGACAGTGCTCTCTGCCTGAGTTTAACATGAGCGTGTCAATAGGAGCAAGTATCCATGTAAACACTAGGAAATGTGGTTTTTTTGGGCATGTAGATGGGTTTAAGGTGCAGATAGCTACATAGCATGGATGCAAGTTTAGCTCACTCAAAAATGCACAGCGAGCTTGAGAGCTCTACAGCATATCCATGTAGACATCAGCAAAGTAAATCACAAGACAAATACTACCTGTTTTCCCTTCTCTTTTCAGTCAGCTCGTATTGGTTGCTTTAGTGCAAATGAACATTAAAATGGTAGTTAGAATAAGTCCAATATGTGGATTCCTTTCTTTCATAAAGCCCTATCAAGGTCAGTGAAAAAGTGTCCATTTCAATGCATATTTAATACACATGACTTGAATTTACATTTTTCACATTGTAAATACACTCCTTTTCCCTTATTCCAACAATATTTTCCCAATAGTTCCTTAAAATCTCATTTTTAATCTTTACTAAATGTCAGTTGTTTGTTTTAAAAGGAAGCAATATCTTTTGTCTGTTTTTTTTTTGAAACAAAAGATCTATTCTACTACAATCTCCCAGTATCAAAATATCCATAGCAGAATCTTCTTACTTTCTCTAGCCATGCACAAGTCTCATTGACATTGGGCTGGACGAAGCCCATCAATATATTCTAATGAAGATAAAACATTTAATCTGAAGGACATAATGCCATACGGTTAGGGTGTTTTGGTTTATCTTAGCTGTTTTTCACAGTCTTTCAATAAAGGCTGGACATTCGAATATTGCAGAAGCTCTCAAAGGACTTTATTTAAGTCAAAGCAAACTTTCCACTAACTTGCTCACAGCAACCTTGGGCTTTTCTGCCCAGAAATCAACAGGCTCATCTAAGCACGGTGCTGGCTAATTTCAGCTTCCACTGAACACATACAGAACTGATAGTATCTACTTGGACTTGCAGAATCAATTGTGAGAACAAGTTCCTATTCGATTCAGTTCTGTTTGGGTGCCTTTCACTGTCTGCATTAAAAACATACACATAATTTTTCAGGATTTTTTTAAAGTGGGAAAATATATCTGTTCAAAATGTTGAATGTTACAGCTAAAATAATGATTTTTAGATGGTTTCTGTAAGAATCTAATGAGCTATTTTTTGTATTATCTGTGCACACTACTCCTAAGTGGTTTTTATGGTTCTTATATTGTGTATATTCATATACAATTCTTGCTAAGCTTCAAACTAAAGGGAAGAAATAACACTTAGCAAAAGTATATTTGTCAGTTCTTAGGTCCACATCTTTCTTCTTTTAAAGGTCTAGTTCTCTTAAATTGATGAGAAAGCTGCTTATTTTTTACATGAATTACTGGGATTTTATGGTTACAGAGTATGGTTCAGAAACCAGAATTATATTACAGCCATTACCTAACAATTCGCAAAGCAAAAGTATATAATAAAATAAATAGATCACAAATAAAACTCCTATTTGAGTTGTACAGCCTGTTAGACTGTTAAAATAGTACTTGGGTTTTTGCACACCTGAACTGTACTTGCACAAAAAAAAGGGCTACAAAAATGTAACTTGGGAGGCTGAACATATAAAATCCCATTTACTTGTTTCTGAATATTTTCTTCATAGAAAGTAATCTGTATATTCCAATACTTAGTAATAAAAAAAAAAGTAAAAGCGATAGCTTATTAGCAGTCAGTTATTGAAGATTTCAGCATATAACATGTTATTATTCTCTGTGAAAGTAAAAATATATTTCTTAAATTTTCCCACACAACTGCAGTTTGGAAAAATGCTTTTTCTATTATAGGAATTCCAATAAAATAATTTACACATTAAGAGAACTGTGGAAGCCTGTTAACATCAAAAAAAGATCTTGATATTTAGAGGCAATTTTGTAGCGATAAAATAAATATGTTAGGGTCCTAAACTTGTGATCAATTCAAGCTTCAAGCATAACACAACAAAATCACTCTAATAACCTAGTATCTTCTAATTCACATTATAGATAAAATCAATCTATTCCTGAAACTACTGTATACGAAAAATACTATCCAAGTGGTTCTATAAAAAAGAGTTCTTAGAATAAACATTCTCATTATTCAACTGCGTCTTATACATGGAACATAATTAATTTATGTAGCCTTTTAAACCAAACTGTGTGGTTTATGATTCATATACGTATTTGACAACTGATGTGGTTTCAGTTGTGAGTCAGATAAGTGCTCTAAGTTTGTTGGCTAAAAGACCAGAACAGCATGTTTTCTCTCTATTTTCCACATTAAAGTTGGCCTAACAGCAGAGAGAATTTTATGTATAAAAACATGCTTCTCAAAGACAGTGAGGGAATCTGTGAAAAGTAGCATGGCACAGTATTTTCTTCTTATTGACCAAAAGAACCATCAAGTGTAAAAAACACATAAGAGTTACGACACTGGATACCATCCCCCACGCAGAAGATGCTCAAATGCTACAACTTACTGACACCTTTCATGTAAAAATCTCTGTACATATAGCACCAAATTTCAATATTTTGCGAACATGATTTCCTCATTTTTTGGTGTATTTTAGAACAGAAACAGAAGTACTCTGACAGAAAGATACTCTGACCTTTACCACTGTGGATTAAAAGGCTGCAAAAAACCTGGAGTGTGGGCATAGCCTACACAGAAATATGCACAAACCCTATTTTCAGAATTTTATTTGGCACACAGAAGGCAATATAGGTGTATGCAAAACTAACGGTAAGCAAGGAGGTGCCCAAAGCGATTCTTTTTTAATCATCGGTTCTGGGCTGCTGGACTAAAAGAAGCACCACTTGGTAATAGGGATGTAGGGGACACTGACACTGTGTAGCTATTGAAAATTGGGAAGAATCTTGTTGGAAATAGCACCTGTGAGTGTTTCTGAAACCTGTTTCCATAAGGGAGCTGAAGAAGAACTAGAGAGCTAGAGTGAGTGTGGAGACAGGTGAAGAGGGAGAAGGGCTGCTGCAGATGTATTGCTATTGTTCAGCTCTTTGCACTTCACTAGCTGGCTTTGGTGAATTTTCTCCTTGGCTATCTGGTTCTCCTGCAGAGTTATGTAGTAGTGACTAAAAAAAAAAGATTGGTGGGAGATAGAAGATGCTCCTTCCATTACTTAGAACACTCTGTTCTCTGCTGAGAAGAGCCCAGTGCCTAGTTGTGGGTGCTCTAGGAGCTAAACATCTATACTTATTTTTAACATTTTTTTTTTGTTATTTAGTGGTTTTTAACTGCCGTTGAACTGCTTCTGTAGAATGCATACAGGCATAGTTATTGCTAAGAAGAATTGCACTCTGAAGTCTTATTTAAAGGGTGTACAAAGAGTTTTCATCACAGTCTGGAACATGTGTTTTAAGGACCACTTGCTTTTCATATGCACAGTTCCTATGACCTGCATGTACAGCACTAATGAGTAAAGGCACTCAAATATTAGAGCTATATCAGTAAAATAAAAAGAGCAAGGGCATGGGCTTGAGCACACTCCCACAACTGTCTGTACTGTCTAACAATAAGCATGATTCCTGGCATGATTTTAGCCAGTGCCAGTACCTTGCCCAGGCAGAGAACAGGCTTTCTCAGTTCACTAGTGTAAGTGAGGCCCCACGGTTTGGCAGGGAAGACTGGAACAAGAGTAAGCCATTCAAATGGAATGTCATCCTAAAGAGACTTTGGAAAGGAGGTCATTTGAAAAGTCACTGATCCTTCAAATCTAGGCCCTTCCTACCACAAGGAACCCCCATTAAATAAATCTTTTCCCTTACCTATGTTGTGTTCAAGACACAACATAGATTTCTTGTTTTGTTCCTGCCAGTGCCACTTGAAGGATGTTCCAAAACATAAGCATTAATGTAGCCCTTCTCAAGCTGTTTTCCTGAATACCCTCATTTATAACCTGTTTCTATATTAGGCAACATACAGCACCATGTTGCAGAAGCTCTGCTTCTGACTCTTTAAGCCAACCTCTGCTTTTCCCTGTTGCTCTCTGAGCTCTTCTTCTGATACTACAGATTGGGACATACTGCTCCAGTAGTTAACTTCCCTGTAATTTTCATATTCTCATTAGTTTTGGGGATAACACTAACCTTTGGCTTAAAGTGTTCTCTTCCCTCCTTTTTGTTTTACCCTAATAATGTACCTACATTCAGCAATAATATTCTCTCTAGCCTTTGCTTTGCTAATACAAAAAGCTCTTCTAACATGGAACAGATGCACGTCTGAGAGTTTTGAGCCTAATTTGAAAGTAGCCTCTCCTCCCCTACATTTTCACCCATGAGAGTTGCTGGAGAACTCTAAGAGAGTTTCCTGGCAGCTGCTGGAAGCCACACCAGCTGAACGCCTTGATAACGTACGTATGGTAGCTGGGTGCTAGGTAAAATGTGGAATGTTTTTACAAGTGCTAAACTGTCTAGAAAACTTTTCTATTTGTTACTGTCACAAGATTCTTCTGAATTTTGGCTCTCTTGTTCTAATTAGTGTTTAAAAATGGTTAGCAAAAATTTCACTTTGGCCTATCCTTTTCTATGGAAGTTCAAACTTGTTGACACTCAGTCTATTGACCCATGGAGGAATAGGGCTGGGACAACACGGTACGGTGGGCTCGCAGTTCTTCTTGGAGGTCGAAACAGCGAGAATGACAGAGGCAAGGCCAAGATTGGAGGGTTAGCTGCTGTGGCTGCTCCCTGGCCTTCAGCTTGCTGCTCACAGAGCTTCCAAAATTCTTGTGTTATGCATCTGTAGTATCTCTGTGTGCGGGTGCCCCGTGCATGCTCTTGCCAGGCCTAATTTGCAACTTGCCTGTTCATGCTGGTAAGTTTTGCATAGGCATCATTCTGGGCATGAAGAAAAGCACAGGCTGCTGCATGCATGCATGCAAGTCATCCTTTTAAAATTTGGCTTATTTAAACCAGATGAAATTTAACCATATATAGCATAGCTATGTGTCTAACAGTAACAAAAAGCTTTATCCAAGAGACAGATAAGACCCAGTCACTATCCTAGCAATGGGCCATGTCCCAGACAGTGCAGATACCTGGAAGAGAGTGAACAGTGAAGTTTGCCACAGCAGCCAGTCTATCACAGTACTGAGAAACCTGCCAGGGAGACGGCTACAAGTTCCCATGCCACAGCTGGAAAAATTATATTGCTCAACCCAGTGTTAAGGACCTGATTCTGCCAAGCATGCTGTGAATGAGGATATAGTGCTGGCTCACTAGCTAGACAAGATGAAACAGAGATGAAGAAGAGAGAAGCCAGAGGGACTGTCACAGAGGTAAGCAAAGCTAGCTGCCTCACTTATCATCAGAGATACTGCAATAGTGTATATTTATGGTTTTACGGTAAGGGCTAACTCGTTGGACCAATATTTTCCCCCAAGTCATATCCAGGTAAATGCACTAAAATCATGCTAGGGAACAGCTTTTATGGATTTAAAATATTTCTTTTTTTTTTTTTTTTTTTAACCAGTACAGTATTAAAAAAATAAAAGCTTCTTTTTTAAAATACTGAAAACATATTTTAGTTAAGGTAAAAATACTAAATATAAAAATTTAAGGTAATATTTAAAATAACTGTGCTATAAAGGCATGTGAATTGCTTGGTTATTTTGACATTCAATAATGGCACATTAACCCTAGTGGAGAAGCATGTGCCAGTATACCCACATGGTGGTTTAGGAGAGAAGCTCATGCATTTCTGCATAGAAAACAAGTCTGCTTAATAAATGACATCTGAGGGATTTCGTGACAGTAATGTTAATGAACTTGTGATGCATGGTGGTGTGTTGCAGGTAAGGCAGCGCAGTATACAGCATACAATTCAGCACAAATACGTATCTGTGCTTATTACAGGTATAGGATTCTCTGCTTCAGAAGAGGATTTTATTCTATTGTCCTTTTTGGCTGATCATCAGAACAGGTTGAAGGCAAAAATCTGTATTGATTTTCATTGGCTCTGCTCATGTCTTTGAGCTGCATATCAGGAAATTTGGAACGAGATAAAAGAAAATGTACATGCAGCTGTTTCCAGAGAGGAATGATGGGTTACATGATGGGCTAGAACATGCCTGGATTTCAACACAAACTGACCATTAGGAAGCTGAAAGAGTCTTTAAGAACAGGACTTCAGAAGTTTTTTAAAAGACTTGTTTTTCATGACATGCACACAAACATAGCTAGACAATAACTTGTTTGTGTATGAAAAAAACTAAAATTTGAGACACTTATTATGACCATCATCATCACCGTTATTTTTATAGAGCAATAAAATGATAAAATAATCCATCCGAGTCTTCAAGTGGAGAAGCACCTGCATATATGCTATGAATGAACAGTAGCTGGATGTATTAATGCATATACCAGTTAACTGCAGGTTGCAGAGATCTGATATTTCAATGCCGTTGTTTAAATATCACTGTAAGAAATCACATAATAATAATAATAATAATAATAATAAAAGTACCAAATCATGCTTCAGCAGCTAGAGAGAGAGATTGCATCATGTTTTGGCAGTGACTCGATCATCCTACTCCACACTGGCAGCATTCAATATTAAAAGGATAAAATGGCAGGAAAACCGGTCAGCAGCTTCTCTTCGTCTGGAGTTTTCCCAGGTAGATAAACAAAACCAAAACAAACATAAAGCTGCAACAGGAGCAGGTCAAAGCCTTGGCCCTTGGGTTGATCTGATGAAAGTAAACTAGATTGATTCCCTTAGAAAGCATATGACAATCTCAAAATAAAAGATAAGTGCATAAAACCTCCAAATAATAATCTTCGCTAGAACAGCTATGTGGTTTGTATGGTACAGTGGCCTTGTCAGCTACACATCTTGTTCATTTATGGTTCATCTTCAGTCAGCATTATGACGCATTCACCTCACTGGAGTTTTGGCTGGATGACATGTGAGAGTCCAGATTCTCCTTGCATTTCTCCAGATCATGGAAATATGGGTGAGAGAGGGCAACATAGGCAGATATTCTCTTGGCTGGATTGAACGCTAAGCATTTCTGTAAGTATGAAAAGAAGTTGTTTGTAACTACAATGTACAGTTAACAGTGCTAACATTGCATATATACATAAATGCACTCAACCTTCAATTTATAATCAGTATGAGACACAACAGAGTCTCACTAGGTGGTGCACAATAAGATGACCATACATATTAAAACAAGCAGTGGGGTCATAGTATATGAATATGGCATCCCCAAAGCAAATAAAAAATAAGAAGTTAGAAAGTTCAAGTTTTCATAGTTTAGAAATCCCAGAGTTCAGGTTTTCTTGAATTCACATGAACAGGACATCTGTCTCACAGACTGCAGGGAGCAACTATTCATGAACAACTTTTGAATCCCCTCAGTGTTCAAAGCACTGTTCTTTTGTGGTTATGCAAATGTGGACAGCATCATAAGGTATATGTTCATTCCTAGGCTCAGTATTTCTATAGGTGTTGGGTCTTTATAGCCTTCATATGCTAATGTTTTGTGTCCAGTTTCTCCCTCTTCTTCCCAGCTTGCCTTCTTTCCATATCCTTATTCCAGCCATCGCTGAAATCTCTCCCATAGCCTTGTGCTTTATACCTTGTTCTTCTATTTTCTTTCATTCACATTCGAGTAGTATTTTTCTCTACTATCTCTTCTCTATTGTCCTTGTCTAACCAGTTTCTACTCCTACTTTCTTTTCTTGTATCAGAATTTCTGTAATTTAAGTTCTGAAATTAAATTCAGTGACTCCTAGTCCTACTCTCCCCTTTCATCTGTGGCTCCCAGTTTTCATCTCTTTGAGAGGAACGTCTTTCCTTCTCACCTTACCTTCCAGGCATAGATATTTGTCTTCTTCTTCCCTCCCATCATGCCTCACACCCACTGTGCTCTCTGCCATATTTTATTCCTTGCTGTTCCCAGAATCTAATTATTGTCCCATGTCTAGGTTCCATTTCCAGGCTGCCTCCAAGAACAACAGATATGTTTCTCCCCTACCATTTCAAGTGTCCAGATGTAGCCCAGCTTACCACAGCTGGGAGCTGCAGTCACAAGGACAATGGAGGATGATCTGTGGTTTTGTAGGGATAACTTTGGTTGGAGATAGCGGTTCCTGAAGGAATGCAGCAAGTCTTTCAAGACTCCATTAAGCTCACATGATAAAAGATCTTCTAAAGGCTTCCAGTGAACAAATTTAGCTAGATTTCAACATGCATGGCAAAAGGCAAACTGAAGCAAGGCTTTTCCCTATATTCTGTTCGAAGACTGAACTTCAGGGCTGGGATTTATAACATATCTATAAAGATGATGGAAATCATTAAATTGAATTCAGTGTTACCAGTTGTACCAGCACAATTTGTGTTTGCTTCTGTTCAATTCTGACATTTGTAAGAGGCAACAACTGGTTAATTCCCTATCTCAAGTTTTCAGCATTCAAAAGAAGGCATGCAGATGCAATCTGCCTCTGCAACCTATTTCTTGCTTTATACTGGGTCCACTATACCATGACAAATAGTAGATCATTTTTTTGCACTCACATCAGGCTTATACTATAAGAACAGCTGACTCAGTGGCACAACAGTGATCAGTAACAAGGTCTAAAGACTGGTCAAAAGTACGTCCCTGACACAGTTTCCTAGTCTCTAACTAGTCTCAGTTCTTACACCTGTTGAGCCAAAGGTGATGTCTTTGTGTTGATGTTCCACAAATTTAAATCGATTTGTCTACCTACTTTTGAGTTTAACTCCATTAAATGGAAACAAATGTTTCTTGGCATGTTGCATACACAGTGGGAACTATAAATCATGCAGCTTGGAGAACAACAAATAGAAACTCACAAGAAGCAAGTCTTTGCCCAGTTCATCAATATCTGGTACAAATTTTTCAATAGGTTGTGCGGGTCTGGAAGCGAAAGCATTTCTTGGAAGGGCAACGTCATTAGGCCAGTCCTCTTCTTCTGGGAGTCCAATTACACTATGAAAGGAAAAACGTAATGTTAGGTCTGAACATTTATGCAATACCCCCTTTATGTTGATTGTGCTAAGTGGCAGTTTACTTTATGAGTAAAGTCTTTTAGTTTAAATGAGATTAATTGCACAGTAGTGCATTGATCTCTGTGAAGAGATGATTGTAGGTCCTCAGTGTGCTTGGTAGAAATCATTCTGTGGCCAGCACAATTTTCTGGCCTAGGTCTCCATTTTCTGAGCCTTTTTGTTGAAAAAGGGCTGAGTGCTTTGGAAGAAAGTTGCTCAGCTCTTGACTGGATGGTGCAACATATGTCACACCAGGATGATTAAAAGCAGTAAGTTTCAAAGGGGAATTGCATGCAAGGATCTTTATTCACAAGAATAGAGACTGAGAGAAGAGTGTGGGTCAAGACGAGGGTAAGGCAATAAATGGGATGTTTCATAATGCTTCAAAGCTATGTGCAGTAATTGTTGCCCAAATTTAAACAATTTATTTGCTTCACAATACAGGTTTTAAAGTCTCAGTTCAGTAGTGGCATAGGACTTGAGTGTCCTTATGTTTTCACTTTCAATTGTACTTTGGTACTTCTTTACCCTTTAATAGAATATTTAAACTTATTTTTATAATTTATTTCTTGATTATTTAAATTCTAGAAAATATTTATACTTATTAAATAATAATGGTGAGGTTTAAAACCCAAATAAATGAAGGTAAGCCTCCAATGTTGGATCATGTTTCGTACATTTTGTGGTTTAGTCTGATACTAATATTTGTAGGGTTGAGACGCCAGTTTCTGATGGAAATTCTGGAAAAGACCATACATCACTTGTCAAGTTTCAGGGAAAATCAATTTTTACAGCCTGTAAAATCGAGATTTTAAATAGAAACACTGACGGGGTAAGACAACAAGGAACATAAAAAAAACTTCACTGAATACTTGGGTCTGCACTAGGCCAAATGCCACTAGGGAGCAGCATTGACTTTCTTACTAAGGCTGGTAGTAAGACAAGGGTGAGGTCATGGGCCAAACACTTTGATGTAAATCATAGGTTACCTCAGTGAAGTTAATGGAATTACTCCACATCTACCTATGTGGATTTTAGATTGCAATTTGGCTCACCTAAAATATGTCCAAAAATTAATACGTCCTCATAACCACAGCATGTCTAGAAGGGCAAAGCAATTAAAATCCCAGGACAATTTCATTTTACTACATCTGAAGACATCACAGCTCTTGGGAAATCATAACTTAAATGTGTGAAAAACTGAATTTTACTTTTATTACCACAGGTATGGTGGGGCTATGAGGCAACTCCCTTGACTACAGTGGTTAAAACCATGTGATTAGCTGTTTGAGGATCTGGACCTGTATTACATATAATACAAACAGCACTGTAGGAAGATGTGGGAGTTACGTATTTTAAATAACAACAAAGTTTAACCTGCCATTCAAATGTGTTTGGTTAGTCCCATTTTTTTTTAACTTTTGTGTGAGAGAGCATGAAAAAGGCAGAATAAGCACAGGCACAGGTAAAGCTAACAAAAGAAAAAAGGAGGCAGCCTGTCAGGCAGGTAGGGTGGACAAGACCTTGCAAGAGTGGAAAGGTGAGATATTTTTAGTTACACACTCACGTAGTACTCAGAACTCTTAATATTGAATGTCTGAGGAGATGCCCTCACTCTGGTCTGGTAGCACTACCATTTCAGTGACTAAGTTTGGGAGTATCTTGGATGAGTTTCACCTCCTGCCAAAGGTTCAGGCCTGGTCTTGAGAAACGCCGAGTACTTCCCACTCCCATCGATCACAATGGGAGACAAGTCTGCTCAAACTGTTGCAGTGTTTAGCCTGAAATCTATGAGGATATCCCACATGCTGATGTTGTCCTGGAAAAGCAGGAAATTGTTTTGGGCCACCTCTCAGGGATTTACCCTCAAACATGGTGGAATTTTACCTGACGCAAATCAGAAGGCACATGTAAAGCAAAGGTAGACCACAGCCCCATTATCTGAAAGAATGCATCACTCCAGATTGAACGAATATCCTGAAAGTACTTTCTGTCCAAATTAGTCTGGAGAATGAGTCACTACTGTAGAAAGAATCAATCCTCCTACAAGAAGAGCTATGCCTAACTGTAGGGGGTTGTCCAGCTGTGAAAACACAAAATAAACACTATTTAGCATAACCCCCCACGGAACCCAAGAAATAAACTTTTGAACTATTTAAGGAGAATGGCACAAAAGAAGCAAAACTAAACTTTCTCTTTAAGTTGATGTATAATAAGGAATTTCTTCTAAAATTAGCACGGCATTTTCTCTTCGTAATGAATTCTTTTCTGCACAGGTAATCTCAGCCTCTAGGGATGGAAATATCCCCATCGGAGGTTGCCGCTACCAGCCATGCATTTAATCCTAGCCCAGTTCATTTTGATTTTTCCCTTTAAGTGTCATAAATGAATCAAAATCCTTAAAAAAAAAAATCACAGCTACGTCTTCTTCAATTACAAAATATTTCCTATATATCAAAACTGCCTTCATTTAATAAAGCAGAATATTGTAGTACTAAAGGAGTAGCTTTGGCAGAAGAAGAAAAAGTAAACTTTAAGGACTGATTTTCTGGATTGGGCAGGAAGAGCTATTCAGCGCATGACAAATTAACCACGCAAGTGAGTCACATACACTGGTATGGTATGCAGGAAAGGGAAGTCAACTGTGTGAAATCAAGACCTGCAATTTAGGAACCTCGTATTAAATAATGAAAATGCTTAGAAACAGATCTGTTATGATTTCAGAACTTGAAAAATGGTTGAACAGAGAAAGTCATTATTTGTTCTGTTTAAGCTCTTCTCCCTAGAAATTTTACTATCTTCTCTTTGGAATACCTTCAAGATATACCTCATATTTCAGCCTTGCTCTCTCTCTCTCTTTGTCTATCTATTTCTTATTTCATCCAGATCCCTGGATCCCTGCAGCCACTCTGTTTGAAAAGGGAAGACAGTGGTGCAGGGGCAAATGGGCATTTACTGTCTGGAGTGGGACGAGCCCTACGTGGCTTTGATTGCCTAATTACATGGTACGTGCATCAGATCTTAATTTTACATGGTTCTTATAAATTCGGAAACATTCCTTGCTCTGAAGAGCTTTTACAAGAAAAAGTGATATAATCCTACTTAATTACCATATTGGCAATATCAATAACTTAATTTTCTGCCTCTTTTTTTTTTTTTTTTTTTAAACTAAGAACTTATTTCAGAAGAGAACTATTCTACTTCAGGGAGTTTTGAGCCTCCCCATATCCTCAACGTATCTCGTATATTTGAAGAAACAAAACACAAACTCCTAGAATTGTAAAATGGTTATAAAATAAAGCCAATTAGTTATTCGCTGACAAAGCACATGTTAAAACACTGATATTTCTTCTGTTCCCACAGTTACCTTCCCAACCAAAATATGGACTGTTAATCATTTTACCAGGCTACACAGTATATTTTAAAAGCTATAATGTTTTCTTATGTACAGAAGTATTTTCTGCGAAGAAGCTGCTGGTGATAATCTTAGAGATTACAGTTTAATAACAATTTTAAAGTATTCTAATGTTGTTTTCTGAAATACACAAAGAAATTACTGAAAAAGGAAAACTCTGCATTTTTTTATGTGAAGAGAATGTTTTGGATCTAACTGTTTAGGAATATGTGTGAATGGTAAATGCACAATATGTTTAAGAGATTTAAAAAGCCCAAAACAGAAGCCTCTCGTAACTTCCTGATGATGGCTGTTAGTTCTGCAGAACTATATTCCATGTTGCTTCCTCCTCCCACTCTGACACAGAATACACGGAAATATCATGTTGCATACAGTAGCAATAGGAAATATGTTCTAGGAATACTTTGTTCTAGTCACATTATTGCATAAAAAACATGGCAAAGAAACCTCACAGTATTTAAATGTTAAACAGATATTGACATAATGCAACTAGTTATTACTTACTCAAAGATTTTTCCTAGCTGATCAACATCTGAATTTCCACGGAAGAGTGGTCTGAAAGAATAAAGAAATATTTTTAGGATGTGACTTGCTTTAATTATTGTGAATTTATATTTGTCATTGAGAGCTGCCAACACAGAGTGAAAACGTTATTTTTTTTTGAGACCCCACTTCTTCTGCCTCCACATTTTATCCAGTCTGTGAGTCAAGTTTCTACTAAAACTGACAAAAAAGGGGACAGATGAGACATATTTTTGCATATACTACTTTTGAAAATTTAACTGCATTCTTGAATGAAATAACCTTCTCTATCTCAACTAATATTATTATACAAATTATATCATTAACAAAATAGTTTTCACTATAAAGAACATACTTAAATAACTGTTTAGAGAGATAAAAATTGAGTGAGTCTCATGCAATCCATTAAAACATAATAAAATGAGAAAATACTTATTATGGATTGAAAATTAAATTTCTTGTATATTGGAAATGTGCTCCTAAGTTTAAGGGGTCAAATAAATGATAATGGATTTATGAAGGTCTGTAAAGAATGGGGTGTGAAACGGTACAGAATTTACCTTGAAGGAGAGGAATACTTCTGCTGCATAAATAAAGATATGTTCAGGAAAGAAATGAATTAATAGGCTGAATGTCCAAAGGGTTTCAGAAGAAACAGTGACTAAAAATACTTTCAGAGAGTGGTACACACTTTTTCTTTTCAAAGTGCAATTTAAAATATTTTCACTCTTCATTTATAAAATACTATCACCCCAGAGTGCCTAAGTAAAATATAAAATTCAGATCTGTATGGCTCTATTGCCATCTTTGTGTTGAATTCGGTAAGGAGTAATCAACAGTGCAATTTATGTTTAAACCTCCAAGAGGTTCCAGTAGATCACTGATGGACGAATAAGGATCCAGCCTAGAATGGGGGGCATCTGTGAAGATCAGGGCCCAGATGTTGCATACCATTTTTGTTCAACAAATGGTAGATTACTCCAAGAAATGCAATTCAAGCACACTGCAAACTGTGATACTAACTTGCGTCAGCTGATAGCCAGGCTGCCCCTCTCTTCTGGAGCACAGCTATTGGAGTACACTGCACGCTGTGAACTTAGGTTACCGTTTTCAAAATTGTTCAACTGAGACCTGGTGACTTGACAAACAACGCATGTTCCCATGTTTTCACTGGCAGCCTTTGGTTATGGAGAAATATAATTTCTCCTGCCTCTTTCTGCATACTCTTTTCTTTGGTCTGACAGAGGTCCTTAACCACAGTGATAGCCAAAGACTTCACTGTTGCTCTTCAAAGAAGGCCTCTCCCATCTATACTGGGAGAACAAGGAGGACTCAAGGAGGTCCTTCTGCTCTCATTGCCCATATGTAGGAGCAGGTTTGGGATCTGGGTGTCCTTTTACTAACCATAAGTTAATTCTGAAAAACGGTGCTTTACATCTTGACACTCTCACATAGCCGTAGAGCTCCATGTCACTCCCTGTCTTGCAGGTCCACACCAAATACAGCACATCGACCCAGAGCAGTTAGACATAATAATCTCTGTAGAAATCTGTGCCACCAAGAAAAGGAGCAGAGCAATAACAAGAAGGCATGCTAACTATCTCTGAAGAACTAAACACTGTATTTCACCTCCTTCATCTTTGCTGCCATTCAGGTCATGTCATATCAACTCACACTGCAAACTGCTTTGTGCAGGGACATAGAGAGAACAACTTCATCAACTCTGATTTGAAACCATATGACAGCATCTTGAAACAGATGGGGTAAAATGTGGTGGCCTGCTACTTATCCATAAAGGGCTTTATTTATTTTGACTCAATAAAACATAAATAATGGTGTGGTCTACTTCCTAGATATTTACTAACTGCAGCTTCTTTGACAAGACTGTTTCAACTCATTGGTTTCTGTGTTTTTTTTAGGCTTTAAGGTATCCAGCAATACCAACTTCTACAAAAAATCAATACTTAACTCCACTCAGCCAGGAGCATCGACTTCTGCTGTAAATTTTGAGCCTGATTTTCAAAATGGTTAGGACCTGCCAGCCTACTATTGTTTGTGGCAGCAGACACACTCCATATCTTCCAAACTCAGATAATATGACAACCTTAAACATTTTTTTGAATGACTTCTTAAAATTATTAACATACAGTTACTTCTTACGTTTATTTAATTTTGGCTCCAGCATAGAATATTTGGACCCTTTAAGCTAACAAAATCTACACAATTAAATAATCCTATCTATGCAGATGGGAGGCTGATTTAACGTTTTAAAATGTATGCTGAACCTTGCGTTAATGTGAAAGTCTGGCAAAGTCAGCCTTGTTCACATATCACCTTAGGCATTATCATGCCAAAACAAGTATGACTCTCGGGATTTTTAAGGGAGGTTTTTCCCATCGCTGCTGCTGTCTCAGATTCATTAAGGGCTGAAGCAAGAATTTAAATTCTTTTGAATATATAATTATACAACACAAGGTGACCTTCCAACATACTTTGATATTTCATCAAAATGAAGTGTTATTAATTCATCTTTCAGCCTCCTATCCATCCCACCATCATGACTACAACAGAATGCCAACTCCAGGCTAGAAACTGCTAATGTAATGAAATTTGCCTCATGAGTTTTTGCTGGAGGTTCAATTGGAATATTGGACAGATGACTGGGGAAGTAGATCCACAGCCATACAAGGATCTCATCTCACATTTTGGCACTCATTACTTGGCAGGGCTGCAAGTCCCAAAAAACCTTCACCTCAAGACAATTGTTTTTTACATTCTATTCATAAACATGGACATCGGTTCTCCAAGTACCACTGAAGTGGGAGCATACTCAGGAGCCATAGAATCATAACATTTCACCTTTGTTCTTGGTATCTTGCACTTGACTCATTCACCCATTCACTCCCTGAGGTTTATCCAGAGCTCCCTGAGCTGAATCCAGAAGTCCTTACTTGGGGATTTGCTCTCCTCTCTATGATGATAATCTGTGTAGGACTGGTTAAACTGTGAGTCTGATTTTGTAGAATAACTTCCTTTTTCCTCAGGAAAGGCATGGAGCTGGATTTGTCTCCTGTGGCAGAAGATCAGAGTCTGTCCTCTGGCTTCAAAGAACTCCTAAAATCTGTGTGTATGGGTGTGTCAGGAAAGAGGGATATTCCAACAGACGAAAGGGCTATCTATGGGGATACGCTTGGCTTTTGTGTGGTTCCTTGATCCTCTCAACCTTCCCTGACTTTGCTTACTACAAAATCCATGCTCTGAAGGCTCCAACACCATTGCTGTTACAAAATGTATACTTGAGTAGGAAAGAAGGTGGAACACAGAGAATTACAGTGCACCTAAGACATTTAGTTTCCCTTTTGCTCAAGAAGTCTCAGATGTTGTTGTGCACCCCATATGTCCTACTTTTGTTGTTTGTTGCTTCCCTGATTTTTTAGGGAGAGGGGAGGAGGGAAATGTTACAGGGAATCCAGAGGTGTCTATCTTATTTGATCACTCCTTCTCCAGGCCTCAGAGCTAGATCTTTATCTACTGCCTCTGGAATGGTGCCCACTGAATGGAGGAACAACCCTTTCACATCTAATATAGGACCAGAATGCCCTCAGCTTACAAATATGAAGATGAGATGGAGACACCATATTACTACCCTGTCCTGCTAAAATAAACTCCTACTGCAGCAATAAGCATGTACCTTAGTTCCTGAGGTACAAAATGTGCAGCTGCACAATTAAATGAATATTAGCTATGAGTCTGCACTGTGACTATTTTCACAGGATAAATCTATCTACCTTTCTATATGGCAGTCAAACACAAAGACATACAAAACTCCTGGGCTGCTTGAGGAACAGAGTTTCCAGCAGGTTGAGGGAGGTGATCCTTCCCCTCCACTCAACACTGGAGGGGAAGGCTGAGAGAGCTGGGAAGAGAAGAGGAGAAGAAGAGAGAGAAAAGAGAAGGGGAGGGGAGGGGAGGGGAGGGGAAGGGAGGGGAGGGGAGGGGAGGGGAGGGGAGGAGAGGAGAGGAGAGGAGAGGAGAGGAGAGGAGAGGAGAGGAGAGGAGAGGAGAGGAGAGGAGAGGAGAGGAGAGGAGAGGAGAGGAGAGGAGAGGAGAGGAGAGGAGAGGAGAGGAGAGGTCTGGTGGATCTTATTAATTTATATAAATATCTGAAGGGAGAGTGCAAAGAAGATGGAGCCAGACTCTTTTCACTGGTGCCCAATGGCAAGGGCAATGGGCACAAATAGATGCATAGGAAGTTCCCTCTGAACACAAGGAAACTTTTTTTTTTTTTTAACTTTGAGGGTGACAGAGCACTAGCACAAGTTGCCCAAAGAGGCTGTGGAGTCTCCCACCTTGGAGATATTCAAAAGCCATCTGAACATGGTCCTGAACAACCCGTTCTAGGTGGCCCTGCTTGAGCAGGGGGTTGGACTAGATGACCTCCAGAGATCCCTTCCAACCTCAGCCATTCTGTGATTCTACAATAATGCAGAAATAAAAATACAGATCATAACATAAGGTTGCAATGTTTGCAATGTCAAACCTCACGAACGCTGAAAAAGTTACCATCTGCTTATAATTTAGAAGGACTTGCACCATTAATCTTCTGGCCAAAAGGCTCTCATGCTCATACATAGCTGAACATCAGATTTCACCATTCATCAACTTTAGGCTTTTTCTTCCTGTCCAAAGGAGCTCGTGTTGTTGTTTCATGCTGAGTTTCACCTTCACCGAATAGTCTTATCTATCTGAACTGGACACGGGTGTCTGAAAGGTTGAGTACCTTCTTTTACAGACACCGTGTTTCATGTCTGTGCTACTCAGTAAAATCTGAGATATAAACATTTCCTGAGCAAGTCTCCATGAAAAAAATTTCCCTGGTGCAACTCCACAGACATGCCAAAGCAACTCTAAAAGTATTGTATACAATGACAATGCAATGACACTCAAGAGATAAATGAGGTTTAACTGTAATTTGGCTACATTACTTCTAGACATTACTTTCAGCCTTTGGTCTACAAAGCAAAGAGGATCTGTAACTTTTCACAATAAAACTTAGAATTTTCATAAAAACTGGAATTCAAGATATTGATAAGCACTGCTCTAGGCTATGCTGCAGTGCAGACACAAGGAAAATAGTCTAATAAAACCACATGCACTGAGGCACAAGAAAAGATTCTTGCAGTTTCTTGATAGCAGCTGACATTTTGAACCAATTAGTGACATTCTGATTGGAAATTATATTTCTATTTCTGACGCTGGGTTATTAAACTACAGGTAAAATGGATACATGGCAGAAAGGTTATGTAAAGAAAAACAGCACTGAAGAGGGAAAAAAAGTCAACAAATTATCTGTCAAACCAAAACATATTATGGAGCTATCATGACAATTCGAGAGTTGTGAATACAATTGCCTCCAATGCTACACAAGCCTTGTATCTTTCCAATTATGTAAAAAAACTTTCCAAAATAACTCTCTGGATTCTTTCTGCTGGTCCATTTGCTCAGCGTGGTGACAACAGCAGTTGGAAATCCCATCCCCTTCCTTATTGTCATGGAAAAACAGTAAGGATAATCCCTTGATTACTGACTTGAATATATACATAACATTGTCAGTGAAAAGTCTGTATGTTGGCAATCCACATGTACTCAGGGAAGTCATACAAATACTCCCTAAATGGAACAGAGCATCATAGGTGGGAAAGGTACAACTTGCTTTGTGGGCAAGTATGGCTTAGACAGTCTGGCTGAAGAGATGGCAAGGAGAAGTATTGGGAAGAAGAGCAGCAGTTTCAGAACAGGTAGCTGCTGCTTTGAAGGCATTACACAAGATGGGAGAGGTGTTGAAAGTCCATGATAATTTGACATAGTTGAGAGAAAAATGTACAGGGACAGAATATAGCAGCAGTTCATGGAAGTGGTACAAGGAATTTTTGAAGTCGGTAAGGTTGTAGTAGTGAAGTCTAGGCGTTTCTATGTCTGTGTGTATACGAGCTACAAGGTGATAGTGAAGAAACTAAAAAAGCTAAAGCCAAGAAATGTTCGCCAAGGAATCCTGCATTGTGCCATAGGAAACTTGCCAAGCTACATAGTCTGTGACTCAGAGATATATTTAAATGGTGTTTGGTTTGGTTTATTTTATTTTTTTTTTATATATTACAAAATGTGAATAGCTGGCAAATAATTTTGTCAGATTCTTAGTCACTTGTTATGAAGAAAATATTCTCATTTTGAGAATTAAAAACAAATGAGACCTAGGAGAATTAGAATTAGGAGATTACTAGAAAGAACATGATCTGGACTCTGTGGAAACCTTTATTCAGAGGGATTATTTCTGAGCTGATTTCTCACTCTTGTTCCCACCACTACTTCTCTTTGAGAGATCCCCTGAACAGGTCTGTTCTGCAGGCATGAAAAGAGAAACTAAAGCAAGATAAGAGGAAAAAAAAAGTTTCACTGTTTAAATACGAAGGCCATTGGCATCTCTAATAGGTAAAATGAATATGATACAGTATAAAACTACTCAGAAAACAGGCCACAGCTGACAACATTGCATGCTCTGGACAGTTACCCACTTCCAGTCACAAGTGACTTGCCTCAGCTGTTGTGCAATTCAGAGTTCTCATTTTAAACATAACATTTTTCATACTTCTCCCTCTCCTTTCCCTTTAATAATATCTTTGTGTGGGTGGGTGCCAGACCCAGCATAGGAAGAAGTTACTTCATGTACAGCTTATTACACTTGATCACAAACTGCTCAAAAGTTTTAAGAAACTTCTCCTAAGTAAAAGAAGAAAGATTACATAGCTAAACATTACAACTAAGGAAATACTCTTCGGCAAAAATCTGACAGAAAACAGATCAGCCATCTTGAGTTTCCCATTTTAAACAGCTCAATTTTTTTTTACTCAAAATCTATCATTCTTCAAGTAGGATAGTACCACAATCATAAATAACATCTCTAAGATCATTGGGACTGTGTCAGTATTAAACCACTCTTAGAATCAGACCTAACGAACCAAAATAATTACAATAATTATGATTTTCTCTGGAGTTTCTCATGTCACCCAGTAGACAGAAACAGATAAAGGAAAACAGGCAGTTTCTGAAAAACTACTGCAATCGTCCAGTGCTCTAGTGCGTTAAATTTGCTCCCGATTGCTATTTAAAATGAGGTAAATGAATTCTAAAATGAAAGATAACATTTTGACCCCCAAATGCACATACAGTCTATTTCCTAAGAAACACATGGGATTTCTGCCAGAACTGAGAAAGCAAGGTTGCTTCTGAGCTTTGTGTAGGTACAAGCCAGCAAGGGAAAGATGCAGTGAGCTTCCAGGAGACTGTTCATATGCAGGTCCAAAGCTGCTAGAAATGTAGATGGAAGCTGCAGGCCACAGTGTGCAAGAGAAGGTAAAAGGTAAAATAGAAAAGAATGTTAACAGTGAGAGAGAACACACTAAAAATTATCAGGCATCATTTTGTCAATCCACTTTGGGGTTCAGATTGCTCATCAGATGAATGTTTCCAAGTGTGGGTTTTAATCACTACAAGTTTGCAATGCTTTGCTGCAAAGGATTGTATTACATGGAGATGCTGGACTTTCCGATGGTTTTTAACACACAAGTTGGCTGCCTGGGAAGAGCCAGAGCTGTAAAGTGGAGCCATCACAAGAAATTTGCAGATGCATGTACATGTCCCCTTTGCGTGCTTAACTTTAAGGGAAATGTTAGTCAAATGGAAACCAGATACCCTGTGCACAGCTTTACAGCCAAAGCAGGGCCAGCCTACTGTACAGATTCAGTTGTTGATTAAAAATACAGGAAAAAGCAAGAGAAAGAGCATAAATGAGAGAAAATATAAGCCTCTTCAAAGCTCCCTTAAGAACTGGGCAAAGGAAGATCTTTTCCTAGATGCTTAACATTTTCTTGACACTTTTCATGTAAGCATCATGTTTCAAGGTCCCAGGTGGCCTTGGAGCAGAATGATGGGCCTCATACCCCACCACTGACAGAAAAGGAAGCATCATGGACATCAATGACCGCAGGACCAAGCCAAGTGAGATCTGGTTTCACAACCTCTTACAAGAAAAAAGGTGCTTCAACACAAGGACACACATATACATGCGTAAAACTAAAAAATTAAGGTAAGCGCAGATATTATCTTTGACCAGAATATGCTCTAATGTGGACACATCTCATTGATTCCTGGGCAGAACTGTTTCACCATTCATCATACAATACTACTTTTTGAAATGGAAATCCTTGATAGGTTGAATGTCCTTCACTTATTCCCTCAGCACACACGTCACAGTTCTGTTATCTGTGGACATTTGCTTCTCCAGAAGATTTGTAGGTTTATTTCACCAGGGCTTTAAGAGTCATTATCTCAGCTCTGGGAGCATGATGTTACAGTGGCATTTTGAAAACTGTCCCAACATTTGAAGAAAGTTCTGGAAATACACACACAACTGACCTTGGAAAGAGGAAAAAAACCTGCATGGTCTCGGCTCAGAGTGGAAAGAGAAGCATTCCTCTTGTTTCTTGTGACAGTTCTACCAGCAATATGATTTAACCATTTGTGTGCTAAACACCCACTCCATCACCGCACACAGTTAAATTACATCTCCCTTGTCAGTCAGCAGTTTGATTATACTACTGAACTGCAGGCTTCTGCATTTTTATAGCATCCTGAACTAACCAGTGGCATGACAAATACAATACACTCATGCTATTCCCGTGATCAGTGATTTAGTTTTCTCTATTCTCTTCTCTCTAGTGAATCTATTTCACATCCCCTTTCTAAACTTCTGCTCTCTAAAACTGCCATGCTTCTTTGTTCTTGCTGTGCAATTCAGTTTTAGGGTTTGAAGGCAGTAATTGAACTATGGATTAGATAAAAGCTGTCCTATGTGGATAGATAGATAGGAGCCAAGAGGGCTGTACCCTCTCCAGTTCACTCACATGAGCAATGGTGCAGGTCAGTGTGCAGGACGCTGTGCGCAGGCAACCTGTGTCTGTGCAGAGCTCAGGGAAAACCTCACCTCCGGGTGTTTGTGCCTGTGAACAAGTTTGCCCATATTTTCCTTGAAAAGATCTAAAATCCTCCTTCCAGAGCATGCCAGAGCTGTTTTTCACCTCTCCTTTCATTTAGCTCATAATTTACTTCTCATTTAAAAATCTAGCAGACAGCACTCCAAAACGACACATTTTAGTCAGAGTGTGAATCTGCTCTTTGATGCTGTATTTTAAAGAAGTGGTTTTAAAACACCTATATCACAGCAAAGGACATACCTTCAGGGTAAGCAATAGTTTAAGTCTGATCCTTGTCTTTATCATTTATGCAAATGAAATAAAAGTTATCTTCCACATGAAGTATCTAGTCCTTTATCCTGTATCAAATTTCATCGCAAAAATCTATTCAAAATACCATTTTCAGAGATACAGAATTTTTTTTTGTAGCTCCACAACTTTTCTTAGAATACCAAGATGACTCTGAGAAAGCTCATCAGCTGACATTGACCTTATTTACTGGTCTAAAAACACTTTTAAAATGGACTTTGCTCTGACAGTGCCTCTAATTCTGAAACGGGTTTTAATCAAAGTGATATGTAATAGATTTTCAAGTCTGAGGCCTTCTAATTAAAATCCAATTCATGTTCCACAAAGTAAATATATTTTCAACCAGATTGCTTTCCCAGTAATGCTTTTAAACGGAAAGATTTTGTGCCTTTAAGTTGACTTCTCTTGGAACAAACTTTTTAAACAAATGCGTGTTGTCAATCTTGTATCAGCTGAAAGTCTATGCACACATAATTATTGCTTGAAGGAAACTCTTAACCTGCTTCTGATTCTTCTATAGCAAAGGAGAAGCAAGTTAATGTAAAAGGAAGACATATACTACACATACTGGTTCACTCAATCTGACCAAAGATACTTGGCAAATTAACATCCAGGTGTATGTTCCCAGGTTTTCTAAGGTTTTATTTCTTTCTCAATAATGCTGAGCAAGGAACTTCACAGACTAAAGTATACTCTATAGATAAAAGAGCTTATACTCTAAATATGTAACATAAAAACATGATAAAGGACAGTGTTATAAATGATGCTACAGTTTCATCATTATGATTTACATGTAAAATGGTAAATCTATTTGACCAAATTACTTGTCTAACTTTTTAAGTTCTATAGCTTGGAAGAGTAAGGCAGGAAAGCAAATATCCAATTATAAAAGCATCAGAAAAAAAATCTGAAAGACAAAATATTTTCTGTCATCTGCAGTACTACAGTGACAGAGTGATAATGGGGCAACAGAGGCTGCACATGCACAAACTCAGCCAAGAGAGCTCCAACAGATGTAAAATTTCCATATTTGAAGGTAAAAATATAATGCAAAATGTTCTATACAATCTAGAACATACAATTCTAAATACGGAATAAAATATAAGAAAAAGGGATTTTTTTTTTCTCTGGGAGAACATTATAAGCGAAGAGAGAGAATCCTCGGGTTTTCTCTCTCTGACTGAGCTTGAGCTGCTCCTGTGTGGTATTGAGTAAATGTTTTGATCTATGATCCCTTCTGTTGTCCCCATATTGGGTGTTAATGGCACCTGTTGCCATAAACCTCTCTAAATTATCAGATAATCCTGAAACATCAGAACTGCACCCCCTGCCTCACCTGCCCCGCAACTAATATGTCTCATCACCTTCAGCTGTAATAAAACACTCTTGGTCAGAAAAAAAAAATCTCTGAAAGGGGATTACAACCCTTCAGACAAGAAAGGCAGGGAAAACATTTCAGTACTAAATACTAAACTGTTACGTGAGCAGAGGTGAAATTTCAACTTCAAACTTTTTCTCCAGCTGCTGAGTCTGCGTGTCAAAAGACATGAAAGTGGATTAGAAGGATGGTCTGAAAAAAATACTTTAATTTATAGCAGCTGTGCCAGCTTACAGTGAATTAATAAACACCCGCAGAAAAACTTGAGACAAGCATATAAGGTAGAAAGTATGTATAGCAACCATGCAAGGAAAACTGATAGTTTTCAAAGGCCACTTAAACTAGATATGATTTTGTCCTAAGTGCTACTTTGTCCCACACAACACACTCTGTTAGTCAGGCTGGAGAAGCTGCAAAATTTACATTCACTGGCCCATGGCTGTGTATAGTAATTGGAGTTCATCTACTGAGACCTCTCTCATTATGTATCCTGTTCAGCTATTAGTGATTTCACATGAAATCTGATTTTCCCTACTTGAATCCTGACAAAAAAAAAGAGTAAGTTAATTTTTTATATTAAAGAGAAAAGACAAAAAAGAACTTCCAGGTGATGACACTGCTCAGATGCCACCCTCCTCTATGCAACTGCAGCATTAACACACTTTATGCTGTAGAGTTGTGTATTTCAAAGCTTCCCAAATTAATTTTAGGACAACTTTTACACTGTTATCTCTGCTTTGCCATTACTGAGCCATAGCCCTGCTTCTGTGTTGTCCATGGAACAAATCTATTGGCTTTTGACATTATGTTAATGGCAATAGCATACAACTCTGCCTTTGCAGAATGAATGTTTTCTCAGTGTCTGAAGTACTCAGTGTCTGTAACTCCTTGGACCACCCCACATCTTGAACTTTACGGTCCCCAGATCACCATGTTGTTTACCACCTTCATGTCCACTACAAGGAGTTGCCTGAGATCCAGATGGAGTTGGCTGTCATTTCTGCAAAAAAATCTGATTTGCTCAGAACTGAAAAAAACAGAATCCTCTTCTGGAGTGAGATCTAGTTGTAACTGAGTATCTTCATTCTTACAGCGACAGAATATGATTCATCAGTGCCACACAGGCTTAATTTAACAGCTACAGATAGGAGCATTACTGAAAAATCTCTTGCTACTTATACTTCTTGAGATGTTGAAAGCTTGCGCTCTAATTATTTGGACATAAAGAGCACTTAAACATTATTTAATTGTATAGAACGGTGTGTATGCTGTACCGATGTAATAATAAAACCTGTTTCATGGACATAATCTAATAAAAATGATCTGATAATTCACTGTAGTTGGTCAAATTCTGGATGATATAGCTGACTGAGTCATTTATCCTTGGGTAACTGATTCAGACACAGTCAAAATCAATAGTAACTGAATCTTCATGCCAATTTATTCCAGCTCAGTAGAATGAATGAGTGGAAATTAAGTAACCCCTTGGATGAAATTCTTATTTGACAAATGTCTATATTGCAAAAGCACTTATTACTGACAAACTAGGATCCATTAAGAGAGAAGTTATGAATATGGATAATATTTAAATAAAATAAGAAATATTGCATCAGAGATTGTCTTAAAGTTTCTTCTGGATGGTGTGTGTTCAGTGCATCTATAAAGGCAAAGCAGAGCACATTATACATGAGTTTCTGGAAGGAGTCATATGGTTTGACCATGCATAGCCAGACCGCCATTTCCTCAAAGACTGAAAATGAAGCATGCCACTTCAGAGGGCAGCCAGGCATGTCACATGCTGACATCCAGAGCTCTCGACTTGTCAAATCCTGGCTCTGTCTCAAGCAGAGTCAGCGTACCGTGGTGGCTGTGTCTTGCACGGACTCATTTGCACAGGGCCGGCGTGCTGGCAGGTCAGGCAGAGCACACAAGTGAATGTGATGCCAGGGCCACAGGCGCTGTGCAAACAAGAACTAGAAGCAAGGCAACAACACGTATTCACATCACAAAGCGAACTGTGGCTTCAAAGGAAGAAGGGACAGGAACTAGTGTGAGCTGTATCCTGCCATGCCTCTTCTCTGGTTTTTAGTACCCAGCCAACACCGGGGCCCTGAGAACTGACGACAAAGGTGGCTCCAGCTACGTGTGGTTACCACGTGTGCTGCTCTCTGAGAGTCAGGCACATGCAGGAGAGGCTGTGGCCACCTCTCTTCCTCCCCAAATTAGGACTCTGTCTAGGTCTTTGACATCTGCAACTTCAGCCACAGCACAGACTCCCAGACCAGCAGGCAAGCTCTCTGCAGCAGTCTGAACTCCACGGTGTAGGTAAGCTTTTCTTTCCACAAAGACAGTGGGGAGCTGCCTCTGGGCACTGCGGTTCTCTTGCAGAAATGGCTTTCCAGAAATCTAAATATCAAACTTCCTCTTGCTTTCACTTTGACATTTTGAGCTCTCCTCTCACAGCCAGTTCACTTACTTGGTACAAAGTACTACAACGCTGTTATGTTTTGCACTCTTATCCTTAGCTGTGCTTAAAATCCTGCTGTTGTCCCTTTAGGTGCACTTTCCACTTCTCTCATGCAGATTTATGATTTTTTTTTTAGACATAAAGGACATCTAACAGCTTTGGTGACCACCTACATACAGAGAAGTGCTAGTGTGAAGCTGTTAGAAAGACAAGACACAAATGTGAGACAGATTTGTCCTAAATACTTATGAACTATAACATACTGTTTTCACAACTGATCAACGGTAGCTAATTATTATATTTCTTTTCTGGACAATCACATACAGAAAACTCAGTAAATCTGTTCAGATCAAATTTTCTGACTAGACACCCAGTTTGGAAAAAACCCCACACTTGGGAGCTCAGCAACATGAGCGACAGTTAGAATCTAGTCTTGCTCCCCCCTCCCTGGAGTGCACCAGTGTCCAGGAAAGGATCCTGTACACTACTCAGAGCTTAAATACCTATTAGTAGCCATTTTCTTATGAAAGAGAAAAGTAAATAAAAACAATGTTTAGTTCCATTAGCAGTCAAACAAAAGTACACAGAGCGTCCCCTGGCCAAGCTCTAGGTGAAAAGCAAAGCCTCTCTCAGCCAAGTTCCTGAAGAGGGAAGCTGTGTGCAAGAGCCAGGAGACCCTTTCAAAAGGAAAGTCTTTGGGCAGTGTACAGCTGGCTGTCCCTCTGCAGGCCAGAGAGGAAGGGGCACAAGTAACATTGCTCTGCTTCTCTCCTGTTCTCTGGCTGCTGGAGTGACTGCTGAAAGCCACCTGCAGCTGGGGATACCATTCCAGGAGCCCTCAGGCTGCTCTGGCTTATCCAAGGAATGAACTTGTCTTTGAGACGCTCTAGAAGACACAAAGGTAGTGGCACCTTCACACTGACCGGCCGATAGCTGTGCCGAGCACAGCTCAGCATGAGGGAGCCAGACCTTGCTGCTGCCAGCTGCATTTCCAAATATCCATTACAAACGCTACAACATTAATTCCAAGGACTTACAAATATCTACATCATGACTGACATGTTGTGGTCTTTCTCCTAGCCACAAGGCCTTTTCCTCTGACCTCTGGCCAGGCTAATTCAGATTGTCACGGACTGCAATATCACCCTCTAAGGAATTATATTTTAGTAAGGATAATGTGCTCTGGGGGATTTCAGACCAGTGCTGTGCCACCTGCACACGCTGAAGCTACGGGAAGCTTTCCAGGGAGAGAGCTCTCTCCTGAGCCACCAGCCGCCATCCCAGAACCACCCAGCCCAGCAGTCAAATGAAACTTGGTCAGCTAACACCATTTCTGCAGGTCTTCTTACGCCTGTCTCAAAGTTCCCTTCTGTTTTTTTGTCATGGGTAGTGACAGTTTTTGGTTTCTATGGTTTATCAACGGTTTCCCTTACCAACAGATCTATTCCTCTGACTGAACGTCTGGCACAGCTGGAAACTAGAAGGAAAACCACAAGTGAATGGCCTGGCACTCACTCACCACTCGTCTCCAACCACAGACTGATACAGTTGCTGGATTTGACTAACGGCTATCAATCAGACCAACTGTAGACACCTAGAAAGATATCAGCTAGAAAAGGCTTGAGGGAATATGTGAGCTGAAAAACAACAAGGTATTCTACTTTTAATGGTATGATGCTGTCTCAGAAACTCACATTTATTTTGTACTCAATAACTGGTGGTGTTACGCTGTTTGCCCTTGTCCTCATTAACGTGCATTGGTACTCTGCCCAAAGCCAATGGGAGTTCCACCTCCGAGATCAGATTAACCAGGAAACAACTCTGCTTCTCCAAAAACTGGAATAACATGAACAAGTGCAGGCTTCTGCCTTTCTTTGTTAGTTAAGTCTGAAGCAAAACGTTATTGTTTTTCCATCAGATCACTAAGGTCACTAAGCTAAATTGTGGCTTGGGTCCATTCAACTTAAAAATGCTTGAAAAAAATCTTTGTAATAGGTTGGCCACCTATCTGGGAAGGAAGAAAAAAATCCTATTTTATTAGGTCTGGTTTGGAAAAATCATCAGCCTCCCACACGCCCATATGCACATGAATGGCAGAAGAATAAAGGAGGAAAAGTGCAAAGCACAGAATTTTGAATGCTGACAAGATCTTTCCAAGGAACAAACCTTCTCCCAGTACAGTTGGTCTGGACTGTGGTGAACTTTTATGGCACTTGCAACTTAAATCACTCTTGTAACAAAACAAGATAATTTCTAAAAATGGCAAAAACAAACTTAGGCCAGAACTGTACAGTACCTTGGCTCAAATGTTGCAAATCAGGCTGTGTAGCTTTTACTGTTCTAAGCTGCAACACTTACGTTTGCTTGTTAAAACAAAGACAAAACAGAAAAGGAAAATAAAGTTGTTGTTTTAATTTTCCTGCTACCAAAATATAACCATGAGCAAGAAGACAAGTGAATGATTACAGTTTTGAACTCTTGGTCCACTAGATACGTTGTTTTAAGGTTCACTGGAAAACAACAGATAGTATGATTGCAAAGTCTGTGTTTGAAATTGCTGCATGATAAAGAGAACAGTTCTCTCTCTAACCACATTTAAGATACTTGCCAGTTTATACAGAAAACTGAAGTTATAAGCAGCATTTATGGCTGTATTAACTCAGTTGGTTTTGCCTAGATGTCTCTACTGTCTTGGTTTTATTACCTTCTCTCCCAATATCCAGTTATACATATCATTTGTTTCTTTCATTAATTCCTCTTTTGCTCCCTCTATTTCTCTCATCTTTCCAACATAAAGAAGATCTGAAAATATACAAAAGCTCTCTTCTTTTTCCCTTTTGAAAGGCATTTCAGAAATGTGTTGAAAATAAGAGAACAGAGCACAAAAAGGGAGGCTTAAGCTAAAAGCTGAATAAAGGTAGAAACTTCACGGTACGGAGAAATAAAGGATCTAGTAAGCAAAGCAAAGTATTCCTACTGCTGCATAGCCACAGTGCCCACTTAAAACAGTGAGGACTAAATGACCAGATATGCTGAAGCACAGCAAAATAACTGACAAAGAATGAAAACACATCTGAAATGAGACAAAGCTGTGTCATAGAAGTATGCCTCACAATTCCTTGCACGGCACAATCCATGTTTTAGATTCTCTTTGTTATCTTTAGAGTCTCTTTTCAGACACTGTTCATGGTACTAGTGTTGTATGTGCAGGAGTGTAAACTAAAACTGAAGTCTTCACTACTATCAGTCAGAGTTGCCTGCCTTTCTCTTGTGTTCTGTATGATCAGGATTTCATCTGCAATACCCATACACATAGCAAGAAGTTAGAAACTCAGTTTGGTGGCAATTCATAGCAGTGTGCAAACCAACTCTTAATAAATATAGTTTTAAAAAGACAAAGAATATAATCCTCCCCTACAGAAATCCTGGTGATTTTCCCATGATTTCCTACCCTACATAAATCATGCTAAGTTTATCCATTTATTTCATTTTGAGAAAGAGTTTTGTTTATGGCATATCATATGAATATGTGGCCTCTCTCCTCTGGTCCTATCCAAACAAAACTATCTTCAGTCACATCTTTGCCTACACTGAGGCACTTAGGCTATGGCAAGAATATGTACGGTACTTAGAAAAACAAGCTGTGTATTAAGTTGCGCAGTATTTTGCTGATGATGCTCCAGCATATGATATTTACTGTTGATTACAGGCTTCAAACCAATGTTTCTGCTCCCTCCAATGCTTTGGATAATTGAACAGTATTAATGGAAAACATTTTTAAGTGATCACATACTGTTGCTTAATCTGAAATGAGGGTCACTAAGTACATAGAAATCCTCCCATCAGGTATGCATTTGCGAAGTTATGGATTCATTGTCTGTTCCTCAAGACCATTCAACAGCAAAGCAACTCATCACAAGGAATGACTAACTCAGGATATGTCTGGAGTAGAGGACACAGTACTTCCAATTTCCAAGCAATTATCTGTCATAGCAGAATTTCTCTTAACCACTTTGCCCAAAGCCCACTGTTCTCTCCATTCTTCAGATGAAGAACATGCGTAGGCAGTTGAGAACCTGTGGTTCTGCTGTTGAACATACGTTGCCAGATGTATACCTAACTTTTTCAAATTTTTTTGAAAGACTACATCTGTGAGAGGTTAGCACCTATAGGAACAGCTAATTCAGACCAAACGAGTGCACGATGAAACTGATGCTGGTTACAAGAACAACTCAAGGATGAACTGGACTACAGATCTCTTCCGAGATAAAAGCTGCCTGTCCCATTCAAAGCACCAGAGGACCTGTAAGCTCTGTTATGAGTTATCACTTAGTTGCTTACCGGTAACAAATGGGAGTATGTACCTCCTTCTCTGGATAAGGACATGCACACAGTAGCTCACACACTCACCGTCTGATTTCCTTTGAAACTACTTTTTTCGTGCATGTGTGATCTTTAGGCAGACAAATAACAACAATCACACTAGCAGAGTGGCTTAAACTCTTGCAAATTTAGCTTGAACACACTCTTTTGCTCGCGCTGTGCAGTTTCATGAAGAACAGAAGAGAGATGTCGTGAATTCCAGCCTCAGCTCTTCAACTGACAGTTCTTCCTATCTCTCACATACATTCCAACCTTTATTTTGAATGAAAGTCTCACAGTCCCAGGGAGTTTCCTGTTGAGCTTTATTTCACAGATAAGACAACGCGAAGCTTGTACAGGATCACTGAAAGAAGGGAAAGGAATGGAAGCTGGGACAACACTATGCAATATCCTCTCCACCTTGACAGTTTGCCACTCTGCCTTTCACAGAGATCACTCCAAGGGCTGCACTGCGCACATTAACAGAGATTAACTGCACCGCTCTATGTGCCACTCTGTCGCACTGAATTGTTTCTAGCGAGGTTGCAATCCCCTTTGAAGTCAGGGTTCATTTCAACAATGATTTCAGTGACCCATCTAAAAAGAGTTATTCTTTCCACTCAGGAGTTCAGACTTTCCTATCCAGCTTCAGTTTTTAGAGACACCTTAAAACCAGGTGTTCCTGTTACATTTGGCTATTTTATTCTGCAATCACTTGACCATATTTATCCCACAAAGCATTAACTGAAACTTAAGCCGTAGAGCCGACTGCTCTTCCCTAGCTCACAAGTAGAGGTAGAATCCAGGGGCAGGTGGATGGCCCATCTCCTTCCACAGACCTGTCCTACAACCTGGTTCTGGAGTTGACGCAGAAAAAGTACATTCAATGAATCTGATGGCTGCATTTCAAACTCTTCTAATGACCTATGGCTTGTTTGGAAAGGGGAATAAAGTTTTACTATGTTTTAGTGTGAAATCTATACTGTAAGACATTGTATTTAAGAATTAATATGGGTGTATTGTTAGCTTTTTAAACCTGTTACATGTTTTATAATTAAAGGCAGCCTGTAGATCCCAAATCCAGTGCTCACATCACAGCCTGATCATTCGATCAGGCTCTAAACTTTGGTTTTATCACATCTGCATACATTAGTAGAGCAACAAAGTCCTGGACTCATGGCTTTTCCACACATGATGATGTATCCTCTAACTGGACAAATTTATACCACTGAAAGATGATTTATATGCCTACAGCTTGTTTCCCTATGTGTGTTACTTGTGTCTACCAGGGAACTTGTTCCATCACAGGTATTGTAGTAGAGTCACATGTCTCTTTTCTGTTGCTACAGTTTTCAAGCACGGTTGGTAATACAATAACTGTCTCCTGTATTAGGAGTTGGCAGTGTAAACTGAAAAATGAGACAACTGTTAAAAGCATGATTTCATGTTTAAAAATGAATAACTAATATCCTCATGGTATTTGTGACAATCTTGAAGCTTATGCAATTCTGGGACTGATGATCTTACCAACAGCAGGCTGACTAAAACACCATGGAACTGGCACATGAAAGGCTTCAGTAAGAAGCCCATGTGCATGGAATTAATTTCCCTCTTGGCTGGAAGAATCTTAGTGCACTGAGATAATACTGTCTTACTTTTGGTCTGGAGAGGTGGAAAAGGTTTTTGGGAGAGGATTGTTTCAAGCTTTGGGTTTGAACAGTTACCTGTAATGTTTATGAAGATTGCACATGCAGTCACAACACTGGCCACTCTCAATCATATGGCTTTTTCAGCTTGAATGAGCTACAAATATAACATAGACTACAAAAACTGATGGTCTCTTCTGGTGATTTTTAGCCTGATATTTACTACAAAGAAAGATAAACTCAATTGCTTGTTCAATATTATGGTAAAATTTGCCTAGCTCGAATTATTATATAGATATCTGACTCATTAGTCCCATATACACACCTACTGCCACCCTAGCCTGTGCAGGATTTAAATCATACAGGGTTGTGGTTTTTGAAGACCAGGCATATATAGATGCATTAACAATGAAGCATTGAAATATTTCCACATTTTTTTTCTTGAGACTGCCTACTTGGAAGAGAGTCTAAGACTGGTGATCCCTGCTTTCTTTTGTAGATCATTTCACCCAGACTCAGATTCCAGCCTTCTTCCCCTCTCACACTCATTCACCTGATTAAGTATTACCTAATTCAAGTAAGAAGAGACACGTT
This sequence comes from Streptopelia decaocto, assembly GCF_964273445.1. Lineage (NCBI taxonomy): Eukaryota > Metazoa > Chordata > Aves > Columbiformes > Columbidae > Streptopelia > Streptopelia decaocto. Next base: position 138,855,542 of record NC_138655.1, on the reverse strand, counting down.
CCTCTCTTCCCCCCAAGGACTGGTCATGACTTCCTGCTTTGGAGCCGCCCGCAGCCCCTGAGCCAGCTGGAAGATTTTCATGTATCCACAGACATGGACGCTACTCCCATCTTTGCCTTTCTCTTTAATGAGTTGTTCACTGAGTAGGAGGTACAAGGCCCTTTGCTACTGGCCAGGAAAATGTTTGGCCTTAGAGTGAAACCTTTTTTATAAGTAATCCTTTTTTTTACCTAAATCTGAAAAAATGCTAATCTGCTTGCTGTGCCAAAGGATGGCCCCCGTGCTATTTGGCCTCCGTCAGTCCTGCCAGCTGTATCTTTGTAGAATTCTGTGATGTGCAGTCATATCACAGATATTCTGTGATATAGCAACTCATAGCACAGTTTACAATTCACCTTAATGGTTATTATTATCAATGCACCATAGCTTTTAAATCACAAAGAAAACAGTAACTGTGACAAACATGTTTACGCTTTCGTTAGATAAGGACAGTCCATTCAAATGTGTCTAGAAGTCACTGCAATGTACGTAAGTAGGCAGGAAATTTAAAAACTGAAACTAACATATATGGACATTTTCAAGTAATGCTTTATTTGGGGATGCTCTCATCAGCAGTGCACATGAATAGAAAAAAAGATGCACAAAGCCAGATAGATCCTGCATGCATAACACATACACCTGATGACTGAGCAATTTATTGCTGATCTCTAAGTAGATCAGCAGGATCCTTGGGAACCTGTGTGAGGGGCTTCAGGATACAACCTTTGTGCATTCATGTGTGCAGAAGCCTACAAATCGGCATCATAATTAAAATGTGCATGTTTTAAATATAGCTATGACTTTATATAAACCTCACATCACAGGATGATAGTCCTTAGGTGAGAAATGTCATTTGTTTACCTGAGTGAGCCAAGATGAGAGAAATGTTCAGATTTACTCTCGGCATATATAGATAGAGGTTTGTGTGTGTGTGTGTCTGTGAATTCTTTTATACAGTTTTGTGTATTTTGGATCTATTCCTTAAACAAATACTTTGCATTTGTCTTAAACTGCTTTGGAATAAAGGTAATTTAAATTAAATGAGGTGCCTCCCACTTAGAGACACAGCAATCCGTAACATAGGGACTGGACCATTCATACAAAGCTCACTTCTCTCCTGTACTTGTCCAAACCTACAGGATCCTGACTGTTTGTAACAGCCTACAAAACTATTTTAACAAACTCAAACTGTCAGATGTCTTCTTGGCATAAAGAGGATTCTGATATGTTTTGTGATGCTGTGCAGTGTTTTATTTCTGAACCCATTCTAGTGATATAAAAAAGCCCAGAGGAGTCTCAGTGTATTTCCTAAAAATTAGACCTTTAAACTCTTTCAAAGTGAAATCAAAAGAGTGTGGGGAAAGAAGGCATACCAAGTAAGACAGTAAAAAGGTTGTCTTAATGTCAAACTAACATGTACCCCTAAGCTTTAGCTGCACTCTCACACTCTTACCCTATCGACACCAGTGGAAACGCAGATGGGCGATTACCCAAGGGTGCTACCATTTTCCAGCAGAAATAGCTGTTGTATTTATTCAATCTTTTGGAAATAATCCATGGGCTTTGCAAAATTTTACAGTTTATTGCTACCGAGGTCACAGTAACATGGGTTTTCTTTCGCAATCCATCAGGAGAATCAGAAAGACAACACATATCATGCGGAGCGTATTGCAACATTAACCCAATGCAACAGTCCATGGAGAGAGCATTCGCTGCTGTTCATTGGAGCTTTATGGCAATGAGGCTTTAGATGAGTCTTCCAAATCACGCTTGTGTGCTGAAGTATGTGAAAGTCGTACTGTTTCCAATGAAACAACATAGTACATACAGACTTGGCAGATTCCTGACCTCTACAGTTTTTGACAGTCTCCCAAATTTAGGACCGAGAATGTCAGACTGACCCTGCATTTGGCAAGAATAATACAAGTCCCGGTTTTATCAAACTCTGCTTCAAGCCAGATCTCATTTCCATTTAAAAAGCTATCTCTGATTTTGTAATATTAATGTGATATTTGCATTTGTAAACAAGTAGAAAATTTAACTGTCTCTAATTTAATTTACTGTGTTGGATTTAGAGAGTCAGTGAGGCTTGTACATTATAAAAGGGAAAATTAAATAGGTAGTGCTTGGGTATGGCAATATTTCTCCTCTGTCAGAATACCGCAAATTAAATGAGAATAAAATGAGAGTTTCGAGCATGAAATAAAGTCATGTGCTCAGTTTTTTGTCCTGTATCACTCTTATTGCAATTGCTGAAATGAAGTTGTTGACTCTGCTATTTAAATCAGAAGAAATATCAATGGCTTAATGCTATTGTGAACCTGGCTGTATATGGGGTAAGATTAAATCTTTAAAAGTTTGCAATAGAGGGTTTAATTGACACTCCTAAAACCAACATGCCTTTTTTTTTTTTGTCATTTTCTGATCTCATTTCTGAGTCATAAACAGAGAGGGTGGAGTATAATAATTCTACCCAGGCCATTTGACCAGGCAAGACGCCCAAGAAAAATGATTTTTCCATATACTAACATTAATAAGTCGTAGAATCCCAATGTTATTTTGCAAGACTTCAACTATTATTTTAAACTTCACTTTGTATAAATTAGTTAATTCTTGTTGCCCTTGCAGTACAGCTCCTCCTTGTAAATGATACTGATTTTGTTTTTTAAGCCACTCAGCGTATCATTTTCTTCCACATTTTCTTTGTGTATATTATTTGATTTCACAGTACAAAATGTTACAAAATGCTATGCAGTTTCTACATGGAGATCACCCCAGTGATGATAACATGCACTTTTTGCAGTAAGCTCAAGCAAAATGCAGGTGATTGGGTTAATATCGAGACAGATTTACCTTGTTAAGGTTCTTGGGGATTTGTTCCTCCTCATACCCTATATGGTACAACCTCCATATTAGTATCCTTCCATGGGGAAAGACCAGTACACAAATGTTCCTCTTGCATTCACAACTCATAATATTTTGTAGCAAGACAGTGAGGCTTGTACATTATAAAAGGGAAAATTAAATAGGTAGTGCTTGGGTATGGCAATATTTCTTCATATGGCAATATGGCAAATAGCCAATTAAATTGAATTAGCCCCCCAAAAAAAGTATTTTATTGGGTTTCGGTTTTGGACTACATTTAACTACCTCTCTTCACTCAGGCTAAATAGCTTACTCTTAAAAAAAACCTACATCTGTTTCCTATCTCTAGAAATCAGTGACTTTTGAGATCTCAAATATGTCAAGCGGGGCTACAAGCAAACATCTGATGCTCCAATGCACAAACTGCAGCGCAAAAAGACTTTGCTGACCAACATGCTCTGTCTTCCTCATGGTAATTCCTTTCTAGACCGCAGCTTTACTCAAATTGATCAACACTCTCTCTAGCCTACTTTTATCTGCATTTGGATTTGTGTGTAACAAGAATACAATGATGCTCATACAGGCTTTACCAAGAGCTGAGACATACTCCCCTCAAATAATAGAGACTCCAGAATGGCAACAAGTATGAATTCACAATAGGCATTTACATTTTTCGCTGCAAATAAAGCATCCTATCAGGCCTTTCCAATATAAATGTGACCCAGTGTATTGTACCAGACATTACTGCACATTTTTTCAAATTTCATTTGAAAAATCATGAAAAAAATAAAACTGTATTTCTTACTTTCGACGGAACATTTCTGCAAATATGCAGCCAACACTCCAGAGATCAACTGGTGTTGCATAGCTGGACTGAAGCAAAACTTCAGGAGCTCTATACCACAAAGTAACGACCTGTAAAACAAAAAGGAACGTAAGGGAGAGCACGTTTAGCTACAGAATTACAACCTCGTAAGTGTTGTGTATACAGATCCCATTTAATTTAATCCAAATTGTAAAATCTCACACATTAGGACAAACTGGTTTGGTCAGTGCATAGAAAAGGATCCTGTACGGAAAGTCTCAGTATGGATACCTGCAGTGATGATGAGTCAGGAAGAAATTATATATATACTTATATGTATATGTATGTGTGTATATATATATATATATATATATTTTTTTTTTTTTTCCCCCTATCAGCTGGATACAGATTAAGTCAAAACCTCCCCAAAGATGTCCCTTACAAAGGCATTCAGTGCTGGTCACTGTGGTTTCCCCACACACAGATGTACCTTATACTGTCAGTTTTCATGACCTTTATAGCTGTGTGACTGTCTCTGCCCATGTGCTGCTGGTTGGACGAGCACTAACATCTCTCGCAATCTATTTCCGTATGATACTCCCTTTTCCAGGGACATGCCACATATAAAGCATCTGCTTTTAGGCTGCTCTCGTCCTAGTGGTCATGTCACAACATGTTGTAGAGACCCAGGGGGAATTTTACTGGCACTGCTTCATCAATGTGCTTTGATGAGTCCTGCACATTGGACCCACAACAGAGATGTGACAGTTTATATTTATCCTTTCGTTTCCCACAAGTGGACCAAATAGCAATGAGGCTGACTGTATCTTCAGCATATTTACAGAAGAACACAAGGAGCTTCTTCAGAGTCCTGCGTGAGCTCTTATGTTGCTAGAATATAATCTTACAGCCAGGGGAGTATCCTGCTCCTGAATGCAGTTATAATCCCGCCATAACAACACATGATCATCAGCTAAATACCAAAATTTTCTTAGTGTGTGCTATCATTTAAACTTCTGACTATAAATCTGGGAGCAGGGAGGGTCTCAGCAATTATTGGTTTGTTTGCTCCTTAACAAACATTCAGGAGGAGCATGAAACAAAGTAAAAACACTGACAAGGAACAAGTGCAAAGCTAAGAATGAAAACTTTAAAAATTGTTAAATAAGATAGTGAGTTCTGAATTTCAAGACCAGTGCAAGGAAATGTGTAAGAAGAGTGTTTTTTTAAACGATAACAATATAATTATCTTCTAAGCAAAAATAACATTGGAAGTTACCAGCTGAATCTGCTGGTGAAAGCCAGTTGAAACAAAAGCAACTACAACATTTATTACAATCATTACATGCCCTGACAGCTTTTGGAACCACCAAAAGGCTGTTGAAGGGAGGTTCACGGATATTTGCACAAGTGGTCATATTTGCTAACAGTCCTCTTAAACACTTTGATCTCTGTTCATAAAATTTGTCTTTGAAACAGTTCAATAACACAGTGCAAAGTTCTGCACTGGCAAGCTAGACTTCCAGATACCTGTCCTCAGAAACAGGTTCCTATGTGGAATTTGATCATTATTTAACTCCATTTGTCTTGCTCCTGATCTGGTACCATACTAATGATGCTTTTCCGAAATATTTCTCTATATAAAAACCAGAAAAATTTATTCAGAGATCCACTCCAGGGAAAGAAGACGAATGTAACTGGAGGTCAGAGATTTTTACTGGAACTGCCCTATCGGACTGAGACAGAATTCCTCCTAAAACACATACATATTTTTCCTGATGCAGAAATACTTCTTGAACTGATCCGCACCTTTTTTTCTCTCAGGACATTTGTGGAAAAGCTTGTTGAAAATATGTTGTTTGGAAAAATTAGATATAACAATTTCAACCCATTATTTTTTGTCAGTGGCTGGGTGCAGTGTCAGGAGTAAGAGCTCTGTGATCTCTGACCTGTGGGAATACCACCAAACCCCCCGATTCCTGGTTTGAGATCCACACAGCTCTTCTCACGCAGAGTGAAAGGGGCTTTATTCTCCCCAGCCCTGCCAGCCCTGCCACACTAAGGCTCTGAACTCTCACAGGCAAAGGACTGGGCGGTTCATGGTTGTGAGACAGTTTGAACACTTCTAAGAACGTGTGCCCCAAACTAAAGTCCCTTTTCCAGGGCAATGTGGCACAGGACAGCTGCTCCTCTCCCGAGAGCAGTGTCGCAGCACACGGCCGGTCCCTGGGTGCTTACTCAGGGGCGCAGCGCTGCGTTCAGAGCCTGCGGAAGCTTCGTGCAGCACATTAGCTGCTTCTCCCACGTGACCGCTAACTGGCACCGTTCCCCAGGCATTTGCACCCTGCTACGCTCCCTGCATGTGTACGCAGGGGACTGGGAGATGTTACTTCTAAGTAATTTGGAAACTTAAACCTTTACAAAAATTATTTCAGCAGTCGTACAGTTAAATTCCAGCAAATGCCTGATTGTTTTGTAGTCAGAGAGGAAGTAATCTGTGTTGAGCTCTTTCTATATACTCTGTTATTACTCTGTAATTATAAAAGTGACCACATAACCTTTATGGTTTGCAATATGCAAGTCTGTGTTTCAAAATGTGAACCTGAAAGGGATCAAAATGTACTAAATGTCAGTTTGCACACAAGTAATGCCACAGATGACTCCTCTAGTGGTCAGGGTCTTCTCCTGAAAAGCACAGGATGATGCAGATGAGGCAGTGGTTTTGACAGAGTTTCACACTCTCTCTTACCATAGAAACCAAGAAAATATTTGTGGACATTCCATTAACATTTGCAGATAAGTAGAAATGAAAATTATTCTGAACACAGGATATGGTGAGGCTGAACAACTAGATCATCGCTTCCTCTTTAGCAGGGTTCCGACTTAGAATGAAAAAATGCTTTGCTTAGGTAAGCCACACCACTGTGAGACAGGCTCTCCCTGAGAGATAGAGCACTTGATAAAGAGCTGCTTGATGAGGTCCCATTTGTAGGATGAAAAAAAGCAAGCAACTGCATCAGCGTATTTTGCTTAAATTCTGCCTGTCCTGAAAATCTGACACACACGTAATGTGGGACATGGTGATTGCTCTGTAGGAAAAGGTGTTTGCAGTCACACGCTGATGGAGATACCAAATTCAGTGCAAGACTCCTAAATACTTTGGAGGCTGTAGGCTTTAGTGACCATGTTGCATTTTAACCCTCTCATGTAAAAAACTTCCCTCCTTTGCCTCCTCGTTGCTTTCCCTCACCCTGCCTGGCCTCTCCAGCTCCTCTCTTACAGCAGCCAAGTTCCTCCCAGCCGTCCCTCACCCTCCAGGCTCCTCTCCCCTGCCTCTGACTCTCTGCCACATGCCAATGGCCCCCCGACAATGTCACCGAACATCCCCAACCCCCTGCTGCTCAAGTGCAGACGCCTAGGTGGACATGGCCTGCTGCCTCGCCATGTCCTGTGTGCTCTGCCCACCCTCACGTTCCCCATCTGCTCCCTCGCACCCCCAAACTCCCTCAAATTTCACACTCTGTCCTCTCTTCTTCCAACTGCCTCCAAATACTCCAGGGCCATATTAGCTCCTTTTCCCCCTTTAGTTTCTTGGCCCACTCTGCCTGTCCTGAGGATACCTTATGACATCTGTATTTCATACATTAAGCTACATAAGAAAGATCAAGAATAATTCATACACTGGAAGGAGTACATACTGAAAGGAGTAACTGTTTACCTTGTCCAGTGCATGTTTTATGCTTCCACTACCCAGATAAGATGGGATGATATCACGTAAGTATGATATCAGTAGATCACTGCTTCTAACAATTCAAACGTCAATAGATTTAGGCAGCACTTCAGGAAGAAAATACATGAAATGTGTATCATCTGAGAGGCATTAGAAAATAAAAGAACATCTGCAAAAGTCTACTGAGGCTGTGTCTGACCCTCTAAAGAAGGAAATGTGCTTAGTGAGAAGGAAGGGAAGAGCTGCATTTAGACTCAGAAGAAGAAAGATAACTTTGTTCTGAAATAAAGCTTTCTGCCTTATTATACCCGACAGATGTTGCCATCTGGGACTATCTAGCCCCAGGAGTTTCAATCCTGCACTACATGGTACCTGTTTCTGATGAAAAATCCAATTAGTGCTAAGTATCTGCTTACTAGCAATGCGAACACAAGGTCTAGGCATTGTGTCAGTCTCATTTGATTTCCATTTACTTTACAGAGCAGATTTTCACTTTTGGATAACTGCTTAATTTAAATGGAACTGCACAATACACAGCCCTTTCCAAATATACTTGCTGTCTGAATAGCACACAGTTCAAAAAAGACAAACAGAGGTTTAAAGATGGGGTTGAGTAACGTAGGCACAAAAGACTACATTTTGGTTTGCCACAGACTTTAAGTACAGACTAATGCCCAGTTGCACAGCTACAGGAACAAAGCAGGGATCAGACTGTAACACAGTGGCTACGTCTGTGCTAGGAAATTAAATGGGACAGGAAATGTTCCTTTGGCACCGAGACCAACAGGCACAGAGTGGCCTATGTCCATATTATTAAATCCTCAGCCTCCCCAAAGAGGTGACCACATGCAAACTGCTCACTGGGAATGGTCTTTGATCCATGCTTAACTGTGCCTAGGAACTGTCTGGGGAAAGGTTCGTTGTCATAACTCAAAACCATGCCAGGAACCATTCTAATAATTTAACAGTATAGACAATTGAGCTGCAGTGCCCACAAATGTTTCCTGGCACTCTTTAATCTACCAGCCAGCAAGTCACGCTGTGGCCCTGGGTCTTCCTTTCACTCTGGAGAGAATGCGTTTTGCTGTGCTTCCCCCATCTCTGCTGATTCAAGGGGGCAACAGGAGGGTGATTCGGTGGGGGAGGCACAGGCTACTCCTCATCTCACCCAACAATTGATCTTATTTTATCATAAGTATGTGGTACAGGTCAGATGAACACATGCTGCAACTGTTTACTATCTGTGAGGAGGATCGAACTGACTGGCCCACATGTAGACATTTTCCTTTCAGAAATCTAAAGCTGAAGGAGATTAATTTTATTCCAATTAGTTCTGAGGGAACATTGAAGAGGCCTATAAACCCTTTAAAACATTAGCTTTCGTAAAAATCATGCCACAAAAGCAATTAGCAAGATGCTTAAATACAATCAAAGTATCCTTGAATCCAAATAAAATTCTTCTTTGAAATCTTTTGCTTTTGTGATTGTGGTTTCTACCGTACTCTTTTTGGTGCTGATTTTATTAATTATATTCACCATTAGACACTGGCTCATTTCATTGCTTAAAGAATTTCAGCCTCATGAAAGATGTTTTTCTTAACTTCCCTAACATGGTCCTTAAGCTCAGGTATTTTGTAGAGTTCTCACCAGCAGGGATTTCACATTGCCTTTGGGGCATCCTTTTGACTATTTTTTTTTTTCTTGAGTAAAAATGAGGGAATACAGCTATAGAATAAAGCAGTATGTAGAATATAGATATTTAGTGTTTTTTGTGGTCTCCCAACTTCACAAAAAAAATCTATTGCTTCAAACTCTTTAGGGGGATATGAAGTGGAATCTTTCCAACTTCACTGTGGAGCTGCTACTGCATGGCTGCTTCTTCAGGTCTGGGACTCAAAAATGACTTGCACAATTTTCTTCAAACTTTGTAGAAAATTTCTCCTCAGCTGTATGACAAAGCCTGACACATTCACCACAGACTAGTTGCAGAGGACAACTATAGATGGCTAAAAATCCAGGCTTGTGTATTGATTGAAGCCTGGCTTCAGTCTCCACTGTGAAGAGACTCTCTGTCACTAACATACCTCCCTCTCACTTGCTCGAACCACTGCACTGAATCTCCACAGAGTCTGAAAAGAAGAAATGTAATTTCTTAAAGGAATATGCTTAAAAAATGGCTCACTGGTCTGACAGTGTAGCATTACTCAAAATGAAGTCAATGTAATATTAAAACAACACTTAGGAAAAGAAGGACTTTGTCGTGTTTCATCACCTGCAGTTTGGAATACTGACGGACAACCAGGGCTGAGCGGGGCACAAGAGGCAATTCAGAAGGCAGTGACACTAAGTTATGAGGTGATGGCATTTCTGCAGGATCACGGGCTCTGACGATTGCCTTGCAAGCTGCTCTGAGCCTCCCTGGGCCGGCTGAGACAGCTCTGCTCTGCGCTGTGCGGGCAGACCTGTGGCGGCCTCCTGCCCTCTCCTGAAGCCCCCAGCCGCTCTGCTCACACAATGCAGATGTTCCCGACCTCCCCTTCCACCTCCATGCCCCAGGGACACTCCAAAGACCTGCGGGAGAAGAGCACGCCTATGCCATATAGGCAAACTTTGTGTGTGAGTCCCAGGAGACAAGGGAAAGGGTAGTCTGGGGTGTGCTGGAAGCAGGGAGCAAGGAGAGAGGAGGTAAGGAAGGGAGAGAGGGACAATGTCTCATGCCACCCTGCAATACCTTGTACAGCAACTTCCACCTCTTCCAAAAGGTGTAATAAGGCCAAGGCAGGTGATGGTAGCATAGGGTTTTTAGGCTTCGTACAATGACTTCAACGTATTTTTCATCCCTGGTTTGGAAGAGGGGTGTGTTTGCTTTACTTGCTTGGGACTGTCTTACTGTATTTTCCAGTCACTACCATTAATAATTCACTGATCATTCTGCGTTTATAAATCAAGCCTACGACTCTCTTTAATCTGTCTCTCAAGACCTATTATTATTTTTAACTGTGATGGAGAAGGTAATAATCACTACATTATACAATGTACTTTAGTTTCCAGGGATAATATCAGCTTGAGTAATTACATTTGTTTCAGTTCTTTTTTTGAGTAGTGGTTCTTGCACGACTATGCAACTGTTGTTGGTTCCATCGCAGAGACAGGTATGGCTGGAGAGAACCTTTCTTTCTTAGAGAAAGATGATTAGATTTTGTCTGTTTATAGAAACATTAAAATAGTTTCTCTTTTGAAGAAAAAGTGAACCAAACTACGCTGCTGGCTTTTAGAAAGCACTTTATTTCCTGACAAAAGGTTTAAGAGATATAAAAATGACATCCTTTCAAGTGCTATGGGTCTCATGAAGTGCACAGGCTAACAGCAATTTTAACTCTTTACTCACATTTGTCTCTGTTTCAGGCACAAGCCATATTAACTAGTTTGTGAAAAGCGAAAGGGTTCCTGTTATTATCTCATTAGTTAAATCATCAAGTAAAAAATTATCTATTTATAGAAGACACAAATCCTGATCACAAGTACCACCCACAATGAAGGTGTTATTTTAGAAAGCAATCTCTTTTTGATACTAAAACATTTGTGCTTTGAAGAAAGCAAGATTTAGCATCTACTGTAAGACAACTTCATAAATAAAGAAGTCATTCATTTCTTTGATGGTTTAGACACACAAAATTAATCAGAATTTTGCTTCTTTTGTTTCTAGGAAGAACCACATAACCCAGTGTGACAGTGCTGATGAAGAACATTTCTAGGTACATCCGTCGTCAGTAGGAGTGCACGTGTGTGTGTGTGTTTGCACATCATGCGTGTGCATATAAACACTAGCGGAAGATACTTTACCTACATTCAGTGGTTTTTACCTCAAAAGTCTCTGTGCACTAAGCAGCTGTGTGCAACATCTACTAGAAAGGAAAACTGGCTTTTAAGATGAGGTAATATTTGTAACCATCAGTGATAATTCAGAACTTACCTCAAAACTAATACAAGGAAATATGTTTCCATTAAGCAGACTACTTCACGGCATTCTCTGCTGAGACCATACAGAGAACAATTCTGAGAGACTACCTGAAACTTCACTTGAAAAGTGTTTTATCTTTATACGACAAGAAAGAATCAAAAATAACATCAGCATCACTGCTGTACCTGATCCAGAGCCCATTAAAGTCAAAGAAAGACTTGCCAGGGTTTGTTGTACATTAAAATCAAAACCCTGATGCCCTAACCTCTGAGCTGCAGAGTAGCCTTCTGTGAAATATGAGACAGCTTGTTTCTTTATAGAGGTGGTCAGCTTTGCATGCAATGAGGCCTGTGCTGATATTGTGATGTATTTACCTATAGAGAAACTTGACAACACTAAGAGTGACAGGCTTTTTAAAAAAGTAGCCATTCTTCAGTCATGCTTCAAGATTCAATATTTAAAGAAAATTTGTAGACTGAAACAGCAAATTCTAATAATCTATCTCAGAGCTGAAAAAAATACAAAGGCAAAAAGAAATAAACACCGTTGGCTTCTTATGCTGATCAAGTCAAACATCTACTGTAAGAGAGAATTCCTTCCAAAATACCAAAAGAAACAAAGCTTTAAAAATGTGGCAGCCTGTGACTGTGCCTTGGGATGCTGGTCTTGTTCTGGAACTGGCTGCAGCAATCTAGCATGTTTCCACTGGCTCAGTCACCTGGTGATATTAGGTAGCTAGGAGAACAGGCATAATTTCTAGTACCAGGTCTTGGGCCTTGTTCCAGTTGCTTTGCTCTACCCTATGTCTTTAGGTAGCCACAAAACTGACTCATCTAGCACCCTACATATTCCCCCTGGGTGGCACCAATTCTTCTGCAGTCTCTCACATCACTTAAGCCCCATCCCTGGGAGAAGGAGAACATGTAGCTCTAACTTGCGCCAAGGACCAAACCACGGTTGGCTCCATGCTGAGATCCCCAGAAGCTGCCCTTGTGGCTGCCTGGTCTCTTCCTGAGTTCATCAGACTAGAAAATCTGAGACTTACCACTTAGGGTTTGGCTTTATAATGAAGACCAGTTTTCCATTGCTACTAGAAAACCAGAGTCTGGTTAAGAGAAAAAAGCCTCCCCGCTTCCTGGAGCACTGTGTTAGACTTTGGTTCTGAACGGAAAAAAACAAAATAAAGCAAAACCATGAAGGTCACAACAGACCTCTCTCCCACGTAACTTGTGCCCCTTTTGTTTCAAACCATCTTTAATAAAAGGAGACAATGCACAAAGTAAATATTGCCTCAAAGAATTGATTAAATACTGCCAGTTCTGTAGGTGAGAGGCTTTACTGTGGACTCTACAGCTGTTTCTAGATGATAAAGAAGATGGAATTAAAATGTTTTCAATGGAACACGACCATCAACATTGACCTGAACAAAAGAGTTGCTCTCAAAAGAAATACTCTGCGCTATTTGGGGGCAAGTGTAGACACCAGCTCAGAGTTTAACAGAGAATTCTGTCAGGATCCTGAATTGTTATAGACTACTATGAGTAAACTAAAGTTTTTCAGCTTGGGACTGGGGAAACTCGGTGCTAGCAACTTCTACAAGATATTGTTTTTATTAAGATATGTGTCTGGATAACTTATAAAGCTGATACATACATGAATTTTCATCTCTCTACTACATTTTAGTTACAGTTGTTAACAATTCTTGTTGTAACTTTGGGGTCTCTTCACTTCTATTTCCCATCAACTCCTAGGAGAAGCACTCAACTACCAGTGCCACTAAGAGCTGTAACCTTTCCCCAGCAGCATGGCACAGTGTGGCGGGACCTCCCCCAGTACTCGATAGAGTGTTATGCAGCCAGACGACTCTCCTTCCCCAAACCAGATTGAGCCTGTGATGCCCCTGCTGGAAGTAGAAACTTGTGCTCCTGGTGACACACATGCTACCAAGGCTTGAATAGGGGCCTGGAGGCAAAGTACCAATTTCATTGATAGCCTGGTACGGTATATAAAAAGGCTGGTGGAGCAACATCTGTCAGTGATGCTCATGTGAAGCAATAGCTTACAGTTAAACCTCCTGTATTATAGCAAACCCAGGGTTGTGAACAAAGGAGCTTCTCTGCAGCAGAAGCTCTTGGGACGTACCTGCCCTCACTACTTCAATCTTATTATCACCATGATGTCTGACATGAAACTGAAACTTCTTACACCTATGACAAAAAGAATTTAGGCAACTCTAAACACTGCAAATCTGTTCTACATTTGAAATGGAATGCAGTAGATTTTACTATGGCTTTAAATAAATGTATGGCTTTAAACTCAAGTGAGTAAAGATGTAAATGATATCACAGAGATGAAACTCCTATGAAATGCTTTTCAAGGGCTCCTTAAAATTGCATTTGGGAAACAAAATCCTCATTAAACATCTTTATTTCTAAAAGCAAATAAGAAATAAGGTTTTGAAATATACAGGTTTCCAGATAAAAATGAAAAATATGAACATCCTATATAGAGATGCAGTATGTGGACAGTTGTACGTGTTTATACATACTTAAACATAACACAGATAATTAGAAATTAGATGAGTTTTGAAGTAAATATCAGCAGGACAAGGACCTGCTATAGACATGTAATTTCATGGCAAAAACAAGGACTGCATAGAAAGGACAAAAAGATTAAGGGGAGTCTTCAGGCTGTCTAAGTCTCACATTTAAGTAGCTTTGTGAGCTTAAGACCAACAAAATGCCAGGCACAATCCACTGACTATGAGCTTAGTAGGCACCTTTACTCATCAAATTCTTCTTGTTAGTCTGAAAGTGTCTGTGTGTCTTAAGTGTAGACGGTCACACACATTAGCAAGGCCTGTCCTGGAGAAACATGGATCAGCGTTTCAGCTGAAGCTCTACCGCATGTGATGCATGTTTAGGCAGACAGATACCCTGGATACCTGGATGTTCTCAACAGAAGTCCATATGGAGTCCCACCTGGTGAAACTTGTAACTAAGAGCGGTGGTGGAAGCAGTATGTGTTTGCATCCACATGAACATCTTGTACAGATGTTATTACATTAATCTCAAAGTGGAAATTCAGCCTGAAGGGGACTTAATTGGGCACCTCTTACATCCAAGCAAATACTTTGACCACTAGACTGGGGGTTTTTTGGGTAGCTGCTCTTTCCTTGCCTTTGCTGAAGCCAAGCCACTGTTCTGCCAGGAGTATATGAGTCATGGGGCAAGACTGTGTCTGAAAGTAGCTGAGTGCTTAAGAACAATCAGCTGGAAGGGGCAAGGAGCCGAGTTTCTGGATACCGCTCTCTGGAATGTGTGTGCATTTTACATTAGACCATCACTGGATAAAAATAAAAGCAGGCATTAATTACATTAACCAGGCCGGATTCTACTTTGGATCTAGGCAGCTTGTATTCCATCTCTCTCGCTCTGATGGATGGGACTCATAAAAACTCTAGAAGATGGCACTCTCTTTTATTCTGTGGAGAAAGAAGCAACAGCTCCGCCCATACACTACTCACTAGCTAAAACTTAGGATTCACAGTACAAAGTGAAGCCCAAGATTTTTAAAGAACCCAAAGGAAAATTTCCTCCACTTATAAACACTGCAGGATTTTCTAAACTGACACAAAGTATCTGAAGATTTAGCAGAAAATCAGAATGTGACCGTTGGTCCAATACTTGACCTTGATAGGCTTTATATCCCAATTTTAACTTTAAAGCTTGTATGACTAATTTATGTTATTTTCAAGCAGCCAATTTCCAAGGGAAATTACTAACAGACAACCTATTGCATTACTTGGATGAAAAAGATCTGAATTAGTCTAGATCACTGAAGACTCTACTCCAGAGCAGTTATAGACTTATAAAAATAGAAAATCTTCTATTTGTGAGAATTATGTTGTAGAAGAGGTTTCTACAGGTGACCTCATCTCTCTCAAAATTGATACAAAGCATCTTAATTAAGCTAAAGAGATAATAGCTTAAGACAATACTAACAGGAATGTTCAAGGTAATGAGTGCTTTCATGTTACAAGTTCTCATGTCTGAGGGCACTGCATCAGGCTAAAGGACAATGAGATAAGAACAATATTGCTAGTTACTAACAAATAGCAGATAAAAGAGCTCTTCTGGATTCTGATTAAGTGACAGCATTCTACACATTCCTGTGAGTTGAGAAAGTTTGCCTGAGAACAGCAGCTATGTTACATGTGGAGTACCACTAAACAAGCATATCTCTATGTTTTCAAATTCCAGCGTGAGTGATGGCTCTTTCCTTCATCTCTTCAACTTGAACAGAAGCTCCCTCTCTTCTTCTGGACATACAGGAATAACTTGCTGTGCTTCAGTTTCCATTAACACGTGTAAATGTATATGCTCAAAGTAAAGAGAAGTTCTGTAGGACTCCATGGCTTTGAGCCAATGTTTACAATCCCCTGGGTGGGAAATGCCGGGTGAAAGGCTCTCCATGGCAGGCTGTAGGAGCCTTTGCTGTTGCCGCCAATGACCTTCTGCCTCTGTTTTCAAAGGAGCTCCCTTGTTAACCCCTTGCACGTTGCGTGCATAGAGGCCTTAGAGAGGAAACACTTTATCTGAGAGTTCAAATCCATTTCCCAGGCACCTGTTTCACAGACGCCTATTTCAACAGCAGTTCAGGGAGAGTGGGCTGGTGTATATACTACGCATTTGCTGTCAGAGCTGTTGCTCTGAGGTGTATTTTTAACAGTTCAGAGCTGGGTTTAGCTGTTTCCTGCGTGTTACAAAGTTAATGTTCTCAGCTTCAGGCAAGGGACATCAGTTTACAGGCACTGGGGTTGTGAAACCCCAACATACTGAGCCTCCAGGAGAGAAGGAAACATCCAATTTACAGAGATACATTTTAGTTCTCTCTGGCCAATCAGTAGCAATGTTGTTTGCTGGTAGGGGCAATACCTCGTCTCCCTGGGAGACGAATGACACTTAAAATAGAAGATAGGCTTAACTGCGGTTGGCACAATGGAGATACACCACAAAGGAGTACCCAGTGTGGAAAAGGTTTTGCCTGACAATGAAAAATACAATATTCAGGAGGTCTCCTTCTGTGTCACACCCCCTGTGAGTCACTCATGGCTCCTAACTGTTGAGGAAGAGTCCTTATAAAAATGGATATACAAAAAAGGCCTTCTAAAATGTTTATCACAATATGCAATCCACCCTTGAAAAGGGAGAATAATTCAAATGGGAACCAATATTCAAGAACTAGTATAAATGTTCTAATTGTCTCTTGAGCTCTTCTAATAACATCAACCTTACTAACAGTTGACCTTGGAATAATCAGTTTTCCACATCATCATCATCCTGATGCTCATCCATGCCTTTTTGCCACAAAGGTCTGCTCTCAGAAGTGATCGTTTCATGTAAAAATCCCTCTAAACACTCCCTACAAGGGAACGCCTGCCGCCTCCAGAAAACTTTCACAGCACTTACAGCCACATAGGGACAGCAACATCCTACCCCCCTTCATGAAGTTTCAGAGGAAGCCCCGTAAATAACATCCTCACGCAGTCAGGAAATCCTTCAATGCGTGGCTCTGGGGATGCTGAGGAGGGAAGAGAGCAGCAGTGCTAGAAGCTACAGCTTCTGCAGAGAAGTCAAGACCAAGTGCCAACAGCTCTGGGACAGACACAGACCACCAGTCCCTAAAGCTGCTGCATGGTCTAAGAGTTTAAACCTAAAGGTGGAGAAGGTAAAGAACAAGCTGATGTGGCCTCATCTGTTCTTCTGAGGAAAAAATGCTAATGTTATTAATCTGTGTTAAAAAAGCCAACTGGATACCTCATAAAAAGTTCCAGCCTAACTCCAAATATGCATGTAGTTCCTACAAATTTCAGTGGAAGCTCTGGGTGGTTAGAGGAAGACCGTGGAATCATTTATATTTAGATCTACCCTTGTTTTTAGTTGTTAGTATTTTAAAAAGTAGTTTTAGAAAGATGAAATTAGAAATAACCCATGTTTTCTAGAGAGTATACAACTCCATCTAATAAATACAATCTATTTTTTTTTTCTAGGAAAGTGGCAGTCTGCAAGCAAAAGGAATTTTTTAATGATAGCAAACAAATAACATATTTAGATTACAATATTTTTCTTTTTTTGTTAATATCATAAGGTTATGTTACTGCTGTTTAAAATAATGAATGATTCTGGGATCAAAAACTAAGTGCTTTCAAGAGCTACTAACAGTATGATTGTTTTTAGAAGGATACTCTCAGGCTGAACTTAGACCAAGTCAGCTTTTGTAATATGAAGCTTTTACAAAACATGGGCCTAAATTACCCCTTCTTAAGCTTTTTTGTTTACAAAGCATCTTTGAACACCAGATAGACTTCGTTTTATTTTGGGCTACTGCAAGAAAATCTGAAAATGAAACTTGCTTGGAACAAAGTAGGAACTAGACTAAAATAACCTATTAGCTTAATCCAGCAGAAAGAAAACAGAAGGGAACAGCACAACTAAAGAAAAAAAAACAGAAGGGATTTTAAACCTTTCCAGTTACTGAAAAGGTGTTATCAGCAGCAATAAAAGTGGCCTCTAGTGCTTCTTTTGAATAATTGAAGTGTTAGTTTGGCAACACACCTTGCAATCAATTATTAATTTTAATCAATTATGTCTTAGTCAAGTGCAAAGTAGATTACTTACCACTCCCATAACAGGTGATTTATAAATTAGCTTCTTATTCAAAATTTAAAAGACTTGCCTTGTCCTTGATTGGAGAAGAACCTAGTGTTCTTATGGGAAATGAAGCCTATTCTAATTAATCTGACTTCCAGTGAAGTTTTACATATTTTATAATTAATAGTTGCTCACCAGGTTACAAATACATGATTTTTCATTTTCATGACATAAAAAGTTGAATCTGTAATTTGGAAAGTAATTTTGGTATTAGGACATTTATGTTGCTAAGCATAGCTCTACTCTTGAACTTCACTGACTTCAGTGGGACTTAAGAAGTCTCATGCCTGTCAGTGATAAGTAGTTTGCATACTAGAGATCTGACGCTTTTCTTCATTTAATGTTTTTACACCACTTTGACAGCTTGTTTCCTACTGATGTCCCTAATTGTGAATAAATTACATTTATAGCCGCCATGAGGGATTGGAAATGTGTAGAAGGTCTTTAACGTGAATAAGAATCCATTTCCACATGTGGTAGGATACACGATGGTTGGTTATAAGAGCCTGAGGAAGGGATCCATGCATAGGAAACAGCACATATATTAGTAAAACCTGAGTGATTTTGCACCTTGGCTTTTACTGAGGGAAACAGAAAGAATCCTTTGAGAATCTCTCAGAACTCTGCATATTCCTTCTTGTAGGGGACGACCATCAGGAGCAGCACATATATAATATGTTCAAGCTCCTAGCATGGCCTGATACTGAAATTATCTGTACAAGACCCTGTTTTCAGCAGTTGTTAACTTCACCAAAATATTGCTGATTACAATAACATCTTCCATGCTGGATATCTCTGGAATATACTCAGTTTTATTGGAAAAGGTTTCTGCTGAAGCCATTCAGTGGTTTCCATGAGTGAGGTCAGGGAAAAATATATGCTTTGCCTATCTTAAATTCTGGTGACCTTCTTTTTGAGAAGCTCTGGTGCCCTCATGTTTTGGAAGAAGGACTGTGGAACTTGGCCTCTATGTCAAGGAGGTGCCTCTTGCTGTCCTTGTAAAACTTGGCTCTAAATTTGGCCATGTTATAAATCTGAAAACCAGCACATGCTCAGTAAGGATTTATACTAGTGAATAATCATTGAACTTTGGAAGGTTTTGTTTTCAACGAGCAAGCTTCAGGCCAGCTCTGGGGGGCTCAGCAGGACATCAAGGCATCTCAAGCTTTTGACTACAGAAAGCCTGCTACTCTGTAAATGGTTTATCCCATGTTTGCAGAGGAATCTGTCAGATTCATCAGATTCAGCCACAGAGACGAAAATACATGGGCGCACTGGGAGAAGAGTATGAAAGCCTGATTAGGAGAAGGGATTAAGACATCCCCTTGTGGGGCTGAAGAACAACGAGTCATGGGAGCGTCTGTGGAGAATTGGGGTAACTGACACCGGCTGAGAAAGAAGACTATGAGCTATGGAGGGAAGAAGATGGAAAAATGACCAGTAAGGTGTGTGACACTGGGATCAGACAAAAACTTGTAAAGGAGATGGGTACTGCTGAGGAAGGCCTGAAACTGAAAGCAGTGGAGACTTTCAGGTTGGTGAGGGGCATGTCTGGAGCCCAGTGGGAGGGCAGACTTCACAGAGGATTTGGGGTGCGAGCTAGATTTAGTAGAGAGTCTGGGCTGGAGACGAGGTAGGAATACAGGTCTGAGAGGAAGGAACAGCAGTAGTTGTGTGTTGGTAGATCAGTGGGAATCTGAGAAATCCACTGCAAACACATCCTGCCTTCTCCTGGCTTAATCAGCTATTTATGACAGACATCCAGTTCACCCAGATATTCTGCTAGCTCAAGCTGAAGAAATCTATGTGACTGATCCATAGGTTCAGTCCTGCTGATAACCAGCGTGCATATATGAATATAATTCCAAGTGAAGAACCATTTTTTTGGTATACTTTGCATTTCTTACAGAAAAACCCCCTGCACATATACAAAGAAATAATGGAATAGATGACTTCCATATTTTGCAGCTAAAACCAATCACAAAAAAATCTGCCCTAAAACCAAAAACACAAACAAAGGAAAAAAAGTACTTAATGCCAGAAAGAGCATGTGAGTTGGGAAATGAAAACAAGTCCGTGGCAACAAGGGCACTGGTCACTGGAAGACAGTCCAAGTACATCCAAAATGCCATCGAAATATGTGACAATTTAAGCTCATAACAATAATTTCTTCCCCATCAATTGAACTACAAACCTGCTGTAGCTGCAAACCCTGTCACTGTCTAGTTCAGTTGATTGTCTACACTGTCTACCTTGTCTTCCATCTTCTTTGGAGAGGCTGCCTACTATCTGCAAGGCTCTTTTACCTGCAGAAAAAAATAACAGCAACCTGTTTGTGTTTATTCTCTTCTTTGCTGTGTACTGGTAGGAGCAAAATCACTTACTGCATTGCGTATAGTAAATCAGGAGTATAAAACTTCTTTAAAAAGATGCTAATACTGTAACTGTTCATACAGAAAAACAGAAAACCAGTATCAAACTAGCATGTTTATGCAGCCTCCTGTTTTTATCCAAGTGTAAATGCTATATTGTGGGCTTTTCCCTAAACCAGATAACTGTAAGGACCGATTTCATTGATGACTTTAAAAAGGCAGCATTCACTGGTACTGAGGGTCTCCTCCTTGCAGCTGTTGCTGTGATAGGCTGTACTTAATGAAATTTTCTCCCTCTTCCCTCTGAAAACTTAACACCTATAATTTAACATTTAAAACACAGCCTATGTTTAAACATCTCACATCAGCAAAAATACATGTGCATTGACATAATTTTATTTCTTGTAACAAAATCATTAGATTCATGCAGCAACAACTGAACTGCTCCATACACCGTATATAGTTAAAACTGCACAACTGAAGCCAAAATATGCACAGCTAAAAGGAATGTTACAGGGGGGCCTCTCTTAGTGAACAAAGCAGGCTCAGTTTGGCTCTTTTTCCCTAGCGCTACCACATCCGCACATCGTTAGTTGGAAAATTCCAGATATATGCTGTAATTTTTTGTGCTTTTTTTTTTCCCAGTACACTTGAGGCTTTAGTGTCCAGATGCCATTTTCCCCCCCTTATCTGTCCCTGCTAGTTTGGGTCTTTGCCAGTTGTGGTCAACAATTAATACAGAAAAAGAAAAATACAGTACACTCCCTGGCAACTGGCAGAGGCTCACAGGAAATACCAAATAAAAACTTTATTATGTATTGTTTAACTATTTTGTTTGCCTGTGGGCCACCCTGTTGTTGGTGTAATTTAGAAAAGCATGCTCCATCTGGATGATCTGTGCGCAGGCTCATTGTTCCCAGAATCTGTCACGCACAATCACTGCTTCAGCCTGTGGCCCTCTGCAGAAAGAAGCAAAGGCATGGCAGCCCTCCAGCCTGCATTCCTTTTCATTAGACAACTTGTGACCAAATGTTAGAATAGAAGAGTAACCTTTTAATATTCATGTAATTAATTTACTCTCCCCTTTAATTATAAACCTTCATGTGAAAAGAAGAAAATAAAAAGACTTCCCTTCATGATTCTCCTCCCTCCCCCATCCTTTCTTTTTGGGACATGGAAGGTGCTGGGTGTTTCATTATACATAGGTACCAGTACTTCTGTTGGGAAAGTCTCATGGTCTTAACATGTTTGTGGGCTTTTACTTTATGTATTAATTGCTCTGGTACGTGGAATAGATTCTGAACTACAATAAAATGGGAGAAATTAAATCCTTTCCTTCTATATGCCCTTGCAGCATCTGCTTCCTTGTCTTATTCAGTGGGGTAATCCATTGAACACAAAGCCATTCTTCTATATTTGAAAACACAATAGACATCTAATTGAAGTTCCCTTTTATACTAAGGTCAGCATATGACGCAAAATACTGTGTCAGCTGGGATTTTGACTGTGCAGGCTTAGGTACATAGGCAGTGCTTTGTCAGTTCTGCTTTTCCAGAAAAAGGTGGCATTTTTTTCAGCTGAAGTTAGACCAGTGCTGAACCTGCTAACGTGATGCAAAAGTTAGCTCCCCCCAACTCAGAAAACGCATTTGATTGCCAGGGAAAGCACCTGGTGCTGTAAGGTCCCACTGTCTGAGTTAATTTCAGCCCACTGAACTGGGGACCTGTGGGCAGTTTACCTCTTTGTGGCTGCAGAATGTCCCAAGGAATCCAATTGTAGTAGGTTGTAATTCGAGTAGATAAAGCCAGTATAGAATTTGCCTGTCTTCAAGTTGCAGCATTTAAGTTCTTGTTGCCTGATTTTGATTGCAGTTTCAACTGACGATGAGGACATTAAGGACGCAAAGAAAGCCACTGGGTATATCAAAAGATGGGGTTCCGAAAGCAGTCAAGTATCCTGTATAAGATGCAATGGTTTCTATAGCAACTAAGGAAATGTTACTGAACTTTACTCTTTTATTAAATAGGTGTACTGTCATGTTAAGTCTGCAAGTGATCAACACACATGTTAGTGGTTTTGATTAGTTCATGCACCAACCCATCACAGGAATGGAAAGCAGCACAAGAGATTTTCTGTTGTGGCGACATGGGCACAAAGATAATGTAACAAGTCATGATGTTTTTAGATGAGGGCAAGACTTAAAAAGTTTCTGGAATAGCTTTTACTTAGTTCTAAAACAGCAGTTAATTGAGCTGGAATGATTCTGTCTGTGAAGCACCTTTAGCAGGAAATAGAACAAAACCTGTGTCATTTGTCAGATTAATTGCAAATTCAGGGTATAATATTTCAAATATTCACTTGGAAAGAATTTCAGCTATGTGGCAAATTAAACTGCTCGCTTATAAAAAAGTAGCATCTTCTGTCCAGAAGGCAGAGCAGCAACTGGAAATAAAAGTGAATTCAAACACTCCTTGGCCTAAAGCAACAAGAAATTAAAAAAACTCAGCCAAACACAAACCAACAAAAAAAGTCTTTGTCATTGTATTTAGTATGGCCTCATTTTCCCTGTCAATGCAATGACCGTTCCAGTCTTTATATGCCTCCTCACTTTCTTTTTGCACTCTTTTCTCCCAGCTCCCTTTATTTACTTTATGCAGAATGCTAGGGACGTGCCATCAAATATACAATATTTGCAGGAAACAAAGATGTTAGGAATTGTATTAAGCAGAATTCAAAGAAAGAGGTGGGAATGGCTGTATTCTAGCCAGAATACTACAATTTAAACAATTATTACAGTATTAAAAGTCATTAAAGATGTAACAGAGGTCAAGCTCCTCCTACAATCCCAAATTTCTTTCCCATTTCACTTCCTGATCAAATAAGCTTGAATACTAATGTGAAAACTCAATAACTTAATTTACTTGAATTTAAATTACATTCCTGAGGATAAAACCCTGAGAATGAAGAGCAATATGCATAACTACACATGGATGCTCATCAATATCAAAGCAGAGTAGTACACTCACATAAAGAAATCTTATTTCCTCTGCAGAATATGAGATACTGTTAAAATCCTTGATTAAAATAATTATTTTGACTAATAGAAAGAATTAATATATTAACTAGGAATTTATCATAGCAAAAAAAAATTAATGCTTGACCTTAAATATATAATATGATAAAATGTCTTCAAAAAGGCTATGAAAGAAAACTAGATCTTGATTCAAATTTCTACAGCTCTTGGACAAAGATGTTCTGTTCTATGTTCTGTCTCAAAAGGAATCGTTTCTGCTGAGGGAATTATGACAGCAAAGGCTTAACTGTAGACGAGTTCTTTCCTGACGTCAGAACATAAATCCAGAGCTTCCCTGAATGAGTTCAGCCTGACAGGACAGTCCTATAACTTCCCTCATTTTACAGCCCATCATCCTCAATTCTACTGACCAAATCTGGAATCCTTTACAGTGTAAATACTGTCTCAATGCCATCCATATCCATATCCATATCCATACACACATACACAAACATATGTGTATACATATACATGTCACGCAATCGGAGATTTCCTGAGGATTGTGGTGGAAGCACACAGGAAGAGTTCTGTTGATCTCCTCACTCGGACAAGGTGTTTATATAGACATATTAATTCTTGGAAATACTCAAAGCAGTGTTCAGAGCAGGACATTTCAGTCCTGAAATGAATGTTAAATCAAGATTAAGGGGCTTCTCTTCTTTATTTCAGCATGCACCTCACCAGGAATTTTTGAGAGGCTTGTGTTCTTATCTCTGAATCGTTTCCAGAGCCTAAAGGACATGTAGGGAACACTCAGAAGAAAATATTAGATCCAACAGATACGATTGTCTGTTCAATACTCATGCCATCTTTTCAGACTTCTGGGCTTCATTACAGCTACAGTCTGTTGAGTTATTCAGGTTATTAATCTAATGTAAATCTAATGTGAACACGTTTTCAAGGTACAAGGTGAAAAATTCTCTGTCATGATGATTTGACTAGCAACACTGCAAAAGAAAATGAAAACCAGGATATCAACTGTATTAAAATCTTAACTCACTTCAATTTCATAGAAAGCAGCAAGCGAACAGAGAGCCTCCTTCAATGCACATTAAATACAAAATACATGGTTCCCTTCACCTTCAGCTGTTCTTCAGGATAAAGGATGAAATGCCTTCCATTCTTTCATACTAGTTATCTGTGCACTGTAGCCTACTACCACTGCTTGTGATGTTATTGAAGGTATGGAGGAAAAAAACTTCTTTGATTTTTAATGACTTAAAAAGCTTCAGATATTTTGAGTACTTTTAATTGTATGTGCCCATAATAGGGAAGAAGTTCATAGTTCTCTTACTTAAATTTTGTTTTTTACCCCTTTGTGTGAACAATAAGAAAAACTTGCTAGTGGAGTACGCAGGAGGTAGAGTGACACAATACATGCAGTGATACCGAATATTCAATATGAATAAGAATTAGTGTCCACTTAAAATGAATATCTTTATTTCCAATCAGTCCGACAGTTTCCTCAGTCCAGTATGAATCAAAGAGTTTTTGAAAGATCTATGCATTTTGCTTGCTAAGAGTGCAAAAGTCAGATTACATTTGTGGTGTATCAGCTGCGGGAACAGTAAGTTCTGCATAAGCACAGCAGTTACCCTCTCAGACAACCTGGTGTTTGCACACTATCCTGCACACTAATGATGTAGAGAATGGTAAATAATAACTCCTTAATCCCTTCCTGGTGAATGCATTCTTGGTAATAAAATTTCTTGAAAAAGGTGAGGGCTGGAGCTATCAGGCAGATCTGAATGACAAACAGGATCACTCAGAAGGGAAATGAGAACATGCGCACATAAAGTTAAAAAAAAAAAAAAAAGAAAAAAAAAAGAAAAATCAAATTTTGGGGAAAAAAAGTATCACTGCTAGTAAATTCTAGGAACAGCTGTAGTTTTTGTCCTCCCATTTTGAGAACCTGACGATTTGACACTGGAGCACTGCAGGAGTCAATGTGTCAAATGTGACTATACATAGCATATGCACAGAGCCTTCTCTCAGCAGGATGGGAACTCCACCCCCTTTTAGGGCCTCAAGAAATCTCTGCAGGGTAAATATATAGCTGATGTTGTAAACACAAAGTAGAGCCAGACAGAATTCAGGAAACTCAGGCTACATTCAGAAGATGTTTACATTGACTATAAAAATCCAAAAAAAGTATTTACATTGAGAGAGGCTTTCTTCTTTCCTGGCTTAATACAGGTTCTTTAGCCAAACTTCTCGAAACCTAATGCACACACTTTCTAATTTTTAATCTGAACTTACCTGATGCAAACATAGTTTTTCTTTGATTCACTTGTGTTTTCTAATGCTGCTTTTTAAACAGCTGCATCTATGACTGCCTACCTCAAACTTAATTTTATAGCATGGAAATGTTACTATTTCAGTAGTTTTGCTGATAAATGCAGTTATGGATACATTTTCATTTTTATGCAGCAAAGACTGTTGCGTTGCTGGATCTTAACTGGCTACCGTAGTTTTTAAATTATGTTCCCAAAGTATTGTTCAACAATGTCTTTCAATATTACTTCATATTCCTGAACCATCGGAAGATTTTTTATTCCTTCTTGCATTAAAAAAATGGATCACCTGCAAGCCCTTGAGAAGCTTAGTATGTTATTTTGACACGGTTACATTAACAGTAGGGAGAAAAATAAATTAAAAAAAAAATTAAAAAAAGAGTCTGTATTCTACAAAGTACCTGTGGGAGTTCTGTGACCAAAGCCCATGAACTGGACAGGCACTTACATCAACACCTTTTCAGAAGGTCATTGCTGTTCTCTGTGTACTTCACTCCTCCAAAGCCGCGTTCAGAGAAAGTGTTTGTATTTTTCAATTAGAATATTAAAACCTGGAATAAGATCCTGGCCACAATAAAGTTAAAGGGATGTTTTCCATTGACTGTATTGAAGTTAGGATTTTATACAATAGAGATTCACTAATAGTGTGCCAGTTCACCTTCAGCAAAATTTGAAGCTAAATCCCAAATGGAGTGATTTCCTTGTTCGGCATTTTTTTTCTTTGTATCAAAAGATCCTTACTACTCAAATGACTATGTCTGGAGATGCCAAGTTTTGTGCTTAAATCTTAGATCATAATATATACGCAGTTTTGCTACAAACTCACGGTTTTTACATTTTTGGATATTGATGGTAATACAAATGGCTTTGATTTCTGTTGAAAAATTACTCACTTGTCCCATATATGACTCGAATTCATCTGGCTACAGTGTATGACACTGTCTGCTTTTAATGTCCTATGAAGTTATGGTTCAAAACATTATTAAAGCTCATAGCCAGTTATAACAATTTATTTTTCACTCTGTTCCATCTACATTTTTTTTTTCCTCTACAAAATCCAATTGCATTTTTTATAAACTGATATTTTTTCACAGGCTGGTGAAAACTAGTTTTCTGGAACTGGGTTACATACAGACATTGGTCCATTTAACAAGGTCAGACTGTTTATTCTTGACCAAATTCTTTCCCACTGTAAAAAGGTACTTTTAAATGCCACATTCCAAAACCAGTGCCAGTAAGTCACTGAAGCATATTTTCCCACAAGAACTGATATCATGCACAGGCCCCTCCTTATTTAATTCTTCTGGTGTTTAAATTACATAAGGTGCAGGATGTCTTTAGTGTCACAAATCACTTAAATCTATCCATAGCTTACTAACACTGAATCTATACAGAGGCAGCTGTGTCTTTATTAACTTAAATAGCCCCATTCATTGCAAAGCAATAGCGTCTGAGCAGCATCAGACAGCAAAAGAGAAACAAAAAGGCAATTAAGTAAAAAATTTAAATATAAAATACAAATAAACCAAATGCAAAATATTAACTTTTGATTTAAAGGTAGATCTTCTTATTTGCCTTATAAATTGGCTTAGTTTGATGAAGCCATGCTGATTTTTACCAGCTGAAGTATGGAGCTATTATAACCTACTGCAATAGCTGTAAGAAAATGTAAACCAGTAAAGCACTTCCAATTTTTAAGCTGTGTTTCCAAGGTGGTTTTCATTTGATGGAGCCATAATATAAATATGTAAACAAAATTAAGGAAAATACCATTACATTAAGAAGATACTTATATACCTCTGATCCTCTCTGTTTAGATGTTATCCTGAGCATGTTTTGAGATATTTTTTTCTTAATGTAACACGGCAGTCAGATCAACCCAGCACATTAAACTGCACACCAAGTTTTTAAGATTTTCCAGCAGTCATCTTCTGCATTTTAAAAATTACTTGATTGATTCTGTCCTTGCAAAAGCAGCATGAAGCAGAACATGTAAGAATCATGTGAAAAGTGTATAGCCAAATAAAGCAGAGTTAAAAAGCATCAGCTCTTTTTTTCTGAGATATACAGTCATTGAAATTACAATATCAGTTATGGAAGCATATTGTTTGAAGTGATCAATAATATATTTGCAAGGTAACCAAAAATGTACTGCCTCCGATGAGCATAAAAAAAATCTATTACTCTTAGTTAATATTAGATGAAATTTACTCAAGTACTCACATTGAAGCTGGTCAAAAATAAAGAATAGTCAGGAAAATTTTGTTTGATTATGCTTTGATTCAAACAGAACACCTGAAAAAGTATCCCCCTGCCTCCAAATTAACACATATTCAAAGTTCTTGTGTTTTTTTACTGGAATTTCAAAGCCTTCAACACGACCCTATGTTCTCTAACATGAAATCCATGCCATGCTCCTTTCTTGCACGTGAAGAATGCAGTTACCCTGTTCAACAGAAAGCACTCCAAAAGAACCAGAAACAACCGGGCTTCCATTAACAGTCTTAACATTTTGTGAAAAAGCATGCATTTTCCATACTTTTTAGTGAACCCTGTAAAAGAGCTAAAATTTTTGTTCACCATCACCTAAGAAGTGCCAGGCTTTATGCCAGAGTGAACTAAATGGCTAGTTAGCCTGTTCCATGGAGCCAGTCGGTAGAAGTCGTACTAGCACAAACTAGCACCTAGTTTGCATCTATATCAGTTATTGGTATTCCAAGTGGATTAAAAAATATTTCTTAATTATTATCTGAACACTAAACAGTATTATGAGATGTTCATACCACTCTGGAAAGCCTCAATTGATTTACGATACTCCCAAAGATATTATACACTGGCATTTCCTGACAGCTTTAACTTTCAAGCTCATCCCTTGCTTTTAGGGGTAGTAAGATACTCACAGACCTAGGCCTTGCATTTTATTACAGCCAAAATCTTCCTGCTATGTATCTAACAATGTATATGTAGAAGAAAAACATCCCATGTTTTTCAGACATGACTTTCTCAGGATGTACTAGTTTATAGTGACTTCTGCCCAAAAATTTAATAATAGGGTAGTTGTATTCATTTTTATAGGCTAGGTGAGGAGGGGCAAGAAGACATGAAGTGATGCTGGAAGTCATGTATTTCTTTGTTTTGCTTCATAAAAAGGTGTAGAAAATCCCCTTTCTCTGAACAAATCAAACAGGATATAGTTTTCCTCTAGGACTTATTCCAAATGCTCCACCAGAAACTTTTAGCTTTCTCAGTATTTTGCTGTGGATGTTCCTATTGATGTCAGCGTGTGTCCTGTGTGTCTATAAGTATTTGTGCGCTGCTCCCCATCGCTTCTCTCACAGATAACTCCTCAAACACCACTGGCTCTTCCACAATTCCATTCAGATTTCAGTCAAACCTGCTTGCCCACATAGCTTAGATTCCTAACTGGCCTTGCATATGTTGTGTAATTTGCGTGGTGGTTCTTATTATTTCAGCTCTATATTCCAGAAAAGGTGCTTAATTGCTTTAATAGATTTATCGGAAACATACCACTGCTTTTATGCTCCAATTAGGCTGCATTTCACTGGGAGCTGTCTCCACCCTGCCCATACATTGACAGAATCCTTGATGGAATCCTTGACAGTGATGTTCTTTATGACTCACCAAGAGCCCAAACAGCAATGGTACCAGGACTGGCTTGGGCTGGATTCATCTCAGCTGACTTCACATCTGAATAACACGCAGATGTTCACATCTGAACCTGTCACCCTTGACAGCCAGTGGAAAGAAGTAGGTTCTTTCAGGATCTGATTCATGTGACCTATGTTAACTGTCTTCTTTAAGCTGAGGTAACTCACTCTTCACTTTACTGATGATACTGATTAGGAGATTTCCTTTGATTACTACTAGGCTACTTACTCAATGGACTATCTTAGAGTTAGATGTCTGCACTTGGTCAGATAAAACCCACTTACAGTGTTTCTATGTCAGGAGATATTCAAACAACTTTCAAACTCCCCTTGTGTTTTTTCCTCCTTTTTCCAATTTCCTTTCAACTTTCTGTCCATTGGCTTCCTTGTTCACCAATCCATTTCTTCAGGTCAGCACTGGACAGAAGTACTCTCTGAATTTCTTCACCATTGTTTTTTACCCCCTAATTTCTCCTAACCTTCTGGGACAGTATCACACTCCCTCCTCCCTCTCCCTCCCACCCCCTTAAAAGCTTCTGCCCATGTTATAAGCCATCGAGCATTTTTAACTTATGAGAGATTGTAATGAGTTTTTCCTCAGAATGATGTGAGCTCCTCAAATCAGGACAGTTGCTGCATCAACCAAGTGGTCCAAATCTCTTCAATTCCTGTCAGAAGATCCATGCAGATCCATGCAGTGTGCATGACATAAATCTAGATCATTGGCTCACACCTGGACTGAATGAATGCTGAGGCACATTATAGCTTTAATGACTTCTGTATGTGATCAGAATGAATATTATATGCTGATTGCAGTCCCTTTTGTGGTGTTCTACAAAAGTACATAGCTAAACCCCAGCTTTGACTGAAAAGTTTCAAAATTGCAGATTCCTGACAGAATTTTTCCCTTATGTTTCTGTGCAATTTGCATGGGATCCTGTACCTAGTGAAGAATTCACTACAGTGTTTGCTACTGTCAAGACTCTTGGTTCCTTGTTTTGTGTATCCTCAACCATCTCAAAAAATGGCCAACTGCTAGCAGCTAATAGTGAGTGATAAGCTTCTCCTCCATGCTGATGTGCAAACCCATGAGCAGCCCTGTGCTTCACTGCTGCTCTCAGTGATGCTGTAGCAAACCGGATCCACCTTTCTCCTAGGAATTTGGGATTTCCCAATCCCAAAATGTGCAACAGTTTAACTGGCACAGCTGAATCTTTCTTTCACTGATACCTCTAGTTAATCACCTGCTGTTTCTCCCCACTCCTTGTTGATCCTGTATCTCATCTTTAACTTTCGGGCTACTACTATCTGCTACCAGCATTGTGTTATCCAAAGACGACACTAAATTCCACCTGCTAAACACCTTTTCAATTCGCATATCACGATGCTCTTGTCTGGGAAGCTTTTAACTGAACTGGAGATCATTCCAGGTGTCCAGTGGATATGCCATAAACATTTGTCCTTCTGTAAACTACATGAAAGGAGAAAATAAAAATCTTCTGAGGACACATTTTTTTTGCCAACATATTCTTCACA
Organism: Streptopelia decaocto; assembly: GCF_964273445.1. Classification (NCBI taxonomy): domain Eukaryota; kingdom Metazoa; phylum Chordata; class Aves; order Columbiformes; family Columbidae; genus Streptopelia; species Streptopelia decaocto. The sequence continues at coordinate 138,824,486 of NC_138655.1, read as the reverse complement.
GTTCCACTTAGGGCTGAGCTTGCAATCAGAACTTTACCAAGGCACTCAAATCTGTCCCATCCTCAAACTTTCTCTTACATAAATGACAGTGATGATACTGTAGATACTTAAGTATCTCTAAATGTTTGGGTTTTGTTGAGTGGTGTAAGTTCTTTCTATACTACTGACATCATCATCTAAGTCTGTGGTGTCAAGATTGGCATGGAACCATAAGTTCTAGAATTTTTGCCCAGTATGAGCCAAAAAGGGTTTTGAAAAGGGATAGGTGAAGGGAGAAGAACTTGTAGCAACCATTTCCAACACTGAAAATCAAAAATTAAACAGTCTTTTGTCCACTTGTACAGCTTTTCACCTGAAATGATTTTGCAATGTTGGTCAATCATAGAATGGTTGGGGTTGGAAGAGGCCTTAAAGATCACCTACTTCCAACCCTGCTGCTGTGGGCTGGGACACCTTCCACTGTACCAGGTTGCTCAAAGCCCCATCCAGCCTGGCCTTGAACACTTCCAGGGACGGAGCATCGACAGCTTCTCTGGGCAGCCTGTTCCAGTGCATAAATAAACTTTCTGTATTAGGAACACAGGTGGGTGGCTGTTGAGTTGACAGTTCTGTACAGCCACAAGTTTCTTGTCTATAGTGGAAACTCTGCCATTCATAGATTGTGTGTGCAACGTAAATGACCTCTTTTGGAAGCAACTCATGATCCACTAGGCATTCTTCCTCTTGTTCTGCAGAACAGAATATATGCATTTTCAGATTATTTGTGCTAGGAATAAGGCTGTTAAAAATGTTGAGTTTCTTCTGAAACCAGGTCATTTACCTTAAGCACAGCAGATGAATCTGTACAGAACAGGAGAAAGAAATACTGTGGACTGCCTTTTCTGCTAGCTACTCAACTTCTCCCAGCCAAAGACCTCTTGCTCTGAATTGCCCCCAAAGTTTTTTTGATAGTTAGTGTACTTTCCCCCATCCTGCAGACCCACTTGACACTATCAACTGCTAACAGTCAAGGTGAAAAACAAGTACTATAGCATTAAGGGTGCTATTTATTCATTGTAATAAACAATAATTCTTTTTAAGTTAAAGGTATTGATTTTGGATGTTAATAGCCATACAAAATTCGGTGCTGTCATTTTCTTCTGCATCATAGCCAAGGGTAAAGCCCAAGAACTAGCTGAAGGCACATCTCTGTCTCTACATATTTCTTCAAAATTTACTTCTTCTTTCCTGCTGGTCAGCAATGAACTGGCTGTTTAGATGGCAGGTTTCTGTGCTTACAATCTTGCATGGGGCCCACATGGTATTATACAACTTATATCTCTACTAAATTATAAAAAATAATATCTCCTTCTTTCTAAGAAGCAGAACTTGATGTGGTTGAAGATGTCTCTGCCCATTGCAGGGGGTTGGACTAGATAAGCTTCAAAGGTCCCTTCCAACCCAAACTATTCTATGATTCTATAACAAGAAGAAAGTCCCTGCTCTTGTAATTTCTCCTATAAATCTACAATATGACCTTCGAATAAAATCAACACAAACTTGAAGGTGTTTTTTTCCCTCCTTTTTTGCATCAGAGTTTTCTCCTGTATCTATGCTTACTAGATTAATTGCCCATGTTTTGTAATGGGAGGGTTGGGGTTGTTTTTTTTCTTTTTCTTTTTATCATCTGCTTTTTGTCACTTAGACTCAGCAAATGATCAAAAATCTGATCCTTTTCCAAATCAGTCAGAACTTTAAAAGCAAAAATGTACAGAGTCTTCAAATAGTATGCAGTCATTCCTCTTTTTTTTTTTTGTTCTTTACTGTAAAGCTACTACAAGATGTCTACGTCATTATGATAGTTGCCCTGGAGAGCAGAACTTGCTGTCTGCAAACCAACTGCCCACAAATCAGTTCTTCCGTGTCAATCACGAGTCTGAAGGGTGTTTTCATAGACTGTATCTGTAAAACAACTTTGCCTTGCATTCATTACAGAGACAGCAAAATCCAAGGCAATCATTAGTTTATCTGCTACTTTAGCTGTTCTGATTTGCAATTGAATTCTAGAGACTCCATTTTCAAATTAATTTTTTCCAGTTTTGCAACAGACAACTTCCACGTGCATTTCAGAACAATTAGAAGTTCTATTTCCAAAGCTCCTGCTTAAGTTTTTTTAGCATGTTTCATCCAGTAACTAATTTATGACCTTTCTGCACATTTCATAGAGACAGTTACACATTTTAATAAACCAGTTTTGGCTACTGCTACTCATCTGTCTCACCAAAATAAAAACTCAAACCACTGCTTGTACCTCCAAAGTCTGATTTTCAGTCTGGAAGAACTTCATAAACTATATTGGGAGTTTTTGATATATACTAATACATCCTGGCTGGTTTTCTACTTTTGAAAACCAATCTGCAGTTATCATTCATGACAGTTACATTTAACTGAATTGTCTTTTAATCTTGGCACTGATATAAATTCGTTCTTGGTTTATAAACCAAATATGGTACTTTTTCTCTTTACCTACAAATACCAGTTACCATATCAGAATCTCCTTTTCCACTGTCTATTAAACATAGAACTGCTCTCCTAGAGTTTTAGACAAGCAGATTCTGTGGTAGCTCTATCATCTGACTCCTTTCAATAATAAAATATTCAACTTCCTTGGCAAATCTTACAGATCCCCAGAATGCCTTTGGCTTGCTTGCTTTACTTTGACTACAAAACCCAATCACTGCTAATGTGTCTTGTCAGGCTCTGTGGCATCTCCATTTTGTAAGAATGCAAGTGTCCTCAGGTGTGCCTCTCTTCTCCTATCCAGCTTTTTGTAGTATCCAAGCCCACTCACATGGATGGCTGTCCTCAACATATATATCGTGGCCTTATAGCAGATCTGAACAGCTGAGTCTGAGTACAAATCCTGAAGCAACATCAGAGCTGGGCTACCTAGAAAGGTGACTAGAAGTGCTCCTTTCTGCTCCTTTTCCTCACCATTCATCTAGGGTACAACGCTGACGTCAGTTGCCCTGGGATTTTCAGTAAGTGTTTCTGTTATTCAAGCTGGGAAAATGTAAGTCTGCAGGACCCACACTAAGTAAAAAAAAAAAAGCACAACCAAAAATCCAGTCTCCTGACAGGTTCATTTTTACATCCAGGCATTCAATTTATTTCCACAGTAGCCTGTGCTTCTGCTTACTTTCACATGCTGATTTTTCAACTCAAGTGCCTGTTGCAGGTTATTTCTGTTAGCCAATTCCAAATTATCCACACTTTTCTGGCACCCTCTGTTTCATGGAAAGCTTCCTGATCCGGTTTTCAGCAGTCAAGATGGTTGTTGTTCACTAATGTGACTTGCTAGATTAATCCCATTTCCAGATGGGGAACTTTGCAATCAGACTTCCCACTCCATCTGGACTTTTTCAACTTGCTGTTCCAACAAAGATTCAATTTTTGCCTTCAGATCATCTTTCACCCCTATTTGGGAAACTTCCAGGTTGTCTTTTAGCTTCTTTAGTGAAGTGTCTCTCTGTTTTATATCTCATTTTAATTCTTTGCACTTTCATGCAGGCCTTTATTTTAACTTCAGGCTCCTTTGGTTTATGAGACCATCTCCACTATTTGCTTCATCTCATCTTAATAAACCCAAGTAGCTCACCATTTCTTTCTTTGGAATTTTGCTCTTACATTGATGCCAATCCTTCTGACCTGCTGAAGCTGTTTCCTTTCAGGGTAGAGCTCCTGAAGTGCATCTCTTTATCAAAGTTGACTATATAATGCACACGAAATCTTGAAGGGGCAAATACAGAGATACAGAACAGGAATGGACTGCCTCAGTCATTGAGATTTGCCAACTGCACCACAGACATTCATCAAGCTCTCTCCCCAAATCAGTTATATTTCTTGCCTGTATTAGCCCTACTGTACGCTACCTCAGAATCTCACTACTTGCTTTCTAACTTCCTGTCTAAAGTTATTTAAGCCCAGCTTAAACTAACGAGTTCTCATGCCACCACTGTTTTTTTATCTCACTTTCTCCGGCTCCGGCTCCTTGCTGATGTTTTTAGATATCAACTGTATCTACTGTCATGATTCAGTTTGTTAAATTATGTCAGGTTCTTCTTGCTTTGGAGAGAACAGTGCCCTCCCTTCCCTGATTATTAAACAGAATTTTGTCCTTTCTTGTGCCTGTTCCTGCCCGAAATTATCTCTCAGCCACAGAGAAGCAGAACAGCTCCATTTGCTCTTTTCATGCATCTAAACAGTGACTCACAGCCTGCCTGTAATCTTTGCAGCTTTTTACCAGGCTATTTGTAAGATTCCCAAAACTGAGGAATTCACCTTATAGCTCTCTGATTCTTTTAGCATAATATATTTTCCTCTAATTCTAGAAGATGGGAAGTCTAGAGAAATCAGTTTAATTCATTGGTGCCCTATAATTTACTGAAATCCAGATAATCTAGGACTATTACACTTCCACTGTTGATTGAATTAATTATCTTTTCATGTTTTGCAGAGGTGAATGTATACAGCAACATTTAACTCATTTCTCTAATGCAGGAAGCCAACTACAAGGCCTTGGCCATCTGCTACCATTCAGCATATAATAACAAAGAATATAATGGAGTTAAATTAAGAATGGGAAATTAAAGGCTGGACATCAAGGAAACTTTCTGAGAGTGATTATATAGAGGTTTTGGAACAGGCTCCCATGGGAAGCGATGGAATCCCTATTTCTCGGCACATTTAAAGTTAACATCAGCAAAACATTAGAAGTGACATAACATAGAACAATCCTGCCTGATTCGGCAAAGAACTGGATGATTTCATGTCTCTTCTGCTTTTGTGTTCTAGAATTTCACGCCAGTGACACTGAACACGTATTAAATATTGGTAGGCTAAGAGAAACTCCCTCAGGTGTACCTGTACAAGGCAATTTTCAGTTAGACATACCTTCTACAGCAGGACTTCGGCCAGTGCACTGAGAAAATTTAAAGATACTTCCCTGCCACTGCAAAAATGTGTCAGCAACTCTTTTTTATTATATATTAAGCCCTAAGAGCATTTCCGTCAGGAGTGTACAGATGCCTGTCTTCACTCTGGAATAGCACGAGCTCCACGGAAAGAAGGCTATTTTCTCAGCTCTTCTTCCTTTTCCTATCTCACATTCAAGTACAGAACAGGCCCATGCCTGCTTACCCTGTGTGCTCTGATAAGGGCATAACCTGAGGTCGTGTTTCAGTGTTTCAGGATGGTTTGAAATTATGTGGGAACAGTTTTGTAAATACACAGGGAGAGACCTTGTCAAACAATCAAATTGTTTTTACAATCCAACCCAGTCAATTATCTCTGGGAGTAGATGTAAAAACAGACCTGCTTAAACCAACAGAAAAATAGTACAAAGAAGATGTAAATCACTGGGTGGGGGAAAGGCACTACATATTTTTATATCTGAAAACAGAAGATAGAAGTAAGGTCACACAATAGCAGGATGATCTTTTATAGTAGAGATAAAATACACAGTAGTGATTTTCTGTCCTTCCCCTGTTTACATCTCCCCCCACCATTTTTAGCAGATTAACTACAGCTTGTTCCTTATAAATTCAGTCCTTCTACACCCTAAAGTCCCTTCATCAGATATTTGTATGAAAACTGTAAGTCAGTACTGTACCATTACTAATATTTACTGTATCTTCTTAAGTGAAAGAGAAGGAAGAGGATAAGGAGAGGATAAGGAGAGGATAAGGAGAGGATAAGGAGAGGATGAGGAGAGGATGAGGAGAGGAGAGGGAGGAGGGGGGGAGGGGAGGGGAGGGGAGGGGAGGGGAGGGGAGGGGAGGGGAGGGGAGGGGAGGGGAGGGGAGGGGAGGGGAGGGGAGGGA